>NC_090839.1:55717400-57072400 GCF_028021215.1 Eschrichtius robustus | reverse complement strand
ATGTTTTGTCTGGAACACGATGGACATTCAATACACACCAGTCGAATGGATTCGTTTGAGCTATTGTAGGTGACTCAGAAAATGAGGCAAAGAAAATATGTGCAAAAAAAAAAAAAAAAAAAAAAGCAGCGAATAGCCAGTGCATGACTATTCTTTTAAAAAGAAAAAAAGAATAATGCAATCCCAAATATTCTTTCTTCACTTACCTCAGCAATATAGCTTGTTCCATCAGGCACCCTTGTGGTTTAAACTCATACATTTACAGTCAATGAGCAAACACCAATTCCACTCCTCAAATGCTGCTCACTTACTATTCAGCTGTCTCAATTCATTAATTTGCTTAATCAGCCCTCATCAATAACAATTCTCTTCACTGCATTCCTCTAACTGAAAGGAAAAGCAAGCTCTGAATACTCAAAAGTGTGAATCTATAAAGAAACAAGAATGGCAGAAAAAAATACTAGTATAATGTCTTTTGGGGGATTGAAATAACTTCATATTAACATGTCTGCTATTATCAGAGCTCAAGGCTGGAAGACGTTTTCTCATTTTGCTGATGCTGTAGTCACTTTCAAAATTTGAATGAAATGGTTACATTTAGAGACTAGCAAATGACAATCCTATAGAGGTTATGTATCAACACGGAGAGACGTTCCCCCACCTTGGAAGATGTCTGAAACGTACCCGACAAAGTATAGCTCATTTCAATTCATATTTTTACAAGCAGCACGAAAAAGACTTACATTTGGGAAATTTGCCAGTCCGTTGCCATTAGGTCTATACACCTGAACAAGAACGAACAGCCGTTCTTAGAATCATCCAGTTTTCTGGTGAACAGATGGCCAAAAAGTAAAAGAAATTCTGATCTTAGGGTCAATATAAACCCTGAGAATGGGCTAAAGGATCATAAAATATAAGTTCCCTCATTTGTTTGAAGAGGGAAGTAGAGAATTATGCACAGAATCTTTGACCCTTTATTATAAAAAGATAACAGGTAACAGATCATGGATGAGATGAGAACAAATTACACTCAGAAGACGGCATTTTTATGAAGAAGAAATATCATCTTCTCATTAGATGGAGGAAATAATTTGTATTTCTACCATTTTTTAAAAACGACCTGCTAGCATTGGTGGTATTAAGGACACATAATCTACTTCCTTCTCCCAACCTCATTCCTGACCTCCTATACATAAATGGGTGTGCGTCATTGTGACTCGGTTACACTACAACATTTGAATGTGTTTTTACCTACTTTTGACTGACAGGGGAAAAAAATTCTTCCTTCCAGAACTGCAGGAGTTACCGATCACATGATACTGCAGTTAGATCTATGCTTCAGAAACAGTGTGAGTCTGAGTCTTGCATGTTGAACTGAGGATTTTACTCCTAACCACCAGAGAAGGATGCTACTGCTTTAACTTTTGGGTTCCCTAAATCTTTCAATTCAGAATAGAATAAAAACCTTTCAACAGGGTAGAATAAATGCTGTATTTTTTCAAATATACATCAATCCATTAAAAAGGTCAAGCTGAACAGCCTTATTCTGACATGTCATTCCATACAATCATCGTTCCTCTTCTTTGATGGGGATACCTAATGGGTTCTCAATCTTGTATGAAGCAAATGAAATCATTCTTGGGAAACTCTGAGCTGTAACCATACAAGTGTAAGTAAAATGAACATGCCTGTTATGCAAATGCACCTTCAAGACATGTTCCTTCTACCTCTGTCCTGAAACCAAATTGCTATGCCTGAGTCCTCCCTATATAAAGATTATAGAGTGACTACAAGTTCACCATTAGAGAATGAAAGAACCACACAAAAAGTAACAGCAAAAAAGAATGCATCCTGGATCCACTCTCATTTTTCCCATAGTTGGGATGAAAATTTCCAGTCCAGAGATGATATTTACCACCACTTTGACAAGGGCACTTATGAGGGAGCTATTTCATCCTTCAAATATTAAATCATAATTACAATAGTCATCGGGATACTCCTACATCTGGTTTGTCAGACAAAAGTCAATGAGAAGCTCTAAGTGAGTTCATTCTTGGCATGAATATGTGTGACTAGAGGATAAAAGCCTTTTCTTTCCCATAAACTGCTTTAGAATCTCCTTCTTAACTTCAGCTGACCTAAGAAAACCAGTATCGTCTTGATGCTTAAAAATAAAATAAAATAAATGCATCGGGTTCTATGGGATAGGCTCATTAGCTGGGGACTTGACAGGTTGCTAAATAGTAACTCAGAACGAAGAGCTACAAGCGCACTATAATTAATTACCAAAACAGGCACTGCTTGGGCTAAGCTGGGGCAAGAAAGTGCTGATGGAACAAAATTCGCATTCCACTGCTCTCCCTGCCTCTCCCAATTTACAGGAGAATGGGAAATCGTGAACAATTGATACACTCCGTTAGCTGCTATCACAGAGAGTAACTTTCCGTGTAGCCTTAGGGGTATCTGCTACAGTTTAACACTGAAAATAAAAGGTAATGTTCTTGGCACAGAGCTAGGGGGATTAAATTTGGGAGGCTTGAAGCAGCCTTGAATTGTAGTCAATCAAAAAGGGACCAAATAGTAATTTTGTTATTTAACTGTGTTGGTTATGCCCAATGAGTCAGACACTTGTGAAATAAACCATGTAAATAGACAAATGGCTTAACTCTTTCCGTTGGCACGCATGGTGTTTGCTTTCTCCCATGCTTCCTGGGTGTGGGTTCTCTGATTCAATACAAATAATGTGATTATTTTGATGCGACCAATAAATCTTTCTAAATAGTTCTTCAGTAAAGGTGTTGACTTCTTCTTTGGGATCCTTCCTAATAAGGGCTGAACATACTTAGAGATCAGAAGGGCCATCAATATGGCGGAACACAGCTCTGGAAATCAGCATTAAAGAGGGCCAGAGTCCCCAAATCAGCAAGAACTAGAAAGTCTTTTTAAAATCCCAGAATTCTTGACTACACCAAAAATCACTCTACGGAGGTTTGTGTCAGGGTTTTTGCAGCAACCAGTTCACAAACAAAATAAATAAGGCAACCAGCTAAAAAAGAAGCGCAACTGACTGCAATGTGCGATGATTTATTCAAAAACTAACTCTAGGAGATACCTAATATCTATCCAGTCTCCTTCCTTCATCCCTCCCTCCGTTCCTCTCTTCTTCTTCCCCCTCCCCTTCTTCTTCCTCTTCTTCCTCTTCTTCTTCTTCTTCTTCTTCTTCCTCCTCCTCCACTTTTCTCTCTTTCTTTCTTTCTTTCCTTTTTCATGGTCATTTTGCAGCTAAATTAATGGTATCCAAATTGACAGATTTAGGTGTCTGTCAATTAATGGATTGAGAATCAAAATGCTTAAAATGCAAGCTGTTATACACATCTACCTAACGCTGTCAGTGGTGTTTTTTGTTTGTTTGTTTGTTTTGTTTTGTTTTTTGACAGATGGAATCATTATAATTGCTTCATGGTAGTATGTTATTGAGGTAATTACTTTGCTTCTTAAATGGAATGTGTGACCACACCCAACCTCTTGAAGAGTCTGGAATATGAAATATTCCCAGCTCCCTGTCCTGAAACACTCTTTGAAGAACATCCATAAAGGAACATTTCTGTGTCTTACCCATTTGTTATTTTAGGGGGCAAGCATGACCTTTATAGCCTGGGTACAAAGGGCAATGGCTCAAGTGGCAACACTTGTAGTCTCCTTAGTAGGATAAGGGTTTTTCACCCAGATCCTAACCTCAAACAATGGCCCTTAAAGGTTCAGCATCCACAATCACCAGAGTTACTTAGAATTATGAGACGGTTTCAAAATAATACTCATTGGGAATAAAACTCCTATACCATCACACTCAACAGTAAAATAACTACTGAAAAAAATCTTTCTTGATCAATCAGAAGTTTCTCCTTGCCAGTACAGTAGGTGGTTCCCAATGCATATTCGAGGAAGGAAGGAAGGAAGGAAGGAAGGAAGGAAGGAAGGAAGGATATTCACTGATCACTCAATATCCTCTAAAGGTACAGGATAGAATTCCCTAGAGCTAATCAATCAGAGGACTCCAAGCAGTGTAGGAAATGCAATCTGGGTTTCCATCATTGAGATATCTCTCCGGATTTACAGATCTCTTATTCTTATTTCTGTTTTGTATGATTGCCTGCTGAAACTCTTGCTTACTTTGGCTTGGCTATGTCAGACCCATATCTGGAATTTTAACCCCCTTCCCTGTCTCTCCCTCCCTCCTGCACGTGTTCACTGTGTGCTCATTATGATGCCAGGCTCCGCGGTGGGTACTGAGGATTGCAGGTTAAGCAAGACAGGCGTAGTTACCACCTTCACTATTGCAGTCGAATCTGTTGTTCTGTCTACACAGCATCCTTCCCTAATTTTGGGACCATGCCTCTCTCTGCCCAGGAGCTGCTCCTCTCCTTCCCAGCATGGTGTAACCCTGTTCTTGGCCATCATAGGTTAGTGCAAGCATTGGTGTGAGATTCCAATCTCAGTGACCATTGTCTTCCCCTGTCAAGTATGAACCAGGGCAAGGAAAAGAAAGTCAGTTTTTCCTGGCAGCAGGGAGGTTAGATGTTAATTTCAGGGAATGTTGGTTGCCAGGTAAAACAGGTAAGCTGAGTCAGAAAAAGGGGAGAGGAAGACCTAACTTCACTCAAGTTCCTATTTCACGTGGTCTCAGAGGTCTGGCTATGCCCTTCAGTCTCGAAGAGTTTGCCTCCTCAGATCTCCCCATATTTATATAACACCTTCCTTACTTATAGAAGCCTTTTAATAATTAACCCCTTTTCCCTACACAGGTTCTGCCATTGGCACCCAAAGACACCTGCGTAAATTAGGCATATTGATCCCCCATCTTCCTTACATTCTCTAACTAGAAAATGGTGCTAATGGTATTGATACATATCCCTCCTCGCGTTAATGGAACCAGTGAAGATGAATAAGATGAATAACCTGACTACGATGAAATGCAGGCTCTATCGAAATCCCAGAAACCATTATTGAAACAAGTAAAAGCCAGACCCTCATATTTCGAGTTGCTTCTGCAGTACAGAGCAATGGAGTTTTGTAAAAGGAGACATGATCACATTTGGCTTCAAATAAATGAGGATTTCTGGAAGGAACAAAGACTTAACTGCCTGAGGTCTTTCCTCTTTCTCCTTTTCTTTCTTTCTGGCCTGCAGACTAATAGCTCATTATGGAGATGACTGTCTGAAAAAATAAAAGTTACCTAGACATGCAGGCCACTACCCAGGAGGAGCTAATTATTTGCATAAATCATATGGATCCCGGCCCTGGCTATCTTAACCACTTACTGTACTGATCATTTGTCACCACTTTGCCGGTCGTCAGTTGCAGAGGAAATTGCCCCATGGTGGTTTCTTCAAGTGAGGTCAGGGCGCGGGTCCCCTGTGTGCACAGCAAGACACGTCATCCCAAAGACATGTGTCCTGGTAAACAAATCCAACCAGGATGATGTTGCCACAGTTTTACAAATTAGCCTCTGTGCAAACTGAGAGCCTTTGCTACTGGCCATGCAAATTAATTTCATCCAACGCTTTCATTAGTGCTAGGAGGCAGGAACCCATGTGCTAACGCCCTTCAGCCATTCTTAACTCAAATCCCAGGAGCATCCACCACTGTCAGATTCTCAAGCTGGGACTGACCTCAAGTACCATATCGTGGGTACCTTCCTCCATCAGGACTATTTGCCTTTTAAACCAGGAAGCCCGATGGTTAAGGGAAGGGCAACAGAACTGACACTGGTAACTACTCCCCACTTCCTGAACTAAAATTCAATTTGATGCAGCCAACGCTTAAGGTATTCCTACAGCATGCATGGTTACATCATCATTACCATCATCATTATTGTCATCAAACAACATCAACAATAACATAATTACAATCAACATTTATTTGTCAGTTGCTGTGATAAAAACTATAGACATGATCACTAATGCTCACAAAAGCCCTAAGGGTTGGATTTTCGTAGTATCCCCCTTATGCAAAAGAGGAAACTGAGGTTCAGATGATTTAAGCAGTTTGCCCATGTTCACAAGATCATTAAGTGATGGATGTGGAGAGAGGGACAGAGTTGTCTGAGGGATGGTCCCAGAGGCTTTCTCTGGGTTGCCTGGCAAGAAGCCAGCTGGGACTAGAAGTTCCCCTTCCTCCAGTGTGAGAGACTACACATGATGTCATCTTCTCCTGATGTCATCCATCGGCACTGTTCCCAGCATGCACCTCGCCTGGACAGCTAGTTCCCGAGACACAGACATTTGTTCCCTACTTGCAAAGCTATTTTCACACTTAACTGCAGTAGGCTGAATAACGGCCACTCAAAGATATCAGGTCCTAATCCCTGCAACCTGTAAATGATGTGAGGGAAAACGTTCTTTGCAGATGTGACTAAATTAAGGATCTTGAGGTGAGATATTATTCTGAGTTATCTGAATGGCCCTACATCCAATCTCAAGTGTCCTTATAAGGGAGAGGCAGAGACACACACAGAAGAGAAGACAGCGTGATCACAGAGACAGAGATTGGAGTCACGTGGCCGCCTGTCAAAGATTGTTGGCAGCCACTCGAAGCTAGAAAAGGCAAGAACGCATCCTTCCCTAGAGCCCCTGTGATTTCAGCCCCGTGACATTGATTTTAGACTTTTGGCCACGAGAACTGTGAGACAATAAATTTCTGTTGTTTAAAGCGACCAGGTTTATGCTAATCAGTTACAGCAGCTAGAGGAGAGTAATACACTTACCTGCCCCTCCTAAAACACAAAAACAAAAAACCAGAAAGCAAAAGAGAAGTGAGGTCCCTCTCCTGGAGCACACGCACATGCTACCTATATCTGTGCCTGGTTCACTACGCTTCTTCATAGAAAGCCCAGGGGATGAGGGGTGCGGTGTGCGGGGTGCAACCTGCTGGCCTTTTGCGCTGTGGGGTCCAGTCACGATCTGGGTTTGCCATAGCCTTTTCCGTGACATTGGATCTGGGATTCTGCCCATGTCTTCCTGACTCCAGAGCTTTGTTTTTACCATGACAACAGGAGGATTGTTGAGAGGACGTATGCAAAGATAATTAAGACAAGATCTCTGGAATAAAAGCTCTCACAATCTGGCAGAGGGCACAGACATTTAGATAAAAACATTTAATATGCTAATACATTAAAAAAAGAGCTCAGAAAACTAATTTGCTATACCAATGGATTTTTTAAGTTAAACTTCTTGTTTTGAGATAACTGTAAATCCACATGTAGTTGTAAGAAAGAATACAGAGAGATATCACATACCCCTAACCTAATTGCCCCAGTGGTAACATCTTGCAAACTTGTAGGACAATATCACAGCCAGGACAGTGACCTTGAAACAGTCAAGACAGAGAACAGTCCATCAACTCAAGGATGTCTTGTGTTGCCCTTTTATAACCACGTTCTATACTCCAACTCTACACCTCATTCTGACTTCTGCCGACCACTCATCTGTTCTCCATTTCTATAATTTTATCATTTCAAGAATGCTATATAAATGGAAGCATAGAGTATGCAACCTTTCAGGACTGGCTTTTTCCACTCAGCATAATTCCTTGGAGTTTTATCAAAGCTGTTGCATGTGTCAATAATTTGTTCCTTTTCATTGCTGAGTGGAATTCCATGGTGGGGATGTACCATGGTTTGTTTAGCCAGTCACCCACTGAAGGACCTCTGGGTTGTTTCTAGTTTTTCATTGCTACAAATAAAGCTGCTATGGACTTTTGTTTGAACACGTTTTCATTTTTCTGGGATAAATGCTCAAGAGCAAAATTGCTGAGTTACACAGCAGTTGCATGTTTAGTTTTACAAGAAAATGCCAAACTATCTTTCAGAATGGCTGTACCATTTTAAATTCCCACCAGCCATGTATCAGGGATCCTTGCCAACACTTGGTGTTATCACCATTGTTTTTTATTTTAGCCAACAGATGATTTTTATCTGTGCATAGCTGTATGCAATGCAAGTCAGAATGAGGGAAGGTAGAAATAATGCAAAATTGTGAATCAGGGATAAACTCATAGAAAGCATGGGAAGAAGAGTTTGGATTTGTCGAGGCCAGTAAGGATGCTTCAACAAAGGAGAGAATTTCACCTGGGTGGGCATTGATCTGGTCTTGCTTATTCCTGAAACTCTTCCCATCTTGTCTCTCTCATTATATCTGGCCTCCTTTCAGGGTCTCTACTCAACCCCATTCTTTACAGGCTGGCTCCTTGCCATCCGTTATTTATTAGCTTACCCATCACCTCCTCGGAGAAGCCCTCCAGGACTACCCTATCTAAGTAGATTTCTCTTCTATCTGCCCCCATCTTTATCTTCTTTTGTGGGGCATCCTATTTTATCCTTTCATCATACCCATACCTGTCCCCATTTGTAAGTAAATAACAATTTGTTTACTTTTTAAAAGCTTCAAGCCCAAGAACAGGAACTAGTTCTTTTTCATTCCTAGGACATCATCAGAATCCAACTCAGTCCTTGGCATCTAATAAGACCTCAATGAACAACTGTTGAAAGAGTGATTGAATGATGGGGGCGGGGGGGCAGGCACCCCAGGCTGAGGGTACTTGCAATTTCACTTTTCAATCCAAGAAGCTAAATGCTTAAAGAGTCGGTTTCTGTTAGCCCAGTTTAGAAGGTGTGTATGTACGGGGAGGTAGAGGGTGGATTTCTTCATTCATTTGGGATTTTAAAATGTCACTCGTCTCTTTTGTTCATCTACTAAAATCAGTATCTTTATCAAAGATAAAGCCCGAGGTCCCTAACCTAAATCAACTTCCTATTCTACTGGGGAGATACACACATGAATAATTATAATACAAGGTAGAGAGAATGAAGAGACAAGACAGGAATGCAAACAAAGAACCATGGGCAGAGAGAAGAGAGAGAGAGAAGGCTTCCACTGGGGGAAATCAGGGTGGCTTCTTGGAGGAGATGGCATTTGAACTAAGTTTTAAGGACTCATGGGATTTAGACATTTAGTCATGGTGAAAGGGCATTTCAGTTCTATATAAAGCATGCGGATATATTTTTCCTCTTTTGTCAGAATGTATTCCTCTTAAAAATGAACCTAATTCCTGTCAATGAGCAGAGTATTGCAGGAGCTGACTTTAGGTGCCATAGAAAATAATTCTTCAGTATTGAAGCTCAGTCCTATCAACATGCATTGCTGACACTCGGACATTTTTCTCCCCTCTGCATTCAGGAATTTTCAGTAAGCTTTTTGGTTCCCTTGCTTCATCCTCTGTGGATGGTTATATCTTAGTCAGAAAAGAAGAATCTGGAGAGGGTCCCATAAACGCCTGAAGACAGCTGTTTAATTTTCCCTAAATCTGCAAGTGCAGGAGAGCACAAGCCTAGCCAAGGTGGGTACTAAATGTGGTTTGGGAGCAGGGCAGTCAAGTTGCCTAAAACGTGTGCCCTGGGCAAGGCGGAGTTCGCCAGGGTAGGAAATTCTTTGGCCTTTCCTTGCCATCCTGTTGCTTTCTGTTCTTATTCACACACAAGGAAATGTGATTGGTGAATTCAGGTCATCGTGTTTGACATGGCCCTCTGACCCTCTCTTTCTCTGAGTCTAGAGCTTCTCTTAAAATGCTGGGTATTGAGGTTCTTCTACTTTGCAATGTTATTTAGCCTGTCACATGCAACTCCGCATTGGGGAGTTTCTTGCTTTCTATCATCTATCTATCTATCCATCATCTATTTTTTGATCTATCTACCTATTTATCATTCTTTCTATTTATCTTTTTATCTCTTTCTCTCCCTCCTTCCCCCTCCCCTCCACCCCCACCCCCCGCCCCCGCCACTCAGCTATGTAACTAGATTTGACCAGACACTGCCTTCAACCTAAAATTGGCTGGCTATCTGTTGCCTGCTGGTTGTGTGTAGTCAACAAAAGCGTGGGGTTTTTTTGGCATGCAAAGTGTTTTTATAAAAGTCTGTATTCGCGGCCAACATTAAAAAAATTGGAAATTTGAAAAATACAGATGCCAGACTTCTCCTGGCAAATTAGAAGCTGTGGCCACACGATGCCCACTTTTCTGCGTGGTCACAAACAGCTTCAATGTGGGGTCACTCTATTGAACCGTCATGGTCTCCCCAGGTCACCAGAGTGTCACCCACTTGCTGTGTCACTCCAGTTGGAGGCTATCATCAACTACAGTTTGCTTAGCATCAGAAAGTCTTGGAGGGGGTAACTTGGTCTCTTCGTTCTTTTCCTAGTATAATGATATCATTAGGTTTTGTTAATTACCGCAGCAATACATGATTGTTTTAGAACAAAGAATACAAATGCATAAGCATTCGCAGTTTGATAAGTGCTCTAATAACTATGATCGCTGCCGTCTAATCACCACCTCAGCCTCCTGGGGTTAGGCTGTGGTTGACTGGATTATCTGTACCAGTTCTTCACTCCCCTTCTATTCATGCCCTTTGCCACCAGCTTTAAAGCTCCCCCCACTAGCAGGGGGATGTACTTCCCTATAGCTAGATTTTGGCATCAGCCACGTGATCTGCTTTGGCCAAAAACACACGGGCCACAGTGAGAGGGCTCCAGCTCATCCTCTTGTGCCTCCCGTCAACACGATGACGATGGAACATGAAGCAGCCCTTCCAGAAGGCTGCTGCCCCAGGTCTGGGCTCCAGAACGAGCACACATAGATCAGACTCCGGTGCCTCCTTCCCTCACCACCCACCCGCAGCAGTGAAGAGCCAGGTTGGGCTGGACCTACCTTGTGAAGCAGAGCCACAAGGCTGAGCCCCGCCTGGAACAGCCAACCCTCAGCTGACTCAGAGAGGCACGAGAAATACATGTTAATTGCATGTCATGAAATGTTGTGATGCAGCATTAGGTGACCGAAATCATGGTCCTGGAGGTGGAGGTTTGGGGTGTCACGTTCCCCGCCTGCAAGACGGGTGTGGATGAACCATCTGTGAGAGGGGCAGACTAAGGAAGGACAGAGAAAGTTCTAAGCTCACAGGAGAGACACTTCACTTCCCAAGAGAGGTAGAAATGAACATATTTTGCAGCTGTGTGATTTGAGACCTTCTCCTTTCCCACTACAAGTCCGCGGAAACAAGGAAACTGCCTTGGCCCACAGACACGGTAACACTGCATCTCTTGGAAGGGTTAGCCATTGCCTTTTTTTTTCCGAAGGTAATTGAGAGGCAGGCTTTCCTTGTGTAATTTTCTTCCAGGCTTTACCAGAACTTATGAGCATGCCTTCCAAGATCATGCAGGATTATTAAAGCAGCTGCTTACACATGAATAAATAAAAAATAAGGAAGTGGCCATCTCCTATTGAAGACAAATGATCTAATTTTGTTAGCAGATCATGGTGTAAGGTCAGCTTTATTTTCCTGGAGCCTGGCGAGCATTACCATTCATGAAATTTTATTGGTTATTTGATGTCTGTAGATGCTCAACTGTTTCCCTGATACATGATTCATAGGGGCAAAGGTCTCTGAGCATTTCCACTTTATAGCTCCAATCTTACATCGCAGAAGCTCTCCAAACAGCTCCCTTGGTTCTTCCCCTACCTGGTGTGTCACACGCTTTATATTCCATTTGCTGGGGGCTTATTTTTCTCTCCCTGATTGTGACCCAGCTGTCTTCTGGTGGAACACAATGTTGTCTCTTGTTTCCCACTGTTCATGGACATGGTTGGAAAAGCCCGGGTTTAAAGCAACACAGCTTGCTGTTTTGGAGTCATCTTTACTTGGTTAAGTGGGCCAAGACCTACAGGGCATCCACTTTTGCTGATGACATGGGATTGGAAATCACTGAGCCTGTTCATCTAATAGAAGGTAAAGGTATCACAGAAACTCAAAAAAAAAAAAAAATGCACATCTCATTCCTTCTCTCCATTCTTCAATTCAAAAAGATGTATCCAGGGCCCGCTATGTAGGAGGCACTGGGCCAGGCAAGAAGTATACTATAAGCATGAAAAATACAGCACTTTACCTTCATGGAGCTGGCATTTTAGTGGGAGAGCCAGATGGGAAATATGGAAGGGCACGGATTACAAATCGTGATGTGGCTAATGCACGACACAAACACAGCCTGACCTCCGTGTGTGATACCTGAGGATGGAGCCTCTCCTGTTGACGTTCTCTTTGAGAAGGGGGCATTTAAGGTGAGATGCAAGAATGAGAAGGAACATTCATGCAGAACAGGGGCCGAGATCATCCCAGCAGGGATGAAGAGCAGCTACAAAGTCTTTGAAATACATACGACAGAACTTCCCTTCTTGGAGGACCTGATAAAAGGCCAGTGTGAACAGAAGCTGAGGGCAGGGGAGGAAATACAGGGGGCTGTGTGGGAGAAGCAGGGGCCGCAAAGTCCAAGTGAAATCTCTGAAATTTTCCCCAAGTGGAACGGGAAACCACTGAAGGGTTGTAAGCCAGAGTGACTTGATGAAACGTATAATTTAAGAAGATTCCTTCACAAGCCATGGGGAGAATGGGTTGTAGGGCAGGGGAGGAGGTGCGGAGAGCAGTTAAGAGGCCATTGCAGCCATCTAGGGATGAGGTGATGATGGCTTAGATGACAGGGGGGTGGTGAGGGGAGAACAAGTAAACAGTGGGCACATTATTGGGAAAGGGTTCAGCCAAAAATGGTACATCCTTTGTTGATGGTGAATCCTAGCCATCATGACCCAAGCAAGCCTTATGATTTGAACGAGACAGATGAAAACTTGGGTGAATTTTTTTCCTTGTTCTTAGACACTGAAGACTTCTTTTTCTTCTAGTATTTCCAGTGATTTGTGGTGCTTTTGTGCACCTTAACTGACAAAATGGTGCTTGATTATTTTCATGAAAGATAAACTCGCCAAGGAGCAAGCAGGTCATTTCAACAGTATTGATAAATGTTTTAATTCTTAAGTCGGTGGTAGGTTCATGGATTTTTGTTTGACTGTGCTTCCCAGTGTCCATATTTGTTGCAGGTATTCTTTTGTTTAAACCAAATATTACCTAAATATAAAAAGGAAAAACAAAGACTGCAAGAGCACCATGTATTGAAGCAAATGTATATAATAAAAAAAATTTGAAGGCCAAGAAATCTAGAGGCTTGGGATGGGAAAGGGGAAATGCCCAGAATATCCAGTAAGAATGGTACAATGCTTACATGGATTGAGATAACAGTGCACTCTTTTTTTTTTTTTAAATTTCATTTATTTATTTAGGCGCATGGGATCTTCGTTGTGGCATGCGGGATCTTTTGTTGCGGCGAGCGGGCTTCTCTCTAGCTGTGGCTCCAGAGCACAGGGCTCAGTAGTTGTGGCACATGGGCTTAGTTGCCCCGCAGCATGTGGGATCTTGGTTCCCCGACCAGGGATCGAACCCGAGTCCCCTGCATTGGAAGGCGGATTCTTAACCACTGGACCACCAGCGAAGTCCCAACACTGCACTCTTTAAACCAAAATGTTTCAACTGCTTAATTTTCTCTTCAATAGTCTGCATATTACAAGAAAAACAGTGTGCTTTCTAATATCCCAGTGAACAGCAGCTTAATTAAAAAGAAGAGAGTTTGCAAAAACACAGGCTGTGTGTCTCACAGCTAATTGAAATAGCTACAAAGGCCCCCAAAAAGACAAGTTCAATATCATGGAAATACCAGCAGGGCTGGCATTTCAGTGTTCTCAGATACCCTCCTTGTCTGTCTGATTAAAATTTCACTTGGCCTTTCTGTCCATAATAAAAGAAACCTATTTGTGCCCAGAGCTGTTTGGCAGACAGCAGACGCATGTTAAATTTCAGGGCATTTATTGAGTCTGTGGATGGTTAAGCAGTGTTGCTGCTGAGAACACCTCAACAGGCTTTCTGCAGGGACCGAATCAGTGGGGTTGATAGTGGCGTGTGGGGTAATCATTTTCAGACAGAGGCATCTGTACTGAAAATGATGGATACACCTCCCTGTTCTTCCTTAAAAAATAGGGTGCTCTATCTTACACAGTATTCAATAATGAACACCGTATGGGCAGGTGGCCCCTCGGGGCAATTTTCAGAGTTGGATAGGAGCACCTGGGAAAATTGAGCATCGAGACTTCTGGTATACCCTGACAAGGTACGTCTGTGTGTGTGTCTCTAATTGAGAGCAACTGAAGGGGCAAAGCTAACATATTACTACTACTACTACTACTACTACTACTACTACTACTACTACTACTACCACCACCACCACCACCACCAATAATGATAATAGGATTGTAATAATAATTGTTTTAAGTATTAACATTTAAAGATAACTAATATTTTTTGAGCTTGTGCAATGCCAAGTTCACTGATCTGCACTGTATTTATTTAAAACTATTATTCTTCCCAATTTTCTATGAGGCAAGTGAGGCTTAGAGAGATTGAATGACTTGCCCATGATTATACAAATCATCCCCAGTAAAGGCTCAGACTCAGGCAGTCTGAGTCCAGTGTTTGAATTCTGAACCATTTCTATACTGTCTCCTAATGAATTAGTACCACATTAAGGCACGGTTATTTTGGTCCATGTTCCTAGCGTTTCCCCATGTCTAATTCTCCTATCGTTCCTGGTCACTCAAAAGGTTCTTGCGTTGGGGTGAGGCAGGGTGACTAGTTCCGGCCAATAGACCACGAGTGGAAGTCACCTCCATCACAGAGAACCTGAAAGCAGTCCTCTGACTCTCACCTCCCCTGCAGACTCACCCTGGGTGATGTAGCTACAAAACGGAAGCAGCCTGGCTGCTGAGGCACATCATGGAAGAGACCTGCAGCATACCTGTATGAGCGCAGGATACACTTGAAAGTGTTAGAACATTGAAATGAATGGTTTGTATGTTACCTAGTGTAACCTAATCTGATTTTATAGTTATTTACATGCAGAAAACCAACTTTCCCAAAGAACTTTGAATTGAATTGTTTGCAAACTACAGGCAGAGGCTAACCAATATATTTCATCTATAACTCATCCTTATCTGATCCTGGCTTACTCTAAAAAGAGTGGGAGTGCCCATCCGTGAATAGCTAGATGGGTCCTCTAGCCATCCATCTAGCCATATTTCCATCCTTCTACTTTTATGGAGGGTTTCACATATGTCAGGCTCTCTGCTCGGCAATGAGGGAATCAACCACAAAGGCAGGAGAGAGACACAGCCCCTGTCTTCAACATGTTCTCAGTCTAATGACAGAAACAGTGTGGTACAGTAGTAAGTGCTTTGCATAGCGGAACTGCATGATTTTCACTTGCTTTTTTTTTCTTTTAATCTGTAATTTCTAAGTGTTTCTGCAATGAACTGGTGTTATATTTTTAATCAGAAAACAAAGAACTGCATTATAGAAGTAGACAAGCTATCACAGGAGGCTACACAGTTTAAATTAGGGACATAAGAAAGAAACAATTTGTTGTATCTGTAAGAGCCTGAGAGGAAGCCTGGAAGAGACATCCCTTCAGCCACATCCTGAAAGATGACCTGATTTCCCCAGAAACAAAAGGTTCGTGTTTTGAGGTGCCATTCTAGCTCACATAGAAGGAAGATCTGAAATGATACGGAAGTCAAGATACCTCCAAAAGGAGTGAAGCAGAATCCCCAAATGAACCCTGAGTTTGTTGGGAGATGAGACAAAACAAGGTGAAAACTCTATGGGGTTTCTGGTTGCCTCTATTCCTGTGCATTTTAGTTCCTAACTTCGAAGGCTGCTTTCTTTCTGTAGCTTAATTCAACTGCAGAGGTGAAATCCTTAACTATTTCATTGTTTGTAAAACAGATTTTAAGGAGTGGATGAGAAGGCAGAACTGTGGGGCAACTTCTCGTTTTCCAGAATTCATGAGAAAAAAATTGCCTAACATACTCAGTAACGTTTTACCAAGTTAGTTGAGTAGTTCAGCCATTAAATATTGTAAATAGTAGAAAAGGCACCTCAAATTTCTACGGAGGGTGTTCAGTGGCAGAGCTTGGCTGGCTGTTCATCAGCAGGTTTCTTTTACCGCCAGGGACAGAGACTGTATTTCCCAGCTTCCCTTGCAGCCAGGTGTGGCCATGTGTCTGTTTTTGGCCAATGGAGTGTGAGTGTGTGTGGGGGGGTGCTGCTCTGCTTTCATGTTAGGCTTGGCCCATGTGATCCTCCCTGTCTTGTGCAACCATCATGACAGAGACACAGAGGGAAGGAGGCTGGGCCCCTGCATCACTTCATGGAGGACAGCTGCCCATCCATCAGGAACACCCATTTTGAGCTGCCAGGGAAGAAGACATAAATTTGAACGGTGTTAAGCCACTGAGATTCGGGAGTTTGTCACAAAAGCTTGTATCACTTTAACACTAGCACTACTTTGTTTCTTGCCTTGATCATGCAGAATAAAATACAGAAGAGTCCGTGCTTACATCAAGGTTTCCTTTGTACACTGAAACTCAGAAAAGGATCACCACAGGTGACTGTGTTTGTGGAGGCTGGTCCATAGTACTTGCTGACAGAGCCATCTTTACAAGAGAGGCTGGGCTTTTGAAGTCAATCGACCAAAATGAAGTTTGGCTTCCAGGTGGACAAAACCACAGAGACCAGAAAAAAAAAAAAAAAAAAAAAATCTGTAAGAATGACTCTGGGAGTCAGCGACATGCAACTGTGTCTTGGCAGTAGTTTCAGGTCAAGGAAAGAGAATGCCTGACTTTAGAAATTGTTTAGAATGATCAAATTCTCCCCTTGCCCTGCATTCCCAAAGAAACAGAACACTTCCAGTTTTAGTAAGGTTTCTTTTAAGACCAAATTGCCTCCTACTGATGTCCCCTGTTCATCAATGCATTCATTCAGAGAGTTTCTGTCCTTACTTAACAGACTTGCTGAGCGCTTGCTCTGTGCCAGGAAATGCTCCGGGCATCCTTTCACTCTTCCTCTCCCAAAGTAGTCTGTTCACAACAGTCAAAGAGATCTTACTAAAATATTTATAGGATCATGTCCCTGCAATCCCTTAAATTCCTTCAGTGGCTTCCCAAGGTCCAAACTCTCTCGGAGCCTCCAAGGTTGGCTCCCCCAGCCCCTTCTCACACCGCCTTTCCCTCACTCCCTGGGCTCAGGGCACCCTCATCCATCAGTTCATTGGACAGGCCAAGCTCTCTCTCTCCTCAGGCTGTGCCTCCACTGTTGCCTCAGTCTATACCACCACTTCCTCCTCTCTCTTCCCATCTAATCCTACAAACCCATCAACTTAAATGTCAGTCCTTCGCAGAGGTCTCCCCTGCACCCTCCATCGAAATCAGGTCTTTCCGTTATGATTTTCTGTAGCATCTGGTGTTTTCCTTTTGTCACACTTATCATGGCTGGCAGCTGTGTCCATCAACAACTAATGTTTATTGAGCATCCGCTCGATTGGAGGTGCTATCAGTAAAACACGAGCAAGACAAAATTCCTGCCCATATGATACACAGCTTCTCAAGGGAGAGACAGACAACACATTTGTAAATAAGCAAGATCTTGACATATTTATGAGTGCAGTGAAGGAAATGATCAGGGTGACTGGTGGGGAGTAACTGGGCAGGATGCCACTCTAGGTAGTCAAGGAAGGAGGCACTTAAAATAAGTTTTGAAGGATGAATAGGAGACAGCCACGGGAAGGGCTTTCCAGGAACAGAGGAGTGAGTACAAAGGCCCTGAGGTGAAAAATGGCTTAGAATATTCAACTAAGGGAAAGGAGGCTGGTATGCCTGGGGAAGTGGTAAGCATAGTGGGGAAGTGGTAAGCATGACAGTAAGAAAGTAAGCAGGAGTTACATATAGATTTGTGTGACTGTATGTTTAATATCTGTCTCCCCCCGAGACGGAAAGCCCAGGGGCTGGACGTATAGTGACACTAGTGTGCCCGTCACTCCAGAAAGTCTAGTAAAGGACCTAACACATAGCTGCGACTCTATTTAATGAATAAATGAATGAACACAGCAGCTGGGAAGCTTGGCAGCTCAAAATAGGTAAGAACAGTTAGGGAAAGCTGCAAAGGTAGACACTTTCCCGTAATGGAAAAGAGCAAATGGAGAAACTTACTTTTAGTTGGTAAATGACGACTGCAGGGTACATACATGGATGGCAGTAAGGAAGCAGGAAGAGACAAAAAGGTAAATAACTTGGAAATCTTCACTTCCATCTGTAGTTGCTACAAGCACCGAACCTCTGAGACCCCGGGACATTTATACTAAGCAAGAGGCATTAAAATTAGGCAGCATCTCCAGATTATACCCAATAGGTCTTCCATTTCATTGCCGTCAACAACTGCTGGGTTTTGGCACCATTTTCATTGCAAATATGAGTAATGCACACCCCTTAGTCACTATTAAGTAGCAATCTGGGGAAATCATCTACTTCCAGTAATCCACTTCTCTAATTTAGAACACTCTGAAACCATATGATGAATAATACTATCGCCAACTCTCCGGTAATGACATATGACATATGTCTGCAATTCCTCTTTTCAAGACAAATCCCACTGTGTTGTTTCCCTCAGAAACTCCTACTTATTTATTCACTTGGGTTCCTCACACACAAATACAGTAGATTCATTTCTGGAGATGAATTTAGGAACAAAGTTGAATCCCTGGCTTTGAAATATCAGGAAACAGTTTTATCCACACATAATAAATAGCATTAAGTTTTGTCTACAAATGGTTGATTACTATGCAATTATATTCTTAAGTGCAGGCTGTCAATTAATTCCAAAGTGCCTTATTTAATTAGCGATACCAGTCAATATATTCCCATTAGCAATATCTGCCCATTTTTTACAAAAGTAATTTTATTCCACCCCCTATTAGAGAGCGCTAGGTTCTCTTTTAGAAGTAAGACTTTGCTTTTCCTATTCCCTTCAACTGCATAAATGATGCTCCCTTGATATTCACAGCTGGGATGATCATAAAAATCCCCCAAGTTCTGGGTTTTGTACTTGTGACAGGTCCTCCTTCCCAAAGACGTGGCAATGGAATGAAAACATTGCCCAAAGAACCAGCTCTTTTCCAACCCAAGAGATGAACAAAGGGGATAAAAGTTATAAAAAATAGAACTAAGTTGCTAGTGATCAACCTTGTGTTAAAAAATGCTTAATGCCCTGCCATTTGAGGACACTCTTCACCACCCTGACTCTGGGTGAAAAATAATTTCCCTGAGGTAGTCATACAATCGTGTTAAACACTCACCCCACTCTGAATGTAATGATCAGAAGGGGAAATCTCCTGTAACTGATAACGGAAATATATTGGGCAAGTAAAAAGTGTATTATAGACATTTGGGTAGAGGGTTTGCATGGGTGTAATTATATGGTTAAATGTGCTTCAGGGTATTTCTAATTTGTGTTTAAGATAGTAGAACTGAAATATATTAACTCAGGTGTATGTAGAGAATATGTATCATTCAGCAAGACGCTGGGAGAAACTAAGGAGTCCAAGAAAAGAAAGTCTGAATGTTTACATCTGGGACCATGAGACTTGGGTGAACTGAGAATCCAGTTAAATTTTTATGAAGTTGAGCCAAGGTTTCAGGTAAGACTAAACTGTGCCGGCTCCTCTCCCATCCCCACCCCCAATGATGCTAATGAAATTACCATGAGCAAGACTCCTGCAAACCAAAGGAACCCTGATGAAGGTAAAGTGTTAAGGATCTGCCCAGCTCTGCCTTGAACTTGAGATAAATTTGACCAGAGGACAAAGAGTGACATGAACTGGGGAAAGGTTGAGGTAAATCAAAGGTCTATATGGCATCCACATTTGGAGAATTTCTTAGAGACTGCGATTCAATAAAATATCCATGGATCCACAACGTACTGTTGTAATTACCACTTCTACTGGCTGCCGCCAACCTGACGGCTTTTGCGAGTGGTCTGCAGTCATGGCAGTTTGTACCTCGATAACTCTCCCTGCCCCTTGCCATCGTGATAGAGGAACTCATCCTCCAAAAACTACTCGAACAGGAGGGGCAGGGAGCCAGCAGAGAGCAGGTTTTCTCAATCTCCGCATTGCTGACATATAGGACAGGATAATTCTTTGTCATGGGGGCTGACCTTTGTACTGTAGGATGTTGCAGAGAACCCTGGCCACTACCCACTAGATGCCAGGTGCCCCTGCCCCACCCCCCACATTATGACAAACCCAAATGCCTCTGGACATTGATTGCCAAATGTCCCCTGGGTGCAAAATTGTCTCGGTTGAGTTGGCATAGGGGATGGTGTTGTGTTCTTTCCACTTCTAAGCTCTTCCTCCCAGGTTCCTGTGACATTTTTCTTTACCCGTCTATTATTATGTCTTTGTTAGTTATTAAAATCCAAATATAAACAAGAGAAAAAGAGTGAAAGTTCTCCTCATCAACCTTAATTCCAGGAACTAACCAGGAATAATAGTTGCACATCATTTTAGACTTTCTCCACTGTGGGGAATACATAGACTCTCTTAGGCACCCGAGTCTGTACACACTTCAAAAAAATATATTTATATTATGCACATCATTATGCAAAAATCCTGTTTTCATTTTACAGATAGTACTGACACTTTTACGTACTAGCACCCGTAAATTAATGTTGTTCTTTTTAACGGTTGAGTAGTGTTTCACTGTATGGATGGGTCAAAATGTACCCAAGTAAGCTCTGATAGACTTGTGTGTGTGTATACACATATATGTATGTGTGTGTGTGTGTGTGTGTGTGTGTATATGTATATATATGTGGGTGTATATATACACTTTTTAGTGTAGAGTATAGTATATACTATACTTTTTTAATATAAGTATATATATATATATGATATATATATATATTTGTATATATACAAAGTATATGTATAAAAAACCACATTGAATTTACTTCCTCATATATCCTTGTTCCTCTGGGTATGTATTTGTATTTATGTAGATTAAATTCCTAGAAGTAGAACCTCTCAGGTTTCTCTTTGTTTAATGCTATTCTTTTATTCCTGACTACATTTTATTACCCCTCTTTCAAATGCTTTCCCCTTTGGGGTCAAACAGCACATCTAGCACTTCTTTGGTTTCCTGTGAGTTCTCCCCTTCCACTCATTAGACAAGCACAGTAAGGGCTCTGCAAGGAGCAAGGGACAGGGTCAGGGCCTCACCTGTGACTCACTGACCTTCCTCCTTCAGCCCACTTACTCCCTGGCACCTGTCCCATGTCACATGCACCTTGTCCTCTTCCCTGCTGGGTCTTGGGGTCTGCAGGGCTTACAGCCTTTTGCTCATTTTCTCCAGGGTCTACTGTGTGCCAGTACTGAGCTAAGGGCTGGGGAGGAATTGATGAGCACAAAGCAGACAGAATTTGTCCCCTAAGGACCACAGAGTTCAGTGGTTAAAAAAAAGGCACTAATCAAAATTGCTTAGAGGGCTTCCCTGGTGGCACAGTGGTTGAGAGTCTGCCTGCCGATGCGGGGGACACGGGTTCGAGCCCTGGTCTGGGAAGATCCCACATGCCGCGGAGCAACTAGGCCCGTGAGCCACAATTACTGAGCCTGCGCGTCTGGAGCCTGTGCTCCGCAACAAGAGAGGCCGCGACAGTGAGAGGCCCGCACACCGCGATGAAGAGTGGCCCCCGCTCGCCGTAACTAGAGAAAGCCCTCGCACAGAAACGAAGACCCAACACAGCCATAAATAAATAAATTTTTTTTAAAAAAAGTTTACATTTCTAAATCAGGCAGAGACACAGAAAAGTTAAAAAAAAAATTGCTTAGAAATACATGTAAAATCACAGTTGGAATTTCTGCCACCCAGGAGAGAAGCCCTGAGTTCTCTGAGGGATAACAGCATAGCCTGACACAGTCGGAGATGTGGGGGCAGAAGTTCCTGGAAAAGTAGACGTTTCTGTGGATCCAAAGACTAGGGAAGCGTTGACCGGGGGAGGGGACGGAGGTGGCGGAGTCCAGGTGCCGGCTCAGCCTATGCAAATGCCCCCCGGTGGGAGGGGAAGGGGCCCTGGGAGATGAGAAGGGGTCTCCACACAAGGGGAGGATAAGGAGCAAGGTGGCCTGGGGGCAGGATGCCCTGAGCCCTGCAGGCTGAGAGGCGGGTCTGGCAGCCTGAGCAAGGTGTTGGGTTTTGGGAAAGCGCTGGAGAGCAGGAGGAGAGTCACATGGCCACATCTGGGTTTTGAACAGATTACCCTGCTGACGTGTGATGAATAATACGCAGGCAGCCACCAGCTGTCACCCTAGGGAGGCCTCCGCAAACAGAACAAAACTTGTCTTCCTTCCTATAAGCCCTTCTCCTCCAGTGATGATTCTGGCTCTGATAAGGGGCCGAACACCTCTTCCCGTTTCTTCTTTAATGGATTTACTTTCTTCATCTGTGACCACTGGCTTTTTGTCGGGTTGTGTTTTCTTGTTGTTGTTGTTGTTTTTTTTTTTTTTTTTGGTTTTTTTGTTGTTGTTGTGCCACAGGGCTTGCGGCTTGCAGGATCTTAGTTCCCTGACAAGGGATCTAACCCGGGCCCCCAGCAGTGAAAGCACCAAGTCTTCCCTTGGCTTGCTTCTGAGGAGAGCATTTTCAGCCCTTTGGAGATCATATTGAAGGGAAGAGCTTTTGGAGAAAACAGGATTAAAAAAACCAACTGGCATCTGCTTTAATTAGCCTCTAACAAGGGAATTCATTAATTTAAAAATGTAAAAAAAAATACAACATTCTCTTTAGAAGAGTATGATATCTTATAATAATTGGTGTTAAACTGGAGGTAAGCAAGAGACTTAATAAACACGTACGCAGAAATCTTCACATTTCATCTGCTTAACTCTGTGCCCAGGCTGCTTTCTCCCCAAACTGAAAAGTTAGTTTAGAGCACGGCTAATCTATTGCGGTGCAATCATATTTTCATCTTATCAAATATCCCCACGTATTTCTTCCACCCGCTCAAAAATGGAACATCAGAGATTTAGATTTTATTTGGAAAATTCTTTATTCATCATACGGAAACACATTCAATTGCATTCGAGGAATTCAATTTAAAACTAATTTATCTTACACTAACGTTTAAATTCATGAGATTCCGCATAGAGTCATTCTTGTAGTGTAATAAATTCAGAGTCAATATGATAATTACTAAAACAGAAATGAGCGTGAGAAAAATAAATCGTGTGGTCTAAGGGTGAGTTTTCTCTCGCCTGAGCTCTGAGGCTTGTAGCAAAGAGGGCGAGAGAAGAAGAGAGGGGGAAAAAAAAGGCCAAGAGGGAGAGGGATGAAAAGAGAGGAGGAGAGAGGGAGGAAGGGAGGGAGGGAGAGAGAGAAAGAGAGAGAGAGAGAGAGGCAGAGGGAGAGGGAGAGGGCAAGACAGCACCTGTGCTACCATTTATCCGATGCATACTGTGTTGCAGGCAGTGTTTCAGAGACTTCCTTCTCTAAGCCTTACAGCAAGCAATGGGGATTGCTCCAGTGATAATAATACCAGCTAACAATTAGCACGTCCTGTGTGCCAGGGAATGCTGTAAAACTCTTTACAAGCATTGTCTGGCTCAATCTTAACAATCTGATGAGGTGAGATGACTCCTAACCTCCCCAGGTGAGAAGAATGAGATTGAGAAGCATAAGATGACAAGATCAAGGTGAAATAAACAGTAAGTGGAGGAAGCAGGCAATGAGCCCAGGTCTGGCTCTTCGCTCTTAACCATGATGCAGTACGCTCACCCCACCTGTAAAGAAGGTACAGCATTTTTGCAGATGCAGCCACTCAGATCCCCAAAACATAAGCACCCCATGGTATGGCCACAATTTGAATTCAGATGTGCCAGCCTCCAAAGATCTTGCAGACACCCACATCAGAGAGCTCCCCAGGGATCTTAATGCCACCTCTGGATGAAAGATCAAAGTTCCTGAGAAGGATTCCTGTTCCTGTCCCACCCCTCGCATCCGGGAACATTTCCCTGGTTGCCAGTGCCTTCAAGATTCCAGTGCATTTTCACTGCATTGATTGCCTCAGCACTCCCTCCCTTCTTCATCCCCTACCAGTTTCTTTCCTGCGTTATCGATTGAGGACTCATGCTTTCTGCAGTGATACAGAGAATAAATACCCACTAACTGGGAAATGATATCGCAGTTTTAAAAAGGAAGAGAAAATGGAACTCAAAAATGCTTCATAGATGTAAATCTTTGGACATTCACTATCAAAATACTGTTTCAAAAGGAAGGTTTCTTCCCTCTTCTCAACTTGCTTGTTCTAAGTACATAACTCCTTGTTCCTGTAATGAATTTTCCTCGCCCTTTCCAAATCAGCCCCCAAATGCCCAATAACCTCTGACTTTTCCATTGATTCTTGCATTGCATGTGTGTATTTTAAAACATCTAGAACAGTCGTTTTCAACAGGGGCGATTTTGCCCCCAGGGGACATTTGGCAATGCCTGGAGACATTTTTGGTTGTCATAGCTCGAGCGGAGGGGGTGGTGCTACTGGCATCTAGTGGACAGAGGCCAGGGATGCTCTTAAACATCCTACAACACACACAGCGGTCCCTGCCCCCAACAAAAAATTAACTGACACAAAATGTCAACAGTGGAGAAGTGAGGCTGAGAACCCCTGATTAGAAGGAAATACTTAGAGCTGTTGACAATGGCTGCCTCTGGGAAAGAGACGGAGACAAGAGGACAGTACCACTTTTTAATTCTTTCATTTCTGAACTGTTAACGACTTTTCTTTACAACCCACATGTATTATTTTTGAAATGTTATGACAAAAGTGAAAAGAATATCTTAACTGTTTTTAAACGTTCTCTTTAGGGAAAGGTTAAAAAAAAAGTTTAAGTGTACTTTTTAAAGGAAGGCAAAACAGATAGTAAATATAGGAAAGATTATTTTCAAGGAACTGGGTGATGAACACAAAGAGCAAATTCCTGTGATAGGGCACCAAGCAATGTACTCTCCTCAGTACTGTGCTGACAAAAAAGGACAATGTTAACCTGTAGTCTTTTATTATTATTTATTATTATGATGATTAAGAAAAATAGAGATGTGATCAACATATTAATGACAAAATCCGGAATTTACTACAAATCACCACTTTGTGTTCAAAAGAAAGTGACATCTTGAGTTGTCTGGTTGGTCAGACAACTATTTACATTCTTGAAATTTCTCTTAACCATTCTATGACTTTAAGACGCAAAATGTAGGGACTTCCCTGGTAGTGCAGTGGTTAAGAATCCACCTGCCAATGCAGGGGACATGGGTTCGATCACTGGTCCGGGAAGATCCCACGTGCCGCGGAGTAACTAAGCCCGTGCGCCAGAACTACTGAGCCTGCACCCTAGAGCCCACGAGCCACAACTACTGAGCCTGCATGCCACAACTACTGAAGCCCACGTGCACCAGAGCCGGTGCTCCGCAAGAAGAGAAGCCACCACAGTGAGAGGCCCGCACACTGCAACGAAGAGTAGCTCCTGCTCGACACAACTAGAGAAATCCTGAGCTCAGCAACAAAGACCCAACGCAGCCATAAATAAATAAACAAATTTTTTTAAAAAGATGCAAAATGTAGACAAAAATTTGGAAATCCACAGGAAAGAGAACTGTATACCCTGTTCATACTTTCGTTCACATGGCCAGCTCCTTATCCTTCAAGATGCAGACCAGATGCCACCTCTTCCAGGAGGCTGCCCCTTGCTGTAGTATCCTGGGATTCCCTCAGTCCAGCCCACAGCACAGAACTTTATTTGTCTAGATCCCCTAAGACAGGGGTATCTGATTATCCATCTTTGATTCTGCAGCAACTACAACAGTGCGTGATACTTAACAGTTATACAAAACATCAATGGGATGGTAACTAGTTGAATGAATGAATGAAAAAACAGACATGAGGATGAAGAAAACAAATAAGAATGTGCTTCTACCGACCCCAAGGAATCAAGAACAGGGAAATTCAAAAGCAAGGAGGATGGGGGAAGAATATAGCTCAGAAAGGAGGGAGGTAGCATACCCCCTTAATGGTAATTTGAGGTGGGTGGAGAGCATAGGAGGGAGGGGTGGTTAACACAGGTCCCTGCCCATCCTGGGGTCCAGGGCTGGTCCTGTCTTTTACCAGCTCAGAGCTTGATGAAATGGCTACTACCCCCAGATGCTCAGTTTCCCATTTGTACAATGGAAATAATAGTAGTAGTAAATTCATATGATGGTTATGAACATGAAATCGGAATCATACATATAAAGCACCGAGGAGAGGGTGTACATGTTGGGTAGCTATTAGGGATCGCTGTTTTGGGCAATGAATTCTAATGGTTATCAGAACAATTCTCAGCAGCACATACTCATTAATACTAATCCATGCCCTTTATGTGGCTGACTCTGCCAGGCATTTTAAGGCATAAAGAGATCTAAGACTCAGCCATTGCTCTCAAAAGGCTTAACGTAGTTGCAGAGTCAGACTATCCCCACCTCTGTCCATGGGGTCTTTTCCATCCCTCTCCCTTCCTCCAAGCCTGAGTCACCCAGGAAAGCCAGCACTTGGACCTTGAAAAACGCACCATCGTGTGTAAGCGAGAATTAGCATGGGGTTGTCTAACCTCATACCTTCTGAGCAGCTTCATCTGCCGTAACTTAGATTGTGATGGGAAATAAAATGCAAGCACGGCAAAGAGCTCCCTGTACATGGCAAGACATGTTTTATCTCTAGGAACTGCATTCCTGTTGTGAAACCCAGATTGATGCATGCGTTTTATTTATAACCCTTTCTCTCGAAGTTCCTCCAAGTTACAAGTTAGCAATGAAAGTTTGCAGTGGCTTTTAAAAGGCCTGCTGGCATCTCCCTTGACAGCCTTATTCTTGCAAGTGTCAGTAACAGACCACAGGATGGTCGAGAGTCAACAGGCACTGAAGAACGGATGTGTCCAAGAAAGAATAATGGTGATGGAAAGGGAAAGGCAGAACGTAGAAGTAGTGAGCACGGATCTTCAGGCTGAGCCCACCACACCAGCATCTCAAACTGGCTGCCATCCAACCATTGGTGCTTTTCCCCTTTGGCATCACCTGGACTTAGAGCATGACAAGAACCTCTTTCTCCTTCCATCTGCCGCCTCTCAGTCTGTCTCCTCCAGTGGCTGCAGAAAACCCGCACAGAACCATTTAGCTGGCAGTGCACTCAGTTTGGTGACCATTTCTCAATTCTATACATCCGCGCTGCCCTATTTGGCAATGCAGAAGGTATGGTAGCCAAGAAGCATCAACCCCCAAATAGTAGAAAACAACCTAATTAAAGAGTAGGGCTCTGGAAAATAGTCAAAGAATTAAACATCGTGTTACCACGTGACCCAGTGATTCCATTCCTAGGTGTATATGCAAAATAACTCAAACAGGTGCTCAAACAACACATGCACACACATGTTCATAGCTGCACTATTCACAAGAGTCAAAAGGTAGAAACAATCCAAATGTCCATCAGTGGATGAATGGGTCAAACAAATCATGGTCCATCCACACAATGGAATATTATTCACCCATAAAAACGGATGCCATGCCAATAGATGCTACAACATGAATGGTCCTCAAAAATATTATGCTAAGTTTAAGAAGCCAAAGACAAAAAAAATCATGTGATATGAATCCATTTATGTGAAATATCCCGGAGAGGCAAATCCATAGAGACAGAAAGCAGATGAGTGGCTGCCAGGGGCTGTGGGAGGGAGGAAATGGAGAGAACCTGCTTTAATGGGTATGGGGTTTTCTTTCTGGGTGACGAAAATGTTTTGGAACTAGATAAAGGTAGTTGCACAATAGTCTGAATGTACTATGTGCCACTAAATTGTTCACTTAAGCATAGTTAATTTTATGTTATGTGAAATTCACCTCAAATAATAACCAAAAAAAAAAAAAAAAATCAAAGACTAGAGCAGTTTTCCAATTCTAGGACATAACAGGTCAGGTACCAAAACCCAGTAACGGAGGAAAAAAATAGAGACCAAAGTCATGGGCATGGTTAGATGTCAAGCGACACTGAGCCTGAAACAGGTACAAGAGGAGAGTCCATGGGTGTGAACTTATAATAAAGGGCCTCAGCACAGATAGGGGCACCTGGCATTGAATCTCAATACTACTATTTTTCTAGCTGTGTAGTGCTAGCTACTTCACATTTCTGAGTCTTGTTGTCCATATTGGAAACAGACGGGAATCGTCTTTGTTGGGTTGCCTCAAGAATCCAATGACAATGATTGCAAAACTTACTGTAAGTCATTGTGTATAACACATAATAAGTGTTCAGTCAGTGGTAACTTTAATTATTATGTAATCGTTATGCATGGAATGTGTGGTCAAAGCTGCCAAGGATGACAGAGGTCAGATCCATGTGTCTCTTCCTGAGGCCAGTGGACTGGGTAGAGACCATTATTCTCATGCTGATAACAGAAGCCCGTGAGGGTGAGCCCAACTGCACAAGAACTTCTAATGCCTCTGCTGACATCAAGCTTGCTAACATTTCATTGGTCAAGTTAAGTCACATGGTCAACACCAGCATAACTGAGACAGGAAATATATGCCTGGTACAGTACTCTAATGAGAGGAACACAGCAAAGGACATAAAGACAGGGAGGGATGAAAAATTTGAAACGTTAATACAAATATACCATGACATCCCAAGATATTTTTATTCCCAGTTTAGAGACAGGAAATCAGACACTTAGCAACTGTGCCGGGATCATTTAGCTTAAAAATGACAGAGCTGGGTTTAAAACCAGGTCATCTAACTCTAAAGCACAAAAAAGGGACACAGTGATATTCTGGGGAGATGGTGCAGGAATGGGGCATGAGGCAAACCACGGAGGGCATGGCCCCCATTGTCTGGTATGAATCACATTCAGAGGATGTTTTACGAATGCTCAAATTATTGCCAATAACAGGATTTCTGTAGCCAGACATGAATTTAAGAAAGAAAAGTCCTCATCCAATAGAAATGTGCTTAAAGCACCCAACTTCAGGCTGGTCTGCTCCAAAGCAAGTTTTAAAACAATTCTTTCCATCACGAGACACGCAAAGAAGGTGACACCTGCAGCTGACAGCTAAGCAGTATCCTCCTACGTGAAAGAGGTGTTCTGGTTAAGTGTGTTTGAAATTATGACAGATTAAAGCGATCAGAAATGCATTACCCGGGTGTCTGCTTTCACTTGAAAATCTCCAGAACCAAAGTTCCTTGTCTCCAATCATGTGGACAATTTTATGTACTACAGGTCCAGTCAAGGAGTGAGCCCTTACTCAGAACCCCTACTCAGCAATACGCATGCTGCCACGTCAAAGCTTTCTTCCAGAGGGCGTTCCTTCTACGAGCCACCTAGATTTAAATTCCAGTCCATCAATGTGCAAGAATCGCGTGAAGGTAGACTGGGGCCAGGCCTGCAACAACAAAACCCAAGACTGACTTTCATCCAGAAGCCTTTTTGCAATAGGCAGAGGTGCCACGATTCTTTTAAAATGGTACAACACCCAGAAAGGAGCTCTTCTCCCTGAAGTATTTCCCCATCTTATTATTGCTCATACTCTAGATCTCGAGGTCTTCAAGCATCTTAACTTCTAAAAGTTCAACACTGCCCTCGGCATCGATGGAATGAAATTATTTTTCTAATTGCACCCAATGGCATAGACACAGTGTTGACACATTTGGTAGGAATTGCATTTTTTTCTCCTAAAGTAATTATTAAGAACAGAATATTAGATCATTAGCACTTGAATGAGGGTTTTCTGCAAACAGCGGGAGAGTTTTTGCTTAGCAGTTGAGCAATGGAGTATACTGGCTCAGAGTAAGTGCTCTGGAGTCAGGCAGACCTGAGTTTGAATCCCGGCTCCTGCAAGTCACAAGTGGGCAACCTTGGGCAGTCACATAATGTCTCCAATATTCAGTTTACGCCTCTGTAGGAGGATTCGATGAGATACTGTATGGATAGAGACTGCACAACATCTGACACAGAGGATGCTGGAGTAATGGTTGAAAAATAAAAATAGATCACAGCACTCACTTACATAACGTCTTTCAATGGATTCCCCGCTAATAGGACCCAACCCATGACTGGACGTGGCCCTGCAATGCCCAGCAGTTCTCTCCTCTCCAACCTCACCTCCAGCCCCATCCCTCCTCCCGTGTTGCAGCCTGAAGGACACTGTACTTCACTTCTTCAGATTCCCGAGACCTTTTCAGATGCTGCCGTCTCTCCTCCCAGTTTAGCCTACTGAACCCCACTCATCCTTCAACCATCTTTTCAAATGTCACTTTGAGGAGGTCTCCCTGCATTTGCATCCATCCTCTCTGTTTTCTACTCTCGTGGCCCTGGTGCAACTTCCCTTCATGGCTCAGATTAAGGACTGTAATTATTGATTGTTTTGATTCACGCTTGACTCCCCGCCCCAGTTAGACTCTAAGCTCTGTGAAGCTGGAGAACTTGTCTAATTTGCTCCTAGAACCCGGCATCAGGCCTAATACATAGTAGGTATTCAACAGCTAGTTATTCAATGAATGGATGGAAAACAATGTCACAGAAAAGAAGTAAAAACAGGACTAGTGCACGAGCTCTGTCTTAATGAGCTTTCAGTTTAAACAGCACGAAAGGGTATTTCTGACTCTCTTTAACTCCCCCCCCCCATTTTCCCTTCATGTTACTATATCGCAGAAGGAAATAATAATAATAATAATTATTATAATGTTGATGATTCAATGAGATCGCCTCATGATGTTGGCTGGTTTGGTGTGTTGTTTTGTAGTTTTAAATAAGCTCCCTATGTGGGCTATTAAATAAAGTAGGGACAAATGAGAGGAATTATGTATCCGCTTTTCACCCCAGGACAAGTTGTTATGTTTGCCTGAATCTAATTTCCCTTTGTCTAGATCACTGAGCGGAACCTCAGATATTGCCTGTGCCAAGATGAGAGTGCTGGTGGTGAGGCCCGGTTAATAATTTGCTGGGTAACTTTAGGGAGGAAATGCACCTGGCCTGGGCCATTATTTCTCTTCCTTTACATAACAGGGCATTTTGGGCTGAGCTGAAACAGAGGCAGTGAGAGGGTGAACATTACCTTCTTGATCTATCCCATTCATTCCCAACGGATCCTTCCCAAACTGCGGATGTGCTTCTGCCATTGACAAGCCCGGGAGGTTTTATTTTATTACTAGAGAAGGAGGGAGAAGATTTTGATAGGGAATGGGATTTGGGGACTTGGAAAGGGGATAAGAAAATTCCAAATGGAATGAAATGGCATCTGCCCCCTACTCGGTTCCTGGGGTTGATTCTGAGCCACCTGTGGATGGAGGGGTTTAGATGCAGAAGACGGAGGAGACTTAGCATTGGCGCAAGCAAAGCTACTTTGGGGAGCAGGTGACAAATCATAGCACAGAGCTGGGAAGGGGGCCATTTGCCCCGTCTCTAAAGAAAATGGAAGGATGGTCTGGGATCCCAAAACTAGAGCCATGGGAGCATCCAGAGGTGACATCTGGGAATGGACATCAGAGTTCTCCAGAAAAGAAGTCGTGATGGTGGGACTTCTCTGGTGGCACAGTGGTTAACAATCCACCTGCCAATGCAGGGGACACGGGTTCGAGCCCTGGTCTGGGAAGATCCCACATGCCGCGGAGCAACTAAGCCCGCAAGCCACAACTACTGAGCCTGTGCTCTGGAGCCCGCGAGCCACAACTACTGAGCCCACGTGGCACAACTACTGAAGCCCGCGTGCCTAGAGCCCGTGCCCCACAACAAGAGAAGCCACTGCAATGAGAAGCCCGAGCTCCGCAAGGAAGAGTATTCCCCACTCACCGCAACTAGAGAAAGCCTGCGCGCAGCAACAAAGACCCAGTGCGGCCAAAAATAAGTTAAAAAAAAAAAAAAAGAAGCGGTGATGGTGAACCGCTCAAAGCAGTTACATGGGTGGGGTCAGTGGGAAGCTGGAAAAGAAGGTGTTTGATTCATGGAATACGGGCTTAAGTGACACCCAGTGAAGGCTGCCAGAAATAATTTGGGTTTTTTTTTTTTCATTTTTTAAAAATTGAAGTATAGTTGATTTCCAATGTTGTGTTAGTTTCAGGCATACAGCAAAGTGATTCAGTAATTCATATATATATATATATATATATATATATATATATATATATATATATATATTCTTTTTCAGATTCTTTTTCATTATAGGTTATTACAAGATATTGAATATAGTTCCCTGTGCTCTACTGTAGGTCCTTGTTCTTTATCTATTTTATATATAGTAATGTATATGTTAATCTTAAACTGCTAATTTATCCCTCCCCCTGCCCCTTCCCCCTTTGGTAACTGTAAGTTCGTTTTCAATGTCTGCGAGTCTATTTCTATTTCATAAATAAGTTCATTTGTATCATTTTTTTAGATTCCACATGTAAGCGATATCGTATGATATTTGTCTTTCTCTGCCAGAAAAAATTTGGATACGCCCTAGGGTATGGGTAGGGTATTGGGTAGGGTACCAATTTTTAGTAATAAGCCAGTGATTTTTTTCCCTACAGTCATAATTTTGGTATATAAAGTAACTGTGACCTGACTTTTCAGCCATAAAACAATGAGTCCCCTGGACAAAGAGGTTGCATTTTTTTTTTTTAAATGGGAGTGAACAAAATTTTCTTCATATATCTCAGCATTGTTTAACTGGTTGCCATGACAGTGTGTCATTTTTCTGAAATATAATTTTGTAAAAAATCAAACAAACAAACCAAAAAAAAAAAAAAAAAAAACAGAGGGAGGGAACTTTTAAAATTCCTCCTTTCCTTCCCTATTTTTCTAGTCTCAACAGAAAGACAGCAGCAACCTATAGAAGCATCTTAACTCTGACATAACTGGCCAAGGATTCAGGGACTCTCCACCACTGTGTAATGCTTTATCTTCCACGATGCTGAGTGGAAAACCATATACGGTAAAGCAGGGAATCCACAAGGAAAATGCCAGTCCTATGCACAAACGAGGGACCGGTCAGCAAAACTCCAGTTTGCTCAGGGCCATCCTTGTTCCTAAAATATGCAGACAAAACCTCGGCATTAAAAACTGAACCAGGGGCTTCCCTGGTGGCGCAGTGGTTGAGAGTCTGCCTGCCAATGCAGGGGACACGGGCTCGAGCCCTGGTCTGGGAAGATCCCACATGCCACGGAGCAGCTGGGCCCGTGAGCCACAGCTACTGAGCCCGCGCGTCTGGAGCCCGTGCTCCGCAACAAGAGAGGCCGCGATAGTGAGAGGCCCGCGCGCCGCGATGAAGAGTGGCCCCCGCTTGCCACAACTAGAGAAAGCCCTCGCACAGAAACGAAGACCCAACACAGCCATAAATAAATAAATTAAATAAGTTAAAAAAAAACAAAAAAACAAAAAACTGAACCAAATCTTTGCAGTGCAAACTAGCACTTGGCTTTCTATGCTGCCATTTCTAAGGTCCTGTTCGGAGAATCTCCTTGCTTGGTCTGCAGGGAGTAACAACCATTTTGAATGCAGTTCCAAACAAAACAGGAAATGCAAAGAGCTTCTTAAAATTCACAGACGTTCATTCTAACAGGAGGGAAAATAATTTATCCCTTGGGGCCTTACTTTTAGGAGTCATTAATTAATTAATTTGAAATGACTTTGCTTCGATAGCAAGTTTCTTATAAAGGCTACATCATCTGGAGACTAATGAAAGAAACCTTATACATTGATTCAAAAAATCAAACCAGCAAACATGTATTGCACTAGGTCTTTGGAGAAATGGCACGGCTGTTCCCATTCATGTTGAGAAGAACTAATACATATATATGTTCCAATACATATAAGTTCCAGTCTACAACCTATTTCAATATTTTTTCCCTTCGTCTTGTAAATATCAGCACTCAGGTTGTTAATCTTCCCAAAGCCAGAAATAAGTCATGCTAATTTTGGAATCATATGAGGACGAGCTATGTAATCACTTAAATACCCTCTTCTCCTAAACTGAACAAGCTGGAATTCTGTGATATTCATGGAGAAAAAAAATATTCTATAATATCCAATGAAAAGATAAAAATGTTAAATGTTACCTGGCTCAAAGCTAATCATATTAACAGAGGTGATTTTATCCAATACCATTTATCATCTTGGCCAACGTCATTGGGTCCAATTCTATTGGTGCAGAGTTGAATGATAATTCTACTCCTCCCCACTTTCGCTCTTTGGTTCATTTTAAAGGCATCTCAGGCTTTCCCTACCCTAAGTCAAATCCTGCAAAGGCAGTTCTGTACAATGCTTTTCAATCACTTCTCTCAGAACTGGGAGGCCTTAGAAGTCACCCCGCAAAACTGAGTTTCCAATAAAGGTATCTTAGCGATGGCATCCCAGACAGAAGTACCCAAGTGTTTTACAATTATTCCTACAAATTGTTTAAATCCATTTTGGAATGAGATAGTGAATTACCTGGTAGTTCTATGGTTATAAGTAACAGAATCTACAGCTAACTTAAGAAAAAAGGGGGATTTATAGTAAGGATATGGGATATTTATGGAATCGAGGCTCATAAAAGGGAACTGTTAATGCAGAAATAAATACCGTTGCTTCTTCAGTATATCAGGCATTCTTCTAAACAGTCAGAGTCCCAGGAGAGAGAGGACAGCTGGCTAGGCTTAGATTCTGTGTCCATCTCTTCACCATACTTGGTCAAGGAGGAGAAGGAACTCACAGAAGCTGTCTGTATGGCCCTCAGGGGAATTCTTCATCTTTTAGAACATCTGCATTGACAGGCCCATTTGGATCACAGTGTGGTGCAAAGGTAATCTCTCCAAAATAAAAATTTAAAAAAGGAGGGCTGGCTATTTTCTGGATAGCTAAAAACAAAACCCCAGACAACAAAATCTACTCCAAGTTGTATGGACAAACACATGTAAACCAATGAGGGTGACTGAGCCACAGTAAAGTCACTGTTAATTACTATCCCTGGAAATTAATGCCTGTTAAGGAAGAAAAGATAGATAGGTGTTTCTTTCCTGGGATCTTTCAGAGCTGATCTTATTTGGTTATCGAAAGAGAGACAGAGAGACAGAGAGACAGAGAGACAGAGAGAATGTATCTCAGAGAGACAACCAGCGGAAGAAGCTCTACATGTCTGATCATATCAAGCTCAACTCAGGACAAGTGGGTCAGCTCATCTTGGTGGTGTTTATTCTTTTGGACAAAAGCAACTCTCTCCAATTTCACAACTTCCAGAAAGGCACTGGGCTGGTGAATTACACTTGGTATGCCAGCACTCTTCCAGAGAAATGGAATGAGATTTTTGGCAGCTAAAGTGTTTTTTAAAAGCCACTGCTTTCTATGATTGCCCCCATCTTGTAAATGACTCTGTCGCTGAGAATGACCAATTCAGAGACAACACAAAACTCCTTTTCCAGAGCTCCACAAACCTCATCTAAACTTCTCAGATTGCAGTTTGTTCTGCGCCGCATTCCTAAGGATGTCTGATGGGGTAGTGATTCGGTACCAAGGTGCGTGCCACTTTTGGTTTGACTTCATATACAACAGAATGAAGTCTTGAGTGCTTAGTAACTTACTAAGCTCTGCCTCCTGGGATGAATCACCGCTCTCCAGTGTAGGTGGAGAAGAGAACGGGTTTGGGAGTGAGCCAGACCTGGCTTACAGTGTTACTTTACTTTACTTTACTTACAGTGTTACTTTACTTTACAGTGTGTCTTTAACCTCTGAGCCTCAGTTTCCTCTTTTATGAAATAATGGCTGACTACATATTTGCAAGGGATGGTGATTTTCTGTATGTTGGAGATTCTCTATCTCATGTCTTGGAGAAGATGGAGACACAGAGGTAAGAGTGTTTGTCTCTGGAAAGAGAAACAGGGATACTTGGGGGCAGGAATTGGAAGAAGAATTGTTCTTTATTGTGTACCATATTATAACTTGTGAAATTAGATACATAAGAATGTATTACCTATTAAAAGTTTAACTTAAAATAATAACCACCACCACAAACCCCAAAACAGGATGATGAATTTGCCAATCATTGCCCATCAGGCAATACTTACTGAGTATCCATAACAGTCACTCTCAAGATTGTCAGAGAAAATGATACTGTTGTTCTTTCCATCTAATAGTTACTCATTGGAGAAGCAGGGGGTAAGCTCACTGGGATATAGTTTACTCACTTAAAGAAAAGGAACTGTGCTTTGATGGCTTTTAGGAAAATAATCCTGCAAGAGGAGAATTAAAAGTCTGCTTCAATAATGTGGGCATAATCAGAAGGAAATCAGAGCGAGGGAGATAGCAGCAAGGAAGGAGAGAAAAAGAGACGAGGCAGTTCCAAAGGTATGAGACCTGAGCAGAATATAGACACTACCTGCTGGAAGCTACTAGACACCTCCATAGGATTAGATGCACACATAGGGTTAGAATATATGTCTCAGTATCATATGCCAAGCAAGTCCACAACAATGAATGAGCACATGGACTCAGGATTCCAACCCTTTACTCAACCCCAACATTATTCCAGCGTTTCCTGTCTCAGTGAATGGTACCACTATCCACCAAACAAACCAGAAAGCAGAAGTCGTCTTTGACTCACCTTTCTCCCCAAATCCCTATTACAAACTGATACCAAATTCTCTTGATTTTATGCCTTAGGTCCGTTGAATCTGTTCATACATTCACTTCTTTCCATCTCCCCCAACATCTTAGTCTAAGACGGCATCACTTCTTACTTGAACTATTGTAACAGACTGTAACAGGTCTTTTTGTTCACTCTCTAATCTATTTCTGAAATTGAAACCAGTGCTTCATTTAAGAAGGAGGAGGAAGGGGAAGAGAAGGAAGGGGAAGAGGGAGGGGGAAGAGGGAGGGGGAGGAGGAAGGGGGAAGAGGGAGGAGGAGGGGAGGAGGAGCTGAAGAAACCATAAATTTAGAAAGATACCCCTCTGGTAATACAAATAAAATAATATTATCTCATTAACATAAACTTTACCATTTTAGCACATATCATAATCCAGATTTGGTACTATATATGAGTAAAGGATATGTAAGAAAAAAAAACAATAAATGATAACATTTGCAGAGAGCAATCCCAGATTCCTTAAAGACTAATTTTTTTCAACTACTCTCCACCTAAGGTGGTGAATACATACAAACGGTTTTATTTACTCATCAGAATATGCCCAGCAACAATTCTTTCTGAAATTATTTAACATTTATTAGCTTAAGGTAATATATGAATTTGAAAAGAATGCAAATTATAACTATATTTGTTCTGACTGATTTTTCTTATCATAAAGGACACTTTCCCATTCTATCTTTGGAAACAATGATTTTCTGGTGATATTAAACTAAGTATTCAACATCATCAGACTAGTATAAAGCTTTGTAATGATTTTCAGAAGAGTACTCATAAAAATCTTTAAACAAATACTACCTATAGAAGAGCATTGATTAATTAATTCACCAATTATTCTCTTACATTGTGACCTGTGACAATTCTATAGTGATTTCTATTCCAATTAATTCTCTTCTGAATCATGTAAATGTTCTAACTGGCTGTTGGATGGGTCATCTTTGTGAACCATATACATCTCCAAAGTGCTGGATGCTGCCTTAGACAGTTGGAGCAAGGAAATATTATTAGCATGCACCAGCTTCTCCACTCCCCAGCCCACCAAAGATGACTCTTTTTCCAGCTTTGTTTCTGGAATTTTATTGCTCGGAACTAGCTCAATGGGTAAAAAAATAGATCAGGAGAAGAAAAGCCTAGGGATTCATGTTGCAAAGAGCCAAATTTTACTCTCAGAGAAAGGGTAGGAGAGAAGAGTCAGACAATGAGGGGAAGAGAAGGATGTGAAAGGGCTTCCTATGGCTTGAGTATTGGTGTTTTGGGAATTGATAGTGGAGGGGAAAAAATGTTTCTGAAAAGAGCAGTGGATATTGTATGAAGGATGCAAAAACTGGAAAAGGTGGGTCAAGGGAATTTTAAAGGTGTTCTTAGCATAATTAATAATTGACTTCTCCTTTGTAAACATCCTTCAAGAGATACCAAGAACAATTTGATGTGCTCTTAATGTCCGGTGGTCTGTATTTCTTTGCATGTGATCATAACTGAGGCAAGACGTTACTGGGTCCGGTTTTTTGTTTTCCAGTTAGAACCAAGCCTCACTGTTTGGGATAAAATGGACTCTGAAGGACATAATTCCAGGTCCCACAGTTTACCTAGGAGACGTCAGAGTGGCAAGCACACATACTTGGCAATAGGGAAGGGAACGGGCCTCGACCCCAGCCTCCAGTGTTAGGGCTCTCCTTGAATGAGCACCACCGCACTTTGCCCCAGCCATCTGCAGTGTCAGCGCTTGCATTCATCAGGAAGCTAGCTCTTCTAATGAACAGTTCATTCGCATTATTGACACTCTTATGAAAGAACACATTGTGAAACCTGATATTTTTCATCCAATTAATACCCCCCAGCTTCCAGAGTAGCAACATACACTATGTAGAGTCCCATTTCAAATTCTTTATCTGTAGCAGGAAAAATTATTTATGTGTCTAGAGCTGTTGACCTTGTCAGTTCTATTAAAGGGCATAAACTATCCAGTCAATCTTCAATCAACAAATAGTTATTTACCTGCGATGCGTCATGGGTAGATGAGAGACTAGGGGTGGATCCGATTAGAATTTAACCTCCGTGAAGGAAGGGACTTCTGTCTTTGTCCATTGCTGTGGACCTAAGTACTTAAAATAGTAGGGATATTGGACAAGACAGTCATTTTTATTTGACTTCATTAAATTTATCACATCAAGACACACTCTAAGGTAAATCTTATCAATATACCTTAGAGTATAAATTTGTATACACAGCTTAGCTTCATATATAACACGTAGGTGTTAGGAAGTTCTGGGTTCTGACCAATATCCCAAGTCTATAATAATGGTAACAGCTTAGCATTGGTTTTATACTGTAAAGGGGGTTCTTTAGGAAAAATTCAAACTGTAGGCTGTGAACCTCCTGGTGCAACTATACAATGAATTTTCCTTTTATGGGAAATAATATTCTAAGAATTACTCTTTTTTGGGGGTTGGGGTTTGGAGATTTGGGTCATTAGGATTTGGATTTTATGTGTGGAGAACATCAGAAACATTGCTTAAGGAGCATTCATATTTATAATTTACAAAGTATGTTGGGATCTGAGTATTACTCTTAAGCAAGTAGACCCAGGTCTCTAGTCCCTATCCGGTAAAATAGCTGCATATTTGTACAAGGGGAAATGAGTAATGGTGAAAGATTCTTTGGCTAAAGTCCCATTGGTTTAGGAATCTGGTTTCCTTGTCCTTTAGATAATTACATTCCCATAAATAATTCAGGAAAACAAATTTTCCTTTAGTTGTTTTCCAAATAGGATTAATGGAAATCATATGTAGACTGTACTATGGATTCATAATTTTGGATTTCAGAAAAGTAATAACAAAGTTTGTTTTTTTTTTTTTTTTTAAAGCCACAATACCACCCTCCCTTTCTCACTTCACTGGGAGGGAAGGGTTTCTTAGCTGTGCCTGTAGATTGGCATTTCTAAGGCTGGTGGTAACCCTTCTGTTGCAGCTTTCTGCTTCCAAGGACTAAGGACAAGCAAAGTTTCAAAACAAAACAGTGCCAGTTCTGGGACTCAGTACCTTTAGAAAAGTGAAGTTTGCACTTTGAGGCAGAGAGCTAAAATGCAATGAGGATCAAGTGAAAATTTTTGACTAATTTCCATCATCTGGTTTCCTAAAATGTGCAGCTCATAGCAATTTTAAAAACCGAGGCATGGGCTTCCCTGGTGGCGCAGTGGTTGAGAATCTGCCTGCCAATGCAGGGGACACGGGTTCGAGCCCTGGTCTGGGAAGATCCCACATGCCGCGTAGCAACTAGGCCCGTGAGCCACAATTACTGAGCCTGCGCGTCTGGAGCCTGTGCTCCGCAACGGGAGAGGCCGCGACAGTGAGAGGCCCGCGCACCGCGATGAAGAGTGGCCCCCACTTGCCGCAACTAGAGAAAGCCCTCGCACAGAAACGAAGACCCAACACAGCCATAAATAAAAAAAGTAAATAAATAAAATAAATAAACCCAAAGTTTAAAAAAAACAAAAAAAAACAACCGAGGCATGATCTAGCTCATAGGGTGTTTGTGTGTGTGTGTGTGTGTGTGTGTGTGTGTGTGTGTAGGGTACATAGATGGAGAAACTAAACACACACACACATACCCAGTATCATTTTTGAATACAATATCATTTTTAACACAGTGAAAATTAATAGTCCCTTTTCTCAATAGCAAATCATCTAAAACACTTTTAGAACCGTTTGGGAAAGGAGAGAAAATAGCATTTTCTGTTGAAGAAGCTATCTTTCCCCCTTCAGTAGTTAGCACTGAAGAACCTCAAGTACTTTTTGCCTAATCCTACATTTTTAGTTCCTTTAAACAAAGGCAACTAGGATGGTTTATAAAATTCTTTCATAGCTGAGTCTCTGAAAATCTCTCAAGCCAACCTTCATCAATAGCCTGATATCATTTAAACAACTGATCCTTGCAACAAGAGGAAGGTAACATTTTACATAAACTAATAAAGAAAAATAAAAACCGTCAAATGAGATGGTTCTTCTAAATTTAAGCATTAAGAATAAACATCAAATAATAGGCAAGCAATGAAATTCCCCAGAGGAGCACAGGAAACTCTTTCCAGCTCAATTAGCTGATTCAGTGTGGACACGTGTGTCTCACAGCCCTCTCCCCAACCTCCACCCCAATTATGGGTGTACCTCTGCTGTACCTTAATCTTAAAGGGCACCGACTTTCACTTATATATGATGAACAGAATTTTACTGGGTCACCATGAATTGGCTCAGTCATCTTTACATTTGCTGATTACTGGTCTGTATGTGTGTGTCTTGTTTTACATATTTATCTTGAATTGGAAGATCCCCAGTGGAAAAAAAGCTAGCATAACCTAAACGCAACTGTATTTTCAATATACAAGTCTGACCATGGCAAGAGACTTGTATGGTTTTATTTCAACATTAGGTCTTCTTTGTATGTCCTGAATATCACAATTAGCATCACACTTCCTAGTAATTTAATAGTATGGTGAAATACATATGAATATACACCTTTAAATTTTCTTACCATGTTTAATCCAGATTCTTGTTACTCAAAGTGCCATCCAAGGCATCAGCGTCGCCCAGGAGCATGTTAGAAATGGCTAACATCAGGTCAATCCCCAGATCTACTGACTCAGAATCTGTACTTTCAACAGGATTTCCACGTGATTCCTCTGTGCATTAAGGTTTGAGAAGCACTGCTTTAGATAAACCTCTCACTTTTACATTTATTCAACAAATATTTATTGATTGCCCACACTGTTGTCAAATACCATGGAAAGTCACTCACGCAGGGGTCAGACTGATAATGAAGTATTTTCAAGATTTCCTCTGAAGAAGTGTAATGACCCACCTTCATGGCAAAATAACCAGAAGAAAATGAAAAAAAAAAAAAAAATCCCCCCATCTTGTATTCCACTTATACAAAATCACTCACATGAGATACTAGTTTAAAAAGCTTTTCTGTGATCCACTAGTTTCTGGAAACCCTTACTTAGTACTTTATCCAAAAGGTAAAGAGAGCACTTTCAGTTAAACTGAATGGTTTATAGGCCAGCCCTGCTGCTTGTTTAAAAGGCAAAATTCTAGGGAGAGAAAGGGCAAGAGATGGGAAGAATTAGAATGAGCAGGTATGCTGAATTTGCTTTTCAAACAAGCTGGCCAGGTTATTACTGTGACCTCTAGAAGCTGGTCACATACATACCTGGGAGGGCAGCTTTCTCAACACCTGGAAGCTTGCACAAATGCAGAATCCCCGGGTCTCACCCAGACCCACTGAGTCAGAATCTGCATTTAGCAAGACCCCCAGGTAACATCTGACATCTAAGTGAAAGTTTGAGAAGCTCTATACGGAAGTATAAGAACCACATCCTTAAGTTATTACATAAAGAACAAATATGCACCTCCCAGTCTTTTAGGGTGATTGATCCTTCTTCTGATTTGCCCAGGACCAACGTGTTTCCAGGATGCTGGGTTTTAAGTGCTGGGCACGGCAACTGCGGTGATCCAGGTAAATGGAGATGGTTAGTCACCCTACACCATCTTCACAATACGGCACAGAATGAAGATCAGGTGCTCCCAAATGCCCCCAGCCTCATTCTCTGTCCCCCTCTCAAGATGGCATCAAAATAAGCTCATTCTTCCTTTTTTTTAAAGTAAAAACCCCTTCCCCACTCCAAGATGCAATAAAGGGCCATTTAAAGAGAAACTTGAGATATTAAGAACAAGAATTCTGTTGTTTTCCCCTAAACCTCTACAGAAAAGAAGAGTCATCAGTTCAAACTGCAGATTGAATTACAGTCCCCAAAGCGTACTAGGGAATACAATCTAATCACAGACGCTCAATAAACTATGGTGCTACTAAATCTACTTTACTTCTACTCCAATTGTTCTATTTATCATGGATTATTTTTATTATCCTGGGCATACAAATATTTTAGTTCACATATACAATTTAATTAGTTCAAAGTGCAAAATCAAAGCCACAAGAGCACATTTGTTCTGGCCACAGAAACCAAAGGCACTAGTCAACCAAGAACAGATATATGTGTGTTTGAATGGAGACAGCTGTTACCCTGGGTAGCATAGCTGCAGTTAGAAGGAGGGGTTTTATCTGGGTTTCCGATTTAAACATCAGGGGTCTGGTGTTGTTGCTGCTTCAGAATTAGGCAATGTTTCAGCTGCCTGCCGTTCTGCATTAAGGAATATAGCTGTTCTCGGTCTCTCTCTATCTATTAAACAGGACCACCTGGTGCTAGCCCCCATTCCTTTTGTCTCAGAATGTTTTCCACCTTTCCCAAGTTCATCGATTCTCAAGCTCTAACCTTTTTAAGAGTTCATCAAAAGTACAAATGTCCAGGCACAATTCACAGGAATTCAGGAAATGTGGAGTAGGATTCAGGAACTTTCCTCTAGAACAAACACCTCCTGGTGATTCTTAGGCATGTGGCTGGAAGAACAGACGTACAGCAGCCCTGTTTGGATCAATGCTACTGATCACAATGAGAGATAATATTTATTAGGTGCCGACTACATGTCAGGCACTGTTGAAGGGTGTGGCATATATCTGTAATCCTTCTAACGTCCCGATGAGTTGGGTGTTATCACCATCATCAACATTTCTAGTCTGTAGATGAGGACGCAATGGTACAGAAAAAGCCTAATCACCTTCTTCAAAGTCAACCAACTACCAGTTGGTAGAAATGGGACCAACACTCAGGCAGAGTGATTCTAGGACTCATGGTTTCAGACAGTAAGCTCACCAAACAATTTTGAGCATTCAAAATGCATGAAGCCAGGCGTGATGGACCCAAGTGCCACAGTTCAGAAAGACTGGACGCTCAGTGTATACAGAAGGAATGGTCTAATTTACTCATAAATCTCTAGGTCTCTCCCAGGACCAAGGACAGTGGTTACAGTGAGTGGTTTGCTGTTGTTTTTGCTGCTGCTGTGGCTGTAGTTTTATCTCTTGTTTCATGAAAAGGCTTATTTTAGCTCACTGTAATATAGCGTATGCAGTAACTGCATCAAGCCAGAGGAACATGAAAGCAGGAACATATTAAGCATGTGCTTGGGGAAATGGTATACGTTATATACGTTCAACTGTTACACCTCCCTGACATCGCGTATTATTAAGCAATAAACCTTTCTCTCTCTCTCTTTCTCTCTCCCCCTTAAACAGGACCACCTGATGACAAGGTCCATTTCCTGTCTGGTTTTCACCTTTGCCCACCCTCATGGCTCTCAAACATTAACCTCTTCGAGCCTTGTTTGTTTCAGATTCACCAGGATCCCAAGAGGGGTTCTGGACTAACAACAATAGCCATCCAAGGCATTCCAAAGCTGGACAGAGATTCCTTAGCAGATATGGGTGATTCAGGCTGATCCGTGCTACCAAATGCTACCAGTGTTGTTGTCAATCAGGGTGGTGACTCAAGGAACGGCAGAGCCTTCCACCATTGAGAGGATTGACAGGTTGCTTTATTGATTTGCTTCCCTGGAGCATCCCAGAGAGTTGAAAGCTTTCAGACCAGCAAACCAAATCTCAGTGCTGTGCACAGCATCTTACATTTGCCTGCTATATGATGCCCTGTTTCCTCCCTCTTACCCATCAAATGTTCCAACCTGAGATGTGGAAGAAAAAGGTAGATAGAGATCATGGTCCATATACCAAATAACAACAAAGATGGCGATCATACAACTTGTTATCTTTTCCCTATCAACCCCCAAAATTATCAAAGAAGAGAACGCTGATATGGATAGCTAAAGGATACAGAAGAAGCTGGGAGGTAGACACAGACACAGCTCCATGGAGAGTTTATTGTCATAAATACGTGCTCAGGGGAGGGAGTTCATCATATAAGAACCCGTAGCCCATAAGTAATATCTGTATACATTTGAGAGTTATAATAAATAAAATTTAAAGAAAGAGATGGAAAGAGAGGGCTCTCCTTTCTGGGGTGTCTATGATAGATGTAGATACAGATAGAGTAAAGCAGCTACATGAAAAATTAGATAATGAAATCACAGACGACACCTATTCTGTTATTGACAGTGAAATAAAAAGTTATTTCTCAATCGTAGGAAATGACCCAGAGCAGTGAATATTTATTTGGCAGTGGGTGGGGTGGTTTAAGTATTTTAAGAAATTAGGCTCAATTTTTCTATCTCTTGGTTTAGCCAGAGAACGACTGTGGTAACCATGACATGTAAAAGACATGATTTCATGGAAAATAAGCCCTTATCCCAGTGGTTCTTTTTTTTTTTTTTTTTTTTTTTGGCCATGTCACGTGGCTTGTGGGAATCTTAGTTCCCCGACCAGGGATTGAACCTGTGCCCTCGGCAGTGAAAGTGTGGAGTCATAACCACGGGACATCCAGGGAAGTCCCCCATTGGTTCTTAATTTGTGAATTTCACTGACCAGCAAACACATTACAAACATATGACAATATGAAGGGGAGAAAGACGAGGGTTGGGTGATTGTGGGGGGAGGCTGGCATCTGTGTGCCATTCCTTGTTTTTCTAGTGAAGACAAAACTCCCCATGCTGATTTATTTCTTCTTATTTTGCTGTGGACTGGGGAGAAACTGGAATAGTGCATAACTGGCCCTCAAGTTAGCATTGGAAAAATCCCTGAATTAGATGAGCATTCAAAGCCTCTTCTATGAAGGTGAGTGTGTAAGTTCAACAAATGTAGGTGGTATGTGGACACAAGTGAGTAACCTAGAAGTCACAAATTATCCCAGCTTGGAATCAGCACTGTGAACTATCTGGTCCTTCCTACGAATCAACAAAACGTGGCTTTCAGAAGAGGAAGGTAGATAAACTGTAACTAGAAACAGAATCCTATCTTTTAAAAAAAGTGACATCTATCATATCAACTCTCAAGAGAAAATGTGTAGTATGGAGGAACCAGAATTAGGCTGACTGTCAGGAGAGGCGAGTTTTAGTCTTCACTCTGTCTAAACACTAGTGATTTAGGGGAAATTATTCAATATTTGAGGTCTCAGTTTGCTCGCCTGTAAAATGAATGGGTTGGCCCAGAAGCTTTATGTCCTTCTCTTTTTTCATAATAGAGGAGGGGGGAAAGCCCTTGCCAATTACCTTGGACAGCAGTGCCTGCACCAAATAAAATCCATGCACCATCTGCTACTGAGAGAAAAAATTAAAACATGTTTCCCAACATCAACCACGCATCCATTTGAAGAGCAGTGAATCCAAACTGCTATTATGATTTACATTAAACATTCTGCAATGCATACATTGGAGCCATGAATGATGTCTGGGGGGCTTAGTGGGTGGTTTCTCCCACCTGCTTTAGATGCTTACAGAATATTCAGTTGATTTATATGTGGTCACTGAACAAAATAAGTGTTCTGCTAAACAGCCTATGCAAATGACTATGCACCAATCACTTAAAGTAATTAGGAACTTATAAAATGACCATATGTAGTCATTATGAATAATTATATTAAGCCACAAAGGAAATCTCTCTCCCAACCCTCCCCCTGAATCCTGAAGGGAACCTAAGCCATAGAGAGGCAGCAGGGAATTAAACACCAAAAAAATAATAATAATAGAAGTTTACAGGTATGGAAAGCAATTTCCTGCAGTTGAGAATGCCTTATACTTGTATCAGCCTGGTTTGAAAGTCCTCATGTTAAAAAAATAAAATAAAAATCTATAGGGCAACAGGAAGATCTCACAGAAGACCTGAAAGTCCCATGTCTTTTCCCAGCAATCCTGGGTCAACTTCTGCAGGCAGTGTTGAGAAGGTGAAGCTTGGGAACACCTTCCAATCCAGGAGTAATTGAACAGTTCACCTCATCCCATACTTCCTAAACTTGTAGTTCAGTTATTTCCAATGTTAGTTGGCAGTATGTTGACTCATGTTTGGTTGAAATTCCCTGGCATGCTTCATTACCTAACCAATAAAGCAATCTAGCGGAGTTATTGAATCATACATTGCTTGCTCTATTACCACCCTCTTGTTTTTATTTCGATATGTGATTGCTCCCCTGGACTACTGCTCAAGAGGGAGATATATGTTTCATAACATTTTTTTTTAAATCATTCCCATCAGCTATACAAGACCTCGACTTTAATACACCACCTCCTCCTAAACGAAGCAAACAAACAAGCAGCCAAAACCATACATCAACATAAATCCAAAATAAACCATGGAAACTAATGTCTGTTGCTGTGTGATTTTAATTTAATATAGTCCAACAACAGGGTGAAAACTGCAACGACTCATTATTTTTATTTCCTACAGAGCCAGTCACTTTGATTCCGTATTTCTTTTTGGCCTGAGAGTAAAGCTTCCATTTTATGTTTGTGAAAAGTCAACGATTTTGCGTTGGCAGGAGGTCCAGGAGTTGAAACATTAGCTAGTCAGTGATGGGGGGGGGGACCCAGAAATGTTTGGAAATTGACTAAGATGTCTAAACACTCTAGGATGCCAACGACGTCCACTGGGACACTGAGTTTTAGAGCATTTCTCATGGGGTGTCCTGGGTTAAGAACAAGTGCGAAAGTTAGCATCTTATAAGGAACTCACGGAGTCTGATCAATCTCAATGGAAGAAAATCAAATTTCAGGGAAAAAAGGTCAATATATCTGCCATCAAATTTCATTTAAAAAATTATATGTGAAATCTATGGGTAAAAGGGAGACCACATTTCTCTTCCCACTGACCCATTAGGATTTCCTTAAAATTACAAACACTATCTTTGTAAATATGATACCATTTGACCAACAGGATCACAGGATCTGTTTTACATTCTGGGATCTTAAAAAGAAAATGATAAACTTGTCTGGCTAGGGCTACTGTCTTGTGCAACTATATCAGGGACTTTTGTGAGATCTGGCAGATAACATCTAGTGACTGGTTAACAGATGCACGGCATCTATTTTAATCCCCTTCCAGAACAGCCTGTTTTGAACTTTGAAGAGTGTCAGACAAGGCAGACATGAAAACCTGCAGTCAAGAAGACTTGACGTCAAGTTGCCATAGAGAACATCATTACACGACAGCTTTTTCCAACCCTGAGTTAGTGCTGGGTGACTGGGAACTAGGTGGCACTGAGTGTGTGTGTTGGGGGGGGGGGGCGGGCACAGCACAGTTTAGAGTCTTTAAATGGAATGGTTTGAGGGAGAACCAGGAATATGGAATTTATCTCTCCACCAGTCTCTCTGGAAGGTGTGAACATGTTGACTCTTAATTATATATTTTAAACTCTCCGTTTTTTCCAAATTAGAAAAGATATACTCACCATTTTGTATAAATACATGCAATTATAGAATTCTAAAATGCTGAATGGAACTGAAAATGTCCTCAGGCATTACCCTATGCAAAGTTTCCCACATTTTAGATGCTGTTATATCATCTTAATGATTTTCAATACACGAGTACCATCTCTACTTATGACTCTTCAACAGCATCTTAAAATTGACCTTGTTTTTGTTATGAATTACTCACTTTACCCATGTATTAAGAAGTAATAGACATAAAACATTGTTTTCGTGTTCTACAGTTTTGTCTATTATGTAATAGAATTAATGTGATAGTTTGTGTAGCAAAATTCAATGTAAATTCTTTCATTTTTCAAATAGGCAAACAGAATTCCAGAGAGAAAATAACTTGTTCAAAGTCACACTGTAAATCCATGACAGATTTGGGGACAGAACTCAGGTCTCCTAAGCCCCAGTCTCAAACTAACACACTCTCTCTCTCTGTCTCTGTCTGTATGTCTGGAGGTGAGAGATAACACTTATAAAGTTACTTAACATATACAAAGTACTGCACCAAGGCTGACTTCATGGCTGTGTGACCTATACAGTCACACAGTCCCCCACACTCAGAAAGGTCCAGCACTTGGTTTAATGCTCTGCTTTTGCCGTCTTAAAATTCTTAACAATTTTTTAGCAAGGGGTCCTGAATTTTCATTTTGCACGGGGCTTCACATATTATGTAACCAATCCTGCCTGGAGGGCGAGAAAACAATGCAAAAAATCTCAAAATAAATAATCAATAACCAACCATGCATAAATGATGTATTAAAAAAGAGAAGCAACTTCCACGTAGCTGAGGCGATGACAGCCGCAGAAACTGTAATCTCCAGCACCTTCTCCAGACTCCACAGATCAAGAAGAACAAACCAACCATGTGAATTCCACACCTTTAGCCTAATTTCAAGACAAAGAACAGTATAACTTTACACAACCTATGATTTCAAAATAAGCACCACATTCTAGTAGAACTATTTCTCTTGAGTTTTGACAAGAATAAGGAGAGTTCAAAAAAATATAGGGAAGAGAAGAAAGAGGAATAGAGGTGTTCGTTGAATTAAAATCAGTCTGAGAAGGAACATCTGTCTTAAATGTGAAAATATGGAGAAACAGACCTGGCGGTTCACAGCACTAACTACAGGGAAGGGACATAACAGTGTTCTCAGAATGTGGGAGGCAGTATTGGAAAGACAGTGGTTCTGAGAAATAGACAGTAATCAGGGTGAGAGAACTGACCTTTGGAAACTATGAAGTGAAGGGAACACAGAGCAAGATGGAGGAATTAAGGATCCAGTAACACAAAGAAACGCAAAAGAACACAATACACGTAACTCCTCCTCTGGAACCTCCCTGTCCACAATAAAAACCAACCACTAAAGAAAATACACTTCACTCTACTGACAGAGGAGAGCATTTGTGAACTTGAAATCTTGTGAGGCACCCCCACCGGTAGCCTCATAAACCAAAAGTGATAATCCAAGCATATCAGCTACTGAAAGGTCTCCCCCAAGTTCCAAGCATGCCACAGAAGAAAACTGGAAGACAACATCCCATACTGAATTAAATGTCTCAAAAAAGCATTTGGGAATATATTAATCATAAATTCAAAAATATAAAGTGGAAATGGCCAAGACACAGGAAGAAAAGAAATTGGCATTGACTGAATTAATGAATGAAATAAAAGAAAGAAGAAAAATTATATAAAAATAAAGTCAGAATTATAAAGTGTCCCAGAAAACAAAAAGGGATTTGAATGAGAGTTTAATATGGGCATAAAAGAAAAGCAATAAAACAATCAAGAAAGTAGACACAGTGGAGGAAATAGAAGACATGCAAAGAATATCCAACTTATGTAAAATGGAAGCCCATGGGGAAGGAAAAAAAACAAAGTAACAGAATGGAATGAATATTTGAAAATATAACCAGCTTTGGAATAAAAACAAACGATCAAACAAAACTTAAAATTACAGAGCTTTAAAAAAATAACAATAATAAAAATATTACACATTAAAATCCAGAATCTAAGGGTTACATTTAAAACAGTGATCAGAAGAAAATTCATAGCATAAACACCTTCAGTAAACATTTAAAAATGTTGATAAATTCATTAAATTCCCAACTCAAAAAGGTAGAAAAAGACCAATGAATTAAAACACAGAAGCTTAAGGAAGGGATTCACAAAAACCAGAAATCAATAAATTAGGAAAGAGAAAAACAATGGATATAATCACCAAATCAAAACTATATTTTTTTGTAAAATAAAACCAACACAAACTAACCACCACTTAATGAAGGGGACAAAAGGAGAAAACACGAATATACAAATAAGAAATTACAAGAGAGAAACAATTAAAGTAGTTTTTAAAAAAATCATAAGAGACTACTTTGCACAGTTCTATGCAAATTAATGTGAAAATCTTGATGAAACGGGCAAAATGAAAGAAAAAAAAGAATGAAAAATCCCATAGAAAGATGGGCAAAAGAAACGAACAGACAACATCGACAAAAAGAAATCAATATAAAATGCCTCAAGTATATAAAAATATGTTCACAGCACTGAATCAATATGGATCGGGAAAGGGGAGCCCACTGACTTCAAAAATGTGCTTAAATTCATACAACCAGTACAAGTAGTAACAGACTGTAGTGATTGCCTGGCTCCAAAATGCTTCTTTTTTTTTTTTTAAACGTATTGCCCTGATTCTATCAGTGGTTCACTTACCCTCGACACACTTCGGTTTCTTTGCCTTAAAAATTATAGAATTGAACTAGACAACATCTAGAACCTCTTAACATTGTAACATTCTGGGATGCATCTCAAAGACTGAACCTCATCCTTCTGATATCAGCATCTGACACCACTGGCCACAAAGACCATCTATTCTGTTGAAGTCCTGGTAAACCATGGGGTGGTTACCATGGCTTGGGAAAGAATTCAGTGACATTCATCCTATCATGTCCTTTTCATGGTTTGTAGTCTTCAAACCTTAAGTTCTTTCTCAAGAAAACTCTACTTAAGAGATAGGGGTCCTGAGCTAAAATCCTGATCTACTAAATTCAGGGAGGTTGTTTAGTGATGTCCCCTAGGAAATTTCATGACATCCATATTTCTGTACAGCAGGAGAATCATTTTCAGACTGCACCCATCCAGGTGGAGTGACTTTTTCAGGCAATAAAACCTCACTGCCCCATCATGCAGCAGTAAGAAGAGCGAAAATACAAGGAAAGAATCAGGCAGTTTGAAAAGGGACTCTGAGTTCTTGAAGCTTAAAGACAGCTATAGAGTCACGGCATCTCTCAAACACAGCAATGCCATTTCAGGACACAAGCTGGAGACGGACATGACCACATGGCACCACAGAGGCATCTTTAGAGATTGGTTGAACATTCTGTGCCCAAAGCAGGCTGAACATTTTTAGAGAGGCAATAACATTGTTATGAAATTAGAATTAGTTCCAAGAGAATTAGATGCCTCATTGACTGGTGTGGAACCCAAAGGAAATACTCTACAGATGGTAGGAAATTTAGGAAAAGGGAAATCCTATTCAAATCCGAACAGATATGATACAGGAGACCTTACTGACTTATTTTTCACCAGTTACTTAGTAAACAAGGATGGGATATTAATATTAGAACTTCTCTCTGTAGTATAGAATTATGCTTGTGTTAACTTTACAGTATAATAGAAATATAATTCGATTTTAATAGCCTTGGGTTAAGTCATTGTATTATTAGGGAAGACTAAGTTCTGTAACACACAACTCCAGGTCACTGAGATTAACCCAAGAGAAGTGCATTGCTCATTTGCAACTCTTTCTAGGGAAATGGGTGAGGTGCTATGATCATACAATCACTTGGGGACTCAATCTCTTTTATCTTGTAATATGGTGCTATAGACTGAATATTTGTGTCCCTCCAAAATTGGGGCCTCTGGGAAGTGATTAGGTTGTGAGTGTGGGGCCCTCATGAATGGGATTAGTGCCATTATAAAAGAGGCCCCACAGAGCTCCCTCACCCCTCCCACGATGTGAGGACTTAGCAAGAAGAAGGGCCCATCTATGGACCTGGATGCAGGTCCTCACCAGACATCAAATCTGCTGGCGCCTTGAGCTTGGACTTCCAGCCTCTAGAACTGGGAGAAATAAATTTGTGTTGTTTATAAGCCACCCAGTCTCTGGTATTCTGTTATAGCCCAGAAGGACTAAGACATATGGCATCATCAGAATTAGCCTCCACTGTCACTGTGGATGGAAAACAGGCTGTGAAGGGTCACACGGGGGTTTATGGCTACATCTGGAAGTGGCATACCTCATTTATATCCACTTTCTGTTGTCTAGAGCACAGTCACATGACCTCAACTTACCATATAGGGATTGGGATGCAGTCTACCCGCAGGCAAGCCCAGGAGAAAAATAAAATGGATTTGGAAAACACAAGGCATTGTTAATGCTGCGGGCTTATTAATCGTTTTGCTATTTCTGCCTAAAATTCCAAGTAGAAGGCGCTTCTTTATGTTCCGTTATTGATGAATTCCTGAACAGGATGGGACCAACCTGGCTCTTGCTCTTAAGATTGTGCTGCCTAGAATGGTCAGATCGGGTAGGCACCTGTCTTAGAGAATGCTGTCTCCTCTATCCAGCTCATTTCTGACCCGGAGTGCTACACTTGACCTTAACTCCACACACCTGATAAATGTTTCATCAATGTTTCTTGGAGAGCTCAGCTGGGGCAGGAGATATTGGATCTTAGTGGAGGTACATTCTACTAGGGATGCTTTCTTTTCACATATTCAGAATTCAAACCAACTGCTACACTGCCGACTTTCCAACCTAAGTCCCAAAGCAGGGGGTTTACAGCCAGATGGGTGACCTGTGGGGTGGGCAGCGCATGGTCATCTGAATTTCAGATAAGATCCCTAAGAGTTAATAAGCCCTTTACAGAAAAGAAACTGCTGACTAAGCAATTCTTTTCCTTCTGGTCCGAAACATGTTGTCCTCAAATCAATTCCCACTCCCAATCAATAGTGACCACGACCCTCACTGTGACCTCATCGCCCACTTCTACTGGGTGGGCTTTCTTCGTCTTACTTCCAACAGTTTAAGGAAAGTGCTAGATGTGAAAACCACAGTGCAAGGGCCCCTCACCCCTGGAAAACAGCCCCTTCCTTATATTTTTGACCCCTAAGTGAGCACAGAATCCCACTCTCCTCATCATCTCCACATGGGTCAGGGAAATGACATCTCGTTTATTTTTTTAAAGAGGCTTCCTGGCTCACGTGGTCCACTTTTGAGTACCTCTGAGCTCTGTCTGAAATGTTCATGGCTGCCATCTTTAAAGGGACTACATTGCTTTTCTCTTATTTTGCCTTGCACCTGCAAAAGTATTTCTCTCACTTGCTCTACGTCATGAAAATGTTGGCACTGAGTAAGTCCAAATTTAGGAGAAGGATGCTGGCTGGAACTATGGGAAATCCCATCATTATGGGGGGAAATGGCATGCATGGCCCTTTGTAATATGAGAGGGGTTACAGTTGGGGGTTAAGAGACGTTAGACCCAAGGAGCCCTGGCTCCTCTCTGGGCCCATACTTGAGAGCTTCCCATTCTGACACACCCCCCCCCCCCCCGCCATGAATGAGGAGTCCACAGGGTCAGCAGGACGCCCACCTGGATTCTGAACCCCACTCATTTGGGGGTACCCAGGATCCCAACATTTTTGCCACAGTAGGCAGGCCCACTCCGGTCCCTGCACATAGACTTTTTTTTCCCAGGTAGGTCCTCCCCAGGGCAGACGGCACCACTTATGTATGTATCCCCACGTCCGAGAGCGTGGGTCAAGGAGCAGCCACCGGGGAGGGGGTAAGTGCTGGCTAGGAGGTCATACACATGCATGCAAAGTCCCTCACTCACAGCGCATTTGGCCAATGATAAGAGGAACCCAATCAGCTGCATTGGTTTTAAAGTCTAATACACTTTGGGTCAAATTCCAATGCTGCCACCTACCAGCTCTGTATCCTAAAACCAGTTGTCATTGTACTGTTGTTGTTTCCTGCACAGGCTTTGTATCCTCACCTGGAAAATGGTGATCATAGCAATAGGAAGGGCACTTTGGATTTATGTCATATGAAACTGGCCCCAGCCAGAAAGTGCTCACGTGGAGCACATGGAACACGACGGACATTCGGTAAGTGGGTTTTTTGTTTTGTTTTGTTTTTTGTTTTTATTGGAGTATAATTGCGTTACAATGTGTTAGTTTCCGCTGTACAATGAAGTGAATCAGCCATATGTATACCTACCTCCCCTCCCTCTGTGTTTTTGATTGTGATTTTGTGGTTGGAAACACATAAATCATGGCACATTCAGTGGAGAATTTGTCCAGATATTTTGAAAGTGGTTGCTTAAGTGTTAAGAAGAAATACTATTGAGTGTGCTCCAGTGACATTAGGATGGGAAGGTGTTACACAGACACAAGGGATTCTTAGTGCCAATTGTCTGGTTTAGATTCTTACTAAGGATCAGTGCATTTTTGCTCAGTCTGGAGACACCCCTCCCTGTCCAGCACCTCACTCTCTCAAACTCTATACCCAGGACCCTGGGACAACTTGCTGGACCACAGAAATGGCTTGAGAAGTGAGGTGGCTCATGGCCCACCATCCATGGTGTTTTGGAGGATCCTTGTTTTGTTTTGCATCAACACTTAGGGGAGTTAGGAAAGTAGTGGGGGGCTTTTTGAATTTGTCTCCTTTGTCATTTTTCTCAAGAACAGACCAGATGGTATAACCCTTAGCTCAGGAATGAAATAGAACACCACACTTAATAATGAATACTTTTGGGGGAGAAACCATGACCACTTTCTAAAGTCATATCCTATATTTCATATGAGTAATATATTTTATGTGAAATGCCCATACTTTCTTCACTCAGAAGTGCAAAAAAAAAAAATCAATGTCAATGGCAGCCATAGTTTATCCATGAAAAGAAAAATCCCCCATCTAAGCAGTTAAAAAACACTGCTTGTGCCAAGCAGTATTCAAGCAACTGCAGAAGAGCGCTAGGTGACAGTAATTCTAAACCACCTTAACTTAGCTCTTGGGCAATTCTCTCAACTTCTAGCTACATTTCTTCCAAAATGTCATAAATATAAAATAGTCAATTAATATCCAATTGTTGCCACCAATATTCACTCAGTGAACAGAATGAATAATAGGTATCATTAGTTCAATCAATGATTTATCTGGCTAATTTCTTGTCTTGGAAATTACAAGAAAAAAAGAAAAAATTATGATTGAGGGAAAATGTAAAGTAAAGAAATGTAGACCTATCTACTAATTGTATCCATAGACCTCATTTGGATTTCAATTCAAATAAACTAACTTTAAAAATATGTAAAGTAATTGGGAAAACGTGAACACTGACCAGATCAATGTTAATGTTGTAGGGTTAGGTGTGCACCTGTCTAGAAAATAGACCTGCCGTTTTAGGGATACATCCTGAAACATTTACGGATGAAATGTATCACCTTGGCTTCAAAACAATCCAGGAATGTGGAGGAAATAAGTGGGGATATAAATGAAATGCGATCGGTCATCAGTTGATAATTATTGAAGGATCTGAAGGTTCATTTTACTATTCTCTACCTTGACATATGTTTGTTTTTTTCTATCATAAAACATTGAAAGATATTCCTGAGATAAAATGAATATTTTAATTTACTTACAAAAGTGATTAGAGAGACTGAATTGTTATCATTGATTGTTTGATCTTCGGAATTCAATTCTCACGAAACCATCAGTGTATGACTTGGCACTGTGAATCCAAAACATGTTTTTTTCAACAATGCATCCTACTTTCAATCTATTTGTTATTCCACTTATGTTGAAATGACAAGATTTATCCCACACTATGTAAGTTCACACATGGAGTATGAATGTATATTTATATGAGTTTTAAACTGACATCTTTACTGCTATTCACGCACAGATATTACCACCTGCACTGAAATTGGAATTTGGGAAAGCTCAGACGAAGCCATTTCAATATGGATGGAAGTCAGCTTTGGGCAGTACCAATGCCTCCCAGGAATACGCTTAGTGCAAAGAGGGAAAATGACACTGGAAGGCTCCATTACAAGGTGCAAAATACAAACCTCCCCTTGTGTTTTCTCAGCATATTCAACTTCCTGGTTAAAAATTTATCAAATCTACCAGTTATGAATACCAAGCACTATGAGTATGCATGAGATTAAAATATCAAGGTGTACAGAGTTAAGAAGTTGTCAGGGCAACAAACTGGGTTTTTAAAAAAAACTGAATAACTTGTGAAATTTCCATTATTCTCTCCTTTTTTTTCTTCTACTCTGATAGGAATTGCAAACAGACCCGCAAGGTCTAAAGTTGCCTCAGGGAAATGAATTACAAAATGGAATATAGAAGCCTTCCTAACAAAATCATTAAAAAATAAGTTGAGTGTACATGTAGCTGAAAACTGATCCCTAGTGTTTTTGTTTGTTTGTCCTCCCCCCCCCCCCCCACCCTTTACCAGTTTGCCTTCTCAGGGACAAGTAAATACCATTAACTTAAACCCTCTCTGCTAGATACAGGAGGAAAGTAACCTGTTCATGCACTTACATACCAATCAATTATTACTTAATTTTTAAAAAGGCAATGCCAGAGTATATGTTAGAATTTCCTCCTTTCTTGGCAATTATTTACCTTCAGTCCTAGGTCAGATTATAATTTTTTCTGAGGGTCAGGATGTAGGGAAATATCTGGCACAGAGAATAGAGGACTGCTTACTCTAAGGCTGGCATTTTACTAAATTGAGAATAACATACTTATTTAACAGAATCCCTATCCTCAGGTAGCTTTCAGATCACTGTGCCATGCATGAGAGAAGACTATTAGTTTCTTCACTTTAATTACAATTGCATAAGTATCACAAAAAAAAAATCGTTTTAACCTCAGGGGTAATTCAGGAACTATACAAAGACAGGTGTAAGTTTCCCCTTAAAAATTAATATTTGCTGAAATGAAAATGGGCCATATGCCTCGTTCATTTCACAATGCTAGGAAAAAAAAAAAAAAAATCCAATGCAAGCCACTTCTGGTCCCAGGTGGTAACCTGTTACAGTATCAAATTTAACTTCTAATTTGACTGCATCTATGCAGTAAGGTTTAGCACCCTAGTGTGGCTTAGTCACAGGAAAGCACTGAGCCTCAAAACACATGCATGGATTTATAGCTTTGTTGCTGTTGTAATAATTCAAGTATGTAGAGATGGCATACTGTTTTGTCATGGATAAAGGAAACTCTGCCCACCCAGAGAGGCTGCTGAGTCTCCAAATCGCCCAGGAAAGAGCATAAACCCTGGATGGGATCTGGTCAAGCTCTGTGATCCTAGTGAATCTTCCATGTGTTTTAATCCTATGCATTTTAAATTTCATCCTGTTGCTTCTCCTTAGTGTATTCTCTCCTTTCTTCTTTTTTCTCCCTCTGTCTCTTTCTTAACTTCCTTCCTACTTAACATTTAAAAACCCACGCTCCAGCAAAGGAAAGTGTTGATCTCGTCTTCAGAACCTAGGAAAGAAATTTGTGGCTGTGATCAAACTTGGAATCAATAAGCCTGTGCTCACAATCCCTGGCTAGCCATCTCTCTGTCACTCGCAGGAGACTTAGAAAGAGGCGTTCACTGCAGTTTACCAGCCAAGCGAAGGCTGTGGAGGCTTTGCAAATAGCTTTCCACAATAAGGGATCTTCATAAAACACAAGGATTTCGTCTCAGAGACTGACTGACTGTGGCTTATCATGCATTTGTTTACGTGGCTTCCTCCTTCCCTCACCGTTCCCGGTCTTCGGGTTCACAGCCTTGAAAGCCACTGAAATGGTTGTTTTTCAGTGCTGATTGCAGAAAACACAAGGACTGTATTGGCTGAGACCCCAAATTCACTTCCTCTGTAATGACTGGGACAAAGTGGGAGAGGGGGCTGCCTGGGATAACAGAGATAATTGTATAATCCTCCATCTTTCTCTTTTGAGGTTAATTCACGGAGATAGCTTGACATAATTGACTCTATAATTGGTCTCATTTTATTTGTTTGATTAATTTTTAATTCCAACACTTCTTCTTTTTGGCAAAATAAGATGTTAAAATTCTCTCTTTACAACTTTCTAATCCCAGCCTGATGGGTATTAACAGTTTGATGTGTATCTTTATAGGCTTTTTGTACACACTTGTAAGTACATTGTATGTACATGTACAGGGAAAATAAAGATATATATTCATACTTTTTTAAAGATATGAGATCAGGCCATACAGAGCTGTTTCCCAATATGGTAATCACTCCTCAATGGGGTTATTTATTTTTATATTAATTAAAATCAAATCAAATCAAAACTTCAGTTCCTCAGTTTCACTAACCACATTTAAAATGCTCAACAGCTACGTGTGGCCACGGCTACGATATGGGAGAGCACAGATATAGAACATTTCCATTGTTACAGAAAGTTCTATTGGAGAGTAGCTGATATAGCATATGCTTAATTATCAATAAATTGGAATTTTGTTCTTTCCCCTTAAAAATAATTCTTGAACAATCTTAGACTAACATCGAGAAGTAAGACTATCTGAATTCACACTCAGTGGCAGAGATGAAAATTGGGTTGTAGACACTTAATTTGGTTCAAGAACCTATTTTTTGAGGTCCTAGTTGTAAGGATTGTGATCTCTACCACAGAATGCAAGTGCTCAATTTGTTATGCCTGTGTAGTCTATCGGGTTTGAAATGTCTAGCTTTAATGACTATATTCGGATGCTTTCCTGGAAGGACAGTATTTCAGTTGGGACAGGATACAGTAGATGTGCTCAAAAATACTCCCTCAAAAGCTTCCTCTCAAATTCAGGCAAAAAAAAAAAAAAAAAGTGGCCAATCTGTATCGTAGAAACTCTGGAATCTTTCAACTATCTTCCCAGAGTGCCATTCTCTGTTCTGATAACTTGATATTTTGCCAAGAGCCCAATACTGGGTGGTTTAAAGCTGGGAAATTAACAAGAAATCCAAAAGCCAAATGAGCATTTACAGGTAGAAAAAGCAAAGTGTGATTATCTGGTCTCTGAGGAGCTAATTACAGGGTCAGTTGAAACTTGGAGGATCATGGGAGGACACACACGCACACAGACACACAGACACACGCAAAAAGGCACAGGCACACATGTACACACATGCACGTGCATGTGCAAAACTGTTCTTCGGCGCCCACCTCCAAAGAAGCAGAGAGCTGCATTGCTGCATAAATAAATCATGTGGACGGCTCACTGCTTGAGCACAATCGATTGCTCCCCCGTACTAAGGTCAGGCACTGTATACCCGTATAGCCTGCGCTGACCCACAGTTGTATATAAAATATATTAAAGGCAGCTTCCCACCAGCCTGCTTCTACCTGGGAGGCTCGCCATCCATCAATCATTCATTCTCCTTTGCCTGCACCAGCACCATCCCCAGGCTGCAAACTTTGGGAAGTTAATAGGATTGAAAGGAAGACTGGCCCTCGGGAAACCCTAAGGCCATGTCCTCGAAATCATGCAGCACCTAACAGTTTTTCTAGAGTGTACTGAGCAGGAACTAATGGGCCAGATCTAATGGCTGAAGGGACTCTCAGTTTAAATTATTTTGATGATCCTATACGGACATTATACACATTGCTCAGCATGGGATGAACCTCTTCCAGCACTTTCAAAGATCACCAAAGTTCTGAGAGGGAGAGGAGAGCAGAGACGTGATAGAGATGCGTCTTTTGCTGCACCAGGATTTCTCAGCCTTAGCCTGAAATATGCAGGCTAGCCCCCATTCCCAAGGCTCTGACCTTTAAATGTATACCACTTTTCCATTAATACAGAGATAAAAAGTTGCAGAACAGAGAATAACATTTGTCTTGGAGGTTTATAGGAACATTGTGACCTGACCTACCTGGACAGCTGCAAGACCAAAGGATTCCAGCACCAAGAAGTCTGCAGCAACCACCCACACCCGCCACTTTTAGTATAAAAGAAGCCTGAATCCTAACTCAGAGAAGATGGTTCTTTGGGACACTAGTCCATCAGCTTCCAGGTCTGCTGGCTTTCCAAATAAAGTCACTATCCCTTGCCCCAACAACTAATCTCTCAATTTACTGACCTGTCGTGCAGTAAGCAGTAAGAGCTTGGACTCCGAAACATAAGGACACCTATCCTATTAGGTTAGGGACCACCCTAATGACCGCATTTGAACTTAATTACTTCTTTAAAAAACCTTATCTCCAAATATAGTCACATTCCAAAGTACCAGGAACTAGGATTTCACCATATGAATTTATTGTCTCCTTAAAAAGGAAACAATTCAACCCATAACAAGAGGCAAATCCCAGACCCAAATACATGATGTTTCTGTATCACTAATAACTTAGCTGCATCATCTGTTATAGATTCAGCCCTGTTATTTAGAATCAGGCTCTCTCCAATGTTCATTCTCTTTCTGTTAAAGAAAGAGTAACTTCCTTGACCAGGGAGGCAAGGAGAAAGAATTGAGCAAGTGTACAGCTCCAAGTGGTTGAGAATCCTCCTGCCAATGCAGGGGACACGGGTTTGAGCCCTGGTCCAGGAAGATCCCACATGTTGCAGAGCAACTAAGCCCGTGAGCCACAACTACTGAGCCTGCGCTCTAGAGCCCACGAGCCACAACTACTGAGCCCACGTGCCATAACTACTGAAGCCTGCGTGCCTAGAGCCCGTACTCCGCAACAGGAGAAGCCACCGCAATGGGAAGCCCACACACCGCAATGAAGAGTAGTCCCCGCTCACCGCAATGAGAGAAGAGCCCGCGCACAGCAACGAAGACCCAATGCAGCCAAAATAAAAATAAATAAAATAAATAAATTAAAACAACAAAAAAGATGGTACATTAAAAAAAAAAAGAAAAGTGTACAGCTCCACCTCCTTTCTCTCATCTGTATCTCCCTGTCAGGCAGAGAGAGACTTTTCTGGTCCCCTCCCTCCTCCCAGGGCTGCTCTGGGGCCAGACAGACTTTAGGCTTGGACAGCTATCCTACTCCTCAACTATGCCATTGTGACACGAAATCAGCCACAACCCATAAATGGATGGGTGTGGCTGCATTCAAGGAAGACTTTATTACCCCTGTTTTAGAACATTATATACATTATTGGATTTGTATAATTTCAGTTGATACTAGACTCGGTGGCATTTAAGTAAAATCGGGGCACCTGGAAGTGACAATCGCTTTCCTGTTAAGAAAGCACCAAGGGCCCCACCCTCCTATTTTTCTCACCCATAACTATGAATAGATACATATAAGAATATTTACAAGAACAACCATTTTAAAGGGCATTTTAACTAAATTTCTGTTCCTTGTTTCCTTTTTCTTTTTACTGACCATGTTGCCTCCAGCTCTGGTTTCTAATTTCTTTCCTCATTAAAAGTCCTGTCAACCTTCCCAAGAATAAAGTCGTTCCTTTAAAAATACCCATCTCATAAAAGCCCTGTGCCCAGAAGGCATAAGATAAATAGAATGGTTCATGAAATCCCCCTCCAAATAACAGACTTATGAGAAATAAAGCTGAACTTTGATTTCAAATCGCTCCAAACAAATCACCTTCAAACTTGAGGTGGGTGTGTCCTCAGAATGTGTTTTGTAGCATCGTCCCTGGGCAAACACTCCACATATCTAGAGGTGCATTTAAAACACATCTCATCCCTTTGTTATATCCGTGCACATATCATCAGCAAAGATCAGGCCACATGATTATGTCCTATTTCAGCAGGGAACGTTAGCAGAGAGGGCTATGGAATACCCCCTGTTACTGCAAGTTGGAGTCAACTGTCACAAAGCGGGGACGCCATAGAGAATCCTTGCTTATGTACAAGGATTCTGTTGTAGTACTACTACCAATAGGCAAAAATGCTCTTACTCAGAGTAACAGTCCAATGTTTGTTAATAGGGGGTGAGTAAACTATTAAGAAATACACATGAATTACTGAATATTGGGTTATTGTTAAAGAGAATGTAGTAGATGGATGTGTACAACATGGAAAATATTCATGATACACTGTTAAATGGAAAAAAGCAGATAAAATATAATATATACATGTATGTATGTATATATATATACATATGCATGCATATATATGTTCATGTATGTGTGTGTGTATATGTACATATACATACATCATCTATCTATACATGCACTATATACAGAGAGAGGTCATTCTGAACAAAATTGTATATGTGTTTGCATATGTTTAGTCAATAAATATATATTAATACATTTATTCATCTATCTTTCTCTCTCAGATATACTCTTTTTCTCTCAGATACTCTAAATATTTTTGTCAATGTATAGAAAATAGATAATATTTACAGTAGTTTCCTCTGGGAAGTACATTTACAAGGTTTGTGTGGGTTGGAGAGGGAATTTCATCTTTCTACTCTATGTATTCTTTTTTTTGATTTTTAAAAAAAAAAAATTATTGAAATATAGTTGACTCACAATGTGCTAGTTTCAGGTGTACAGCAAAGTGATTCAGATATATATATATATATATATATATATATATATATATATATATACACACATACATATAGGTATGTATGTGTGTATATATATATACACATACATATAGGTATGTATGTGTATATATATATATATATACACACATACATACATATAGGTATATATGTATGTGTGCATGTGTGTGTGTGTGTGTATATATATATATATATATATATATATATATATATATATATTCTCTTTTTCAGATTCTTTTCCATTATAGGTTATTACAGGATATTGAGTATAGTTCCCTGTGATATACAGTAGGTCCTTGTTGGTTATCTATTTTATATATAGCAGTGTGTATATTTTAATCCTGAACTCCTAATTTATTCCTCTCCCCCTTTGGTAACCATAAGTTTGTTTTCTATGTCTGTGAGTCTATTTCTGTTTTTTGTATAGTTCTTTTAGATTCCACATGTAAGTGATATCATATGATATTTGCCTTGCTCTGTCCGACTCACATTTTTATTTTTAAAGGAAAAAAAATAAACCATCCACCCTAGGAGAAAAGAACTTTGAAAATGCTTTTAAATAACATTATTGTTTTAAAAATTACAAATGCTTGTTGTTCGGGAAAAAAAACAACAACAACAGAATGAAGTCATCATTTTCCCTAACTCTCTACACTCAGGATTCTGGGGGCAGGTACTGCTAACAGTTCAATGTGTGTCCTGAAGGACCTGCTTTTAATTAAATCAGGAAAGATGTTCCTTGGGAAAGACCAGCTTCTTGAAGCTACAGACAGACCGGTCCTAAGAAACAGAGACCGGAGGGAGGGTAGCTGCCTCGTGTTCCACGCGGCCCCAAGCCTGGTCAGGAGGACGGAGCATGGTTAGGTTATCCCTGAAGATGGCTCACACCAGGCTGAGATGGTTCCCAGAACTTGAGTGAACTCGGTCACTTAGGGACGTCTACAGGGAAAAGACTATTATGGGCCACTGTGAAAGACCCAGGAGATCTCTCAAACCCCAAGCCTTTGAAATATGGCTGGCGTGGTGAGGCGTGTTTCAGGCAAAGGTAAGGAATGGGAAGTGTGTTAACAGTTCCACATACTGCTCGTTTGGAACTACAGAGCCGACACAAGACAGAAACTGTGCCAAGGGCAGACACAGGACTGCTGAGAAAAATACATATTTATTTCACATGAAAGACAGAATTCCTGGGTGTGACTCAGGGGTTTAATTTAGCAATTATCACTGAGCCAATGTGTGGGTACACAGAAATGGCAAAGGAACTGTGTCCCATTGCAGCACTATTTACAATAGCCAGGACATGGAAGCAACCTAAGTGTCCATCAACAGATGAATGGATAAAGAAACTGTGGCACATATATACAATGGAATATTACTCAGCCATAAAAAGAAACAAAATTGAGTTATTTGTAGTGAGGTGGATGGATCTAGAGTCTGTCATACAGACTGAAGTAAGTCAGAAAGAGAAAAACAGATACCGTATGTTAACACATATATATGGAATCTAAAAAAAAAAAAAAAAAAAAAAATGGTTCTGATGAACCCAGGGGCAGGACAGGAATAAAGACACAGACATAGAGAATGCACTTGAGAACACAGGGAGGGGGAAGGGTAAGCTAGGACGAAGTGAGAGAGTAGCATTGACATATATACACTACCAAATGTAAAACAGATAGCTAGTGGGAAGCAGCTGCATGGCACAGGGAGATCAGCTCAAAAAAAAAAAAAATCACACACACATGAGTGTGGACACACACACTCACACACACAAATGAGTTCACAATCATACATTTCCTCCACGGTCAGTCTTCTCATAAGACTGAAGTGAAGCACGTCTGGGGAATAATTCGATAAGAACGGACTTCCTTTTCTGAAAGAGCTTACCTCTCATGCCCTACCTAGGCAGATCCAGAAGAACATCTACGCTGCTTCAAAAACATCTTTACTTGGCTCATTCTGATTTTTTTTTTTTATTCCCAAAGCATCTTACTCTGAGTCTGAATCTTAGCCCAAACTTAATTTTGATCATCAATGGGATTGTAGCATTTTCAATCCATGTAGGATGCAAAACTAACAGCCTTTGTTGTCAGATTCACTGCCCAGCTAAATAACTAAGGAAGAAATTCCACTAGCTCCCTCACGATATCATTTCCCACATTCTCTATTCCTGGCTATGTCTAGTTTTCTATCATAATTTCTTAGGTATCAGTCCTGTGGGATTTAAGAAATTTATATTTTTCACAAATGCTGGACTGCTTGTCATTAATCATTGTATTCATCAGAACTTGTTTTGGTTTGGTTTGGTTTCAAACACAACATTGATTCAATCTAGCTTAAGCAAAAAAGAGATACCTTGGATCATATGAGTGAAAAATCCAAGGATAACTCAGGATTTTGGCAGAGTGAGTTTCAGGGGCTTGGCAATCAGTCTTTAGTGCTACTGGGCTTTCTACAGCATGGGCCACACTCTCAGGGAAGCACAGAAAGTGCCAACAATTCCAGTCTCAACGTGCTCCGTTACCAACGCTTTCGGCAAATGTTCTGAGATTGAGTCTTCTTGTCTGGATTTGTCACGTCCTCATCTCCTGGCCAATCCCTATGGTTTGGAGATGGAGCTTTGCCAATTGGCCAGGATTAGATTACATACCCAATTCTAGAGCTAGGCAAGGAGTTGGTCCCCTGTAAGCATGGGGAGAGGGGATGGGAGATGTGGTTCTCTAAGGAGAACAGCGGCATATAACCAGAGGGAGAAGACATGGATGCTGGAAAAGGTGAAAACAAGTTACTTTGTAAAAGGTCACTACAAGCAGAATTGATCCACCCCATCAAGTCAATAACCAAAACCCTTCATGAGGACCACTGTGAATTCCAGTTGTGAACTCTGCTGAAACCCCAGAAGGACATTCAAAAGAGGCTCTAGAGCTATGCTGTCCAAGATGATAGCTACTAGCCATGTGTGGCTATGTAAATTTTAACTAATCAAAATTAGGTAAAATTTAAAATTTAGTTCCTCGGTAGCAGCAGCATGAGTTCAAATGCTCAGCAGTTGCATGTGGTTAGTGGGTATCTTATCGGACGTCAAAGATGCAGAACATCTCCATCATCGCAGAAAGTTCTACTGGATTCGAGTATTTTCTTCCCCCCACTCCCAAAATAAAAACAAACAAACGAAAAAAACAAAGAAGGACATTTGACTGGGCTAGCAAGTACCAAGTGACCTTTGAAAGGTCCCAGAGGCTGCAGAGACTGTAACAGTTACAGTGAAAAAACAAACAAACAAATGCTTAAGTGGAAAAAGTTATGCTCTTCTCTGAACATTAAAAAAACAAACAAATTAAACAGGAAGAATTCTTCCTTTTCTCCATCAGAAAGAGACAAAGAGCATATATAAAAGCAAAGACAATGAAGGGATAACTGAATCAAATGTTAGTTGCACTGAAAGCCTCCTGTTTCTTTTTGCCCCCATCTGAAATTTTGCAATAATAATGATAGTTACATATAGACTTCCGACAGGTAGTACTTGCTCTATATTTTATCTCCAGTGGTTGATGGAATAAATTTAGTTGTGTGCAGAGTTGAGTTGAGGTGTATGTGATGTTTGCAACAAAATCCAAACTCTTGGCGTGTTGGAGCCTGATTGCTCTGGTCTCTGCTTGTCCCTCCAACATTCAGCCCCTCCTCCCCACCTGCACCACGGGCTTAATTCACAGCTTCAGTGTCTTTTTACTTGCTGTTCTATCAGCTGAGAACATGCTTCCTAAATTCCTTTCTCAAGCTCTAGATCTCTGTTTAAACTTCATATCATTGGGAAACATTTCTGATCACCTTAACCAGCACACACATTATTATTCTCCATCACAATATCCTATCTATTTATCCATAATACTTACAGTCTCTGTTTTATTTTTTTTGTTCCTGCTGTATCCAAGTAGAATGTTAAGTTCCACGGAGCAGGGACCACGTCTGTCTTACTCCCCGTGGTTGCCCAGAGCTGAGTGGATGGACATTCAGTGAATATTTCTGGGATGAATGAATGAGTGAATGGACAGAGAAGGAGAGTCGGAGCGAAGACTGTGGGATTGTGCTCAGCAAGCTGGCCTGCCTTCCCTGTCAGTAACAGAACTGAGAAACAGACCACCAGGTGTTGTCTGATGCTATCACCATTAGGAAATAGAGAACTCAGAGAAAGTATTTTAGGTTTTCCCTCCAGGATGGGCCATTTCTAAAAGTGCTGTGCTTGATCACTGGTGCACAGCCAGGACAAAAGGAGGTGAACTGAACTCCAATGTTCTTCTGTCTTGCTTAATTTGTTCTCTAGCTCCTGTTATAAAAATAAGATGAACAATTAAGATGCTTAACTGGGAGATTTTAGGGCATCCAGAGCTTAAGTTGACTAGGGAACTTCCCCTCTCTAGATGTGAAGGCTGGGAGGCAGGAAAAATGCAGATATTGTAGATCACATTATGAGTGATTCCTAAGGCCTATCATCCTTCACGGCATCCAGACAGCGTTACCATCCTGCTACCTCATTCTCCTGGTGGCCACTGTAAAGAAACTTACTGAATCATCTTTGTTCAGATCTCACTATTATTTGGAACCACAGGATATATCCAAACACTTAGTTCAGGTTCTTGAGCTTAGCAGGCACTCAAATACACAAATTAAATGCATACATTTCAGAAGATCTTTGAAAACCGTAGCCAAAGAAAATTTGCCATGCTCACACGTTTTGGTGTACACATATTTAAACATTCAATATTTGTTTGCAATCTGTCAGGTGTTTTTGCAATGATAAAGGTACTATCAGGCTAACATGGGCAAACATTCCAATAAAAAAGGAGATTCTAAAACAGACCTTTGATGGGAAGCAAATCAGAAAGTGAAATTTATGATTGGTGAGACACTAGAAAAGAAAATGGCTGTTGATGACTATTGGTTAACTATAGTTCATTTACCAAGAACGTTACTCCAAGCTAAGCTCATTTCCTCTGTTGCTGGAATCCTAAATCAGGCTATAGGAGAGGTTAGAAATCCCACATCTGCCCTTGTGCTTGTGAAACCTCCAGGAATAAGAGAGAAGCATGGGCCCACATGAAGATAATGTTTGCTGGCTGAATGGCTGTGCCAAAGAGTGTCGATTAACTGGACTGATCTCCACCAGCAGGTGATCGCTGGTGATGAGCTGCGGGTCTCCACGCCTGACCCCATCCAGATCAAATGGTTTTTACCAATGACTTTGCTTCTCACTAACAAGAGTCAACTGTGATAAACCATCTATTGATCAATTCATTTCTTCAGCTAATAGTTATCGAACACTTTCCAAGTGACACACATTGAGCTGAGGGTCTTAGGTTAACAAAGATAAATGGGACCATTTCTGCCCTAAAGCAGCTCAGTTTAGGGGTGAAGAAGAAAGTGACCTGACATTTCTATAAGTCCTCAGAATACAGTCCTAGTCTATTTTAGGGCCTTGATAAATACCTGGAGAATGAACATGGCACAGTCTGTCTGACATCTTTCTACTGCACATCCGTGTGCACTGAAGAACTTCCTTTCCTCTCCTCCTCCACCTTCGTTTACAGAACTCCTTCTTATCCTTTAGCTGCCAGCTTAGATGCCATCTTTTTCAGAAAATCTTTTTTCGGACTCACCCACAGCCATCCCTGACAAGGAGGTGCGCCCATCTCTATATTTCTTTGGCAGCTATGACCCTGGTAACACTGGATTTTATTTTGCAATGACTTCTTTACTTTTCTGTCTCTCTGACTAGTCTACATGCCCCTTGGGGTCAGGGTCTGTGTTTCACTCATTTTTTATCTCTAGAATTCAACCTACTATGTGGCCAATCACAGAGACCCAAAACATATCATTTAATATCCGGTTTAATGGCATTCTGGCACCGAGACTGAATGTTGATGACTTTTACAGTTTCTTCTGTCTCTAAGATTTTTGAGGGCAATTAAATATGGTGGCCTAGAATTTCAACTTAAAAAAAAAAAAAAGATTGTTAGAGCACAGTTTGTAAAGAACCCATACTGGTAAGTCATGAACTAATCCAAAAATCCAAACCTTTCCTTTTTGTTCTTATGGGCAAGTGACTTGTAATTCCATTGTCTGTGGCATTATGTTCAATTAAGTACTGTTTACCAACACTTAGCTTCTAACTGTGTTAGTAAGGCTTGCTAAACATTTGTGATACAAACCCCAATATTAACATATTGCCAGTTCACTGAGGACTAAAGTTCAGTATTTCTACTAGAAGTCAGAATTCTACACAACAGTAAAAGTATAATCCATCACTTGCTACTAGGTTCTTTATAAATTGGTCTTTTAGCATGACCTTACCTAATTCTAACTACAACCCTATGCAATTTTTATTCACTGTTACCCACATTTTACAGAGGAGAAAACAGAAGTACCAGAAGGCTAAGTTAGTTTTCCAAGGTAAGTTGGCTAGTAGGAGGATAGAGCCAGATCTGGACTTCAACCTCCAAAGCCTTCCTTAGCTTCTACACTAAGTTGCATCTTAGCATTTGTCAAGTTGCAGAGCCTGAGGGGAGAATGAGATGGGTGGAGTGAGTGGGCTGCGGTTGGAAATAAAAGTCAGAGATGCATGACCTTCAGTCCAGAGGTGGGCGTTATGTGAGATGGGGGAAGAGAAGAAAGTATCCACTTATAAGGAGAGATGTAACTGCTCTGAGCGATTAGCATATGGATAGTATAATAGCAGGGGGAAAAAAAGAGAAGAAAACAACTACTTTAAGAATACATCCAAAAACTAAACACAGTTTAGCATGAGATGCAAATGCTAAATCAAAGCCCACTACAGAATATTTTCTTAAGCATGTGTAAATGATCTTTTCAGACAAAAATGTCTTAACCAAATATTCCAGCGTCAGTTCTCTGAATCACTTAGCTCTTGGGACTGATTAAATAGATTACTTTTTCCCAATTACCTGGGCATCAAATTAATTGCTCTTTTGCCTCCTTTACTTCTAAAATAAAGTACAGATCCACCATTTATGATCTGATGAAAGTCATCATGATGAATATATTTTTAAGATATCGTCAGACGTGCTTGTGCTGATTTTTAATAATAGCTCCCAACTAATCAATAGATAATTTAATTCAAAAATGTGAAGCTGTAAACTTTAATGCTTTGTTTGGTATTTTCTTATTAATTGGAAAGATGGCAAGTCAACTTTTAGGCTGAGAGCTAGGGAGACATATCCATTAATATCAGATCTTGAAGGGTGCTGTGGTTTAAGGCAGCTTTGCTCCCAAGGACCACGCTCTAGTGGGCTTGGTCTCCAGTGGGAATCTTTGATCATCCTCCATGTAAGTGACTAAGGTCATCTCTGTGTCACGTGCCAAGGCTGCGACTTGCTCTAAACACCCCCCTTCCAATAATGTTTTATAACCTAAACACGAACTCTGCAGAGAAAGAGAGGGCTTTGATCTACACCAGTGCATGACCTTATCTTGTTTTACCCCAATCAATCAATAAGGCCATGGCTATAGTAGGCCAGCGTAGAACTGTATTGAATGCTAAGTTGTCCAGGAAGCTAACCATTCCTTCTAAAACCCTTTACTATGGCGTTTGCACATACCACTTAGTTCAGGATGACTGTTGCTATCGTTTTTTTTTTTAAGGATTTGTTTTAAATACATGCATTTCCTTGGTATCAAAATAACACAGGTTATAACAGCAAGCGTCAAAAGATAGGTAATTTGTCAAAGTCTTCCATTTGGCTTAAAAAGGAACGATTAATACCATCCTGAAGGCAAAACTATGGAGACAGTAAAAAGATCACTGGTTGCCAAGGGGTGTGGGGTGGGGGAGGGAGGGAGAGATGAATAGGCAGAACTCAGGATTTTGAGGGCAGTGAAAACATTCCATAATGCTATTTATGGATACACGCCATTACATATTTATGCTAACCCATAGAACGTACAACACCAAGAATGAACCCTAATGTAAACTATGGACTTTGAGTGATTATGATATCATTTGGGGTTCCTCACTTGTAACAAATGCATCACTCTGGTGGGGATGTTGATAATGGTGGAGGCTGTGCATGTGTGGGAACAGGGTATGGAAGGGAAATCTCTGTACTGTCCTCTGAATTTTACTGTGAACCTAAAACTGCGAATGTAGCTTAGAATGCAAAAAATGAACCTAAAAGAAGTAAAGTCTTAAAAAAACCTCCTGACTCCCCTTCCACCTTTATACATAACAGAAAAGTGGGGACAAATATTAGCAGGGTGCTAATGCTATCTTCTAGCTCCGAAGACAATTGCCATTTAAAGATGTTTACAATTAGGATTTGGCTTAAAGACATGAAGTGTTCATTATGGGTGATTTAGAGAATAAAGATCCAACAAGTCAAAGAAATCAGCATATCATTTACTGTTGGTGCATATCTTTTTCTAAATAAAACAAACTCCTACTACCCTTTTTTTTAAAATTTTAATGAAAAGAAGATCACACTGACTTGGGACCCCCTCTCTAGCCCTTTAGCAATATGCTGTGTGCCTTTTTCTGTACCAGTGCCAATTCTTCGACTATATCACATTAATGGACTTGAAGGCTACCCATTTCAAAACCTCCACAAGGCCTGATGTAAACTGCCTACTCAACTAATATTTTAGGCGATGAACAAATACATGAATGGGAATTCCAGTGTAGGCTTATTCCATGTTGATTCAATCAACCCCCGTTATAGGCCACGGGGTAATTTTCAGGTTTTTGCTCTGAGAAACAACCTTGTAATGAGCGTCCTCACTGCCAAAGCTCTGTACATATTCCTGATTAGTTCCTGAGCATGAAATAGTCAAGGAAAGGGAATGTGCATGTTGAGTCTGTTAAAGGCTATTATCAAAGCTGAAATTTAAGAAAAGGCAAAGATAAAGTGAAAATAGATGATGGATCCGTATAAAACCCTGCGTGTAAAAGAAGAGGCCCTGACACAGAGATACTGGGACTCAGACCCCAAGAATGGAAATGACAGTCAAGTGGGCAGAAGCTGAAGGCAAAACGTGCGCGCGCGCGCGCACACGCACACACACACACACACACACACGGGGCACCAACATACCTTGAAATGAAGTTGGTTGTGTAGAGAATTAACCAGCAAGACAGAAGTAGGTAATATGAAACTACTGATTCTCCTACACTTCAACTTTCCTTCCAGGAGAATCTAATCACTCTCCTTGTTTCATAACAGAAAACTTAACCACCAAGAAAGAGAAGACCTAGTCTCATGATAGTTTGAGCAACTCATCGTCCAGAAGGATATAAGTTATAGATCAATTTTCCAGTCAAAAAAGTACAGGTTCTTCCTCTTTCTGAACTTCTCCCCTTCCCTCCCTGAGCACACATCACTGTCCAGTGCATAAAGTTTATTAGGAAAAGGTTTCTCATCTCATTAGGGTAAAGCATCTTATTTGGAATTTTTCTTATTTCTAAGATGATGTCACCTCTTGCCCCGACCACAAGTTTTAAAATGCCTGGGAAGGGTAAGCTGGGACAAAGTGAGAGAGTGGCATAGACGTATATATGCTACCAAATGTAAAACAGATAGCTGGTGGGAAGCAGCCACATAGCACAGGGAGATCAGCTCGGTGCTTTGTGACCACCTAGAGGGGTGGGATAGGGAGGGTGGGAGGGAGACGCAAGAGGGGGGAGATATGGAGATGTATGTATATGTCTAGCTGATTCACTTTGTTATACAGCAGAAACTAACACACCATTGTAAAGCAATTATACTCCAATAAAGATGTTAAAACACACACACACACACACACACACACACACACACACACACAAAATAAATAAAAAAAATAAAATGCCTGTAATCAGACTCCCTGACAACTGAGGCAGACTTTTATGTAGAATTTCTTTCCTTTCAATTAAAAATGATTAGACGGATGGTGTGTCTGGCTACTGATGCATTTTAGGGTCAAGAACGTTTTGTGGTTGCTTGGTACGGCTTGGGGATATTTCGGAACATGGTTGTAGGCTGTTTTGAATAGTATTTAAATGGCCCTACTATATTCCAGGCTGGACTCCCATGTCGATTAATCAGTGCCAAGGCTCTGCCTAACATTTTGCTACAAACTGGGTTCAGTTGTAATTTGTCAACTCTAGCACCCGTTGCTATGACAAATAGCTTCGGTCTGGTTAATCTTTTGAACATAATAGCATTCTGCTACTTTGATAAATCTATTATGTTGTGGTTTACATATGCTTTGAGGAAAATTTTTATTGGGACATTTTACACTAAATTATCTCTCGTCTACACTAACAAAGCGAGCGGAAGGGCTGATGCTGGTGGTAGCTTCCCAGGTCTCAGTAATGCCAAGCTGTCTTGATCACAAACTTCTCAGGGGCTGGTGAAGAGCAGAGGCTTTAGAGTCAAACCACGCAGTTAGGGAGTTTGGAATGGACATGTACGCAACACTCTACTTAAAATGGATAACCAACAAGGACCTACTGTACAGCACAGGGAACTCTGCTCAGTGTTATATGGCAGGCTGGATGCGAGTGGAGTTTGGGGGAGAATGGATACATGTATATGTATGGCTGAGTCCCTTCGCTGTGCACCTGAAACTATCACAACATTGTTAATTGGCTATACTCCAATATAAAATAAACAGTTAAAAAAACAACAACACAGTTTCAAATCACAGATCCATGTTGACTTACCTGCATCTTTTACCAAACTTTCCAAGCCCTGTTTTTTTTCTCTTTGGTAAAATAAAGAGAATAGTTTAAACAGCCTCTCAGAAACGGAAGGGTTCAGAGTGATAATTCATGGAAAGTACCCAGCAAAATGCCGGGCACATTAAAAAGAACTAATAAGCCCAGGATGTTGCTGCAATTTTTACATAAAACCTCTGATATGTAAATGTCAATACAGTACCTTTTTCATAATTGCTGAAAAAGTTTAGATTTCAGAAGGTTTCTACTGTCGATGCCACAATAAATAAAACTCGCAAAGGGAGTCTGTTGCCAGTGGAGGCTGCCCGGTCCCCAGCGGCAGCTCCCTGGGAAGGACCTCTCCATGCGCTGTCGTCCGAACCAGGCTGATGTGATTGCAGAAGTGGGCACTTATTGACCTCAGCTACCCACTGGAAACTGGCTGTAAATTGTCCCTTTCGGTCTTAACACACAGGATGTTTCTACTTGGGGAAAGTGCATCGGCTGCAGTTTTCAGCAATACATTCTCAAAAAGTCAATTTCACCTTTTGGCAGCTCTGAAAGAATCCAGATTACTTTAAGTATAATAGCTCTGAATAAGGGCACTAGTTAAAAGAAGGGTTGGGGGCAGGGGAGAGAAAGAGATTGAAGGGGTGACAAGCAGTTGTTTTTAAAAGGGGGAAAGTAACACTACAAGAAAAGAATTATCCTGTATTATATTTATAGCAGTGATTAAAAGTTTGGGGTTTTTTTAAAGTTCTAATTCCTTACAGTGAAAAGAGCCATGGTGCCCCATGATAAAAAATTGAAACAACACGATGCCCTGCTGACTTAGAGATAAATGAAACATCAAAACTCTGGTAAATATTTAAGGCGTTCTGACAGGTTATCTTGGCATTAAAACATTTCATTTCCTGCTTCTCTCCTCTCTCTGTGACTCTCTGAATCTCTTTCCCTTCCGGAATCTGTCTCTTCTTTCTTTCTCTCTGAGTCTCTCTCTCTCTCTCTGAATCTCTCTCTCTCTCTCTCTCTCTGAATCTCTCTCTCTGACTCTCTCTGTCTTTTTGAATATCTCTCTCTCTCTCTGAATCTCTTCAAAAGCATCCCGTATATAAAAACATATTCCTTAAATATTCAGTTCTATGCAACCAATGAAAAAAGATAATTGAGGCCAATTTGTAGAGGGAAATTGTCTGTGGGAATTAATGTTGGGGAGGGCACAGTGAGGGCACAAAGAGTGTTTTAATTTTCCTCATAAAAAAGAGCTGAAATTATAAATAAACATCCAGGAAAGGACTTCAGATACTAAATCCTCAACAACAGGTTTTGAAATACAATTCCCAAGATGGCTTTGCATTCACAAATCAGCTTGACTCCGATTTAGATTAACTTTTTTTTTCAGGGAGATAATTATGTCCAACACCACTTAGGCAATTCGGATGGAGGTTATTGAGTGGGGGGTGGGGGAGGAATCAGAAAAGCATTTCTGGAACTTGATCGAAATAAACCAGGTGAACACTCTGATCCAAAACCCGAAGCAGAGGCCCTTGCATAGCTGGAGCTGCCAAGAGCTGAGTTTTGCAATCAGCTTATATTCAAAAGAAAATACTATCGCAGTACGAGGTGAAACGATCTGTGTGCACACATCTCTGAATATTTAGGTAAAATTGAGGGTGTCTTTAGTTTTTATTCTGAAGGGTGGTATGTATATTATATACACGACCGGCAATCACTGGGTACCAGATGATAAGTGATCTCCAAGAAAGCATGCAAACGAACACTCAGCTCCAAAAGGAGCCATTCTCCTCTCCTTCCGTGATTAAGCATTCAAACCAGTAAACAGCTTGGTTGGAATGATTTTATGACAAATGACCGAGAGCATATCAACCGTAAAACTCAGCTCGGCAAAAATCCCTCAAGCCCAGGAACCTCAATCAATGTAGAGCAGACAGCAGCCTGGGCAGCTGCAGCATCTTCTCACCCTGAGCCGCATAAATCCAGCCAGGCCAGAATTGCTCCACTACCTCTGACACAAGAAAGGAGGAGGGGGAGGGACGAGGAGGAGGAGGAAGGGAAGGGGGAGGGGGAGGGGGAGGGGGGGGAGGAGGGAGGGAGGGAAGAGGGGAAGGGGAGGAGGAGGAGGGTAGGCAGGCTTAGGGTGGAAGGAAAGAGAAGGAAGATAAGAAACGCATTTCTCTTTCTGCCTCTTGGTTTGATGCTTCTTCTGCTTTGAGGAGTTGATGAAGAGACCAAATTGCACTGTTTCTATTAAGGCAGATAAAACAAATATTCAAAGAGAAGAAGAAAACAAGCGAAGAGGCATGAATCAGGGGGTGAAAGGGGAGGCATGGGGTGAGGGCAAGATGATCCTGCCACAAATATGGTCCCTAAAGCATCCCCAAGTAATAGAATGGATGCAAAATGCAAGCACGCAATTTTAAACTCAGTCTACGAGCTATCCATGTGATTGTTAACTTTGGTATTACACTTTCCCAATATTTTATTATGAACATTTTCAAACATACAGCAAAGCTGAAATAATTTTATGGCAAACACCAATTCCCCACCACCTGTGCTCTACTGTTAGCATTTTACTACACTTGCTTTATCTCAGAACTTTCCATATGTCCACCCCTCTATCCATCCATCAACCCATCTTATTTTCAGTGCATTTTGAAGTCAATTTCAGACAGCATCACCATTCCCCTGCATACTTTTTAGCACACATGATATTAACTGAAGTTCAGTGTCTGCATGTTTCATGACAATACTTCTTCATATAACTACATGACAACTATGAAATAGTTAACATAAATTTGGAAATTTGCACAAATTGCCAGACAGAATGCACATTTAATTAAAATGAGCATTTTTCCTTCTCCAAAAAAGCCAAATTAAATGGCTACGTATCCACTGCTTATAAACCCACAGCCAACAGGGAGATAAAGATTCTCTGGGAGAACAGCGAAACTGAACTATGTGGTTCTATATAATAGTGAGCAGGGCTTCCCTGGTGGCGCAGTGGATAAGAATCTGCCTGCCAATGCAGGGGACACAGGTTCGATCCCTGGTCCAGGAAGATCCCACATGCCACGGAACAACTAAGCCCGTGTGCCACAACTACTGAGCCTGTGCTCTAGAGCTCACGTGCCACAACTACTGAAGCCTTGTGCCACAACTACTGAAGCCCGAGTGCCTAGAGCCTGTGCTCCACATCAAGAGAAGCCACTGCGATGAGAAGCCCACACACTGCAAAGAAGAGTAGCCCCTGCTCGCTGCAACTAGAGAAAGTCTGCACGCATCAACGAAGACCCAACACAGCCAAAAATAAATAAATAAATAAAAATTTAAAAAAAAAATAGTGAGCAGACCAGCTGGTTGGAAAGATAGAGCCCCACTCCAAAAATGAGGGGAAAATTAGAGTAGAAATAAAGGTTGATGATTTCATAACCAGCACGAAAGGGTGAAACTCAGGAAGCAGTAAGGTGAGGAGGGGCAGGCAAGTATCACATCAAGGCAGATGCTTGCCTTGGATGAAACAGATACATACAAAGGTCTGTACCTGTTAACTATCGTTACTTGTATTCCAGGGCAGGGGAATGGAAGAACATTATGATAAGATGACCTGGAAAGCCTAAAGAAGTTTACAATGTTTAGTTGAGAGTATCACCTCCTTCTTTAAAGATGAGCAAACACAGAAAAGAACACCACTTCCAAGCAACAGCAAATTCCCGCTATGGGAAGTATCCTCTCAGATCTCAAAATCCAACAAGTGTTAGAAAAATGTGAAGTTTTTTGTGGCCAATTTCTTGGTTCATCCTCCCAACTTCTCTCACATGGATGTAGCATATTAATTAGACTGAGATCATTCCATTCCATCCAAGAATGTCAAAGTTATTGGAGGTTTGGAGCACATCCAAATTTCATCTCAATCTATCACTTCATTATAGATGACAAATCAATATTTTTAATACTTTTTCCATCTTAATGTTTTCTGATGGAACGGAGCCAGCACATCCTGCTAGAAATATGCAGATGACTAAGGCTATACCTTGAACATAATGGAATGCAAAAACACTGGTTTTATGGTACGTGCAGGCAGTGGGTCACTGGAGTAGACGGACGCACAGCAGGAGTTAGAGAAATTAACACCTTTCTGGTGTTGAAAGCGGCAGTAACTTGTTACTGAGTCACCTATTCCAACTGGGATCCTATTGAAGTGCTTGATTTGAGGACAAGGACATAAAAATCTCAATTAAAAATATTGTTTGCTAAATCCTAGACACACGCTGGCACCCATGGAAATTTCATATAAACCAGCAGCGCATCTCTATCTAAAATTCAATTATGTTAAGTCCAAGGTTGTATGTACCTGGTCGGAGACAGCTTCGTTATGAAAACAATAACAAGTGGGTTACGATAATCACCCATTTTTCCTAAGATCAGGAGGGTAGTAAACTGTGAGGGTTCAACACCCGGGACTGCAGCTCCTGGCTTTATCAGCTCATACATTTTAAGTAGCAAGCGAAGGATAACCAAGAGACTGAAGAAATAAAGCACCGTTACTGGCTTTCTTCGACATTTCCTGTGGTCCACGGCAAATAAATTTCAAAACTCTCAAATCAGGTGATGGAGGAAGTACTATATGTTCTACCTTTGTAATATTTAATCCAGCTGGTGACTCCATAACCATCTCACTTATAAATGAGGCAAATAGTTGCTGCAGATGAAACTAGACATAGAAAATGAGGATGTTGAGTCTATCCATGTATAAATGTTCCAAGCATACGGACCACATCCCTTCAGGGTGTTACCGACCAGGGTTCTTGGCCTCCTTAGTCAATAGAAATCAATAAAAGGTCAGACAAGAAATTCAGCCAAGGCTTTATTGGGGCCCCTGCTGCAGCAGAGGGGAGCAAAAACAAGTAACACGTTCCCTTGCTCGTTCCCCAAGGGGGCCAGCTGGTTCCTTATATGGGGTGAGGGTACGGGTGAGTCCAGAGGTCGGGCCAGAGGGGTAGCTTAGGTGGTTTGCCCGCCCCCTTTGGTGGTGTTGAGTGCAGGGGGCATGTGCAGGACCCTGCTTTTGCTCCCGGTTCTTCAGAAGTGGCAGTTGGGTTTTTGGTTTTTTTGTATCTTGTTGTCCATAATTTGCCCCAACTGCGCATGTAAGCAGTTACTTTTAGTCCCTTATAATTTCTTTGTATTCTGTTGCTCAAGGAGACAAGGAGATGTTTGTCCAGGTGCAAGCACTGCAGCAAAGGGTCCCAGGGCCCAGCCTGTCTTAAGGGTACTTTCCACCGCATTTCTCTTTGATTAGCACATTTTCTAAATACATCTTCAATCCATCCACTTCTCTGGTTTGGGCCACTGCTCTTTCTCTCCCATATCACTGAAATACTCCCCTCTCAGCCCTCTACGCCTTGTCCAGGCTATAGTCAGCAAAAGTGATCTGATAATCTACATCAGAGTGTAGTACCCTCCTACTTAGAATCTGGCATTATCCCTCACTGTATTTTAAATAAAACATAAACTCCTTAAAAGGCCTTTCTCTACAACTCCATTTCCTACCCATCCCCTGACTCATCCTCTATGCCTGAGGTCATCAGCCTTTCTTAGGTATTTCCCACTCTGTCTCTGTTTCTAGAATGTTCTCTGTCCTCTGTGACCAGCTGGCACCTTCACATCACTTAGATCTCTGTTTCAATGGGTCCTTCTCCAAGAGAAGGCTGGCCAGCTGACCTGAAGCAAATGCCGCTGTACCTTCCACCAGCATTCACTATTTCAGCCCTCTGGTTTCTTCAGGACACAAGTCCCTCTTGGCATTACTTATCATTTGTTTTTCACGTTTTTCCTGTTTCCACCAATAAAATAATCAGTCCATGAAGGCAAAGGCCTCTCTCTCACTCACCACTCTACCCCCAGTGTATGTGGTAGCCCCTCAAAAATATCAATAAATAATAACCCACTGACTTAATGATTGAATGTTTCTGTCCTAAGGTTATGGCAGATGTCACTTTTTATATCAATTATCAAATTTTTATCTATCACAGTGATGGACAAGGCATACCCTTAGATGCCATACTCTGGTCACCAGTTTATTTTAATGCTCTTCACCAGTTTATTTTAGTCTCTGATACACTGCTGGTGACACCACACCAAGAAACATATGTCAAGAAATATTAAATTCGAATTAAAAAACAGAGTATTTGAGTAGTCTGAAAACATAAAATTATGCTCGAGCCAGCCCAGTTTCAGCTCCTGCTGCTATTTTAAGCCCAGTTGCAATTAAGTGCCTAAATGCCATAATATCACATCCATCACCAACCTCCTCTCTATGACCCATTATTAAAACCAAGAAGTGCTGTGAGGTTATGAGAATTATTCAATACAAATGACTTAACAGCTATTGATAAATTTACCTTTAACAAATGCCCTCTGGTAGAGCCCATGATTCAATAGGTTTTGTTATTTTTTTCCCCTTTTCCTGGATCCCATTCTGCTTTATCCAGCACACCACTCAATGCAGATACACAGCTGCAGTTCTGACAGTAACAGAAAGATCATAACCCGATACACCTCTACTGAAATCTTAATGTTAGCCCCTGGGTGATAGCTACATCAACTTCAAAGATGTCCTTCCAACCCAAGACTGTTAGAAAGAAAAATTCATAAAACTCTGAGAGTACCCTCTTTTCATTTGTGTGTCGACTAACTCCCAACAGCCGGAGACAGTTAGCTTGGTCCTTATTATATTCTGAGGATGTAGAGAAAGAGAAGTCTTTCAGAAATGTGTTTCCTGCTATTATTCCAAGGGAGACAGAAAGCAAGAGGAAATGAAAACATTTTACATTGCATTCTTCAGTGATTTTAATCATAAGGCTGTTCTGTTGACACTGAAAAACTTTCCAAGTCGTTGTTATTCTTAAGCAAGAATCTGTGCATGGCAACGCTGTGGGCTCATTATTCAGTGAGGTCACTTAGATTTGTTACCCTTGATATACCGATTAGGAAAGAGAGCCCTGGAGATGAAGAACATATAGGAGGTCAATAAACTGTGCAATGAAGGGAGAGAGAAGGAGTTTTGAAATCAGCTTGGCTGCCTCCTGGCTACATGCTCATGGGCAGGTTATTTACACTCCCCTGGACCTCAGTGTCCTCATCTGTAAAGTGGGGAAAATATAAGCCCCACTTCCCGGGACAGTTATGCATATAAAGCACCCGAGTAACAGGAACAACAGCAAGAACCAGCATCCACTGAGTGCCTCTTGGGGGAATAATGATGGTGATCACCTTGCCCCAGGCACTGTGTGAAGTGCTTTATGTTTACCTCCATTCTCGCATTTAATCAGGTTGATGTCATTGCTTACCTACTGTAAGAATGAGGAATTCAGACTCAGAGGAGAGGGGCAACTTGTCCAAACAAAATCTTGCATCTAATCCATAGCAGACCCAGGACTCATATCCCGATCTGTCTGAGGGCACAACCTGCTCTCTTGAACACTACATGGCCCTCCTAGTAGATTCTCACGAAATACTGGCCTTGAATATCACCTGTGGACAGGTAGGTCTGACTTTTCATGGATACCCAGATTAGGACCTCCCACCATATACCCTCATGATCTTTTATCCTTCCCTTTCAAAAGCATTTATCCCACTCATAATGATTATCTGAGGTCCATGTTCTTCCTTAGACAAAGTCAGGGACCTTGCCAGTCTTACTGTGGAATCCCTGACATCTTGTAGGTAACTCAACAAAACCTTACTGAATGAAGGATAGAAACTAAGATGAGCTATAACCTCTGAGAATTCTTAATACATCAAAACCATATTCAAATGCTCTATACTCCAAATAACATATGTATATACATATATATGTATGTATGTATTATATATGTATGTGTGTGTGTGTCTGTCTGTCTGTCTATCTATCTATCTATCTGGGGTGGGGGACAAAGAAGAAGGAAGAGGAGGAGGAGGAGGGAAGACTGGGCCGTATATCTCTGGTATCTACACACAGCATGGCACTGAACCTGTAATGGTACTCAATCAAAAATACGTTTATTGCCTAATTGGGATGCTAGTCAATCACACCAAAAGTAATATCAGAAAAAAAATTCTTACCAGATTAAAATTAGATACACAAGTTCAGTTAACACAAAAAAGTATCAGCAAAATGGCACAATAAATAAGAGTGTCACTACTCGTGAAAAATCCATCAAGTCACACAGCTAAGTTCTGTATGTGTCTTTCAAAAGGGGAGGGTGTTAGCAAACACAGCCTAATCCTCATGATGCTGAGGTTGACAGAGTGTTATGTTTTCCACCAGTTTTACAATTGTGAAGCTATATGGTATGGATTGCCTATGAAAGTTTTATGTGGGGAAAATGACTTTGGATGGTGGGTCGGGGCTGAGAATAAATCGTGATTCAGATGCATCTGAGCATGCAGGTTGACAACTACAGGAATCTATTCGCAGGAGTTGGTATCCATAAGATAGAGAGTGTCCAGAATATGTGTTTCTTCTTGTGCAAAAGGGGGAAATAATTGGGGGTAGCATAGCACAGCAAGTTTTTTTTTTTTCTTGTAAGACACAATATCTGAGATTTTTTAAAGAGAGGAGCCGCAGAAGATGCTGGAAGTACCACTTTTAGGAGGGATTCTGTGAACATTCCATCAACAGTACTTCTTATAATATATCCCAGGTGACACCATGCAGCCTGCTAAAGTCATTTAAGTCTCCTCACTTGGTACAGCACACAGGCCTGCTCTGGTAGGATGAGGCATACAGAGGAGATCTACTACAACACTGGTGGGCTGGCTAATGTCTCAGAAACCTGTGGAGAGGGGATGTCCGCAGTGTAGCAGACTCCCATGGGATGGAATGAGACTAGAGTTTGCACACAAATGACACACCTGCTAGCGTCTGCCAAATACTTTGAGAAGATGGCTAGACGATGGAGTTCCCATGGGCTAGACATCAACGTTTGAGTTATTCTGTTTAATGAAGCCTCACATGCACTTATAGACCGGTAAGCACTAATGACATTTGGAATGTATTCACTGATATTCCTCCTTTCTACCCTGTACACATTTGATATAATGATAAGCCCAAAGTAGGAGCTCAATGAAGTTGATAATGGTTAAGGTTTAATAAGACAACAACAGCACCACTGTCTGATAACTATGGCTTTATATCAAGCCTGGAAATCATGTAGTATCAGTCCCCCTCCACTTCTTCTTTTTTTTCAAAGATACTTTAGACACTCTAGGTCATTTGTATTTCATTATGAAATTTAGAATCCCTCTGGCAATTTCTACAAAAAAAGTTGGCTGATATTTGATTGGTATTATGTTGAATCTATAGATCAATTAGGCGAGAACAGACATCTTAACAATAATGAGTCTTTCTTGAGATATAATTGACATACACCACTGTGTACCTTTGAGGTGTATACTATATGTATCGAATAACATCAATTGCTTAATCATTAAAGAAACAATGCCTTCAATCTATGCACGTGGTATCAGCATATGTGTTCATTTTTTTAGGTCTTCTTTAATTTACTTCAGCTGTTTTGTAGTTTTTAGAGTGTAGGAAGGACTTGAATATCTTTTATTAGATCTGTCCCTCCGAGTATTTCTCTTTTTTAATGCTATTGCAAATAGCATTTTAAAATTTCAATTTCCAAATTTTTTACACTAATATATAGAAATACAATTGACTTATGTATATTGATATTGCATCCTGCGACCTGATAAACTGTCTCCTTAGTTCAAGTAGCTTTTTTTGTAGGTGCCATCACATTTTCTACATAGTTGATTATACTATGAATAAAGATTATTTTATTTCTTCCTTTTCAAACTAGATGCATTTTTATCACTTTTTCTTACTTTATTGCACTGGCTAAAACCTCTAGTACAATGTGGAATAGAAGTAGAAAAGCGGATACCTTTGTCTTGTTCCCAATCTTAGGGGTAGAACATTTAGTATTTACCCATTAAGCATGACACTGTACATTTTTCATAGACGTCTTTTATCAGATTGAGGAATTTTTCCTCTATTCTTACTTTGCTGAGAATTTTTATCAGGAATGGAGATTGGATTTTGCCAAATGTCTTTTCTGCATCTATTAAGATGATCGAGTGTTTTGACATTTTTTAATTTGTTAATATGATGAACTATATAGATTGATTTCCAAATCTTAAAGCATCTTTGCAATCCTGGAGTAAAATCTACTTTTTTCATGATATATTATCTTTTCATATATTAGTAGATTTGATTTGCTATATTTTGTTTAGAATTTGCACATGGGTATCCATGAGAGATACTAGTCTGAACTTTTCTGGTTTTAGTATCAGAGTATTGCTGGTCTCTCAGAATAAGTTTGGAAGTAACTTTTTTCTTTCCTATTTATGGAATAATGTTTTTATAAAATTCATCAGTAAAGTAATCTGAGCCTGGAATTTTCTTTTCAAAAGATTTTTAACTGCAGATTCAATTTATTTGATAGATATCCGGAAATTCAGATTATCTAATTCTTCATGAGTGAACTCTTTGTGCCTTTCAAAGAATTTGAATTTCATGGCATAAAGTTGTTCATAATAGTCCCTTAATACCCTTTTAATATTTGTAGTGATGTCACCTCTTTCATTCCTGATACTGTAATTGGTATCTATCTCTTTCTTTTCTAAGTCTGGCTAAAAGTCTATTGATTTTATTGATCTTCTCAAAGAACAAGATTTTGGTTTTATTGATTTTCTCTATTTTTGGCCTGTTTTCTCTTTTGTTGATTTCTACTCTGATCTTTATTATTTCCTTTCTTCTACTTAACTTGAGTTTAGCTTCTTCCATTTCTATTTCTCTAAGGTCATAAGTGAATCAATTTATTTGAGAGTTTTTAATTCTAATATGGATGTTTAATGCTATAAAATTCTCCCTAAGCACTTTTTAGAGACACCACACAAAATTTGATCTGCTGTGCATTCATTTTCATTCAGGTCAATGTCTTTTTTGGCTTCCCTTTAGATTCCTCTTTAACCCTTTGATTATTTATAAGTGAGATCTTTAGTTTGCAAGTGTTTGGAGATTTTCTTTCTGTCAGCTATTTCTAGTTTGATTCTGTTGTGATCAGAGAACATATTCTATTACTTTTAACTCTTTTAAATTTGTTGAGGTTTTTTGTTTGTCCAGTCCAGTCTACTAAAATAGGGCCTCTTTTGCTTTTGGGGTAAACAGTTCTATAGTCGCTACCTAGAACAAGTTGATTCATAGTGTTGTTCAAATCTTCTATATACTTAATGATTTCTGGCTACCTCTTCTATCTCTAGCTATTTCTCTTTGCCTTCTCATTTGTTTTAGTTTCATTTATTTCAAAGTTCTATTATCAGGTGTATAAACATTTAAGATTGCCATACCGTCTTGGTTAACTGACCATTTTTCATTATGTAACAACTTTTCTTATCCCTAGTAGTGTTCTTTTTTCCTAGATTCTTGAGATTAACATAGCTACTCCAGTATTCTTTAGAGTACTGTTGGCATGGCTTATCTCTTTTCACTTTTTATTGTTAACTTGTGTCTTTATATTTAAATTGTGTTTCCTGTAGCAAGCCTCTAACTGGGTCTTATTTTTTATTCATTCTGACAAACTCTGCTTCTTAACTGGGCTTATTTAGATTATTTGTATTTAATATAATTATTGATATAGTTAGGTTTAAATCTATAATCTATTTGTTCTATCTGTTCTTTGTTCCCTTTCTCCTCATTTTGTCCATTTTTGGATTAATTGTGTGATTCCATTTTATCTCCCATATTGGCTTATTAGCTTTAACTATATTTTATCATATTAGTGGATGATTTAGGGGTTATAATATACACTTTTAAAGCTATATCTTTATAACTTTTTATTTTGAAATAATTAGAGATTCAGAGATCGTTGCAAAGATAGTACAGGGAGGTCCTGCACCCTCTTCACCCAGTTGGTGACATTGGCGATTCATTGGTTATGTTCTTTAGTATGATGTAGTATAATATCATGACCAGATATTGACATTGATGTGTCTGTATTGTTTATACCATTTAGCCACAGGTAGATTTGTGTAACCACTACCACAAGCAAGATACAGAACCAGTTCATCACCACAGAGATCCCCTTCACGCTACTCCTTTACGTCACAACCATCTCCTTTTCTTCCATAATCCTTAACTCCTGGAAACCACTAATTTTTAATCTATACAATTGCTATGAAAATTGTGTGCAGGTTGGTTTGTTGTTGTTATTTGTTTGTTTGGACATAAGTTTTCATTTCTCTGGGATAAGTCCCTAGAAGTGTGTTTGCTGGATCATATGGCAAGTGTATATTTTCTTTCAAAAACTACCAAACTATTTTCCACAAGGGCTCTGTCATCTTATACTCCCACCAGCAATGTACGAAAGATCCAGATTCTCTGGATTCTTGTCAGCACTTGGTACTGTCCTTATTTTTTATTTTATCTTTTCTGATATGTCTGTAGTGGTAGCTCATCATGTTCTCCATTTGCATTTCCCTAATGGCTGGTGATGTTGAACATCTTTTCACGTGCTTACTCGCACATACATATTCTCTTTGGTAAAATGTCTCTTCAAGTCTTTTGCCCATTTCCTAAATGGATTTGTTTTATCTGTTGACTTTTGACAGTTTTCAAAATATATTTTCGATACTAGTTTCTATCAGACATCTACTCTGCAAATATTAGTAGCTTGTCTTTCCAATATCTTAATGGAGTTGTTCACAGAGCAAAGGTTTAATTTTAATTAAGTCCAGTTTATCTTTTAAAAAAATTTTATGGGTAGTCCTTTTGCTATCATGTCACCAAACTCGCTAAGTTCTAAATATTTTCTCCTATGTTATCATCTAAAATTTTATGGTTTTATATTTACCATTTAATCAATGACCCATTCTGAGTTAATTTTTTATGAGATGTGTGAGGTTTAGATCAAGATTCTTTTTTTCTCTTTTTGGCCTATGTATATTTGGATATCCAATTGTTCCAGCACCATTAGTTGAAAAGACTGTCTTTCCTCCATTGAATTGCTTTTGCACCATTGTCAAAAATCACTGGCTATTCGTGTGTGAAGCTCTTTCTATGTTCTCTATTCTGTTTGATTGATCTATGTGTCCATCCCCCAGCAAATACCACACTGTAAAGACTACTGAAACAACATAATAAGTCTTGAAACTGGGTGGACTGATTTCTCTCACCTTATTCCTCTTTTTCAAAATTGTTTTAGCTATTCTAGTTTTTCTGCCTATCCATATAAATTTTAGAAAAAAAAAAATTTTAGAATAATCTTGTCTACATCTACAAAAAAGTCTTGCTGGGATTTTGATAGGAATTGCATTAAATCTCTATATCAATCTGGGGAGAACTGGCATCTTGACTATGTTGAGTCTTTCAATCCATGAACACAGTATGTTTCTCCACTTATTCAGATCTTTTCTTTTTCTCATCAGCATTTGGAAGTTTTCAGCATACAAGTCCTGCATGTGTTTTGTTAGATGTACACCTCACTTGTTTTTGTTTGTTTTGGGGTTTTTGTTTTGTTTTGCTTTGTTTTGTCTTGTTTTTAATCTTGTATCCTGTGAGTTTGCTGAGCTAACTTACAGTCCACAAAGTGGTCTTTCTTGGTAGATTCCTTGGGATGTTCTACACAATCATGTCACCCACAAACAGGGACAGTCTTCTTTCTTCACTTATAATCTGCTTGTCTTTTGCGCTAGCTAGAACCTCCATAATATCTTGAATAGCAGAGGTGCCTTGTTCCCCATCTCAGGGGAAAATCATTCAGTCTTTCACCTTTAAATACAATATTAGCTGTAGGTGTTTTGCAAATGTTCTTTATCAATTTAAGGAAATTGCCCCCCTATTCTTAGTTTTCTGAGAGTTCTGGGTGGGTCTTCAATTTTGTCAAATGCTTCTTCCGCATCAACTGATATGATCACATGATTGTCCCCCTTTAGCCTATCAATATGGTGGATTATGCTGATTGAATTTTGAATATTGAACCAGTGTTGCATCCCTGGAATATTCCCCACTAGGTCATGGTGTATAATTGTTTTATATACTGCTGAATTCTATTTGCAAATTTTTGTCAAGTATGTTACATCCATATTCATGAGGGGTATCGATCTGCAGGGGGTTTTTCTATTTTCTTTTTATACTGTCTTTGTCTGGTTTTGGTGTCAGGGCATAATGGCTTCATAAAATAAATTTGGATATGTTCCATTCTCTTCTATTTTCTGGAAGATATTGTGTAGAATTGGTGTTAATTGTTCTTTAAACATTGGTAGAATTCTCCAGTGAAACCATCTGGACCTTGTGGGGAAGTTTTAAAATTACGAATTCAATTTCCTTAGCAGTTATAGGGGTATTCAAATCATCTCTTTCATATTGGGTGAACTGTGGTAGTTTGTACTTTACAAGGGATTGGTCTATTTTATCTAAGTTGTCAAATTGACGTGTGTAGGGTTGTTCATAGTATTCTTTTATATCCATTTTAATGTCGGCAGGATCTATAGCAATATCCCATTTCATTCCTGATGTTGGCGATTATTATCCTCTTTCTTTTTTCCCTGTCACTCTTGCTAGAGGTTTGCAATTTTTAAAAAATCTTTTTAGAGAGCCAGCTTTTCTTTATTGTTTTTCTGTCTTCAATTCCCTGACATTTGCTCCAGTCTTACTTCCTGTCTCATTTGTGCTTGCTGGGGGTTTATTTAGTTCTTCTTTCTCTATTTACTTGAAGCAGGAGCTTATTTATTCATTTTTAGGCTTTTCCCTTTTTTATTGAAAGCACTTAATACTATACATTTCCCTCTCAGCACTGCTTTAGCTGTGTCTCACAAGTTTTAATATGTTATATTTTTCTTTTCATTAAGTTCAATGTATTTTTTAAAATTTATCTTGAGATTTCTTGGACCCATGGATTACCTAGAATTTTACTATAGTTTCCAAGTGTTTGGAGATTTTCCTGTTATCTTTATGTTCAGGACATGGTCTATCTTGGGATATGGCCCATGGGCTCCTGAAAAGAATGTAGACTGTGCTGTTTTGGGGTGGAGTTTTCTACAAATGTTGGTTACGTGCTGTTGGTTGATGGCGTTGAGTTCTTCTCTAGTCTTATTGATATCTGATCTAGTTGTTCCATCAATTGTTGAAAGAGGGATGTCTAAGCCTCTGATTATAAGTATGGAATTTTCTACAATTTTTTTTGGTTCTATCCATTTTTGATTCATATTTTACAGATCTTTTGTTTGGTAGATACACATTTAGGAGTCCTATAAATTATCTCCTGGGTTTTGACTCTCCTCTCTAGTACTCTGTCCTAAGTATGATAGGTGCCTTGGTCCCTGAACAACCAGCTCTTTGTTTTTTGTTTTCTGGTTTGTTTTTCTTTTTTTGGCTTCACTGTGTGGCATGTGGGATCTTAGCTCCCTGACCAGGGAGCGAATCCATGCCCTCGGCAGTGGAAGCATGGAGTCCTAACCACTGGAGCTCCATGGAAGTCCCCTAGACAACCAGTTCTGATCCCTCAGAGCAGGGAGTCCACCAGCCTTCACCTGGGTTCTCCTTCTCTCTGCATGCAAACTCTCTTAAGTCAGTAAGCTAGGGCAATAGTAGGGCTCACCTCATTTGTTCCCTATCTCTCAAGGGTCACTGTCTGTCACTGCCTGGTGTACAGTGCCATAGATTGAATGTCTCCCCACCTCTCCCCCCCAATTCATATGCTGACACTTAATCCCCATTGTGATGGTATTTGGAGGTGGGGACCTTGGGAGGTGGTTAGTCATGAGGGTGGAGTCCTCATGAATGAGATTTGTGCTCTTTTATAAGAGACCCCAAAGAGCTCCCCAACCCCTTCCACCATGTGAAGACATAGCGAGAGGATGGCCCTCTATGAACCATGAAGTGGATTCTCACCAGACGCTGAATCTGCCAGAGTCTTAATCTTGGACTCCTGAGCCTCCACAACTGTGATAAATGAATTTCAGTTTGTTTCTAAGCCACCCAGTCTATGTTATATTTTTTTTATATCAGCACACATGGACCTTATAAGACCTACAGTGTTATGCAAACCATCGTTTCATGCATTTTGTCCATTATATAGTCATTTAAGTTGAGAGATTAAATCTGGTCCCTGTTATTCCCTCTTGGCCAGAACTAGAACTCCAACCTCTTTTTTTAAGAATTAGTGAAGAAAAGCAAAGCAAATGTCCTTCGTCATTTCTGTTTTCCATTGTAGAGACACATTATTATACATAAAGGCAATAGTTGGCATTTATTTAACACTTTGCTCTGGGCCGGGCACTGCTGCTAAGGAATGCTCACTCATTAGCCTACTTAATAAATATTTTGAAGGCCTCATAGCTTCTGCCATCATTAAAAAATACAGTACAAGCGTTTTGTTTAAGAAACGTCTACCATATCCTAAATGAAAGGGGTTACTAACTGAAATATAATAGCCATGATATAGGATACTTCCCCTCCGTTTAATAAATGGATTGTTATTGACATCTCACACTTCATTTGTGTACCTGGACACAAAACCAACATAAGGCTTCAGGACATTAAGAAACCATCCCATCTTGAATCTGATTAACATTCTCCACTCTTTTGAATTGAATTTCTTTGCTCAGCCCTCACATCAAATAAGCCTCAGGTGAGACAATGCATCCCAGAAGTGGAGTTCAGTTCAAAACAGGAGGTCAGTAGGCATGACCACTAGAAAGCTGATAGGCACCAGACAGTAGGTTTCTAGCCAGTTGGGCAGGAAGAGAAATAGCATGGTTTTTCTTCCAACTTTCAATATTTGCATTCTGTTTCAGTACTGTGATACGTGCTTACATGCACACCCAAGATTTCTTCTAGTGTTTTTGCCTGGTAATTTAAACAACGGATCAACCTAGTTAACTTCTAGACTTCTAAAAAGAAACAATAATGAATAAGTACAGGGCAAATCGCAACTGGTCTTTTGCAGGAAAAATGTGGGGAGATGCAAAAATATTGCAACTCCTTACCTATTCAAGTTATATTGCCTTATCATTTGCTGGTCTTAGCCAAATATCTCTAATTCTTGCCAATATCCTTAATAGCTTCACCTCTCTTATTTCCTTTATTGTAAGCTTCATGAAGGAAAGACCATATCTGTCTTATGTACTGCTGATTCTTCAGTGCCTACTATGTGTCTGACACATGGTAGATGCTCACTGAATACTGTTTAAAGGAGATTCACCTCTTTCAGAAAGTCTCTAGGTCAGGGATACATGGCAGGTACAGGACTTGTACGCTGCTACTCCTCCATGTCTGACCCATGACATACATCACTAATCAGTCATGGCACTCCTCCCTGCTCAGTCTACACCCAGGCTCAGAATCCACTGCTTCAAGACTCCAAGTAGCTCACTTGCCCATCTCCCCTCCCCCTTTCCAGTGTATCCACATCTAGAATCCAGTGTATGAATAAATCATTCCACACATAGCCTGAAGAGGACAGAGTAAAACAGAGACATAGTATAAATAACAACCTCTCCTTCTAAACTGCTTTTCTGTGTTAACAGCATACGAGTGATTTCTGCCTATGTATGCCCCCATTTTCTGGCTAAAATAATTTGAAGCAGCAATAGGAATTCTTAGATAGGTCAGAAAATATTTGAATAACCATGTTGATGCTTCCCCCAATCCCTTTCAATAAACAAGTTAATCTACCTGAGCAGATCAACTAGGGAAATAAAACACAATTATTCCAAAAATTATAGCAAAAAAAAAAAAAAAAAGACAGATATGAGGAAGATGGCGGAAGAGTAAGACGCGGAGATCACCTTCCTTCCCACAGATACAGTAGAAATACATCTACACGTGGAACTGCTCCTACAGAACACCCACTGAACGCTGGCAGAAAACGTCAGACCTCCCAAAAGGCAAGAAACTCCCCCCGTACTTGGGTAGGGCAAAAGAAAAAAGAAATAACAGAGACAAAAGAATAGGGACGGCACCTGCACCAGTGGGAGGGATCTGTGAAGGAGGAAAGATTTCCACGCACTAGGAAGCCCCTTCGCGGGCGGAGACTGCGGGTGGCGGAGGGGGGAAGCTTCGGGGCCACGGAGGAGAGCGCAGCCACAGGGGTGCGGAGGGCAAAGCGGAGAGATTCCCGCACGGAGGATCGGTGCTGAGTAGCACTCACCAGCCCGAGAGGCTTGTCTGCTCCCCCGCCGGGGCGGGCGGGGCTGGGAGCTGAGGCTCGGGCTTCAGTCGGATCGCAGGGAGAGGACTGGGGTTGGCGGCGTGAACACAGCCTGAAGGGGTTAGCGCACCACACCTAGCCGGGAGGGAGTCCGGGAAAAAGTCTGCAGCTGCCGAAGGGGCAAGAGACTTTTTCTTCCCTCTTTCTTTCCTGGTGCGCGAGGAAAGGGGATTCAGAGCGCCGCCTAAACGAGCTCCAGAGACGGGCGCGAGCCGCAGCTATCAGCGCGGATCCCACAGCAACAGGGGCGCAGAGGAAAAAACGGAGAGATTCCCGCACGGAGGCTCGGCGCCGAGCAGCACTCAGCAGCCCGAGAGGCTTGTCTGCTCACCCGCCGGGGCGGGCGGGGCTGGGAGCTGAGGCTCGGGCTTCGGTCGGATCGCAGGGAGAGGACTGGGGTTGGCGGCGTGAACACAGCCTGAAGGGGTTAGCGCACCACAGCTGGCTGGGAGGGAGACCGGGAAAAGGTCTGCAGCTGCCGAAGAGGCAAGAGACTTTTTCTTGCCTCTTTGTTTCGCGGCGCGCAAGGAGAGGGGATTCAGAGCGCCGCCTAAACGAACTCCAGAGACTGGCGCGAGCCGCGGCTATCAGCGAGGACCCCAGAGAAGGGCGTGAGACGCTGGGGCTGCTGCTGCCGCCACCAAAGAAGCCTGTGTGCAAGCACAGGTCACTCTCCACACCGCCCCTCCCGGGAGCCTGTGCAGCCCGCCACTGCCAGGGTCCCGTGATCCAGGGACAACTTCCCCGGGAGAACGCATGGCGCGCCTCAGGCTGCTGCAACGTCACGCCGGCCTCTGCCGCCGCAGGCTCGCCCCGCCTCCTCCGTACCGCTCCCTCCCCGCGGCCTGGGTGGGCCAGAGCCCCCGAAGCAGCTGCTCCTTTAACCCCGTTCTGTCTGGACGGGGAACAGACACCCTCAGGCGACCTACACGCAGAGGCGGGTCCAAATCCAAAGCTGATCCCCAGGAGCTGTGCGAACAGAGAAGAGAAGGGGAAATCTCTCCCAGCAGCCTCAGAAGCAGCGGATTAAGGCTCCACAAACAACTTGATGTGCCTGCATCTGTTGAATACCTGAATAGACAACGAATCATCCCAAATTCAGGAGGTGGACTTTGGGAGCAGGATATATTAATTTTTCCCCTTTTCCTTTTTTTGTGAGTGTATATGTATATGCTTCTGGGTGAGATTTTGTCTGTATAGCTTTGCTTTATAATAGCTTTATTTTACTTCACTATATTATAGCCTCTTTCTTTCTTTCTTTCTTTCTATTTTTTCTCCCTTTTACTCTGAGCCGTGTGGACGAAAGGCTCTTGGTGCTCCCGCCAGGCATCAGGGCCGTACCTCTGAGGTGGGAGAGCCAACTTCAGGACACTGGTCCACAAGAGACCTCCCAGCTCCACGTAATACCAAACGGCGAAAAGCTCTCTGAGATCTCCATCTCAACATCAAGACCCAGCATCACTCAATGACCAGCAAGCTACAGTGCCGAACACCCTATGCCAAACAACTAGCAAGACAGGAACACAGCCCCATCCATTAGCAGAGAGGCTGCCTAAAATCATAATAAGGCCACAGACGCCCCAAAACACACCACCAGACGTGGACGTGCCCACCAGAAAGACAAGATCCAGCCTCATCCACCAGAACTCAGGCACTAGTTCCCTCCACCAGGAAGCCTACACAACCCACTGAACCAACCTTAGCCACTGGGGACAGATACCAAAAACAACGGGAACTACGAACCTGCAGCCTGTGAAAACGAGACCCCAAACACAGTTAAGATAAGCAATATGAGACGACAGAAAAACACACAGCAGATGAAGGAGCAGGGTCAAAACACACCAGACTTAACAAATGAAGAGGAAATAGGTAGTCTACCTGAAAAAGAATTCAGAATAATGATAGTAAGGATGATCCAAAATCTGGGAAATAGAATAGACAAAATGCAAGAAACATTTAACAAGGACGTAGAAGAACTAAAGAGGAACCAAGCAACGATGAAAAACACAATAAATGAAATTAAAAATACTCTAGATGGGATCAATAGCAGAATAACTGAGGCAGAAGAAAGGATAAGTGACCTGGAAGATAAAATGGTGGAAATAACTACTGCAGAGCAGGATAAAGAAAAAAGAATGAAAAGAACTGAGAACAGTCTCAGAGACCTCTGGGACAACATTAAACGCACCAACATTCGAATTATAGGGGTCCCAGAAGAAGAAGAGAAAAAGAAAGGGACTGAGAAAATATTTGAAGAGATTATAGTTGAAAACTTCCCTAATATGGGAAAGGAAATAGTTAATCAAGTCCTGGAAGCACAGAGAGTCCCATACAGGATAAACCCAAGGAGAAACACGCCAAGACACATATTAATCAAACTGTCAAAAATTAAATATAAGGAAAACATATTAAAAGCAGCAAGGGAAAAACAACAAATAACACACAAGGGAATCCCCATAAGGTTAACATCTGATCTTTCAGCAGAAACTCTGCAAGGCAGAAGGGAGTGGCAGGATATACTTAAAGTGATGAAGGAGGAAAACCTACAACCAAGATTACTCTACCCAGCAAGGATCTCATTCAGATGTGATGGAGAAACTAAAACCTTTACAGACAAGCAAAAGCTGAGAGAGTTCAGCACCACCAAAGCAGCTTTACAACAAATGCTAAAGGAACTTCTCTAGGCAAGAAACGCAAGAGAAGGAAAACACCTACAATAACAAACCCAAAACATTTAAGAAAATGGGAATAGGAACATACATATCGATAATTACCTTGAATGTAAATGGATTAAATGCTCCCACCAAAAGACACAGGCTGGCTGAATGGATACAAAAACAAGACCCATATATATGCTGTCTACAAGAGACCCACTTCAGACCTAGAGACACATACAGACTGAAAGTGAGGGGATGGAAAAAGATATTCCATGCAAATGGAAATCAAAAGAAAGCTGGAGTAGCAATTCTCATATCAGACAAAATAGACTTTAAAATAAAGACTATTACAAGAGACAAAGAAGGACACTATATAATGATCAAGGGATCGATCCAAGAGGAAGGTATAACAATTGTAAATATTTATGCACCCAACGTAGGAGCACCTCAATACATAAGGCAAATACTAACAGCCATAAAAGGGGAAATCGACAGCCACACAATCATAGTAGGGGGCTTTAACACCCCACTTTCACCAATGGACAGATCATCCAAAATGAAAATAAATAAGGAAACACAAGCTTTAAATGATACATTAAACAAGATGGACTTAATTGATATTTACAGGACATTCCACCCAAAAACAACAGAATACACATTTTTCTCAAGTGCTCATGGAACAGTCTCCAGGATAGATCATATCTTGGGTCACAAATCAAGCCTTGGTAAATTTAAGAAAATTGAAATCGTATCAAGGATCTTTTCCGACCGCAACGCTATGAGACTAGATATCAATTACAGGAAAAGATCTGTAAAAAATACAAACACATGGAGGCTACACAATACACTGCTTAATAACGAAGTGATCACTGAAGAAATCAAAGGGGAAATCAAAAAATACCTAGAAACAAATGACAATGGAGATACGACGACCCAAAACCTATGGGACGCAGCAGAAGCAGTGCTAAGAGGGAAGTTTATAGCAATACAAGCCTACCTCAAGAAACAGGAAACATCTCGAATAAACAACCTAACCTTGCACCTAAAGCAATTAGAGAAAGAAGAACAAAAAAAACCCCAAAGCCAGCAGAAGGAAAGAAATCATAAAGATTAGGTCAGAAATAAATGAAAAAGAAATGAAGGAAACAATAGCAAAAATCAATGAAACTAAAAGCTGGTTCTTTGAGAAGATAAACAAAATTGATAAACCATTAGCCAGACTCATCAAGAGAAAAAGGGAGAAGACTCAAATCAATAGAATTAGAATTGAAAAAGGAGAAGTAACCAGTGACACTGCAGAAATACAAAAGATCATGAGAGATTACTACAAGCAACTCTATGCCAATAAAATGGACAACCTGGAAGAAATGGACAGATTCTTAGAAATGCACAAACTGCCAAAACTGAACCAGGAAGAAATAGAAAATATGAACAGACCAATCACAAGCACTGAAATTGAAACTGTGATTAAAACCCTTCCAACAAACAAAAGCCCAGGACCAGATGGCTTCACAGGCGAATTCTATCAAACATTTAGAGAAGAGCTAACACCTATCCTTCTCAAACTCTTCCAAAATATTGCAGAGGGAGGAACACTCCCCAACTCATTCTACGAGGCCACCATCACCCTGATACCAAAACCAGACAAAGATGTCACAAAGAAAGAAAACTACAGGCCAATATCACTGATGAACATAGATGTAAAAATCCTCAACAAAATACTAGCAAACAGAATCCAACAGCACATTAAAAGGATCATACACCATGATCAAGTGGGGTTTATCCCAGGAATGCAAGGATTCTTCAACATACGCAAATCAATCAATGTGATACACCATATTAACAAATTGAAGGAGAAAAAGCATATGATCATCTCAATAGATGCAGAGAAAGCTTCCGACAAAATTCAACACCCATTTATGATAAAAGCCCTGCAGAAAGTAGGCATAGAGGGAACTTTCCTCAACATAATAAAGGCCATATATGACAAACCCACAGCCAACATTGTCCTCAATGGTGAAAAACTGAAACCATTTCCACTAAGATCAGGAACAAGACAAGGTTGCCCACTCTCACCACTATTATTCAACATAGTTTTGGAAGTGTTAGCCACAGCAATCAGAGAAGACAAAGAAATAAAAGGAATCCAAATCGGAAAAGAAGAAGTAACGCTGTCACTATTTGCAGATGACATGATACTATACATAGAGAATCCTAAAGATGCTACCAGAAAACTCCTAGAGCTAATCAATGAATTTGGTAAAGTAGCAGGATACAAAATTAATGCACAGAAATCTCTTGCATTTCTATACACTAATGACGAAAAATCTGAAAGTGAAATTAAGAAAACACTCCCGTTTACCATTGCAACAAAAAGAATAAAATATCTAGGAATAAACCTACCTAAGGAGACAAAAGACCTGTATGCAGAAAATTATAAGACACAGATGAAAGAAATTAAAGATGATACAAATAGATGGAGAGATATACCACGTTCCTGGATTGGAAGAATCAACATTGTGAAAATGACTCTACTACCCAAAGCAATCTACAGATTCAGTGCAACCCCTATCAAACTACCACTGGCATTTTTTACAGAACTAGAACAAAAAATTTCACAATTTGTATGGAAACACAAAAGACCCCGAATAGCCAAAGCAATCTTGAGAACGAAAAATGGAGCTGGGGGAATCAGGCTCCCTGACTTCAGACTATATTACAAAGCTTCAGTAATCAAGACAGTTTGGTACTGGCACAAAAACAGAAATATATAGATCAATGGAACAGGATAGAAAGCCCAGAGATAAACCCACACACATATGGTCACCTTATCTTTGATAAAGGAGGCAAGCATATACAGTGGAGAAAAGACAGCCTCTTCAATAAGTGGTGCTGGGAAAATTGGACAGGTACATGTAAAAGTATGAAATTAGAACACTCCCTGACACCATGCACAAAAATAAACTCAAAATGGATTAAAGACCTACGTGTAAGGGCAGACACTATCAAACTCTTAGAGGAAAACATAGGCAGAACACTCTATGACATACATCACAGCAAGATTCTTTTTGCCCCAGCTCCCAGAGAAATGGAAATAAGAACACAAATAAACAAATGGGACCTAATGAAACTTAAAAGCTTTTGCACAGCAAAGGAAACCATAAACAAGACCAAAAGACAACCCTCAGAATGGGAGAAAATATTTGCAAATGAAGCAACTGACAAAGGATTAATCTCCAAGATTTACAAGCAGCTCATGCAGCTCAATAACAAAAAACCCAACAACCCAATCCAAAAATGGGCAGAAGACCTAAATAGACATTTCTCCAAAGAAGATATACAGATGGCCTACAGACACATGAAAGAATGCTCAACATCATTAATCATTAGAGAAATGCAAATCAAAACTACAATGAGATATCATCTCACACCGGTCAGAATGGCCATCATCAAAAAATCTACAAACAATAAATGCTGGAGAGGGTGTGGAGGAAAGGGAACACTCTTGCACTGTTGGTGGGAATGTAAATTGATACAGCCACTATGGAGAACAGTATGGAGGTTCCTGAAAAAACTACAAATAGAACTACCATATGACCCAGCAATCCCACTACTGGGCATATACCCTGAGAAAACCATAGGTCAAAAAGAGTCATGTACCAAAATGTTCATTGCAGCTCTATTTACAATAGCCAGGACATGGAAGCAACCTAAATGTCCATCGACAGATGAATGGATAAAGAAGATGCGGCACATATATACAATGGAATATTACTCAGCCATAAAAAGAAATGAAATGGAGGTATTTGTAATGAGGTGGATGGAGTTAGAGTCTGTCATACAGAGTGAAGTAAGTCAGAAAGAGAAAAACAAATACAGTATGCGAACACATATATACGGAATCTAAGGGGAAAAAAAAAAAAAAAGGCCATGAAGAACCTAGTGGCAAGACGGGAATAAAGACACAGACCTACTAGAGAATGGACGTGGGGATATGGGGAGGGGGTGGGGTGAGATGTGACAGGGTAAGAGAGTGTCATGGACATATATACACTACCAAATGTAAAATAGATAACTAGTGGGAAGCAGCCGCATAGCACAGGGAGATCAGCTCGGTGCTCTGTGACCACCTAGAGGGGTGGGATGGGGAGGGTGGGAGGGAGGGAGATGCAAGAAGGAAGAGAAATGGGGACATATTGTATATGTATAACTGATTCACTTTGTTATAAAAGCAGAAGCTAACACACCATTGTAAGGCAATTATACTTCAATAAAGATGTTTAAAAAAAAAGCTCTCTCATTGTTCAACCATCTGCTTATTCCAAGTGGTCACAGGAGGAGGGCCTCTGAATTATGAAACCAATGGTCCAGTTCCAGGATTCATTTCCTCAGACTTCTGTTCCGCACAGTGGGAGAGAACCACCACCCTGGCTCCCTCCCCTTCCTTTCATGCCACTCAGGGGAGTTTCTCATAGTTTCTCCTTTACTGGAGTTTCTCATATCCGGGCTTGAGTGTCTGGGGCAAATGTAACCCCAAAGGGGCAAGACACAGTTAAATAGCAAACAGCACCTGCCATTCGGACGGCTCTGAAGAAATACTGGTGAGTAATATCTATTTTCTGAAGGCTTACTCTCGGCCATGCACTGCATGAAAGGTTATCTATCTAAAATTTTCTAATCCTAAAAAAAGCCCTGAACAGTAGATACAATTTCCCTAATTGACAGGATTGAGTAACCAAGTTCAGAGTTTAAGGAACTCCCCAAGACCACCCCATGGGTGAATGGCTGAGTTGGGACCGGAACTCAGGTTTATTTAACTCCCAAACCCACACTCTTCCCACTAAACCATATGCATATTGTCCCATAAAAGTAGAGACCATGTTCATTATTGATAACATCTAGCAATACATCACCGATTTTATTTTTAAGACTCTTTTTCATAACATTTACGAGGCATCAAAAGCTTTTGGAAAATTACTCTTCTTTATATGTCGCACCTGTTTCGTTTTATGGATCTAGATTTTGTAAGAAATCTTTTATGCATATTTTATGTGGAATTTATGTGTCCCTGTTGGGTAGAAGTAAAGGAAGACAGTGAGAGGAAGAGAAGGAAGGGAAAGGGGGGAGGATCTGATACCGAGTGCTACATGCAGAAGTCTTCCTTGCAAAGAAGATACCTGTAGAGACAGACCAGGTGTTATCCCAGAGGCAAGAACATCTGGGTAATAGAGACGTCATCCCAGGTGGTTTAGGAGAGCCATTAAGAATGCAATCTTCTGATTGACTTGGACTGAACTCCCAGTTGGTCACTTGCTCTTTGGGGCAATTTGAATGAGTTACTTAACTTCCTACACCCAGGTCCTCTTCTCTAGTGTGGGGATATTAATACCTTCACCCCCAGGTTTATTGAGAGGATTAAATGAGATAATCCACGTCAAGGAAATGACCACCTAAACACAAATGTTCTGTGAATTTGAGCTGTTATGATCAATGATTAGCAATCTTGTGAATTCAAAACTCAGCCCAGAGGATATTCTTTTCTTCCTCTTGAACAAAGCAAATACATCTATACAAACCCTTCAATGTTCAGTACTCAACAAAGGGCCTTTACAGACATTCAATGAGAGTTGAACGGAGGGGTCAGACTTCACACAGCTGCCAGGCTCACGGATGTGGGCTGGGATCCAAAGCAAAAAAAGAGTTGAAATTAAGCTGTTGAACTCTGTGTAATTCTGGCAGAAGGCGGTGCAAGCCAGTAAGATGACTGGAACTTCACATTCAGGCGGACTGTGTGGAAGTTCCTTAAGACATCCGTGGCAAGAAGAAGCACAGGCATGTGCTACATCTCAGTGATGCCAGGACTGAGCCTTGAGTCCCCCAAACTCTTGGATAGACTTTGTCTTTATTGTGACCCTTCGGGCAAAGATGCTATTCAGACTATGTAACCACCAGTCCCCTGGACAACATGGCACCACCAACTGGAATGGACACTGGCCGCGCACCCCAGGAGAACATCAGCTCTGCAGTGAGGACCTCCTCTCCTGTCTACCAGCAAGGCATCGAGATGGAATTAGAACCCAGCTCTGTCAGATTCCCGAACTCAGGGTTTCTTTGTGTGTTCGTTTGTTGGGGGGTTGTTTTGTTTAAGGATTTTACTTGGAGGGCAGTTTTAGGTTCACAGCAAAATTGAGAGGAATGTACAGAGATTTTCCAAATCACCTCCATCCCCCCACATACATAACCTCCACCACTGTGGACATCCCCCACCCGAGGGGTACATTTGTTACAAGTGATGCACCTACGTTGACACATCATAACCCCTCAAAGCCTACAGTTTTCATTCGGGTTCATGCTTGGTGTTACATATTCTATGGATTTGGACAAATGTATAAGAACATGTATCCATCATTATAGTATCATACAGAGTATTTTCATTGCCCTGAAAGAGCTCAGGTTTTCAACCACTGTAGGTTATAATCATCATTTATATGGGCTACAGATTAATTATGAAATGGTTTATTACAAAAATATTTGACTAGCTTGACTTGGCAAATTCTTCTGTTGCACTAAGAAAACCCGCAATGAAATCTTTTTAAATTTAATTTTCGGGAGGCTGCAGTGTTGAGGAGATTCAGCTGACAGGTACAGTCTCTGCTCTGATACATGGGTGGCGTAAATCAGGTAAGCACATCCCGCACATGGGAGGACTATAGACATGCTTAAGTCATGGTTCTTTTTCCATTACATTGAAGGCCAAATTTCAAAAATAGAGTTTGCCTGGGCTCTGGCATCTGCTAACAAGCACATAGTTTAAAAAACAAAACAAAAAAAAAACCCCACTTTCTAATAACATATAAGAGGTAAGAGGTTGCTTTTGCTCATTATTCACATTTTGACATTTATATTTGTATTTCAGTGTTGTGTATATTTATGTATTTTTGGCATCTTTTATGTCAAAGGGAACCCTATAGGTTTACATCTCTTAATAAGCTAGTTTTTTATTCAAAATGATTTTATTTATTATTTACAATTAAATTGTGATCTCTTTTTAAAAGGGTAAAATTAGCTTTTACTTTGTTCAGAAATTGGTATTTTCCTCACCTGTCATGAAATAGGACACATGGATCAACAGACCTTAAGATATGAGTATGTTTTGAAAAGTTTAAATAATGGTTGCCCAAGGTAAAAAAAATACTCATTATTTACTCTTTAAAAATGTAGGCGTACAGCACGTATGGCTGTAGCAACAGAACATGTGTGTTCTCCTGTGGCATAAATCAGGCTTATGTGCTTTAGGTAACAGAAGATTTCAACATCCTACATAAATGCTAAGCACTCACCTTGTCCTTCCCTACAATTTCCTTCCGTTAGCATACAGGGTTGTTGCCTTGCAGACCTAGTGTGCACTAATCATTGTGGATAATTTGCCACGTGATGGAGGAAAAGTCACCTATTCAGGATGAAAAGCAATTGCATGTCATGCCAACTCTGTTCCAGATTGATATCCTATGTCTATCCCCCGGAAGAGCTATTCAATGAGCCTGGTGAACTCACTGGCCTCAGTTGCCCCTCCCAGGGTGGCAGTGAAGGTGGCTGAGCCCAGGGGGGTCACCCGCCTTAGGGCAGCTCATTCCCAGGTGGGCAACTGAGTCGATCAGAGGCTCTCTTCCTGCCTGAGAATTTGAACCGGGGCCTAGGGCTCAGAGCTGGTGAATGCTGGAGCTGGCACTTCATTGTGGATTCTGGACCAGATTTGGCACCACTGTTACCGAGGAAGGAAGCAGCTGAGGTTGTAGAGAAGCAGGAACTCTGAGTAAGTAGGGGAAGCCAGCCTTCGGAGAGAAGGAAGGATCAGGTATATAGAGAGAAGAGAACAGAGACCATGAAGAAGAAGCAGAGGAAAGAGAGAAGGAGAAAAGAGGAATAGAGCTCTAAAGTTTCCTTTGACTTCTCACAATTGGGTTCCCTGAGATTCTCCTGAATCCTTTAAAACACTACAAGTTCATTTTTAGTAGGCTTGGCTAGCCTCATACATTATTCCTCCGTGTTGGATTTGAGATGAGCCGAGGATTTGAGAGCAAATGGTTCATTTGGGAGCACAGGGAACCCAGCCGGGGAGGAAGGAAGGTGCACAGAGAAGTAAAGGCGTCCTTTAATACAGGTTCACGAAGAAGCCAGCTACACAATGTGGGGAGGCCTGTAAAACACATGCCTCCGCATCCTCCCACCCACGGGTGAGGGAGCTGGAGTATTTATACACCAACTCCCAAGAGTCATTGGTTCAGGGCTGCTTGCTGGGGTGTTAATTCCCTCACAGTTCTAGTTTCCTAGGAACATAAGCCAAGCAACTTGCCATAATCCTGGGAAATGCCCTCAGGCAGAGAGATAGAGACCCTGCAGCTCCAAGTCTGAAGGAGCAGAGAGAAATGGCAAGCCCAGAGACAGAAGTGGGGAGGGCAGCTTTCTGCAACGTGGAAATTTTGGGTCATTGATTCCCTGTTTCTAAAGTATAGCCGTGCACTGGATGTCAACGGTTCACAACCATAGTATCTGCCCACCATTGAGGCAATATTCCAAGATCCTTCTTAGTTTATGCTGGACTCTATTTCCTGACCTATTTTACCATTTCACATTAGACTAGAGCATCTGAATCAAGTCCTCTAGGATCTGACTTTTGTTTCTTCCATGTAGACTTGCCCCTTTCAGCAACTCATTGGCCATCCTCAGCACTCCCACAGTATCATCCTCTAATTCAGGCTTTCCAAGGGAGGGATAGAACCAGTTTTTGAAAGACAAAGGATATTCCTAAAATAGGAATCTAGAGTCTGGCTTCTGATCTGGGTTGCAAGATAGAAACTTCTGACTGTAGCATAAAAGATTCCAAGTTGGCCAGTGGTTCTTAAATACTTGTTCTTGGATCATAATAAGGCTCACTGATGACCCTGTAAAGATAAGAATCTCTAGACCCTATACTTGGAGATTCTAATTCAGGAGAACAGGCTGGGGTCTGGGCATCTTGAGCAAAGTTCACTTGTGGCTCTGATCCTCAGCCAGCAATGAGAAACAACTAATAAATGACTGAAGTGTCTTTCATCTCTAGAATTCCGTAATCCACTTAAAAGTCAGTTTGGTCTTAGCATCTCTAACGATGACTCTGAAAATAGTTTGGGGCTCCAGGAGAGCAGCGTTTCATGTAAAAGTCCTTACTTACTCATTAGCGGAAATTTGCCACAAAATGACCAATCTCCTTGGCCACCAGTAGTATCACTAGCATTCCTGAATCCAACTCCTTTTTCAGGACTGTATATACGGATCCCACATACTTACTGCTTACTATATGATATGTTTTATGTTCTAAAATAAACACAAGTGAGATCAAATGAATTCTCACCGTCCTTTGCTCCCCCCCATCTTTAGTGTTTGCACTGGTGAACAATTCTACATCTTCCCATAAAAACCCTTCATATTTTTTCAGGCTTTGTTCCTATGCCCCCTTCTCCTCTCCAGATAGATAAAGAGTTATAATTATTTAGGCTTCTTTTAGGGAAGCAAATACTCAAATCAAAGCAAGCAGGGATTGCAGAGGTGGAAAAAATGTCTTTTCAACATACAGCCCAGGCATTTCTAAAGAGCATTAAGATTATCTCCATGGTTATTTCCAAACCCTCCAACTTGTTTCCTGGAGGAAAATGCTCAAGAAGTCAAAACACCTGTCAACACATTAAGTAAGACCTGAGGTTTTGATAAGCCATTCTTTCTTCTTAAAATGAGGCATTCCATGCAAGTTTTAGGAAGACACATCATGGGGCCATTCTCTCTTCTAAACAGCTTTCTCCCAAACCTCATTTGTTCTACAAGTAACAGAACTTAACCATGAGAAGTATCACTCCTTCACAGAGGTAGAAACAACCTGACCTAAGTTAACACAGAAGATGACTTCACAATTCAACTTGCAAATAGGCAGAATTCTGCTTTCACATATATTCTTACTTTCCAACAAACAAATCTGTGATCATAAACAGTCATCCCTCGCTTTCTGCTGGGGATTTGTTCCAGGATCCCCACAGATACCACAATCCGGGGATGCTCAAGTCCATTATTTAAGACGGTGTAACATCTGCATATAACCTAAGCACATCCTCCTGTACCCTTTAACTCATCTCTACATTACTTATAATATCTAATACAACGTAAATGCTATGTAAACAGTTGTAAGTACAACGCAAATGCTATGTAAACGGTTGCCGGCATGCGACAAATTCAAATTTTACTTTTTGGAACTTTCTGGAATTTTTTTTCAAATATTTTCAATTCGTAGTTGGTTGAATCCATGAATGTGGAATCCATGGATTGAGGGCCCAACTGTATTAAGGTTTACAGGTCTTAACTTAGAACAGAATGAAGTAAACTCTGCAGACATCCAGAAACCCTTCAGTAACAAATCACACTCTAGGGTTTTGATAACAGTCCTAGAGGCAGAAGTATTAGGCCGACCAGGCAGCTGCACACAGACATTGTCTTTGGTTTTGCGGTCTACATCAGCATTTTTAAATTTTCTATTGGACTCGTTTGAAGGCTCCTGGAGACTACCCTGCTCATCTTGCTAGCCACTAGAACGCCTGCAGGACTGTAGAACATGGCAGGCACTTGAGAAGCAATTTTTTGAGTAAAGGAGTGAATGAGTGAATTAGATTCACCATGGTTGTTACTCCAGGCTGAATATTAGAATCAATTGGGGAGCTTTTAAAAAACCCTGATGCTCAGACCCCAATCTTAGAGAAATCAAGTCAGAATCTCTGGGGCTCGATGACTCTCTCCCTTTCTCTCTCTCTCTGAAATGTATAATATTATGTATTTCAGGCAATTCTACTGTGCAGCGGTAGCTGAGAAAGAAGAGATCAGAATAATCATATAAAAAACTAAGCTCCTTAGTTTAGTATTTCCATTGCCACAGGAGCTACTCATATCTGAGGCCATGAGAATATCTGAAAAACAGGATCAAATGAATATCTAAAGTTATCCCCATATGCTTTGTTGATTGTGTTAAATGAAATGAATGCTGGTAAAAGCAGCACTACTTTGACTGTGTGTGTACACACATACATGTATACACAGATACACATACACGTACATATATACAGCATTAACTAAAAATTCATCAGTGCTTCTACGCCACGGTTTTGAATGGAACTTGAATTAGATTAACTATCTCGATTATGCAGAGAAATTTAGCTTAATGACCTACCATTACTTTAATGGCTTTGAAATTCAGAAGGTAAGAAGACACTGTGTTTCTTCCATTGAGCATTAAACATAAAATGCCTCTGACTGACTGTCATGAAAACCCAATTTTATTGCTATTTGAATTATTCAGAATCAATATCCGGCATTAGCCAGCACGGGGAAGCTCAAATATAAGGCAGCGTGTGAAAGCGATGTTTCCCTATATTGAGCAATCATGCTTTGTGTGAGGGATAATGAGCTGTTTGCTGCATGTCACCACTTCAGATGCATCGAGAATTAACAACTTTATCTTCCCTTTATATTATGTAATAAAAGGATTACTTCATAGAGATGAACAATTTTCAAGGTTATGAAACATTCAAAATACAGTTGGGCTCAAGGAATCTTGCCTCCTCTCTAAGGAGAGAGAAAGGGTTTTAACTGTTTACACAAGAGAGAAATTTGCTAAAGTTATGTTTCTTAGTTATTTGATGAGTAAACTGCAACCTTGTATTTCCCCAAGCTGAAAATTGCTTACAGGCAAAAATACGACACCAGAGTCGTCTTGCAGAAGCTTCGCTTCAGATGTGACTGCCAGAAGTGGCACTGCTTGAAGAAATTTGCCAAAAAGCATAAAGAAAAAGTTAGGGAACAACAGTATAAAAGGATAAACAGAAAATGTTGGATTGTCGTGTGTTTAGGGTATGGCTGGCCCGATGCTAATAACCCGACTGTGTTATTTCATATAAGTCTCAGAACAAACTCACGAAGGCAGAACTAGTACGATCTCCCCATTTTACAGATAAGGAAGTTAAAGGGACCTAAGGGAATTTTCTTCTCTCCATCTCTAAGTGCATAAGGGCTACAGCTGGGATTCCAAAATAGGCTGTTCGATTTCAAAAGGAAATCATGAAATTTGATACTCTAAGAATAATCCTGCTCACATGCCACAAGAGGAGGGACAGAGAAACAAAGTAAAATACAATGGAAAACACTGAAGACCGAATTGCCTGTCAAGGCAAAAGTCGGATGGGTTCTACTGGAATCAAGGAGGTACTTCAGGGAGGTGCTTACACGTGTCAACCTATGTGATAAGCGGCCGGGGCATCTGTAAGTGGACGCAATCCTCCTTCCCACCTCAAGGAAGCAGGAGCTAGCATACCCCCAGCCCCAGCTCACACTGAAACTCAGTGTCGCTGCCGAACTCCACTCAAAGAGATCTCCCAAGAGCTGTTTATACTGTTTCCTTTCCCCTCATTAAAGTCCTAGCTCAGGCTAATAAATCAGTGTACAATTTGTGTATAATCTAATTTTTGCCTTGTGCTTCATCTGGTGTAGGTGGAAGCAGGGGAAAAATGAAAAAAAAGCAACAACTGGAAAATGAAGACTAATGAGAACTTGGATCCTTAAGAAAATATCCTTTAGAGATGCCCAGTTGGAATTATAGGAAAAAATGAGTGTGAGCTCTTCCTTCTGTGGAATTGTGACTTGTGAGGGTCTATGTATAGCCATATATCCATATATCCAAATATTTGAAAGGCACGATGAGTTTTCGCTGTGCGCAGTCATTTCTCTGGGTCTGCCCTGCCTCCCAGTCTGGGTAGCACACAGGCTGTGCCATTAGGAGGTGTGAACTGTGTCCTGGGTGTGTCCTCTGTTTCTCTTCCCAGACGTTTATAGCGCAGCCAATAATAATTCCCAAACCACCCCCAAGTCATCCCACAGAGAACACTTGGCGTTCCTTAAAACTAGCCAGATATATTAGGTACCCGGGTAGGGAACATAGCAATTACATAAGCTAATGGTATTCAAAGATATACGTTTAAGGAAGAAGGAGTCACAGAAAAAGAAAAGCATGTTTGCATGCTGAGGGTTTCAATCCAAACACTCCTTGCTAACTTGGTCTTTGGGCGTGCACGCATGATTGAAATCACCGCGTTTGCTGAAGCAGTGGAAGATTACAAGGACAGTGGCCGTTTACTTTAAAGGCATCATTCTCTTCTCTCATTTTTTTACCGGGACCTGCACACGCCAAAGCATCTTACTTTGATTTCAGTTTATCTGGTAGCATTCCCACCGTCACCTAGATAGGGCTGAAGACAAGTCACGATTTTGTCTCATTTACAAAGTGGGGGGGGTGGGGGTGGGGGAGTTATCTTTTGCGAGTGGAAAATTTGTTTTTGTCCATTGACAGGAAGTAATTTGGAAGGACTCTAATTAAAGCCTGAGACTATTACATAAAACCAGAGTCACAATGAAGCTCAAAAATTTCCCTCAACAGGGGAAAAACTGGTCGGATTCTAGAGAAAACAGGTGAGCTCTTTCTATGCATGAAACCTGGATTTGGTTTTAATAACAGTAAAAAAGGAAATGTACTGCCCCCTTCTGGCTCTGCAAAACAAAGTCCTATTATATTTAACACTGAATAGCATAATGATGTAGGAGTCAACAGTGAACAAATCTTAGATCCTCTCTCTTAGCGGAGAGAGCAAGGTTGATTTGCAATTCTGAAAAGATAATGAAAGGGCCAGTGTTATTATTTAATATAAAAATAGATTTCCTGGTTTCTCTCAAGTGTTTATCATCAGATACAGGGAACAATATGAAACTGAATTACCAAGGATCATCTCTGATAAATCAAATGAAGAACGCTGCTGGAAAAAAGGCAAACTGTGCGAACAGCTTGATGCTTGAGGAGAATACACTGCCCCATAAAACAGCTTACAACGATAGACTCCTCAACATTTTTGGTTCGTTTACAGAAGAGAAATATGTCCTGGATGTGGAGTTTGAGAACTGATGACTCAGCAGAGCTCTCAAATGTTGACTTTGAGGAAAATACCCACTTCTCCCAAATTGCTAAGTAGGCATCTCACATGCCTTCAGCCGAGGGCCAGCGTGGGCTCCTCCTAGTTCCCCTTTTTCTCCTTGGTTTATAGCTGGGTGAGTGCTCTCTGCTCAGCCAGGGAGTGAGGCTGGGAAACAGTGGTGTGAAGCCTAGGGCAGGACACCCAGGTCCCTAAAGTTAAGACCGAAAAGACATAGAAAGACCAGGGTCTAGGTGAGCTCATCACCAGCTACGAAAAATGTTTCTATTCCATTGTAAAAAAATATCTTCACTTGGGACAGATGTATATTACTCTACATCATTCTTTGTCTTAAAAATGAAAGCTTGCCTTTAAAAATATTAATATAGTCACATAATAAAATCAAACAAAAGGCCCACAATATGAAATAGGAAAGAAGACATCCCCTTACTGCCATCTACTTCTGAGGAAACCAGATAGTTTTGTGTGTAGAACCTTCCAGAAATGCTGTGTATATGCAAACAAATTCAATCTATAATTGTATTTTTTTTTTCTATTCAAATAGGAACCTACTCTATATAACATTTTGCCCTTTGTATTTTCATTAATAGTAGACCTTTGAGATCACTCTGCAGTGGTACCTCTAAATTGTTATCTTTTTTTATCCACAGTTGTATGATGTTCCATTTTATGACCTGCATATTTTCAAGTAATCCTCAAACCACTCTGTACAGTAGGCACCTGTATTACGTCATTGCCCAGGTGAGGAACATGAGGAAACTGCTTGAACAAAGCCACACAGTACTTAGTGGGGGAGCCAGGATTTAAGCCCCAATGTCCACAATTTTATCCACTGTCTTAGTCTATGTGGGCTGCTATAACAAAAATACCATAAACTGGATGGTTTACAAATACCACCAATACCATAAAAACACGTATTTGTCATAGTTCTGGAGGCTTGGAAATCCAAGATCAAGGCACCAGCAGATCCAGCATCTGGTAAGGAGGTGCAGACAATCACCTTGTACCATACCTGGCAGCAGAGGCTGGGAAGCTCTCTGGGGTCTTTTTAATAAAAGCCCTAATCCCCTACATGAGGACTCCATCCTCGTGACCTAATCACCTCCCAGAGGCCCCGCCTCCTAATCAGATTGGTGATTAGGCTTCAATATACAAATTTTGGGGGGACATAAACACTTGTACAGTAAGTGCCCCACATATGAACGAGTTCATTCTGAGAGCACGTTCGTAAGTCCAGCAAAGTTAGCCTAGGTATCCAACTAACACAGTCGGCTATACAGTACCATACTGTAATAGGTTTATAATACTTTTCACACAACTACTATATAAAAAACAAACACACAAAAATAAAGAAAACATTTTTAATCTTACAGTACAGTACCTTGAAAAGTACAGTAGTACCAGCTACATCACCACTGCTTTACGCTTGCTTCCGGACATCCTGGGCTTGATATAAAGATACTGTACTACTGTACTCTATACAGTACTCTACAGCAGTACTCTACAAAAGCACAACCACTTGTAGAGGATGCACACACGTGACAACGTACACCAGACACGTGAACTAAGTTACGTGATCGGACATGCGAACTCACATTTGCATCTTTGAAAGTTCGAAACTTGAAGGTTCGTATGTAGGGGACTCACTGTATTCTAGCATCCACTGTATTCTACTGCCTTCCTAAATATTTGCTGTTGCTATTATGCTGTTTTACACTAATATTAAAAGCCAAGATGCATGGGTTGTGAAAATATTGGTGTCAACATCACCACTCAGACAACATTGCCTATCCTTCCCTGAAGTCTTTGCATCTCAGATCTTTTCTACTTAGCCCTGATGGGAGCTACTTAGGGGTGAGTAATCAAGTATCAACAGCCAGAACTTGCAGCACCCCTGAACTGCCTAGAAGCAGAGGGCTCCCTCATCCCCAACCACAAATATGCACTCCAGCCCCTGGGTGGTCAGACTAGGCGCAGATGTCAGTGTGCCAAAGCTGTATTTGGATTTCTTACTGATGAATATTACAGCCAATGTACCCATCTGGCCACCGAGATAAATAATGTAAAAATGAAGATATGCTTACGTAATTCATGCAGTGTTGATGAACGGGGCCCTTAATTCAGACTGCTCCTACAAATCACTTAATTATGAGCTGTGCAACTCTAAGAGAGAAACAGCATTTTAGCCATGTGTAAATGGGTATGGTTTGGAGACTTGAAGTGCACAACACAGAAACTCAAGGCCGCCCCCCCCTTGATTATTATAAAGAAATCTGTGGATTCTCATAAACCCAAGACGGACATGGTACTGAATACAGGAGACTATACTTCTGGGCAAAATGCCATTCGTTTCCTTTCAAGGTAAGGATTCCATCAATGGCTTACGCCACTTTCACCAGGAAGTTGTGGACGGAAGTGAGAAAATGAAATGTTGACAGTTATTCTACAAATGGCACACTTCCTGAGGAGATAGCCAAGATTACATGCCCTGAACACTTCACTACCATTTGGAAAGCTATTATAAACAAACAAACAAACAAACAAAAAGGAAAAGAAAATAACAAGTGTTGGTGAGGATGTGGAGAAATTAGAACCTTTGTGCACTGTTAGCAGGTATGTAAAATGGTTCAGCCACTGTGGAAAGCAATATGTCGGTTCCTCAAAAAATTAGAATATGATCCAGCAGTTCCACTTTGGGGAATAATCCCACAAAAACTGAAAGCAAGGTCTCAAGGAGGTATTTGTACACCCATGCTCAAAGCTGCCTTATTCGCAGTAGGTAAAAAGTGGATGCAGCTCAAGTGTCCACTGAGGGATGAATGAATAAGCAAAATGTGGTATATACATGCCATGTAATATTATTCAGCCTTAAAAAAGGAAGGAAATATGACCCGTGCTACAACACGATGAACCTCGAGGGTATTACACTAAGTGAAACAAGCCAGTCACAAAAAGCAAACACTGTATGATTCCACTTATACAAGATCCCTAGAGTCATCTAACTCGTGGAGACAGATGGTAGAATGGTGGTTGCCGGGGGCTGGGGGAGAGGATACGGGGAGTTGTTTATAATGAGTATAAATTTTCAGTTCTGCCAGATGAAAAAGTTCTGGAAATTGGTTACACAATAATGTGAATATACTTAATACTACTGAACTGTACACTTTAAAATGGTTGAGATGGTAAATATCATGGTATGTGTATTTTACCACAATTAAATTTTGTAAAAAATTATGCAAAGTGGAGACTGGGCATCGAGCAGAGGAAGCAGCATCCCATTATTTATCATGCACTGACCCTGCCTTATGCTGAGCTCAGAGATCTACAGTCATGATCTCTTTCTAACCCTCATGATACTTACGTTAAATAGGCATTGCCCCATCTTCTATGGGGTCCATCTGTGGCTTAGAAACCAGCTAACATCATGGTGGCAGCCTGTCAGGGTGAAGTAGATGGATCCAGCAAAAAGAACTAGTGAATCACAGTTTTGCCACCCAGCAACATCCTCCTTCCTGTGGGAGCACCTACTTCATCAGCAAATAGGGTAACGCACTCATGAATGAATCTCAAGTTTCCTACCACTTGTATGGATCCCAGCATGTGCTGACCCCCTCCTGTCTCTAGCTCCATCCCACACATCTCTCCTTCTCACCCACTATATGTCAGAAGTACTGATCTCACTTCTGCTTCTCCACCATGCCAACCCCTTTCCAGCCTCAGGGCCTTTGCCTTTGCTGTTCTCCCCGCCTGGCTCATCCTTTCTTGAATTATCCTTGGTTGGCTCCTCCTCCACCTGTAGGTCTCCATTCAAGTGCTACCTCCTCCGAAATGGCTTCACTTTGGAACTAACCGTTCTGAAGATGGGCCTGTCCTACCACCACCAACTATCACCACCATCAATTACTCTATTGTGTCGCTGTACGGATGCCTTTACGTCACTTATCAAAACCTGTAACTATCGTGTCCACATGTCGGCTTACTTCTTTACCATCAATCTCTCCCACTAAAATATACACTTTATAAGAACAAGGATAGGTCGTAATCATTCACCACCTCATCCCCAGGACTTGGGAGTAGTTCCGGCATACCTGCTACATGGAAAGGACGAATAAATAAATATTAGCTGCTGTTATAATTTTGTACGGTGACATTCTTCCGATAAGACGATGAAGGCGAAGGTTTGAGATAGCTTGGCAAGGAACTCAGTGGTCAGGTTTTCTGCAGAAAATACCCACCAGCTGGGTGAGAACTAGTCACTGGTGCTGAACGAAGACAAAGACATACACCTTCATGCCTTCAACTCCAGGACCCCTCTGGGCAGAAGCCATTCTCCCTCTGGGTCAATCAAGGGAATGTCTAAAGAACGCAGTCTTTCCTTTGGGTCCATGTGCAGACTCACATCCCCCACAGCATGTGCTAATGGCACATCCCTCGTCCAGCAGCAGCATCAATAATCAAACCACATGACTGGGGCTTTCAACTGGTTTATCACTTGTCAGTTCCAAAGACACTTGCCGAGCTGACAGAGAGGGTTGGTCTGGGATGTGACCTATAAAAATCACTATATTTCTGGGTAAAAGATGACTTACACGTCTCAGGCTCATAGGCTATCTTAATTCATCTGGTTGACTAGGCATGATTTTTGGTTGTGAAATCTCTGCCTCTGAACTTCTGAGTTTGGCAGTTTTGAACGTGACATAATGGGTGCCAAAAGGTGTCAAGCAGATTCATCATCCTGCTCAGAAAATTCTCATGTTCTAGCAGATCAGACTCCATTGGAGGGTACACAGTCTAGTACTACCTTATACACACACAGCAAGGTGGGGGGGGAGGGTTTGATTTGTCACAAAACTGAAAAGTTCAAGGCTTCAGGCTCATGCAGATACAGGTGCCAACATTCAAATGTTCTCAGAAATGAATATCTTTTTAACATTTTGTTTTGTGTTCAGACTGGCTTTCCCTATTGCCATAGTCCATTCAGGCGGTTATAACAGAATACTATAGACTTAAGGAACAAACATTTATTTCTCACAATTCTGAAGGCTAGGAAGTCCAAGATCAAGGCACCAGCAGAGCTGATGTCAGGTGGGAGCCCACGTCCTAGTTTGCATATGGCCACCTTTTCCTTGTATCCTCACATGGTAGAGAGCAGAGAGAGAGAGAGAGAGAGAAAACAAAAACAAAAACAAAAACAAAAACAAAAACACTCCTGTCTCTTCTGATAAGGGAACTAATCCCATTCATGAGTGTTCCATCCATATGACCTGATTGCCTCCCAAAGGCCCCATCTCCAAATATCATCACTTTGGGGGTTAGGTTTCCAACATATAAATTTTGCAGGGGTGCAAATCTTCAGTCTATGGCACCCATGTGCTACAACATGGTCATCAGATATCCGAAGCCAGCATCCTATTCATTTCATAACCCCAGGAAAAAGAGTTTCTTTCCAGGAACAAATCTCATTGGATAGAGCTGGTCACGTGCCCATTGGTGAACCAATCACCAGGCCCGGAGAAATGGAAAATGCTGATTGGACAAGCCTGAGTCATGGCAGATACCCATGAATATAGAGGGAGGTGTCAGTCCTGTCTGAATGACAGGGACTCTAAGAAGAGAAAGTGCAGCTGCTCAAACCATTCCAAGATGGGCTCCATTCACAGAAGACGGAAGAGTAAGTTCTGGGCAGGCAAGTAAGCAAGCAAACAAGTAAACAATCAGATTTTAGCTGCAGAAATGGGCATATGAAAGTAGAGTTGGCCACAAAATATGAGAAACACAATGAAACAAAAACATAACAAAACAAAACAAAAACAAAAAAAACCCCTACCCTTTAATGGCACTTCTAATCTCCCAGTTGCATATGTATATTTAGATGTAGTAAAGAAGAGGGAACTGGGGCGGGGGCGGGGGGGGGGGGGGGTTGGCTATCAGAAATACCGAGAAGATGGTATCTGAGGTGGATTTGGAAAGGTGAAGAGGGCCTTGCCCAGGTGGGTAGTCTAGGCAAAGGGAAAGTATGTGCAAAGGCAATTTCTTGCATCATTTCTAACAACAATGGTGTGAGGAAGAGTATTATAATCCCCATTTTAGGAATGAAGAAACCCATCCATGGTCACTCTTTTTGTGGGGTTTGCCTCAGGCCGATCTAATTCCCAAAAGAACTCATCTTTTCACCAGGACCACCATGTGCAGTTGAGCACGGTGAGCTCACACAAATGTAGTGGCTCCATTCCCCTAGATTGTGAGATAAATGGCGCCCCCTAGAGTCGGGTACTGGAACTCTGGACAACTGTGCATGGTAGCCCTGCATTAACCCCTGGACCAAGGAGACAGGTTTAAGGAGACAGGGATTAAGGCTGAATCTTAATCCCAAGGCACCTTCATACTCTGCTAAGATTCTACCGGGACAGTACTAGTTAACGTTCTCATGAAACACACCATTTTATTTCCTGATTCTGCGTAGCCTACAAGGATTTAAAATGAATTCTGCCATGCAATTCACTTCTTTCCAGTTCTCAGGATAAAAGCCACCCACAAAGAACAAGCCAAGCATTACTAGGCCAGGTGAGCAGCGGCATCTTAAAGAAATGGGTTTTCCAAGTGTCTTATCTGGGTGGGAGAGGAAGCCAAAAAAAAAAAGGAAAAATCGCTAGAGAAACCAAGCTCAGCCAATCTGGGTTTTTAGCTCTTGACTCCTTGGGAGTTCATTGCAACGGAGGCAATGAAGTTCTGTTAGAGAATAAATTGGTTGGGACACAAAGCTCCTTACAGATTATAACCTCCTTCCTTGCCAATTACAAACTTGGCAATCATTTGTTTATTAACCTGATGGCTTGCTACATTAAATAGCATCACATATTTATAATGCACCAAGATAAAGCTGTGGCATTCAAAATCACTAACCCCATCTGTCCCTCCTCATCCTGGTCCCACACTCTAAAGAACTTTTGAAGATAATTCAATAGAACAGGGTTTTAAAAAGTTTAAAACTTTCTCCTGCATTGCCTCGGGGAAAGGTTCCCTGTCCTGTGTGTGTGAGTGATAAGGTTTAGCCCCTTAAATTCATCCTAAGGAGTGTTTGTGAAACGTCTTTATTTGGAAATGCTGTGGCTTAGTCCCCGTGGGGCAGGCATCCCTGCATCCCCACTCCCCACTGCTGCACACAGACTTCAGGGGAAGTAGCAAAGCTAATCCCAATTACAGAATCTTCTCCAGTTATCCACCACCCCCTACTTCCTACCTCTACGACCACCTCTTCCATCTTTAAGGCTTAACTACCATCTCCACAAAGACGCCTCCACACCTGGATTCTTCGGCCGCAATCCGTTTTCGCTCTTACCTTCCTCATTCTCAGCTGCCTTCTAGAGATCTTAGTCCAACTGCCACCAGAACCTCAAGGGCAACCGCTCAAGGATGTAGCATTTGTTATTCTAAGAAACAAGCCAGCTCTCCTGATGAGTTCCTCTGTTTTGAAAATGGCACTGCTCATCTCACAGTTTTGTAGACTCCAAACCTTGGAGTCACCATGCGGAGCAGACATGGGGGGACATGCCCTACACAGACAGCCTCACCTTTACAATGTCAGTGCTTGCTGGCCTGATATTTAATGTGTTCATGTTCAACGCCTGAATTTCTTTTGCTAGATGATGAAACTGCTCTGCCCACCTGCAATGCTGGAGAAGCATAGTCCCTCAACCAATGACTCACGAGAGCTGGGGTATAAATACCCCAGTTCCCCTGCCCTTAGGTGGGATGACTCTATGGTGTGTATCTACATGGTTGCATGCATTCCTACAGTGGGATTAAGCTCCAGTTACACAAAATGGTCAGTGGCTTGATAAAACAAACTCTGTCCATCACCTTCTCTCCCCTGTATCACTTTACCATCCCACCACCACCACTGCAAGGATTTCCTCCCCAATAAATTGTTTTTACGTGAATCCTTCTTTCAGGTCTGTGTATGGGGGACTCAACTGAACCACCAGGAAGGTGACCCCTTCCTATCCATATTCCCCACATGCAATGTGTCTCTAAGACTGATCAAACCTATCTCCGCACCACTCTAAGATTGATCTCCCCCGTAGGGCCATGAGGATCTTGCCATATCCCTGCTACCTGGGGAGAAGTCAGGAAAGCTTCCCACAGAAGGTGTTGTCAGAGCTGAGCTATGAAAGGTGAGCAGGAGTTACCAGCCGGAAGTAAGGAGGTGGATCGGAAAAGAGAAAGGAAGAAAGGTTGTACAGTGGCGTGGAAACAAGGGAGAACACTGTATGTTTACGAAACTGACATTTCTATTTTTTTTTTTTTTTTTTTTATTTTGGAGCTGTTGCTCTCAGTGAGGGGAGGGCAGGGGTTCGCTCTCTAAGGAACATTCGGCAATGTCTGGGGAGATTTGGGGTTGTCACAACTGGGGAGTGATGCTACTAGTGGGTGGAGGCCAGCAACGCTGCTCGACCTCCGACGATGCACTGGACACCATAGAAAATGACCCAACACAAAATATAGATACGGCCAAGGGTGAGAGGGAAACCCTGGTCTGGAGTTCAGAGTTTAAAGGAGTTTGGTGAGATATAGAGATAGGGAGGTTAGCAGGGGCCAGATCATGAAGATTATTGTGAGCCTTTGGGGCTCAACTGCATGAGCAGTGAGGGAGAGTTACTTTTGGTTTTTTTGGCCGCACTGTGTGCCATGTGGGATCTTAGTTCCCCAACCAGGGACCAAACCTGCGCCCCCTGCAGTGGAAGCGCAGAGTCTTACCCACTGGACCAGCAGGGAAGTCCCCCGAGTTACTCTTGGAGGACAGGGGAGTGATGTGATCAGAGCTGCAGGTGAGAAGGAGAAGATCACCCTGGGTCTGGGCAGGAGACAAAGCAAGACAGAGAGAGAACATGAGACCGGTGAGGAAGACACTGCAGAGTCCGCCTGCAAAACGGAGTCTGGACCCAGGAAGTAGAAAGAGGGGGCGGAGAGAGGCGGGCATATTTTTAGTGATTCTTAGGAAGTATTTTGACTGCAGGGCCTATCAGAGTGCCTATCCTATGGCAGGACTTCAGTGAAAGTTTTCTGAACGAATAAATGCAAGAATGAATGATTGAATTATGTTTTCCAGCCATGGAAGGCATTGGACTGAGGCTTGGGTGCTGAGCTTGGTTGCGCTTTTGGAGATGATGCCCTGGGCAACTGGAGAGATGATAATACCATCCACTGAAATGGAGAGGCTGGGGAAAAACAGTTCTAGAAGGATGAGAAGAAGGGTCAGGATGGTGCCCAGTAAAACTTCCCAAATGCTATGAGGGTGGCCCAGCCACGAGGCAGACTGGCCCGTCCACGCCTAGGACAGATGTGCCGCTGCAAAAATGTGGTGTCAGGCGCACGTGGTAATGAATACTTAGCAGACCCAGGCTGTAGACGGGGGCGGGGGGTGCACTGGCACTTAAATGTTCATAGCAGCTTTCCTTTTTTTTTATCCTCACTGGATGTGGAAACAGCCTCTGACGACAAATAATGATGATGGCTACTCCTTATTGTCTATTTCCACATTCCAAGTACATCAGTAATTCATTAGAGAAATATTTGTGGAGCCTCTCGAAAGAATCTGTCCTAGGCATAGCAACACTGCACTAAACAGAAATATCTGCCTTCAGGCGCTTACAATGTAGTGTGTGTGTGTGTGTGTGTGTGTGTGTGTGTGTGTGAGTGTGTGTGTGTGTGTGAGAGAGAGAGAGAGAGAGAGAGAGAATCCTTAAAATACATGCTATGTTATAAATGCCAAATGCTATAGCTACAAAGCAAGAATGCAGAGTGAGAAATGTAGGGAAATGCAATGCAATTTTGAGCAGGACAAGTCTCAGTGAGAAAGTGGTATTTGAGTAAAGACCTAAGTTGGGAGGTAGCAGGAAAAGGTTGCTCCAAGCAGAGGAAAACACAACTGCAAAGATCTTGAAGGAGGACCGAATCTGGACAGGGAGGCCAGGGTAGCAGGGAGCGGGGGGCGGTGGTCAGTGAGGAGAAAAGTAACAAGAGACAAGGTGAGGAGGCTGGTAGGGATCCGAGCGTGGGGGCCTTGTGGGAAATGGCTTTTATTCTCCGTGAGATGGAAGGCATGGGGGAGGAGAGGTTTCCCTCAGTGAAAGCAGAGGTAGGAGGATGTACCAGTGATCCAGGCAAGAGATGATGGGACCTGAACCACGGCGATGGCCCCCGTGGTGGGAAGGAGGGTATTTCTACTAGATATATGTGGAAGTTAACAGGATCTCCTGGGGGAGAGGTTAGGTGCACGATATTTAAGAAATAGAGGCATCAAGAATGACTCCACAGTTCTGGCCTGAGCAGTTCTTAAGGTAACTTTTAAAGCAGACTGTATCATTGCATTTGCAGTGGCTATGTGTGGTTTGATGCAACAGTGGTTTTTTGGGGGGATGTCCCTGTCTACTGTATGGAGCCTTGACGGATCTGGCCATCACCCCCTTTCCTTCTCTTCTGGAAAGAGTACTCCCTGGCACGTGATACAAGCTAAGCCTGTCTGTTTACTCAATGAATTAGCTTTTGCCAGAACTATGGGGAAGATAGTCTGTCATCCCCCGGGGTCACAAACTTAAGGTCCACATAGGCTTGCGGTTGCCAAGGGTCAATTTCCTACCATCTAATGGTCCACATAAGGGCAACCAGAGCCTACACATGGCAACTCTCCTGAAGGCAACGTTTGGGTTTCTAGATTCAGTTACATTGAAATCAAATGGTCTTTTCTTGCTGAAGCTAGTTTGAGGCTAGTTTCCGTCACTTGCAGCTGCGAATATCCTGATCACTTATGAGCTGGAGTAGCACTGTCCAATATGGTAGCCGTCACCATAGGAGGTGGGTGACTCCTGGACACTTGGGATGTGGCTGGTCCGAAAGGAGAGGTGCTGGTAGTATAAAATACACAGTGGACTTAAAAGAATTAGTATGGAAAAAGGAAGGTAAGCTATCTCCTTAACGTTTATATTAACTCTGACATGATAATACCTTGGATATAGTGAACTACAGGGAAATATATTATTGTATTTAATGCATTTCCACCTGTTTCTTTGCACTTTTTTAAGAATGTGGCTACTAGGAAAACTAAAATGACATATGCACCATGTTCTATTGGCCAGTGCTGTTTCAGATGAACATTTTGGGTTTTAGAATTTGAACCCTGGTCAGTCCAACTCAAATTCCAGGGTATTTTTTGCTGTGGTTGCCTCCCCCCACCCCATCCCCTTAGGCACATCGCCTCATGCAACACCCTGCCATCCCTCAAAGGGTGAGCAGCATATTTCAGACCACTAGGTTGCCTGTAGCTCATTTCACGGTGAGTACAGGTGGCTGTACCGTCTGCCAACTCACAAAATCGCCAAGTGAGTCACCTTAAAGGGACCCCTTAGAACAGCGATCCATCTGGCCAGTAGCCCTGGGCCATTCGCTCTCCGGCTGCCCCTTGCCTCTGGGCTGTGTACCAGCCAGCATTCTGATCTGGCCTGAGCGCTCCCGGCCTCAGAGACATTTGCCTCAGTGTCTCCAGGGCTGGGTGAGCTTCGTGAGAATCAAACCCACACTGAAGGTGCCCGGGAACCATTCCACTGAAACCCACAACACTATAATTAACCATAAACCCTTCAGCACCACTGGCTCTGAGAGGTAGAAAAAATTAAATCAATGGGCATAGATCGAATCGGGAGCAACCTTATGGGAAATGCATGTAAATGCACCATCTTACACTGGAAATGAGTTTTAAGATTAATACCCTTCACAAATGGAAAAGTAGAAAGATATATGTAGGAGAATACGCTTTTGCAACAATAGGTCAACGCTTCTTTTTACGAGCTGCCAGCTATGTTGTACGAAGAACTCGTGAAGCTTAACATTCTCGTTTTTTTTTTAAACCCTGTAATGCAAATTCTTCAAGAGAATAACAAGTGATGCATGCTTGAAATTTATTTTTAAATGAAGAGCAAAATGAAACCCTTTAATTAATCTCAGAGAATTTAGCTCCTTCCCTTTCAGATCTGTCTTTTGCACAGTTAGATGCTTAAAATAATTGCATCCGCTCGTGTGAAACTGCAGCAGTAATTCAGTGGGTTTATACTTGTGCAACCTTTTAAAAACAGGCCTTAAAACGTTCATCTGTTGAACCAATTTACCAGCTTTCAATAAAGCATCTTTAAGATACTTTCTGTTACATTTATATGACATAAGCTATATTATTTTAGTAATCTGTGCTTGAGATATATGGGGATGAGGGAATTACCGCTCACCTGGGGACATGGTGTAATTAGAAAAGAGGCACAGTTGGGAAATAAAAACGATTAAAAAAAAAAAAAAACTTGCTGAAATTAACCAGCCACTGCTACTAGGATGTTCTGATGTTGGCTTAAGTTGTTGGGGACGCATTGGAGCGAGAAGCAGAGAAGAAGGAAACCAAGCAAACTTGTGGTGCCTGACATAATTACAATTTCTTACCCGTCATTTCTCAAGGCTCACGGGGAGTGAGGCTGTGCACCCAGCCAGGACAGACAAATGAGCACTTTCCCCACAGCCAGGCCGGGGGGCTGTCTGAGTTGAGCCAATGTGCTGGGGTGAAAGACGGGAGCAGGTGTAATTATACTAATGATTTATTGAATGTTTGATTAATTGGAAATTAAGTGAATGCACAGTGGCAGAATTGTCATAGCAAATCGCTCAGCTGTTGGCTTAAAAGGTGTTCTATTTCCCTGCAGTAAAGCAATTAAGAGCATCTTAAATCGTTGGGGGGAAAATACTGGTGTGGAATTGTCCAACGTAGGGGCGGGAGGAACATGGCGGAAAGATCTTAACGGGCCCTCGTTGGGTGGTGTTTGGAGAAAGGAACGTTTTTCACAGAATTGTCAGCTTCAAAACCGTATCATTTTAGAAGTTCACTCCTACATCACTGAAGAAAAGAGATAGGAAAGTAAGAAAATAGATGATGACCTCAAGGTAGCTGGAAGGACAGCGGTTTTTGCTTGTTTGCATGCGTGTCTGTTCCTGACCATCCTGGGGGTCTCTGCAGCTCGTACAATGTCCAGGTTTCATAGAGAAGGGGGGCTCTGTAGGGCAAACTCAACACAAGAGAGCAGGGCTTGGTGAGAGAAGGTGGGGCTGGTCTTCTGCCCCCAACTTACCTGCTCAGCCAGATGCCTGTGGGCAGCAAACCAACACAAAAATTCACTGTGACCTTTCCTTCTACCCATGCAAGAGGGAATCAAGAGAAGGATGAAAAAGGGCTTTCCTTCTGGACCTGGGCTTTTGAGAAGGTACCTCAACTGAGCCTCGGCCGGCTGAGTTGCCAGCTATTCTGAGATTTTACGTTGCAGTGTAGCATGTTCCTTCCATCCTGCACTCTTTACCCTTCCCCTCCACATCTCCCCTTGGCCTCTCTCTCAGACCAACACAGCTAAGAGTTACAGGCTTGATGTTCTCTGTGCGGTGCCTCGAGCTTGGGGGAAAAAAAAAAAAAAAAAAAAAAGGCTGATGCAAATTGAATACATAAATAAGAATTTAATAAACTTTCTCTTTTGGCCTCCTACATCACCACTAAAGTTGCAGAACCTGGAATTAAAAATGTACTTCAGAGTAGCAATGGGAGGGGGAGTCTCACATATGCCTTGTGGGTTTGTAAACGCACATGACCTTCTGGAGACAGCAATTCCCCATAGTTGATCCAAAAACCTTAAAATAGCCATGCCCTTTGACCTCTGGCTCTTCTAGGGATTAGATACAGCAAAGATGTACATGTAAGGATGTTCACTGCAGTGATGCTTATAACAGCGAAACAAAATAAAATAAAACAAAAACGGGAAAGCCATCTAGATGCTCAGAGCTTTTTCCCAAGTAGAGTTTAAGGAAAATGGTTCTTAATATATGATTTCAGGGAAAATAGGGGCTTTTATCAGCTTAATTCTCAGAGCATAGACCAGCAGCTCCCAAACTTCAGAGGAAGACAGTTTAGGAAAAGCTGGTGTGGGTTCAGTTCAAACTCTGTTGCTGAGAGCAGACAACATGTTAACAGAATAGTGTGTACATTACAATTCCAATTTTGCAGATAGAAATCATAGCTGGATCAATAGTTTTATGTGCATAGACCTGTGTACGTGTGTGTGTGTGTGTAAAACTGAAAAAATATTATACCAGAATGCTAATATCTCTCAGTTGATGGGTGATTCGAGGTAATGTGGTTCTTTTTTCTTTTTTCTCTGTGTTTTTATGGGGTTTTTTTGTAGTTGTTGTAATTGCTCATGTTTTTGCTCTCTGTGACTATACACACATCTAGCATTTTATTGTAACAAACAGGGGTGCCCTGGGACACATGGAGGCGATAGACAGCTATGCCAGGGTGACTGTGGTCACCCATTATTACAGATACACAAAACAGGACAAATTTCCTGTTTTGAACATGTCAACTCTGGCCACATGTCTTATAAAACTGGAACTCTGCCCCCCAGTCTATCAAACAAACAAACAAACAAACAAATAAATAAATAAATAAGACTGAAGTGTAGCCATTACAACAAGTCAGCCAATTAAAGAAATCTCAAAAGCGTAACAGTGTTGCCCTTCAGCAAAGCCAGGGTTGGCAAGACCAGAAAATGAGCACAGCTCTATTAGACCAGTGGCACATCCCAGCATCTAGAAACAGGTAAATCTGTTTTGTCCCCATGCACAGAAAGGTACAATTAACATGGCTGCAAAGTAAGTGATACTTCCTCATTACCAGCCGTCAGGCTGTCCTGCAGGGGGCCTCCATCCAAAGCTGGGAGGGGAGGTTCCTAATTATCATGCCAAATTAAGCCTTGATTATTCCCCAAGAGACACCTGTTAATTGGGCTGCTACATTACATCACAGTTCTGTGCATCAATAATTGAGCTGCAACGACCTGATTTTCTCCTCGGAAATGTGATTTATTTTTCACTCTCCTCGTTTCAAGTTGCCTTGGTCTTCAAAACTGGGCTGTGAGAGCCCAGGAACGTTACTGTGGTTGTGAACCCAAAGAGAGGAATTCACGTCCCACCTACTCACATGAGCAACAAAATGATATCCAGCATAAACCCCATCACAACGAAGAGTATTTTAAGTCAGCCGCTGGTGCCAAGAGCCCAGTTTTTAATAAGAGTAAAAAGGGGTCAGTGACGACCCGTCTAACTCATGTTAAGCCTCTTTATTTCCCATTTATGACATACGCCACCATGGTGCTTGTGTCGCTGTTGTTTTGAGCATTTCCTTATCTTCTTGAACTATAAGATGTTCAGTACCAGGCTCATCTTGTATATTTCATATCCCAGTCCTAAAAGCAGTCATTTCTCCAAGGAGCCCTTGTTCCCTTCACTGGAGAATGGTACTAGAAACCAAGATCTGGGTGCTAAGCGTGCTCACTGCTGCTGGGGTATCATTGTTTCTAGCTCCTCTTAGCTGACAGAGCAAGAAAATATAAGTGCATACTAATCCATGTATATAGACGTGTCTACAAATATTTCTATACTTAACCATCTGTGTCTATAGGAGGCTAAATATGAGTTCATACTGATGTCCAACTCCTATCCATTATCTAAATATATCATCACCTAGCCTTCTTCCTTTGCTTATCTGCAACCTCCCACTCAAACAATGAGAAACCTTTGCGCAGCATGTTCTAAGTAACCTCGCTGGACCTGTATCCCCATTAGATGAGTGCCAACCCATTTGTTCATTTAAAAGGACTCTGGAACCGTGTAGCAATGCCTCGGCTTGGTCCACCATGCTCATCTCATGGAAACATTTGCCATGAAGGCACTGCCAAGAAATTCTAAGACCACAGGGTCCTACTGCTTCCTCATTACCGACCGTCAAGCTGGTTGATGCCTCTGGTTGGGGCATTACAAAATACCCACACATCACTCCAAGGCTCCAGATGAAGGTCAAAAAATAGCCATGAGGTAGTGCCATGCCAAATAAAGACTCTGGCATAACTTTGACTAACGAGAGCTGGTATTTCTTTTTAAAAAGTAAAACCCAGAAACAGTGAAAGGAGCAAGCAACTGAAGGCAAAACAAACCCCAAAACGCAGCCAAGAAAAGATGATGGAAAGCACAAAAAGGTTGCGAAAGGAACACAACAAAATTACATGAAGCTACAGTTCTTGGGAAGGTTCTCAGAGACCAGATGGCAAAAGGAGTGATTTATCCCTTTGCATATTTCTGCAATACTGAATGTTCCAAAATAATATATGGATTTGGGATAAATACAGAGGCAGTAGGCAGCCTCTCTCTCTGTCCCCCTCCCCGCCCCGCCACCTCTTGGCTCCAGCTAGGTGGAGGGAGAAGCAGCCATATCACAAACGGTCTGCTGTGCCTTCCTCTAACAGTTTCCAGACCCAAGAGGGCTGTAGAATACCAAGGCAGCTGCAATGGCCTCCAGGTTTGCTACTCAGCATGCTGTGAAGAGGGAAGACCTAAGCCCAGCTGCAGCATGTGGGCAGAGATGGCTAGAGCAGGCTCAGGATGATAGCACCGCCTCAGCTATGTGTGTCTAGGCTTGGCTGGGGGGATGCTGTGTCTACAGGTGGGTCTCAATTTCTGTCTCGGTCCAAGAGGCAGCATGGTATAGTGGTGCGGAACACACCCTGTGTTCAGCTCTGCCACTGTGTGTGCACATAGGCAGGTTTTTAGCTTCTGTGCGACTCCATTGCGTCACACACAACACGGGATGATATTAATAATAATACCTGCCCCATCAGGTTCGTCAGAAGCTTAAATGAATTAAGAATTTAGAATAGTAAGGGTAGTGCCTGGCATGATAGATTTCCTCAGCTTGAAGGAACTCAACAAGGAGGTAGACGTGGAACAATGAGGCAGAAATCAGAGGACAAGGAAGGACCAATAGAGAGGGTTCACATCAAAGGTGGGCAACAGAGCCTTGAAAAATTCCCTTTGCTGAAGGGGGAAGCCAGAGCAACTTTTCCGTGAAATAGCTGTCACTTCCCACAGCCTCAGGCTTGACAGAGGATATTCAGGCTATCCGTCATAGTTGTCAAAGAAGGAAGGTGACAGAGATGGCAGTCGAGGGCTTGGACTCAGAGCTGGACAGACAGGAGTTTGGTTGCTAACCTTGTCCCTTGATCTGTTGGAGCTGCATTTTCTTATCTAGAAAATGGGATGACAAATTGTACCTGCCTTGATCTCAAAGAGATATCTGCATCTCCGCATTTGTTGCAGTGTTATTTACAATAGCCAAGATATGGAGACAAGCTAAGTGTCCATCAAGAGACGAGTGGATAAAGAAGATGTGATATGGCATATAGTGGAATATTTTTTCAGCCACGAGAAAGAAGGAAATCCTGATGTCTATAATAGCTTGGATGAAACGTAAGGGCATTATGCTAAGTGAAATAAGTCAGAGAAAGACAAATATTGTAGTATATCACTTATATGGAGAATCAAGAAAGCTGAACTCAGAGAAACAGAGTGGTGGTTACCAGAGGCTAGGCAGAGGGAGAAATGCGAAGATATTGGTCAAAGGGTACAAACTTCCATTTATAAAATTAACAATTCTGGGGATCTAATGTACAGCACGGTGATTGTAGTGAATAATACTATATTATACACTTGAAGCTGCTAAGAGGGTAACTCTTAAATGTTCTCACCCAGGGACCCCTTCACGGCAAGATGAGCTGCCCAGCTGTGGGCTGTGAGGTCAGCAGGCGACCACAGCTGTCAGGTCCCCCAGGGTCAGCCTCAGCTGCAGAGAGCCTCCTAGCTCAAGGTCACACCCTTCTCAGGGCAGCTGCATCCAGTGACTGAGAGGGGTGAGGGACAGAGGCCCAGATATTTCAGCCCACTGTGGGAAACTCAGATAGGATAGCCACTCTGGGGCTCCTTATTGGCTCTGCTGGGCTCACATCACAGCCCCACTTCTCCCTTTGCCCAAACCCGCTCCCTATGTCTTTCTTCCACAGACGTGCATCCTTAGTAAGCATCCTGCACGCAGAGCCTTCTGAGCATGTTTCTGAAGAACCCAACCTACAACAAGGCTTGGGGAGTCCAAGGACATGACTAGTAAAAGAAGCACAGAGGACATTTAGAGCGTTAAAAAGACACCTTCAAGTCCTCATTGCAGCGCTCGATGGATCATAAGTTCTCAATGCCTTTAACCATGACTTTTAGTCACTTATGAATACGTTGTATAGAAAATATGGTAAATGTAATAATAATGAAAGTTTGAGTTTCAAGGTGTTGTCTTATCAGGTGACTAGCTTCAGGAATCTATTTATGGTCACTTTTTAATATGTCCCTGATGGTTGTACTTGCTTCTCATTTCAGTGAGCCTTGGGTTCATCTATTGAGAGGAAGGCCTGGGGCAGGGGGATGAGGGATGTGGGGCTCTTCCAATATCCTCCACCCAAATGGAAAAAGTGAGTTAAGTCCCCAACTCTGGCTTTGATAAGGAAGCAAATCGCTTTGGGGAAACCCCTCTACGATTTCCAGGTGCCTGCCTGGTTTGTGCGGGACCGCTGGGGCGGGGGAGGCAGAGGTATTTGATGAGAGAGAGATTTTAAGTTTTTCTTGCCAATCATAAGAGAAGGAAAGGATACCCTGAAAACATTTATGACAGCTAGCTCCCTCCCTCTATGTTCCAGGGCAAATTATGTTTTGACTCAATAACTCAGAACAATTTGTACCTGTCTACCAATTTAACATTGCCTTTGAGCCCAACCTGAAGGAATAGTAGCAGAATAGCTATACTTAGTGCCTGGACCACTCATTTGGCACTTATAGACAACCATCCTAAGTCTTCCTTTACCGAGTCTGTATGTGTTCATCTCTTTATGCCTCATTTTCCCAACTTGGTCGTAAAAGCCTTCTGAGCAAGAGCCACCCATGCCTGGTGGTTCCTTTTATATCCCTGACAGCAACCCAGTGCCATGTCCATAATTAGAGTGGGGCAGGGGCTGACTGACAGATAAGTCTCCATGCCAGTGAAAACCCTTTTTTCCCCACTGTAAGTTTAAAGAGCCCATTTGTCTGTTATGACATATCGCTCGCTTGGTGTTTATTACCTGAGTGCCTGACCAGTCAGCATGTACGGGCTACGGGCACATTATATAATGTGCTGAAATCAACTCAGTTAATACTGCCAAACTTGGCTTTTTAAAACCAGGCTTCTCCTGCAAAGACAAGCAGCCCCGCCTTGACTGAAGCCTTTGCTTTTGCCTAGAAGAAAATACTTATATACCATGATCATTACTGAGAATCTTATTTTAGTTGCTGGTCCTTACAAGCAATTTTAAAAGAAGAGGGAGAAGGATGGAGGAGAGATGGATTGGGAGTTTGGGATTAGCAGATGCAAACTATTATATTATAGACTGGATAAACAACAAGGTCCTACTGTAGAGCACAGGGAACTATATTCAATAACCCGTGATAAACCAGAATGAAAAAGAATATACATATAAAAAAAGAATGTCTATATGCATATAACTGAGTCACTTCGCTGTACAGCAGAGATGGGCACAACATTGTAAATCAACTCTACTTCAATAAAATAATTTTTTAAAAAGAATAGGGAAAAATTAAAAAATAAAAGGAGAGGGAGGATAGCTATGGGGGAGGAACCTGAACACAGTGAACTTGAAGAGAGTGCAAAGCCAAGGTCCACCAGAATGGTCGTCAGTGTTCTGCCTGGCATACTGATAAAAATGTTTTTAAAACTGACATGACGAGGTGCCTGCATGTGCTTCTGAAATGGGTTGAAGATACTGCTACTAAGGGTGAGGATGGCTGCCCGCTGATTATGACTGCCACTCACCTGCCCATTCTAATCCATCGATAACAAAAAAAGTGTCCATTTTTGAGTATTAAATATGTGCCAGGAACTATGCCACACTCTCTACCTTCCATCTCATTTAATTTTCACAACCATCATTCCGTGCCCTAGACTCTCCATCTAGGGTAGACACATGCGTTGTGCCTCTTTTATGGATAAGGGGAACGAATGTCAGAAAGCTTCCAAAAGTCCCCCAAGGTCACATAAACTAGAAAGTAGCAGAGCTGGAGTTCAATATCTGAGTATGGGATCTAAATTTTTCACCATCGTGTAATGCTGCGAAAGTCAAATTGTGGAGGAGGGCAACAGGGCAGAACAAAGGTGTGGGATTTGAGAATGCTTGGAAGACAGCGGGTGGGAGATGCTGAAAATAGCATATAACAATGTGATTCAAACCAAAAAGGGGTGCGACCACCACATCTGCATTGGTGAATAACAGATGGAGAAGTGGCAGTTTAGACCCTACGGGCCCCCAGCAAATATTAATTGATGATGATGACTTCAGAAGAGCAAACAAAAATCTGAAGAGACAAAAGAAAGAGCACATGGTACGTGCACACCGGGAAAGACAGGGGCCAGCCAGGGAAGAGATACTGATGGAACTGATTTGGGTTATGGCCGCCACAAAAGGACTTCAGAGGAATCCTCTTACTTAAGCATCTCAAGTTTATATAGCTGAAGCATCCATTCTGTGCTCTAAAAAAGTTGCACTTGAGGATGAATGCAGGTTTTGCCACATTCTCGTAAATCTTAGAAAAACTGAACCGGCTTAGATGCAGAAATAGATTACCCCCACACACTTTGTTTAGTTCCTAATGCTGTGTTCTTTTACCTAATGATATTTACATGAGCCAGCGGTCAAATTGGAGCAGGAGGGAAAATAAAATTTTAAGGGAGTTGAAAAAACGCTAAGTGGATTTCTGGCTTCCAGCTCCTAATACACAAGTAACGAAATGCATGTTTTACGATCTCTGAAGAGCTGAAATAACTCCAAATTCACAGGCAGTGTTCTGTGGGACAAGAGATGATTCTAGCTAGTTCAATTACTGAGGAAGATGATCAGTCAGGACATAGTTATTGAGTACCTTCCATGGACCAATGGACTCTCTGGTTGGTTCCTAAATAGAACAGGTGTGAATAATAGACTTTAGTCTTAGGGCCACATCCTACACTTGATTAGAATTGATTTTCTAGTAACTGGGGTTGGTCTGACACCCCTGGAGATGGCTGAAGGTGGGTTATACAGGGACATCTTCCAGTATCAAGGCTGGGTCTTCTAATACACATTTGTTGTGGTGGTTTGTCCGGTATCCATTCCCTGCCTGCTGTTGACAACACTGTCTGTTTCACGAAGGATCACCCCAAACTTCATCTGTTTCAGATGGGTCACCCCTATTTCTTTAGCTTCAAGGTGAGAAAATGGCCTTGGCTTGGTGCTTCAATATATTCCAGTCATCCATCACAGCGACTGGTTCAGGGGTAAGCAATTGACCCAAACTAGTCCAGTTTTAATGAATCAGGTGGCTACACAAGGGCAAAACGGATTTACAATGGTGAAATACTAGATTTGGGACAACACCGAGATTCTGGATTCATCTATTCTTGAAGTCAGTACCGCCCTTGGACTTTTTTTTTTTTTTTAAGATTTATTATTTATTTATTTAATTTATTTTTGGCTACGTCGGGTCTTAGTTGTGACACGTGGGATCTTCATTGAGGCATGCGGGCTCTTCGTTGTGGTGTGCGGGCTTCTCTCTAGTTGTGGCATGTGGGTTTTCTCTCTCTAGTTGTGGCGTGCAGGCTCCAGGGCACGTGGCCTCTGTAGTTGTGGCGTGTGGGTTCCAGGGTGTGTGGGCTCTGTAGTTTGTGGCACGTGGGCTCCAGTTGAGGCGCGTGAGCTCAGTAGTTGTGGCACATGGGCTTAGTTGCCCCATGGCGTGTGGGATCTTAGTTCCCTGACCAGGGATCGAACCCCTGTCCCCTGCATTGTAAGGCAGATTCTTTACCACTGGACCACCAGAGAAGTCCCCACCCGTGGACTTTTCATATGAACCAATATATTTCCTTTTATGCCTAAGCTAGTTTGAGTGGGTTTCTGTCACTTGCACCCAAAGGATTCCTGATTGGTAGAATGCTGACTATGAAGTTCTCTGGCAAGTCCAATAAGCAAAGTCAAGAGTCATGAATAAAGTCAGTGGGCAAAGACACAAGATGTAGCAAAACTAAGAACCTAGTCCGCTATTGCAGCCACTGTTATAGCGACTACGATATTATCACCACCAAGGCAGAAGCCTCATTACTCTAGTCAACTCCTAAATATCCTCATGGAATACATATATATATATATATATATATTTTTTTTTTTTTTTCATTACCTGGAGGAAGCTCTGAAGGGAAAGGAATGAAGAATCTTGCATTGGCCAAGCAATAGTGTGAAATGCCTAAGCTTTTCTTTATGGAAGTTTTTAAATGCAGTCACTTTTGATTTAGTATAGAATTATAATCAACTAGAGGCTACAGGCATTTTAAGCCACTGGAGTTTATTTTGGGAGTTTTGCAAGACAGCAATCTCCATTTCTTAAACATGTGCTTTAGTAAGACAAAATACTATTTCTCAGTAGAGCACAGCCTTAAAGAAAATCAATGTAAATGTTATTCTGCTTCTCACCTCTTTTCCCCTATAAAACTAAACACTCCAAAACACAGGCACAGCAAACTCTATTTCTAAAGGTTTTGTAAGTTAAGCAATCCAAGGAAGTTACATGAAAAAAAAAATCCCCTTTGAGATATAAAAGTATTCATATCTGAACACGACTGCACTGACAGCAGAAGGGAATAGAGTACAATATTTGATGAAGAGAAGTAATCATCACTTATGAATGAGGAAGCTCAATGTTTTCCTAAATTACTCAAATTAAACCTCAAATAAATATTTGAAATTCTCCATCTAATTCGGCTGCAATGAAAAACTGAATCTCATTACCTTTGGATTTACATCGAATCTAATTTCAAAGATCATATTTATTTCAGAAAGGATGAAAAAGCATTTTTCACTAGGAAGAAAACAGATTGAAGTTTCAATATAAAACAATACTCATTGCATAATATAAAGGAGGCACCATTCTAAAACTTATTTTTTTCCAAAGAAAATCTCTATGAAAAAGTCAAGGATATTTCACTTATTTCAGAGATAAAAATTTATACTGTAACTATTAGTTGTTTAATTAAATGATCATTATGTGTCTCTAATAGCAGTACCTACTGATACTGTACACCTCACTTTTAGATGACCTATTATAAAAACTAGAGGATATTATTCATTGTACAAAATAATTCCCCTCTCTACGAAAATATTCAGAATAGAATTTTATTTAATAATGAGTTCCCCAGTGTATTCTACCTATAATTTAATTCAATTTTCACAGTTTTCTAGATACAACAATTGCCTCACGCAAGGTAAACTTCTTTGTCAGTTTATGTGCACATACAGTCAGAAATCAGATCAGTATGTGTAAGTCTGGACATCTCTTGAAAAGCTTATGCAATGTAATTATCTAAAGAATAGTCCATCGGTTGCCATGTTTGCCATATCCAATCTCCTCCCATGGTTCTATGGCCATATGGAGATGTTCACCCAGAAGCACCCTTAGATTTCAAGCAGGGAAAACAAAGAAACAAACAAAATAGGACACTACAACAAAGACATCAGAGACATGTTATTTATCTTTGCTACAAGATGTAGAGAGAAGATTCATGATTATTGAACTACATTTCCCAAAGTAAGCAATAGTCATTCTTTCATTTAATGAATATTTATTGAGTAACAGCTCTAAGCTGGACACAATAAGAGTCTTTTGCAAGGGTATTCTCCCTGGAGAGAGAGAGAGAGGGAGTTAGAGAGAGAGAGAAGAAGGAGAAGGGGTTGGGGGGGGGGGGGGAGGAGAAGAACCCAAGAAAAATATATTTAGAGTTCACATCATTCCATACTCCATTTTTGGAGTTTCATAATAGGTGTGTTGATCTCTTAAGGGCTCTGAGAAATCTTGCGGTACAGAAACTTATTTAATCCGACAGTTTCCAAATACATTTAATTATGCTACTCTATTATTTTCTTTTTAATAAAACTCATTAATATCCACAGCGACAAGGGTTTTCTAAAATATCAGTCATCTAAAAGTTATATTATCCTCTCCATACTCATCAACAGCCTGCCTGATTTACTACCAAATCTTCCCATGCATCTTTGGAATGCCTAGAGTTTTTTTTTAAGTTCACCAAATACTTCTACCTGTAGTGACACCTGTGCTTTGATCTAGGTAGCTCCATCCCCCCAGCTTCTGGTAACAACTCCTCAGTCTTGCTCTCAAAGATGGCCTTCTTTCCCATCCTGCCTCGTAAGTGGTACCCAGGGTTCCAGAGGTGGAGACATGGACCAACTCTGTCCAATCAGTGTGCTCAATCCCAGTGACTGATGCAGTGGAAAGCCCATGCCCCAAACTGGTCAAATGAGAGGAAACTCTGGAACTTCATTTTTATATCTCTTACTGATGTAGCTGCTGAGAGGATATGATTCAGCCTGTGCCTCCTGGTGCCCATCTTGCTACTACATGGGAAAACAATAGCAATTATAAAGCTAACACAGAAAAGCAGAGGGAAGGAAGGTGTGAGACTCGGTGAGTTGCTGCATCTTGGTTTGTGACAAAAATATTTTGGGATTTCCTTGGAACAGGTATTCTTTGATAACATTTCCCATTCGTGTCCAAAATAAATTCTTCATGTGATGAGAGAGGCCAGATCCCTCTTCTTCTCTCTATAATGGAATTTGGATGAGAACTGTGGATATAAGCTACATAATTACTCTGAGCCAACTCCAAATGGTAGATAATCTCTTAAATTTTTTGTCAAGATAAATAGGATAGAAAATTGATTCACATCCCAGCCTCTGCTCTAATTTAACAGACATTGGAGACTTGTACAAGGGACAGAAATATTGACAGTGTGATATAACAGCAGCCAAAAAGGGATTATTTAATAGGGGCAAAAAAAACCTCAACAGATGGTAGCTGCATTGTGATCCTATATAAAAGATGAAATTCTTCTCTGAGTCTGGGAGTCAAATTTGTTTCAAATATTTCAGCAGTTGACATATGTTCATGTTACCACAGAAAGTTAAGTTTGTCGTAGGTAATTTTTAAAGTTGACTCAGTTTTCTTATCTGTAAAATGGGAGACTAATAGTGTCCTCTTCATATGGGTGAGCAGTAAATAAGATAATCCACATAAACGAGTCCGGGCTCATTGTCAATACTAAATAATTGTTAGATGGTGATGGTTGTGATGATTATGGGGATGATGATAATCTTGATAATCTTGACCATCGTGATGCTGCTGACCATATTGGTGCTGGAGGCGATTTTGAATGGATCAGAAGAGAGAGACATTACTCTGATTTGGAGAAAGGGTGGCATTTCAACTAGCTGTCAGGGAAAACACATTCCAGATAGAAGAAGCAGTAAGAAAAAAGGGGTTCAGATGTGGAGCACATAGCGGGGCATGGACGAGAAATAATTTTCCAGTTTTGCTAGAGGGTAGGTGAATAAATGATTTAAGTGAGAGATAATTCTGGAGGGGGATACCAGAGGTCAAACCATGCTGTCTGTTTCCTTTATTAGGCCATGGGGTCACTGAAAGTAGTCAAGAATTCCAATGCTTTAGGAAGAATAATCTACCAGTGATGAGTAGGATGGGTTGAAATGGGAGGAACTCTAGGCAGAGTTATCAGATAGCAGATGGTTTCAAGCATAAGAGGGTAAGAAGAAAAGAGGGCTGAAACATGAGCGAAATTTCGTGAAAACCACATCAGCTCTATCATGTGAGAAAGACTCGAATTCAAACCACAGCTCAGATACCTACTGAGCCACTGGGTGACCCGAAAGGTAGGTCACTGCATTAGTTTCCTGTGGCTGCTATAACGTGTCACCACCAATGTAGTAGCTGAAAATAATTACAAATTTATCATCTTATAATTTTGTATGGTGGAAATCTGACAGGCATCTCACTGGACTAAAATCAAGGCACCTGCAGGCAGCCTGCATTCTTTCCTGGAGGCTGTCGGGACGAATCGTCTTCTAGCTCTAGAGGTTGCCAGCGTTCCTTGGCTCATAGCCCCTTCCTCCTCAAAGCCAGAAAAGCTACATCTCTCTGACAATTTTTTTCCATTGTCACATCTCCCCTCTGAACACAGCAGGAGAAGGTTATCAGCTTTTAAGGACCCTTGTGATGACATTGGGTCCACGGGATCATCTCTCCATCTCAAGGTCCTTAACTTAGCCACATCTGCAAAGTCTTCTTTGCCACGTAAAGCAAAATACCCACAGGCTTTAGAGATGAGGACAGGGACATTTGGGTGCTCTAATTCTGCCTGCCACAATCACTTCCCACTTGTTCATTTAGGTCATCTTGGATAGTGGGGGCACACATTCTTACTTCCTAGGGTTGATATAAAGATGATGTGAAATGCTATGTATAATGCACATAATGTGACACCTGCTCCACAGCATTAACTTAAAAAAATGTTTTCTCAAACTTGGGTGACAGCCACAAAAAAAAAAAAAAAAAAAAAAATGGCTTTGGATGCCAGATGTACCGAGGAAGTAGAATTAATAGGTCTTGAAAGTGACAAGTTTGGATTTTGAGTACAAGAGAAGGTGGAAAGGAAGAGAGAAGAGGGCAGAGTAACAGCCAAATAAGCATTCTTAAAATATCAGCTACATTTATTATGGGTTTAATCCATCTCCTCCCTCCCCACCCCCCAGGACACAGACATACAGTTGTTCTGGGAACCACAAGAATAATTTTATAGGGACAGGAAATCATCTTCTGATGTGAGTGACATGTAGCTCTTTTTGATACAAAAGACATGATTGGGAGATTTCCCAATCCCTTTTACTTTCTCCAACATCTATCAAGGCAAAGTGACATCTCCATGTTAACCATCAGAAAGAACATGATGTCACATGAATAACAACATGAATGGACGCTGCATGGGCTGGTACTTGTTTCCACCCTACAAATTCGAAAACATTTTGCTTCATGATGATCCCTAACCAACCTCATCACAGGTTGACAGATTTAACTGGAGGTGAAAATGGAAACCCAACCTTGCCAGTTCCACTGATTATGTTTCAGAGCCCAAAGGGGGAGGAATTCAGTAATGTGAATTTATACGAAGGAAAAGGATGGCCTCAAGACAGTACATTTCTTGGCTCATGGTCCTTCTAAAGTCAAGAAAAACAAACCTGAAATATCTTGGGGTTGGAAATATCTTTTTTGGTTCAACCCCTATCTTATGAGACTATAATTGGCTAACAACAGAGGTTTATGACTACCAACGAACCAATCAATCAATGCATCTCTGCCTAGTCTGTCTTAATAATGATGCATTTTATCTTAGTATCTAATGGTTATAGTTTTGGAAGGATGATTTTTGAGTTCTTACCTGTCTTTCACTTATACACCATTTTTAAAACAAATAGGTTGATTTTCTTTAATGTTAAACTATATGAGCCACTATCATTCTGTATTTTAAAATCTCTCCAGTTTTTCTTTAAGTATGATAACTTTTCATGTCAATTTATGTCAATGAACAGATTTGTAAATTATTTTCTTTCTATATTGAATGGATGATGTTATCACTCTATGTACATTTAAAAGCATGTGCATTATCATTATTTCTCCACATCACAGAATTCCAATAAAACAAAATGAAATCTCTTCTTAGAGAGTAATGTTATTTAAAGTAAACTGCTGATGAATTAGCCCGTGTTTTAAGCCACGGGTAATTATTAAAATCCTTATAAGCTAGAGGCTCAAATCTAAGCATTTTTATTTCAGTCATGGATAATTCCCTACAGGAAAAAAATGATATTAATAAATAAATAAAGCAAGCTTTGTTTTCAAAAGATTACCTAAAGAAGATTAACTTGTTTATCATCAATACCCCAAACTAATTTTCTATCAGCTTGCCCATATGCTCTGGGGACCAATCAACTCTTATACCTCATAGGTGCTGATTCTCAATTGACAGACACACACACACACACACACACACACACACACACTCACAAGCACCACCCAAAGGGAAGCCACGTTCAGAGACTAATCGCTTTGCACAAGATGAAGTTTACTGCCCTCACTCAGGAGGCCTGGGCAATGAGTCTGGGAAGACGGAGAAATAAAATAGCTGGGCTCTCTGTTTATTTCCACACTGTGGGAGTTGCAGCAAGGAACCAAACACAACGTGAATGATGGACATGTCACCAAAGTCCTTCCAGAGACATTTATGACAACTGTCTCCAGCGAGTGTGTCTACATTCAGGAAGATCTCTGCTACAGAAACCCTTCCGTAGAATTTATAACGGACATTGCCATGGATGGGCTGAGGCGCTTTATAGGAAAGACAGGCCTCTGATAAGCATCACTTATGTAACAGTAAAAATTATTTTGCACATTAAATAAAATGTGTTTAAATGCATACGAGGAAGTTACCATTTAAAGGGTTTTTTTTCTTTTTGTAAAACAAAAAGTTATCCATTAACCACATCTAATACATCCTGATTTTCATATACAATAAATATGGAAGATAAGTCTTAAGAAAATTGCCTTCCTTATGTTTCAAAGTCTATTTTATCACCTCATAGGAGTTATAAGCATGTACAAAAACAGGAAAACAATTCAAGCCAGAGGTCCTATGACCAGTTTGTATAACAATTCCAGACACAAGCAGCCTTAGAGGATGAGTCTGGGGTCCTCAGCTCTCTGTCAAGAATCTGCAGATAGAAGGTCTGGTAGACCTGAGTTTGAATCCCAGTGTACCCACAGCTAGTGCTTCAGAAGTTACCTGGAGAAAATAATCATCCCCACCACTACTGCAGTGCGGTTTAAATGAAATAATGCAGGTAAAGTGCAGAGCACAGCGCAGGCCATGTAGTATGTTTACAAAGAATATTTTTGTTAGTATGTGACATCTTCTATTTCTAAAGCTTCTGCTCAGGAGGATCATTCTGCAATGTGGCGGAGATAAATGACAGATGATTACTGAGTCCCAGTTCATTCTGCTCTTCCTGAGCACACATTTCCCAGACTCCCTTGCAGCAAGGTTGGGCTCACGTGATTTGTTCTGGGCCATAGGTAGTAAGTGGGAGTGTCATGTGACAACTCTGAGCTGACACATAGAGAGCAGGTGTGAGCTCTCAATGCCCTCTCCTCTCCTGTTACTACAACCCTGCAAAAAAGCCATATAAGACATAAGTATAGCTATATAATAGACACAGCCTGAATCCTGACATTTACCCTTGGAAGAGAACTGCCTTGGAGGGCAGCTGTATCTGCTGTGGGCTTTTGAGGCAAGAATGAAACTTCCGAGGGATAAGCTACTAAGATACCAGGGTATGTTTGTTACTGTAGCACAAACCAGCCTATCCCGACTAATACAGATTATCACCTGACTTAATTTTATTTATTTATTTATTTTTATTTTATTTAATATGGGAGTATATTTGATTAACAATGTTGTGTTAGCTTCAGGTGTACAGCAAAATGAGTTATACACATACATATATCTATTCTTTTTTCAGATTCTTTTCCCATATCGGTTATTACAGAGTATTGAATGTAGTTCCCTGTGCTATACAGTACGCCCTTGTTGATTATCCATTCTATAGATAGTAGTGTGTATATGTTAATCCCAACCTCCTAATTTATCCCTCCCCCGACCTTTCCCCTTTGGTAACCATTAACCCCTGACTTTAAACCAGGAATTCAGAGGGTGTCAATTCTAATTTGTGTTTCTATAAATGCCCTAAGTCACAGAAATGTGTTTCTTCTCTAAGTCCAATTCTTTGAGGAACCAGATATCTGCCATCCTATATGTTAACATTGCAGAGATTAGTGAAAAGAGTTTAGCAGCATTTCTGTATGATGTCATATAATATGTGTTTACATAAGGAATATTTAAAATCATATCATCATGAGAAGAATCTGCATGCACATACACACACAGAACGCAAATCACGTACATGCAAATTATTCAATCAAAAACATTTCTTGGAAGATTATTTATCATTGTCGTAGGCACCCAAAACACAAGTGAGTAGCAACAGTCTGGAAAAGGTTTAGAAAGAACATGAAATCTGCATGACCCACAATTTCCATGGGTCTCTTGATGTGTGGAAGGGAGGCAGAGAGAGGGGGTTATGGGGAGAAACTGGGAAAAGGGAATGAATTGCAGCTGGATATGTGATGGGAAGCTTATACTTGGGAGTTCACTTTCCATAGAATTTAAAAAGAAAACGCCTGTCTCTGTGTCGCGCGGTGGCAGGAGAGGGAGAGGTGCTCTTTGGGGTAAGCTCTATCAACACGTGTTGTCTCCCCCTTTTGAAGAATGCGTTCACCCCTTTAGTAACTGGAAGTGTTCCCAAGATGTATATAATTTCATGGATGGGAGAACACCAATTTCACAGAACTTAAATGGCAAAACTATGTAGTGCTTAAATTATGCAAAAACAAGCTGCGTCCTGGGTACCAGGGAGGCCTGAGCATGGTGGTCCTTGGACATGCTGTCATCTGTGTGCATCAGGATGGTCCTTGGGGCTTCCCAAAGCATCAGCAGAGCAAGAGGGGAGAGACAAAGGTTCAGAATAAGCCCAGGAGAGTCTGCAAAGTTCCCATTTGGAAAGAAGCCTTCTGATTGCTGTCAAAGGCGCCCCCTCCCCCCCCCCCACCCCCGCCACTATCTGGTCTGGTTGAGACCTCCCTGAGTGACAAGAACCTGGCAACTGGAGTGGCAGGTCTGGGATGGGTGGAAACCCGCCTGATTGTGTTGAAGGGAATTGTTCCTTCATATTGTCTCCGTTTAGTCCGTGAGGGAGTGGTAGCCCCACTGCTGTTGCTGCGGGGTTTAAATAAAACAATGCAGACCAAGTACATAGCCCAGTGATCGGCATGTGAAACATCTTCAAAGAATCTTTTTGTTAAGATGTGGCATCTTCTATCAGAGGCCAGAGAGAACTTATTTCTCCCAAGTTGGAGTCAACCTAGTATACAAATCAGAGGAATCACTGAAAAAAATTAGGAAATATTCATATAATGGGAGAGGACACAAAACCACTAAAATGGTATTTTTAAGGAAAAAGATATTGAGATAGAAGATGCTTACATGATGGGATATAAACACAACACTGTATGAATGCTGTTTGTTAACATTACAGGTGGTTTGGGGAAAAACATAAGGGAAAGCATCAAATAATATAGTTGTTATTCCTGAGTGGTAAGATCAATTTACTTTCCGGTATTTTTCTATATTTTTAAAATATTCTGCAATGAATGTATTATTTCTGTGTAATTAGCAAGTGATGTTTGGGCTTAGTTTATATTAAAAGTGTGATTTTAGAATCTGGAACTCTCCTTCCAGTAAACTTAACTAAGACCATCCATTGCCAATATAATGGCCAACAGCACCTCTTGTTTTTATTTCGTTAGTTAATAAGAAGACTAGGAATAAAGAAATTGAACAGAATACAAAAGGAGACAGCACATATTTATTTAGAAGCCCTTTCTGTCCACGAAGGAGGCTGGGAAGAAAAGAAAATGACAAGGGATCGAGGTCTGAATCTCCCCTGAAACTTTTTCATTATCATGCAACCTTAAGCAAGTTACCCAATGTCTCTGAGACTCAGTTTTCCTCATCTGTAAAACGGTACTCATACTACTTGCCACACAGGTTAATTTGAAGATCACTCTAAGTAAAAACAGAAAACGTGTACAATGTACTGAAAATATACTAGCTTCTTTCACATCAAGCTTTTCTCACTCAAAGGACAAAGGAAGCAACTAGAGGAGAAATCATCGTTAAGAATTTTTTTTCTCTTTTCCTCCAGCCTTCCCATGTTTCAATTACTTTGCTGACCAGCTAATGGTAATTCATTACAGGGAGCTAGCCATCAGGTACAAATTTAAGCCGATCTTTTATTTCTTCCTCTAGGGCTCCAGATCAACTTCTAGGGCACTGATAAAGAAGCCAGCCTCCCATCAGGATGGCCGTCTCCTAATCGCACCCATAGAGTCAGCTGGCTTGCTTTTCAAGGACAGAGGGGATTGCAGCCCTAGAAGTAATTGACAGCTCCATGCCTCCTTCCGAGGCAGCAATTCCTAAGATGGCACAAGCTGATGACGTTTGCAAGACTTAAGTTCGGGGGGTGTGCCGTGGCCAGTGATTGATTACATCTTGATATTCCCTCTCCTCTGATATTTCAGCTGGGGAAAGGATGAAAACATCTGCCCTCAATGGCTGCTCAGGAAAATTACAAAATCAAAAACTATATAGACGCGTACCTGTCTTGCTTTTTAGCTAATTAAAGCTGTGGCCCTGCTCCCAGGAGCTTTTCCTTGGTCCTGCGCTGCCATCTACTGGCCATGTTAGCCTCTGCACCAGCAGCCCACAGGTTAACAAGCATGAGACTAGTCAGGAAACATGTGCCTAGGCAGGTGTGTTTTAGAAGCAGACCTTAAAGTTGAACTATAAAAACATGTTAATAGCCCAGAAAACCATAAGGATATTCAATTATTTTCTCTGTGCTTAAACAATCAAGTGAAATGCAAACAAGTTTTAAGTGCCCACAGTGAGCTGGTAGTATCTCCCCCACAGTAGTAACAAGGCTGCGTATAACCTGGAGAAAGGAAGGGGACGGGTATGAGCAGGTACCTACCATGTGACAGGTGCTTGCGCCTGGGTGACCTCATTTCATTCTTACAGCCATTTCATGTAAGGGAAACTGTGATTCCCATTTTACTGAGGCTTCAAAGTTCTAAAACCCATCGAGAAGCAACTTGCTATCAGTTGGCAGAAGGAGGCTTCGGATTCAGGTGTGTCTGTCCAGGAAGCTCAAACTGCTGGACATCACCCAGCCTGGGCCTCAACATCCCACACTCCCGTCTGTACCTAGACCCACGGGCATGCAGACCTGAGGGCTTGTGGTCCCCTTAGACTTGATGTGATCCACTTGGTCTGTGCAGTTTGCCTACATGCACACACACACACACACACACACACACACACATGTGTATATACATACATAGATATACACACATATATATGTATACGTGTGTATAGATCTGTCTAAACTACGTCTATCTTTTGTTTTGCTAAACCATATCTCAGCATACATGTCCTAATAAGAACAGTCTCCTACAAACCACAATTCTATTTTCACAATGTTAAAAAAAAAACACTTGAATTCGAAATTATTATGTAATATCTAGTATCATATTTGAACGTCTCAATGGCCATTTAGAGCCTTTCCGAAAAACAACCTCAGCACTGCATTCGATTTTTTATGCCCTTTTTGTTTCTCTTAATCGAGAATAGGCTCCTCTCCCCTGCCTTTCTTGTTTGTTTGTTTGCTTTCATAACATGTTAACGTAAGTCTTCTGGATAATGTAGAAGAAAAAGTAATTTTGTAGTTAATACTTTGCCATTCAATAAATAAATATGAAGTTGAAGTAAAGTCTCCCGAATCACTTTCTCCTGTTCCTCTCCTAAAAACTGCTTCCTATTGATCGGAAACTGTCATCACCCCACAGTGACTTGTTGAGGTGACTTGTTGGCCTGTGACATTTGGCTCTCACATTTCTTTTCCCTTTGATTCCTTTCCTTTCCACTTTTTTTTTTTTTTGAACTGTGATACTTCCCCCTTTCCTTTCTTTGATCTTTTTGCCTCTATTTTACTGTTTTGCTTGTTTGTGAAACCATGTGAAAGTTGTAGAAACTTCACCCTGAAATACTTGAGCATGAGCCTATTACTCATGGAAACATTCCCCCACATGGGTGATTCTCCACCAGGGACAACCTTGCCTCTAGGGAACATCTGACAGTTTCTGTGACATTTTTAGTTGCCGTGACTTGAGGAGAGGGGGATACTCCTCACATCTAGTGGGCGGAGACCAGCGACGCTGCTAAACACCCTACGTCGCAGCCCCACACCGGCCCCCCGACACCGAAGACTCATCTGGTCCAAAACACGAATACGGAGGAGCCCTGTTCTAAATAAGCACAACATCATTTTCAAATACATGAATGATAAATCATTAAAATGCAATTATTATCCAGTGCATGTCTAACTTTCCTTGTCCACAAAATTTAGGTCACCTAGATGCAAGCATCTGTCACATTTTTCCAGTCTTCGTAGTTCCACAAAAAGGGACAATCGGATGCAAAGCCTGGTAGCCAAGCAATGGTGACATAAACAGGAGGGATGCCTCTAGTGGCCAGCTTGGGAACCTGCAGGTGAGAGTTCAATTCTTCCTGTGCAGACCGGGCTGAGTGCTTCAGCGTCTGAGAACACAAGCAGAAAGTACTGACTCTGTTCTGTCGTTTGCTGTTTTTGTCTTTTTAATCACCCTAGTCCTAGTGCACAAATGATGCATTTCTCGCACAAAAAAAAAAATCCATACTTAAGGTACAGGGGTTTCGCTATTTCCCAGGAAGAACTATGAAAGGATCCTAACATCCTTTTGTGGGGGGGGGGCGCGGGTAAAACAAACTGGATCTAGAAAATACATACGTAATAGCAAAGAGTTCTGAGTCAGGGAGAACGGGCCATCTTTTTGAGATAAGTTCAAAATTTGAAAGAAGAAAAAAAGGTTAAAAAAAAGAAAAAAGAAATTAACATCAAAACTTGTTTTTAAGGAGCATATTTAACTTTTTCCAAGCATAATCCTAGTGAATTACACAAGGGACTCAGTAAATGTCTACTGGATTGATCTGCTAAATTGCTCACTTTATCTTCAGAACAACCCGGTTGAGTAGAAAGGGCAGCTGTATTTCCACCTTACTCATGTGAGAACTGAATTACAAAGAAAGAGGTTATGCTTATGACACCAACACTATCAGATGAAAACTGAACATTTACTCCATTGGGCTAAGATTCTATTTGTTGGCAAAATGACTTGACTGTTTTTTGGGGGGGAAACATTGTGATTATGTGTATTGTTTGTTTGTTTTTACCTTGAACTAATGGGTTATATTAGCCACAATTTGTTATCTTATTTTTTTCCCAACTGACTATATTTTAGGAATGGAAAAATACCTGTATATGTCCCCTCTCTGGAGACAAGGAAAACCTCACAAATTGATCACCCAACTACTTCTGCTAAATCTGGTTATACCTCGGAATCCTTCTCAACACAGTTTGCCAGGCAAAAATTACTGATTTATCTAAGTTTGCTACCAAGATGGAGATCAAAGACTTTTAAACAAGATAGGATTAAAAATAGACTTCAACTTACTCTGAGACCAGGACAGAAACCTGAAGTTTTCTATAAACTATGTTAAAAGTTCCTCAGGCCCAATTATCATGTGGCCCCATTTGCATTTATATTGTGATCTTTATATAAGTATTAATGCAGTTCTATGCTCACAATGGTAGCTGAAACAGTGGAAGGCACTTCATTAATGTTTTGACCAGGAAGCTTGTAAATTTGCAACATTTGTTGAATGAATAGCTTGCAAAGTTAGGTGGCTATGTTACAAAGATGAAACACAAAGATTTAAATCATAACCACAGCAGCGACCCCTGTCAAGCATTACTTCTACTACCTGTTAATGATCAATTTAAGTTTGACACTGGAAAAGTAGAATAAGAGGGAAAAATCCAAATGTTGTTATTTTAGAATAGAACACAAGTCACAATATCCACTAGGAGGTCAAGAAAAAGCAGAGAAATGAATGATAGTAGTAGTAATAATTATAATTCTACCATTTAGTGAACACACATGCACAGTCCCATAAAAAGTACTGTCCTATGTCTCTTCCTTATCAACCAGAACCCTATATGATAGGTCTCCTGTGAACCCATTTTACCAATGAGGAAACTGCAGTTCAGAGAGGTAAATTTATTTCCTTTAGACCACTTTATCAGGAAGCAGCAAAACTGGGTTTAACTCCATCATAGGCAAGAATCTAAACCTTTAATCACCCTGCCTTGCCTGTCAGGCAGAAAATAAAATAAAATACTGCTTTCGTAAACTACATGAGATCACAAAGTAAACCTCAAAAACATATGAAAGAAAATAAACAGCTAGACATTGTGGGTTTTATGATGAAGAAAGTTCTAGTATTTGTTTAGCCTCTCTAGCATGAGTTAACAGTTAACAAACAGAACTTGAAACCAGAAAGGAAAGGAAAACATTGCATATAAAAATACTTCATCTTTTTTTGCTCAGAGAACACACTGGGGTCCTCTTGGCTGGTGTGGGTGGTGAGTTTGGACTCAGATGACTCCACGCTTTGTGGAAGCATTTAAGATTTTTAGGCAAAGGAGATACTCAAAATATACATGACTCCCTTTTCAATCCATTTGTACTTAGCAAAAGATGATAAAGAGGCCACCTCCTGAAAGGGAGGGTACCACTGTAAATGTTTGCTCATTTCAAGTGCTATATCTACAGGTCTCTCCATGACCAAGAAGCATCACTCAGAGGCTCAGTAGTTGTGGCTCACGGGCTCTAGAGCACAGGCTCAGTAGTTGTGGTGCACGGGCTTAGTTGGTCCATGGCATGTGGGATCTTCCCGGACCAGGGCTTGAACCTGTTTCCCCTGCCTTAGCAGGCGGATTCTTAACCACTACGCCAGTGGAAACTGGCCAGGGAAACCGAGACCAAGAAATTAAGCAACGCAGTGATGTCTGAAACAGGCATAGACAAACCTTCCCTTTGCATCACCAGGACAAGATGAGTACATACTTCCTGAATAGCAGTTCATTCACACATCGACTTCACTATTTTTGCCTTATCCATGGGTCGCCTTTACAATGATGAGGTTATTACTTTCCTTTAAATTGACTCTTCTGTGCTTCAATAAAATTTAAGATGCTGTTTTGTATCACTACCAAAATGGAATAGATGGAGACAATCAGACTAAATGGGTTGAAAAGACAGCAACGCTCCTCAATTGTTAAGTTCTGGCTGGTATTTTTGTCTGCTGAAAGCTCTCCCCCTTTTCAAAAAAATTAGCAAGGGTTAGAGAGGTGTTGGAGACATAATAGCAACACGCAGAGATGTTCTCTTTGACATTAGAATGACTGAAATGGGCTTGCAAGGGAAATTATCTTCTCACTCTGTGCTTCAATTTTATTCAATGACAAATCCATGCACCACCCAAAATGACTTCATCTGGGAAGGATGAAACGGTTGCCACTCTTGGAAAAACTCTATAAACCGCTGATCTATCAACTTTCCTGGCTAAACTGCATAACAAGCCTTATCAGCTGTTCCTGGTCAGTGATTAACTTTGTGAGCTTAAAGTGGGGGACACTTCAGCACAATTGAAATCAATTGGTCGGAGCCTCTATTCCAAGATACACAGGATTTAAAGGATGTCCGACATCAGATCAACCTACCATGTGTCTTAAAAGTGTTGTTTCCCAAAGGCACATGATGGAGGGAAAATCTGTTATACAACCGTTTCTCCAAATGTAAACTCTTTTGTTATTGGAGAATCTCTAAGAGATCTCTCATATCCTTGGTTTCTCTCTCTTTTAAATGACAGGATTGGGTTATACCTAGGCTGCCCAATACAGAAGCTACATGTGATTATTGAGGACTGGAAATGAAGCTACCCCGAATCGAGATGCTCTGTGAGTGTGAAACAGACCAGATTTTGAAGACTTAGTACAAAAAAAAAAAGGAATATAAACTATCTCATAAATATTTTGATATTGATTACATGTTACAATGATAATACCACATAGGCTAAATAAAATATATTATTCAAATTAATTTCATCTGCTCCTTTTTGCCTTTTTATTGGGACTATTGGAAAATGTAATATTTCATGTGTGCCTTGCATTCTATTTCTACTGGGTTAGTGAAGGATTAGAGGCTCAGTATTGTTCCTTACTGATGAATCAGTCAAGTAATACATAAAAATTCTTCCCTAAATTCGCAACAGACGATAAAAATAGGCCTTTTAATTTTACCAGGTAAAAGTCCCTGGTAGATATTTTAAAAGCTTTACCATCTCTGTTCAGTCTTCCTCTATATTAATAACCTTTAGAACGATGTCAGAAGATAAATAGCTCGCTGTCTTTAAAGTTAGAAAAGAGGGAGAAAAGATTTCACGGCTCATATGTCTATGGATAAAGCAATCCAACTTTGGAGCGGTCCCAACGTGTTCCCTAATCGAAGATATACTTTTAATGAGATTTTATCTTTGATTGAAAATGTAAGGCTGTAATGAACCGCTGAGTCATTACTCTGCTTCCAGGCTTAATTTTTATTTAATTCTAGCTCCCTGATGTTTTTGATACAGAGCTCTTAATTTTTGCTGGATATTTAAAACTTTTTTTTTTCTTTTTTGGATCTTTTGATGTAGGTAGACTTTTGGGGCAAGAAGTCCATTTTGAACTCACAGTAATAAAATAAAGACTTCTAGTCTGCATAGAAACATGCCACATAAATCTATATCTTTATATATATATATTTGTATTTATAGAGGTAACCAGCCAAGTGTTACAACAGGGCTTTAACTACTGTCAAGTGGTTGGCCACCCTTAATTTTATGGCAGCTGATTTTATGGAGTACCTGAAAATGAATGGTCTCTGGGCTTAGAGGAACCTAGGATCTAATTGTAGCCCTGCCATCTACTCACTGTGCGAGCTTGGAACATTCATTTAATATTTCTGGAATTCCACTTCATCATCTGAAAAATAGTGTCTGTCTGCTTTCTTGGCTGGGCACGCAGATTAAATGGATCCTGCTTATAAAGCAGTTAGCAAGCAGTCTTGTGCACAGAAAATACTGAGTAGTCAAAAAGTAATTGTAACTCTTTAGATTCCATGCAGGAAAAAAAAAAGAGTCACATCTGGAAAGTGTCCAGGCCCTTTTATCCCCAAGGGCATCAGTCCAGTTCAAGACCTTTTCTCTGTCTCCAAGCCACCTTGCCCCAGACCTCCCTGATCCTGCAAGCCTCCCTCAGAACTCCCAGTAACTGTAATTCTCACCTCTCGGTTCACTGTCTCTCAGGCTGCTGCAGGCTCTCTCTCCGTTTTTTCCTATCAATCATTTTTCAAGTTGCTGCAAACCCCACCAGGTCCTATTTCAGCAAACCTGAAGCACGTTCATCTGGATAACTTTACCCAGCTCGAGTCTGCAACCAGATCCATGTTGGCACAACGGATTCAGTCGGGTGTCAGATCCAGTGTTGTAAACCATTGGTCCCCAACCTTTTTGGCCTCAGGGACCGGTTTCGTGGAGGACAATTTTTCTTCAGGCGGGGGGGGGGGGGGGGGGGGCGGGGATGTTTCAGGCAGTAATTCGAGCCATGGCGAGCGGCAGATGAAGCTTCACTCACTCACCTGCGGCTCACCTCCTGCTCTGCTGCCCGGTTCCTAACAGGCCTCGGACTGGTACCGGTCCGTGGCCCAGGGGTTGGGGACCCCTGTTGTAAACTCTACCCCTGCTTTGCAAAAAAATGAAGACATCTCCCTAGGGCTGTCTTGGCAGCGGGCAAGTTGTCCATCTCATGTGTTTGGCTCCTTGGTACCATTTCAGTTGAGACACTCATCATAGACTATGGTGTCTTGTTTGGAGATTCTTTTCATCTGTGATATTCTAATTCTCAACAGGAATATCAGTGGTTTATCATGATCTCCACTGTTACAACTTTCAGTCATGTGACTGCTATTAGTAACCATGCATTGAATGATTATTATGGACCAGGAACTGGAGACTGGCCATTGAGACACATTATAGAGAAGGTTCACAACAACCTTAAGAAGTAGGTGCTTTCACTTTCATTTCTTTACAGAAGAGGAATCAGAGATGCAGAAAGGTTAAGGGTCACGCCCAAACTCAGTCCTATGCTCCATCCTGCATGGCTTCCAATGGACCTCTTCCAATCCTTCCATTATGACTGCATTGGTCAGGGCTCTCCAGAGAATCAGAACCAATAGGATAGGATAGGTATGTAGGCAGGTAGATGGGTAGATAGATAGATAGATAGATAGATAGATAGATAGATGACAGATGGATAGACAGACATATGAGGTAGATAGATGGGTAGATACTAAATATATGGATATATAAAGACTAAGGAATTTTTAAATTTATTTGTTTGTTTATCTATCTATCTATCTGAAAAACAGAGAAGCTGATGGTGTAAATTCCAGTCGAATGGCAGAAGATGAGATGAGATGTCACAACTCAAACAGTAAGGCACAAAGAGACAAATTTCTCCTTCCTCTGCCTTTTGTCCTATCCAGACCCTCACTAGGTTGGGTGATGTTCACCCACACTGAAGGGAGCAATCTACTTCACTGAGTCTAAATTCAAATGCTAATCTCATCTGGAAACACCCTCATAGAAACACTCAGACATAATGTTTAATCTGGGCATTCCATGGCTAGTCAAGTTGATACATAAAGTTAACAATCACAATGACTGACTTCCTAATTCTCAGATCATAAGCTAACGAAGTTATGTGCGAATATGAAAATAATTTTTTTCTCATGCACATTTTATACATAATCAGGAGCACATGCTACCTTATGGGATACGTTTCACTCAACATTACATCTATTATTATTCCATGGGCCTAAGACACAAGCACATTCATCATTTTTAATGGCCACAGAATATTCCACCATGTTCTAAACTCAATGTAATAAGCCATCACCTTAAGATTGGACACTTAGGCTGTTGCCAATCTTTTGACATTGCAAATAAAAGAACAGTGATGGCTTTTGTTTCTATTGAGTTGGAATCATTCATAGGAGTCAGACTGGGTCCAAGGAATAATTATCTGCATGGTTGCTCATGGTTTTTAAATGATTTCCACCAAATTGCAGCACAACCAGTAAAGAATATGGGGGCCAGTTTAACTGCAACCCAAGTATGGGAAAAGGTAGTATTCTTATTTTATGTTATGTGGCTAATTTAGTACGTATAAATTAGTGTCTCACAGTGGCTTTAATGTGCATTTTCATACAGCTATCAAGGACAGGTGTTTACCATGTGTTTGATTCTACTTATGATTTCCTTTGTGTGAATTGTCTGTTAGTTCCTTAATGGTCACTCCCAGCTTTCACGATTTCCCCACGAAAACACTCCTATCATAGGGGCAAAATTGATTTTTGTCCATTTATGCACTGATGAATTGGATCAACAGAAAAGCTCAATCTGAATAGATCAACCTAAAAACTATCTTTTTTCCTTATTGCAAGTTAGCGTGCTATTTTGAGGGGGATACAGAGATGCACCTAAAAGTTTTCAATTACTCCTTGGACTTGATTTTCTGTGGACCATGGGAAGTAGCTGTTTAATCGGATCAGAGGACTAAGAAGAGCTGTCGACCTCCTTGGCTGAGTCAGAGCCTGTGAGCCCGGCTCAGGATGAGGGTTTGCTTCCTGACATTTGCTCCCTTAACCCAAAGCCAGAACATCTTGAGTTTGAGACCTCTTCTGCTCTCAAGGATCTGTCTGCCAATCCATCCAGAAAATCTTTTGGTTAAAAAGAAAATAGGAAAAACCGCTGGCTGATCTGCAGATTCTGATAGCTTTTAGTTTGCAATGGCCACAGTAAAAGATACTGCATTTGTGATGACTTTAACAAATTCTAACCTATAATGAGCACCCCCCCCCCCAAAAAAAGCCTTAGTTATATGATAAGAACTCCATATAAAATATGCATGGACTTGTGTGTGTGTGTGCATGTGCATGTGCGTGTCTACACATGTGTGCATGTTTTCCCCACCCCATCTTTGAATTCTGTTGTTATTACAAGTCCCATCAAAAATTATTGCAGCCCTCTCGATGCTGAGATGGATGGCATAATCCGTGGGTTTTCTGACCTTGATGAACATGAAGAAAATTTCAGCTGAACTGTGCAAAAGTGCTGGGATAATATAAGTCATATTTGGACAGGGCGTGCTTTCTATCTAAAGCATAAAGTTGCCCAATCACATATCACAAAGTGGGATAATAAAACACATCAACTGAAGAGGAAGAAATTAACTATTGCTCACGCCACTCGTCACAAAAAAAGATGATGGCCATTTTTTTGGAGAAGAGATGACAGAACTATCCTAGAAAACTAGCTCTGCACTTAATTGTTTGCTAAATGCATTTTAATTCAGAGTTTAAAGAAAAAAGTATTGCTAAAAATTACACAAAAGAACAGACTTGCTTCTTTTAAATAAATGACAAATGAAAATAATAGCTTTAATTAATGGTATTAAAATGTAAGCAGCTCAGTCCCAATTAATACATAATTGCAAAGAGATGACAAATATCATTAGTGATAAATCACACTTTTAAAGTTAAGGTATCAAAATCTTAACCCTACCCATCTGAGGCTGAAGTCAGGTAAGTTACCACCAAAATGTAATCAACAGAGTAGGCTTCTCAAGGGCCGAGGAAAGTGTGGTCACACATGCCTGATAGAAAGCTCTTATACGTTGAATTGTTTTTAAGCCATGTTTGGCTTAAAAGCCATGTTTTAATTGTTTTATAGCCATGTACTATCTATAAAAATGTCTCTGCCTTGATGGACTGCAAATCCATAATATAACAAGAGAAACAGGCACGCTCAAAAATAAGACCAAGTAGTGAATGTCACAGAAGCATGAAGTGTCTGCCTTCATCTTTGGGCTTAAACACAGAGCAGTGGGGGTTTTTTTTAACATCTTTATTGGAGTATAATTGCTTTACAATGGTGTGTTAGTTTCTGCTTTATAACAAAGTGAATCAGCTATACATATACATACATCCCCATATGTCCTCCCCCTTGCGTCTCCCTCACACTCTCCCTATCCCACCCCTCTAGGTGGTCACAAAGCACCAAGCTGATCTCCCTGTGCTATGCAGCTCCTTCCCACTAGCTACCTATTTTACAATTGGTAGTGTATATATGTCCATGCCACTCTCTCACTTCATCCCAGCTTACCCTTCCCACTCCCCATGTCCTCATCAGTTGCCAAATTCCGGGCCGAGCACAATCTCCTCCTAGCACACGTGCTGTAACTCCCACTCCTTCACCTTTGGCAGGCATCACTAATCAATCATGTACTCTTTCTGGCAGAACCCACAACTCAGACTCCTCATCAACACAGCATTCTATGCAGCCACTATCAATCAATCTGAGTTGACACCAGAGACTAAATCTGTTTGCAATCACTGGCCTATACCTTTCACTATGCTTTCCAACCCTCTCTAAGCACCTTCACCCAGATTGATAAGTACCTGCAGGATACAGAAAACTCAACACTTTATTTTTTATTTTTTTTTAAATTAATTAATTTATTTAATTTTTGGCTGTGTTGGGTCTTCGTTTCTGTGCGAGGGCTTTCTCCAGTTGCGGCGAGCAGGGGCCACTCTTCATCGCGGCGCGCGGGCCTCTCACTATCGCGGCCTCTCCTGTTGCGGAGCACAGGCTCCAGACGCGCAGGCTCAGTAGTTGTGGCTCACGGGCCCAGTTGCTCCGCGGCATGTGGGATCTTCCCAGACCAGGGCTCGAACCCGTGTCCCCTGCATTGGCAGGCGGATTCTCAACCACTGCGCCACCAGGGAAGCCCGAAAACCCAACACTTTAAATTGGAGACCTGGTATTTAGTTTAAGCTTTTCCATTAACTTGGCTATTTATTTACCTGGTCCTAGATGTGACTTCTCTGATTCCACCAGAGATCTAGGAAACTGAGATAAGATTAAGGAAGAGTAGGAGGAAAACAAATACAAGAATGCAACAATCAGGCTGCTTGCTTTTATTGAAGGCATATCCTGCACGCAGCTAGGACGCCAAGTCCCCTCAGTATATTAGCTCACTGAGTTCCACCGCCACCCCAGAAAGGAGCTACTCTTATCCGCTCCATTTCAGATGAGAACTTGAGCATCTGAGAGGTGAAATAACCAGGAAGTGGCCAAGCTGGGGTTCAAACCCAGGCCTTTGAGAATGCCGAGCTAAAGCTCTTAGCCACTCTGTTATACCCATGATTCTTTAGACTAGCTTCGCAGAGCCAACTTCAAGGCTGACGGAGGGTATATCAGACAAATGGCCCGATCCACCTCGACAGCTTTTCACGGCGCTGTGTTACATCTTTGCCCAGGATACTGCCGAGTGTGCCCAGCAGCCCGCATCCTCTGTCATCTGGGTTTCCGGCCCATCAGAGGCTAATTTAACTCCACACCACATCCATTTTAGAAGCTCTTCCCGTTTTTACACGCCTTCCCCCTCCACCACCACCTTCGAATTTTCCTAAAATAAATGAAAGAGGAAAGTATGACTAACAGCTCATTTTCAAAGTTTAGTAAAAGGGAAAGCATCAGTTAACCTGCAGATAAAATCTAAAAGGCAGGCACAGAGGCCCCTCCTGGAGTTAAGAAGCTCTTGTCTACAAAAATAACTCTCAGTCATGCAGGGAAGTGAAGAACTGACTGGCTCCATGAGTATTCTGACCATTCTGAAGAGCAGACCCATTGAGGACCTCGAGATAATACCACAGGATAAGTTATTAGGGGAAATTAAATGCAGGGATGCATCACAGAATGCCATTTGGCGTTAGCCTGGGCTATTTCTGTTCCGTTGAGCGCTCTGTAACAATAATTCTCATAAACAGAGCTTTCATGTACTTGTGAGCCAGGCACTGGGCCTGGGGTGCATTCGAGGTCCATTTTGTTTTGTCTTGTTTTCTCCCGTGCAGCAGCCTCAGAAGAAGTGGCATAGCCTCGTGGTTAAGAATCAAAGGCAGACTACCTGGATTTGAACCCCATCCTACACGGACTACTTGGGTGATCTCAGGCGTGTTAGTTAACTCCTCCTTCCCTCAGTTTTCTTGTCTGTAAAACGGGGATCAATATTGTAGTATCTTAAAGGACCTTTATAAGGATTCAGTCATAGAATGCACAAAAAACTGTCTGGCATACAGTAAGTGCTCCATGCATGCTAGCTGCAGTTATTATTATCCATCTTCTCTTCTGGAAAAAAATAAGTCAAGGTTTCCTTTAGGAACTTCATTCTACTTTTGGTCCATGTAAGTCGTTCAGCTGGGGCCCATCCTACTTCTGATTGTGGGTGAATGCAGACGGACAATCAGAGGACTGCTTTCCATAGCTAAGGGACTGGTATGAAGCCAGTAAGCAGCCCTCAGGAATTGTGCTCAAACTATTGGAAAAGAAGCTCTTTCTTTCCATGGTAATCTCACTTGAATTTTAAACCCGAGGACCAGTTATACCAGAAGACAGCCCAATTTTACTGTCATTGGACCCAACAACTGTCTCTTTTTTTTTGTCTCTTTAAGTTGGTACAACTTGGTTTTCTATTATGCAGTGGAAGATGTCGTGACCGATAGAGCCCACAAGAATAATCCATGGTATGCAGGATCTATCCCCACTTTACAGAGGGTGTGGCTGTGGATCAGAAAGCTACTGCAACTTTTGAAAGGTGTCACCGCTAATAAAGCGTGAAACCAGGATCTGTGTGATTCCAAAACTCTTTTCCACCACACAACATTGTCTTTTTGCGTAAATGATGTAGAAGTGAACAAAAGTGCTCATCTTGAAGGGTGGCATGTTTCTCTGGATGGCAGAGAGAGTTTTTAAAACATCATTTCTTTCAGGTGAACACAGTTCAGGTTTTGGTTTTGCCTCTCAGTGGAGTTTTGCCTGAATCCCAACTACTTGGATTTGTGCTTTGGCTGATGTCATTTTAAATGTCTTAACTAAGCAGAGATTTTTAATGAAAAACATCTGTTTGGAATTTTATTTCTTGAAATTTAAAACATATTTTGTGCACAAACGGCATTCATGTTCGGTGTATCTCCTCGTTTTTACCAGTCAGCTTAACTGGGGTAACTGAGGATGGAGGCTGCGTTGGTCGACATGAAGCTCCTCTTCCCTCAGATTTAGGGCTCTAAGTGACGGTCTGAAAGTCCTCCCCAAATAAATACTGGGGTCAGCTTTCAGGCTCCAGAGGATTTCTTGGCAGCCACCTAACTCTGCCATTTTGCGGGGAGGCTCTTTTCCAGAGTTGATTTCCATCCCCTTCTCTCTGAGGTTCTGAACACACAATTCCAGACACTGGGATGTATTATCCCTACTCTTGGCTAGTCCCCAAGTTTAAGTAAAACTGACGTTGGTGGGCTGCACATGTAGCTCTCCCTTCTGTTTCCCAGCAGACAGCAAGGATAAAGCAGGGTCCACTTGTAGTGGACACACCAAGTCTCACCCAGATCTTGGCCACAAATCCATGCTGAGCACAGAAGCTGAGTCAAGTCCATAGACATAAGTGGCTCTGCCTGTGCTAAATGGCACCATTCTCTGGCTGGAGATGGTAGGAGCAAGAGTGAGCGCCCAACACACCCAAACCACAGGCTGGCGAGTGGCTGTGAACTCATTTGGAATGAGAGCCTCACCCTATAGGAATGAGGGTTCATAATCTGCAGAGGAGTCACAGTCTTGAGGAATTTGCGTGAGATGTAGAGTGTGGCACAAGAGAAAAGCCAAGCAGCACAGGTCAAGTCTTTGCTGGTGTTAGAAGGCTCCGCCCTACTCCACTGTCAGAGACAGCGGGGCCAGGGTGACCCACCGGAGGTCTTAGTGGTCAAGCATAAGCTGTGAGCAAGTAGACCCCATAACGTAATGGCACTGTCTCTCTGCTTCTGATCATTTCACATCATCAGATCCCATTCCAGATAAAATAATATCATTCTAGGATAAAGGACAAACTTTCCCCATGCTTATAAGGCTTCAGATGACCTGGCCCTTGCCTGCTTTCTAGCCTCATCTCAAGCCACAAACCTCTATTCAGTTCCCGAGTCCTGCCATGCTTCTTCCTCCAAACTTCCGTCTCTGTACCCCACCCAGGAGTCTCTACCCCCGGTCCCCCTGCAATTGCAACTCAAATAGCATTCTTCGGGGATGCTTTAAGTTTCATTTCCACAGCTTTGGGGAATCTTGGAGCATCTTCCCGTGCAATGCATACACACAAGCAGCCTTCAAAAAGGACATTTGGAGCGGAAAAGAAATCCAATCTCCAGACGCATTCTGTGAGTCGCGCCAAATGGTGCTCACCGCAGCAGGCTTTGCCCCGGTCTGCCTTGAGGATCTCATTTCGGTCTTTAATGAGAAACTCTTCCATGAATGCTTCCCATTCTGGGAGAGCCCCTCTGGATAAGGAGCGTGCCTTCTCCTCTGTCTTTGTTCTGCCTGTCAGAGCCCAGAGGACTAATCCACTCCCATCCCCACAGCAAGAGAGCGACGCTAATGGAAAACCAACCCTGGTGACTGTTTTGTGCTCATTTTCAACCTCACTGGCATCTAAGCCTCTGAACTCCAGGAGATTAATTTATTGTCCATGTTGATCAACTCCCTTCCTCCTCACAGCAGCCAGCTGAACATAGAGACTTAAGCTGAGCGTCTCCAACACGTTCCTGGATGAAGTTATCCATGACCCGTGGTCAGAATCACCAAACCACGTGGGTAGGGCTGATTCACTCTCTAGCAAACCCAGACCTTCCTCTTCACCTCCTGTGTGGCTCTTGTTCCTGTGCCCTCTTGTCTGCACTCCGGCCTGGACCCCCAATTTCATCCTTGTCCCCTTCTGGTAACCCTTGCAGGCAAGTAGAGTTTGAAACGTCTCAAAGGCAAACCCCAACTTCTTCCCTGATTGCAAACCCACCATTAGAAGACAGTGTTTCCTAAACGCTAGTTATTTGCAATCTGTATGCACACTTTTTCTACACCATCTGATTTTCATTAAATTAACTCAATTGTTTTGTCCTTAATAGACTTAAGATTACTTTTAAAAATCGTGAGTAGAATTTTTAAAAAGAAAATAGTTTATTGACGTGAAAGGACAGAGCAATATCCTTTATCATATAAAGAATGTAACCCTCATTCAAAAGTAAAACAATGTTACTAAATTATAGCTAGATATTAGAATTGTTTGTCAAGGGTCCTGGGTCTTTTGGTTAAAAAGGTAGATGAGCAAATGTGCCAGACCTTTGGGTTTGTTACAGAAACAAAACAAAAGAAAACAAAAACAAAAAACAACCAAATTATGTCTCCTTGATGTAATCCCAAGGTATGAAAAATAATTGACAAGAGAATAACTGCATCACTTCTTCACTAGGTGATTTTATCTGCAGATACCTCATCCATCATCTGAAATCTTAGTCTCATCCTTGGGCAGTGCTGGACCATAGGAAACATGATCCTCCTTCATCAAACATCTTTAAAAGGAGGGCACCTGGCTGGGCACCCAGCCCCATTATTTTTCAGAGTCCTGGCTGATATCACCTTGTTCTAACCAAAGCCTTCATCTCCCCTGCGTCCCTGCACTCCACCAGGGCCAGTCTCTGGCTCCATCTCTGTGCTCCGTCCCCATTCTCTCCCTCCTCCCTCACTGACTCCCTCTGTGGCTGACTTAGTCACCCAAAGTTTCAAATGCCTCCTTGGTTCCATATCATTCTGGCCTCATCCAGCAAGGACCTGCCCTCCCTTACTCTCTCTTCCACTCGGAGGGAGACTGACACAAAACCCCAGTCCATCGGTGTGGCAAACAACCCCCTCCATAATCTTCTCTGCGCCAGTCGCCCCTTGGCCACTCTTGGACACGCACGCTGGACCTTGATCTCTCCTAAACATGCCACGTTCTTTCCCACCTCTGTGTCTTCGCCGATGCTGTTCCCTCTGTCAAGAGAGCCTTCAACAGACACCGCCCCTGGGGTTACGCACACAAGACCTCTTCCTAATCCACTGAGACTTGGCTTGTACATTTCAAGCCTGCAAGTCTCTTGGCTCTTTTCTGCATACGTGTTTTACTTGGTTTGCACAGTGTATTTAAAATAAGTAGTTTTATATGAAATCCAGATTTCCAGATTGGCTTAGAAAACGGCAGCACTGACCCTACACTCCACGTGGCAACAGGCGCTGTACAGAAGCCCCTGCATGTGGGGCCACTGCTCTTGAGTTCAAGGCTGCCACGACATTTCGTATTACCCTACAATCATCCTCTGTCTCCCTTCACTAATTTATGAGTCCTGCCTGGACCCGGCAGCTAGGTGACTTTGTTATTTCCTGACTTAGGCCAAGCATCTCTTCTTCTGTAAAAATATTCTCAAAGCCTACTAGGTCCCATTGGTTGCCCGTTTCTCTGAGCCCCCATAACACTTTCTGGGGGACTCATTTTTTTAAAGGAATTTGATTATAAATGACATGGAATGCCTGTGGGCGTGGGCCCTAGCAAAAACAAAAATAAAGGTAGCTGCAGTTGATTGAGTTCTTGTTTTGTGCCAGGCACTATATACACTGCTTTGTAGTATTATCTCGTCAATTCCTCAAATCAACATTTCAAGTGGATTTTATTATGTCCAATTTACAGATGGGCAAATAGACACGGACTTGAGGTAAGAAAGCCTCTCGAGGTCCCAGAGCTGCTACGTGAGAGAACTCGGATTAAAGCCCAGGACTTCCCGGCTCCAGAGCCTACGGTTTTAACAATTGCACTCTGTAAACTCCTGTGTTTTGAGCACGTCATTTCTAATCTACACATAGAAGCTGCTAGAAATGCAAAAGCCAGGAACCGAACTGGGTCCGTTGAAAACTGAAGCCAGAACTGCGTCCTGGTGCCACTGTCACTTGTCCTCAAGACCAGAAAAAGTCCTGGCAGCCCCACTGCCAGGTGCCAGCGGCTCTCCGGAAGGTCAGGCTTGACAAGGCTCTGATAAATCTCCACTGTGAGCCAGCTAGAGCTAAAACATGGGGGCTGAAAGGATGCCCCAGACTCAAAACTAAACTATTGACTTGGCAATGGGTGAAGTTACCAGTCCAGGTACAAATTGATCAGTTGGAAAGGGCGAGTCTCATATTCTACACATTTGATTCTCTTTGTGTGTGTGCGTGTGTGTGTGTGTAAGGCAGTAGAGCATCAGGGCTAAGAACACAGTTTCCAAAATAAGAATCTCTGAGTTTAAACCCTAGCCTATGATGCACCTTGAGTGATCTTGGGCAAATCACTTAACATCTCTGAGCTTCCGTTTATTCACCCGTATAATGGGGATAACGATGGTGCCTCGCACATTAGCTGCTGTAAGTATCCAGAGGTACTTGAGAATGCCTGGTCCAGAGTAAGGATTGCAACAGGAAAAGTTCCAAACTCCTAGTGTTCACCACGGCACCACAACATCGCCAATCATGAGCACAGCTTCACTCAGACCCAATCTGAAAGGCTCCTTAACTTTGAAAACCGCTCAAATGCCTTCCATGCAATTTTATAGTGGATGGGAAACTGTTTAGCCGCACCAGGCCAGGCGGTAAGTGAGGAGAGGAAGCCCTGTCTGTGTTTATAGCCTTTGACACATGGGCTCTCATTTCCTCTGACAGATTCTCCCCCTGACTGATCCATCAGCCTCTGTTCTCATCACCTGAGTCACGGTCTTCATAATAGTGTTGAAATTCAAATGGATTTTACACCACAAATAAAAATGAACTTAAATGCCTCTGTTTTCCGCCAGCAACACGGGTCATGTAAATGTCACATGCAGGAGGTTTTTCAGGGCCGTGCAGCTGCCCCAAGGGACGGGTTACCTCACATCACCTTTGCTAAATCTGCATTAGCTCCGTGGCCTTGGCCTGTGGGAGGAAACCACCTGAGCTCTGCTTCCCACTTAAGGGGGAAGAACGCTACCGGCCTTTCAGATCTCCCTGTGACATCCTCTGGGTGATTTTAGGAAACAGGCAGGAAGCCATCCAAGTGCAGGTCCAGTCACAGGGGCACTGCTCATTGCTGGGCTTGGAAGCAAAAGAGAAATGTAAAATGAAACCACACTCTGGTACACACCATGAATCCCTCTATAAACAACCGGGCAACGTTCTCCAAAAGACAATGAGCTTACTGTCTGCCGATGGAAAAGAGGCATCTAGGATACAGAAAAACAGAGAAATGGAGAGCAAAAAAAAAAAAAGATTCTCTCTTTCTGTCAACAGTCTCAGATGGAGTACAGACGGTGCACAGACCAGGAAGAGTGATTTTATGGCTCTTCATTAGGATGAGGGCCCTCTCCACCGCTTGAAATTCACCGTTTATCTCCCATCGTTATATCTCGTCTAGGATTCAATGGGAAAATGACTCATCTCAAGGTAATTGGCCCTACCGAGTGGAAGAGAATGGGATGAGGCTTGAAATTGGACGGGTCTGGTGTGGAGGGACCCTATTAGGCCCTATAGAAAACTTGAGATCTTGTGTTTTCTAAAATTCTTCTATCGAGAAGATACTCCAAAATATTTCAGAAGAAGGTACGGATGTAAGCACACAAATGTATCCCTATATGCAGAATATAGGGAAGAGAGGTAGCCAAGGCGGAAGGCAGGTGAAAGAAAAAGGAGAAAAGGAAAAAGAAAGTAATTCTTGGGAAGCCATCTAGTCTAATAGGTATCACGTTAAGCTTTCTTAACTAAAGGAAATTGAGCTTTAAAGAAAACACTGCTGGTTCTCCTTCAGAGCACTCAGCATTTCGTAAAAATCCACACGGGCCAAGGGGCTGCCTCTTCAGAGGCAGGTTGACTTATTATTTTGGCACCTCTGTCATTTCCTGTCACCTCAATTCCACTTTATCAAATTACTGATTTTGCCAGAAGCATTCGGAATGAATGGAGAGGGACACACACACATACACGCAGGAGCGAGTGTCATCACTTCAATGGTGCAATTTCATAATTATACGTCAGGGTGACAGAAGTACCAGAACTGCATCCCAGACCCTGGATGAAGATCACTCCGGCTGTCTGCCCACGTGACCTCACGCCACATCACTGTCCGGAGGGGTGATACTGGCACTCCTCTGCTGAGGGTGGAGGATACTGGCCCTCCGGGATGATTAGCTTGCATCCTGACTTCCCCAGAGACAGGACCCTGATATTCAGAGCCACCTCCAACACCTCACCCCACCTCCAACCACATTAGGAGATCCAGAGGAGGGAGAGTCCCGATGTGAGAATCCCAAAAATAAAATTTAAAAAAACCATCAGAACAGAACTCAGAGGAAGCAAAGTCCTTCTCTTGAACACAGGGAATAAAAACCGTTAAGAGTGTAAGACAGCAAAAATGGAAGTAGGCATTGTGGTGGTTTGTGTTGCTAGGAGTCATCCCCAGTTAAAGACAGTGAAAGGGTCAGTGAAACAGAGCAGGACCCTATGGTCCCTCCCCCACCCCACGTCCTCCACCTGCCTTTTGTCTATAGAACAACTTTAGTCAAAGAATAAGTTCCATCAGAGAAGTGAGAAAACGCAGAAGCAAAGGAAAACAGTCAAACAAGACCAAATCATAGTAGTTTAGTCATTAAGCAAAGTCAAGGACCCTTAGATCCTCCTCAAGGGCTGTAGATAATACTCTGAGCCGTATCCTGTGAGCTGTCTTATAGATACCAAAACCCCACCAGGTGCAGAAGTTAACTACATGATGACCAGGCTGCAGCCATGACATAAGCTGCCACAATTCCAAGAACTGGCCTCAAAGAAATGGGAACAAACTGACCCTGGAACTGAAGACTAACTGTACTTAGCACAATCCAGATGACGCTGGTCAGACCAGCGCAGGACCAATTTCAAGAGGACTGTCAGAGCTGACTGTGCTCTTTCTGCCTGTAGCCCCTCCCTCCTCCTGTGCACCCCAGAAGCTTGCCTTGAAAAGCTCTTGCCAACTGATTGCTGGCGAGGGGCAGGGGGGCAGAACTGGCCTTTGGACCTGAGTCCACCCCCCACTACTCACCCCTCTGGTTGCCAGCCTCCGAAACAAAGCAAACTCTCCTTTCTACCAACCTTTCCTCTTTATTGGCTTTAGAATGGCAAGCAGCCGGGCCCCTCTTTCGGTAACCATCAGTCATGTGTAGTCAAGGCTGGAAAACAACAGGACAGCCCTCCAGATATGAGGCTTCATTTCAAGTGTCTGACTCAACCCAACAGTCTGTGACAAAGCACAGAAATGCATATGTGTGTGTATGAGTCTCTGTCTGTGTTAGTCTTTTCTGAGAACAGCTGAAGTTATGTACAGAATGATCACCTATGATTTCTTCCCACGAGTCATCACCAGAAAGCATCCATAGTCTTGGGCGGGGGCGGGGGGTCATTATCGTCATGATACATGAACCAAAGGCAGTTTGGATAGTATTATGGAACGGAGCTGTGTGGCTGGCTGGCATTGCCCAGAGGTTATCCTGGTCGTTCACTTATGTGTTGGTGACAGAACTGATGTTGCTTTAACAGTCCTCCTGGTATCTTTCAAACACTACTGGCAAAGAAAGTAAAACAAAACAAACAAACCAAAAAACTAGACAGAGACATGCTTGTGAATTCCATTAAAATCCAAGGGAAGTGAAGACATCCTGAACTTTGGAAGCAGGGCAGAGAACATGCTCTCACTGGGACGTGGTGAGCAGAGTTACTGGGAAGAGATTAAAAAAGACTGGAGGCACCTCTTCAGCCTAAATTCCATTTCTCCAACTCACAAAATGCACGTGTGCAGGGATATCAGCACATCAACGTGCAGCGAATGTAAATATGAATTGAAACACCTTTTCTGCAAACTAGACACACAACCGGAACTAAGTTAAGATCATGCGGCTCGAATTTAAGCCACTGTATCATTATTCCCTTCAAAGTGAGGAGATTAAGGCTCCTTAAAATAATGTGTGGCAACTGTCTTCTATTTAAAAGCAAATTTTGTTTTGAGAAGTCCTCACCACCTTATTAATCAGCGGATGACCAAGCTATCACAAAATCAAGGCTGAAAAACCTCTGCTTGAAATAATAACTGCCTTCGACAATAATGGTACAGTTGCAGAGAGGAACATCTTTCAGAATTGTGGAACGGTGTCAAAAGTAGCCAGGAGATATGTACCCTCAATGCAGTTATTTGACCTTTTTTTATCCAAGGCTTTAAAGGTAAAATTTGATCTGCTCGGATGCGCTCTACCACGGAAACTTCCGTGAATTCTCGTCAGTAAAAGGAGAACGAAAATATTAAAGTGAAGAACAATTGTCTAGCAGTTGCATTTCCTGAGGGGGTCCACACCAAGTGTAACAAGAAGATAAATAGGGGAAAACTTTAAAATATGCAGGAAACGACCTCTCTTTCCTGCCCGCCCCCCGCCTGGCAAAACATCATGTGAACAAATGTATATCATAGAAAGTCACTGCTCATGTGACTGCGTCATGATGGAAATCAGGACAGGTTCTTTATCAAGCCAAAGTGTATAGATCAGATATATTTTTCAGGATACACCCTGAAAAGCCCAAGAGTATGTATTCTGTAATATACGCAATGTTCTATAATTCTATGTAGTATGTGGCATATTATATATAATAATCATCCAAAATATTCAACTAAAATGTGAAATGAGTTAAGGATAAACGAGCTATTTTCCTGAAAAGAAGCAAATGACTAAGACAAAAATCAACACTAATTTTTTAACACAATTACATTATGCCATCTTCATTGAAGTTATCAGGTCTAACACAGATTGCAAAGATAAAAATAAACAGACATTTTAAAATACGATTGTCTTCAAGTGATACCAGCACATGAATCACCTTTGCAAGCCGTCATCCAGTAAGGCATGCCTTAAACAGCTGGGTTTAAAATCACAGAGTTCTCGTTTTGCTTGAAACCAAAAACATGAAAAATATTGACTTACCTTTCTGTCCTCTATTTCCACACAGGTATTGCAGTCTACTTTGATATCCTGAGAGGAGGAGAAAAGAAAGAGAGAAAGGGCGGGAGTCAGACTTATGGCCAGAGGATGTTCAGTGGTGTCGCTGAAACGCCCTTTAAAATAATAAAGCGCTCACACTCTTAACGGCTGCTTCTCGAGCCATTGCTCTTTATAGCGCTTTTTAGAAGTATATGCTCTGGTGTTTGCGCTAGAGACATATGGATGTCATAACTAAGCTTTATTACATGCAGATGTGGGGTGAAGGCAGAAGCTGTGGATCAGAGGCCACAACAAAGAGAAGCTGATGGCTCATAAAATAATATGCCCCCAGACACCTTTGCTCACATCAGCAGAGGCTGCCCTTAACTGGATTTAATTTCTCTCTCCCATTCCAGATCTGGGATAGTCAAATCTATCTCCCTTCAACTCAAAGCCATCACTGTCTATTTTTCATCCTTCCCTCCATCCATCCATCCATCCGTCCATATTTATCATGTACCTACTTTTTATTCAGTTTTTTCTTGTTGCTTTGGAATGTAAAGGTGAAAAAAAATAAAACAAAAATAAAGATGGTTTCAACCCTCAAGGAACTCCCCAGTTAGACAACATAGCAGATACACACACAAGCAATTGTGATATTTGTTTATTCATTCAAAAGACAGGCATTCAGCACCTATTGCTTGCCAAGTCTTGCTCTAGGCATGGAAGACCCAACATACAAAACACAGGAAGGTCCAGCTGGTGATGCTTACATTCTGCTAGAAAAGGCAAACAGTAGAAAAGAAACATCAATAAATGGTTGGTGTTTTAGAAGAGGAAGCTTACCATGAAGAAAAGTAAAGCAGGAGAAGGGAAGGAGAAGGGAAATGCTGAGGGTAGAGAAGTAAGATTTTAAATTTAAAGAGAAGTGGCAACTGAGTAAAGGCTTGAAGGAAGTTAGGGGATGAGCGGTGAAGCCATCTGGCGAAAGAGCCTTTCAGCGCAAAGGTCCTGAGGGGAGATGTGTCAGACATGGTCAAACTAGAGGAAGGAGGCCTCTGTGGCTAGAGGGAGGGAAACAGTGGGAAGTGAGATCAAAGGAGGACATTGGTTTTCATTCTGAGAGCACTGAGGAACCACTGAGTCACTTTTGTTCTTATTGTGCAAAAATACACATAACATTTAGTATTCTAACCATTTCAAAGTGTACAGTTCAGAGGCATTAAGTACATTCACACTGTTGTGCAATCACCACCAACATCCATCTCGAGAACTTTTCCATCTTCCCAAACAGAAACTCCATAACCGTTAGACAATAACTCCCATTCCCCCAGCCCCCGGCTCCTGGTAACCACCTTTCTACTTTCTGTCTCTATGAATCTGACGGCTCTCAGTACCTCATTACATCAGTCTACCAGGACTACCATAACAAGGTATCACAGACAGGGTAGTTTAAACAATGGAAATTTATTTTCTCACAATTCTGGAGGCTAGAAGTCCAAAATCAAGATGCTCTCAGGGTTGGTTTCTGGTGAGATCTCTCTTGCAGGTTTGTAGATGGCCACCTTCTCACTGTTCCCTGTGTGTGCAGGGAGAGCTCTCTTCTTATAAGGGCACCAGTCCTATTGGATTAGGGCCTCACCCTTATGACCTTATTTAACCTTAATTACCTCTTTAAAGGCCCTATATCAAAGTGCAGTCACATTGGAGGTTAGGGTTTCAACACATGAATTTGGGGGTGAAGCACAATTCAGTCTTTAATACTGATATGAGAAAAACCATACAGTATTCACTCTTTTGTGTTTTATTTCGTTTAGCATAATGTCTCTACCCAAGGTTCATCCATGTAGTAGCATGTGTCAGGACTTCTTTCGCTTTTGAGGCTGGATAATATTTCACTGTATGGAGAGACCACATTTTGTCCATCCACTCATCTGTGGGTAGTCGTTTGGTTGTTTCCACATTTTGGCTACTGTGAATAGTGCTGCTATGAACATGGGTGGACACATACCTGTTCAAGTCCCTGCTTTCAATTCTTTTGTATATACACCCAGAAGCTGAATTGCTGAATCATATGGCATTCTAGGCTTAAGTCTTTGAGGAACCACCATACTGTTTTCCACAGAGGCTGCACCATTTTACACTCCCACAGGCAATGCACAAGGGATCCAGTTTCTCCACATCCTCACCCACACTTTGTTGTTTTCACTCGGGGGTTGCGAAGAGAGAACAGGTATTAGCTGACTTCTGTTTTTAACAGAATAGACAGTTGAGGGCCAAAAGTGCAAGTGGGGAGACCAGTCTGGGGTCTCCTGCAGGAGTTCAGGTCAAAGATGATGGTGGCTGGCAGAGGAGGTGGTGAGACGTGGTCAGAGTGCGGAGAGCGCAATAGATGTTCTGAAAGACTGGATGTTGGACGTGAGGGAAAGATTGGGGTCAAGGACCATTCCAAGGTGTCTGGCCTGAGGATGCTAGCAAAGGAGGGGGGGATTATGGGTGTGGCAGGATGGTATAGGGGTCTGCAAACAATAGTGGCTCCATTTTGCGTAAGTTAAGTCTATAGAAATGTTTATTCTCTCACCATTGGGTTGGGTTTACTCTGCTGATGCATCATGAGGACAGTGTGGATATAAGTGTAAGGCCATCCCCACAGTGATTATCAAGCACAGCAAATTCTAGGTCCACGTGAATCAAGAGTGGAACAAAACGAGACAATGTCATAAGACGAAGTTTTTGTTTTCTATGTAACAGACTGTTTTGCTACCAGCAAAGTGGGATTGAACCCGTGAGCAGTAACCGCAGGTCCCTTTGGTGCCAGGAACTCTGTGGGGCATTTTTCACACCTGTCCCTAAATTACTCCAAACCAAACAAGGTTAGGATTATCTAGTGTTTTATCTTTTTTTTTTTTAAAGTGTAATTGATTTACAATATTATATCAGTTTCAGGTATACAGCATAGTGAGTCAGGATTTTTTACAGCTTATACTCCATTAAAAGTTATTACAAGATAATGGCTATAATTCCCTGGGCTGTACAATATATCCTTGTTGCCTATGTATTTTATACATGGTAGTTTGTGTCTCTTAACCTCATATCCCTAATTTGTCCCTCCACCTTCCCTCTCCCCTTCAGTTATCATTGGTTTGTTTTCTATATCTGTGAGTCTGTTTCTGTTTTGCATGTACATTTATTTGTATTATTTTTTAGATTCCACATATGCATGATATGATACAGTATTTGTCTTTCTCTGTCTGATTTATTTCACTAAGCATGATTTTCTCTAAGTCCATCCATGTTGTTGCAAATGGCATTATCTCATTCTTTTTTATGGCTGAGTAATATTCCATTGTATATATGTACCACATATTCTTTATCCATTCATCTGCTGATGGACACTTAGGTTGCTCCCATGTCGTGGCTATTATAAATAGTGCTGCTATGAACATTGGGGTGCATGTATCTTTTTGAATTAGTGTTTCTGGTTTTTTCTGGGTATATACCCAGGAGTGGAATTACTAGATCATATGATAGTTCTATTTTCCATTTTGTGAGGACCCTCTATGCTGTTCTCCATAGTGGCTGCACCAACTTACATTCCCACCAACAGTGTAGAGGGTTCCTTCTTCTCCACATCCTCGCCAACATTTGTTATTTGTAGATTTTTTGATGATGGCCATTCTGACAGGTGTGAGCTGATAACTCACTGTGGGTCACACAGAGCTTAAATCTATACCTGGACGGGACACCTGACACCAGGCACTTTCTATCCTTTTCAGGTGATTTTATTTTATTTAAGTCAAGAGGGTTGGTCAGTCTGGATAGTTCAGGCCACATGTCTCAGCCTTTTCCTTGCTGTGGAAATGGAGAATCATCTAATGCAAGAATACCTAGAAAAGAAGTGCAGCTGTGGTTCTCCAGGTGTGGTTCCCACACCAGCAGCAGCAGCGTCACCTGTGTATTCTTGGGCCCCATCCCAGACCTAGTGAATCTGAATCTCTGGGGCGGGGACAGTTCAGTCCTGGCATCAGACTCCCTCTCCGAAAGTGCGGCTCTCCCATCTAATAGCTGGAGAGCCTTAGGCAAGTGACTTCACCTTTCAAAGCCTCGGTTCCCTCATCTGTAACATCGAGGCAATATGAGAAACTGGCCCTTCAAAGCGGGGTCTCCCCCACCAGCAACCAGGGTATCACTCGGGGGCTTGTTAAATGCAGCATCTCAGGCCCCACCCCAGAGATCCTGAATCAGAACCCACATTTTAATAAGTGTTATGGATAGAATGTTCATGTCCCCCCAAACGCATAGGTTGAAGCTCTTAAACCCAAGGTGGCTATATTTGGAGATGGGCCTCTAAAAATATAATTAAGGTTAAATGAGGTCATAAGGAGGGGACCCTGATCTGATAGGATTAGTACCCTTATAAGAAGGGACACCAGAGAGTTTGTCTGATCTCTCTACACCCATGCACCAAGAAAAGGCCACATGTGGACTCAGAGAGAAGGTGCTATCTGTTAGTCAGGAAGAGAGTGCTTACCAGAACTCGACCGTGCTACCACCCTGATCTTAGATTTCCAGCCTCCAAAACTGGGAGAAAATAAATTTCAGTTGTTTAAGCCCCAGTCTGCAGTATTCCGCTATGGCAGCCCCAGCAGATTAAGACCAGTTCCCAGATGACCGCAAGGCACAGTCGTAGGACTCGGGGTCATGATTTTCTCACTCAAACTCCTAATTAATGGCTGCGATCTCTGATTGACCTTTGCACATGGAGACAGCGAAGTGTCCCTACCACTTACTCAGAACTCTTTGAATTCGTCCTCTAAAGAACATGAAGAGAAAGTAGAGATTAATTCGGTATGGGAGTGATGAAAGCGTGGATTGTTTTAAAGCTAGGAGATGCCATCTAGAAACAAGGTAGGAAAAAGCAGTTTCCTGTCTGTTTGATGCTATTCCGACCAGGGGAAGCACGCATTTTCTTTCCTTCCTTGAGTGAAAATATGTTGAGTTTGCAAGGATGAGTCCAGATCTGATTTTGACTTACCCACACAGAAATGGCAGGTGTTAATCAACTCACGAACGAATCAATAAACCCAAGGCAGGTTTTTGTTTTTTAATCTGCCACCGAGGACCCACGCAAGGGGCAGGAAAAACCCATCTGGCAGGATCCAAGCTCTTGCCATTTCCCGAAGATTATTCAATTTATTCTTGTCAGGATTAATTTCCTAAACCCACGCTGGATTTTTTATTTAGGTGATACTGTTGGTTTGTCATCTGCTGCAGAATGACTCGGGAGGCACCCCAGGGGACACGCACTTGCTTCTGAACAATGGTGGACTCAAATTGGAAAAATGTCACTTTGGCAGGAACAAATTATTGTTCGGATCACTCCACGGAGAGCGGGTGTCTGCAGCTGGGCTCCGACCTGACCTTTTCCAAACCAGAGGAGTCGAGTAAGTACTTCGCTTGATGACTTCGCTTGGAGAACAGCTCAACTACTTAAGTGTTAAGTATGAATTTGGAGTCCTGGACTCATCACCAAGCAATCAATTTCCTTAGAGGAGTCAGCCACGCTCCTTTCTGTAGCTGGAAAACCCTGAACAGTGACTGACTGCCAAAGTACATGGAAACCTGCACACGCTATGGAGTCATGCTGCTTGGGTCCATATCACTGGGCTCTACCAGCGGTGCCTCAGCTTCTCCATCTGTAAAATAAAGGTAATAATAATAACAGCTGCCTCGTTTGTTGTGAGGCATACCGACAAGGGTCTTAGCTTATGCCAAGCCATCGAGAAACGTTAGCTATCGTTGATGGCATCCCCCAAAAGTCTCTGGGAGACCCAGTTCTGAGTGGAGTACTGAGAACTTTAAAAACAGTTCTATTTTTAAAGTTTTCTCTCCCAAGGCTTCTGACATCTCTCTCTGGCTTTTAGACATCAAAGCACGTGCGTGTCTGTTCTTTTCAGAAGCTGTTTCATCTCCCAAGAGACATTTCTTTTCTTCTGCGCTTTGTGTGTCGGTTCTTTCTGATGATTTTTATAGGTCAGGGTTATTTCTGCCCACAATGCGGGGGCACCATCATCCTGGAGCGTGGACCTGCATCATTCATAGCTCTGAAGAAGCCCGGAAGGTAAAGGTCCCCATGAACAGGTGGAGAGAAATGTCCACCAATGAGATTCCGGAGGCCTCCGAAGATTTAGAAGCTAGGAGCCTGTAATGGGTTGAATAGTTTCCCCCAAAAGATATGCCCATGTCCTAACCACTGGAACCTGTGAATGGGACATTATTTGGAAATAGCGTCTTTGAGGAGGTAATTAACGATCTTGAAATGAGATTGTCCTGGATTATCTGTATGGGTCCTAAATCCAATGACAAGTGCCCTTTTAAGAGACAGAGATGGGACTGCCCTGGTGGTCCAGTGGTTGAGACTTCGCCTTCCAATGCAGGGGGTACCGGTTTGATCCCTGGTCAGGGAGCTAGGATCCCACATGCCTCGCCGCCAAAAGACCAAAACATAAAACAGAAGCGATATTGTAACAAATTCAATAAAGACTTAAAAAAAGAAATGGTCCACATCAAAAAAATCTTAAAAGAAAAAAGACAGAGAGATGAGAAGCCCATGTAAAGACAGAGGCAGAGACGGGAGTGACGCAGCCACAAGCCTGGAGCCCCCAGAAGCTGGAAGAGGTAGGAGGGATCCTCCCCTAGAGCCTTCTGAGGGAGCACGGCCCTGCTGACAACAGCCCTGCCGTTACGCCCATGGTCCCTTGTGTTTTCAGAGGACAGTCCCTGGAACTGTCCTAAAATTAATGATTTTAGTTACCAATCCTGGAAGGGCAAAGGAAAGAAAAGATCAGGGTCCTGATGTTTGATGTAAGAGTTAAGTAAGGCTAATATATTTTTGACATGCCACTGTTCTCTTGGACTCAGATACTCACAAAGTCCCAGAGTGCTTTCAAGGGGAATACCTGCAGCTTAAGTCATCTCTTGGGAGCTGGGGGAAACGCAGCCAAAGTTTCACCTAACAAGTCCAAGTAGGGCTTATGATCAACTACTCTTACTGAGGGAAGAAATCCAAGTGTTTTGAGCTTCCTTTTCAAACCGAAAATAAACACTCCGGCGAGACAGTTTATAACATTAAGAAACAGTACATTTCGTCATCACGCTCCAAAAAAGAACTCAAAAGCGCATTTTAAATTCTTAATCGATGTTATGCGGGGTGGGGGGAGGAAGAATAATTTCCGCTCTACCTTCCTAGGTTCTTGGCTGAAACCCCCCTGTAATAGAGACAGATAAGAAGAGGAAAAGAAATAGAAGTTTAATAACATGTTTGCCCCCTGTACACGCGGGAGATACCCAGGAAAACTAAGTAACTGCCAGAAATGGCCCATCCACCACGTCAAGTAGCATCTCCAGCTAAAGATAAAAGATGCTGGGCGGGGGAGGCCCAACATGGGTGGTGACCAGGAAAAGCACAGTAAACAAGGGTATGGTTGGGATGCAGATTTAAGTCCTTGCCTTCTCCATGGATAAGAGTTTCTAGAGACTTGGAGCCCTCCTTCTCTACAGAGAGGGAGACACCTTTACAAATGGAGATTTTCCTTCTCAATGTAAATTTCCCTCACAAAAGGGCAACTTCTACTCTGTTTTCAGAGATTCTCCAGTATCCCTAGCCTCTCAAAAATAACCATCCCCCAACAATCCTTCTGTCAAAGAAGCATATTTTGGGGTGGCATATTCTGCTCCCCTTCAATTATAAATGGTTTCTCTCTTTTTTTTTTTTTTAATACTTCACTTTTTAATTTTTTATTATTTTTTAAATTTTATTATTTTGTGTGTGTGTGTTAGTTTCTGCTTTATAACAAAGTGAATCAGCTATACATATACATATATCCCCATATCTCTTCCCTCTTACAACTCCCTCCCTGCCACCCTCCCTATCCCACCCCTCTAGGTGGTCACAAAGCACCTAGCTGATATCCCTGTGCTATCGGCTGCTTCCCACTAGCTATCAGTCTTACATTTGGTAGTGTATATATGTCTATGCCACTCTCTCACTTTGTCCCAGCTTACCCTTCCCCCTCCTCGTGTCCTCAAGTCCATTCTTTAGTAGGTCTGCTTCTTTATTCCCGCCCTGCCCCTAGGTTCTTCATGACCTTTTTTTTTTTTTTTTTTTAAGATTCCATATATATGTGTTAGCACATGGTATTTGTTTTTCTCTTTCTGACTTACTTCACTCCGTGTGACAGACTCTAGGTCCATCCGCCTCACTACAAATAACTCAATTTTGTTTCTTTTTATGGCTGAGTAATATTCCATTGTATATATGTGCCACGTCTTCTTTACCCATTCATCTGTCGATGGACGCTTAGGTTGCTTCCATGTCCTGGCTATTGTAAATAGAGCTGCAATGAACACTGGGGTACATGACTCTTTTTGAATTATGGTTTTCTCAGGGTGTATGCCCAGTAGTGGGATTGCTGGGTTGTATGGTAGTTCTATTTTTACTTTTTTAAGGGACCTCTGGTTTCCTTTTCAATAGCAATTTTTCTGATAGTTTGGACACTTATATTTCTTATTGTTCTGAGCATTACAATTACTTCTAATTTAAAAGAAGGCAACCAATATGAGTTTAGATTCTAGAATTTAGAACATTATCTGTGATTTATTGCATCCTGAGTCTTTAATTTTTTTGACCTTCACAAAGACTCAGACTCTGAAAATAACTACAAGCCATAAGGACCACTGGCCCAATGTTTCCATTTTGCGGATGAAAAAAACAAACAAACAGTATTTAAGAGAGAGAGAGGGTAGGGAATTGGCTTTGATAGTTAATGTTATAAGAGGGATGGAAATCCATCTGGTCTACCTGCTATGTATTTTAGGCTTTCCCCAATACCCTATATTGTCCTGGAATCTGAGTATTTAAATCAATGTTCTAAATTTAATTGCCTTATTTAAGGGTAATGATTCTGCCCAACTTTTTAAAAAGTTCAGTAACTGTGTAGTCTTGCAGCCAGAGTTGGTGCAAATGTGACATCATGTGTGCCTTTCAGCTGAATTCTTCAGTCTGTGTCCACTCACCTCCAAGGACTAAGATTCAAATAAGGTCACTTGAGTACATGAAGAATAGTATACAAGGTCTGCACTGACATATTTCACCCACTTGATAACGTCTTCATTCACAAATTTGCTCAGCCCCTGCAATACCACATACGGCCAGCAGATGGTAGCAAATAACTATGAAAAATACCAAAAGCTCAAGGCAATATCTCAGAACATCCAATTCATCGGGTCTGTAAGCTTGAAATATCACAATCTTTCTGCTCCCTCAAAATTTGTCTCAAATGACTGTATGTTTTAATTAATAAGTCTTAATTACTTACCAGGAATGTGATCATTTGAAGAGGCATTTTATTAGTATGTGTCTAAGGTTCAGTAGGACAGAGTTCCCTGTTTCCAGATACAGGATATTCTGAAAACACTAAGGTTTCAATCTAAACGTAAGGAAGGCTGAGAATTTAAGACCTATTTATCCTGAAATGATAAAATTGGCAAAAAATGTATGTAAACTAACTAAAATCTCAACATAAATCCATTCAACCAAGAGAGTAGTCTAGTTGGCTAGGTCAGAAAGCAATGGTGCTAACTTTATAAATGTTTGGAGGAATTTTAAGGGAGGGGGGGGATATTTTCCTTGGAGGAGGGGAGTAGCAGGAAAGACCACAGAACTATTTTCCAACCCAGCTTTTATGCAAATAAAGATAGCAGGGCATTCATCTTAGAATTTTTTACTTCTTTCTTTGAGACTTACACCCTCAGCCCCATGAATTATTTTGTTCTCTTCACGTCACGTTCTTTGCAGCCTGGTTATCAGGGGATGCGAGCAAGCTGGCAGCAGCCAGGGCTGCTGGCTCAGCACAATTAAATTTGATACTGAGGAAGGCAGCCCCCTCTCAGGTAGGAGCAATATGTCACAGAGGTGAGCTCAAACTAAGGGTCTGTTTGCAAATAAGAGCTTTGCATTGGCATCACAGCAGGAGTTTAATGAGAGCGCTTTTAATTAACTGTAAAAGTAATTACCCATATTAGATGGAAATCGCACTTGTTTTTACATGAGGTGAATAATCTCAGTGCAGCTTTTAAGAATAATACTTCTGGAGGAGCTGTCAGCTGCAAACTCTCAACAAGAATGCTTAAAAACAGTATCGAGAGGAACCAAGATGGCGGAGTAGAAGGATGTGCTCTCACTCCCTCTTGTGAGAACACCAGAATCACAACTAGCTGCTGGACAATCATCAACAGGAAGACACTGGAACTCACCAAAAAAAGATACCCCACATCCAAAGACAAAGGAGAAGCCACAATGAGACGGTAGGAGGGGCGCAATCAGAGTAAAATCAAATCCCATAACTGCTGGGTGGGTGACGCACAGACTGGAGAACACTTACACCACAGAAGTCCACCCACTGGAGTGAAGGTTCTGAGCCCCACGTCAGGCTTCGCAACCTGAAGGTCCGGCAACGGGAGGAGGAATTCCTAGAGAATCAGACTTTGAAGCCTAGTGGGAATTGATCGCAGGACTTTGACAGTAGTGGGGGAAACACAGGCTCCACTTTTGAAGGGCACACACAAAGTAGTGTGTGCATCGGGACCCAGGGGAAGGAGCAGTGACCCCAGGAGAGACTGAACCAGACCTACCTGCTAGTGTTGGAGGGTCTCCTGCAGAGGTGGGGAGTGGCTGTGGCTCACCCTGGGGACAAGGACACTGGCAGCAGAAGTTCTGGGAAGTACTCCTTGGCGTCAGACCTCCCACAGTCTGTCATTGGCCCCACCAAAGAGTCCAGGTAGGCTCCAGTGCTGGGCTGCCTCAGGCCAAAGAACCAACAGGGAGGGAACCCAGCCCCACCCATCAACAGTCAAGCGGATTAAAGTTTTACTGAGCTCTGCCCACCAGAGCAACAGCCAGCTCTACCCACCACCAGTCCCTCCCATCAGGAAACTTACACAAGCCTCTTAGATAGCCTCATCCACCAGACGGCAGACAGCAGAAGCAAGAAGAACTACAATCCTGCAGCCTGTGGAACAAAAACCACATTCACAGAAAGACAGACAAGATGAAAAGGCAGAGGGCTATGTACCAGATGAAGGAACAAGATAAAACCCCAGAAAAACAACTAAATGAAGTGGAGATAGGCAACCTTCCAGAAAAAGAATTCAGAATAATGATAGTGAAGATGATCCAGGACCTCGGAAAAAAAATGGAGGTAAAGATCGAGAAGATGCAAGATATGTTTACCAAGGACCTAGAAGAATTAAAGAACAAACAAACAGAGATGAACAATACAATAACTGAAATGAAAACTACACTAGAAGGAACCAATAGCAGAATAACTGAGGCAGAAGAACGGATAAGTGACCTGGAAGACAGAATGGTGGAATTCACTGCTGCGGAACAGAAGAAAGAAGAAAGAATGAAAAGAAATGAAGACAGCCTAAGAGACCTCTGGGACAACATTAAACGCAACAACATTCGCATTATAGGGGTCCCAGAAGGAGAAGAGAGAGAGAAAAGACCCGAGAAAATATTGGAAGAGATTATAGTCAAAAACTTCCCTAACATGGGAAAGGAAAGAGCCACCCAAGTCCAGGAAGCACAGAGAGTCCCATACAGGATAAACCCAAGGAGAAACACGCCGAGATGCATAGTAATCAAACCGGAAAAAATTAAAGACAAAGAAAAATTATTGAAAGCAGCAAGAGAAAAACGACAAATAACATACAAGGGAACTCCCATAAGGTTAACAGCTGATTTCTCAGCAGAAACTCTATAAGCCAGAAGGGAGTGGCATGATATACTTAAAGTGATGAAAGGGGAGAACCTACAACCAAGATTACTCTACCCGGCAAGGATCTCATTCAGAGTCGATGGAGAAATCAAAAGCTTTACAGACAACCAAAAGCTAAGAGAATTCAGCACCACCAAACCAGCTCTACAACAAACGCTAAAGCAACTTCTCTAAGTGGGAAATGCAAGACAAGAAAAGGACCTACAAAAACAAACCCAAAACAATTAAGAAAATGGTCATAGGAACATACATATCGATAATTACCTTAAACGTGAGTGGATTAAATGCTCCAACCAAAAGACACAGGCTTGCTGAATGGATACAAAAACAAGGCCCACATATATGCTGTCTACAAGAGACCCACTTCAGACCTAGGGACACATACAGACTGAAAGTGAGAGGATGGAAAAAGATAGTCCATGCAAATGGAAATCAAAAGAAAGCTGGAGTAGCAACACCCATATCAGAAAAAATAGACTTTAAAATAAAGAATGATACGAGAGACACCGAAGGACACTACATAATGATCAAGGGATCAATCCAAGGAGAAGATATAACAATTATAAATATATATGCACCCAACACAGGAGCACCTCAATACATAAGGCAAGTGCTAACAGCTCTAAAAGAGGAAATCGACAGTAACACAATAATAGTGGGGGACTTTAACACCTCACTTACACCAACGGACAGATCATCCAAAATGAAAATTAATAAGGAAACACAAGCTTTAAATGACACAATAGACCAGGTAGATTTAATTGATATTTATAGGACATTCCATCCAAAAACAGCAGATTACACTTTCTTCTCAAGTGTGCACGGAACGTTCTCCAGGATAGATCACATCTTGGGTCACCAATCAAGCCTCAGTAAATTTAAGAAAATTGAAATCATATCAAGCATCTTTTCTGACCACAACGCTATGAGATTAGAAATGAATTACAAGGGAAAAACCGTAAAAAACACAAACACATGGAGGCTAAACCATACGTTACTAAATAACCAAGAGATCACTGAGGAAATCAAAAAATACCTAGAGACAAATGACAATGAAAACGCGGCGATCCAAAACCTATGGGATGCAGCAAAAGCAGTTCTAAGAGGGAGGTTTACAGCAATACAAGCCTACCTCAAGAAACAAGAAAAATCTCAAATAAACAATCTAACCTTACACCTAAAGGAACTAGAGAAAGAAGAACAAACAAAACCCAAAGTGAGCAGAAGGAAAAACATCATAAAGATCAGAGCAGAAATAAATGAAATAGAAACAAAGAAAACAATAGCAAAGATCAATAAAACTAAAAGCTGGTTCTTTGAGAAGATAAACACAATTGATAAACCATTAGCCAGACTCATCAAGAAAAAGAGGGAGAGGACTCAAATCAATAAAATCAGAAATGAAAAAGGAGAAGTTACAACAGACACCGCAGAAATACAAAGCATCCTAAGAGACTACTACAAGCAACTCTATGCCAATAAAATGGACAACTTGGAAGAAATGGACAAATTCCTAGAAAGGTATAACCTTCCAAGACTGAACCAGGAAGAAATAGAAAATATGAACAGACCAATCACACGTAATGAAATTGAAACTGTGATTCAAAATCTTCCAACAAACAAAAGTCCAGGACCAGATGGCTTCACAGGTGAATTCTATCAAACATTTAGAGAAGAGCTAACACCCATCCTTCTCAAAGTCTTCCAAAAAATTGCAGAGGAAGGAACACTCCCAAACTCATTCTATGAGGCCACCATCACCCTGATAGCAAAACCAGACAAAGATACTACAAAAAAAGAAAATTACAGACCAATATCACTGATGAATATAGATGCAAAAATCCTCAACAAAATACCAGCAAACAGAATCCAACAGCACATTAACAGGATCATACACCATGATCAAATGGGATTTATCCCAGGGATGCAAGGATTCTTTAATATATGCAAATCAATCAATGTGATACACCATATTAACAAATTGAAGTATAAAAACCATATGATCATCTCAATAGATGCAGAAAAAGCTTTTGACAAAATAAACACCCATTTATGATAAAAACTCTCCAGAAAGTGGGCAGAGGGAACCTACCTCAACATAATAAAGGCCATATAAGACAAACCCACAGCAAACATCATTCTCAATGGTGAAAAACTGAAAGGATTTCCTCTAAGATCAGGAACAAGACAAGGACGTCCACTCTCACCACTATTATTCAACATAGTTTTGCAAGTCCTAGCCAAGGCAATCAGAGAAAAAAAAGAAATAAAAAGAATACAAATTGGAAAAGAAGAAGTAAAACTGTCACTGTTTGCAGATGACATGATACTATACATAGAGAATCCTAAAAATGCCACCAGAAAACTACTAAAGCTAATCAATGAATTTGGTAAAGTTGCAGGATACAAAATTAATGCACAGAAATCTCTTGCATTCCTATACACTGATGATGAAAAATCTGAAAGAGAAATTAAGGAAACACTCCCATTTACCATTGCAACAAAAAGAATAAAATGCCTAGGAATAAACCTATCTAGGGAGCAAAAAAAATGGAGCTGGGGGAATCAGACTCCCTGACTTCAGACTATACTACAAAGCTACAGTAATCAAGACAATATGGTATTGGCACAAAAACAGAAACATAGATCAATGGAACAAGATAGAAAGCCCAGAGATTAACCCACGCACCTATGGTCAACTAATCTATGACAAAGGAGGCAAAGATATACAATGGAGAAAAGACAGTCTCTTCAATAAGTGGTGCTGGGAAAACTGGACAGCTACATGTAAAAGAATGAAATTAGAATACTCCCTAACACCATACACAAAAATAAACTCAAAATGGATTCGAGACCTAAATATAAGACTGGACACTATAAAACTCTTAGAGGAAAACATAGGAAGAATACTCTTTGACATAAATCACAGCAAGATCTTTTTTGATCCACCTCCTAGAGTAATGGAAATAAAAACAAAAATAAACAAATGGGACCTAATGAAACTTCAAAGCTTTTGCACAGCAAAGGAAACCATAAACAAGACGAAAAGACAACCCTCAGAATGGGAGAAAATATTTGCAAATGAATCAACGGACAAAGGATTAATCTCCAAAATATATAAACAGCTCATTCAGCTCAATATTAAAGAAACAAACACCCCAATCCAAAAATGGGCAGCAGACCTAAATAGACATTTCTCTAAAGAAGACATACAGACGGCCACGAAGCACATGAAAAGATGCTCAACATCACTAACTATTAGAGAAATGCAAATCAAAACTACAATGAGGTATCACCTCACTCCCGTTAGAATGGGCATCATCAGAAAATCTACAAACAACAAATGCTGGAGAGGGTGCGGAGAAAAGGGAAACCTCTTGCACTGCTGGTGGGAATGTAAATTGATACAGCCACGATGGAGAACAGTATGGAGGTTCCTTAAAAAACTAAAAATAGAATTACCATATGACCCAGCAATCCCACTACTGGGCATATACCCAGAGAAAACCGTAATTCAAAAAGACACATGCACCCGAATGTTCACTGCAGCACTAGTTACAATAGCCAGGTCATGGAAGCAACCTACATGCCCATCAACAGACGAATGGATAAAGAAGTTGTGGTACATATATACAATGGAATATTACTCAGCCATAAAAAGGAACGAAATTGAATCATTTGTTGAGACGTGGATGGATCTAGAGACTGTCATACAGAGTGAAGTAAGTCAGAAAGAGAAAAACAAATATCGTATATTAACGCATGTATGTGGAACCTAGAAAAATGGTACAGATGAGCCAGTTTGCAGGGCAGAAGTTGAGACACAGATGTAGAGAATGGACATATGGACACCAAGGGGGGAAAACTGCGGTGGGGTGGGGATGGTGGTGTGCTGAATTGGGCGATTGGGATTGACATGTATACACTGATGTGTATAAAATTGATGCCTAATAAGAACCTGCAGTATAAAAAAAACAAACAAACAAAAAAGAATAAAATGCCTAGGAATAAACCTATCTAGGGAGACAAAAGACCTGTATGCAGAAAACTATACTAAACTGATGAAAGAAGCTAAAGATGATACCAACAGATGGAGAGATATACCATGTTCTTGGATTGGAAGAATCAATATTGTGAAAATCACTATACTACCCAAAGCAATCTACAGATTCAATGCAATCCCTATCAAAGTACCAATGGCATTTTTTACGGAACTAGAACAAAAAATCTTAAAATTTGTATGGAGACACAAAGGACCCCGAATAGCCAAAGCAGTCTTGAGGGAAAAAAACGGAGCGGGAGGAGTCAGACTCCCTGACTTCAGACTATACTACAAAGCTACAGTCATCAGGACAATATGGTACTGGCACAAAAACAGAAACATAGATCAATGCAACAAGATAGAAAGCCCAGAGATAAACCCACGCACCTATGGTCAACTAATCTATGACAAAGGAGACAAGGATATACAACGGAGAAAAGACAGTCTCTTCAATAAGTGGTGCTGGGAAAACTGGACAGCTACATGTAAAAGAATGGAATTAGAACACTCCCTAACACCATACACAAAAATAAACTCAAAATGGATTCGAGACTTAAATGTAACAGCGGACACTATAAAATTCTTTGAGGAAAGCATAGGAAGAACACTCTTGGACATAAATCACAGCAAGATCTTTTTTGATCCACCTCCTAGAGTAATGGAAATAAAAACAAAAATAAACAAATGGGACCTAATGAAACTTAAAAGCTTTTGCACAGCAAAGGAAAACATAAAGAAGATGAAAAGACAACCCTCAGAACGGGAGAAAATATTTGCAAATGAGTCAATGGACAAAAGATTAATCTCCAAAATATATAAACAGCTCATGCAGCTCAATATTTATAAAACAAACAATCCAATCCAAAAATGGACAGACCTAAATAGACATTTCTCCAAAGAAGACATACAGATGGCCAAGAAGCACATGAAAAACTGCTCAACATCACTAATTATTAGAGAAATGCGAATCAAAACTACAATGAGGTATCACCCCACACCAGTTAGAATGGGCATCATCAAAAATCTACAAACAATAAATGCTGGAGAGGGTGTGGAGAAAAGGGAACCCTCTTGCACTGCTGGTGGGAATGTAAATTGATACAGCCACTATGGAGAACAGTATGGAGGTTCCTTAAAAAACTAAAAATAGAATTACCATATGATCCAGCAATCCCACTGCTGGGCATATACCCAGAGAAAACCGTAATTCAAAAAGTCACATGCACCCCAATGTTCATCGCAGCACTATTTACAACAGCCAGGTCATGGAAGCAACCTAAACGCCCATCGACAGACGAATGGATAAAGAAGTTGTGGTACATATATACAATGGAATATTACTCAGCCATAGAAAGGAACGATATTGAGTCATTTGTTGAGACGTGGATGGATCTAGAGACTGTCATATAGAGTGAAGTAAGTCAGAAAGAGAAAAACAAATATCGTATATTAACGCATGTATGTGGAACCTAGAAAAATGGTACAGATGAACCGGTTTGCAGGGCAGAAGTTGAGACACAGATGTAGAGAACAAACGTTTGGACACCAAGGGAGGGAAAGCTGTGGGGGAAGGGGTGGTGGCGTGATGAATGGGACAATTGGGATTGACATGTGTATACTGATGTGTATAGAATGGATGACTAATAAGAACCTGCTGTATAAAAAAGTGAAATAAAATTCAAAAATTAAAAACAAAAACAAAACAGTATCGAGGAGAAAAATACCATCCCAGGAGGCTCAGGATTTGTCACCTGCTATGCTGCTTCTCTTTGCATTTATAACAAGAGCCAGCATCTGAGTACATCCTCTCTACAGCTGTATAGTCAGAGAGACACCCCGACAAAAGCTTCCACATCTTGTAAGGTTTTCAGGGAGTTTTCTTTTTTGACTTTTGGTTTTTAGCCCCCTGGATGATCCCCAGCTCTTCTGTGGATGGGCTGGTGTGAATAATGAAGGGACTCAGCCAAAACAGGCACTAAAGGGAAGATGAAGAAAGATAACGGGCCTGTGGGGTGTGCCTTCCACGAACTAAAGTGGATACTGTCCAAAGAACAAAATAGATTATTGAGGAGGAAGCAAGTGCAGGAGCTGCTAGCTTAGGTTCAAAGAGATCCCGGTGCCATTCACGGACTGCCATTGTACTTGGAAGTCCCAGGGCAGAACTTTGATGAGGATAGATGTCTGCATCACCAACGCCAAAACAAAAAGGCAGCACCCCCTCCCTGGATTTATAAATAGCACGAGAAAACGACAGAGGTCAACGTTAAGAGGGAATGAAGGTGAAACCAGACTCCTCGGGTAGGGAGCTGTGTTAAGATGCCATCCATCCTCTGGGCTCTGGAACTTCCCCCGACTTAGAAAAGAGTGGGCCCCCGAACTTCCTATTTGAACCACAGTGAAGCATAAACAGCTAGGGTAGAGTTTGCAAATACAAAGTTACTGGGTAATTATTTATATGTGGATAGGCACCTTCATTAAGGGAGTTGAGGATGCAATTATAAAATTGAAGTTTAGTGCACTCCAGTGAAGCAACTGCACGGAAGATGAGGAAATCGGGATGCAGACAGGTGAGTTTACACCCGTCATGTCAGCCAGCAGCTTTGTAGCCAATCAGGTCCCTTCTAAAAAGACACTTGGTCTTCCATTTGAATAGTGTGTCTGCCATTGTGATTATTTTCCCGTCTATAGCCTCCTTTGGGTTTTTGTTGCTGTTGTGTTGCTGTTAATGCTTGTTTTTTATCTTTACCTTAAAACAGCCCCTAGAGGGGGCTAGAGCAGGAAATGTACTGGTTTGATAAGATGCCCAGAGAACTTAACTGGTTCAAGGTCAGCTGAAAGAGGAGCCAGAGCTGGAACTTGTATCTCCCACAGGGAGTTTTTATTTCTTTCTATGGGGCCGCCCAGCTTTTCCTAGTATCTCCTATACCTGATATACCCTAAATCGAGCTGCTTCTCCCACAGGGTCAATGTAAAGGGTTCAAAATTAAGAAAGAAAAAGAAATAAAGACTATAGCTTGGTTCTTCATTAGCACACCAACCTCTTGAGGGAGTGTGACATAGTGAACATGTGGCAATACTAAGATAATGAAATAAGTCACAGTGATATTTGAAGGAAAATGCAATGAGGGGGTGCACTTTAATTTCACTTCCATGTGTGGATCAGAGTATCTATACATAAGAGAGAAGACTCAAGAATGAGTCTACCTTGCTTCAAATCCTGACTCTGCCACTTCACAGCTACATGGGTTTACAAGGCAGCTTATCTGTGCTTTAGTTCCTGTATTTCAAAAGGTGGGATTAATATCAGTCCTGATACCATGAGGCTGGTGTTAGCATTAAGTGACATAAAGTACGTAAAGAGCTGTCACATCGGGACTTCGTTGGTGGTCCAGTGGGTAAGACTCTGCACTCCCAGTGCAAGGGGGCTGGGTCCGATCCTTGCTCAGGAAACTAGGTCCCACATGTATGCCACAACTAAGAGTCCGCATGCTGCAACTAAAAGATCCCACATGGCCACAATGAAGATCCCGAGTGCCTCGGCTGAGACCGGGTGCAGCCAAAATAAATAAATATATATGTATATATGTGTATACATATATATATATATATTTTTTTTGTTTGTTTGTTTGTTTTTTTAAAGAGCTGTCACACAGTTAGGAGTCAAAAATGTTTGTTATTACAGTTGCAATTTTATATTTTCATTATATTTATCTATTACTTTGTACATTACATGATGAAGGAGAGCAGAATATGCCACCCCAAAGGGTGCCACTTAGCATACTGATTATCTTGAATTAAAGCTACTTAAGAAGCAGCCAGTGAAAGAAAGTACACTGACCCTCCTTTGTCACCCTGAAAACAGGAAATAAGTCTCCCATGTGAAAGGTACCCTCCCTGTACCAGGAGGGTAGAAGGCATCCTTATCACCAGAGACACAGAATTAAGGGCCGAGAAAGTTGTATCAACAAACCTTGTTACTCCCTCACTAACTTACTATCCCAAGCCCAAACTTCTTTGTCTTGTCAATTCTTCACAAATGTATTGTTTCTTTGCCTAAAACGTATACAGGTTGTCTGCTTTGGTCACGTCTTTGAGGCTCATACATTTATGAGTTCCCATAGGTATGAAATTAAATCTGTTTTTCTCCTGTGAATCTGTTTTTAGGTCAATTAATTATTAGGGTAGTCAAAGATCCTAGAAAGGAAGAAAGGAAAGGTTTTCCTCTCCTACAGTACTGGCACCATCGTAGGGCTCCTCACGGCGGGACCCGGCTCCGTCCAAGGCTGCTACAAGCTGAGAGCCCTGGGTCCCCTGAGAAGCATGGGCAGAAAGCAAGAATTCTGACCAGGTCCATCTTCTGGATCTCTGCCTGCAGGGTCCAGTGGAAATAAGAGTGGTACAAGTCCTTCTCTTTTTCTAAATTTAAATTTGCAGGAGAAAATATTTGAGTGAATTGATTCCTTGGTTCTAGTGACTTTGGTCAAGATTTGTTACGAATACTCTTGTTTTGTATTGATCCCTTTCCTCCCAGAGACGGTCAGTGTTCTCCTTTGTCTCTGTCTTTTGTGTCATTTGTCATACAGAGAAAAACCATAGAGGAGAACACAGGCATACGTCCTATAAGCCCGTGGTTCAAGCCGGCCTCACAGACTGGTGTATTCACGGTTCTCACTGGACCGGCATTTGTTTGGACAAGCTTTGCTGTGGGTCCGCCATCTAAAATCAGATAAGGTGTTCCTTTCAGCTTCTTCTGTGTCCTGAGAGCTTGGCTTTGTGGCCAATGAGAATATTCTCTCTGGTCTCTGCCACCCAGAAGGTGCCTGAACCAGTGTGCACAGGGAGGCCAGTCAAACAGACTGGGATTCCAAGTCACAGTGTCACAAGCAGCGCTCTCTTTGTCCAGCCGAGCCAGCTCTCAGGGGAGTCTGTCCTAAGGGGTCCCGGTCCACTGGGGTCTTTGTCATCTCAACCTTTGTTCGTGCTGGAATCACCCCATTCCAGCAGCCCAGTGCCATAGATCAGCAGGTCTGTAACTGGAGATGTATCATGAGAGACCAGAGACACCGTTTTCACTACACAATTCTTACCCCCATGACAAGGAAGGTCTTTGCTTTCTCAGGCTAACTCTGGAGATGAACTTTCTGGATCTTGTAAGGACTTCATCCAGTGCACCCTCTTTTGGGATACCTCTCAGGTCCTTTGTTAAGCCATAAAAAGGCTTATTGGTTTCACTTGCCATTGATATTAACATAAGATCCTACTCATCAATGGCCAGATGATGCATCCTTTGAATGGGCTATATTTAAAAGAAAAAAAAAGGGAATTCCCTGGCAGTCCAGTGGTTAGGAATCTGCGCTTTCACTGCTGAGGGCCCGGGTTCAATTCCTGGTCGAGGAACTAAGATCCCACAAGCTGGGCGGCACAAAAAAAATAAATAAAATATAAACATATTAAAAATATATACATATTATATTATATAAATATTACAAATAAAATAATATAAATAAATAAAAAGAACAAATATAAATAAATAAAAAGAAAAGAGAAAAAAGTTTCTAGTGAGCTCTCATCCTAAACAATTGTTTTATCGGAAAGACCAAATTAAAAGGTGGACAAAGGAATGTAACAGCTAGCCTTGGGGGCTCCCTTAATAAAAAGAAGGAACAGACATTAGACTCAGAACAAAAAATAAAGTCCACATTCAACATAAATTTCCCTTCTTAAAATACAGCCCCACCTCCTCAAAAAAATTTCTTTAACTCCCAAAACTCCTCCAACTCCCCCACACCCCAAATTCCTTAAACACCCAGCTGCCTGTTTTAACTTCCCTTTCCCTACAAGATTTTGCGAAGGACACACCAGCCTGATCTCTAGCTCCAGGATATACAGGTGATTCATGTAAATGCTGAAAGCCAGGAAGAGAATTTAGCAGAAGCATCCCGGATGGACAGTGGGGGTCACATTACTGGGCTCTACCATCAGACCCTGCCAGCTCCAGTTCCTCCTCTGCAATGTTCTTTGTGGATGGATCCTAGACCCTCACCCAAAGAATTCATGTTCCCTGGACAGCAGCAGATCTTTTAAATTATGAAGCCCCTTTCCTTCCACTTTTAGAGGATCCTGCTGAATTGAGAGAGGAAGTAGAAAGCTTAGTAGCCATTCACAGCCCCCCTCACAGAAGAAACAGATGGCCAGAAATTCTCCCAGGCCCTCTAGCAAACGACCAGGAAATGGCTCAGATGGAGGCTGGTTCTCAGGTACCGATAGAAACATTAGCAGGGGCTTTCCCCTCTAAGGTGAATTGGTCTAAGGTTAAATTGTGCACTCAGAGAGAAGAACATCTGAAGGCTCTTGTTGAACGTGTTATACAGACCTTTCAAAGGCACACTGCACTAAACCCTGAAGCTCTGGAACATAGAAATCCTTTAATTTCTGCCTTAGTAGGAAATTTTCTCCCTGATATAAAAAGGCAAAATTCAAAATAGTGTGGTTGAGTGGGCTAGTCAAACTCTAAGTATTATAATGAAAGCAGCTACCCAATTCTTTGAAGATAGCTTGCAGGAATGCAAGAGAAAAAGAGTTAAAATGAAAGATTTTTGATTTGCAATGAAAGCATAACTCTGAAAACAACTCTAAGTCCACTCAAACCCTTTCTTCTTTGCCTTCAGACATTTGCAGATATTGTAAAAAATCAGGACACTGAAAACACAATTGTCCTGCACTTAAGAAGGGAGAATTTAAATAGTAATTACTCTAGCCTTGTGATAATACATAAGTACACTCCACAACGTTTAGAATTTGCATTTTTTTCCCTCTGTCCCTTGAAGATGTAAATACTTCCATGTCTTTGAAATGTAAATACTCCAGGAGGTATCTAAAACTATGCCCGCTCTCACCTGAGACTGAAGGAGAAAAAAAGAGAAAAGAGGTTTTTTTGTTAAATACAGGTTGCTATAAAGACTCCCTTGCCCAAATCTAGAACACAGCTTCCATAAAATTACTTGTGAAGGACAAATACAAATCTTAAGTGTCTTCTCCACCAATATTATTAAACTTAACTTGTTCCAACTGTTCATTTACAAGCTAGTGAGTTTTCTATTATCATACCCATCTCACGACTAAAATCTTAGAACAAAAACTGTAAGATCTCGAGCAGAAGCAAGAAGAACTACAATCCTGAAGCCTGTGGAACAAAAACCACGTTCACAGAAAGACAGACAAGATGAAAAGGCAGAGGGCTATGTACCAGATGAAGGAACAAGTAAAAAACCCCAGAAAAACAACTAAATGAAGTGGAGATAGGCAACCTTCCAGAAAAAGAATTCAGAATAATGATAGTGAAGATGATCCAGGACCTCGGAAAAAGAATGGAGGCAAAGATCGAGAAGATGAAAGAAATGTTTAACAAAGACCTAGAAGAATTAAAGAACAAACAAACAGAGATGAACAATACAATAACTGAAATGAAAACTACACTAGAAGGAACCAATAGCAGAATAACTGAGGCAGAAGAACGGATAAGTGACCTGGAAGACAGAATGGTGGAATTCACTGCTGCGGAACAGAAGAAAGAAGAAAGAATGAAAAGAAATGAAAACAGCCTAAGAGACCTCTGGGACAACATGAAACGCAACAACATTCGCATTTTAGGGTTCCCAGAAGGAGAAGAGAGAGAGAAAGGACCAGAGAAAATATTTGAAGAGATTATAGTCGAAAACTTCCCTAACATGGGAAAGGAAAGAGCCACCCAAGTCCAGGAAGCGCAGAGAGTCCCATACAGGATAAACCCAAGGAGAAACACACCGAGACACATAGTAATCAAACTGGCAAAAATTAAAGACAAAGAAAAATTATTGAAAGCAGCAAGGGAAAAACGACAAATAACATACAAGGGAACTCCCATAAGGTTAACAGCTGATTTCTCAGCAGAAACTCTGTAAGCCAGAAGGGAGTGCCATGATATACTTAAAGTGATGAAAGGGAAGAACCTACAACCAAGATTACTCTACCTGGCAAGGATCTCATTCAGATTCAATGGAGACATCAAAAGCTTAACAGACAAGCAAAAGCTAAGAAAATTCAGCACCACCAAACCAGCTCTACAACAAATGCTAAAGGAACTTCTCTAAGTGGGAAACACGAGAGAAGAAAAGGACCTACAAAAACAAATCCAAAACAATTAAGAAAATGGTCATAGGAACATACATATCGATAATTACCTTAAACGTGAATGGATTAAATGCTCCAACCAAAAGACACAGAATGGATACAAAAACAAGACCCACATATATGCTGCCTACAAGAGACCCACTTCAGACCTAGGGACACATCACACTGAAAGTGAGAGGATGGAAAAAGATAGTCCACGCAAATGGAAATCAAAAGAAAGCTGGAGTAGCAATACTCATATCAGAAAAAATAGACTTCAAAATAAAGAATGTTACAAGAGACAAGGAAGGACACTACATAATGATCAAGGGATCAATCCAAGGAGAAGATATAACAATTATAAATATATATGCACCCAACACAGGAGCACCTCAATACATAAGGCAAGTGCTAACAGCTCTAAAAGAGGAAATCGACAGTAACACAATAATAGTGGGGGACTTTAACACCTCACTTACACCAATGGACAGATCATCCAAAATGAAAATAAATAAGGAAACACAAGCTTTAAATGACACAATAGACCAGAGAGATTTAATTGATATTTATAGGGCATTCCATCCAAAAACAGCAGATTACACTTTCTTCTCAAGTGTGCACGGAACATTCTCCAGGATAGATCACATCTTGGGTCACCAATCAAGCCTCAGTAAATTTAAGAAAATTGAAATCATATCAAGCATCTTTTCTGACCACAACGCTATGAGATTAGAAATGAATTACAGGGGAAAAAAACGTAAAAAACACAAACACATGGAGGCTAAACAATACGTTACTAAATAACCAAGAGATCACTGAAGAAATCAAAGAGGAAATCGAAAAATACCTAGAGACAAATGACAATGAAAACGCGGCGATCCAAAACCTATGGGATGCAGCAAAAGCAGTTCTAAGAGGGAAGTTTATAGCTATACAAGCCTACCTCAAGAAACAAGAAAAATCTCAAATAAACAATCTAACCTTACACCTAAAGGAACTAGAGAAAGAAGAACAAACAAAACCCAAAGTTAGCAGAAGGAAAGAAATCATAAAGATCAGAGCAGAAATAAATGAAATAGAAACAAAGAAAACAATAGCAAAGATCAATAAAACTAAAAGCTGGTTCTTTGAAAAAAGAAAAACTGTAAGATCTCTGCATCTGTCTATGTGTGCTTATGTTATGTCTATGGATGAACAATATAATATATATGATATGTTTCTACCTGTATATAGCACTACCAAAATTAGTGTGTAAAGAGCTCTATTTAATTTGCTTAAAGGCAAAGAAGTGCTTATTAAAGTAAGTATTCTAAGTCTCAGAAATATAATAGAAACTAACCCAAATGTTTTTCAAGTTTACATGATGTAGAACAATTTTCAGTAAATAAAAGCTAGTTTAAGTTTGTTGTTTTAATTAATACAGACATGTCTTTAGGTTTATCAGCATTAAGTATAATACTTTTATTCTACCTAGGTTTCCTGAAAGTCTCGTAAGTTCATGCTATCTCTGTTACAAAATTTATCAGCAAGAAAAAGAGCTTGAGATGATAGCGGACTTTGTCTAGTGTCTCATGAACTGTTCATGGGCAAGGCAAGCGTAATTGTTGGGAGCAAATAGTTTAGATAGATGTTAAGTAGGATAAGAGTTTTTAGGTGAACTTCTCAGCAATAATTATGTTTTATGATATGTCTACATTATAAATAGTTTCCCAAAATCGTTTGATAACTTAAACCTTAAAATTTTGCTAAGTTAAATTAAATGATGGGAATTCACTGAATATATAGATCATTTCCAAATAATATAAAATGCAGAAACACTGATTATTAAACATGTTTATCCACTTTTGGCTTATTACAGAGTAACTAAAGATATTTGGATCTGTCAGGAAACATGTCTTGGGCCACATTTTTAAAAAGTGTACTGTGAGGAAGCATATGTTTCTAGAAATTACTAAATGTATTCATAAGTTGGCCAATCAAAAGGATGCTGGTATGACAGGTAGTTCACAACTGTTTTTTTCTTTATTTTCATTAGAAATTAAGGCTTTTAAGGGTTAAAAACGTTAATATATGTAATTAAAGTTACCAGAAATAATAAGGGGAACATCTCTGTATGCAAGGAAAGTAGAATGTGTGTTTTTAGTAAGAGAGGTTATGAGGAATAAAGATGCACTTTTTGTTGAGGGAAAAGAAAGTAATTTTGTGCTAAAGTGAGGCTGGTTATTTCAGAATGGGAAAGAGGAAAAACGTAAGACAAAATCTGAATGTAGAAAAGAAAGTTATATAAAGTTTATGGAAAAGAGGAATCTTGGGAAATGAACTGGGATCTTGGGAAACATGTGATCAAGCTGGCTAAGACTGGAATGGCTGCAACTAAATTAAAAATTAATGAATGAACTTTAATATCAAAAATACACTGGTGAAAAATTAGAATTTGGTTTCTCTCTGCTAAAAGGAAGTTTCTTAGACTACTAGTCTGCTCTTGATAAGAGATTATGAAAGTTTTTGTTTCTTTGTTTGTTTTGTTTTGTTTTATCTTTTAAGTAATCTGCCTAGAAAGCAAAGATTTTGTGTCTTACCAAAATAACTTCCCGTGCTTCATGTTATCTTTATGATCAAGCCATTTATAACTTAAGTAAACCTAGTCTTTTCAATATTAAGAATTGAATTTTGCTCAGAACTATGTAACTTTCCATATTTTCCTTTGAAATTTTTTTGTCACTTTGGTTAACTGGATAAGATAATTAAGTTTGTTTCATAATTATCTGTGCCCCTATCTAATCAAGTATTTTAAAAACTTGTTGATATTTTTGACAAACTTCCCAAAATCAAATTCTAATCTTTTGATCTGGAAGTAATTTTAGGATTTTCCTGGAACAACTTAAAAAACTTGTTCTCTCTCCTTATGAAAAGGGAGATGTTAGACTAATTAGGCATATTTGATATGTTAAATTACATGGGAAGCATTGTCAAATAAAAAGTAATACTAAGCTTTTTAATGTTGTATTTGTATGGGTACATAAGTAAAGAAATTATATGAAATTCCTAGAAATCAGACATCCTGGTATAATATTATCACCTGTATTTCTAGTTATAATATTGAAATGTTGTGTGTCACAGAAATAACCAAATTTTCTTGTGATAAACTCTAATCAGATCTTTAACCATGACATTTCTAAGTCTCTTGTCATTTATAGACAGTTATTGTTTTACTCTGATGCTTTTACAAAAGTGCTTCATCTTCAAGGAGATTCAAGGAAAGAATTCTATCAAGTACAGGTTTCCAGTAACTTTCAGATCATACCACTGAACTGGGTAAGAAATTACAGAACTCTATGGAAAAAAAAAAAAAAAACAAAACTGATGACTTCATATAACTGCTAATAAAAGATGAAGAAGGTCAACAAGAATTAATTACATGGGACTAAATTAACTGATGAGGATGATTATGATTTTCATGACTTTTAATTTGAAACACTGTTCTTTTATGTCTTACTTTTTCCAGATTTAAAGAAAATTTATTTTTTCATTTCTCATAAGCTATCAACAATTTAATAAAATATATTTTTGGGAATAAAAATAAAACATTTATCTTTTTCAACCTACCTGATCCCTCTAGAACTTGGAAACTCTTAGTGAGTATTGTTATTTTCATGGCAATAGAGTTACTTGCACAAACTCAATAAGAATCTGTTCTCCTCAGGCATTTTGCTAATTGAAATAAGTCAGACAGAGAAAGACAAATACTGTATGATATCATTTATATGCGGAATCTCAAAAATACAACAAACCTGTGAATATAACAAAAAAGAAGCAGACTCACAGATATAGACTCACAGAACACACCAGTGGTTACCAGTGGGGAGAGGGGGGAGGGGCACTATAGGGGTGGGGGAGTGGGAGGTACAAACTATTGGTTGTAAGATAGGCTCAAGGACATATTGCACAACATGGGGAATAGAGCCAATATTTTATAATAACTGTAAATGGAAAGTAACCTTTAAAATTGTACAAACAATTTAAAAATTTCAAAGTAAAAAAATTAAAATTAAATCTTTTTTTTTCTTTTTAAAGAAGCTGTTCTCCTCATCACAGGACACAATTGAAAACACTAATTATATTACCAAGGTTTTGACTGGGATGTCATATTAGACTCAGATGTGACCAGACGGCCTTAGGGAACTAAGGTTGATTTTAAAGCCCCTTTGGAAAAACACCCTGGTACCTTGCTTACAGGGTTCCAGAAAGCCTTACCAGATGAGTAAGAAAGGTCACTTCCTGGCAGGCTCAAGAACCTCAGGAAATTTTGGGGACCTCTAGAAAAATTAACCCAAATTTATAGGTATTGCAGGCAGTGTCTGATGGCAAATCTGCTGGCAAGTTCTTGGCTTGGCTTTCTAGCCTCAAGACGTTTTTAAGAGTTCAATCTGAGATTCCTTATGAAAAGTTCCAGCAAAGCAGATTTAAAAAAATTTATATGATCAACTGCTATTCTTGTTGCACTTTTATGTAAACAACCAAGCCAGGCTCATTAAAACTAGACTAAATTGGCAAACAAACTAGTCTTGCGATGGTTACCTTTGATAGAAATGGGGGTAATTGTGGGGGGGGGGGGATTATGATTCAGTATTATACCTTTATGGATATTAGATTCTAGTGCTGTTAATTATCTTTGAGGTTTTGTTTTCTATCTGAAAACTAACTGGATCTTGAATTATTCCCTTTTCCTCCAACATCTGGCTATAGCCCTCCAAACTAATGTTTCCAATTTTCTCCCGCCTTTCTGACTTGAAATCACTGAGAACTAAAACTGCCCCTTTTCCCAAGCCCTGCAATCTAAAGTTGGACAACTTGATATAAACTTCAGAGGAATTTCCACAACAGCTCATGTATAGGCAATCTTTGAGCTTGTTACTGTGGGTCACTCAGAAATATCACCAGAGGCATTCAAATTGCAAACTGGGAAAATCGGTCAGGTTACCACTGCCTGCCCTCACTCTTCTGAGGTTGCTTCGAGCCTGACATCTAGAAATCTTCTCCACTGGCTGTCCTCAGAACTCAAAAACTACAATTAAGTGTGCTCCAATTATTAACCATTGGCTTTCTTTTGTTTCCATAGAAATGCCTCTTATTAAATACTTGATTTGGGACTTCGCTGGTGGCACAGTGGTTAAGAATCCACCTGCCAATGCAGGGGACACGGGTTCAAGCCCTGGTCCAGGAAGATCCCACATGCCATGGAGCAACTAAGCCCATGCGCCACAACCACTGAGCCTGTGCTCTAGAGCCCATGAGCCCCAACTACTGAGACCACGTGCCACAACTACTGAAGCCTGTGTGCCTAGAGCTCGTGCTCCGCAACAAAGAGAAGCCACCGCAATGAGAAGCCCGTGCACCGCAACAAAGAGTAGCCCCCCCGCTTGCCGCAACTGGAGAAAGCTCGCACGCAGCAATGAAGACCCAACACAGCCAAAAAGTAAGTAAACAAATAAATAAATTTATTTTAAATAAATAATTGATTACTTGAGCAACATAGGCTAAATTTAGGAGCCCACTTGCATCTCTGCCTCCTGAAATGAGTTTAACTAAACTGACCTATTGTCAAGAATAAGAGACTGGTTCAATGAGATGGAGCAATCCACCGACTCAGCCTCTGAATTGTGAAACTTCTTGGAAGTTTCAAAGGCGGGACTGAAGGAGAGCAGAATATGTCACCCCAAAATACACCACCCTGGGATATTGATTATTTTGAATTTAAGTTACTTAAGAAAGAGCCAGTGCAAGAAGGACACTCTGACCTTCCTTTGTCCCCCTGAAAGCAGGAAATAAATCTCCCACATGAAAAGTACCTGCCTTCTACCAGGAGTTAGAGAGATATCTTCATCACCAGAGATAGGGACTTTAGGGCCAAAAAGACTATATGAACAAACCTTGTTACTTCCTCACTGATTTACTACCTCAAGCCCAAACTTATTTGTCTTGTCAATTCTTCACAAATTTATTGTTTCTTTGTTTAAGAAGCTACCTGCTTTGGTCATTTCTTTGAGTCACATTTTTATGAGCTCCTGTATGTATGAATTAAATTTGTTTTTCTCCTGTGAATCTGCCTTATGTCAATTTAATTATTAGGCCAGCCAAAGATCCTAGAAAGAAAGAGGGAAAAGTTTTCCTCCCCTACAATTATTTTATTGTAATTAATATTCTTCCGTCTTGATACAAGATGGTTCTACAAACTGCCTGAATTCTTCCAGGTCACTGCTATTCCAATCCATTAAATAGACCCCTGGTAGCAACAAAAGATGCAATTTCTAAAAGGACAAGTCTCCTGGTAATTGACGCTGATAGCCGGTCTATTTCAACAGCCACTAAACCATTCTTGTAAGGATCCTAACACTACAAGGACTAAACAGAACCACTTAATTGAATACTTAGTTTCCTCCTATGAATCAGATATTCCAGAAAGACATCCAAGGGTCAAAGCAAGATTTATGCCAATTAGAGAAGGCACAGCACAGTTGAAGTTCAGCAGAGCTGGTGCAAACTATTTGAAAAAAAAATTAGTATTCTTATGCTACCTGTTGAGTATACAGAGATGAGCTTCCACTGCTCTAAGACATTGACAGAGCTTTGTTGATTGCTAGGTGGTGCCACAACTCTCTTGGAAAATTAAATATTTATAGTATTCACTTGGACTGTAGCCATCCTGTCAACCACAGTTTCTTGGGCAGCAATATTTTCTGTCCCTGTGACCTTGGTTTGGCATTTTGCTTTCTGGTAGAAAATGGATAGTAGCTCTTTCCACAAGATTAACTCTTTGCTCCAGGAATGCAAATTTTATTGTCTACAGCCTTAAGTAATCTACACTCCCACCTCTGCTCAAACCAAGCCAGCATGGAGTTGGAACAGATGTACTCCAATAGATGTCTCTTTTTTTTCTGTCAACTTTCTATACCTTGGAATGGGTGTTACGAATAAGACAACATGAAGTGTAGAATACTTGCTAATGGAGGGCTAAACATTATTTAGCTAGTGTAATGGGAAAGTTACTCAATCTGTGTGCACATACGTTCACTCATCAAAGGACATACATTTGACCATTTTCTTGGTTTAGCTTCCAGTGGAGTATTCCTAAATTTGACAGTATGGTAGTATGAGCTAATATGCCAAAAATAAATGTTTTTAAAAGTATAATGAATGTGTAAATCCAAATAATGTGGGTGCCGAACTTCTGATCCCCGAGAGTGAATTGAAAAAGTCACCAGGAAATAACCATTTAAGCTTTTTCAGAAAAATGAAAAATCATGCCATGTGATTTATTAGTAACTCGTTCTGTAAAACACTCATAACAATTCTTACATGAGTGCAGGGGAAAAGTACCTTAAAAGAGACAGTTTAGGATAATTAAATTTCTCTCTGCTTGTTCACCCTCTCTCCCAAATGCCACGTTTACTTGCAGAGCCTGTCATTTGGTTTTTATACGCAAGAAGAGAATTACGAGTATTCCCTTTAAAGTTTTGATTACTTTCTCTTTTGTGTTGGCAGGCCTATACAATTTATAGGACATAGACATTGTGCTGGGAGAAAGTAATAGAAATTTAATTACCAATTATCTAATACTGTCCTGGGACTGAGGTAAGAAAATAAATGCTGACTTATTTCAAATCGTGAAGGCTGATCTCTTTAAATATAGAAACTTTGTTATGTAAACCATTTTGGGTGAAATCCCTGTAAAATGTATTTCACTGCCTCCACTCCCTAAAACATGGATGGTTGACTTTGGCATTGTAACTCAGTACAATGCCACCGCCAAGAAGCTGATAACCCTAGAATGTCTTGCTCTCCTGCTAAACAGCCCTGGATTGCTGTGTTCTTGAAGATATGTGGACATGTTTCAATGTTCTTCTAGCGCCTGCCTTCATGGTCAGCTGTACTTCCTGCTGTCATTTCATTTAATTTGGTTCCAGATTCACAACCAGTTTTCTGCAGAGTGCTTTAGAGTTTCAAACTTTTAAAGTTAAATGATGTTCTGGTTTCTCGTCTGCCTGTTTACTGTACGACTTCCAGATTTGTGAGCTTCAGGTGATCAGAAATAACAGACATCTATCTGATTTCTGGTATATTAATTAGAGGGTTAGTAACTTTTTCATACTTAGTTATTTTTTGTTCAGATGCATCAAATATTGACCTAAATGTATGAGCTTAATTTGCCAAGTGTGTTAAAGGTTTATGTTGGGTACAATATATTAATATATAAAATGAAAATAAATAAATCTCATGACTCATGTTCTGACTAATCCCACCTACTTTCCTAGACTCACATTCTATGATGTTCCTCCCCAGACGCTATGCTCCGTCCGAATTTATTTGTCCATAAACATTCTTTACGTTCCAAAAACTGGGTCACCATGTCCCCTCCCTCTGAATCACCTTCCCTCTGCTCACCCAATTATGTGTTTACCAAAGCTAATCTCACCTCCTCCTTGGCTCTGTCTATACAAAACTGACTTCTCCCTCTCTTCCTGGAACCATGCCCTTCATCTGGCACTTCTGTTGTAGGCTTGATTTCCTTTGGGTGTGTATTTACAGTGCATTTTATATGTGCCTGTCTCTTCCATGAGATTATCAGCTTCTCAAAGGCGATAACAATGACTAACCAGCCTCTAAAAAATCATTCTTAGTGATAAAAATTTATATAAATACAAGATTATATTACACATAAATGTGCATTGATTAACATAACATAAAAAAGACTTCACTTAATCCTGTGAAGCAGACACAATGATTATCTCCATTTTAGAGGAAATAAACTCAGAGAGGTTAGGTTTCTTGCCCAAGGTCACAGATCTGACAAATGTAGGCTCTGGGATTCAATCTGGGTTTGTTCTACCCCAAAGCTGGTGATCTTAACTACTCAGCCAATCTGCTTTCCTGCTGTACTCATAATACAGTCCACAGGGGAAAATAAATGTCTTTGATAGAGGAATAAATGAATACCCAACAGAAGGCAGTTTTGCCATTTATTAGCTTTTCTAACCATTTTGAGTCTCCATCAATTACTAGTGTAACTGGTACAACAGAATGAATATCATATATATATATATATATATATATATATATATATATATATATATATATATATATATATATATATGTATGCAGTTTGTGTTTATGAGAAATGAACATAAAGGGTTTGATACAGAGCCTGGATTTTAAAGCCACTAATACACATGGCCAATTACAGTCATTGGCTTGAAACCAAGTCACTGAATGTCTTCCAGACTAAAAAGTCTGTGGACTTAGACATTCAAGAGCCCTTTCTGCCTACCTATGGAAGAAGACTCTTTCTTGGGCTATAGCCATAGACAGCAGTTCTGAACGTTTGACCTGACCTCCTAACCACCCCCAACATCGACACTGGGGTGCCCACAACCTTCATCTGTAAGATAGATACAGCCATTGCAAACTTCCCCCAAAGGCTCGAAAAAAAGGCACGCCCTGGGGAGAAACCAGCCAACCCCAGGAAAATTTATGTTCCGATTTCTCTCTTTCTCCTTCTTTTTTTTAAAGTAACCTCTGCCAGGACCCCAAACAACAGGAAGCTCTCACCCTATTTTGGAGGCTTAAAATTTCCCATCACCTTCCTGTCTGAGAGCTCAAATGGTCCCTTCCCCTTGTATAAATAAGGTTAACAGATTTTAAGAAAAAAGATCAGCTCTGGTAATAAGAAATATAATGGGAAATAAGAGGCACCACTGATAAAGTCAGACTGAGTAACTCTCTGAGGTCACAGGCCCTGAGGGCTGCTTAAGCTTTATCACTGAATTCCAGGTTGGGTGGCCTGGCAGGCACTTAGGTAAAAAGATGCTTTTCTGGGTGTCACACGGGCACGGCATCATCAAAGGAATACCTCAAGCAAAATACCCCAGCCAGGCTGCCTTCTCACTTCGGAAAGCTCATTTCTGTTCCACTGAAATCCAACAATATTGTCAAAAGACGCACGTCCCTGTCTCCCCCCAGATGGAATTTCCACACATGGACAGCAGCCACAGATACATAGGGGAAGAACTGCTGTAACATTGTTCTATAACCACAGGAAGATCATCTCAGTAAGACAATGGATAAAAACAGACACATGATCTCCATACTGTTTATGAAGTCCTTTTATTTCTCCATGGATTTCAGATCTTTTCCCCCCAGTTTTACTGAGATATAGTAAATATATAACATTGTATGTTTATGGTGTACAATATAATGATTTGATGTATGTATATATTGTGAAATGATTACCACAATAGGTTTAGTTAACATCCATCACTCCCCATAGTTACAAAGATTTTTCCTCATGATGAAAACTTTCGAGATCTAGTCTCTTAGCCATGTTCAACCATACAATACAGTATTGCCAACTATACTCATTATGCTGTATATTATATCCCCAGAGCTTAATCATCTTGTAACTGGAAGTTGGTACCCATTGACCATTTTCACCCAATTCCCCCTCCACCAACCCCTCACCTCTGGCAACCAGGTATCTCTTCTCTGTTTCAGTGAGTTCACTTCTTTAGATGGCACCTATAAGCGGGGGTCATACAGTATATGTCTTTCTCTGTCTGACTTATTTCACTAAGCATAAGGCCCTCAAGATCCATCCATGTTGTCACAAATGTCAGGATTTCCTTCTTTTTAATGGCTGTATAATATTCCATCATCAGTATACACCACAGATTCTTTATCCATTCATCAGTTGACGGACACTTGGATGTTTCTGCATCTTGGCTATTATGAATAATGCTGCAGTGAACATGCAGATATCACTTCAAGATAGTGATTTTGTTTCCTTCAAACGTATACTGGGAAGTGGAATTCCTGGATCATATGGTAGCTCTATTTTTAATTTTTTGAGGAATTTCCATACTGTTTTCTATAGTGGCTGCACCATTTTACAATCCCACCAACAGTGTACTAGGGCAGATTTTTTTTCCAGATATCTTTTTTTAAAGAGGGACTTCAAATTTATTTATTTATTTATTTTTGGCTGTGTTGGGTCTTCGTTTCTGTGCGAAGGCTTTCTCTAGCTGCGGGGAGCGGGGAACACTCTTCATTGCGGTGTGCGGGCCTCTCACTGTCACAGGCTCTCTTGTTGCAGAGCACAGGCTCCAGACGCGCAGGCTCAGTAGTTGTGGCTCACGGGCCCAGTTGCTCCGCGGCATGTGGGATCTTCCCAGACCAGGGCTCGAACCTGTGTCCCCTGCATTGGCAGGCGGATTCTCAACCACTGCGCCACCAGGGAAGCCCTCCAGATATCTTTATAACAGCCGGTCCAAGGTTCCCCAAGTCTTTTGTTGTTGTTTTGATTTTTAGCTAGCATATAAGAAACCTGACTATTCGGCAAGCCCATCCCCAAGTGGTTTACCTGCATCACTTCTACAGCAACCCTATGCTGTAAGTTTTAGTATCATTTGTGCTTCAGGGAGCAGGAAGCTAAGGTTCAGAGAGATGAAGTAATTATAGTCAGAACATTCAATTAATAAGTGGCAGATACAGAAATAAAACCCAGGTCTATCCTCAGGAAACATTCATCAAGTAGGGAAACTCAACTCCCCACGCAGCCCCATTGGACCCATTCCCTAATGACTATTCCCCACCTCCTGTTGCTCACTCCCCTTCAGCCATGCTGACCTCTGACAGCTTCTCAAATGCAGCGGCTCATGCCCACCTGGGGCTGTTTGCCTGCACTTACTCTACCCTCCCCCTGCAAAGCTTCTGCTTGGGACATCCACGTGGCTGGATCCGTCATCCCATTCTGGTGTCATTTCAAACACCAGCTCGTCGGGGAGCCCACCTCTGAAACGCAGTAATGTTCCACCATCTCTCTGTTTTATTTTGTTTATTGCATTTACCATTATTTGCACGAAAAGGTTGATTTTCTTATTTATTTTTCTGCCTCCATATCCACTAGAGTCTTAGTTCACTTGTTTTTTCCATGCTGGATTCTCACCTAGGATCAGTACCTGGCACTTAGCATGCAGTCAGCAACACTTGGAGTAACTTAAAGAATGTGGTGTCGGAGGCTGCATTTTACCCACCTCTCTATACTGCTTGCCTTTTCATTGGGGTACCCCACCCACAAAAATATGTTTCATGATAAGGAGGGGGTTTTTTTAAATCAAAAATTATTTCTACTTCACCTTCTTATAAGGCACTACCTTCCTTTTTCTTAAATAGGCATTAAAGATGCATTTTCTTCTCTTTCTCTCTCTCTCTCTTTCACATACACACCTATTTTGGTTTTATTCAATTTGTCTCTTTACTCTTCCTTATCTTCTTATTTACCTACCCCTTAACCTCTAATTCTTTCTCAGATCCACCATTTCCGAAGTCTATTTCAATTACTCTGGCTTTGACCTTCTAAATTTCCATCTGCCTTTTCATGTTAGTGTTTCTTTCTCTTTCCCTGTACACACACCACCCCCCTCCACTACCCCCCTCTTCTACGTTCATCCACGTTAAATGCCTTATTTATTTCCAGCCAGGTCGACAAACAACTAGTTAAGTCCAAGTACAGTCCCCTCCTCCCCACAAAATCCATATATATTCAATAGGGTACATTTAAACAACTTTTATTGGATTTAATGTACACACATAAAGGGTCATATATCATAGCTGTTTGGCCAGATGTCTCTGGGGGACAAAATTGCCCCTGGTTGAGGACCACAGCCCTAGAGGAAAGTCAACTTTCTCCAACTGTCACTAAGAGATCAAGAAATGTAGGTAACCTACCATTTGGACATCCTTCTCATGATATTTTCATCATAAATCCCAACCCACCAAGTTTAGGAATATAAACTTGACTACAAATACACAGATATCTAACCGAGATGCCCTTGGTATCATGAATGTTAAGAATCAGAATGGATATATGTATATGTATAACTGATTCACTTTGCTGTACACCTGAAACTAACACAACAGTGTAAATCAATTATACTCCAATAAGAATTTTTTTTTTAATTACAAAAAAAGAATCAGCTAGTTCTGGGTTCAAATTAAGTTTCGGATGCCTACTAGCTATGATATTTAAATAAATTAGTTTACTCAATTAAATCTTAGCTTTCCTATCTGTAAAGTGGGGCTATTTCTCGTGCTTCCCTCATAGAGCTGCTATGAGTATTAGATAAGATCACATAAGAAAGACACCTAAAATACTGCCTTGAATATAGTGATGTTATGATTATCACCAAGATATATCATCACCATCGTCAACCTCATCTTCTGAGTATAGTTCTATTAAAAAAATAAATAACGCACTGCAGGAACTGATGATTGATTAAGCTGATAATATCCTCTCTTCTCTTCTTGCAACAAAATTTCCTCTCCTGCACTTTTCTGTTTCCTTCTTTGGGTAGAAAGAAGAGAAAGAAGAGGCAAGAGAAAGTGGCAGGAGGGCAAGGATGAAGAAGCATCCCCCATCTCTCTCTGTCATGGACAGGGGAATCAAAACTGAATAATACATTCAATGAGTTACTTAATTAACCGGGTGAAGGTGAGGCTGAAACAGCTGAGTTAAATAATGAGACGTCAAGCACAGAAGCTTAGGCCAAGGAGGGATTTGAAAACCCTCTTCCTGTCACAAGAAACCACAGGACTTTTCAGGCAGATGACAGTAAGGGGTTTAATCTTTCCGTTTTTGTCCTTCTGAAAGCAATGGTCTTTAAAAAAAAATCTACTGAAATAAGGCCAAATGTAAAATTAGCATTTATGTAGCAGAGGTCATTACAAATGAGTTAGCCCAGACCCTTTATAACATTAAGCCAGTACAAAATGAGAAGAATAAAAAATAAAAAATAAAAAGTCTAGTTAAAAAGATCTTAAATGGAGAGGCTGTTGCTAATAGCAAGGCTATCTCAGAAGGACTAATTAAGCTGGAAATAAATGTGGTACAAATGGAAAGGCTTTTGTGTGATCCACCTAAATGTCAGATGTCTGACCACAAGACTCACTTGCTGTTAATTAAAACCTAGTTGTCATCCCCAGTTAAGGGGCTGTAAGCATCTCTCTCAATACTCTTTCTAAGAATACTGCAGCCAGACACCCGTCCTCTCCACCCTCATTCATCCTGCCAATTAATGATGATTTTTGTCTACATGTTTTGGGGTCAAAAGATGAAAGCATAACCTATTTTTTTTTAACCAAGACAGCTGATCCCAACCTAAGTCTTTGTGACATTAATGAACACTTAAAAAATACAATGTAAATCAAGGCTGACTTTGAAAAATTGTAGCTGTTGGTACTCTCAGAGCAAAAAAGTCGTTCAACATCCTCAATCGGACAAGTAACACTGTGTTTCTTTCCATTCGTCCTGGGCATTACATCTGTGTAGTCTTGCACTTTCTGTAGGCTCATGTTCTTCCTGAAGACAATGCTAATAGGATCAGGTTACCTCTTCCCTAGGCTTGTAATTACCAAATACAGGGATACTTGTAGCACACTTAGAATTTTTGCCGCATCTGCACACTGCCTGTACCATTTACCCAGTGCAAATCATACACACACATATGTATGCACACATACATACACACACGAATACATACATATACACATGCATATACTCACATACCTGTGTACATATATACACAAACACATATTCAGTTTTTAATTTAAACTATTCATGCAGTCATAGGTTTGTTATGTGAATTATTTTTCTAATATACATACAAATCACACCTAAACTTTTGGAGGAGACAGTTCTATAGCGTCACAGAAGCTCATGTTATACAAATATACTCATTTGTCAAACCTCATCAAACGGTGCTCTTAAGATCTGTGTATCTCAATGTAAATAAAGATATCTTGAAAAAAAAAGCCATGGGTAAATAGTGACCTCTTGTTAACAATCTGCATCCTGAAGTGTACAAGGTGAAGGGTATTGATGTTGGCAACTCACTTTGAAATGCATGAAAACCAAAATAAGGTGGACAGATGCATGCATGGGTAGATGGATAAACATGTGATAAAACAAATATGATAAAATCTTAGTTGTAGTATCTTGGTGGTGGATATATGGTATGGCTCTTGCATCTTTTCTATATTTGAAAAATAATGTTGAAAAAATAAATACCTAAAATGACGACAAAATGCTTGTCCATACATCACGAAAAAAAATTAAAAAATCACATCCCACTACTGGAATACACTGCAGTCTTAGGAGAATCCCAGTGGCTTTCCATCAATAAACTCTTCATGAACACATTGCCAAATTTTGAACAAGATGCAAAATATACTTTTGCTACCACTGAGTAAACATTCTTAAGGGTCTATCCTCCAGAGAGAACAGTGAACTGAGCAGGACACACACGTAGGCTGTAAGAGGCAGAATGTAACACTCAGCTGATACCCCAGAACAATATCTTGTCTACCGGCACGTCATCATGAACAAATAAGAGAGCTGGTCAGCCTCCTACACGGTTATGCTCAAACAGTAACCCAGATGCCTTTATGGACACTTGGAGACACTGCACACTGTGGCAACAATTATGTTTCTACTGCTGTTGCCAGATTTAGTGATATTTAGTGTGGGCCTTGCAGAGAAAAAGGTTGAGGATGGTGACTATGGGGAGTGATTGTTTGAAGCTACTTGCAATTAGAGAATGTCGAAAAGTTTCATGAAGGTTCTCCTTTCACACCAGGACACATTCTATTTTATTCAAACATCATCCCTGCCTTGTGGGACCCACCTGTCCATCCACTGTTTGTCTCTAGCATCATCTTCCCCTAACTCCCCACCCTCCCTCAGCCTCACTGAACGGTTGACCCTTCGCACTACCATGCCTTCATTTCAGAAGGTGCTGCTTATTTGTCTGAAAATTTCCTTCATCCATCACATGTCATGGATTCCTAAGATTCAGTCTAGATGTTAACAATTCTCATCTTATTCCTTTGTGCATTCCCCCATGACCCACACACTAGGGATTTACACCAATCCTCCACTGGGTTATAAGCATTTGGGGAAGCATGTCTTCAATCTTCCCCCTCACCCAATCTACCTCATGGGGGCTGGAAGGACTCTTCTGATGGGTGAGCTTCTCTCAATGCCTCTCTCTCTCCCCCTTTCCCCCTCTCTCCCTCTCTTTCTCCTCCTCCTCCTGCTTGCTACCTCCAAACAATACCTGCTTTCATTTTGACCCCATTTCCTAAGCTCACCTAGGACAGGTAAGCAGTATCTAGGACAAGTAAGCACACCTAGGACAGGGGCCAGGGCTCTACCTTCTAGATACCAGCTTCAAGCTCCCTCTCTTTGGATCTCATTCCCATGGGGGGAGAGGTGAATCAATGCCCTCCAAACTGCTCAGTCACTTCCAAGGTCTAGATATGACTTCAGGGGTAAAGGAGGTTGAGTGACAGCCAATTTCAGCTTCAGGAGAAGCAACAAGGCATCGTGTTTAGGATTACAAACTCTGGAACCAGACCACCTGGATTGGAATCCTGATTCTTTCACACACCAGCTGAGTGGCCCCAGGTAAAATAGTCCAGCTTTCTGTCCCTCAGTTTCATCTTTAAAATAGGGGTAAGGGGAAGAATAATAGTTTGTTTTTAGGCTATTATAACGATGAAGTGGGTTTCTGTTTGCCAAGCCCTTTAAATTGTATCTGGCACACAATAACTATTAAATAAGTGTCAGATGAACAAATATAAAAGCACCGTTTTCCAATGGGTAATAAACAGAATTCTGTCCTTTAAACCCCACTGGGTTTGTGTACCTATTTTTGACTTGGTTGAGAATCCTTAGGGAAGGAGGAAGAATGACGACTCGGGTCCCTCCAACATCAGCACCAGCTCCAGAACACTCACTGCTCCCTTCCTGGGGGCCTTCCCTCCTACTCTGAGGACCCAGCTAGGCATTTAGTACCAGGTTCCTGTGCCTGACACTTAAGGACACTCAGACAATGTTTGCTGAACAGGACACAAAGCTCACGGGGTCACAAATTGTCAATCTGATCTGTATCAGAAGCTCAGGACCCAACCACTACGCAATGTGAAAATTAAAAAAAGAAGAAGCAGCAAGGAAAAAAAAAGTCTATATAGAATTTTAGATCTTAGTGAAATGGTACAAAACTAAGAGACGCACATCCGTGTGACTTCAGAGGCAAGCCAACAGTATAATCAGCAACTAAATTATGTGAAGCTGTTTCTTTATTCCTGTAATTTGATTGCACATAAATCAATTTTGATTAGATTCAAAACTTACTGAACATGCACCTCAATGAGCTGTCAAGTTTTGTCTGATAACGTAAACTTTACATGGGATCAGTGTTAATTCTACCTGGAGCCAATGGAAGAATCCCCACAACAATGGCAGACATCATTAAATGCTGCAAATGTAGAAACATAATTAAATTAGCTGATAATCATCATTCTCCTTCTATAGAGGCTCTAATTTAATGCACTTGCAAATGTAATGAGGCTCGCTGGATTGAAAAATATGGTGGAAATAACAGAAACAAGATTACATTAATTGGAAGAGATACTGATAAGGCAGATTGCTCTGCTTTTTTTTTTTTTTTTTTTTTTTTTGAAAACCACACAGTTCTGAAAACCATGACAAGGCTTGCTTCCACCCTAGCTGGAAAGTACTTAGGGAGCATCGGAGTAAGAAGGGAAAAGGCAAGAGAATGTTTTCTTAAAGTTCTAACAAAATGAGTCAATTCCATTAGAAATACCTGAAAAAGGAAAGGCGCCTTGATTTTGTGTCCCTTTTTATAACTGGCAATTTGGCTCCAGGAAGATCCTTGTTGTGCAAGTCTACACACCCTCCACGAATTCATTTATTCATTCAAATTGTTACTGTCGTTGGCAAGCACCTACTACGTCTCAAACTCTGGGGTTACAGGGGTGAAGAAAAAAAAAAAAAAAAAGCTGTGTTTTGGGGATTTCCCTAATTTAAATTGACTTGGCTTTCTGTACTTCTCAGTTTAGCACTTAACCCAACTGCAGTTACATTGATTGTGACATTGTTTTTGGAATGCACCTCTCTCTCACTACCCACCAGAAGGTAATTTCTTAGAAGACAAGGCTTGTCCCTGGGGGTGTCTTTCATGGTCTTTTACATGGTTCATGTTCCTTAGGTGTTTACTGGATCAATAAAAGAATTAATTTTAAATTACCCTCCTGGGCTTGACATTAGAATAGTGGGAAGGGGCTCTAGCATTGTTCTTCTTCTGTCATGGTTTTACAATCACCTCTAGAAGTTTTCAGTGACCTCAAAGAAGATATCACAAAACGTAACCCCCCCCCCCAAACCCATTTCCATTCACTTTCATTTAAAACACAGCTTCCCTGTGCCTACTTTGGAAATAAGAGATGGTCCTGTAAAAATCATCTGAAGTAAAGACGTCCTAACTGTCAAGGGACAGAACATCGCTGCAAGCAGAACAAAAGTAAGTGAAAGGCAAGACATTCTGTAGATGGTGGTTGTAAGAGCTCCAGAAGGTCCACGGCTTATTCACTATCATCACTCACTTCTGAGCTCCCTGACAGATATAATCAAGGATACAGCCCTGCAAGAAAACCAATCTCACCAAAATCAGAAAAATAGCCAAGAATTTCAAGTAGGCAAGGGATAGGCTTTTTTCTTTGCTTTAAGAACTCTGAAGACAAACTACAAAAATGTTGGTTAGTAAAGGAAGGGATGAGACATTTCACTAACCCAAGTGTCTTCCCCTGGTTTCCTCTTTAGGAAAGTGTCACCATATCAGCTACCTATGTGACCTATCTCCTTCCTCCCATGCAAGTTGTGTTCCTTTGCATACTTGAAATTTTTTCCCCCACATCCTCCTCTTCTGTGGCATGGAATTGTGGGAAGAACCATAGAATAGAATTTGCATGTAGCAATATGCAGCATGGAATCATTATCAGTTGTTGTGTAAAACGGACAACCACACACCCTCCCCATCATTGGGTTTCACTGTCTGTCAAGGGTATGGTCTCTGCTCCCCACCCTCATCACAGCAGCCTAGCAAACACCAGCTTCCAAAATTCAGGTTAGCTCTGTTTCCTTCACGAAGCACCCCCTCTCCCCTGTAATCTTATTTATTAACTTGTTTGTATCTTTTGATATCTTCCTACTGAAATGGAAACTGTTGGTGGGGGCAGGGGTGGGGGAAGAGCCTTTGCTAGTTCACCAGCATGTTCCCAGTTCCCATGTCACTGCCCAGGACATAGTAGGTGCTTAATAAATATGTTACGAGTGGAAGATGAACAAAGGTCATTAAATAATGCATTTGGTCAAAGAAGCTTTGCTAAAGATGTGGCATGCCCATAAACAGCTGTTTTGTTTTTTTTTAATTGTTTAAGGATGTGAAAGAGCCTAAAGGAAGAGGTCCATAAGAGAATTAAATGTATTAACTAGCATCTTCTAAGAACCCACTGTGTTGTGCAACCTGGCAGAATAAGATCATGGACAAAACAACCAAAATTGAATTCCTCATTTGCTCTGTGCCTGAATTGGACAACAAGCTTTAAGCACATCAGTGACATTGATTATCATGATTTTAATAAGAAGGCAAAAATCCAAGCAGCACGATTTCTAAAAACAGGGACACTCAAGAGGAGCGAGAGGGACAAACGCCCATTTACTTATTCATTCATTCATTCATCCTTTTTAACTATTTCATATTCATATATTCATTTACCTTTCCTTCCCTTCATCCAAGAAACTCCTTAAGAGATGCCTACAATGCCTACAATAACTCAGTAAAAGATTCAAATGTTCCATAAACATTCCCTTTCCACATAGACACCCACTCAAACTGATATATCACTCTTGGATCTTTTAATGGTCTGAAAATGAAGCAAGCACCTTTGGCCAACATGAACTTTGCAACAAATACGTAGCATTTTTATGTGACAACTTCTTCCAAGTTCACTTTCTTCCAGTCTTTCAGTTATTTTTTAATCAATTCATTCACACTGAGTGCACATCTTCTTTAAGTGTCCCTCAAGATGTTTTGTTTGCTCTCTGTGTTTGTCAAACTGGTATGGACTGGTCAGCCCATGTCCTCGGACTGGCCGGTGAGAGCACTGAATTTTTCTAGCTGCGGTGATTAGCACAGAAGTGGAGTTATTCCTTAAACCAGGTCATCAGAGCTGATGAGCTTTAGCCCAGGACTTCTGAGGTTTGCTCTGTTTGTACTGCAGTTGATACCGTCGGTATATGTTGTGAGTTGTAGTGGGTGTCACCAAATAGAAACATCCAACTCCCAACCCCTGGCACTTGGTAATGTGGCCTTATTTGGAAAAAGGGTCTTTGCAGATGTAGTCAAGGCTCTTGAGATAAAATCATCCTGGATTTAGTATGAGCCCTAAATCCAAAGACTAGTGACCTGATAAGACAAAGGAGGGAGATCTGAGGCAAAGAGACAGAGAGAGAAAGTCACGTGACATCAGGGGCAGAGATTGGAGTGATGCAGCCACAAGTCAAAGAAAGCCAAGGGTAGCTGGCAGCCAATCAAAAGTTAGGAGAGGTGCATGGAAGGAATTCTTTGTCAGAGCCCCCAGAAGGAGCCAACCCTACAAACAGACTTCTGGCTTCTAGAATTGTGAGAGAATAAATTTCTCTTGTTTTAAGTAGTTTGTGGTAGTTTGCTACTACCAAGAAACTAATACAGTGGGTGTGGGTCTGGAGTTTCCAGGACATACATGGATGACCTTGAGAAAAAACCAACAAAGCTGAAAGCAGTTCCAAGAAGTGGAGAAACAGAGCTTCATAACGGCATCCAAGGTCTAGGCGCAGCCAAAAGCCAGTCCCACCCTGAAACTCTTCGGTTTCAAGGGCATGAATAAATCCTTCCTATTTCCCTTGCTTTTGCTCCAGCTGAGTTTACTTAGAATTCTGTCTGTTGCAACCTGCAGAGCTCTAAGGAAGCAGAAAGCCATACATTTAATGAGAAAAGAGGTAATTGGGGAACTGACTGAACAGTGATTGTTGTAGTTTCACAAACTGGTCTGCAGGAAGCGGATACATCACCACGCTCTCCCCGCTTTTATGTGAAGCTTGGCATGGACAGCTTTTTAAAGAGTCAAACTGGACTGGACGTTTTCCCTTGTATCAAGATATGCCAGCCTGAGTGATGGGGCCGCCAACTCATTATCACGGAACCTGGAATTTAAATTAGAGCTCTGTTGCAACAACAGTGTCAGACAGGCTGCCTCTCTGCTTAGGGGGAGACATCAGAAGTTGTTTTTCCTTCCCGGCCAGAACGTGTCCTTGGCCACGCGCTGAGTGCCGTGCGTGTTAAGTGTCTGGAAGTCACTGTAATTGGTATGCAGCCCTGACCCTTTGGGAGCTCTTTACTGCCACTGGCCACTGTCCCTCCCAGATTCCCTGGGAAATGATTAAGCTCCTCGCTTGCCTTCTTTTCAGCCTGGGATTCTGGACTATAAATAACCCCCTTGCATCCTCTGTGTTGCGTTCTCACCCTATAACTCTGCTTTTGTGGATGGCTGTGCTCCTTCCTCACCTAATGGGAGGACAACAGCAGAAGTAAACACAGGGTTCCAGGCGGTGAATTATTCATCAAGAGAAGCAAGATGCAGCCTCACCTGGCACACAAAGCAGCTCCAAGCACACCGCGTCGGTGGATTCTGCTCAATGTTTACCTTGAGCAGCCAGCTTTATAACAAGTGGGTGCTGGGTTTTTTTTCCCCCCTTTTCTGGTGCCAACACATCACGTTCAAGTGTTGGGGTGAGGATGAGGATTCTGGAACCAACTACAGATGAATTTGAACCCCAGCTCTGCCATGCAATAGCCACGCGTTCTTGGGCAAGTTATTTCAGCTTTCTGCATTCTCATTCCTTCCTCTGTAAAATGAGTATCTTAACGGTACTTTCTCCAAAGCGTTGCGTGAGGATTAAAGAAAACAATCCACATTAAATGCTTAGTGGTAACATAATAAACACTAGTTATTACACTTGTGTATGATGGTCATTATAAATGTGGGACACATTACTCTAACCTTCCTGTGTTTCGGTGTCTTCTTCCATAAATAATAATAGTCTCTAACTCATACGGTTATGGTGCATGTTGAATGAGCGTGCACATGCTAAGTATCTGGAACAGTGTTCTAAGTGAATGTTCAGTAAGTGGTATCAATTATAATCAATGGTTTTGTTGCTCTCATTTTATTTTTCTAAGGGATACGCATAATCGCATTCAGTAATCATTAAGTATCACTATGGCAGGTCACGATGCAGGATGCCTGGAGATAAGATGGACAGCCAGACCCAAACTATCCCTCTTCTTATGTCCATGGAAACACATAAATATAACACTGCGAACACAAACATTCAAGATACAGCGGAAGAAAAGGAATGAGTGGAAATTCTGCCTAGGGCAGTAAAACGCATCACAAAAGTTGCTGCATTTGGGCTGAGTCTTGCATGACAATGAGGAAGTGTTTTCCAGGTGGATAGGAAAAACAGAGCAAGCAAGCCTTCCAGATGCTCATAGGAGACACTGACATGCACGAAAGCACAGAATGGGGCACGAAGAGTAAACAGTTCTGGAAGGGCAAGGTTGCATGGAAGGATGCTTGAAAAGCCACCTTAATGTTTGAAAAGCTTCATTTTTGCCTTTACAGCTGCCCTGACACCCTCCAGGTCTCCATGCGACTTTCTATCCTTATCCAAATCCAGGTCACCTCCTCAGGAGACATTCCCTGACCTTCCTAAATGAAAGGACTCCATCACTCACTATCCACGGCTATGGCTTATCTCCTCCAGCTGAGATTATATACCATTTCCGTGCTGTGTCTATTTACGTACTGACTGCCTTCCCTCCATCAGACTGTAGGCTCCCTGAGGGTCAAACCTCATTTGTGATGTGCGCTCATCCTCAGCACCTGGAACACATGTGGGGCACTGAACAAGTGTTTTTGAATGAATGAGTGCAAGAATGTTGTGACTCCTAGCTGGAGGTTCATGCCTTCAGACCGGTCTACACCATCCAGGTAAAGGTGACTATCTGAGGCTTTCCAGACCTCCAAGGGAGGAAGATCAGGATCTACTTCCTTCACATTCTGGACATTAATGGTTTCATGTAATCAATTCCAAACTTGACTCTTCTCAATGGAAGTTTACACAGAACCCAATAGAGAGATGAGGTCAAGATGTCGATTCTAGGCTGAAGTTATCAAATGTGATCTCCATGCTCTTTTAATCCCCTTCCACCTGCTGGATGCAGATGCTGCTGCTGCTGAACATGATGGTGACGATGCTGATAATGATGCTGCTGACAGGAGACCAGGGCAAGGCTGATCCACACGATGGGCAGAACCTGGGCCCCTGAATCACTGCAGGGAAGGAAGCCAACTCCCGGATCCAGCATGCCCGACTTGGACTATGAGATAACTGAAAAAAACCCTTCCATTGCCTTTGAGTCATCAGCATTTGTGGGGAGGGGGCTCTACAGATGATCGCATATGGTTAACCAATAAACTAGTTAAAAATAAACTAATAAACTTTTTATTTTTACTTATTCATTCATTCATTCATTCATTCATTCATTCATTCATTCTTGGCTGTGTTGGGTCATCTTGCTACATGTGGGCTTTCTCTAGTTGCAGCAAACGGGGGCTACTCTTCATTGCAGTGCGTGGGCTTCTCACTCTGGTGGCTTTTCTTGTTGCAGAGCAGGGCCTCTAGGTGCATGGGCTTCAGTAGTTGTGGCACAAGGGCTCAGTAGTTGTGGCTCGTGGGCTCTAGAGCGCAGGCTCAGTAGTTGTGGTGCACAGGCTTAGTTGCTCCGCAGAATGTGGGATCTTCCCGGACCAGGGCTCGAACCCGTGTCCCCTGCATTGGCAGGTGGATTCTTAACCACTGTGCCACCAGAGCAGTCCCTAAACTTTTTAAAAGAATGTGAAATATGGGCACAGATATGCTTTCATTATTGACTAAGCCGGTGCCCATAGAGGAAAAAAAGAAAAAGTGAGTACAGGTAAAATGATGCAAACTTTGCTTCTGCAAAAAAGCTTGACAATTCCCACAAGAGTTTCTGCTTTGGGAACGGGGCTCTGCCCTGACCTGCTGTGTAGCTTGCCATATCGACAGCAGCCCCCTGACATTCTTCACGGTGAAACTGGACAGTGTCCTTGTCTCTGTATAGGAATTCAAAATCAGGACTCAGCAAGTCAAGCTCTCATGTCAGGGGGCTGGTACAACTGGCTCACAAAGAGTTCCTGTAACTAAGGGAGGTTATGGGGGCCGTGGGGGGTGGGGGGTAGTCTCGCGTCGCTGAGGATTAGCGAGCAAGGGAATGCAATGCCACGTGCCGAGCAGACCGTGCCTGTGAGCAGGGAAATGTGGCTGAGCCGGATCCATCTGCTGTGAGTGGCAGTGCCGACTCCTCACGTGCGTGCCAGCACACAAGAGCTATAAATAGAGGCCTTCCAAGAAGGGGAAAATGGGCATCTGCATTGATCTCCTCCTGGATCTAGAAAGGGTGATGGAAAGCACATAGTCATTTCATGGAAAAGGAGTTCCTTATTTTGAGGGAATGATGGCCTGTCCCGTGGCCATGCTTATTGGGAAGGAGGACCTCAACTAAGCAGGTTTCTGAATTATTAGCATGGGTGACTGAAATTCTAGTTTAAACCCACTGGGGAACTCTCTGAATAAAAAAAATTCTTAACCATTAATGGAGTAGAAAAATGCTATTTGTAGAAGGAAAAATAGTCACTAACAAAATATCTGTGTTGTCAATGTAAACTGCATTTCATATAATGAGCTTGCATTAAGCAAAGGAACAACTGTCTTCAGGATACCATCTAAATGGTCCTTAGTCTGCAGCAGGGGGCTAGCAGACATTGTTATTCATCACATGGTTATTTCTTGGAATGCTCGTGTCTGGGTCCCAACTGAAAATAACTGGATTGAGCAGCTGGGATCCAGACATCTATATCTTTTTTTTTTTTTTTTTGAAGTATAGTTGATTTACAATGTTTCAGATGTACAGCAAAGTGATTCAGTTATATGTATACATTTTTTTTAGATTCTTTTTATTACAAGATATTGAATATAGTTTCCTGTGCTACACAGTAGGTCCTTGTTGTTTACCTATTTTATATATAGTAGTGTGTATCTGTTAATCCCAAGCTCCTAATTTATCCTTCCCCCATTTTCCCCTTTGGTAACCATAAGTTTGTTTCCTATGTCTGTGAGTCTATTTCTGTTTTGTAAATAAGTTCATTTGTATCATTTTTTAGATTCCACAAATAAGTGATATCCTGATATTTGCCTTTCTCTGTCGACTGATATCCTGATATTCGCCTTTCTCTGTCGACTTACTTCACTTAGTATGAGAATCTCTAGGTCCATCCATGTTGCTGCAAATGGCATTATTTCATTTTTTTTATTGCTGAGTAATATTCCTATATATATATATATATATATATATATATATATATATATATATATATATTTATCCATTCATCTGTTGATGGACACTTAGTTTGTTTCCATGTCTTGGCTATAGTAAATAGTGCTGCTACAAACATTGGGGTGCGTGTATCTTTTTCAATTAGAGTTTTCATCTTTTCCAGATATATGCCCAGGAGTTGGATTGCTGGATCATATGGTAACTCTATTTTTAGTTTTTTAAGGAACCTCCATACTGTTCTCCATAGTGGCTGTACCAATTTACATTCCCACCAACAGTGTAGGAGGGTTCCCTTTTCTCCATATCCTCTCCAGCATTTATTACTTGTCGACTTTTTTGATCATGGCCATTCTGACCGGTGTCAGGTAATACCTCATTGTAGTTTTGATTTGCATTTCTCTAATAATTTGTGATGTTGAGCATCTTTTCATGTGCCCTTTGGCCATCTGCATGCCTTCTTTGGAGAAATGTCTATTTAGGTCTTCTGCCCGTTTTTCGATTGGGTTGTTTGTTTTTTATATTGAGCTGTATAAGCTGTTTGTATATTTTAGAAATTAATCCCTTGTTGGTTGCACCATTTGCAAATCTTTTCTCCCATTCCATAGGTTGTCTTTTCGTTTTGCTTATGGTTTCCTTTGCTGTGCAAAAGCTTTTAAGTTTAATTAGGTCCCATTTGTTTATTTTTGCTCTTGTTTCCAGCTGGGATCCAGGCATCTATATCTTTTAAGTGTCTGTTAACAGCAAAAAGATTTGTTGAAGTCCTAACCTCCAGGAGCTGAGAATGTGAACTTATTTGAAATAGGGTCATTGCAGATGTAATCAGTTAAGAAGAGGTCATACTAGAGTAGGGTGGGTCCTTAATCCAATATGACTGGTGTCCTTATAAGATAATGACCATGTGAAGACAGGGACATGAGGAGAATGCTACATGAAGACAGAGGCAGAGATTGAAAGGAAGCTTCTATAAGCCAAGGAACTTCAAGGGTTGGAGGGAAACCACTGGAAGCTAAGAGAGAAGGCAGATTCTTCAAAGCCTCCAAAAGGAACCAAAACTGCCAACATCTTGATTTTGGACTTCTGGTCTCTAGAGCTGTGAGGGAACAAATTTCTATGGTTCAGCAGACCTAGGATGCTAATTATAGTGTCCCACAAGTAACTGCTTTATCCCGTCCTGGTTAAAACCGACCAGATCCAAACAATCAGATCTGCTTTTATTCTTTAAAATAACCATCTACTTCCTGGGTAGATGCCCACATTCATCATGAAAAATCCCCAGTGATGTTAATTCTTGACACTCAGAATGATATTTAAAGATGGTTGGCAGGCAGGAAGTACACCCAACACAGTACTTACAGAGAAGATATTCTTCATGTCTTCAGTTTATTATTATTATTATCCATGCAAAATATCCTCACATGTAGCAGGTGATTTGAAAGGCATCAGACATGATAATTATTTCATTATTTAGAAGGAACATTTTCTGAATGATACTGTCTATAAAAATATTATGTTACATAGAGCATTCAATATTTTTGGTGAATCCCCAAAATATTACACGTTCGTCATAAAATCCTCAAAAAATAAAGACATTTACAGGGCAGAAAGTGAAAGTTATTTCTAAACCTACTTCTCAAAGGAAAACTCTGGTTAGTAATTGATGTATATTTTCCATATATTTGGAGTATCTGTACCTACCTATCTTCACATGGTGGAATTAGATTTCTACCTCATCATGTTTAAAAATAATCTCGTATTCCGTAGTATTGGATAAACATGTCATATTCTATCTAGCAACCACTAGGATTGTGTTACATAGTTCCCACTGCACAATCAATTGTCCTTCCATGGAAATGATGTCATCGTTTACATTTTTTGGGGTGGTTTAACCTACTAACCGCCCCCACTTCATATAGAAGCTACTCTGCTCTTTTGTGCCATGCATTATTCGATGGACTTTTTGTGCGTGTTACGAACTGGCCCCCACCGTGGGCATTCCAACAAAACTGCTCCCCATCTTTCCCAAGCTGATCCTTGTAGCAAATTATTTTTCAAACTGAAAATTCTTTAGCAAAGATGACAAACAAACATATGACACAGAGGAGAAACACTCAGCAGAGGAGTTTCGGGAAAGCTGATGCTGACGGATGCCTCACGGGGGACCCAGGCAGCAAGTGTAACGCCTAGAGGTTAAGGCACACGCAGCGTGAGAGTGGAGTATTAATCAGGCCCGACAGCTCCTGTATCAGGGTATTTATCCCGTGAACTCCAAAACACACACAGATGTTGATATCAGCACCCGCCTCCAATCTCTTTGCTCATGAACCACATGGGGGCTTGGTTTGTCAAATGGAGTTTGGTAGTTTGGACCTTTGGTTTTAAGGAAACACTCCTCTGGAACAAACACATATTTTAAACATCCAGGAAATTAACTGTGCTAGCCCCATGGAAATTCCAACGGTCTTGTAAAAATGGTTTCTGCTGTGTGACAGTGCACCACTGAAGCTAACTGAAGCCAATACATTTCATTAGAGATGAACACATGCACATAGAGCACACACACACATACACACACACATATATATGTGTATTTATTTAATATTTTTGAAAGCAGAGGCAGTATTTGTTCTATTCAAAAACATGTAACTGGAGGGGTCCGCTATCTGGCATACAATTGTTACTCAATAAATACTTCTTGAGTGAACAAATGCATTATTTCATCTTTTGGTGAATGCGATAAAGAAAGGCACAAAAGGAGGGGGAAATGTCACTTGAAAATTTGGGCCTATCCTAGGAGAAACAGCTGATTTCTAGGGACAGGAGAAACAAAATGTGCACGAACCATATTTTAGTGCAGAAAATAAGGAAATTCTCACAACACAAAGGGATGGCGGAAGGTCAAAGGGACACAGGAGCCAACACGAAAGGGCTCCCCTTGGCCAAAGCTGGACCATCTGAACAACAAATACTTTGAGATTATAGCCCAAAGTATAAAACAACTAGATACGAGTCCACGCTGATATATATAAATAACTGAATTTTAAAATGAGAGAAAAGAGACAAATACTCTTTACTAAAATATCCAAATAATACAGAGATCTAGATAAAAGCCCTTCCACTTACTTCCCCTCACCCTGAGTGTGGGCTGGACTTGGTTACCTGCATTCAAAACATCACGTATGGAAAGGAGGGAAATGGTACCCACGCAGGGGAGAAACCTGGCAGATGCCACCTGAACCAGGTGTGGATGCCAGGTGCTTTCTAACATGATGTACTGGGAAGGGCACCTCACCTCTGTGGTCTTCTCCCCCCAAAACTATAACTCACATCTAATCATGAGAGGAACATCACGCAAGCCCAAATTCAGGGACATTTTGTAGAATACCTGACCATTACTACTTAAAACTGTCAATGTCATGAAAAACAAGGGAAGACTGAGAATCTGTCGTGGCCAAGAGTAAGTTAAAGAGATGTGGTGATCATGCAGTGGGGTGCCCTGGACTGGCTCCTAGAACACAAAAAAGGAGAGTAGTGGAATATGTGGTGAAATCTGAATCAAATCCGGAGTTCAGTTAGTATGGTAGCAAAGTTGGTTTCTTAGTTTTGATAAATAAACTCTGATGATGGAAAATGTCTATATTAGGGGAAAATTGGGGAGGGGTATATAAATCTAAACTTACGGTAAGCCTGAAATTATTCCAAAATAAATGTTTATTAAATTTTTTTAAATGAGTATATTCTTACCAGTGATAATACCTAGGTCTATAAGTTTTTGTATACAAGAGGGAGTGCTTTTTCAGAGGTAGATATCAAGGTAATGCAAGAAACAGAAACTATTCTAGGCTTTTTAAACAAAAGGAACTTAACCCAGGGAATTGGGAAGAGTCAAGGAGCCAAAGAGGGGATGGTGAGAGAACACAGAACCTGGAGTCTTCAGAAGCAGCCACAACCCTTGAAACCGAAGGTCAATGGGAACCGGGGGTGTCTTCAGAGCTCAGGAGCCAGGGCCACCTGCCATGGTGGACACTGCCCAGGGGAGCTGGGACGATGCAGAAGGATGCTGAGGGAGCATCTGGAGACACTCCAAGAAGCAGAGAGGGGGAAAAATAAGCCCTGGTTTCTCCCGAGCTCAAGTTTTCCACCTATGCCTCCCACTGGCTAAATGCACCCAAAAGCCATAGGCAAGGTACCCCAAGAAGCATCCTTCTCTGAGATAGGAACCAGAGCAGAGGAAGACAGAGGACAGCTCTGAGTGTCCTCCGGCAGTTTTCTGGAACAGTGGGACATGACTATGAAAAACCATGCTCGTTGTGGAGTCTTATGTCATGAAAAAGGATGCTGATGTATGAGTACCAGAGTCAAGAGTGGGCAAGGAGCTTTGACACACACCTCTAAGAGGTCAAGATGGGCATCATATTCAGGTAGATGAAAACTAACAAAGCCCCATATAACCTCCTCCCCACTTTTTTTTTTTGCTTCTGAGGAATTAATAGTAAAATCTTATTCTGTAAACATATATTTTGTTACAATTTGGCATTAAGTATGTCTGTGCTCCGGCTAAGGAGAAAGTAGCTCTTGTTCAAATGAAGAGAGAGGGAGGGAGGGAGGAAGGGAGGTGAGGAAAGAGAGAGAATGGTTCCTAATTGTTTACAATGACTGGGAAATGTTTATCTGATGACAGTAACATATTAAATGAATTATTATATAATAATGCTTAATTTCCAAGGATCTGGATATCAAAGCTAAGACTTCCATTCCATTGTACCTGTAATAAACACAACTGTTTATTAATTATTGTAGCAATTAAACAGAATTGTTTCTGGAAGATTCAAAGTCTATTCCAACATATTTCCTATAGTCACCCAATGCTTAGTCAGATGGGTGCTGGACAGGCCACCTACAGCTTCTCTGGGGAGCCTGCTAAAAATCCAGAATCCTGAGTTCCCCTCTTAGGGATTAGGATTCAGTAGGTCTTGAATGCAGTGACCTGAGATAAACTTAAAAATGTACAGCCAGTGTAGCAATGTGGTACCCTAGAGTCGTCAAGGTAACAATTTGCCTAGATGTGTGAATTCTGGGAAGAGAGGGCTTCCTGATGCATTGGTATGCAAGGAGAATAAGAAGCAATACTTTACATAATCCCCACTTCAGGCTCTGTTTACCTCTTTAAGTCTCTGCCTTTCTTTCTCCCCAACACTTGTATTCCTGTGTTACTAGAAATACACTTCGCATTATACGGTGCACAAGCAAGAGCAAGAGATTCACTCCAATGACAAATCCATTGGATGATTGCATTTGGGCAAGATGCTGTCACTTCTGGTTTCCCTCTTCAGGGCTTATCGATGATTGTAAATTCAAAGCAGCTAGAAAGCTTATATGGCCACCATGCAAGACCCAGTCCACAGTCTGTGCTTGACAATATCATCAGTAAATATAGCAGAAACCCAAACTGTATGTAAAACAATGGAAACAATGCCAGAGGGCTAACTGTAAGAGCTAATATTAGTCGTGTTACGAAGATGAAATTGTGGATGTTATTTTCTCTATTTTTTATTTTCCTAATTGGACTGGTTAACTGTATTATGAAATGACTCATGCATTTTTAAAAGGTGATCCACTCATTTCTTTGGCAGTGACATCATTCTTAAGCAGATTAAGTGACAAGAAAGAAAGAATCATAAAATCTTGGAATCACATAGACCTTAGAATTTTATGTGTGTGTGTATAATAAAATATTGAAGATGCCTGAAGCAACTCCAGAGTTCATATCATTTCACTTCTACTTCCTAATTAGTTTGTACCACTAAAAATGAAGGATACTTTCTTATATGACCAAAATGCTATCATCACAAGTGACAAAATCAATGACAAGATTCATAGAGTTTTGGGAAATAAAAGCCACTTTAAAGATCATCTTGTCCTTTGGTAGTTTCCTGTCCATACTAATTTTTTTCTTTTTTCCTGTAAGGCTTGCTGGGGTTATCTCAGTGACTCCAAAAAGCTGGCATGGAAAGGCGAGGGGAGAGTGTGTACAAACAGCAAGGAGTCCAGGCAGAAACAGATGGGTCCAGAACAGGAGCTTTCAAGGGCTCACAAGAACCAACAGGGGCTCCCGGTGTTTCAAGGGCAAGGCTGCGAATTCACAAGACCAAAGGCAGCTGGGCAAAGCATCCTCTTTGGCTGGAGGAACCCCAAGGCTAAGAGATGAAAAGGAGATCAAAGTTAAGAAGCTACAAACAAACTTCACTGAATAGCCCACTTGCTCCAGAGATGGGATAAATCACAAAGTTGGGGATTGAAACTTTCCAGAAGGGTCACATGGCAAATGAAGTGAAAGGGACATCTGTCTGTGCCTATAAAATGCCCCCCAAAAGGACAAGAAACAAGAAATGCAGCCAATTATCCAGATGTGAACCCTAAAATTAGGGCCATCCTGATGTCCAGCTATCACAGTCCAGATGTCCGGACTGATGGGCAAGAGGTGAGAAGCAGAGGATCCTGTCTGCCGACACTGCTTTGAGCCCGGCGGTCCTTAACCCTGTTGTACGTTACAATCACCCGGGGAGCTGTAACCAGTCCTAATGCCCAGAACCCACCCCAAGAGACTCTGATGCGTTAGTCTGGAGTCGGGCTGACTGAAACACTGGCATTTTTTAAAAAGCTCTCCAGATGATTCCAATGTGTGTGACTGTTGAGAAACACAGGTCTAGCTGTAAGAGCAAGGATCTTAAATCAACGGTCCATATTCATTGCACAGATCTTTTTGCTTTTTTGCAGGCTTTCAGACTAGAGCTTTTAAATTGATTCCTTTAAAAATGTAAATTAAAAAATTGAGATGTTTCATACAAGAATCTAATTTCCGCATTCTCTTGAAAAAAAATCAGAAGCTCTGGCAATTTGGGGCTGCATTCCCAGGCAGCCACTTGACCCTTTAAACCGCTGTGTTCTGCTCCGAGCTTAGCCCTGAGACATTCGAGTTCATGAGGCTTATCCCCTAAGGGATGCTGTGATTCAGACCTTCCCATGCCCACTCTTTAGATAATCGCACACTGAAACAATAATTCAACTCAGACCACAGTGGCAAGGATTATTTTCCATTTGCAACTCTTTTTATTTTTTTGCCACTAGGACGGAGACTAGAGTATGAGGCTAAGCAAACACTTAGCGAAATTAACGAAATGGTGAGGCTCCTTGAAGAGCACTGTCTTGAGTCAGGATTTCCAGCATCCAGCTCTGGCTTTATTGCTCTTTAGTTACAGGAATTTGGGCAGGAGTCTTAACCACTCCAGGCTTCAGTGATTTTTAGTTGCATATTATGGGGGTGGGCTTCAGTTGTCTTTTTGTTCTAAGATTCAACAATTTTCTAAGTGCTGAATGATGGCGACAGAAACCCAAAGGCGGGAGAAAACAGCGAGTGGAATCAGGAGAAATGCATTTCCAGCTCCTCTTAAGAGCGGATGCGGTTCACAGATGAACATATGAGCTGCCCATGCATCAGTGAGTCCCTGACCATCTTGGAGAGAAGCCAGTGGAACTGGACGAGAGAAGCTTCTCCCAGGAGTCCCAGCCTGGCCTCCCAGCATCATGTACATTCCCCCTGCCGGTGGCCGTCTTGCAAGAACATCATGGCATCTTGGGGGTCAGCAGCTGGGTTTCAGCACACACTGATCATCTCCCCTGCCAGCTGGAGGTCTAACCACTGAATCATGAGATTTAGCTGAACTTCCCTTCCTGTTCTAGAGAGAGCACCCTGGATTCAGGCGAATAACAGTTTGCTGCTGTTTTTCTAAACAGCTTAGGACCAAAAACACAGGCAAGAAAAAGAACAAACAAAAAGAAACAGACACGCTGGACTTTATCAAAATTTTACAACGTTTGTACATCAAAGGACACTAAGGACGGAGTGAAAAGGCAATCACAGAATGGGAGAAAATATTCGCAAGTCATAAATCTGATATGGGACTGAGGTGCAGAATATATAAAGAACTCCTAAAACTCAACAACCACCACCAAACCCAATTTAAAAATGGGCAAAGCATTTGAATAGGTATCTCTCCCAAGAAAATATACAAATGTCCAACAAAGAGCTTAAGAAACAAATAATGAAGGGAAATGGAATCCATTCCTCTCCCCCTGTCAAGCCCTGCTTGTATTCACTTTACTTCTTGGTCCCCTGTCCCTCGCCTTAGGAGAGAATAGCTGTTTGTCTGAAGAGTCTAAGTTAATGATGTGACCAGCTGGCAAGGTCACTGCTTTTTTTTTTTTTTTTTAACTTTTTATTTTATATTGGAGTATAGTTGGCTAACAATGTTGTGTTCGTTTCAGGTGTACAGCAAAGTGATTCAGTTATACATAGACATGTATCTATTCTTTTTCAAATTCTTTTCCCATTTAGGTTGTTACAGAATATTGAGCAGCTTTCTCTGGGCTACGCTGTAGGTCCTTGTTGGTTATCCGTTTTAAATACAGCAAGGTCACTGTGCTTTAAAAGGCATGATCCTTGGCCTCTCTAACATGCTCTGCTTGGGTCAAACCCAGCCACATCTTTTCTACATTCTTTCTCTTGTCCTCAGCAAATACATCTGGGAGGGCAAGTTAAGATGGAGCCACTTCTACAGACCTGATCTCATCTCTCTGTGTACATACCTGTGCCTGTGCCTGTGCCTGTGTGACCTGGTCCAAAGGCTCAGGTTGGGGACAGGAGGAAGACTAAAAAAATCCCCTTAAAGCTTTGTGCCAAAGCTGACTTCGGGGATGGAGTGCTCCCAAAGCTACTACGGAGTGTTCCTGAGACTTCTATCCTAGTATTGCTCCCTGCATCTGGAATTCCCTTAGGGTCCCTACAGGAGGGAAGGGAAGTGCCAAAGACCGATTCATGACCCTCTCAGCTCTGACCATGCTACCAACAAAAGCGCCAAAACTCTCACCTTCATCTCCAGTAAATAATAAGCAACGGAACAAGAAACTCTCATGAAAGCCCATCAGACAGGGTACCCCCAAAGCAGCTAAAATGCCAAAGCCATATCTTCCAAATGATAACCCAAGTTGGAATCATATCCTTCCCCAATTAGTCAGTCAAAATGACTCCTCCATTTCATAATCAAAAAAAAAAAAAAAAAAAGTCCTAAATTGAATCTCTAATTCCTTTCTTTTCTTCAATTTAAAGCACAAAGGCTTCAGAATTGGGCTAAAGGGGTTATTTAAATCCCTAAAAGCTGTTGCTACTCTATAATTTCTGGTCTGACACAAAAGTTTTAAAACATTTTTTTTTCTTTCATTCCTCTACTTTCAATGCCCTTTCTCGGGGAGTAACTACAGCTCTGACTATAATCACACTTAAGAAGCTGTATTTTCACACATTTTTCTGATTCAGAGCATTACCTGAGGAACTTTGTTTAGTCGTATTAGAGGCTTTTTCACAGATCTAATTCCCCAGTTAATAGCCCCAGGTATAATTCACAAGAGCAACATTTAAGTTCCCCTGAAGGGATTTTTTTTCCTTTTCTTTCTCACACTGCCTGTGTCCTTGATCCACATAAAGGGATATAATCTTGCTTGTTACTTATATTGTCTGTCTGCCAGGACGAATGTTTCATAACGGGGCTGTTTCTTAAATGGTAAATCTATAAACTTGTAATTCTATCAGACCGAGATATTTAGGTGGATTCAGATTTGTCCTATTCCTTTTTTCGGCTCTGATTTCCCCAGAACTGATGACAGGTTTGTAAGTAATATTAACTGTCTTTTGTAGTAAATTACGTCTTGTAATCACCGCAGTGTTCGTCTCTGGCCAGAGCAGTTATCAGCTGAAGCAAATAGAGGGTTTGGAGACTCTGCTATCTGTTTCCTTTCAGAATGCCTGAAGTCCTCTATAAACACGAAGAATGTGCAGAACGAGAGGTCATCTTCTGAAAGCTATAATAAAACATGATTGTAACAGAACATGTGACAGGCTGCTTAGCAGAGTGGCCTCCTGAAAGGGGCGTGGGGAGGAAGGAGAACAAAAGCTCCAGGAATTCTGTCTGCTGGATGTCCTGTCCATCAGCACCATCATTCATTTCAAGGAAAATCTGTCTTGGAGAGGAACTGAAAAGTAACCAGAGTCTGTATCCCACCAACTTGGGTCATGGATCCTATGAGGGAGATGAGAAAAATGAGACCAGAGAGCCAAGGAAGGGACCCCCAAACTCCTTTCCTGATTGTACCAACACCTCAGCAATGACAGCCAGGTGTCGGACTTTTTGGGGGAAGATGATGATATAATAACATTTTGCATACAGTACTACGTGCTTGGGTCGTGTTCAACACTGTGCTTGCGTTCTCTTAGTCAATGTCATTGACTGACACTTAGTGACACTAATTGAACACCTACTATATGCTAGGTATCGATCTAGTTGCCTTACGAGCGGTAACGCATTGAATGTTCGCAGCTCCATAGGCTAAGAGTTCTTGTTACCTGCATCTGAAAAATGCAGATGTGAGAGCTGTGTTAAAGTACCTGCTCAAGATGACCTAGCTAGGAGGTAAGCAGCTGGGATTTGACCCTGTACAGACCTGCTCTTAACCACTCTGCCATACTGCCACTGAGTAGTGTTAGTGACCCCTGTTAGGGGTGTTTTGGACTGAGTGTTTGTGTCCCCTGACCAAATTTATATGCTGAAATCCTAACAGCCAATGTGATGGTATCAGGAGGTAGGGTCTTTGGGAGATGATTAGGTCATGAGGGTGGAACCCTCATGATTGGGATTAGTGCCCTTATAAAAGAGACCCCAGAGAGTTCCCTCTGTCATCTGAGGACACAGTAAGAAGACAGCTCTATGAACCAGAAATAGGGCCCCCCAGGCACCAAATCTGCCTGTGTCTTGATCTTGGACTTCCAGCCTCCAGAACTGTGAGAAAGGAATTGCTGTTCATAAGCCACTTACTCTATAGTATTTTTGAGCAGCCTGAGTGGACTAGGACTAAGATAAAAGGATACTATGATTAGCACCATTTACATAGGAAAAAGATGAGTCTCTGCAGGTGATAAGTGGTAGGAGGCCCCCTGCTGGCTGGAGAATGGAAGCTCCTAACCATTAGGCTCTCCTGCTGCCTCATTAGTATCTGAGCCTCTTAGGTGTGTTGCTTAGTAGTTGTGTGTTTGTGTGTAAAGGTTCCTTGTTATTCTGAGGTAAGCAGGGGATTCTGAGATGGATGGTGCATATGCCCAGAGGACTTTAACTCACAAGCAAGGAAAAGTCTGGGACTGGGAAATGTTTGGGGAAGATCTTGATTAGCTTGAGGTCACTGAAACTCAAATTCTGTTTCTAAAAGAAGATGCTACCTCTATGTCCGGAGTCACAATTGCACAAATACATATAACCACTAGAGGACCTCTGGCCAATTGCAAATTTAAAATGGATTCAACAAATGCAGATTTGCCTTATTTAAACTTCTGTAAGGCAGCAAGAACAGTGCAGTCATCAGTATTCAGGTTCTGTACAATGATTTGGAACATGCTTTGATGTGAACACTGGGTTGGAAGAGTAAACTTATTCACTACAAGGCCATGGAGAATGCCAAACGTCCACGTCAGATTATTTGGGACATATAGACTGGTATATAGGAAAACATTTATAGTATTCATCATCTCCCAGAGAGAACCACCACTAACATTTTTTAAACCCAGCAGGACCCTGTGGGGGCCTCCCAAGCACAAAAGCCTTTCTGTGTCCCCCATTTCTTATTTGTGGGAAAAAGGTTTCAGCCTCCTAGACCTTCCCTGGGTTGCAAAGGGCAGAGTCAGCTACTAATTAGAGGAGTGAGGGAATGCAGAAACAAAGGAAAGGCATCAAGAAACAACAGTGCAGCATGGGGCGGATCCCGGTCCTCCTGGGGCGTGTGCATAACAATCTGACACAGATCTCTGAGTTCTTCTCCAGGAAGGAAGGGCCCCACCCAGGTGGAGGATGGTGACTTCAGGCTGAGCACACGCACTCGCACTCGGAGCCCAGACTGTTTGGAACCAGAAGACTGATCATTGAGATTCCTGGGTCACCACCCTGTTACCTCCCCACCAACCAATGAGAGGAAGGTCACACACCCTGCAGCCCTCCCCCCAGGCACTCGGAGCCCAGACTGGTTGGAACCAGAAGACTGATCATTGAGATTCCTGGGTCACCACCCTGTTACCTCCCCACCAACCAATGAGAGGAAGGTCACACACCCTGCAGCCCTCCCCCCAGGTTTTGCCTATAAAGACTTTTCCCTGAAAACTATTGGGAAGTTTGGGTCTTTGGAGCATGAGCCACCCGTTCTCCTTGCTCAGCCCTGCAATAAATCTTTCTTAGCTCCAAACTCTGACATTTTGGTTTTTTGGCTTCCCTGTGCGTCGGGCACAAGGACTTGGGTTTGACAACATTTTCAGATAGGTTTTCAGGTTTTCAGCCTACATGCTGTAAATATATTTATAATAAATACGATAATACATTACGGTTTTGATATATGGCTTTCTTTCTTTTATTGTGAAATTTTCTTTTGACACTAAAAATATTCTTAAAAACCATCATTCTGAATTGCCACATACTGTTTGATCATATGTATATATCATAATTCATTTAATAAGTCCTATTATATTGACATTTAAGGTGTTTCTAATTCTTCGCCATTATGCTTAATCCTGGGATAATTGTCTTTGTATAGACCCGTCTCATCTTCTCTGTTTATTCTCTAAAGATTGATTACTGGGAGACGGCAAGAATATTGGTTGTATGATGTTGATTGTATCATTACTTGTAATGGCCAATAAAGTCAACTGAAATGTTTATTAGTAGGAGAATGGTTGGATAAACCACATCCATACTTAATATAATGTGCAGTCATTCAAAATAGTAAGTTAAAATTTGATCTCCAGACAAGAGAAGATGTGTTAGCATACACGGGAATTTAAAAGCAAGTTAAAAACTATGTGCATGGGCTTCCCTGGTGGCGCAGTGGTTAAGAATCCGCCTGCCAATGCAGGGGACACGGGTTCGAGCCCTGGTCCGGGAAGATCCCACATGCCGCGGAGCAACTAAGCCCGTGCGCCACAACTACTGAGCCTGAACTCTAGAGCCTGCGTGCTAAACTACTGAAGCCCGCATGCCTAAAGCCCGTGCTGCCCCCGCTCGCCGCAACTAGAGAAAGCCCGCGTGCAGCAACACAGACCCAACGCAGCCAAAAATAAATAAATAAATAAATAAAAACTTAAAAAAAAAAACTATGTGCAATCTGGCCACATTCAAAAACCCTCCATATCTGTGGACGTATGTACTGCATAAAGAAAATGTACGCGCATGTAAATATGTGAATATGAATGTGTTTGTATGTGTGCAGACACATCTGTAAAGATGCCTTTAGCTACAAGTTGCAGAAAGCCAAACCTGACCAACAATGGCCATACCTGTCAGGATATTAATTATGTCTTAAACAAAAAATCCAGAGAATTGACAGTCCTGGGCTTTCTCAGCAACTCTCAGAGGTTCTCAAGGACCCAAGCTCTTCCCACCTTTCTGTTCCACCACCTTCGGTCCAACAGACTTAACATCCTAAGGATTCACCTCCTGGTACCAAGGTGACCACGGTGGCTCCAATCATCAACACAACATCCAAAAGCAAGAAGCAGGCAATAGCACAGCAAAAGATGAGCTTCTTCTGTGATTTCTTCTATTAAACTGGAAGAAAATCTGCCCATACTTTCTATGGACTTCTTGATGCCTTATCAGCCAGAACTGATAGGGAACAGGGTCCCTAGTTGTAAGGGAGGCTGCAATATTGAGGATCTGGCTTTTCTAGGTGGGTATGGGAGGTAGAGAAAGAAAGGGAGAGGACAGGATGGCTTTGGGGTATACAACTGACAAACCTTACTAGGGAGACGCAAGAGGGAGGGGACATGGGGATATATGTACGCATATAGCTGATCCACTTTGTTATGCAGCAGAAACTAACACAACATTGTAAAGCAATTATACTCCAATACAGATATTTAAAAAAAAAAACTTACTGCAAAATAACAAATAAATAAAAAGCCTGGATGAATACGCACCAAACTACTTCTCTGGCTACACCTGGATGCTAGAGTGTATATGAAGATTAAAGAATTTTCCTTAATAATTAATAAAATGGACTGGGTGACATTTTATACAATGGATGTAAACTTTTGCAATTTCTCCAGAGAAAGGAAAGAAAAGAACATGGTATTCCTCGTTGCAGTTATGCTGACAAACGGCCACTGTAGGGGGCAAAAAAATCAGATTTTTATCAAGTTGAAAAAAGGCTGTGCAGTAAGTTTCCCTCTTGAAAGCCCATTCATTCAGAAAACTATACCAGTGTCAGAAAGCAGTAGCTGCCCATGCTGAATTTAAAGCTGTGGGTATATGTGTGTGTATGTGTGTATGACTATATTATGAGTACATATCTTTACATCTATATCTATACCTATCTATTTATCTCTATAAAACCACATTTATATCAGCAGTTCTCAACTGGAGGTGATTTTGCACACCAGGGGACACTGTGTGTGTGTGTGTGTGTGTGTGTGTGTGTGTGTGTATTTTACATGTGGGTCTATACATACATATCCAAGAAGGGAGAATGCCTTTGCTCAGAGCCCAGCTCAGATGCGCAACGCAACAGACTCTATTAGAATCAGTTCTATTTAAGTTATGATTATCCAAGTCACTTATATACAACGTATGAGAAAGTCTATTAAAAGCAACTTACTCTATTAAAGAGTAAGTTGTTTTTACAGCTTAGCCTTGTATTCTGCAGTTCCATCCTCTTTAAGAGTAACCTGTCCCTTGTCACAGAGTTAAGGTCAATGCAGAGAGTGAAAAAGGCAGACACAAGCGTAGGACTTCTTTGGTAGAACCTTATTTTTTGCTAGATGAGAGAATTAATACACCCTGACATAATGAAAGTATCCAAGCAGACCATCACAAAGAGGCACCATAGGGTCAAAATCACTATGAAGTACCTAGACAATTCAATCAGGAGTGAACAGTGTTTTCAACAAATGGCGTTGGGACAACGGGATAGCCACATGCAAAAGTATAAAGGCGAACCCTTATCTTGCACCACACACAAAAATTAACTCAAAATGTATCACAGACTTAAATATTCGAGCCAACAATATATGACTCTTAAAAGAAAACATAGAAGTAAATCTTTGTGACTTTGAGTGTAGGCAATGGATTCTTAGATATGAAAACAAAAGAACAAGCAATAACAGAAAAAAATAAATTGGACCAAATTAAAAAAAAAACAACAACAAAAACTTTTGTGCTGCAAACAATTCCGTCTAAAATGTAAAAAGGCTATCCGCAGAATTGGAGAAAGTATTTTCAAATCATATATGGGATAAGGAAACTTCTACCCAGAATACATAAAGAACCCTTATAATTCAATAATCAAACTCAATAATAAAAAAGACAAATAGCCCAGTTTTAAAAATGGATAATAGGAAGATTTCACATTAAAAACTTAGATATCGGGCTTTTCTTGGAAAATCAGAAGATCTGGCCGTGGGTCCTTCATCCTTAGGTGTCCACAATCTACTAGAGCCGAGCAGCCTCTTCACCTGGAGTATTTACTGTCTGGTAAGCCACAGAGGGCACCACTCCCTTTTATACCCTAACCTGAAATTAACAGCCAGCTGCCATTTACAATCACATGTGCACTCCTCTTTTTCTCATGACATTGCTATGAACAAATGAAATCTCTGGTGAGCCTGCTCTCCTGGGGCACCGGGCATGGCTGTGTAGATTGTTCTTGTGAATCCTGAATGCCACGTTTCCTCCTTCATTTACCAGGACCAAAAATTGTTTTTATTTGCTGACTGCACCTTCCTGGGCACTTTATCCTCTCACTAGACTAAGGATTTGCCTCTATCTGTTCTTGATAAGGTCCTGTCATTCCTTATGAATTACTTCTCCACTTCAATACGATGAGGACTCATTCCGTGGATACAGATCAACTCAAGTGCCCTCAAATAGTCTTATGTTCCCCGGGTAGTTAATAAATATTCAATCCAAGCTGTAACGTTGGAGGAGGGAGGCCACAGTCTTCCAACGTGCAAGACTGATCATAAATGCCAAATCAAACAAAAGCAGTGGGGTAGGGTTGTGTCTGCGATCCCAGTAAAAAGCTAGGCAGTAGGAGACAAACACCCTAAAAATGTTCCCTAAATCTCCCTCCTTCATGGACCGCCTTTCCAGTGTTGCCATATCTGTGGTCCCCATCTAAAATCTGACGTATGCTCACACCACCTGCCTTTTTGTTTACTAACCAATTACTCTTACGACATGTTCCAGTGCTATTGAACGGCATGCCTTTGTCAAATAAAGAAAAATAAAATCAAATCTTACTTCTGCCAAACAATTCACTTTTTCATTCAAAGAAACTTTTTTTTTTTTTAATTAAAAGGGAACTTTCGTAGTACTACCATAAATTAAGAACCAGGAACGCGATCATAAAGAGAAGGTAACTATAAAAATAAAAGCAACCCCAACAAAACAATGTGAGTCATCTCGCTAGATCCTACCACCAGCCTGAGGCCCAACTCTCCATTGATTACAAGGGAGACTGGAAAATTGCATTAAAGGTAAACTCTTGCCCAAATGAAAATTTCCTCTTAAGGTAATCAGGAGGCTCATAAGGAAAATGAAAGCCTGATCATTTCCCTGCTCTGTGATTCTAGATTATTTTAATCCTTTCGTTAAAACCTAAACTCATCGCAGTGACCCCTGATGAACTCACACTGCATATTGAGCAACTTACGCCGCGGAACACGTAACGACGCAGTGGAGCAAGAAGGACACATGGGAAGGGCTGGTCCCTGTTTTCCATACACAATCCCACGCTCGCTAAACCCGGGAGGAGTAAAGCAAGTCAGCAACTTGCCTTGGTGATTGAGAGAATTGGAATCTCAACAACTGCCAGGGTAAATCTGCCTGGGGAGGTATGTGTGTGTGTGTGCTTGCACGTGTGTGTGTGTGTGCATGCGTGTACACACACACATACACACACACACACACACACACAGAGTCTTAGAGGACTCTGAGCTTCAGGGTCAGACAGGCATGCAGATTCCATCACTTAGGAGCTAAGCCTCAGTTGCCCCATATGCAAGGTGAGAATAAAATTACTCATCATGGAAGATGATTATAAATAATATGTATGCAGCTTGCTGCCAATCACCCCATTGGAGCCTAGTAAATAGTAGCCATTATTCTTTCATTTTTCCTATATTGATATATATTGCAAAGCAAAGCTAAAGAAGGAACAGTAAAAAAGGAAGTCAGAGAGATGCACTTGAAATACAGACTTAGTGACTCTTCCCGCCCTATGATCTGTGGCTAAACTCTCTGAATCTCCAATTTCATGTATATGAAACAGTACAAAAATGTCCAGCTTTATAATTAACAACTATATGATTAGATGGTAGGATGGTTAGGAAATCACCCAGGACACTGAGAATGTGAGTTGATTCTCTATCTGTAGTTGAACCAGTTACAAATACAAAAACCCAGTTTCACAAAGCCAATGCATTTTCTGATCTAAGGGTATAATTCCTTCAAAAAGATTTCTGCGTGTACACGATGATCTGCTATTCTGCCTTTACATAGCGACTTTTGTTAGTGCATTTAAACTACATCTCTTTCTGTATTTAGAACTACAGACCCTGCCTTCTGGGCAATTTTCAAGTTCAACATAACACAAATTAAGGATAGAAACTGAGCAGTAGAGAGCAGACTTTACCAGAAAGTTGTAGATAAGGACTTCAGCATCCACTGTGTGTGTTGCAGCAACTGAGACTAAGCCTGAAAGATCTGGCGTAGTTTCTAGAAGCCCCAACTCATGAGAGGTCTACCTTCCTTGCCTCACCACCAGAGGCTCAGGCAGGGAGAGCCCCCACTGTTTGTTATAGAGGGGGCTCTGCTCAATATATTGAACATATAGTTCCTTCAATTATTATGTATTTATTATATAATATGTAGTGTACCCACTCTTAGAGAAAGAAACCCAAGTATAATCATGGTACTTACTACTTCACATTCATTTTCATCCAAATATCCATGTAGGACTCCAGTGTTGGCTATATGTATGGCTGTTATAGTTTTGCACCTGCAAAGTTCATGTAGATGGTGCAATGCATGCATGTGTATCAGTTAAAGACACAGAGGAAAAAATGGGGAGCCCATTGCTTCCTGTGTTAGCAGCCAAGGGCAACCTTTCAGCCTTGCATCTCACCTGTTGTGGTAGGCAAAGTGGTCCCCTAATATCTGGGACCTGTGAATATGTTGTGTAACATGGCAAAGGGGACTCAGGTATAACTAAGTCTCCAGAACTTAAAACAGGGAGATTACAGAGGATTATGTCTGATCTCATCACACAAACCCTTAAACAAAAGGAACACTCCCTGGCAGTAGGTAAGAGGGATGAGGCAGAGGGGGAGAGCAGAGCAGGAGAAGGACTTGACCCATCACTGCTGGCACTGAAGATGGAGGGAGCCCCAAGCCAAGGGATGTGGGCGACCCTTAGCAGCTGAGCACCATCCCTGGCTGACAGCTGGTAAGGAATCAGGGACCTCAGTCCCACAATCAAATGGAACTGAGTCTGGCCAATAACCTGAATGAATCTGGAAGCAGATTCTCCCTCAGAGCCTCCTGGTAAGTTCCCAGACCAGCTGATACCTCGATTCCAGTCTTGTGAGACCCAGAGCAGTGAATCCATCCAAACCATTGTCCCAGATTTCTGACCTACAGAGCTGTGATATAATACAGTTGTCTTGCTTTAAGCCACCAAACTGGTGGTGTTTACTATGACAATAATTGCAATCAAATACAACTGTGTTCCCAACACTGGCCCATGGACTAGAAAGGGTTTGCAAGCAAGTCGTACCAACCCTCTGTAAAATTAAGGAATAGCTAAAAAATAAACTGATTGACATCTTTCATGTCTAGAGAAGAATTTGGTATAAGGGAGTCAACTGTCCTTTCAAGAAGAAGGAGTATGCTTTACTCTGAGGTGACGGCCTTTCTAATTCTGTGACCTTAAACTGCCCTCATCTGTTTTATGAAATTATGATGCAGTAGTGGACCGCCTTTATCGGGAAAGATAGCACGATGGTAGTTCTATTCTGCCTACATTTTTATTTTTTAGATCTGTCCATAAATTTTCTAAAAAATAAAAATGTGGGAGAGAACCAAAAGGCAGCCTAGATTGTTACTAGACTTACCCTGGTGAACATTTCATAATGTAAGCAAATGTTGAATCATTATGTAGCACAACTGGAACTAACATAATATTGTACATCAACTGTATTTCAATTTAAAAAGAAATGTTATGGATCTGTGAATTCCCAAAGTCTGAGAACCACTGTCATACATCACACACTTTCTTCTTCGAAGCCAGGAGTTGCAGAAGTGGTACCCAAAGGGACACAAGAAATAGCAAGGGATCATTTGGGGCATCTGGATATTGAATTTGCCATATCCTTCTGTTTAGGAAGATGGGTATATCTAATTCTACCATGTACATATATTCTCAAAACCATGGCTCTAAAGTGTTTTGGACTTTGAGAGCATGTGGGTTTGTGTGTGTGGGTTTGCGTGTATTTGTGTGTAGGTGTAAATCCCCATCTATGCCTCAGAGAAGAAGATAAAATTGTGCTGCCAACAAAATGCTATCTATCTATTCATTCACTCATCCATTCATTCAACGGATATTTATTGAATACCTTCTAGGTGCCAGGAACTATACTAATTCTGGGAATTAATGGTGAACCAAAATTTAAGTCATTTCAAGGAAGCTAAAAAATCTCATGAGGAAGATGGAAATCAATGAATTAATCTCACAAATAGATGCCAAACTGAAACTGCCATTCATGCTAGAAAAAGAGGCACATGCAGTCCTGAAACATCTCAAAGTGGGGTTTCATTTGGTCTGGCTGGGGTGTCAGAGATGACAGCCCAGAAAAAATGATGTCTTAGCCAAAATCCAAAGGATGGGGGAGCCGGCTAGGCAAAAGCAGAGAAGACCAAGTGTTACAGGCAAATCAATAATATATAATCCTTATGGAAATAGAGACATATTCTGAAGATGAGAGACGGTCATCCGTTTTTAATTTTTTTACTGGCGCTATCCCTGCCAAAGGAGGCAAAAGGAAAGAAGCCCTGAACTATGAGGCTGGAAACCTCGGTTCTGTTCTAGGTGTTTTAGTTTAATTGTGACTCAATCTCTGGTCACTGTTTCCTCATTTCTGAAATGTTGGAGTGGGGCTCTAGGAATTCTAAACACTCTTTACCGTCCTCAAAAGCCCCATGCTTCTACATCATCATTGTCAGGAAGAGATAGGATGAACGGATACAGATGATGATACCTACAGCAACAACTAACATTTTATTGTGCACTTACTCTGTGACCAGACACTAAGCTAAACGTTTTCCATCAATTATCTCATTTAAGCCTCATAACAAGCCACGAGATAGGTTTGTGTGGCGGTGATGGACCAACAGATCTGGCTCACTGATTACTGTGAGTTGCCTGTCTCTGGTCACATGCGAGGATGGCAATTCCTGACCCTCTGAGGTCTGGCAGTACTCCATGATCCATGTTGGCCAATGAGTTGTGAGCAGAACTGATGGGGACCACTTCTTGGCTGAGCATTAATTTTGGCACTATACCCTCTGGAAGACTCTTTCCTCTGCTGAGGTGACCAGTGATCATTTACACAGTGGCTTCTCCGTAAGTCTGGGTCCAAGACATGGGGCATAGCCCATGGAGTTGATGAAAAATACACCTTTGTTATTTGAAGCTAAGGAACTATGGGGCTGATTGTTACTACAACACATCCTGGGTCACCCTGACTAGCACACAATTACACTCATTCACTTCTTACAAATGCCAAAACCAAGTTCAGAGAGGTTGTGCAACTATTCAAGGTCAAGAAAACGCTGACGTGGGAGAGCCAGCGTTTGGACTCATGCAGTCTGATGCCAAGTTCTTTCATCTTAATCACTACACGGAGCTAAATGTGTGAATGCATGTCCCACTAGGCCACTGGTCATTTCTTAAGAGTTATGTGATTCTTGCCATAAAAATGCACCCACTAGTATGGCATTCACTTTTCTGCAACATGAAACAAATGCTCTCACTGATTCTAATCCAACCATCCCAAGACCCTTTGGTGATAGCAAAGAGGAGGTTGAGGAAATGTACACCTGCAGATACCCCCCCTTCTCATTTTCTAGAAAGATTCCTTGCATGCATGTAAATATCCTCTGAATTCAGAGATGAAGAGGCCTCCAGCTAGGCACAATAAAGCCAATTTAGCTTCTTAAATTGAGAACTGCTTTGTGAAATAATCCTGTAGAACGCTCTGCTAAATGACTTAACAAACTAGTTGCATGGGCCTTTCATTGATTTACTCGTGAAAGCTATAAAGGACAATTGTCTCTGAACCAGGTACATCAAATACAGGCCTGCTACTGTGTAAAAGCCTGGAATTCTACACCACCTACACACACAAAGAAAATTAGCTTTTGATTGAAAGGAAGCCCTATTGAAAAACCCCAGGGGAGGAAAAAGAAACAACACAAATGAAATGACACCTGCAGGCAAACCCAATGGTTCAGGCCATTTGGCTAAGGACATTCTTAGTCTGAAAGGGAGAGAAAAGTACAATTTCTGAGGATCATGAAAGGTAATCGAACCAAATCAAAGGAAAAGTAGTCTCTCTTGAAATTCTAAACAAGGATAGTTTTAAATATGCCAAGTGGCTGTAAAATAAAAGTTCTCCATACTCCATTTTAGGTAGTATTTAAGGCTGGAAAAAAATGGCGACATGCATTCAACGCTTTCATTCTTCTCTCAACTGTCATTATTCCAGCTGTCTCTTTTCTCTTTACTTTTGTGTTTTTACTTTCTTTTTAAAGGGATTCTCAACCAAGCCTTAGAACTACCTCTTAGTCTGCCAAACACTGTTAGAAGAAGTGGAATGAGTTGTAACCACAGTCATTACCAATCTTTTTCTTCAACTCATGATGTAGCTACACGTAGAGTTCTAATCATTTTTGCCAAATACTATCAAAGTGTGTTTTCTTTTCTGGCAGTTATAGTCCAACTGGGTGTTATGGTTCTGCTGCAGCAATACAACCAATATTTGGTTTGATTTTATTTTTATCATAAATAGAATGACAGAAAGACCTTATTTCATGATTACTGGTGTAGTAACCAATTCCAATAAGGATTCTCAACAGATGAAAAGTTGACGAAGAAGAGGATATTTATGTAGTCTAGGAGTTTGGGCCCACAGATTACTTCTTAATTACTAGACTAGCTTACACTCGGGAGAGCTGCCAGTTATCCTGTGATCAACTTACTGTCATCAACAATGGGACAAATTGACACGAAGCGTCGCCCCATACAATGCAGTGGGATATAGTCAACATCATCTGTGTGGTGCTCTTGACAAAACAAGGAAGTCAAATCTAATCGCCGGGAAACATTATAATAAGTCCTCATTTTAAAATTCTACAAGGAAATTGTCCAGGACTGTTCAAAATGTCAATATTACAGAAGATTTTTAAAAATGGTGGGGGGTACTTTTCTAGATCAAAGGTGAGAAAGAAATAGGACAACCAAATGGAGTTCATATTCCCTAACTGTATCCAGGATTAAAATAATAACAACAATAATTATATTGTGGTTGCATAAGAAAATACCCCTGTTTTTAAGAGATCCATGGTGAGGTCTTCAGGTGTAAAGTGTTCATGGTGTCTGTAATTTTCAAATAGTGTAATACACACAGGGGAGAGAGTAGAAAGAGAAGGTCATTGTCACAAAATGTTAATAACTGGTGGATCCAGGTGAATATATGGGTCTTCCCTATAATTTTTTAACAGGTTTGCATTTAAAATGTTTGAAAAGAACAGACATTCTTTCCTCAAAAAATTATTTTTATATTTTTTGCATTAAAAACCTGTACTACAGTAGACTTCTATTTTTTTACTTATCCATCACACCTCTAGCTTCTAATACGAAGACTCCTTGAAGAAACCCTTTCCCCTTTTCCTGCAATTAGTTCATATGTAATGGCGGGGCTCATCCAAAACCTTGCTTCTTGGGATGTGTGAGCAACTGAGGTCTGGCCAGGACTTATCTTGAACCACTGGACTGAGGTTCACTTTTTCACCAGGCTCCTGAGCTGGTAGGATGAAAGTTTGCACCTGTTTGGTAGCCATCTTGCCATTTCAAGGGAACAGCTTGAGAACACAGCCAACACAGAGGAACGTGTAATTGCAGGAGGAGATATTCCTGGCAACATCATTTGAGCATCTTGATTCAGCCTTGCTCCAAACCTGCTATATATCTAGATGTTTCAGTAACATAAACCAATATTTCTGTTTTCTTAAGCCAGTTCAAGGTGGCTGCATGTCATTTACCACCAAAAAGATCTACGGGTAAAAAAATAATAGAAAGTCACAGATGTGTGATACACAAAGTTATGACACACTGGAGATCACTATTGGCTTATTTTGTGTTGCTAGTTTGACTCATTTTGTGGGAATCTTAGGAATTAACTCTTCTTCAGCTATCTCTGCATAATAAAGAATACCCTGAGGATGCAAGGTGGGCTGTCAAAAGAAATCGCTGGTTCTCCCATCTTCCTTTCTGAGTGAATTGGGATTATCCTGATACTATAGGCTGAACACACATACAACTGCCTACAGCTGTCATCCATAGCACTTGATTCTAAATGTCTTAATTTATCATAACAGATTCATTCTATTCAACAATGGATGTATACGCAAATGTTACAAATTTCAAGGTAAATATAAATGTTTACTATTCAATACACAAATACCTGTTTTACACATTGCACTATATAATTTCACTTTGGGGGGAAATGTATTTCACTGTCTTAAATTCTAAAAACTATTTTAAAGCTATCTGTAGATGCTTTAATTATAAGAGAAAGAATTACATACATTCTCTACTATATAAGTCTGCAATACTCCCAAATATAGGAAGTTTACAGAACTTCCCTGAAATTCTCCATTTTAGTGCACAGACTTCTACCCATATCATCTGATCAGCAGAGAAAAAAAAGTCTAAACTAGTTTAGTCTAAACTAAAAATTAGTTTTGCAGTGATGGCCAGCAACGGTGCAACCAACGCTCCAACACACACTATCAAGGGCATGGAAGCACCCCACGCAGACCATTGCCGTGAATTTAACAGAGCTCAAAGTCACCAAGGCAAGAGCCTTATAAAATATGTCAGGATGAAAAATGGGACTTGAAACATTTGAGTGTGACGTGGGGGAATCTATGCTTCTTTTCAAAAGGGACAGGGAATGCAAGTCCACCTTAGAATTAAAATTGAAATAAAGTCAAAGTAAATGTCAAGCAAGGAAGAGAAGATTCCAGTTTTCAAGAGCATGAAGGAGCTCCCCACACAGTAAAACACATGTGATTAAAATGCTGGACGACTGAACTACGAAAATATCTCTTATGTCACACACATGCATGATGATAAAGGTTTCGTCTGCTCTAAGGTGGGATAGATGATGACTACCTATTAGGGAGGTGCTTAGGAAAAATACCCCAGAGGGCACTAGGATTCCCGGCACTGTCACGGAATGATTTTTTCCTTTGCGTGAGGGCGACTCAGATTAAGGTTCTGACCACTGTGTATAATGAAGGCCTATGCAGATGCAGAGCCTCTTCGTATTTATGAGAAGTGACACCTACTAAGCCCTCAACAGGTGTCTCTCTGATTGGGAATCCTGTTCCCTTTCTCTTTTTCTTGAGCATAAGTACCCGATTCCCTTTTATCTAAGTAAGGCAAAGGGAAGGGGTCACTGGTTTCTAACACAGTGCGTAACCTGTGCCTAAGGAAGGAAGAAAATGACCAAACATCCTCATCTGTTGTTGAAACTACGGCCCAGTGTGGGGCATCTGCTGGAGGCTGGAGGCTGGAGGCAAAACCATTCTGGTTTGTCCCAACCCCTCAGTAATCAGCACCAGACTTACCCTGCCAGGGTGGGTGAGGATTCCTATTTTCTAGCCCAGGGTGGAAGGACTGGGAGTAACTGGGGGTTGTGTTGGAGTACAGAATTTTAAAGGGCCTTCCTACTGTTTTCATGTTCCCATCTCACCGAGGGCAAAATAATGAATGTGTGGTTTGATCACACTCAGAACACCACCTTTGCTGGGCCCTAAAACTCCACCTAACAAGCCTACCGTTACAGTATATTGAGAAAATGGATGTGATTCCACTGAACACAACGCTTGCCACAAGTAGGAATACACAATACATCAGAGGACACTGACTTAGTTATGTTTCCTTCTGATGGTCTTTTAGTATTTGTGATTGATTGATTATTTAAAAGAGCTCTAGACTCAGGAATCCCAAGTTTTTAAAAGAAATTATTACTATCGTTTTTATTTTATTTTTGACACTGTAGATTTCTCATCTACCAAACTGGACTGCTGATGACACAATCGTCTTTCTTTACAAACAAGTGCAGCCAAACTCATTAACCTTTACCATTTTCCAATCCTATTATTTGTAGATTTCCCCCACTTTTCAATGAGTAAATAAAACAAGCTGGGGATGAAACATTTATTTTGGCATCACACCAACCTAATTAAACTGCAGTTTCATTAGGCTGTAGCAGGCTGCTGAAGAATAATGTAATTGACCTACTGAAAGTTACTACTTCAGTTCAGTTTTCTGAGCTGCCAGAAATTACACTGTGATTTAAGATGCCTAGTTACCTTGACTAAACCAGCCAGAGAGCAAAGATCTAGGAGTTACAGAGAACGGACAGAATCCAATTAGAAAGGAGACAGGTAAGAAGATGGTCTCCCCAATCACAATTACTTGGAGCAAAGCAATGAAATGTAAAATGGGAGCTAATAAGGTTCTAGTTATTTCCTCCATTGACTACTTGTTGTTCGTACATGGGTGCTAGTGTGAGATGCTCTCCCCAAACTCAGCAGTGAGGTGACTTAATGAGCAGATGTTTGTTCTTTGCCCAGTATCATTCCACTGGTTTGGTATCAGCAGGCTAACTGCTTGATGAATCCACCCCTTTACAGTCTCAAACCATGAAGGTAACTCCTGGCCCTGAGGCTGTGCCTGTGTTCCAAGCTGGCCAATCAGAGCATCGCATGGCCCTGACCGCAGTGATTGATTCATTCCAGGGCCAATCAGAACTCCTCCTGGGCCTTCTGGGGGGCGTGACCAGGAGAGGACACCTCCATCTTCCATCTGATGTTCTGAGTGGAGAACGCCTGTCTCTGTTGGTAGTGATCTGCCCTCTAGTAGGGAGAACCCACCTGAGAATGGAGCCAATTCTGGAGGGAGAGGTGGGGTGAGGGTGAGAGGGAGACAGAGCTAGAACCATCGAGAACGACAGTCCTTCAAACGTCATAGTTTTTATCAATACCCCCTGCATGCTTGGAACCTCTGTGCTAGGTCTGGACCATCTCTGTGTTTGTGGCTGAGTTCCTCAAGCCACCTACACCAGATGCCCTTCTTAAGATCACTCAAATCCCCTGATTCTGTTCATGCAGGTCTTCATTCATCCAATATGTTTTGTTTCCCCAGTGTGTTCCAGGCCGTATAAAGTAGAAAGCAACACACATTCCATAACGTCATAAAGCTTGGATTTGATTGGTTATTGGTAAAATAATCACATATGTAAGTATAGAATTGCATGGTGCTGTAGGCACATTTGAGGGAAGATCTAATGTAATGCAGGATTGGGTAAGTCAGGGAAGGGGGGTCCCTCAGAAGAGGGGACCTTGATGGGGGGATATAAAGAGTGAGAGATGGCCAGATATTGAATATGGGAGGCAGCAGGACAGAAAAGTGTTCCTGACAGAGGAGCAGGATGCAGTGGACCAGTTAGAACTGGGCACTGAGGGGCGGTGACGTGAGATGAGAGGTGGAGGGCAGCAGCAGACCCGATGGATTCTTGCAGGGAAGAAGACGGCTATATTCTAAATGCCAAGAGGAGACATCAGAAATCATCACCCCACCATCAAAAGAGAAGTTTTCTCTGGTGATGATGGTCGGTAGACTGGTTTGTTAGTACATGAGTGGTGCCTCTTTAAAGACATCCTGAAGCAACTAGAGGTATTTTGAGGGGTGACTATTTCTGCCAGTGGGGCCAAGGTTGGCTTGAGATGTCATCACTTAAGTATTGCAATGGATCTTGTAACCCCTGATTAGGGAGGTCCAGGATCAATGGGTTCAAGGACTTTTAATCCACCTGACTTTGAGTTGCGAGGGCATCCGGTAACACTTGAAAATTGAAAAAGAAAAAAAGTCTAACATTTAAACTAGCAAAGTCGAAATTAATAACTGCTTAATTATATTTCTCCAAAACGCAACATTATGTCAGCATCATTAATTGTTAAATTTAGGAGTCATAAATATTTTATTACATTGGAAGACAAGTTGTAGGCTATTTTTTTCTTCTCTTACAAGAATTTCCAAGTTTATGTGATGATGGCTGAAAAATAGTAGCTAATCATAAATGAGTTATTCAGAGTTCATTCACTTCCATAGCAAGATTATAAAAATTCTTTCAAATTGGGTGTTATATTGAATTTGGGTGCATTTTAATATAACTTATATCAGGTTTTCTCATCCTTGACACTATTGACATTTGAAGCCAAGTAATCCTTTGTTGTGGGGACCTGTCCCGTGCCTTGAAGGATGTCCAGCAGCATCCCTGGCTTCTACCCAATAGATGCCAGTAGCCACACTCCCTCCCACCCGCACTGGGACAACCAAAAATACATCTCCAAACATTGCCAAATGTCCCCTGGGTCGGGGGTAGAGAGCAGAAGTGCCTCTGCTAGAATGATTGGCTTTTATTAATGCCTGGGGCAAAAGAAATCCTTGAGAAGTCTCTGATTGCATTAGATATATAATCAACAATTGCTTCCTGGAGGAACATAATGCCAAAGTTACGAATCTGGGACACACATCCAATTTTTAGAAAGTTCGAGCATCTCCAGCAAGACCTCCCTCCAGTTGCAGGTGACCTCCATAAACACAGCTGAGCGTCCCCCATAACGAGCTAAGCAGAACACACGAGGGAGGCCCCATCAGCAGCTGGGGAATCAATAGGTCACCTGTTTATGAGAAGGCCACGTAGTATTTTCATAGACAGGCAACAGGACCAAAATGGAAAGATCAATATCCGCCTTCTGCGAGGAAGGGCCCATCCCTAATCAGCACTTGCCTGCTGTCTGCTTCACCTCTGCTGGGCCGTCGGGGCCCACGGCAGAGCTCGGAAGGGAAAGGGCGAGCCCTCCTTCCCAAAGCAGCTGTCAACAGGACTGAGGGCGGGAGCTCTGATCCAGCTGCCGAGCGCAGAAGCGCTGAAGCACCAAGATAAACAGCCCACGAGGACTCTCAGGAGTAACCACCCACCCTACCCAAGAGGAAGGCTAGGGGTGCTGGGTTTAGGCTTAATAATGGTCCTTAGGAAAGCAAAGGGACGGCACCCCTGGTGGGAGATAAATCCTAAAGCACAGCCAGACTTTGCAGCCCACCAGAGGGGTAGCTTCTGCAGGTCTGGAAATGCCAGCAGAGGCACACAGAGACCCCACTGGGCTCTGGCTTTACTCCCCTGGTGCTCACAGACTGTGGTTTTAATGGATCGGCACACCAAGGAAGGCAGGGGTGAGGAGGGGAGGGGAAAGAAAATGAGGCTGGAGAAACATTGGGGGTATCCTTTTAAAGTTAGATTATTTTTGACACTCTTCATCAAAAGCAAAGCATAGTCTTTAAAAGACGTCAGAGATTTGCTATTGCAAAGGCTACTTTGGAGGAAGAGAAGGGCAAAGAGCCCAAGGTGCCCAGGGGCCTGTGGTTCTGCTCACTTTAATTCTCTTCTTGCAAAAATTCAATTGCGTTCAGGTGTCAGATGAGACTGGGCATGTATGGAAGAGCATGGGCTTTGGGGATAACAACATGCGGGTCTGAATCTCGGCTCTAGTGCTGGGTCAGACGTGTGGGTTCAGGGAACTCCCTGAACTTCTCTAAGACTCAACTGGTCTCACTACTGGAATGGTGATGAGAATTATGATACCTCCCTTGCAGGTCTACGTTTGGGTTTGCTTTACATACTCCACAAAAGTGCTTTCGCAAAGACTGGTCCTTCAGCACGGTCCTTATTATTCATCCTTCCTGTGACATTTCTTACTTGGTAATACTGAGAAAACTGTATTTCGTTCTTTTTTCTCGTATTTGTATGTTTATGAATGGGAGCATAAGGGATTATGTCTTAGGGAGCTTTTAACCTTGCTTGGTGTTTATTATTGTGGCTTTGCGTATCAGTGTGGCTTAATGATCAACTGTTCATTGACCTCAGAATTAGGACGTAGTGTTCCTCTTCAGATAATTGGCATACCTGCGTTATGACTCAAAATTACCTGGATATAATTATCAACAGACTGAGGCAAATCAAAGTGGTGATGGAAGCAGTCAAATCACATAATTCCTTAGCAGGTGGACGCTTCCATGAACCCATACGTAGAATATGTGCATTAAAAAGGACTGAAGGTAAAGAGCTTGGCATAAAGTATTAAAAGACATGGAGGTAAAACCAAAGTAGAAGAAAAGACATCATTGCAGTATTCTCATTTTTGGGTGAAAAATATTTAATAATTAGGAACACATTTTTAAAATCTATATTATATTGAATAAATGTATTTTTGTCGTCTATTTGGTTTTGATCCCAGTAAAAGCTGGGAGACAACTTGAAATAGGGAAATTCTCTTACTCTCTGCATTTCTGTCTCTCTCTCTCTCCTTCTCTTTCCCTCTCTCTGCTTCCCTCTGTCTCTCTCTCTCACAAACACTCCATAGCAGACATTCTGCTGTTCCATGCACTGTGTAAGGTTCAGGATAGAATGTCTGTACTGACTAAAATGCAAAACACAGCTTCATTTCTACCACAGATCTTTATTTATTTCTCCAAAACACCCTTAGAAGCACATCAGTGCTCCATTAACTACCCAGCCAAGGACAGAGAGAAGAGAACACCGTCCATCCATAAGGTAATGAATCAAGAAACACTGTCTCCCTACTGGTGTATTCCAAGGACATCACTGTGCTCACTTCCTCCTACCCTGCTCTCAGACTCTCACCCCATTGTCCATTTCAGGCCAGAACTCTCATGTCCCTGAGAAAAAGTGTTTGGCGAGGACTTGCAAAAGCTTTCAGAGACCCTTGGATCACTACATAAAGACTAATTGTCTTGTGTAATGTCCTGCACTGGTCAGAATACAGGTAACTGCTTACTTCACATGTTTGTCTCTAACATTCAACTGTAAGATTCTTGAGGACAAAGACATCATCTCATTTCTTTTTGTTATAACACAGAGAAGAAATTCAACAAATGGCTTGTAAGTGAAAGGACCACTCCTGACTGACACCCTTCTCAACAAAACCTGCCCTTTACTGGCTGGGTTACCTTGTCTAAGTAACTTAAGCTAAGTTTCAGTCTTCATGTTTGTAATATGTTGATAACAACCATCCTTCCTGATCCAATAGTTGGTTTCCCTTTTCTTCCGGGAGGGTTACAGGAGGGTAGAAGAGGTCACGTGACTAGTTCTGGCCAATGGGATATGGTGGAAGTGAAGTGTGTCACTTCCTGGCCAAAGAACTTAATTGCCGGTATGAGACTTCCAGGCAAACTTCCCTTGGGGCATTTATCAATATGGGGGTTCTTTAAGAATAAAGCCACTGGGACTACTGGGCTAATACATGGAGGAGAGCTTCCCTAGAGAGTGGTTCAGACCCTCAATGGACTTTCATGAGAAAGAGATAAACCCTTGTTGAGTTAGGCCACTGAGATTTCAGGGTTGTTTGTTACCACAGCATAACACAGCCCTCCCTGACTGATACAGACCAGACTGTTGGAAGGAAGATGAAAGGAGATAAGACATGTAAAGCTCTTGGCACTGGGAAGAGTATTTGCATTTAATAAGCTATTATTGCGAAATATGAAACACCATTGGTCCAAAAATCTAAATCTTTGCTTTGAGCAAGGACTTAATATCACACCAGATGAAAATATGCAGTGACTCATCAGTGTTATTTTAGGCATCACTGACTCCTGTAACAGATGCACCCCCATACTATAGCACCTAGTATAGTCAGAGCAGGAAAGAGTGGGAGTGGTCTTGGTCCATAGAGTCATTCAGGGACCCAGGAATTGCACCATTTTCAACATATAGTTTCCAAGGTCAAGTGGGTGTTAACCAGAGGATAGGGGAAGGGAGAGGCACGGAGGATCCCAGAGGGGGCTTTTATGGGCCAGTCCTGGAAGTGAGACCTATCACTTCTTCCCACGGTTTCCTGGGTGGAATTCGGTCACATGTCATCACTTACATAAAAGGTGGACTGGAAACGTGTCCCTAGATGGGCAGCTATTTATCGCTTATTTGAATGTGCTGTAGAAGAGGAGCACAAGTTACTAGCAAATAACCAACCACTTTGCCACAGTATCCTTTAATATTTTTGGAAAGCAATTTCCCAACAGCTGTGAAATCTTTGCCTTGGATTACCACCCCCTACTCCCACCCCACCCCCCCCCCACACACACATTGTGGGAATATCCTTTTATCTAAAAATAGTAAAAAAAAAAAAAAAAAAAAAAAAATTATTGCCTTTTTTATTTAGTAGAGAAAATATCCTTCCACATAGGTTGAGTTCAGTCATCACCTCCCTCCCCCTGTCAACAGAAATAGGAACAACCAACCCCCTATTAGCTGATATTTCCTCCTAGTTTTAGTTCTAACAAGGTTCTAAGTAAAGCTCCCTTTGATGTTCTTTTAAAAAACATACATAGGCATCAAAATAGGAGTGAGAACTATGTCATTTCAACGTCCTCCAGTTTTAGGACCTTTATGAGAAGGTACAGTTGAGAATACATTTAAATTTGAAGAAAATATAAACACACAAGGACCAAACAACATGTATATGCTTAATCAAGCACATAATTGCTTTTAGACACTAGGATGTAATTATTTTTATTAGTTATGATATGGTATAGAGAAAATGACTCAGAGAAATAAAATTAGGCTGCATCTTTCTAAAGGCAGATGGAATGGGTCAAAATCTAGCCTGATCACCTTGGTGGGGGAGAGCTGGGCACCGCTGTATCTGTCTCAAAGTGACTACCTATGGATTCCTGCTGCTGGTACTTACGAGAAGATACGGACGGAAAACCATGCCAAACCAAGATCCACCTCCTTTATCACAGATCACAGTGCACTCTCTTCTGGTCTGAAACTCTCGACAGTGAGCTGGCACTGGTGAGAAGATGCCATAAAAGCAGAGAGAACCCATCATGTTCACCTGGGCAGAGCTGGGCAGAGCCAGAGTGAAAGGTACACGTAGCTGACGTGAGCAATGGGCACCATTTCAGTGAAGACTCATAAGAGTCACCTCAGCTTTCTGCTGGAGGTGCTCAAGGTGACCCCATTCTACAGATGAGGAAGCTGAGCCTTAGAGAGTTAAGTGACTTGCCCACGATCGCACAGATAATGCCACAGCGGGGCCAGAATTGAAACCAAATCTTCCTCAAGCCCAAGCATTTAATCTGCCTGCCAAAGAGTTAAAATTCTCAAGAGGGAAAGGAGATTCACAGACAGAGTGAGAGAGGAATTGGCCGGTTGACAACGATGCCGTCTGTCTCGACACCAATGGGAGATGTCTTTTACTTTTTTATTTTATTTTTTAAAATTTTTATTGGAGTATAGTTGATGTACAATGCTGTGTTAGTTTCAGGTATACAGAAAAGTGAATCAGTTATACATATACATATATCCACTCTTCTTTAGATTCTTTTCCCATGTAGGTCATTACAGAGCATTGAGTAGAGTTCCCTGTGCTACACAGTAGGTCCTTATTAGTTATCTATTTTATACGCAGTAGTGTGTATATGTCAGTTCCAATCTCCCAGTTTATCCCTCCCTGCCTGGTGACCATAAATTTGTTTTCTGCATCTGTGACTGTGTCTTTTAGAAACAAGCTACCCAAGTGAGTGCATACCCTGGAGGAAGGTAAAATGTGCCTCGCAGACATTCACAGACTGTCCTTCAGGACCCCTATCCCATCCAAGCCGGAGAAAAGGACAGTTGCTGGACCATCCCTCTGACGCCAGTGGGTGTCACTGCCTCCCCACGGTGCTCGGAAGGGAATCTGCAGCAAACAGCAGCCAGCGCCTCGCCAGGCTCCCAGCCTCCCTGCAGCCGAGCTCCGCCAACTGTCCCTTTCCCCAGGCCTGTTGGCCCTGTGCCTGTCCCAGAGCAGGTAATCCGCCTGCGCTAGCGACCACAGACATCACTCATGCTATCCAGAGCTTCTGTACCTCTCCAAACATGCTGCTTCCGCTGGGAGTTCACTCTACACAAAAAAATCAAAATAAAAGATGGAAGGGAGGATGCCGGATTGTCAGATGTGGATACATATCGAATGAGATGCGTTTGTAAAGGCTTTCCCAAGTCACAGCACGCTTCCTGAGTATTAGCTGCATGAATGGCAGACTTCCTCCAGTCCTGTTACTTAAGAGACAAGCCAGGGGAAGGTAACATCTTTAAAGCAACTGCTCAGAGCGGAAGAGCCCTATCCTGCGGCAGGAGAGAGCGTTCCCCCATCACTTCCGTCTCAGGGGAGAGTCTGGTGTCTCTGATGCTTGTGAAAGCCACAGCCACACTCCCCCCTGCACCACGTCACCGGCCACTTTAATGTCGTCTGCCCAAAGGGCACTGTCTCCATCCACATGACAGTGACTATAGAGTCTAGGGTAATGGGACTCTCTCTCTCCGGTATCAGAGCTCCACCGAGCTGGAGGCGAAATTGAAACACTGTCCTGTTTCTATAGAAGGACGGTGTGTTGACCTTCTCTCTTAGCAAAGCGACCCCACCTAGATTAGAGTACATGGTCCCTGAGGAAAGGCGCTTATTTCATTCACTGCTAAGTCCCCAGCACGCAGAAGAGGTTGGGAACACAGTAGGCACTTAATAAATATTTATTGAATTAACATCCACGGAAGCAAAAGCTGGAAGATGTGAAAATGTAGTTGCCTGTCTGGGAAAGAGCTAGCAATAATGTCTGGCTATGGTTCATACTAAATAACGTTGTAATGGATTATATGAGAGTGTGTGTGTGTATTTATATCTAGACTTAGGTACAGATATAGATACATATACATATATGTATATGTAATATAATACATATATAAACACATATGTATTTATAAATGTATATGCATATGCACGTATACTTAGGGTAGTGTCTGTCAGATAAGAGCCCAATCAAAGCTAGACATTCTTATTATTTTCATGGGTACAATTTTGATCCTATAAGTAGATTTAACTCTTTTAACCTTTAACATTTTAAAAGTAGCACATGCTCATTAAAGAAAATGTGCAAAATACACAATTAGATACTTGTCACGGGCTTATTTTGTATTCCATATAGAGTTTGATACAGATTAGCTGCTTAAAAATATTCATTGTGAAATCAACTATCGCTACAAAGTGGTTCAATAAATGATGTTAAGTCCCCACTATGTGAAGAGATGCAACGTTCTGGAACAGAGCCATAGACTTTCATTGAACAATAAATAAAGAGGAAGCTTGCTAAGCGTGCATATGAAGAAAAATGCACTTTGTGCCGTTTCATTTATATTTAAGTGAAACTGTATACTTGTACGTGCAAATGTAAAGCCATAAAAATCCTGCAAGGCTATCGCCAAATTGTTCACAGGGGTGAGAAGTAGCTTTGTGTTACTTGTATATAAAATGATAATAATCACAATCAATCATAATAAAAGTGATTAAACAAACATTGTCAAGAATCGTGAAAACTGAGAAAGGAAAAGTCATCCTCAATCAGACCACCCACAATGACGACTCACGTTTTTCACATACCCTTTTTGATAAGTTCATTCAAGGAGTATTTACCGAATGTCTGCACGCCGCAGGTAGATGCATTCCTCTTTCATCTTGTGATAAATATTTCTTGCAAATCCCTTCCCCCTTCAATTAATTTAATGAGGCACTCCTTCAGGAGGCTCAGGAGAACCCCAAGATCTCTATAATGCTTGGATTATCGGTAAGGATTCCTAGAGAAATGGCAAGCATTCGATCCTCGATTCTCTTGATCCAAGCCTCCCCTCTCCCCTCCACCACCCAACACACATACTCCCTGCCTCTTATTTCATCAAAGCAGAAAGACTCAAGGCAGGAAAGAGAAGGCGCTGGAAACGTACACGATATAAAAACCACTCAGAGCACTGGGTCTGGGCCATAGATCCTGGTCCCTTGACATTGATCCCTGATAGGAGAGCCTCCCAGGGTTAGACGCTCCATTCTCTCTGGAATGCCGCCCCAGCATCCCCGGCAGAGTGCCGCCCCCTCCCCACTCCTGCCCTCCAGTCCCGCCTGGGTTCTTCAGCCTCAGAGCAGCAGCTCACATTATTAAGGGTAAGCGCCTCTGACAACCTCTGAAGAGGCCTTGCGGGAATAGACCCCTTTTGTTTGTAGTTATCAAAACAAATTATGCGCTACATGCCTGAGATGATGCTGACTCCACCATGTCCTCCCTGGGGCCCCACAGACTCATCAATGTGAATTCCGGTCTTTTGTACTAGAAAGGCCAATCGAACGTGCACAGGGATGTGAATAGAGCCTGTTCCTTAATGATTCCAGGGGGAGGCAATACTTAGAGAACAGTAACGCTATTCTGAAAACGGGGTGTGCAGTGCCCCTGATAAATGAGCTATGATAGTCATGGGATCAAAGGGCCAGGAAGGGTGGCATCTCACCGTTCAAAACCTCTTCCTTCTCCCATCCCACCCTGAACCAAGGCGACAGTCAAGGATGGTAGTTCAAAGTTCATGGAGTCTTTAAAAGTAAAATAGCTATAATGATCGAGGAAAAAATATTAGCATTGCCACACTTAAACAAATGCCACATGACACATAAATTCTGCCATCTGCTCTAACTTTTCCTGAGTAGGAAGTTGGCAGATACTGCATAGTCATCTACATATGACTGATAATTTTCAGCCAAGTCTAAATAAAAAGGTGCTTTGTCTTTATGTGTTGTTTAAAAAAGCTCGAGACATATAAATCAACACTAAAACATGCTCTCGATGTTTATTTTTCCCATTATATGTACATATACAAATTACATTTTGTAATTTTGTATGTGTATATATATAGATATTTAAACTGTATACATAAATATACAGGTATAGATAGAGAGAAAGATTTATATATATTCCACAGTGGACTCTTTATACTTCCTGAGCCTTTTTAGAGCACAAATTGAATCAGTAATTCTATACATGTCCATGTTGTGTACAGAAAATACTCCATTTTATCTGCTTTGATGTGTTGCAGGAGAGGCCTAGAGTACATGGCTTTGCTTATCCAGGCAGAGGTAAAGCAATAAAAACACTCATTTCCAGAAGGAAAGTGTATTTTACAGTGAAGGGGGTGCAAAACACAGTGGGGATAATTTGTACAAACTGAAAAAATAAATCCATGGTCAATGAAATCAGGTCCTTGTAGAACACTTGAAGCTCCCTAATATATAACGGAATTAGTGTAGTCAGATTTCATTGAAGCCCATGGTTCTGCGGGCCATTATTTAAACAGCTCTGTCAGTCATGAAAGAACACTTCAATCGCATGACAACAAAATGCTATCAATACTGAAGGTCGTCCTCTAAATCAGAAGAGAATGCAAGAGTTTCCTAACAACTTCTTCTCAAGCAAATTACCGGCAGGCCGAACCGAAATGAATTTTATTATTGAGGACAAGTGAATTGTACAGTACTTATAGCAAACACATTAGAGGATTAAAATTGATTGAAGGAGATTGGACTTGAAAAGACATAAATAGGGAAGACATGAAAAATCTGCTCAAAATGAACTTATCAAAGCTGCTGTGGAATTCAGCCACTGGCCAATCACTTGTGGAAGGTTTGCTTTGGTTTCCTCTAGAGAAATGAAGTGAAAATACTGGGTTCTGGATGGAGGTCAAGCTGTTTTTGTGCAGATGTGCTATGGCTCCAGGATGGGCCCCCGTAGAAAACACAGAAGGCGGACACATAGGGCTGGCAGAGTCCCTGTGACAAATTCAGACTTCTCTGTGTGGTGGCTATTTAAACCGACTGCCACTTTCCAGAAGAAGCTCAGATTAACTTCACCTTCAAGTCCTGCCTAGGATTCTTCAATCCATCCAATCATGGATTAACCAGGAGATAATCCAAATAATAAAAGACGATGCTTTACAACTGCTTTCTACCTGGTGAGCACCCTTGCACGTGTCTCCCGTGAGCTAAGTGACTGTATCTTCACAATAACTCCATGAGGTAAGTACTAGAGGTATCTCCATTTTACAGCAGAGGACACTGAAGTCAGAGAAGCAAAAACAATATCCCCAGTTCACATGGATATCAAGAGGCAGAGACAGTGTTCACAGTTGGGCTGCTGGTACAAGCATCTGTCTTCCTGATTACTCTACTCTCTAAGAGTTATAAACACACCCGTAATCAAATGTTCCATGCAAATGGCTCCTGGGATGGAAAAAGAAGTTGAGAAATGACTTCTGAGATACTGAGATACATGCTCAGTCCAGGGCTCTATTCTGAGAATCTGAACAAGATCGGTGGTACCTGCCTCCAAGATGCCCCCAATGATCCCCACCTCCTGCACCCATCTGTTCACATACAATGACTCCCCCACACTCTTCAGGGCTGTTGGTCCATGTGCCACAATATGGCAGAGGTGATGGTACGTCACTCAGAAATGAGGTTCCCTTGCTTTCATCTTAGCAGCTCCCTCTTTCTCTCTCATCACCCACTTTGGGGAAAGCCAACTGCAAGTCACCAAGACACACTGGCAGTCCTGTGGGGAGGCCCATGTGGCAAGGAACTGAGCCCTGTCAGCAGCCACGTGAGACGGAGAGGAAGCGGATCCTCCAGCCTTCATGTAACTGTCCCCCCCGCCCCCGCCCCCACCCCCGCCCCCAACAACAACAACCTCCTGGGGACCCTGAGCCAGAACCACCCAGCTAAGCCGCTCCCAGATCCCTGACCCTCAGAAAATACACGTGATAGTAAATGCTTGTTGTTTCAAGATACTCATCCTGGGAGTAATTTGTTACTCAGCATGAGTTAACTTCTACATGCTATATCACCTGCAAAGTGGCGCTTCCAAAGACCTGAAACAGTGGGGTTTGTTCATAAAGCCCTCAATGCTTAATTCATTCCTTTACACAGAGCAATTCAGGAAGGTGTCCTAATCTAAACTCCATTCCTGAGAGAGAGAAAGAGGTATAGTGTAGCATGTGAGCATGTATTCATCTGTTAAATATTTTTGAACAACTATTGGACGTCGGGAACTATTGTAGTGCTGGGACGTGGCACTCAACAAAAGAAACAAGGTCCCCTTCCCGATGTTCTAGTGGATGGAAACTGAAAATGAGTGAGTAGATAAATAAGAAAAAACAAGGAGATAGTGATAAGTATGTAGAAAAGAGTATAGAGCATTGAAACAGGGGATGACCATGTTTTTTTCTGGATGGAGTAGTCAAGAAAGACCCCTCTGAAGAGCGATATTTGAGAAGAGGCCTGGGAGAAAAGATCAAGTGAACTGGGGCTATTCAGTAGGTGTCTAATCTCCAGCACACCACCTCACTTAACATCTGAGCCTCACTTTTCCCAGCTGTATGTTCAGGACAATAATAATTTGCCTCATGAGATAAAGAGAATGAAGTAAGATTGTAATATATCAAAGAAATGTGTAAATCGAGATGCCTCTGCTCACTGTTCCTCATTTAAAAATAGCACGACTGCTTTGGTCCAACTTTGAAGTCACTAAGACTGGGGCAACGTTATCTCCAAACCAAAGGCAAGGCAGGGAAATCTGGACAGCCTGCTGATTTAATAGAATATCCATCTCAAGAGAAGCTAACTCAGTTATGGAAGAGTCTGACCATTAATTTCAATGATTTGACTGTGTAATATAATGTTTCAATCCTAGAACACAATTTAAACTGGGACAGGTAGTCATTACTTAACTTAGAGTCTGCAAATTCATCTCCTACGTGTCAATTTTTTTGTAGTCTATGTTCAAAGACTTGCCAAAAAAGATATGGGGAAATATTTCAAAGTCCATGAAATCTAGCATCTCGATATCAAATAGTGCCTCGACTGCTACTGTAGATAAAAATGGTGATAGAAACTTTTATTAAAACAGTAAGCAAAGGGTAAGCATGCTTGTCAAACACAGATCCTCCTTCCCATATAGATGAGAGTGCAGAGAACAGTAAAGATGACAGATGGGGTGGAATACTGATTTAGCCTGAAGTGAAGGGGGTGATGGGGAGAATGAGGGTCAAAATGAATCCCTATCTGTGATACCTTCTAAAGATAATGACAAGAAATGAAATAAAATGATATTTTGGCAAAACAAATGTTTCAACTAATACTCAAAAAATAAGCAGCCTGTGGTTTGAAACTAAAAATTAATTGCATATTAATTGAGAAAGTCTCTTGATTGAGATCCGGCATTTCAATCTAGGGATGCATGAGAAGGAAAATGGAGAAAAAAAAAAATCAAATGAGATGGATGTCAGTATATCCAGCCACAAAAGTTACATAGATGAGAATGAAAGTACTATGAATACATATCTTAAAAGCACTGCTTCTGTGACAATCGCATTGCTGTTTGCTAAAAAGTCCTGCTTCTCTTTCGGGGTGAAAGGTGGGACTGTGTTTCCTTGGCTGCTTGAATTTAGGTGCAGCCAGATGTCTTGCTTTGGCTAATGAAGAGTGAACAGGGGTGACACGTGTCACGTTGGGGTAAAAGCTTTAAGAACTAGTATGCAATTAACCTTGTTCTTTCCCTGTCCCAGTAACTGTAGAAGAATGAAAGGGGAGCACGTGACCCTGAGTGAGGGAGAAATAGAGCAGGACTCCCAGCCAACCCCCAATGGGCATAGAGACTGCACGAGAAACAACATTTGTTCTTTTAAGCCATGGAGATTGGGGGCTGTTTGTTGCTGCTGCAGAACCTGCCTTATCCTGATTCATTCCCTCATTGAGCAACTAATCCTTCTAGCCCCCCTTTTCATAATGTGGGGCTTCCAGCAAAAGTTAAGGAGGGGATTATTTGACATCTCAGGGGTGTGGCTATTTGTATCATGCCTTTTCTAGAACGAGAAGTTTTCCAGTATCACCATAGTTCTTCCCTGTTGCAAACACTTTTTGACTTTCAAAGGCAGGTGCTTCCTTTGCAATTCCCTCAGCACTGTGGACAGACAAGTGTCCCGCGTATTCTCATTAGAAGCAATGGAATGTGTCTGATAGGTATGTGATGTTCCAACAGATATGCTCTGGAGTTTTAGTACCATTTCATTCACTCATTCACAACGATGAGAGGGTTCTTACCCTCACCAAACTTACAGTCTTCTGATAGAAAATGAAAGATGTTAGACCAATAAGTGAAGAATGCTGTGAGAACACACAGAAGGGATATCGCTTAAGGGTGGGGAATGGCTTCCTGGGAGGAAGTAAAGACAAAATGGACAAAGCAAAAAAGAGCCGGAAGACCTCTTCAGGCAGGGGGTGCAAACGGCTGGTGGCAAGAGAGAGAGCAAGGCGTGAGAGCAACTAAACTTTGCTGAGTGTGGCTGTCTTGTGGGTGGAGTGGAAAGTGATTACCCTGGAAGAAAGCAGAAGACAGCTCCTGAAAGTCCTTGAAATCATGTCAGCCATGTTGGATTTTTTCTGATGGGTCATGCAGAGAGAGCCATTGAAGGTGGGGTAACATGGTTAGGTTTGTTTATTAAAGAGCATTTTAGTTCCACTGTGAGAAGGGCTTGGAGGGGATAAATATAAAAGACAGAGACACCAGTTACCAGGACATCACAGCAAAAGATCATAGGGGCTTGGATGAAAGATGGTGGACACAGAGACAGAAAGAAGACCCAGCAATCCCATTACTGGGCATATACCCTGAGAAAACCATAATTCAAAAAGACACATGCACACCAATGTTCATTGCAGCACTATTTACAATAGCCAGGACATGGAAGTAACCTAAATGTCCATGACAGATGAGTGGATAAAGAAGATGTGGTATAAATATACAATGGAATACTACTCAGCCATAAAAAGGAATGAAATTGGGTCATTTGTAGAGACGTGGATGGACCTAGAGTTTGTCATACAGAGTGAAGTAAGTCAGAAAGAGAAAAACAAATATCGTATATTAATGCATATATGTGGAATCTAGAAAAATGGTACAGATGAACCTATCTGCAGGGCAGGAATAGAGACACAGATGTAGGGAACAGACGTGTGGACACTGGGGGCGGGGAGGGGGTGTGGGATGAACTGGGATTGACGTATGTGCACTGCCATGTGTAAAACAGATAGCTAGTGGGAACCTGCTGTATAGTGCAGGGAGCTCAGCTCGGTGCCCTGTGGTGACCTAGATGGATGGGATGGAGGGGGAGGGGTGGGAGGGAGGTCCAAGAGGGAGGGGATATATGTACACATATAGCTGATTCACTTCGTTGTACAGCAGAAACTAACACAACATTGTAAAGCAACTATACCCCAATTTAAAAAAAAAGAAAGAAAGAAAAGAAAGAACATAGAAAAGAAGATAGACAAAGATCTGAGAGGTTTTTTTTAATTAATTTATTTAATTTATTTATTTTTGGCTGCGTTGGGTCTTCGTTGCTGCACGTGGGCTTTCTCTAGCTGCAGTGAGCGGTCTTCTCATTGCAGTGGCTTCTCTTGTTGCAGAGTACAGGCTCTAGGCGCGCGGGCTTTAGTAGTTGCGGCACGCGGGCTCAGTAGTTGTGGCACACGGGCTTAGTTGCTCCGTGGCATGTGGGATTTCCCAGACCAGGGATCAAACCCATGTCCCCTGCATTGGCAGGCGGATTCTTAACCACTGCGCCACCAGGGAAGCCCGAGAGAGATATTTTGAAGACTGAACTGGAGAAGTGTGATACAACCTCACTCCTGCCTGCAGCAAGGTTACATTTTGGGTGATGGAAACAGTTGCAGATTCTTCACTTGATGTTAAAACCCCATTAATCATTCCATTGGAGTCTCTTCAGATAAATATAGGAGTCCAGCCACGTTGAAACATACGATCAAGTTCCTTATGAGAGCAGTGATTCCATTTAGGACGGTGTTTATTCCCCAAAAGACCACATTATTTGCATATTTTGCATTTGATCTTAATTCCTCCAGTAAGAAGAGTTATCTACAGAAAGTACCATGACGTGACTTCTATTTAGTATGTGGAATTACTAGACTGGTTCCTAGAAATGCACATGGTACTTAAATTTATCTAATTCCTACTTGCCATTTGTTTTCTTTTTTTTAATTTATTTTTTATTTATTTTTTTGAGTACCTTTTGAGTACTCAGATATCCCTTTGTTCTTTTTTTTTTTAATTTTTATTTATTTATTTTTGGCTGCGTTGGGTCTTCGTTGCTGCGCGTGGGCTTTCTCTAGTAGCGGCGAGAAGGGGCTACTACTAGTTGCGGTGTGCGGGCTTCTCACTGCAGTGGCTTCTCTTGTTGCGGAGCACAGGCTCTAGGCACGCAGGCTTCAGTAGTTGCGGCATGCAGGCTCAGTAGTTGTGGCTCGCAGGCTCTAGGGCGCAGGCTCGGTAGTTTGTGGTACACGGGCTTAGTTGCTCTGCGGCATGGGGGATCTTCCCGGACCAGGGATCGAACCTGTGTCCCCTGCATTGGCAGGCGGATTCTTAACCACCGCACCACCAGGGAAGCCCGCCATTTGTTTTCTGAGGACATCTCTTTATATATTTATTTATCCACCCCTTACAACATTTTTTATCCTTGCACTACTAGGGTCACACTGGCTCCTCTGACTCCTAGCTCCATCACTTATTAGTTACCTGATCTAGGGGGAATTCTTTCCAAGCGCCGGTTTCTCAACTAACAAAAGAGGGTAATAACAAGATTGACTTAAATGTCCTGCTATGAACACTCCAAGAAATAGTGGTATGAAGTGCTGAGAATCATGTCTGGCCCACAGCAAGCTCTCCAAAAAAAAGTCCTTAACTAATAATATCAACAGACAATGACTCTAAATCCTTTGCATGTCGCTGAGATTGTGGAAAGTCACACAGGGTCACACACTGTGCAGAATTAACTCAGAGGGCCAGTCATGAAAGAGGATAATGCAAAAATCTCTTGAGTGTCAATTTTGCATTAGGTGCTATGCCAGGGTCTGGGGAGACAGCACTGAATCAGTAGGTAAAGTCCAGGTCCTCCTGGAGCCTCTGTTCTAATTGTGTAAATGACACCAAACCCAGGATGAAAACTATGGTGAACCTCATAGAAGGTACATCACACAGAAGAACGTACCCAAGGATGGGTTGCGGGGGCTCCACTCATAATGTTTTATTCAACAAAACAGTCACAACCATGAAAGAAAAGATTCAAGGCCTGCAGTAGTTTGTGCAGACTCAACCTGCAGGGACTTTCTCAATTAGAAAGGAGAAGAAAAAAAAAAAAAAAAAAAGCTCAGCCTGTGCAAAATACGAACCTCCAAGGAGTTTTAAAGGGCATTTCATAAATGGCCATTTCACATGGTTCCAAGTATGGAGTTCCAGATTCATGGTTGCTTTCTCACTTGTCAACTGAAAGTATTTATTAGAGCATTCAGGCTGTTTAGAAACTTACACAACCACTTATAACCTATCAGTGAAACATCCAATTACACGCCTGGCCTCTTCATTTCCTTCCAAACCAAATACTTGGAGATCTGGGCTGTATTAACCTTGCTACTCCTGCTACCTGCTGTATCCCAGATGAAAAATACAGCTGAACTCTTTTGATTATTATAGACAATAGTTGATGACATTCATTAAATATTCAGCAGGTGCTCTGAAGAGTGATGAATGATTTACGGGTATTATCTCATTCGCAGGAGCCTCGTGCAGTAGGTATTAATGTCACACCCATTTTACAGGTAAGGCAATCAAATCTTAAAGAAGTTAACTGACTTGTCCAGGTTCAGAGAGCTAGTGCCCAGGTCATCTGGTGCCAAAGCCAAAAGCTTTTGACTATGATTTTACACATCCATGACCTACCTTGCACCATGAGTTCCCATTCTCTATTCCTGTAGCCAAGAGCAGGATGAACATCAGTTATGATGGAAATTAATAACATCCCACTGAAAACTCAGTGCCTCACAGCCATCTCTACAAAAATAATTCTTGCCCAGTGTATCTAGACAGTTGATGTAAACAGGATTTTCTTTTGTCTAGACTGGAGCAATGTACACCCATTAACTGATACTCTCATGGAATCGTTCAGCAGAATCCAACTTTTGGACTCATCTGTGGCCATAAGATTAGCAGCCAGAACATCGGCTCCTATTTGTGTTCAGAAGTCTATCCACTAATCACTTATGAAGCCATATCATGTCAGCAAGAATTAAATTATTTAAAAATTCACTCTAGTGTCATTAGTACTGAGTGTTCCAGGAACTTGCAAAGAAAAAAAAAAGAATATAAAAAAAAAGAGAGAGAAAGGAAAAGAATAACAAGAACAGGGTGTAAGACTGTATTAAATTTTCCCTCTAAAATTGGTTTATGCTACATGTCAACCCCTGACCCTTGTAAAAATTGCACATCTTCTTTTACACTATGTTCATATTCAAAACATTATTAAAACCGCATCCATAAGTCAGCCTGATAGACTAAAGGCTGAGAAGGTTTCTTTGAAGCTGTTACAGCCTATTGGGTAAATACATATTTTGAACACATTCTAATTTTGAAAAACATGTTATTTACTTACTAGACTGTAACAGTTCTGCTGAATGTTTATAGACCACCAGGTAAATATGTATTTTGGAATGCACGCGTAGTAATTCTGAAAGCAAGGATCATTTACCCAGTAGAGGATAAGAGTCTGCTCTGCCATGGACAGCCCCTGCCCCGTGAATCATTACCCTAGTGGACCACAGAGAGGCTTTCCACTCATTTGCTTGAGCATGAAGCTTGTTTATTTTAAGGAGGAGAGTCTTCCAAACCAGCATCTGATTTCATTTTTGGGAAATACCAAAGTTCATATATTGCCAGTTAAAACAGGACTAATGAAGAACCGTTGCATATAGCAACCATGAGGTGGATAATTAAACTCAAGCCTTTGGTTGGGGGTAAGAAGTAGTCTTTAAATGTATGAATTAAAGTAGATCTTGAGTTTGAAATGTGCACATTGGCTGTCTATGTTACCTGCTTCCAAGGGATGGACACCGCATCATCTTGATGTGCCCTGTACTCTTTTTATTTTTCACATTAAATATTTATTGGACAACCATGTGCCAAGCACAGGGCTTGATTCTGGGGATTCAATGCAAAGCAAAACAGATAACTACTGCACCCCTCTTGGAGCCTATGGCTAACAACTGTAGGGAGTGCCCTTAAAATATATTCTTGATGCAGAAGTCCAAATTATCCATTTAAAATATAAATAAAGTCCCTATTTTACTCAAGTAAAACCCAAAGTCCCTAATTATCTACAAGTCCTACATGGTAGGCACCCGTCTCCACCTTGCTTATCCCCCCCCAGCTCACTTTCTACTGTCTTCTGCTCCGGTCTCTCTGTCCCCTTGTTCCTTGAACACAAGGGGACAAAGAAGCCTTAGGTCTTCTGTTTTGACTATTTGCTCTGCTTGGAATGTTCTTTCCCCAAACATCCCTGTGGCTCACTCCTTCACATCCTTCAGTCTTTGCTGAAATGTCACTTTCACAATGAGGCTCACCCTGATTCCTCGCCCCCCATTTAAAATTTCAACTTATTCTTCTCCCCCTGCTCTCTGTCCCTCCTTATCCTCTTCCTCTTCCCTTTTACTATAGCACTTGTCACCATCAAACCCAATTTGAGTATTTATTATATGCAATTTTCATGGTCTTTCTGCCCCACTAGAACATAGGCTCCTAAAGAACTTGTCTATTTTTTCCCTGGTGGGTCCCAAATGCCAAGATGAGTGCCTGGCACACAGAAGGTGCTCGATATATATACGCACACACGTGTATATACATACACACATACACATGTACATACACACACATGACTAGAGAGAAAGTATAAGTTGCTATGAGGTCCCATGCAAGTAGATTCTCTTCTATTCCAGGGACTTGGAGTTGGGGTTAAGGGTGGGAATTCCAGGAAAGGCTTTCCCAGGAGAAGTGGCATTTTTGAGCTGAAATTGAAATGAGAAGTAAAAGGTAATCTGGCAAAGGGCTGTGGTGAGGCAGAGGCAACAGAATGTACACAACGCCCTGCTCAGGGAGAGCTTGATATGTTTGGGGGAAATAAAAGACGGTTTGTAGTGTGGCTATAAGCCAGAGCTAGTGGGCATGAGGATTTACTATATAGAAGGAAATCATATTTTCTTAATTGAAACCTGTTCTTTATGAGAACAGACAGAGAGGGAGGAAGAGAGGAAAGCAAAGAAAGAGAATGAAGAATGAATATACCTCTGCTTTGGTGAAGTAGCCATTTTGGGTTATAAAGCACACTATTTATCCAGACCCTGACGTGACAGCTGCACGTCAGCGGGACAAAAGCCAAAAGCCCCGGGTCCATTTGGAGGCCAAACTTTGGAAGGTCATGACAAAGTTCTAAATGAGGCAGCTGATTTCCCACTGTCCTGGCTGCATGGCAGGTGATGCAGGTTATAGAATTCAAGAGGATTCCCAGTTCCCAAACACTGGGAAGTCCACGATTCTCTGAAAACGCATAGTTCAGGACAAACTCCCCTTTCTGAAAGTGAAGATGGCCCTGAGATCATCTTAGTGGTGGGGCAGCAGCAGCAGCGGCAGGCTCCGTTAGGGTCCTTTTCTCATTCTCAATTTGCACAACGCTTTCTCTGGTTGCATCCCGACAATGGGAGGTGGGGATGAGTCACATAAAGTCATTTCACCCATCACTAACCCATCACACCTGCAGCTCCTCCACCTCTATCACCCCCCTTCCCAGGCCTCCGGGCAGAAGAGACGTTTTGAAAGACTTGTAAAGCACTCATTTGGAGTACATAATAGCTTAATATTAATTTAAGTGACTAATATTTAGAATCTAAAAAAAGAGAGAGAAAAGGGTTCCACTGATGAAAAATATATCTCAGTTTTCCTAGAAAATGTTTCACGGTGACAGCTATGTATCCCATGAGCAAAAATAAGGTTGTTTCAGGAAGGAATTTAATTAAGATGAGTTGGGCATGCCATGAGCAGCACATGGCCAAGGGAGCATTAGTGAGGTACTTACCACTCCAACGTGGAGAATACACAATATTAAAATGCTCAATAGATTAGTCTACAAATCTACTTAGCTCTCCACTTGTCCTGCATCACCAAATAAAACATTGCCTTGGAATGGAACCGTCTGAGATTCTGCACACCAAATCAATTTATACTGAATAAGGAAAATGCTTATGCAACTCCTGAGCTGCAGTTTGCAATGAGATACTTGGGAAAAGAGCAAATGTAACCCTTCTCCATTTCATCAGAGATAGAAGGAGAATTAATCAGTGACACTTAACTATCCTTTCAACAGGACTCCAACAATATCCCCAGAAACACTTCATTTCTTTCAACATTTCTGAACAATAAACAGTCACCAGCTTTTAATAATCCCATACATTACTGGAGACTGTGAAAAAGGATTTTAATTCACAAGACTGATGACAGTGTAATAAATTAGAGAAACTGTGGCTGTTATTGTGAAGTCTCGGTGCCTCAGTGTGGTTCACATCTCAATTTCTGGATGTAATATGATTTGAGTATAATTATTAGCAATTATTACCAAAGCATTCATAAACTTTCCTCCTACTATGAAAGCAGAGATTCTACTTTATATCCTATTTTAATCTTTGTTCATGGGTATCACACATCACCCAAACAAGGAAGGACATGGTGATTCCAAAATGCCTGTTTTGACAGATTGCTCTTTCCCACTTCTTTTATATTATAAATATTTAATACGCGGTTCCACAATGGATGACCAAATCCAGCTCTGTGATCATCCAGTTAAGTGAAATCTCCCCTACTCCTCCTCAAAAGACAGTCACCAGTCTTGCCTCAGGAGCCAAGAAGGGTCAAAATACAGCACCTACATTAATCTCAGCCCCCTTTGGACCCAAGTCATAAGGAATTTCCCACTAATTTATTTTCTGCCACTGTTTCTTTGACATGCAAATGGCTTGGGAAGACCACCAAAATATATTTAATTCTCTACACTGTGCAATTATAACAACAACAATTCTGTGATGGTGCCATGTCATCATTTAAGTACACGCCATCTTCTCTCTCACTATATGTTAATCTAAAATGGAATCTAGAAAATGACAAGAACATCTCATAATGGAACACCCAGCGCATGGCTGATTTGCCTTTCATTGTCCAAGTGCCTTTATGTGCTGTGGACTTCCTGGAAACAAATGAGACCTCGGCAGCCGCATGTTTTCATTTTATCACATTTATTTAAGATGACCGAGGACAGTGCTCAATATTTATTCACCACGTTCAACATTTGCCATCATCAGAATAAAAGGCGAGACAGCACAGTTTGAACAACATCTGGCAATTCCAAAGAGATAGTGTCACTTGAAGAACAAATGAACCTTTAGTTAATAAAATCTCCCCCTGACTGACAAAGATGGCTTTTGTACACATGCAGGATCCATGATAAGTAGATAGCGAAGCATTGCTAAAGAGCACTGGATTCCTACAAAAGGAACTCAATGCTGCCCATGTTTAAATAAAGACCGGGTTTACTACTGGTCTTTTATGAGTCACGATAAATTAAATGTCCTGAGTTCTGGAGGGATAAAAGATTTAAATTATAATTCTGAAGGCCATGGGAAGCTGCACTATTCTCAAAACGCTCTAATGCCTCAAAGTAAGAATGATATTACCCCGAGAAAAATTTAGCTGGTTTCAATGAAGAGGCCTTTCATCTGGTAATGCCTGAATTAATAAAGGCAACCCTCCTATATTCTGAATATCTATGACCCCAAGCCCATATGTAGCCAATATTGAAAGTGAATCTACTAAGAACCAGTCAGTGTTTAGAAGTGAGGAGATGTCTAGAATAGGCAAATCTGTTTAAATGTCAATGCAACTTTACACAAGTGTCTGTGCAAACACACACACAAACACACACACACACGTACAGACACCCAGATGGGGTGATAGCTTTCAATATATGAAGAACTGGACTTCTTCCCATCATATAGCCAAAGGCCAAACTTCATACCATAGTTCATGCCTTTACCATGCCACCATTGGTACTGATGGTTTTTATAACTATTGATCACGAGCAACCGATCGGATTTGGGTGGAAAGCAAATGAATTCAAGAGAAGCCCTTTATATAATTGGATCTTGGCCGATATGCAATGATGAAAACATTCTCTGGTCCCCAGGAATGCCAGATTTTAAAAGAGTATTTATGATAGGACATGAATAATTATAATAAGTGGACTTTCTGAGAAGGTAAAAATTACACCCTGGTCCTCTTCATATTATTGTGAGAAGATAAGTCTAGGAAAGCTCTTGGAAGGTGTAACGAGTCATGCAGACCGAGAGATTACTCTTACAATTTAGAGCCAAAGCGAGTGTCCCTGGCACAGCAAAGGGCCTGGCATAAATGGCGCAGTGGTGAAGTTTAGAGACACTGGCCACGATCGACTCACTCTTCTCCCCTAAGAGTTTGCTCCCTATGGTACCTGCCTTGGGCTCAAATCTTACAGAAACTCTAGTTATTTTTTAAATTGGTAACAATTATGGTTGTTATTCTTGAGGTCATGCTAGACATAAGCTTATGAGGTTGGGAGGGTGGGACATGCTTCCTCCCCACTCCCTGTATTTCCAAGTGGAGGAATTCCTCTAGGGCAATGTTCCAGGTCTCTCCCAACTTCTCACTCCCCCAGCCCGAAGAAGGAATGGTTTATCTGATTGGTTACTCTGGCAAAAGGACCAGGCATGCTCAGTTCAGTCCCCTGAGCCCTTTGTCAAATTCCCCAGCTGACAAAAAGGGTGCACTCTGGTCTTCTTTCTCAGCCATGAGACTCATGAGTGTGCGGATGACTGGGGAAGAGGAGGAGGAGGAGGGAGGAGGCTGCAGGTGTTCACTCCATCAGTGATTGATGGTAAGTCTGAACCAATCAGGAGAGTATAAGCAAGCCCATTTGGTCCTACCTTTTAATTTGGATCTCTTTCATTAAGAAGCTGACAGCTTTTTATTGCCCATGTGAAGACAGCAGCTTCCTTGAGATATGATTCATACATCCTAAAATTCACCTATTCAACAGTTTTTAGTATATTCAGTTGTGCAATTGCCATCATGACTTCATTTAAGAGCGTGTCCGTCACACCAGAAGGAAACCCCTGTAGACGTGCAGTCACTCCTCATCACTGTTCTGCCCAGCCCTAAGCAAACACTAATCCACTTTCTGTCTCCATAGATTGGCCTCATCTGGACCTTTCATATAAGTGGGATCAGAACCTTGAAAATATTAGGCTAAAAGAAGTCTGGTTGTGCCCTTTTTGCCTCCCTGCTCTGCTTCTTTCTCAGTTGGTTCCTCCTCAGTAGGGAAATGAGGGGATGCTATTTCCCTACAGCCACCACATATCAAGAATGGCTTCTTAGGTCCCATTTTCCCAATATCTAATCACTTCTTTAACACTTTGCAAGTTTCATTTCACACAGACATTAAACTGCTATATTAAGGTCAGCATTCATTTATCCACTCATTCATCCACTCAGATTTTCAAAATACATTTTTTGGTCCCTAATATGTCTGCCAGACCCTGAAGATCCAGAAATGAATAAAACCTGGAACCAGCTCTCAGGGAGTTCACACTTAATTATTGGGAATGATTTAGGTACAGAATTGTATAAAGTGTATAAAATAGATTCACTAGAATATAAGTCCAAGGACTCTTATTAATCGTCCAATTCATTACAGGATTTGACACCACCCACAGTTGCTGTCTCTGTGAAATCGCTCTACCTTTTGTGAAACCGTTCTGGCCTGCTTCACTTGCCACCTCCCTGACCATCTTCTTAGCGTCCTTCTCTCCTCTCACCTTCCAACCACTCATTCAAGTGGTCCTTCCTTAAGGTAATCTTTCTTTTCTATCATCCTTTCCTTGGGGACATCATCCACTCCCACAACTTCAACTCTCACTTCCATGGCAACTTGTGAGTGGCATAAAGATGAGTAACACAAGATAAGAAGGACTTAGCATTTGAGCTAAGACTTGAAGGACACATTGGATTTGGGGTGCTGGGTTTGAGGTATATATGCATATGTGGATGGATGTAGGTGGCATCAATTTCTACCAAGTAGCTCTGCCTTTCCCATTTTGCCATTATCAATTAGTTAACTTATCCCCAAAAGAGCAAAGATTCTTTTTCCTATCCACATTTGATATGTGTTCACAAAATGCCCCTATCAACTCCACACATTATTCCCAGAATTTGCTGCCTATGCCTGCACTTCACGATCTTTATTTCAACCAAAAAGCTGCTGTTAGCTCTAAATCTGTGGCTTCACACAAACTATTGATTTATGGCGATGACCCTTCTTGCCTGCACACATCTCAAACCCACAGAGTGAGAGGAGCCCTGGAAATATTTATTCAGACAGATAAAATCTTCCCTATTTAACAGAACTGACTTCCATGACCAGGGGGCACATCTCGTTACCTAGGGACATTCCGCAGGATTACACAGCGAGGCTCTAGCTGTGACTGTAAGTCACTGCCACCAAATTGTCAAAACAAATAACAATCACAACCAACCCTCAGAGAACTTGGGGGTAGCTGATGCTTTTCCCCTAGATAAACAAATAATTTTTATTTTTAATTGGAAAAAGAAGTCAATACATGTTATCTAATAGCATATCACATATTTTGTTATGTATTGTTATATACTAAAACATTAATATAAAGTAGATATAGTTTATACTATCTGTATATATGTCACATAAATTACGTATGATATTACTACATATAATTGTGTATATACAGTATTTGTATGTATTCAAAAGAGTTGTAGGTAAGAAAATGTATACACACATATATGTGCATATATCATATAACTATGAATTTCTGTGACAAAGGGAATATAAAAATGTGGTTTCTTCTTCCTTTTTCCAAGGGCTACAAATTTCAGAAAGTAATCACTTGTCAAACCTCAAAATTCCTCAGGGGTTCTTGTTTATCATAGTCATCAATACATACAACACTAGGATAGGATAATGACTGTCTTTTAATCAGCAATTATCATATACTGGACAATCTTTTGATCATTTTGTAGGTATTATATCCTTCAATCCTCACTGAAAATCCATTAGTTGGTATTGTTATCCCATTTTGCAGATGGCATTACTAAGTTTCAGAGAACTGGAGAGACTAGCCCAAGGTCTCAGTGATTTCAGTCTTTTTCTGACTTACCCCCTATGCTGGGCTTTCATCTACTGCTCTGACTGCCTCCTTGATATTAGCTGTATCCTTCCTCTTTCTTTTACAGGAAAAGAGATGTCCTCCTTCAAACATCTTCACGATTATTTTAACCACTGTTCTTATTCAACTTAAAGTAAGATTTTTCAAAGGAACCAACATTTATTGAATGCGTTCTACCCTTTTCAAAATGTTGGCATAACTTGGCAACGTGTATACATGAATACCACTGTCCCAACAAGAAGCAGTGGGTAACGAAGTGATTTCTAAAGCATAATCTATTTCACCAAGAGGGAATGGGAGGCATGGATACTCCTCCTCACCTCTCTGGCTGAATTACTGGGTATTCTGAATTGACTGGAGACTGGATATAACTGGAAAAGGAAAAGAAAATGCTTTGGAAATCCAAAAGACCCCCCAGCCATTAGAGGATTAGATTGGACCCTGAAGGACATGAGCTGAAGGCTTCTGTCCCTCCAAAATGACTAAGGCATTGAGAGAGAAGAATCATCCCAGCAGAATGTGAGATCTAATTCCACTGATAATCACAGTAGCATTAGGATTCAGGTTGGAAAAGGACCATTTCAGCCACACATACTGCTGCTTCATTATCAATCATCAAAAATTGATAAATTGTTCATTTTGCCTCTAATTTATGGATGATCTTACAGGTAGCTAGATTAAATACACATTACCAGTTAAGTTTTACAGAATTTCATTTTATAAGTGTTCATAATAGCAAGTACTTCCTCCTCAGATCAACTATTTGGTAATTTACATTTTGAATGTGACCATTTGACTAATGTCTGTTCCACCAGCCTGTAGGCCTCATGAGCCAATAGCTAAAAGTAAGAGCTATCATTTGTCGAACGCTTACTATGTGCTGGGAATTACACAAGCAATAGATCGTTTAATCTTCACTACAAATCTATGAAGTATCTATTTATCCCCATTTTATACATAAGGAAACTTAGGCATAGGGTTGTTAAATAACTAGTGTCAGATCCCACAGAGAAAAGGAGGCAGCCCCAGAGTGGACTCCAAGCAATCAAACCCCAAGCATGAGGGCAAGAGCCATGTATGTATTTGTCCTCTCATATCCTCAGTACACTGTAGGTGCTCCGTAACACTTGATGAATGAATGAGAAGCTGCTTTTTCTGGGTTGGGCCAAATCTACATAGACATGAAAGGAGAACCCTTGTTCTGTGTTCATCTCAGAGAGATGGGCATGTCCTCCAATAACCCAGAGCTCAGAGCGATTATCACGTAAAATGGAGCCAGGTGAGGCAAATTCCCATGGGCCTCCAACAGAAACAAAACCCCTTCCTACCCCTCTCCGATCATGTGACTGTGTTCCTGCTCACCTCCAAATGACTACTAAATGCCCACACCCACATTCTCACAAGCAAACACAGACCTAAAAGGCACCTGAGTTGTCCAAGTACTCATTTCTTCCTTTAGTCTTGTCTGGGAAAAATTCACCAGAATTAAATGCTTAGGTAGCACCAGGCATCGTGCTACGGATCATGAAGAGACTGAAAAAGAATCACAAAGCAGTATCCTGTTCACAGAGAAAGGCATGGGTTCTTAGAAACTAAAATTAAAGGTCAACAATTCTAAGTATTATAAGAAAGATACAAATTTCAATGGGAACACAGAGGAAGAGGACATCAACGTGGGCTCATGCTAGAAAAAATCCATGAAGGGGACTTCCCTGGTAGCGCAGTCATTAAGAATCCGCCTGCCAATGCAGGGGACACAGGTTTGAGCTGTGGTCCGGGAAGGTCCCACATGTCGCGGAGCAACTAAGCCCGTGAGCCACAACTACTGAGCTCACGTGCCACAACTACTGAGCCCATGTGCCACAACTACTGAAGCCCATGCACCTAGAGCCCGTGCTCCACAACAAGAGATGCCACTGCAATGAGAAGCCCACACACCACAAGGAAGCGTAGCCCCTGCTCGCCGCAACTAGAGAAAGCCCACGCACAGAAACAAAGACCCAACGCAGCCAAAAATAAAAATTAATTAATTAAACAAGACTTTAAAAAAATCAATTAAAAAAAATTCATGAAGAAACAAAGAATTTGAAGTGTAGCCTGAAGAACAGTCAGACATGGGGGTGGGGTGGATGATAGAAGAGGGGCTCCAGGCAGGAAGAAACGTGTTTAGTTTGGAGGCACTTGAGAACAATGTTTTAGATTCAGACATTAAGTATAGAATGACAGACTTCTTGAGTGAACCTGCAACTGTCACTTCTATTAGGCAATGTTCAGGAAATATCAGAAAATCCACTGTAAGAGCAGAGCCTTCCAAAGCAAGCAGCTATGAACTGGTGAGCAGGGCAAACTCAGTTGGGCAGCTGCTGGCTAACTGCAGAAGAGTGAAAGAGAGGGTCCCTCCACTAGTCTTTGTTTGTTTGGTTTTTGTTTTGTTTTCTGATCTACCCCAAGTCCCTTACTTTGGGGAACTACCTTTATTCCACTGTAGATTTATCTACGTAGTTTAGGTGGAGCTGTACACCTCTCCTCCACTACTCTACTCAATAAAGATAAGACTCAAGACCAGCCAATCAGAAAAGCCAGTCCTATAGCTAAGGGATTTGTTCAGGAGCAGACGCATGACTCAAACTGGCCAATCAGAGCCTTCCCTGGGATTTTTTGAGGTATCCTCAAAAGGATGTTAACTTCCCAGAGAACACACGGTAGAAGCCTATTGAATCCTGATACCAAGAGGGCAAGCAGCTCCAAGAGAGAATCAGAGTCCTTGTGACATCATTAAAATTTTAGCCTCAACCATGCCTGAAGTCTACCCTTTGTGTAGCCCAGTTCGATGACCCAATTTTTCTTTTTTCTTAAGCTTATTTGATTTTTTACAGTAATTTTTTTTTTTTTTTTTTTTTTTTACTTGCAACTGAAGGAATCCTAATGAAATCAGTGCCTAAACATCCTGTGACATAATGCATTCTAACTCTGTGCTGGTTGTCGCTTCCCTTCTCATAACAAAAACTAGCAAGCTTCAAGAGATGCTACACACTTCCTCCATTTGTTTTGTATTAAGATCCCCTTCGGAATCCTCATCTCTGTCCTTTTAAGTACTGCACTGTTTTCTAAACTGCCAAAATGATTCAAACAACCTCAGACACCATAGCTTGTTTGACAGTTGCTGCCATTTAGTAAAAAAAAGCCTCAAGAAACAAAAAAAAATAGTTATGAAACTGAAGGGGATTATAAATAAAGTACTGCAATACCCAAAGACTAACAATGTTAGAGGTATGCCAGTAAAGTGACACATTGCACTGGATTAAATTTAAGCCACACTTCAGTATGTAAAATAGGTATATCCTTTACAGAATGTTAATAGTGGGTCCTGGCAATTTCCACACCAATGAATAGTTTGATTGAGCTTACTAATAAGATAATAGATAATAAAACCTGGAGTGAAAGAGACCTTCCCATCCACTTGCATTGAGGTAGCTCTCCTCTTCACTTCCCGGCTAAGGGTCCACCACAGCCTAACATACAGAAAGAGTCTGGGGTTTAATAAGCATCCAAACTGTGAGAAACCCTGTGAATTAAATACCATCCCTTTCCAGAGTTCAAAGAAGTCACATTTTAAGGCCAAGGTTTAGATGCAAATATGAGAGACGTGATCTTGAGAAAAAAAAAATCAAACATGACCAGGAAGGACCCCTGCTTCCTGCCTAAAAGAAATGTGTCCCAGAGTAGGTTTTCTCTGATCTCTGCTTTAGAAAGATCAGTCGTCTTATTTGAAACCTCGAAAAGCTGTCACATTTATTATATTTCTGGAAACCTGTAAATGATGAATGCTTCTTCCTTTTCCCCTCCTTCAGGAGAAGAAAAAAAAAAAAGTGTTATTCTGCCTGACTTCCAGGAAGATTTCATGAATATCACAAAAAAGAGAAAAAATAACCACAATTTGCCTGTTGTTATCAGCAATTAAAGATACTTTATCTAATTACTATGGAAGATGGCACCGTTAGACAATCATCTCTGACAAACTGATCATTATCAGTAATTTATGACCAGTTCCTTAGTTAACTGTCCTCAGGAAGGAGAGCAAAAACCATTTGTATAGAAAAATAAGTAGTCATTACCAACAGTGGAATTTGTTGGGAATGTGATTATAAATCACCAACCAGGGCTGATGATTCCTGGGAAGAGAAGAGAGTGAAAGTAATGCAGATGCTCTATCCAACTTTTGGAAGCTCTTCTCAGGGAAGAACCCTTCATAATGAACTTTTCCCCACCAACTAAAATGAAGAACAGCTCGTCTCCCCTTAAAAGGGTATCAGACACTTCATTCTAAATGCAGTAGAGTTGGGCAAGGGAGGAACCCATTTCTGCTTTTGCATGCAGAGCTAGTTACAAAACACACACTCCGGCACTTCAAAGTTCTGCCTCTCTTCACCAAGCTCACTTTGCATAAAGAAAATGGGCCCTACTTCACTTTTTTCAAAACTAATTGAGTCCATCTGACCAAGCTTTGATTTTAGGGCTTGAAAACTGTCCATCTGGTCCAATAACCAAGCATGGACTTGTGAGTCCTGATCTATATTTGAACTTGGCATTGCCACAGTTGCAAGCTGTGCAACCTAGGGCCCATTTATAGAGCCTATGGCCCCATTTGTGAAAAGGGAATGCGTTGAACTGTGTCCCCCAACAAACAATATGTTAAACCTCTAACCTCCTGTACCTGTGAATCTGACCTTATTTGCAAATAGTCTTTGCAGATGTGATTAAGCTAAACAAGGCCGTTAGGGTGGGCCCTAATCTAATATGACTGCTATCCTTGTAGAAAGGGAAAATTCGAAAACAGAGACAGACACACAAACAAAGGGAAGATGATGTGAAGGCACACGAGTAGAACAGCACGTGAGGATGGAGGCAGAGATGGGAGTGATGCAATTGTAAGCCAAGACCTGCCAATGATTGCTGACACACCACCAGAAGCTAGGAAGAGACAAGGAAAAATCTCCCTACACGTTTCAGAGGGAGCACGGCCCTGCTGACACCTTAATTTTAGGCTTCCTGCCTCCAGAATTGTGATCTAATAAATTTGTATAGTTTTAAGCTATCCAATTTGTGGCACTTTGTTAAGGCACCCCTAGAAAATGAATACCTCACTGGACCCTTGAACAGATTATATGAGAAAGGGCTGGGAATATGCCTAGGACAGTGTTTGGCAGGTGATATGCATGCAATGAGAATGCTTGTTCAAGTGCTTTATGAAAGACGGCCCAACCTAGGCCAACAAGAGTCAACGACTATATAGACCATAACAGACAGTGTCTGGAACGCACAGTATTCAAGCTGAAAGAGCCCTGGGTTTGGCATCAGAAATCTGAGATTCAGACCCAATTCTTCCACTTCTAAGCCTTTATCATGTTGCGCTTTAGACTATATATCTCACCTATACATTTGAGATAGTCCAGCCCATGCCTTCTTTGCAAAGATGCTGTGAATTTCAACTGGGATAATACACATCAAAAGCCCTTTGTACGTTGAATTCACTTAGTACTTGATAAACTCTTCATTTAGCAAGCCACTCTGATGTGTTCTAGGGTGAGAGTGGGTAAGCAATTTAATGAGAAACCACAATAATAAATCTGCAATTATAAACCGGAATCAGAATAATGCAGAAAAAGAAGAGAACACAATGAGACATTTGGGGTGGGGGACAGTTATTGGAGGGTCACAGAATGCCTCAATGCAAAGTCTAAGCTAAAACTTAACCCAAGAGTGGACCTTGCCAGGGGACTGTGGCAGTAAGCACCCCCGTGCAGAAGATAGAGCACATGTCTCTAAGACTGGAAAAAGCATAGTGACTGTGGTTAGAGCCTAGGAATGAAGGGCTGGAGAGAGGGGGTTGGAGAGAAAAACAAGAGGCCAGATTATACTGGGACTGCAGGCCAAGTTACCCATTTTTATTTTATCTGGGTTTTTATTCACGCCTGGGAGGGCAGAAGGGATGTGGTGAAGTGACCTGATTTGAATATTAAAATGATCATTCTGATGATTATACAAAAATTGGATTGGGAGACGATAGAAAACAGGGAAACTGGATAGGAGGTTAGTGGTCCAGATGTGCGTAGCTTGGATCAAAGCGGTGACAGTGGGGCTAGGAAAAAGCGGACAGATTTTGAGACATCATTTGGAGGAAAGCCATTATTATTAGTTTTATCTTCTAATTTAATTCAACTCGGTCCTATTGGAATGCCTTCTGCCACTTCCCTGACAGATGGTCAGCCTGTAAAAAAACTTCATTAGTTTAAACTGAATAACCTATGCTCCATCACCCTTTTCCACATCTCCTGTAAAAAATAAACCTTAACTAACAATCTTAAAAACAGATAGGTGCAAACAGTGCTACTGGGCAAAGGGAACTGATTCCAGATTAGACCAAGCTCAATAATAGTAACTGATTCCAAATTAGACCAAGCTCGATAATAATAACATCAACATCGGGTACCTTCCACTGACTAATTCTATGTGCCTAGTGTCACTGAGCATGTTACTAACTTTAGCTCATTAAATTCTGACTATAACTTTGAGAGATTAGTATCACCATCTCTATTTTACAAATGAGGAAACTGAGATTTTGAACATTTTCAAAGGCACACAGTATGGGGTTGATATGCAGTAAGTGAAATTGTAGGTATGGTCCGCAAATTTATCAAATCTCTTATGGGGAACCAAGAAGTTAATAAAAAAGCGCATTTGAGACAACATGATTTGAAGCTAGGAAAAAAACATCTGAATAGTCATTATAATCGATGATAACGAGACAGAGTTAAACTCACATGTAAAAATGTTGATGAAATCCTATGAAATGTTAAATTACAGTACTTCCTAGAACACCAATTTACCTAAACTGCACATTGAAACTGAGAAATAATTTAGGTACTAATATTTTCCAGGTGTTTCCCCAATTGGCAGTGGGGAAAGTCTTCTTTCACACCATTTGCAACTCTTCTGCTACTGTCTAGTCATTCTTGATTTGAATCCATTCAATGTTCTCAGGTTAATTTCTTGTCACCATGTATGTAAAGGCCCAGAAGTATCAATATCTCTCTTCCCTTAAAGTGGAGTCCGAGTACCATAAGATAAATATCACCATTAAGTAAGGCCTGATGCTTCTGAGTGAGCAGCTTGCCAGTCACTGGGTGACTATGTTTGAAATACTCTTTTAATGCTGGGGGTGCAGAGACAGATAAGACATTCTCACGTCTCAAGCAGCTCACCTTCCAAGATGGCATAAGACAGAACACTCAGCAAAGCATCTCATATACATGTTTATACCTGGCAAGGTAAGAAGTCACAGTCACGGCGCTTTTCACGATCCCTCTCACTTGTACCTTTTAAGCTTAAAAGGAAAGTGCCCTGTGTTTTTTCGTCTCCCAAATTCCCAAATGGCCTTTATCTCTTGCCCTATCCTTGCCTTTATTTTTTCCATGCAGGGTGTCCTGCATAGATACTTCTCCTCCCAGGGAAGATCCTACTGTAACATTTCAGAAAATTCATGTTACAGAGAGTGTCTAGAAAGAGACCCTAACTTCTTCTGAGATGCCTCAGTGTGAACCCCAGGGAAAATTTTTCACATAGTCCTATAGATTTTTTCCCCAAAGTGCCTCCCTTTAACCAGGCAAAAGTCATCTAGGCCAGAAGGGTGTGTAAGTGGAAAACAAAGAAAAGCAAAGCAGCAAACGTCTTCCTTGAGTTACAGCAAGGTATAAAGAGTGCAAAGCCCAAGATGTGGGGAAGAAAGGTCTGAAAGAGAAAAGAAATAGTCTCCCAAGCTGAGCCAGAAGTCATAGTTAAGAAAGAAAATATTTCTTCAGGCAGACCTTTCTCATGTCCATACACAAGAGTGAACATAGTCCAAGGGGTTTCCGCTCTTCCATCTTTTTAAGTCACAGGCAGTAACGTATCTTAATGATGGGCAGCTGTTACGATGTCCAGGGTTCCTGAATTCATAAGCTATAGTCTGTAGAGGAGAGACATCATACTATGAATGTTAAACATTAAGCCAAGAGAATGCTTTTCCCCACCTAAAGAATGCCTCAATCAAAGGCAGGGGGTACAAATGTACCACATTTTGAGTACACCTCTTATCAGCTGCTAAAACACTGAACTCATTTCAATTTGAAGTGAACAAAACTATTGATCAAGATTGTCTTGGATGTAATCACTGCCACAGGACGGACTAGCCTGGGGAAGGAGGCACAGGAAGAGGGATGATAAACAGGAGGGTGTCAGGGAGCAGGGAGATGTCACGCTGTGATGACAAACATCCTTTCAAACTGTGACTCAACACTGTGTGGTCCCCATTAATGTACCAAGAGGAAGTCAATGGCAGGCTAATGAAGTTCACAGACAGTCTTACAAAAGAAGACGACTGTGGCGCCCAAGAAGCCAGAAGCAGTGTCTAAGACAGTGGTTCCACGCAGAGAAGCTGATCATGCTGTTACCCACCGAGACATCTTCTTTCAGCTCTGTGATCACTGGGCTCAAAGGAAAGCAAGCAGCACAGAACCTGTGCCAATCTCTAAATTTACTCCACCCCACTCTCCAGCCTGATGTGAGGGGTTTCTTCGAGAAAGAAGAAAGAAATAGATAAGCTTCTGTCCTCTGGTCAGGCATAGCTTGCAAGTCTCAAGACTTATTCTAAGACAACAGATGCCAATCAATGTCAATGCCGGTTGCACAGCCAGACACAAACTTTTCTTGGGTTCATCCATTTAGATGTTCTGAAACAATCTGAAAAATTAAGTTTATTTTTCATCTTTTTGGCTGACTTCTCACTAAGCCTAGAGGCAGGTCCTCATCTTCACACCCAGCACATCTCCTACATCTATGTACTTCTCACCCTCTCCACTGCTACCGTCTTAGCGTGGCTACCATCACCTCTCCCCTGACCTACAGATCAGCTTACTAACAGGTCTTCTTGCTTCCCCCCTAGACCCATTACAGTTGATTCTCCACACAGTTGTCGAAGAGGTCTTTTAAATAAAAATCCTATCATGTTCCTCCTCAATCTAAACTCTACAGTGTCTCCACTGTTCTTAGAAAAAACCCAACATCCTAACTCCTTCCTATTACCTTCCGCTTGCTAAGCCCTGCCTTAGATGCGACTACATCACCCTGCGTGACTGTCAGCCTAGCACTTCTCAGTTGATCACTGATTCATCTGTTTATTGTCTGATTCCTGCACTGGGAAGGAAGTCTCACGGGAGTAGGGAGCTTTCCAGTCTTGGTCACTGTTGTTACCCCTGTTTAGAACTGCATTTGGTACTTGGTAGGTTCTCAATGAATACTTGTTGGGTGAATGCATAAGTGTCAGAGGCCTCTATCTATACAGTGAGGAGGTTGAGTATCTTGATCTCAAAGTTCCCTTCCAAGACTATTCTAGGAGATCCTATAATCAGTTTCCCGTCTGAGCCCAACATGTCAGGGCCTAGAGCCATCATATCATTGAGCAGATTGTAAGTGTTCTAGTCTGTGGTCTATCATTAACTCATTGTGCAACTTTAGCCAGGATTTTTTTTTTCCTTTCTGTAATGGAGTTTCTCTTTATTTGGAAATATCTTAGAGCTCTTGCAGCTCTAAAAGTGTCATTATCCTAGGATTCCTCCTTATAACTGTACTTTATCCTGTAATAACCTAAATGGGAAAAGAACTTGAAAAAGAATAGATACATGTATATGTATAACTGAATCACTTTGCTGTACATCTGAAACTGACACAACATTGTTAATCAACTGCATTCCAATATAAAATAAAAATAAAAGTTACATTTACATTAAAAAAATAAAAGTACTTTATTCATTTGTGGTTCATGTGATCACTGCTTGCTCTTGGTACTGTCTTGTAATGTGGAAGAAGTATCTAGGGAGATCTGGGCATGGGATTTCCTCTGATACCAGATAATCACAGACCTAAACTCCAAGAAGTCAGAGGACAGGCATCTTAGTCGATTTAATGTAGAAATACTACGAATATAACTTAAAATAAAATAATCTACTAGTATGTTCTCTCCCTAATAAAAAAACTACAACTAGGTAAGATAAGCCAATAGCTTTTTAAATAGTATTGTTTTAAATTGTTTATTAGATAAACTGATAAATAAAATTTAAAATCGGAACATCCTTTAAGCATTGTATAAGAATTTGTCAACATAGGCATCACAGATTTGTGATGAGTGTTCATGAAAATTCTGGACAGAGGCTGGATTGAGATCCTCATAGCCACCTTGTTTTGTGGCTATCTGTAAGTAAACAATATTGAAGGCGAATTTCACAAGACTTAAGGCCAAAATCTGGTTTGAAGAACATTCAAGTAGTGAAGTATCCATTAACGTGAAAATATAATTCTGTAGTTGCAAACTGGATTCCCCAAGCCACACACAAAATTGCAGCATTATTCTATAGGTATTGAATCCTTCAGTTTGCATGGTAAGGGCAACCTGCTTCTCTGTTTTATCAAAAGTGAGACACTTAAGGCTCTGCACAGGGCAGAGACTGCTGGGGTATGTGGCAATGCTGTTTATACCCGAAAGCAATAAACTTCCTTTCCTCTTAATGGAAAATTTTCACTCTTAGGTTGGCTATCTGTGGAGAAAACTTTCAAAAATTATATTTAAACCTTCTCTGTCTTATTCAAGAAGGCTCAAAATGTTCACGAAGAAGGAAAAAGGCAATTAGCTTGTAGGAGGAAAATGTGAGACTTACAGAAGTTTAAAAAATTAAAAGCAGTTGTAATATGCAAGCAGATCAAAACCATATAACAGGCTAGAGAAACAGGGCAGGAATAACGACAATAATACTACAATAATAGCTGACATTGAGTGCTATGTGCCAGGCACTGTGCCGAACGCTTCCTGCATGATCTCACTGAAACATCAGCCGCTGCTGTAAGCACTGCTCTTAAGATTTATTTGGGAAAATGGAGGTACAGGGAAACTGAGTGACTTGCCCAAGGTTACACACATAGCAAGCGGCAGAATTAGGGTATAAACCTGTATCTGCCTCTGTCATTCTGCCCAATGATCCCAGTGGAGGTTTCCTGCCAGGGAAAAGAACCGTCATGGCACAGGCACAGACACTCGCTGTGTCAAAAGTCATCATCTGTCCTTTCTGCTGGGGTCAGAGGAGTCAGCCTTGTGGAGGGAGCAGTAGAGGAAGACCTTTATTTTAATCATATAGGACACTCTACAGGAGAGAGTGAACAGAATACCTGGGTTAATGGAGTCCCTGGGCTTCTCAACCTCCCCACCTGATCCCAGCTAAGAACAGGCAATGAATCATGGTGATAAGGAAGTAATCCCTTGATTCTAAGATAGCAAGTTTGGCACCATTTTATACGTGCCAAAGAACTGGACTTCAGCAACTAAGACAGAGGCTCTGCCAGAAGCAGTGAGGAAGATCAATATGCAGTTGGAAAAAGGCAAAATAACTCAATCATCGAAAGTGAGAGAGAATTCCAAGGCTAACTTTTTGAGAACCCTCCCGGAAAACTGTTTTCCACACCCTTGACAATACTTGTTACTTTCCTTTTTATTCTTTAAATAGCCACCTAATGGGTGTGAAGTGGTATCTCATTGTGGTTTTTTTTTTTTTAAACATCTTTATTGGAGTATAATTGCTTTACAATGGTGTGTCAGTTTCTGCTTTATAACAAAGTGAATCAGCTATACATATACATATATCCCCATATCCCCTCCCTCTTGCATCTCCCTCCCACCCTCCCTATCCCATCCCTCTAGGTGGTCACAAAGCACTGAGCTGATCTCCCTGTGCTATGCGGCTGCTTCCCACTAGCTATCGATTTTACATTTGGTAGTGTATATATGTCCATGCCACTCTCTCACTTCGTCTCAGCTTACCCTTCCCCCTCCCCGTGTCCTCAAGTCCATTCTCTACATCAGTGTCTTTATTCCTGTCCTGCTCCTAGGTTCTTCATGACCATTTTTTTTTTTTTTTTTTAGATTCCATATATATGTGTTAGCATATGGTATTTGTTTTTCTCTTTCTGACTTCACTTCACTCAGTATGACAGACTCTAGGTCCATCCACCTCACTACAAATAACTCAATTTTGTTTACTTTTATGGCTGAGTAATATTCCATTGTACATATGTGCCACATCTTCTTTATCCATTCATCTGTCAATGGACACTTAGGTTGCTTCCATGTCCTGGCTATTGTAAATAGAGCTGCACCTCACACCAGTCAGAATGGCCATCATCAAACAATCTACAAACAATAAATGCTGGAGAGGGTGTGGAGAAAAGGGAACCCTCCTGCACTCTTGGTGGGAATGTAAATTGATACAGCCACTACGGAGAACAGTATGGAGGTTCCTTAAAAAACTAAAAATAGAACTACCATACGACCCAGCAATCCCACTACTGGGCATATATCCTGAGACAACCATAATTCAAAAAGAGTCATGTATCTCATTGTGGTTTTGATTTTCATTTCTCAGAGGACTAATGACATTGAGCATCTTTTCATGTTTATTGAAGATGATGGCCGCGCGTTGTACGTGTACTAAATGACACTGAGTTGCATACTTTAAAAATGGCTAATTTTGTGCTATGTGAATTTTACTTGAATAAAAAAATGTTAAAAAGTGTAAATCTAATAAACAAAGAGCTAATCTGCAAGTCACCTCAAAGTTCCTAGAATATATATTTCTTTTTTTAAGCTTAATACCTTTAAAAAAATTTTTTTATTTGATATTGGAGTATAGTTGATTTACAATGTTGTATTAGTTTCAGGTGCACAGCAAAGTAATTTAGTTACACATATTCATATATCTATTCTTTTTCAGATTCTCTTCCCATATAGTTTATTAGAGAGTACTGAGGACAGTACCCTGTGCTATACAGTAGGTCCTTGTTGATTATCTATTTTATATAGAGTAGTGTGTATATGTTAATCCCAACCTCTTAATTTATCCCCCCACCTTTTCCCTTTGGTAACCGTAAGTTTAAAATGGATATACATTTCTTTATCTTACCCCATAGGTCATTTTCTCCATGCAGCCAATTATTACAGACAGTGATTTAATTACTGGACTGAATGTCAATATTATGACATAGTCTGAGTGTGTTTCATGTTTGGTAATTGCAATCATTGTTGCTTTTGTTGTGGTCATCCATGTACAATGCTTGGCGTCAGTCTATTTATCTCTTGTAAAAATAAAATACAGTGTGTGTGTGTGTGAAAAAAAAAAATTACATAGTTATCTAATTAAATCAAATAATTTAATTAATATGTAATTACAATATGTAATTTAATTAATATGTAATTGTAATATGTCATGTGATAATGTAATATTACTATGTAATTACAATATGTAATTATGTGTAAATAATTATATATAGATAGTTTTCTGAATTTCAGCTCCTAACAAGTGCTATTTGCTGGCCTCCAATTGGACCACATCCATCACCTTCTCTTGTCAGCTGCAAAACCTTAAGGCACAGTCTCAGGTACTCAATTAATATTTGCTCAGGGGATTATGATGGTGAAGATGGCAAAACTCTAGCCAGTACACTCTAGACAAATAAACTACATTTGAAGGCGTTTATAGTCTCTGGGCAGTACCGGCATTTAGGCATGGTCTCTGAAATCAGACTGCCCGAGTTCAAATTTCATCTCCACCATGCACTCGGCTATTACACGCCATGCAACTTGATCATGTCACTAAACCTAAGCTGTGTAGCCCCTCAGCTCTATAATGGGGATAAGAATCGTGGCCACCTATATCGTGCTATTAAATAATACATTCGCGACTTCAATTCAGGCTCGCTATTATATACTAATGTCTGCTTTTTTTCTTTCTCCTCTGCATGCAACTCTATTGCAGAGGCGTCCACGTACAAGTATGGTTATTCTTGGGTAAGACTCCATAAAGTCTGCTATTCTTAGTGTGACAAACCAGCCGCATCTGTGTCACTGGGAAGGTTGCAAGAAATGCAGAATCTTAGGCTTCGCCCCAGGCCTACTCAACAGAATATGCATTTGAAGAAGATTCCCAAGTCATAAAGCTTGAGATGCTCTAGTCAGAACAGGTGAAGAAATGACTGTATTCCAGCATATTCTCTATAACAGGACTGGGGGCAGCTGTAGCTGTACTTGCCTGTAGTAAACATGAGTGTACATTAGCTTCTTCCCCCAGACAAAGGCAATGTATGGAGAGAAATCCCCTCAGATGATCAGAGTATTAGAAGAAATAACAACCGCTCCCTCTAAATAGTTGAGATATGTGATGCCCCTCTCCTCTAACATTCTGGAAATGTCATTCAACTCCCATGAGTAAAATAAGCCACAGGAATGCATTAGTGAACCTGCACAGCTGACCAACATTGCTAATCTCCTGCATTATCAATCCCCCTTTCATCTTGCAGAACTCTCCTTCTATTTAAGAGCCATCTCAACGTGTTGGGCCTAAGACACATACTATACAAATCTGGAGATTTCATACAGATCCCAGGGACCTCACAAGCCATACTAGCTGAAGAAACACTGCTGTTGGCTGCTAACTATAATTAGACTTATCACACTGCAAGAACAGAAGGAAAATTGAAAAAAACAAAAAACAAAAACCTCCTGGGACCCCCATCGTCCTTTGGTGACAGAGCTCATTTAAAATGCAGTACATCATTGAAGCCACATTACTCTGATGATATAGAATTTATGAGGGATGTCCTACTTCATATTATGCATTAACTTGAAGTCAACAGGGGAGGACAATAGGAGACAAAAATTAGAATGCACAGAACATTTGGAGTCAACTGAATGTACTCAGTTGCATGCTGGTAACAACATAAATTGCAAAGTGATATGTATTTTTTTCCCTTCCTACAAGCATAGCTGGAGACAGTGGAAGTTTTGAAAGACTTGAATATACTGGATATTTACCTTAAGTCTGAGGAAGGAAGTACTTCTAAAATTTAAGATCTTTTTGGTTGCATTTTTGCAAAAGGTAGATCGTGGTCTTGTAAATCATCTGGGTGTCAATATTTACCAAGCATTCGCTGACGAATAGCCCTGGATCACCTCTGCTGTTTACTGGATGTCCATCTCCATAACATCAAAAAGAGGGATCATGTCTCTGAGTTTTGCAGATAACCCAGAGAGAAATGGATAGGAAGTCTCTGAGTAACCAAAAGAAGAGGCATCTTAGGAGGTGAAAGTTTAAGGCAAGTTTCAACTCTAGGGAGAGGTTACAGGAAAAAGGAAGGAACAGAAACATTAATAACAGATTCTAAAAATCCATATTGCCACCACCCAGGGAAAAGAGAATAGTGAAGGAGATTGAGAGCTGGTGAAGCATACTCAAAATAGGCAGTAAGTAATTAAATACACGTACGTTGGTTGCTACAGCCCCAGAGAAAGATGGCAGAGTCTCTCTGTAAGGGCCTTGCTTTCAGAGCCCAGCTCAAAGGGCTGTGGCTTGAAGCCTGAGCGATGCATACATGTCAGGATTCTGGTCTTTAAAAGAAGTTCAAAGCAATTGATTGATTGATTGATTGATTGGGTCATTCATTCACTCATTCAAGCAAAATGTGCTAAGTATTTGTGCCAGGCCCTTTGCCTAGGTGGAAGGTACACTGGTGAATAAATTAGACTTGGAAAAAATTCTCAGGGATCTTATAAGCAATGGGGATAAAAAATATCGAGCCAATGGTTTTAAGGACTTTGTTCCTGACAACCATGAACCCTGAACTGGTATAGTTCATCTGACCACACCCTCAGGATCCATCTCACCCAGTTCATGGTTTTGGCTCTGATATCCCTGTACTTGTGTTGACAGCTCTAATGTCTGCAGTCTGGTACTTGGGCAACCTAGGATGCTCCTGTGTCTGCCAACGGTGCTCTACAGGATAGAACATACGATTTTCCAGACGTGAGATTAGTCTTCTTAGTTAGGACTCTAAACCCAAGAAGTCAGAACAATTTTCTATAATCACAAGTATTCCTCAGGTACATCAAGAGATGTCCCTTTGTACAGATAGGGAGTAAGCAAGAAGTGATGTTGGTGACACCAGGGGTCAGGGAAGTAGACTGTGTTCGCTAATCCACATGGGCAGTCTGAGACCTTGGCTTTTCCATATTCAACAACATACACATTCTAGGAGCAGAGACAGGCAGTACAGGAGCAGGGAGGGTAAATGCACTAAAAAGAAAAAAGAAATCTAAGTTCAGGCAAATGGGTACTGAGTTCAAAGCAGTAAGGGCAGCGTAGAAAAGGAGCCCACAGCAGAAAAGTGTGCGCAGGTTCCGGAGGAAAACTGTAGGGGGAAAGAGACGTGGACCAAAAGTAGAGCAAACCGCACTGGAGGAATAACCTCCATAAAGAGGATGGAAGCAAGAGGAAGAGGACTGTTTAGGAGACACAGAGAGGGCAGCACAGCCCTGACAGAAACAGTGGCTAATAAATACTACCCTAATGCAGGAGCAGACTGTAGGGTCCTCCATACATCCAAAAAAAGGGAAGATGGGCGATGCTGTGTGAGATCTGCCCTAAAATACAGACTGAGGTAGCTCTGCACCCTCCAAGCAAGAGGATAGTGGTCAACCTTATGGGTTAAGAAGGATTGACCATCATTGCTTGACCATCCAGCAATTGCTTCTCTTTCCTAACAGCACCCAGGGTTTGTTTTAGGGGAGTTACAGCTCCCTCATTTTGTGCAGACTTGGTGGGACCATGGACGGGTGCCCTGTCTTCTCATAGTTTCCTGAAGGCGCCTTCCATCTGATCCTGGCTTTTCCTGCCAAAGTGGATTCAATAAGGGGATCTGTGGCCTCAGCTTGGCCAGTGGATGTGCTCTCCTGGGCTCTCAAACTGGAGCAGAATGACAGATGGACAGAAGACATAGTTGGAATTCATTTCTTCCCATAGAGGAGAGCTCACCATTACTCTGTGACTGTCATGCTGCCCACACTGCACGTTTAGCCTCCTCTCAGTTTTGTAAGCTCCCCAGTAACTGCTAATAAGTATTCTCTTTGCTTAATATAGGGGGACAATTGGTTTCTGTTGCTTGCAACCAATGATCCCCAATTCGTCTACAAATTTGAGACTGTCCCTGTAATTAACTGCGATGCTTAATTTCACTCCTTTGTAAATTGGGTTGATAGTCATACAGGAAGGATAATTACTTTGTTCTCATGTAATTCCTTTTGATGTTATGAATCTCCATTAAGAGGCCATGTTTGGGTCAACGAGAAACTCTCTCTACATCCCAGAAAGGCAAGACAAGGGCTATTACACCACATATGCTCTGAAAAGGAGCCATTCATTACACAGAAATAAGGAAAATTAGGGACACTTTCACTGAAACACTACTCAGCCCATATATATATATATATATATATATATATATATATATATATATATATATATATATATATATATATACACACACCAAATACAGATATTTTCCAAAGGCCAATGGTATGAAAAGTAAAAACTATGAAAAGTAAAAAAATTTTCACCGCGTTCCCATATTTGTAAGAGTCTGTCCCAAATGTAATTGTCTTAAGACAGATACAGGTTTCAGGAGAAATCTAGCAATGAGTATGAGGGTTTAAGGAAACTGCTGATATGTCTGAGAGCCCTGGCGTCTGCTCCCCAGTTCACTCAAGAAGCTTGAGTGAACTGGGGAGCAGATGCATGTAGAGAGAATTTCTTGCAAATACCAGGAGTGCCTGCAAGAAAGGGACCTGAATTCTTTCCCCAGTTGGATGGATACCTGCTGAAGCAGCAAACTTGGTGGGTATCTGAGGGACATCCGTAAGCACAAGGGCAAACCAGAATTAGGGAAAGATGTGGGGCAGGTTGGGGGAAACGGAGGAAGGACTTTCAGTCCTACCATCTGGCACAGGAAGCATGAGCGAGTTGACCGGCACTGACGTAGTTCCAGCAGAAAGAGCCGGGCTTGAGCCAGCTTGCCGGTGCATCCCTAGAGGGTCACCTGCATGGCCTGTGGGAGGTACTGTTGGAACAGACACCAGGGAGGAAACTGAAATAGGTTTTGTTGAAAATGTGTAACAGGGAAGAGCCAAATCTGTCTACATGTTGGATCTGTTTCTTTTACTTTACCCTTTGCTTCCCATTGCTTTTGTTCACTAAAAGGATACTGTCTATACATAATGGCCTGCCTCGGGGAACCCCGCCCCTCTGCCTGAACGTTAAACCAAAGTGCCTTTGTTCAGGGAAGCATCCTGACGCTGTCCACCTGTGGATGGCTGCAAGAAAGAAGAAATTAACACATTCCCTCCCTGAGGCTGGCCATTCCAGGGGATATTTGCAGAACTTATGGCCTTTTTACTTTACTTCCTCATCTCCTCCCTCTCTCTGTGCTATAAAAGAAACTGGCATCCAAACCCAGATAAGACGGTTTTTCGGAGACACTAGTCTGCCATCTTCTCGGTCTGCTGGCTTTCCAAATAAAGGCGTATTCCTTCCCTCAACACCTCGTCTCCGATTCATTGGCCTGACCTGCGGCAAGCAGAGCGAGCTTGGACTCGGTAGCAAATGGATTTTCCACAGGGAGAAACTGAGGCACTAGGAGGCCCCTGCATGTCTGTTTGAAGTATCTTGATACTTGTGCATCACGAAAAAAGTTAGGACTAGAATACACACCACAGAGAAAGGAGACAAGTTGCAACAATCAGAAGCAAGAGGATTACAATTGCACTTTTGAGTTGGAGAGCCAGGACCCTGTATCTCTTCCTTCCTGCCCCAAAGCCATACAAAGTCCTCCCTTTCCATTCATTCCAAGACAAAAGAAGGCTGTGGTGGGGGGATGAAAACACCCCCCTCTCCTCTTCAGGCCCTGGAGCTGCAAGTCTGATTAGTAAAAAAAGGAGAAGGAATTTTCAAAGAATCATGTTGCCTTAAAAAGAGAAAACAGGGCTTCCCTGGTGGCACCGTGGTTAAGAATCAGCCTGCCAATGCAGGGGACACAGGTTCAAGCCCTGGTCCGGGAAGATCTCGCATGCCGCGGAGCAACTAAGCCCGCGAGCCACAACTACTGAGCCCGCGCGCCTAGAGCCCGTGCACCACAACGAAGAGTAGCCCCCGCTCACCGCAACTAGAGAAAGCCCGCGTGCAGCAGCGAAGACCCAATGCAGCCAAAAATAAATAAATAAATAAATAAATAAATAAATAAAATAAATTTTAAAAAAATAAAAAGAGAAAATAACAGGCATGAATTCCAATTGAGACTATGCCAATAGCCAGAAAGTTGAAAAAATCTGCTTAAGATGTTATTAAGGGATGGGGAAAAATAGGCAACCCAGCACAGCTGGGGGCAGTGAATGGAGAAGAAGAAAACTATCTTATGTTTATACCCCACTGAGCTGGGACTGTTCAACAAGCTGGTGACAGTGCTCAGTAAAAATGTTAAATAAAAAGACCTCAATAAGACACGCGATTTAGAGTCTCACGTGTGAATACAACTGGATAACTTTTAGAACTTTAACCACACACTTCCATACATACTGTGGAGCCTATGTAGTCACTTAGAGATAATTCATCAACAGCTAGTATTTTAATACTCCACGTGATGGCTATAGTCCAAGTGGAAGCTGTGGACTTAAGCTGTGTTTGGGATAAAGTATTTTTAATGCACCGGAAGAGCTTGCAATCCTTGGAATACGTGTTTGCTTAGAAAATAGTTTACCAGGCAAATAAGCCCTCTTTGATGGCATCATTTTTGAAAATGCAGAGTTATACGGCTTGGGTGCCACATAATGGAGACACAACCTTATTACATTTTGGAGTCTGTCAAAAGGTGACGGTTGGAATTTGGGGGGGGAGTTTACAGCAAGCTTTTACCCGCTAATTAGGTATTGAGTAAAATGTGTTTCTTCTAAGTTCCTGCCTATGTGGATTTATTGTTCTTCACGTGGAGGAAACAAGCTAACTGATAACGTTGAAAGTTGGCTAAGTTTTACAGGTCCATTCAAAAACATCTGTTAACCCCTACAAGAGTATATGTTAACCAGGAATAATTTATCTCAACAGGAGACACTGGCAATGTCTGGGGACATTTTTAATTGGCACAACTCGGGGAAGGGGTGCTACTGGCATCCGGTGAGTTGAGGGCAGGGATGCTGTGACACATCCTACAACACAAAGGATCCTTCCCTGGACGAAGAACGTTCCACACTGTGGTTGAGAAACTCCCCCCACCCCACCCCAACAGGTGATGCCACGATGAATAAGGCCCTGCCCTCAAGGGGCTCACAACCAAGATAGAAGTTTGAAATCACATCTATCCTGTGGAACTGACACAGAATCGTAGTGGTTATTTCCACCAGTTCCAAATATAGGATGTGTGAAGGACATCTCCCATTCCCAGCTGTTCACCATTTTCTCCTGTTGCCTTTGGAGGTGATACTGTAGAAAACATTCAAATAAAGAGGGGGAAGACCAGGTCACTTTTTATTGACTCTGCGATGACTGTGCTTTGACGGTGGTTTTATCCAAACATTTATAATATGTTGGAGACTGTTCAAACGGGCAGCTTGTCAATGTCCTAATGAGTGAAGCATCATGAGCTCGGAAAGTAGAAGTCTAGGTGTCTCAGTAAACTGAAGAGCATGCAGCACACCTCCTGGGTATTTCCATGGGATTAATTACCAAATGGTTATTGAGCAACTATAATGTGCAGGGCAATTTGGGGGGGTGGGGGCTGGAATAAAGGTACTTAAAAGATAAGGGAAGGGAGTGAGAATCAGGGTCTGGGTAAAAGAAGGGGAAGGAGCGATTCCAGTTGAGTAAATCAGGAAAGGATGGTGGCAGGACTCTTGCAATCTTTCAGGGTGGAAAGGATTTAAGGTTGAGTGGCAGGACATTTAAGAAAAAGGAAACTACATGGACCAAAGCACATGGCAAGCCATGCATGACACATGAAAAGAAATATAGTTCAGTTATGGATTGAGAAAGGGGGTAACCAGGGAATATGAAGCTGGATAAGGCACAGTCTTGAATGACAGATGCAGACACTCGTCTGCATTGTGGATGTCTGTACAGGAGGCATGGATGTGAACCTGGGTTGTACGCATCCTTGCCCATCTGAGAGCAGCAAGCATCACCTCTCCCAAAAAGTTTTCTTGGTTCCACTGTGAGAAAGAAACCGCCCCACCACCACCCCTCAACTCCAGCCTTGGCTAGAAGTCAATGACTAAGGACTCTGACATGGGAGGATAATCCTCATATTCTCCAGTCCCCCTAAACAGGTAGCTTTCAACAGGATCAAGACCAACTCTCAAGATATGGGATTTCCACAGTGTTACAGGTGCATATCATTAGAGTTTAGAAGGTCCTAAATAATAAAACAAAAAAAAAGTGTTCCAAGTAGCCCCAACAAGGCAGAGAACAGGCAGAAATGTGACAACCGGTAACCTACCAAGTTACATGTCCATATCTTGAATATGCATCAATGTATTACAAAGGCTGATGATATAGGTACGAAAGATAACCAAAATATATTAAGTAGGGGGAAAAGCACTGCATTGCATGCATAGCATGTATTATCACACGTGGGGAACAGGAACGGGGTATACACAAATATATCTTAGGATACATCTACACTCTCTCTGGAAGGGACAAAAGAAACAGATTGAAAGTAATTGCTGCCAGGGATGGGACATGAGGGGCCAGAGATCCTGGGTAGAAAGGCTTATGTTTCCCTACATACCATTTATAAATTTTGAATTTTTAAAATATTTTAACATATTCAATAATAAATACATTAATTTAAAAAGAAAGGGCACCGGTACAAAAAGTACTGGATAAATTGGTCAAACTCCTTTGGGAGCCAATGTAAACTAACGTTTAAAAGCACAGATTTAAGTTGGTTTTCTGGATTGGAATTTGTCTTCTGTCAATGGACGGGGCAATTTATTTAATCTCTGTGCGATTATGTCTTTTATGTGCAATGGAGATAGTAATAATTCTTATCCCATAGGGTATTTTATTTAATATTAAATGAAATACTGTGTGTGAAGCATCTACCCCATGGCTGGAACGTAGGTATTACTGTAGCACCGCAACCACATTCTAAAGTAATGTGGTGTGACTGGTGTATACACGGCTGGCGACTCAACTGAGATAAGTTACCACAGAACCTTTCACAGCAGCAGCAAATGTGCTTGGTATAATGCCCCTCCCATGCAGAGAAGAGAAATGGTCCCACTGGTCCTAATCATAATGATTGGAACCCAATGTTTAATTACGCAATGGTCAGTGGCAGAAACATTGGGGCAAGGGCCCCTCCTTTTCTTAATGTGAAAATTAATTCACTGATCAGTATGAAATTAGATTCTTCACTCAAACTTCCTGCCAGAAGCTTCATTTCTGTGAGGGGGCTTCTAAGTGACCTTTTGTAGGAAATACTAAGTTGCTAGGATAAATAGAGTATGTCCAAAGGAAGCTCTGGTCTCTATTTCCAAGATAACATTTCATACAGTTTTCACCTAAGAAGAAAGAGTAAAGAATGAGACAAAGAGAGAGAAGAACACGGTTTGAAGGCTCTGATGTGAAGGATGGGTGTGGTGAGGTGAGGTGAGGTGAGGTGCGTATTCACTCACGTTCATGTCAAGTAAATGTCACGTGCTCACTTCATCTTCTTATCCCATTGCACTTCCAAGGGATGAACATTTGGTTACTTTAGTGATGAAAATGGCACCTCCAACTGTTTAATTCCATTTTTTCAAACCTCAAAGTCAGAGGTCTTGGCGTCATCTTTACCTGATTTTCAGTCTCTGCATTCAGCCACCACTAACCCCGCTGATTCTTTCTTCCCTTCCTCTATTCCTCCCTCTCTTTCTTTCTTCTCCCTCTTTCATTTCTTCATCAGCTGACACAGGTGTTTCATGTTAAACATGAATTTCCTCAAGACCCCCCCTTTCTCACTTAAGTACAAACATCTTTAATTGACTTTCAAGATACCTTTAAGGGTATCTTTCAAGACACCTTTTCTTAGGTACTTTTGTGGCAGTCTGGTTATTTAGCCTTAGTGAAATATTAACGTGGTTATTAATATTAACCTGCTTATTTAATCCCCAGACAAGTTATGATTCTTGAATAGCTAACATTTAACTTAATAAGCCACCCCACATCTTCCCATCAGCTAAACTAATAAAAACAGCTTCGTCCAGAATTAGTCTCCTTAAGCCAAGCTGAGGCACATTTTGCAGTCTTTTAGCTGTCTTATTTCATTGACTGAAGTTGATGTCTTCATAAATATTCTTTTTCAAAAATCCTCCAAATACAATGGAATTATGCATTTCCTGATGAATGGCCAGCCTGGGTCAAAATTAAGCCAAGGTGGGAAGGTGGTTCATCATCAATATTTTAACAAATATCATCTCTGGAAACATGGCATTCCCTCCCATCACTTCTGGATTAATAACACTTTGCTTTATGATCTCTTCTTTGGGGGCAGGGCGAGGTTTATCTGCTTGGGAGACATATAAACTGTTCATCCTCATTTTTCAGACACACACACTGCAGGTCCCCCGAGCACCATTAAAATGTGCTGCATAATCTTTGGAAACTGATTCAAAGAAAACAGATGCCAGTTTTTCTAGATGCAAGGGCATTTTTATGCTGCCGAATCTCCTTCCACTTTTATTAGAAAACAAAATTTGGCTTTGTAGAAGCTGGTCGATAACCTTGGTGAGAACGTGAGAGCTGAACTCTTAATTCCTGGGCTCAGATGTCCAGGAGCCCTGCAAAGGGACCATTCTCCTTCCAGGAACTCTAATTCAAGACTAAGACACAGGATGAAAATGGACGAGTGATAAGGATTTCATCTCCAAGTTCCAACCCTAAGCCCTCCACTTTCAGAAAACAGGAGGCTCCCTCACTATTTAGCTTTAAGGATAATAATTTTCAAGGAGATAAAGATGACTGATTTTTAAGGGAGCATATCTAAATTCAAGTTTCAAAAATTGGGATACATTTGTGTGCGTGTGTGTGTGTGCGTGTGTGTGTGTGTGTGTGTGTGTGTGTGTGTGTGCGCGCGCACGCACAAGGTTTATCCAAAGAAGGCTATGATCAGCCAGAAAGTTTCCAGCTTAGCCCACAGGTCCCTCCTGGAAACACAATATGACCTTAACATGCATGATTGATGGTGTTATAGGTAAAGAAGACAGAAAGAAAGGAAAAGGAAGGGAGGGAGGGATGGATACAAGGAAAAGTTTAATTAAAATTAAACTAGGAGGAGAAATGTAATTAAACTGGAATGTCTGAAAGACATGTCTTGGGCTTTAAAAATTAACATATCCATTCTTAAAAATGTACATATACCTTTACTTTGACCAAAAAGTGACACTAACACAGCCTTTTAAGTTTCCCTGTCATGATTTCTACTTGCTATAAATTTACCAATACTCCATTGTTAGATATTTTTGTCTCCATTTATTCACAATTATTGAAAAATACCATACTGAACATCTAGCATACCTATGTTTCCCACCTGCCTGATTGTTGCCTTAAAATAAGTCTCTATTCCTGGAAGTGAAATTACTACATTAAAGGATCTAAACATGGTGAAAAGATTTTGACACAAATTGACAAATCATCCTTCCAAAAATGTATGCCAATTGACACCTCTTTAGAATTACTGTTCCCCTACACTCTTATTAACACTGGGTACCCACAGTTACTTTATAGACATCTGAATTTTTTTTTTTCTGCGCAGTATCCGCCTGATTTCTGTTGATAATAGGATTCCAATTTCCTTTGGGGGAATTTCCTCTGCCCCACTGGACACAGGTTGGTGGGAGTGTTAATCAGATGTCTCGGTCTTCCCGAATCAAAGGGCAGGCAGTTGACCCAATCTAGGTCACTCAGAGGCTGAAAACTGATGGAGTTCACTCATCCCTCTGATGGTGTCAGGAGAGAACTCGGCAGGGTTCCTGCCGCTGAGGCCCTTGGAGCTGCCCTGGTTCCTGCCCTTTTCAAGCCTGGTCACCACTCTTCCCTTCAATCCACAGGGGTCCGTATATCTTTTCTACTTAAGTGACCCAAGCCACTTTTTCTTGCTTATAACCAAATAGTCCTACTGATACAGCAGTTAGTTTGAGTAATTCCATTTTAGAATTTTTACCAAGTGTCCACAGACTGTGTCAACTGATATAATAAATCAGATTTTAAAAAAAATATTTAGTACTTGGTAGCCTACAAAGTATCTCTTAACACACAATCTCATTACAAACCTCGAAGGAAGGTGGACAAATGTGAGATCCTCACAAGGATTCGGCAGTTCCATAAAAAAATCCATTCTCTAAATCCGCAATTTAACAACCTACAGTTCAGTAATATCAGAACCCTTGGATCAACATCGTGTTAAAATCTTCATACATCACCACTTTCAGGAATACACTCCACCAGAACTTGGGAAGCTTTAAATTCAGCAAAGTTGTCTGCATACACCAAGTTGCAACGGGAGCCCTAAAGAAGTCCTAAGTATTCTGCAAATGAAGTAAATCACTGAACGTGGCTGGTCTCCGGTCACAGAATAAGAAACCCTAGCAAGGGAAGAGTGGAAACACAAATGGCTTCTTAATATTTATTCCTGTTCCTCTCACACAACGAAGTAAGACTGGTAAGTTTACTATCATTCCCACTGATCCCAGGCAGAGCCTCAATCCTTAGAGCAGGTGGTTAAAAGGATAAGTTCAAATCCACAGCGCGGGCATATGTTAGTTGGCTGAGTATGGGCAAATCCTTTAACCCTTCTACGCCTCAGTCTTTTCAAAGTGGTAATAACAAAGCCCCGTGGAGATTAAATGAGAAGCATATACGGGGTTGCTAATATAGAGTGAGGCACAAAATGGGTGGTGGGTAACTGGTAGTTCTTGCAGAATCTTTATCAGAAAGGAAAGTTTTCTGGGTTTTTAGGAGCTGGGGGCCCTGCATGGAAGGCTGGGCTGACTCCACTGTATAGAATTTCCTCTCACAAAGACAGCTGGTTAAAACTAATATCATGACAATTTGATGCAATAGTGCCGCTGGTCTAGCCTCATCTGACCCTTTCTAGCCCACAAAGAATCCCCATATATATATTGTCATTTGATCTTCATTCAACCAGGTGTGCCAGGCAGGGCGGGGATTATCAATCCCATTTGAGGGATCAATGACACTGACGGTGCCCTCCCATTTTGACTGCACAGGCATTTGGCTGGTTTGGCAAATCAAGTTTCCCACTTTATACCTGCATAGGGTGTGCAGCAGCTTCTCACTGAGAAGGGAGGAAGTAGGGAGACTAAGGCGTCTATCTTCTCATAGTCTTTGAGATCCCACTGAGAAAAGAGTTTCCCCTTCATTTTCCTGACCCTCTAGGAGATAAGCCAGGGACAAAATATGTAAGAGGTTGAACTCTGGCCAAATGGCATCCCTGCTTTTGCTGGCTTCAGGGAAGAAGGAGGCACAACTTCTGCTAATTCTGCAAATTGTATAAATGCAAACTCCACACACACAAACAGATGTGTGTGTGTGTGTGTGTGTGTGTGTGTGTGTATATATGCACATGTATATACATACCTATAGGATATACAGACTCCAAAGGGCAGGGGCTCTGGGCAACGCTCGAGGCAAGGCTAGGGCAGCATCAATGAGACCCAAGAATTAGAGGCAATGGAATTGGGTTGAATTCCATCTCCCTGATGAATGGGCCCAGGATGTTGGAACATTTTTAAGCAGAAGCAAAGTAGTGAATGGAGCATAATTTTTAATTTGATTCAGGTCTCTGGGACCCTGAGAAAACTGTCTAAAATCACTGAGCCTCAGTGCTCCCATCTATAAAATGGAAACAAATTAATTTAAATAACACAGGTAATCACCTGGTCCATTGCTAGTTCTCTTTTCCTTTCCCAGTGACTCCCCAGTTGACACCCACTTAAGGCTTGAGACTGAACAGTGAATCTATCAGCTGTCCCTTTCCCCAGATATATTATCTGCAATGATTTTTTTTTGTTTTGTCCTCCTGAAGTCAGATAAAGACCTTACTTAACCACCATTTCCTTCTAAAACTATGCATGGCATTTGGACCCGACAACCCTCAATTTAATCAAGACACATCAAGTACCAACCATATGGCTGGCTATCAATCTCATTTTCTCAGACATCCTAACAGACAAATCCATATTTTCATCCACTGCAGGAACAGCAAAATTCCGGGGCAGAAAAGAGACTATAGGAATATTTACAATTTGAATTGGTTCAACAAACACAAAAATGAACTCACCAAAACCAGTGAGGCATCAAGAACATCACTGCAACCTGGTGGGTCTCATTTCTTCTAAATGCAAAATGGTCATCATCACCATTACCATCACCATCATCATCAATGTTAGGGCCCAAGACCCCATAAGGAAATGTATTTCTCACACAATCCATGGTCATGTACTTTAAAAAATTAGAAAATCAAGCAGTAACCAATGAAGACAAGCTAAAATTTTAGTACTTGAAAAAAAGATCCTGGGCATAAAGGGATGTGGCAGAAGATGGGGAGGATAATTTGAAAGTCAAGTCCATTATGGGCGAAGATGGGTTTTGGAGTCAATGGGGGAAGAAAGTGGCTGTTTTATTTCAGCAACAGAGCCCTGTGTGGGGAATTTTAAGAGTCACAAGTATTAAAGGCCCAGGCAAAAAGCACTGTCTGAAACACAAAGGCATTTCTAAATTCTCCTTGAACATAAATCCTCAAATCCCCTCCTACTTCAGCAGTGGAGGCCTAAGAGTAAATGCTGCCAGAAAGAAGCCCCTCAGGAGAGGGGAGATGTTGGTGTCAGAAATGAGAGCTCTCCACTTCTTTGTCCAGCTGGGAAGGAGAAAAAGAGGCTTTAGGGAGTAATTAAGTGTCATGCATAAGGTTAACTGACAACCCTCCAGTTTTGCCCTAAACACAGATGTATTGGGATCAGGACACAACCTTGGATACTAAAGGTGAAGGGAGAACAGTTATTTCTGGATGGGAGCAAACTGAATATGCAGAATTGTGGGCGATGTCAAAATGCACGCAGTGGAGCTGGGGAACGCCATATATCATCACGCCCTGCCGTAAAGTGGCTTGTCAGAAACTAGCCAAGGACTTAAATTAGGAACCGGCTTGTGCTGGGAAGTTTCTTGCTAACAAGTGGTCCACAGTGAGCCGGTAATCCTGTCAAAAAAGTTTGGTTTGGACACATGTCTGCACATTTCCGTATCGCTATTTGGATAAAGAGTTTATAAAAGGAAAATTCATAATGTCAGTATCTGTATCAGTAGCAGGTGATGCTTACAGCTCCAGATGAAGCCTGCTCCTCTATCTCTGACCCCAGAGTTTGCTTTGTAGGGGGAAAGAGGGTAGTTTTCACTAGGAGATCTCAGTATGCAAAGATCAGGGTTCTTTCCCAAATACAGCATCCCCATAATAACCCATCGCCTGCCTGTCCTCCTATGGTTACACAATTTTCTGCTACTGCAAAGTTCTCTGTTAGATACAGGGGGAATTACTATAATATAATACTAAAAAAAAAAATGCATTTTTAATCTAAATTATCTAAATCCAGGGGATGAAAATGGAGAAAATAAGATTTTTCATTTTACTCCCAAATGATTGGTGGTGAGTGATCAAAATCGTTACAATAAATTGTACGCTGGATTGTCTTCCAGTGCCTGTTCTTAGAGAAAAGGTGCCTTTTTCAATTGCATGAAAGTGTTGGATTTTACTTATGAAGTAGTCACCGTGCGTAGTGTTTGGGTTATAAAAATGAATAAGCCTCATACTTGAGAATCTCTTACTCTGAAATGACAGACATTTTTAAACACTTACATACAAAATAATCATAATAACAACACAGCAGCAGGTACCGTTTGTTGAGCACTGTTAAGTGTTTCACAGTCACCATTTTTTTAATCTTCACAACTATATGAGGCCGGTCTGAAGCTTATGTCTGTTTTAAAGATGAGGAAACTGAGGCTTGGGCAGGTTACCGCCCCTTACCTAAAGTCACCCACTTAGTATCAGGCAGAGCTGAAACTTGAGGCCAGGAAATTTAAATACACGACTCAGCTGTTCCGGTAGATGTCTATACATACCTCTCATTCCATAAACTCATTTTACTTGGGAGAATCAAGGAACATTTTGCAGAGCTGCCATTTGAGCTAGGTATTAAAAGATAGAGCAGAATTTGTCCAGTTAGAGATTAGGATGGGTGGCGGCCTTCAAGTGGCTGGAGGAGGTATTCCAGATAAAGAAAATAGTAGATTCGGGAATTCCCTGGCGGTCCAGTGGTTAGGACTCCGCACTTTCACTACAGAGGGCACGGGTTCAATCCCTGGTCAGGGAACTAAGATCCTGCAAGCCATGCGTGGCCAAAAGAGAAAAAAGAAAAGAAAAGAAAAGAAAACAGTAGATGCAAGTATACTGAAGACAATGCTAGTTCAGTATTATGACTTTGTGATTTATAATAAGAAATATGTATTTGGTCTTCCACCTGTTCCTGGCGCAGAGCTCCTAAAACACTTGGAATTTCCTGTGATAAGAGCCAATAAAGGTATCTTTTATTATGTTAGTGAGGTGACTTTTGGCAAGCCCTTAGGCAATCTAAGGATGGGGGCTTGTTGCCAGGGGACTAAACCATGCATGCAGTTAGAGGGTTAGAACTTGCAGTACTCCAACCTCCAACCTCCAGAGAGGGAAAAGGGGCTGGAGGCTGACTCAAGTGCCACTGACCAATGATTTAATCAACCCTGACAGTCATGTACCGGGTTGGCCAAAAAGTTCATTCGGGTTTTCTGTAAGATGTTACGGAAAGAACCGAACGATATTTTTGGCCAACCCGATAATAAGCCTCCATATAAAACCAAAAGGACAACGTTCAGAGAGCTTCCTGGTTGTTGAATACGTGGAGATCTGGGGAGAGTGGCACCTGGGGAGGGCATGGAAGCTCCGGACCCTTCCCCACACCTTGCCTTGCGTCTCTCTTCCAGCTGGCTCTTCCTGAGTTATATCCCTCTACAATAAAGCGGTGATCTAGTAAGTAAAATGTTTCCCTGAGTTCTGTGAGCTGCTCCAGCAAATTAATCATGGTCACAGGAACCTGTGATTTATAGCCAGTCAGTCAGAAGCACAGGTGACAAACCTGGACTTGAGATGGGTGCCTGAAGTCTGTGTGGTGGGGGGATGGTCTGTGGGACTGAGCCCTTCACCTGTGGAATCTGATGCTGTCTCCAGGTGCACAGTGTCAGAACTGAGTTGAATTTTGGACACTGGGCTGGCATCCCAGAATTGCTTGGTGGTGTGTGGGAAGCACCCCCCTGCAACACACACACACACATTGGAATTGGGTCCAGGAACCCAAAAATAAGTATAGTAGAGGCATGGAATAAAGTAGGAACAGAGAAGGGTTTTCAGAAATGGGATGAGAAGGCATGCAGATTAAGGAGACAATGTGGTCTCGATTCTGTAGGCATGGGAAATCATAGATATATTTTGATCAAGAAAAAAGCTCTGTTGGGAGAAAACTACCCTTTCTAAGCAGAGTTTCCTAAGTGGCTGGTCTCAAGGGTGACTTGGGAACAGTGTAGACAGCCGTTGGCTGTGAGTGGGAGAAGACTGATAACCTCTCAGTCTAAGTCTTAGACTCCAAGGAAAAGAAGGCCCAGGACCAGAATGGGAGGACTCTAAATCTCAGCCTCGTCTGTGAGTTTTTTGTTGTTGTTGTTGCTCTACTTTATGTTACAGCTGATTTACAGTGTTGTGTTAGTTTCAGGTGTGCAGCAAAGTGATTCATTTACATATACATATATCCATTCTTTTTCAGATTCTTTTCCCATACAGGTTATCACAGAATATTGAGTAGTGTTCCCTGTGCTATATAGTAGGCCCTTGTTGATGATCTATTTACATATAGTAGTCTGTATTTGTTAATCTCAAACTCCTAATTTATCCCTTCCCCCCCATGCTTCCACTTTGGTAACCATAAGTTTGTTTTGGTTTTGATGTTGTACTTTTCCGGGAATTCCTGAAGGTTGTTTGAGAGAAGAGGGGCATCGGTACTGTGCCAGAGGAAGACAGTCCAACAGCTGAGTACACAAGGGACTGGTGGGGAGAGAAAGAGGAAAGAAAAGTAAGCCCTCTATGCCTCTGCATCCTTGTCTTTAAAATGAGGAGGATGAAATGATTCATGTCATACAGCCCTGGAAAGGATTATAGGAGAAAAAGAATGTCAAGTTTTGGCCAGGGTGCCTATCACATAGCAAACCATTAATACATGCTCACTTCTTCCTTCCTTCCTCCCTCTTTCTCTCTCTCCTTTCTTCCTTCCTCCCTTCTTTTACAAATTATTGGTGGCTGTGCTAAAGATGTCCTCCTGTTACTGCTACTACTGCTACTTTGTTGTTCTTCCCTGTCATCTTCTTGACCCCCTCGTCTTCCTCCTTATTATAATCATAATAATAGTCAGAGTAATATAATAATGATAAGCATTCTTATTACTGATGCTGCTGTTACTGTTGGTAGGAACTGCAGATCTACAGAGGAAGGGAGAGCCTTGAGCACCACTTGAAGGAGAGACAGCGTGTGGTGTCCGATGAGAGGCAGACCATACACAGACACAGGGATGGGTAGGCACATTGAGGGCTCCGCTGGGAACGCACCCATGCACGGGTGCCTGCACTCCCCACTGCTAAAGCACATTTGTAAACATCACTGGGACAAAAATAAAAGATGGTGAACTAGGTGGCTGCTTTTAAATGGAAAATTATTGAGTTGAGCTAAACCTGATCTCAGCAGGGGACCAAACCTGCTGTTTGAAGGAGTGTGGGATGAATAGGAGCCAGTAAAGGAAAGGCAATTGATTGTCCTTCAACCCTCTGAAGGAGGGACGCTGCTAAACCTCCACACTGAACTTCGGGGGTTCACTGTGGAGGTCAACGTCAGAGGTCAATGTCAGATGAATATGGTAAGATGAAGCAGAAAAAGAATGCCAATGTGGGTGTCATGAATGGCATCCTTAACATCTTTTTAAGTAAACGGCATCCCCAAAGGATGGAGGGTGTGGCTTTGGCCAAGTTCAGAATAAGAAAGAGCACTGGCTGGAAACAGGACCTTGGGGGCTGATTATTTCTGGGTTCACCTAATCACAGTGAGGATCACTCTGGAAGACTAATGACTATGGGCTTAAAAAACAACATGGTCTATGCCTTGAGGTGTTGCTTCCCTATAAGAAGAAAATTTTCCTGCCCTGCATTCAGAACTATCTGTCCGAGGTGAATAGAGGCAATTTGCAAAGTTCACCAGGTCTGTTACTGGATCTCCTCCATCTCTATTCTCCCTACTTTCATCTTTCCCAACAGCCCTTGTTTTCCGTTCTGGGATCTCTTTGGGCCTGACTCCCCCTCAAGTGCTGGTGTTAGACTGTGTGAACTATTCTAGGTCCATGGGACCATTTCATTCTCTTGCCCTCATTGACTGGTTCTCCTTTGTTCATGGAAATAAATGGTGGAGTCATGGTCTTGGAAATTCTACCCAGAGTGATGGGACAAACGTGTTACCTCTTTCCATGACAATTTCCCATGGCTAGATATGAGGCCACGAGCCCTGCTATCTGAGCACAAAGCTGGCACCCAAAGGAAGTGCAGCTGAGTGAACCACCGCCAGCAGCCCAGGCCTAATACTGGCCACCACTGCTGAGCATGTGCCATATGGCAACCACTGTGCTAAGTGCCCTATTTTCATTTTACTCATTTAATCTGACCTAACCCCCCACCCCATATACAACGTTTTGCTCTCATTAGCTGACAGATAAGATGTCTGAGGCTTAGAGAGGTTGGCAAGGTCCCCAAGATTTCACAGCTAAGAATGGATTGGAGAGCTAGGATTTGAAGCCAGCCTAGAATGGGCTGACTCAGATTCTTCAGCACTGTGCTATCCTGACATGCGGGAAGGGGCGTGGATAAAAAGGAGGGACTCATCACAAAATCCCTCTGCCCCTCCCCTCCACACCAAAACCAAATTCAGAAGCTGACTTTTTTTTTTAACAGATTTTTTTTGATGTGGACCATTTTTAAAGTCTTTATTGAATTTGTTACACTATTGCTTCTGTTTTATGTTTTGGTTTCTTGGCCACGAGGCATGTGGGATCTTAGTTTCCTGACTAGGGATCGAACCCACACCCTTGCATTGGAAGTCAAAGTCTTAACCACTGGACTGCCAGGAAAGTCCCAGAAGCTGAGGTTTAAATGACAAACGATGGAAGTAAGTACTGACAAGACGCAAGGGCCACTCGGAGTTAACATTCTCCTTAGCCAGATCCTCCCATACTAAGGTCAAGATGCTCAAGACACAAGACAACGAGGGTTCTTGGAGTTTATTGGCACTGGACGAGAGAGGAGAGATCCCACAAAGATCCCCATCTTCTGAGGGTAGCTCTGGAAATGGGTGCATCCCTCTCTTAGAATCAGTCATGGGTATCCATCGGGGCGGAAGGCTAAAACAGCTGCTCCTCTAACCTACAAAACACCCAGGCTTGGTCCAGAGGGCTCCTACCGTTAGGCTCTGGCTGGACTCTAAACACTCCCCACGTCTAGCCTTCTGCCCAACGACTTCCCTCTAAAGAAAAACATGCCCAGCGCATGAATGCAATGTATTCCCCATCCTACCCACTGTCTGAGCAACTGTGAGTGAAGTTTCTTTTTTAAAAAAAATTATAATGTATGCTTTTGTTGAAGAAATGCATGGGTGAGCACCCTTGTTCTCTTACTCTGGTCATGAAAAGTCTTTGGAGAAGACTTGGTCATTGTGAAATGGTATACAGACAGTCCCATGGGCTTCATGAGACGGATTTTCCTATAAAGAGCTCAGCAGACTCTCTGGTTTCCTGTAGAATCAAGATATTTTCTTTTTTATCTTTTTTTTAAAATAAATGTATTTATTTTATTTTTGGCTGCGTTGGGTCTTCGTTGCTGTGTGCTGGCTTTCTCTAGTTGCGGCGAGTGGGGGCTACTCTTCATCGCGGTGCGCGGGCTTTTCATTGCGGTGGCTTCTCTTGTTGCGGAACACGGACTCTAGGCGCACGGGCTTCAGTAGTTGTGGCACGCGGGCTCAGCAGCTGTGGCTCGCGGGCTTCGTTGCTCCATGGCATGTGGGATCTTCCCGGACCAGGGCTCGAACCCGCATCCCCTGCATTGGCAGGTGGATTCTTAACCACTGCGCCACCAGGGAAGTCCCCAAGATATTTTCAATATAAGAAAATTCTGACTTCAAGTCCAGACACTTCTAGAAAGAGAAAAGTCACCGGTGGAATTTGAATCATCCCCTCTGGACAACAGCTTATCCAAAAAAAATTGTAACTGTCACGATGTCCTATGGTGTATGTCACTAATGCATTCCACTAATGCAAATTACCAACACCTCTGCCTTTAATAAAGCAAAAGGTTTCTTTCTTCACCAGGGAGTCAGTAAATATTAAAATTCCCTCTTTGGTGCTCATTCTAGCCAGGACAGTTATCTCCGAGGACTTCTCACAATGGACTCAATTTGACAATAATTATTCTCAGCAATGCCAGTTAGTAGTTTCCATAGGCTCCTTGCCTCTGCAGGCACAAAAACTCATTTTGATTCCAAGAGGACCTGTCTTTAAATTCTCCCACATCAGTTCAGTGCTTAGGAAGACAGAAGGAAAATTTCTAGGTCTTTTTTTTTTTTTTCTGCATAAGATGTTCTCCATCTACCAAGAGGGATATATTTCAGCCACATGATAGACATTTAGAAAAGTGCAGGGTGAACTTTTAAAAACTTGCATCCAGGAAGCCAAAGTGGAATCAGGTATACTGGCCTATCCCCCTCATCTTTTTGTGAAGCCCTTGATGGCCTGGTTCCGACAACTCCAAAGATCACACTCTTCTCTCCTTCCCTGTCTTTCTCTCTGTTGATCTTCCATGGGTTTTTCCATCAAACCATTGTAACACCAGCAGGAGTCCCGGACTTTGCCTCCACTCCCTGCTCTTGGTTGGGGAAGTCATTCTGCTGCAGTCTACCTCAGTGATCCGAGCTGCCTTTAACCTAAACAGTACTTTAAAGAAGCCACCCCTCATCTTCATCTTGCAGCGTGTGACAGCACTTGACATGACAGTGGAGAGAAAAGCAGCACATGCCAGGGCTCAGATCACTCCCTGACTTCTATGCCCGAAATTGTTATCAGTCAGCCACCAGAGAGAGCATGTCTTGATTTTTGTTTCTTTTTCTGCACAAGTAAAGCTTTTCAAGGGTGCTGTGCTACTTAACAAATGACAGAAACCTTCAGCATCCCTGCCAGGTACTGGCAATGAATTGTTTTTCTTTTTTTTTTTTTTTTTTTTTAATAGGCTGGGACAAAGAAGCAGAGATTTCTCTGTGCCCAGATTTGGAGTTTCTCCAACCTTTAAACTTTACTGCCCAACAGAGTATCCAACTGTGTTTGTGGGAGGGATTGAGACTATTAAAATTCATTTGGTACCAACTCTCCAGAGGAACACGCAAGCTTTCATCCTTACTGACTTCTGCATCATGTGAAACCCAATAGACTCCGATTTCTTAGGGAGTCAGTGAACCAATGAATGATAATAGCGTGTTGTCATCTGTGCATGCTGTTCCTCACCTGGTCCCCTCTGTGACCAAAAGCACGAGTTTCTTAGGAAAGGGGCTTAGCCAGGTCAGAGACTCTGCATGTTGTCTAGAACAAGAGCAGACTTGCATGAGGAAACTGGCTTCTACGGCATAGCATGTGACCTTCCATGAACAAAAGCAGTTCAAATCTCAAAAACACTTCAACTTGAGCTTCCTGAAAAGCCGCTTTCAGATATGCCTGCAGAATCCAATCATGGTTCCGTTATGGTTGTTCAATGCCAGCCACATGAGACAAAGGGGCTAATATTAAAAAATCTTTATAATGAGAAAGAGAGAATACATGTGTTATGACCTTCTTTTTCTCTATGGACTCTTTTTTTATCTAATTTTTAAATTTTACTTATTTATTTATTTATTTACGTTTTGGCTGTGTTGGGTCTCCATTGCTGTGCGCGGGCTTTCTCTAGCTGCAGCGAGCGGGGGCTTCTCTTGGTTGCGGTGCGCGGGCTTCTCACTGCGGTGGCTTCTCTTGTTGTGGAGCATGGGCTCTAGGCGCATGGGCTTCAGTAGTTGTGGCTTGCGGGCTCTAGAGCGCAGGCTCAGTAGTTGTGGCGCACGGGCCTAGTCGCTCCGCGGCATGTGGGATCTTCCCGGACCAGGGCTCGAACCCCTCTCCCGCTGCATTGGCAGGTGGATTCTTAACCACTGCACCACCAGGCAAGTCCCTCTCTATGGACTCTTGCCAAGAGCTCAGGAGATGGGGAGTCAGAGTCAGAAGCTTTCCGTAACTGTGAGCATCCCTAGGAAAGCTACAACCACGCAGCTGCTTCGAGCATAGGAACAAGCAGGTCCCCAACACTCATGGCCAACTGTCTGAGGCTGGCTATCCCCACGCCTGCCTTGGAGCAGTCTTCCATCATTCACGACATTTCTCCCTCATGATCAGAGTGATCGTCGTTCACTTCACATTTCCTCAAATCCGGCTTCTACTAAATTTTAAATCCATTGGCTAGCCCTGAAGAAAACCTTTACCAGACCATGTGATTTTACTGGAAGATTCTCTCTGTATAAACGTCTTGGAAACCTTCAAACACAAACAACATCTTTGTCACTTCTTTGGAATAAAATCAGTCCATTTTCAAGGTCAGTGGTAGACTTTAAAAATCTCATCCAAAAGGACGGTGCCATTTTGAATGCCATTAAAGTAAAATCTTGTAAAATGGAAACTCTATACTCCTTTAGTAATGAGAAACGGGTCTGAGAACTGAGGCATATAAAATTAATAATATTAATGATAACAACAATAATAAGCATCTTTCTTATTATCTTCTTCCTCCTCCTCCTCCTCTTCCTCATTCCCCTTCTCCTTCTTCCCTTTCTTCTTCTACTCCTTCTTCTTCTTATTTTTCTTATTGTTATTATTATGATCAATAAATGTTTTCTTTAAATTGAATCGGCAGCCTAAACTATGGCAAAAATTCATTCTATGAATCTAGGGAAAGTGTGTTATGGTTTAAAGAATGAATGAAAGCAAAGGGTTATAATGACCTTGACATGTTTTAAGATGAATAAAAGAGAAGGGCTAGAACAGAGTGAAGAAGAAACAGACGGAAAAGAAATGAGGTCTGTGAGGTAGGCAGAGACCACATGTTATGGGATCCTATGCATTGCAGTCAATTTTGTTTTGTTTTGTTTAGGATTGCTTTTGGTTGTTTTTTTCTAAGCATAATAGGACACCACTGGGGAATTTTAACTAGGAGATTAACTGAATTGATTTATGGGGTTTTTAAAAGATTTTTTTTCTTTTTGTGGTTAAAATATGTATATATATAATATATATATATAATATATATATATATATAAAAAACACCACCTCAGCTACTTTTGAGTGTACAGTTCAGTTCCGTTAAGTATATTTACATGGCTGTCAAGCAGATCTCCAGAACCTGTTCATCTTGCAAAACTGAAATCCCATACCTAGTAAATAAAAACTTCCCTTTCTCTCTTTCCCCAGTCTCTGGTAACCACCACCCTACTTCCTGTTTTTATGAATTTGACTACTCTAGGTATCTCATATAAGTGGATCCCTGCAGTATTTGTCTTTTTGTGACTGACTTATTTCACTTAGTATAACGTCCTCAAGGTTCATCTCTGTTGTAGCATGTGGCAGGATTTCCTTCCTTTTTAAGGCTCAATAATACCCCATTGTACGTGCAGACCACATTTTGTTTATCCATTCACCCACTGATGGACACTTGGGTTGCTTCCACCTCTTGGCTGTTGTGAATAGTGCTACTATGAACACAGGTGTGTAATGCATTTATGTTTTAAATAATTTTGGCTCTTATGTGGATAATGGATTGGAGGCGGGCAAACACAGATCCTGGGGAGTCCAGGAGGGAAGCTGTTGCAGCTGTAAAGGTGGCAACAAAGGTGGCTTGAACTAGGGTGTGGCACTGGAAACAGAGCATCGGACAGGCAGAGCGTGTACCTTGGAGGTAGGGGCTGAGTGAGGTGTGGGTGGTTGAATGGAGGGGCCGAAAGGAGGGAAAGACTCAAGCGTGATGCCTATGAAACAATGGGCCCAGTGCCTGGCATACAGCAGTCCTTCAATAAAGATTAGCTGCTTTCATTTTTATTACCCTAATCCTAATTCTCAGTTATTATTCTTTAGACTGGCAAGTGGAACATGAGAGGCAAGGCTAGGCTGCCTTATAGGTCCATAGGTGTCACAAGATGGAAAACCACCTTCACTCGGCTGTGCCCCACTTTTTTATGAAGCTGAAATCTCAGCCCATCCCCTCAGCCTCTTGCTCACGACTTCCGACAATGGGACCGTCTCCTTGTGTTCCTCTAACTATGCCGTGTTCACACGGGTACTGCCTTCCCCCACAGAGTTTCCCGTACATGCAATACCTTCCCTGCAGCTCTTTAGGTCTGAAGGTCTGACTCCTTCCAGCTCCCTCTCCTCCTCCGCCAGCTGCTTTCACACCACTCCTTCCCCTCCATTCTCTGCCCTCTCCCACGTGGCCTTCCTGAAGTCCCAGGAGAGCTCTCTCAGCTCTCCCACCCCACACCCTCCTGCTGTCTGAAAGGACCAGCATCAGGGCCACCACCTTCCCAGGCCACCCTTGACTTAATTAACTCTTCATCACTCCGTCCATTGTCAGCTCCACGACTGCTCTCCAATAGAGCACGTCTTGATCTATTCAAGTTTAAGTGGGGTCCCTCTGCTCTCTGCTTTCCTAGAGCCTGGTATCTCTTCTTTAGGACACTTATCTCAGATGGTAATTATAGTTTTTTTATTGTGGTTATTTGATTTTTTCCGCCATCTAACTTCCTCTCCTAACCTCACCCCACTGTACACTCCAAGGTTACGGATTCCCCGTCAGTTTTCACCCAACATTTAACACCGACAGCAACACTTAGTAGGGCCTTGATATATTTGAAATAAATGAATAACTGAGTTAGCAGGACTATTCATCTCCAGGAATTATTTTCCTGTTGGTTAAATAAAAGATCCTTTCAGAAAGCCGTGTTTCCTAATCATGGATTTGTGTATTTTTAGATTCTTTTTATAAACAGAGCTCAACTGAGTTATGCATGTCAGAGTGAGAATGAGTGTCTACAAGTTTTACGTTTCTGCTATTGATGGTGACATACTGAAAGTGACAACTACATAAAAGTGATTGACAATCAACAGCTTAAAGGAATACTTCAAATCCATCCACCAAGCAAGGAACTGCATAACTAGGGCAGAATCCCCAAGTCTGGAGAAGAGAAAGACAACTTGAGTGGACTTTGGTTTTTAAATAGAAGCGCCAACTTGACACACTCTCTTCTGCTTTTGTAGAATAGTTTGCGAGTTTGAAATTAAATGCACATACGTGGAGTGTTCAGAAAAGTAATATGGCAGCGGGAGAACTCATCCTTAGAACCTCTCACGGTCGCCCATCTATCTACCAATCTGAGGTGTCAAGTAAAAAGCACAGTGCATCTGAAAAGTAGGCAGGCAGATCTCAGACTTAGTTCTACCTGCCTGTTACATTGAGCCCTCAGCACCTTTAATTGAGTGCCATTTAGTTTCTCATTAAAAAGGAATCACAGAGCATTTCTCACTCTACCACTACTCCCATAATCTGTGCATCTATCAGCCAATGGAAGCATAAACTGGTGCCGGCAGAATCAGAAAAACAAATATATTAGGTTCCCAAACGGTCTCTGAAATAAACTAGCTGATGTTTAAGGACAGAGGAATGTGAGGTCGAAGCTGGATGCACCAGCATCCTCGATCCAAAGCAAATAGATTCCCAACAGGAGGACCATGAGGATGCTCCGAATCAGACACACTTGTCAGAACACCGTGGGTGCAGGCTCTAGCAGGCAGGTGTGCAGAACTCCCTGGAGATACGTGGGCCCTTATCTTGGGGATGCTCTGTGTCACTAGAGGCATATGACTACCCTCCCTCTGGGCTGACATTACACCAAAAGAAGAAAAAATATCTTTTAGCTCCATTCCTTAAACTTTGAAAGATAAGGAGGATGGTTCAGTATAAGCAAATAGAAGGCTGCACTTATGAAGGGAGAGACTACAGTCTTGGGCTCCACTGTCAAGGGTAATTTTAGGAGGAAGATCTAGCTTAAGGAAAGTCCTTCTCATACGGTGTCATTCCTTTCAGTGTATGGTTTGCTTCCAAGAAGGATGAGGTGGGTTGCAAATAATGGCCACATACTTACCCCATCCCTGTTTGCAGACACCTTTTCAAGGTGAGCTTGCTGTTTCTTCCCTTACTATCTGTCACTTTATCCCTTGACTCTGGGGTTGGCTGTGTGACTTGCTTTTAGCAAATATAATGCAAGCAGATATTAGCAAATATAATGTAAGCAGAGGCTGGGCAGTGCTTGTGAGTTAGGGATTGCCTTCTCACTGCACTTGGAACTCTGACACCCATGCTAGCCTGCTCACTAAGACTGAGCTAGTTTGCTGAGGAGACCACATAGAGGAAAACTGCAGCACTGCAGAAAATCACCAGCCACATGAGTAAAGCCATTCTAAACAATCCAGCCCCAGAGCGCAAGTAAGCCCAGGCAAAACCAGTCAGAAAAATATGCCCTGCTGAGCCTAGTCCATGTGGCTGCCACAGAGAAATATGAGGTGACAAATCATTTTTGTTTTAAGCCCTGAAACGTTGGAACTGTTTGTTACACAGCAAAAGCTAACTGTTACAAAGGCATAAATGTTATGGATCCCTGGGCTTCTGTCATCTCTTTCATCAAATTCAGTCCAGAGAAATGGAAAAGAGATGAAGAAAGGCTGTTCACAAATAAAGATTTGGGGGCTGTGCTTGATATTCATTTTTTTTTTAATTTATTAATTTATTTATTTATTTTTGGCTGTGTTGGGTCTTCGTTTCTGTGCGAGGGCTTTCTCTAGTTGTGGCAAGCGGGGGCCACTCTTCATCGCGATGCGCGGGCCTCTCACTATCGCGGCCTCTCTTGTTGCGGAGCACAGGCTCCAGACGCGCAGGCTCAGTAGTTGTGGCTCACGGGCCTAGTCGCTCCGCGGCATGTGGGATCTTCCCAGACCAGGGCGCGAACCCGTGTCCCCTGCATTAGCAGGCAGATTCTCAACCACTGCGCCACCAGGGAAGCCCCTTCATTTTTAGTAATTACTTTATTGGAAAAGTAATGCAAGCACATGGTAAAAAGTCAATTAGTGCAACATGGCATATTATGAATTGTTAGTCTCCTCCTACCCTGAAGCCCCAGCCCTCTCCTCCTGAATAATCACTATTATCAGTTCCTTGTCTGTCTTTGTAGAATATATCCAGACATCCATATGCATAAGTCTATACACACCAATATGATCATACTACATATGCTGCTCTGTACCATTCTTTTGTTCCACTCATCCACATCTAAGTCTATATTAATATCTAAGTTGAGTAAAATTTTACCATCTTTCCACAGTATCACATTTAGACCTATCTCATCCTTTCAGTGGCTGCATAAATATTATTGTGTACAGGTTGTAACATGGGATTGTTATAACATAGACATAACCCAAGGTAGTATTTGGATTCAATGTAGAACCAGCAGGAACAGAATAAAATACCAAGAAAGAAGAGTGTCTGGTCCATGTCTAACAGGGAAGCTGATATACAGGGTCCATCCAGGAGCACCTATCATCACAGAGAAGGTGAGCTCTATTCAGGGTCAGGTGTTAATGGCAAAAACATTCAAAGAGGTGAGATGGTTAAAAATGGAAATGACCACATACACAGGTTGCCAGCACAATTCATCCACTATCAATACACCTTCTCTCTCCCCTTCTCACCCTCTCTCATAACAGTTAATGTTTATTAAGCATCTCCTATGTGGTAGGTACGATGCTGCCTTCTTAGATACACAATCACATGCAGTCCTTAAAAGGGTCTTGCAGGGCTTCCCTGGTGGCACAGTGGTTAAGAGTCCGCCTGCCAATGCAGGGGATACGGGTTCGGGCCCTGGTCTGGGGGGATCCCACATGCCACGGAGCGGCTGGGCCCGTGCATCACAGCTGCTGAGCCTGCGCTCTGGAGCCCGTGAGCCACAACTGCTGAGCCCGCGTGCCACAGCTGCGGAGGCCCGCGTGCCTGGAGCCCGTGCTCCGCAGCAGGAGAGGCCGCCGCAGTGAGAGGCCCGCGCACCGCAATGAGGAGTGGCCCCCGCTCGCCGCAACTAGAGAAACCCCGCGCGGCAATGAAGGCCCAATGCAGCCAAAAATAAATAAATTTATTTTTTAAAAAAAGGGTCTTGTAAGATGGGGTCTACTGCCATCCCATTTTACAGATGAGAATATTGAGACCTAGGGAGATTAACTTGCTCAAGGTCCTTAGTGGTGGAGTTAAGACCTGAGCTTCTAATTGTGCCACTGCTTCAGGAGCCTCTTCTGAGGTTTCTCCTAGAACTTCACAGGGCTGAGGTTATACGCCTTGAAGGGGGCATGCTGGGCGGGACAGGGATTCTGATGTCAACTTTCTCTGGGGTCACAGTTGATCTGGATCCCTATAGGCGGATCTGCACAACGTCCCACAGGTTAGAAACAGCTAATGGAACCACATGATCTTTCCATCTCCTCCCACTGCCTGAGGCCAGTGCCTGAAGGACAAGTGAGGTCATGTTTAAGCTCTAATAGGTAATATTCTGTTCAGGAAGGAATAACCCAGCCCATTCCCAGGAAACTAGGGAACCAGGGTTTCATCCCTCTGGGGCCCCAAGCAGCCCCTCAAAGTCAAGGACCCACCTTCCCTCAGCTAGAATGCAAATTAGTCTATCTTGTTCACCACTATCTCTTCAGCACTTACCAGGATCTCCATCAAGTATTTAGTGAATCAATGAGTGAGTGAATCCAGAAGAGAACGCAAGTCCTAAGAGGGCTGCGAGACCCAAGAAGAACTCGTAGCATCAAGGAAGAACTACTCGATTTAGCAGCTTAGAAAAGAATATGAAAAAGGGGTACTGGCACCCAGCACAGTACCCAGTACATGTCTACGAAGTGAACATACGTCGTAGAATAAGATTCAGAAAGTTTGATAAACTGAGCTCTTGAAGTTGAAGAACTTTTAACTGGCAAGATGCAAAGAGACATGAGAATGGCCTGTAAACTTGGCCAAGCTGGAGGGCACAGGGTCAGACTGAAAAACAGAGAGTAAGAGCCATGTGGTCACGACTGGGATTGCATCCCACCCTGCTGGGGCAGCTCTAGGAGGAAGGGGCTCTACCAGGAGGGTCAGGAAGAAAAGACAGGGACTTGGTGGGAGCAGCTCCACCAACCTCAAACTGAAGGAGGGATGGAGGAGGCCCCTGGGTGAACAGAACCATCCGCCAAGGGCTGAGATAAAACAGCATGATCTTACTGGACAAAGGCGACTTTAAAACATGGTGATTAATCAGCTGCACAGATATCAAAATGGATTTCATAATCTTTACGGGGGAGGAGAATGGTATCTTCACATGTGGTCAAGTGAGCAAATGCTGATGTCTGTCTTTAAATCTTCCGGACCCTGTTATATTCCTGTGTCCAATGCCTCCTCCCACCTCTGCAGTTACATTCCCTGCGCTGCCATTGCCTCTTATCTTGCTTCTTTTCCATGGTTAGTCCCCTTGAGGGAAAGAACTCTATTGATTTCGAAGTGCATGGAACACACATGGTACGTACTTAATTCTGTTTCTGATGAGGCTGACCTGGGCAGACATTCGGACCCATTGCTAAGTAGTAGGTATTAGATATGCAATTTGGACTCACTATGGGTGCTATAGGATGACTTGACACTATCATATAAACATTCATTGAATACCCTCTAATGAAAGGAGCTCTGAGTGTGTGTGTGTGTGTGTGTGTGTGTGTGTGTGTGTGTGTGTGTGTATGCAGCAGAGTAGAATGTATGCATTGATCGATGGCATGCTGAAATCAGAGGGTCATCTTCTTACAGGCAGTTTCTTTAAGTTCCTAGTATGTTGCCAATTAGGAAAAGGATGTAAGACCCTGGCTTTATAGTCTCAGCATGATGATCAGGTATTTAAGAAGAGTTGGCATGACTCAACAAGTTCTAGGAAATGTGCCAGAACTCAGACTTTCATGAAAGGCTCTCTCCTCTTCTTTTAACCAAGGGGAATGACATCATCCACAGTTCACACAAGAAGAAATGAAGCACTATGCTAACTTGGTGGCGGGGCTTTTCTGCAAGAGACATCCTGCGGAAAGCTGGAACCCCTCCTAGCGGCAGCAGGCGAACATCCAGGAAGCCCTTCTCCAGCCAGAGCTCGTCCAAGGTACTCACCCTCACCATGTCTTTTTACCAGTCGCCTTTGTAATCGAAGCGGGTGACAACTTCATTCAGTTCTTAGTAACAAGAGGAGGGATCGATTCCCCGAGAATGCCCTAATGACTGGCGACTGGGGCACAAACCATAAATGGAGACTTTCTGATTCCAAGTGAAATTATAGTTTGCCCTGCGAGATTGCACAATAAATCAGGGGGAAAACCAGCCAACATAAGACTCTGGGGTCACTGAAGTGATGTTGACACATTACAATAATGAGAACTTGAAATACCTCATGCCCTATTGATTTTTAAGCTGAATCATTCCCACTGCAGGAGATTACAAGACTCTGTCTTGGAATCATGGCTCATGCGGGAGATGCTGATGAAAAATACACCCAATCCAATCAGAATGAAAAGCTTTACTTGTACTTATTATAAATCTAATACCACTGTTCCTAGGCTGTGTGATAGGCACTTAACCTACAATGGGAAATATTTTTTTCTTTCAATTAAAATTTTTCATACCTTTTTTTCTTTTTTTTTACACACGGCTCTTTGCTATGACCATACAGGAAAAAATACCCAAAGAAAACAGGCACAATGGCTCGATTAGTACATAAAGGGCAATTTCTTTATGCTTTTCTAATTCCAGGGTAGCTTTCAAGTTCCCTGCATCACCATATCATTTTGAAGAATGGAAAATCATGTCCTAACAACCAACTTATTTCCTAGTCAATAGGAAAAGATGTATTCCGCCAGCATTTAGCATCTACAGTAAACAAAGAACGCCTTGCTGATCTTTCCTTTTTCCCTGAAAAGTGCTCCGCAGAGCTGAATAAACATAGTTATGGGAGGCCAACTGATGACATAAGTTAATTACTAACCTGTCACACGATAAGAGAATGGTAATAATTTATTTTCACTGTTGCATTAACCATAAGTTGCTTTTTTTGCCAATGGAGTGTGCTGGAGGAGAAGGCTCTAGAACACTGCTGCTTGCCATATACCCTATACAAGAGTGTGACAATATTTTAGTTGTGAGGCCAGATGCCACTGCTTTTCCTAGGCATAGTATTCTGGCCATAACTCAGAAAATACCCACATTTCTCGGCTTTAGGAGAGAGGGAACTAGCAAGTAGGAATAACACGCTTCCCTCAATAGGGCTCTGAAAACATTATCCAATTATTATAGATATAATTTTGACTTGGGTTTACCAGGATGTAATACACAATAAATATCCTGGCACAATCCAATACGATCATACTTCCTTTGAAAACATTTATCGAGGTCTTAATATGGGCCAGGCATTGTGTTAGGGATTAATTACATATTGTTCACCTGTTCTGTCTCCATGATGTTTATAACCTATCACTATAATTGAATTGTTGAGATGAACACCTGCAAGCAAAACCTATGGTTCTAAAAGTGTTTCTTATAGAAGAAACCCTCATGTCCTACTGACGGAGTTGACCTAAGTAAATCAATGGTATTTAGAAGCTAACTGGTCTTTCTTGCCTCAGATACCCTGATTGTTTTTCTTAATTTGATCTGATGGTGTCTCGCTCTTTTTGAAAATATATATTCCTGGACTTCCCTGGTGGTCCAGTGGTTAAGACTCCGCACTTCCAATGCAGGGGACACGGGTTCGATCCCTGGATGGGGAATTAAGATCTCATTGCCACGTGATGCAGCCAAAAAAAAAAGAAAATATATATGCCTGCTTATAAATTCCCCCGAATTCTACTATTTCATGATCAACCTTAGAGTAGCTAGCCAGAAACTGTCATCTTTTGACATGGCTACAGTCGGGACCTAGGTTCTTACTTATGTCCATAATCTGTTTATTAATATGGTTGAAAGCAGGTGAGTGATTTAAGACACTTTTTCACACGTGTTGGTAGAAAATAGTTCAAAATTGATATAAAGGAGGGGTCTGGGGGGTTACTATAGATGATTTTGTTCTGTTATAGCACTCTTGGGGGTTGTTTTTCTCCCTTCACACCAAGTTCTTTCTGCAAGCTTCCCTCTGTGGTTCACTGACAACTTTACTCACAGAGTCACAAAGCAGCTGAGAACTGAAGCTTGTAGAGGTCACACTTCAAGAGTCTGCTGCATTTTGATTTGCATGTCCCAGCCAACATCACCATTGGAAGAACTGGTCTGGAAGGCATTGAACAAGCTTCTCTTCTCTTTCCAACGTCAGTGATACAACATAATAGTTAAGCATCCTATTTACGGACTTAGCCTGCCTGTGGTCAGATCCAGGGTCCATCCCATGTAAGCTGTGCAATCTTGGGTAAATTATCTTCTTGAAAACAGCTCCCTCGTCTGTAAAATGAGGAGAACAAGGGCCCCTGCCAGGGAAGATGCTTAGGAGGCTTAAATAAGCCAACCAATGCACAGCGCCTCCCACGGTGCTTGTCAGATACGATACTCAGTGCGTTGTAGCCGTGATGTTTTCCGCCAAGAGCGCCAGGGCCTTAGCTTGGAGGCATTTGCTTTGATTTTCCGAGCTCAGTTAAGCAAGGGGCAACGGGGTGTAGCAACAGTTTTAGAGAACTGTGCCTACACTGATATGTTCAAGTGGGCAGCCAGAATTGATTCCCATCTGATTGTTTCTGTATTAGCAACACCACACCATGGCTGTTAAAGGTTAGGCCCTGAGAAGCAGTTCTAACTCTTTAGAAACACAATTCCAGCAACACGCAAGCTTAGCACACAGCAGGCTCCCAATGTGCTGGTGCAGAAGAATAACAAAAAGTCACATGAAGCACGTGAAAAACAAAGGTGAAATGAAGTTCCGAAAATTAGATGATACCACTATTTCCCTTCAAAGAGGTCTCTGCCGCCATGTACACTGACAATCTAGTCTAACTTTACAGGACAGAAATAAAAGAGCATGTGTCATCTATAACAACTGCCTTTTTATAAATACCAGTGCCGGAGGTCATGCCTTCCCAATTCCCCTGGCCATTTTCTACAAGACACCCCAGAGTAGCACATATCTTTCTTGTTAACATTTCATGGAATCTTTCCATAAACATACGCTTGTTCTTGCCTTCAACATTTTGTCCTGTCACTGCAACAGATGGCTTTACACTGGAGCATATGAAAATATTAAATACTTGATAAGCCTGGTAGAAATATGAAATGCCTTTGGAGGATGGATAGCTCCATGATTAATGTAAAGCAGCCATGCAAGATTCTGTTAGAAACAAGTACCTTTAAGTTGTGTTGTTGAGTAGATATGGGGCCATCGATTCCACCTCTTCACTGAAGGTAGGCAAATGACCAGGGGCTCAGCTTTCTGTAAGACAGATCTGGGCCACGCAGAAAGGCAGAACATACTGCAGCTGAGAGCTGTGAAATATTGCAGTGTGTAACCAAGGGAGGATTGTGAAATCTACTTCTTAGAAATCTAAAAGCCAGAAGAAACCTCCATCTGTCTGAGATGGTCAAATAAAGTAAGCTTAAATCAGAGCAATGAGTTGAGGGGCAGTAAAGTCAGCTAGGCGACTGTCCTAGGTACACAAATCCATGTACTGTCTCCTTTCAGAGCCAGCTTGATAAATGCTGACCCGACCCAATGAGTGTTGCCATCTCAGCTGACCCAGAAGGTATGACCCACAGATCTGCGAATGAGGTTCAGATCATCAATAGTGGTTAAAATGAGGGATTCTCAAGCCAGACTGCCTACCTCTAAGTGATTGTAGCAACTTGGCAAGGGACTTCAGCGCTTTGTGCGTGATTCTCCTTCTGTAAGTGGGGGTAACAGTAGTATGTGCATCCTAAGGATTCTATGAGGACAAGTGAGTTAGCACACACAGCAGGCCTAGAATGCAGCCTGGCATATGGTAGATGCTGCATAAATGCTGTCTAGTCTCTAGATTTAGTACTCTGTTTATGTAGAAATAAACACCAAGATGTGGGTAAGATTTTACATTTTTCCTTTGATTGGTGTGTGCGTGACAGGCATTCGCTTCCAATAGGGGTAACATATTAATGTTACCCATAATGCGTACAAATCAAAAATCGCCAAAGCCTTCTGCTTGGCATTTATCCCAGAGAAGCGAAACTCACGCTCAAACAAAAACCTGTCCACCAGTGTTCACAGCAGCTGTTATTTGTGATAGCCACACACAGCCCAGGTGTCCTTCAACAGGTGAGTGGTTCAACAGATGGTGGCACATAGCACGTACTGTGGGATATTACTGAGCAGTGAAAAGGAACAAATGATGGATGGACTCAGTCATTCAGATAAAACTCCAGGGAATAATGATGCTGGAATTAGCCAATCTCAAAAGGTTAAATACTGTGTGATTTCACTTATATAATGTGTTTGAAATGACAGGATTTTACCAGTAGAGGACAGAGGTTAGGGATGGGGGCAGGTGGTGGTGAGAGGAGGTGAACATGGTTATAAAAGAGATGATTCGTATGGACGTGCTCAGTATCTTATCTATGGTGGTGAATCCCTGAACCTACACACGGAATAAATTCGGGTAGAACGAAACACACACGTACAAATGAGTACAAGTCAATCTGGGGAAATCTGAGTAGGATTAGTGGGTTGCAGCCACATGAGTATCTCGGATATGATGTGATAGATGGTTTTGCAAAATATTCCTGTTGGAGGGAAGACAGGGTAAAGAGCACAAGGGGCCTCTCTGTATTATATCTCGTGACTGCAGGTGAATCTGCAAAACTACCTGGACAAAAGTGTCCATTGAAAACAAAGCCAAAGCCTAAACGAAGGTGAAGATTCAAAGTTTTCAGTACTTTGAGGTGACAGCCACCCTCGTCCCTGGATTTTCCAGCCTTATGGATACACTGCTCATTGGGTCCCCCTGACTCTCTGTAGACACATTGTGAAACTACTTAATAAAGACACAGATTCTTTTTCTATTTAATGATGCATACATTGCACTGATTAGTTCTAGGTTTGTGTATTTAGTTGGTACTTTTCAAGGCACGGAGGTCTGCCGAGTAGAGTGCACGGGTTTCTGAACCAATCTGAACAGCGCCTGCCTTTCTCTGAAGTGTTTTATTATTCTGAGTTGGACCCGCTGCATCTCCCAAGGTATGAAGTTCAGTTCAAGATAAAAATATTTTATCTGCCCTTACAGCAAATTGAAAGGCTATAGAAAGGGTTTTGTTATTGCAGTGTTTTCATAAATATATAGTAAACATCTTTCACAGTGGGAAATTCAGAACAAAATACAATTTTCATGCACAGCCATTCATGTGGCTGGCACAGGAAGATGAAATGACCCAGAGATGAATAAAAAAATAATAGTATACAACTCTGAGCAGCCCACAGTCCCTGACAGACATGCACAACCGGGAGGATAAAGATCATGAATCTGTAGTACCGCCGATGAATGACAAGCGTCTGCGGCACTGGGGGAATCTGGTTTTCCTCTGTGGCCAAACCATTAGGCTTAACACTTAGCTTTATCACTTTCAGAAACTGTCAACAGCCAACCATCCCATTTCAGAGCACAAAACGACCCCAAACCGTAGCCAGGACATAATTTTAAATCGAGCAGTTTGGGGGTTTATCTCCCTTTAAGTCTCTCTTAAGCACATTTTCAAAGCAATTTGGATTGCTTGTGTCTAAGACAGAATATCTAGGTTGATATCTAAGCTGATCTATTAATGCATCAGCTTGGGAGTGAGGGGCTGATCAGAGCTTGTTTGCAAAATGGAAGCTCTTTTTTTTCTAACTAAAGTATTTTTTATTACCAAAGTAGTGTATGTTTGTTGAAGATAAAAAGGAATAAAGGTATAATCTTTTTTAACAGCTTCATTGAGGTGTAATTGATATACAAAAAACCCTGCAAGTCTCACGTGAACAATCTGATGAGTTTGGATATATGCATCCACCCGTGATACCATCACCACAACCTAAGTAATAAACACATCCATCACTCCAAAGGTTTCCTTGCATCTGGTGTGTGTGTGTGTGTGTGTGTGTGTCTGTGTGTGGTGTGTGTGTGTGTCTGTGTGTATGTGTGTGTGTGGTGTGTGTGTGTGTGTGCGCTATAAGAACACTTAACATGAGCTCTATCTACCCTCTTAACAAATTTTTCAGGGTACAATACCACGTTGCTAACTACAGGCACGATGAAGCACAGCAGGTCTCTAGAACCGATTTTCTTGCATAACCTTAAAAGAAAAACCTTCATTTCTCCCCTGCTCCCTTCCCAGTCAAGTTCCATAGTCACCACAAAGGTCACCCCCCTTCTCAGCCCCTTAGTTATCTGTTACAATTTCTCCATGGATAGAAAACGTTTGCCTGTGTAGGTGTGTTTTCTAACAAGGTTTTCCTAACACATGTCTGAAGCTTGGACTCTGCTTGCAGCCCCGCAGACACCATTTCAGGTCCATGAAGATCCACTTCACTCCCTGAATGCTTCCTGGCATCCAATCCTCCGTTGTTAGGCATTTCGTTTGCTCCAGTTTTTCTTCCCACTATGCTACGGTCAACCATCTTTGGAAACTTGAGCAACATAAAGCCTAGAGGTGGAAATGCTGGGCCAATGGATATGCACTTTGTTTTTAAATAAAAATTTCCAAATTGTCGTCCACAGAAGAATGTACCATTCCACACTCTCTCCAACAGTGTGCAACTGTTTTCCAACATGATATATGAAACATTGATATATACAGATGAAACTTTTCACATATATATACAAATACACACCCAAATATATACATGTATAGGTATATATGAACGTATTTTCATATACTTGTTGGTATTTATCCTTCTGAAAACTATATACACGCTCTTTGGCCAATTTTCCTTCTGGGTCATTAGTTGGTCATTCTATGAATCCATCCATCCACTCATCCACCCATCCATCCATCCATCTACATATACTATCAAGATTATAAGAAGGTTAGTCCTAATTAAAGGATCGCAGGGACTCCCCAGGGTTAACCAAATCTGATCTATGTCAGATTCATTTTTCACTACTGTAAGAACAAAGATTCCTATGGCTTTGAGTCAAAAAGAGGGCAGAAATAGTCTTTGAAGTCATAAAATTTCAAACGTGACTACTAATCCAACTCACTAGCAGTTGGTAACCCTAGAAAAATCACATCAAGTCTCAGTCTCCCCTTATGAAAAATGAGTTTCATAAGAGCACCTGTCTCATAAAGTTGCTGGGAGTACTCAGTTCAATAAGGTATATCCAGAAGTTAACATAATGTATGGCTCACAAAACACTCAATAGACAGGATCAGTACTCATGATAATGATGTATAATTCTCTATGTTGAGCAGTTTGCTAGTACATTACAACAAAACCTAGTTTCTTTTCTATTAGCAGCAGAAGTTGAAGCCTGAACCACTTACAACATTGATGACCCTCTATATTTCTACCTCTCTGGGAAAACTTTGTAATAGGGACTCAGCAGAAACCCATTTTCCCCTTGCTGGATGCACTCTTAATGGCACACAAGGTTTACCACCAGTTGTCTTTATTTTAAAAAGCAGATTCACATTAAATGTGGAAATATGTTAGAAACCAGTTCCACTGGATATGGAATGAAAATGGCTCTTTTAAATCCAGTTTCCCATTGTTTTCTTCTTTTAGTCAATTAACAAAGATATATGTATTTTAGCACTATAGACTAATAGACCACACTTAAGGAACCTTATTGGGTAGTCTTAGCTACATGAGTTTATCCCCGTTTATTTACCACTGAATAAAAAATTCTGGTTTAATTTTAAACCTTTTCCTGAATCAACTCTTGGATGGAATAGGTATTGCACAAAAGCCAATTCGATGAACTACATTTAAAACAGAAATGTGACGATAATGGATGAAACGTGAGTCTTTTGACAGTTCTGAAATGGGATTCACTCCTCACTGTCTACGTGTAAATGTGAGTTCACTGGGCCCAAAATATACAGGAAGGACTGTAATGGTTTCCACCTCCAGCTCAGTTCCTGGAATGTTCCGGGGCTGGGGGAGGGTGGCCCAAGAGCCCCTTTCCATGGCTTTGGCATTGCTGGATGGCCAGACCAAAGCTGTTCAAGAGCCGTGACCCTTCCTCCCTCATATCCATAAATCTGTGCCTTGCCTCATGTAAACTGCAGTCCATTCTTGCGGCTCAGCACCTTCGAGCTTTTTGTGGAGCAATGCATAGTGAGCTATGTACCAACACCCGAGTCATGGGAAGTTTGGGTGAGAAGCCTGAGGAGGCAGCTGGCATAGAACTGACTTCTGCCAGATCAGTGGTTCCCGTTGCCACCACCTCCTCTTCCTCCAGTATTTGCATTCAAGATGCAGGATGCTTCCTTTTAAAGTACACACCCATATATGCCCTTGACAAGAAACTTCTTAATACATAAATTCTTCCATTCATATATTCATTCATTCAACTTAAATTGATTGAGGTTCTCTACTCCCATCTTGGCTTTCTGAACCATTGGTGTAGGTACGTTTAATTGTAGAACTGCAAGACTGTTTCTTCTAATGCAGAATAAAGTGTGTCAAATTGGCACTGCTATTTAAACATCTACCCATAATTGTTTTTCTCTTCATGGGTTTTAACTACATGGTGGAAATTCAACAGAGCAAGAGACGGACTTGGTCATTCCCACGGTCTAAATGAGGAAAGGCAGATTGGCTTCAGCAAGATCAAGTTGGAAATCAGTGTGCCCACATCCACCATATCCCACTTGGTATGAACTATACTGGACTCCACAGAAATTTTTTAAAAATATCTATTTATTTATTTATTTGGCTATGCCGGGTCTTAGTTGTGGCACGTGGGATCTTCGTTGCCATGTGTGGGATCTTCTTTGAGGCATGTGGGATCTTTCGTTGCGGCATGCGGGATCTAGTTCCCTGACCAGGGATCGATCTTGGGCCCCGTGTGTTGGGAGCGCAGAGTCTTAACCACTGGCCCACAAGGGAAGTCCCCCTAGAAAAATTTTAAAGTGCCAGGAAACCAAAAAGTGAAGTTTCTTGAAGAGATCATTCATCCTCTAAGTATGTCCTTCTGAATACTATTGTTTTCAGTAGTATTAATAAATAATAAATAAAGAGAACTCACAAGTCCTACTGACCCTGGAAAAGTGCACGTTCAGAAGTATTTAAATAGTGAAAAATACAGCTGTGCGCATTATCGTTCACTCTCATTCAAAAATGGTTGTTAGTTTTCTTAACCGGAAATGAAACTAAAAATGTCTTTTGTTTCAAAACTCAAATGAAGATGCTGCTGAAACAACTGTGCTTCTGCACATTTAGAAACTCAAATTAGTAAAGAGCATGGCAAAGTGGTTAGCAGCAGAGACTGGCGTGTAAATCCCAGCTCTGCCACTTAGAAGCTGTCTGACCTTGGGCAAATTACTCAACTTCTCTGGGCCCTGGTTCTCTCTCTCCTCTGTAAAAAGTAGATAATAACAATATCAACCATGTGGGCTTCTCTTAAGAATTAAATGAATTAATATTTTAAAGCATTTATAATCGAACTCGGCACATGTAAAACACTAAGTGTTTGTTAGATAAATCGGCAAATAAACCTATGTGCCAAACCTTTAAAGATAAGGAGAAAATAACAGTGCTTGAATACCGAGGGGAAGCAGGAGGGTTCTTAGAATTACTGTTGCATGACTCACTTAGTGATGTTGCATTTCTCTTCTCTTGACATCAGTACCATAGAAAGCAATCTCATTTTAGAGCAGTTGTCGGAGGTAACACTGAGTACATCAGGGAAAAGAAGGTAATTCAATCACAATGACCCATGTCGTATTTATAAGGAAAGATGCTCAGAGTAGGCAGCTATAAAATTTTAAAGTCAAATTGTAAGAAAATACAGACCTTCTGATTTTGCAACACGATCCTATTCACAGTATCCAATCGGAGATTTTAAAAGTTTAATAACTGAAATTCACTTATCCACTTTCTTGAAAAATCGGGCCATGTGTATATCAGTCATAGCATCACTGATATTGCCTAGGGCAGGATTTCTCAGCCTCAGCACTACTGGCATTATGGGCCAGGTAATTCTTTGTTGTTTTCGGGGAGGGGGCTCTCCTGTGCGTCCTAGGCTGTTTAGCTGCATCCCTGGTCTCTACACAATAGATGTCAGTGGCAGCCCTCACCTAAATGTGACAACCAAAAATCTCTCCAATATGTGGCCAAATGTTGTCCTTGGAGGGGATGGGAGTGAAAAAGAGTTGCTCCTGGTTGAGAATCACTGGCCTAGGGCATCAGTTGAGTATCCAGTTCGTATATCTTCCTAAATTCAGATTAGTACATTTCAGTGGTATCTTGTTATATTGAAGCCAGAAAAATCTGGATTCAAATTGCATATTCTAATTATAAAAAGTCTTGAAGGTTGCTTCCCCATCTCTAAATTAGGCATGGCAATACCTACCTTGCAGAGTGGTGGTAAGGACCACAGAAAATATGTTAGAACTCCCAGTCCAACGCCTGGCATACAGAGGCAGTGAGGGCCCAGGTGGAGGTGAGCATTTCTGTACTGTTATCCCCGTTACTGCTGATGTGCTATCACATCATCCTCATCAGTCTAATAAGAATGGAAAGTCTCTATTTATACATGCAAATAAAAATATAATAGACACAACCGGTACTTTCATCCCTTTAGCAAACAAGCAACTGGATTTCCTCACAAGCAGATATTTCAATTAAACAACAGAGAAATATATCGTGTAGCAAATACAGATGAAGAATTATCATGAAGAGGAAAAAGAAAGGCTGGTGGAGGCCTTCCCACCACATGGTCCTTAACGGGTCCTCTTTCCAAAGCCAACACCGGGCATAGAGGGCACCTCGACCCACTTGGTTGTTGCCGTTTTTCTGTGTTGAGTTCAAAGTGTGAGGGAAACAGAGCTCCTGATTTTCTGCGCTCTTTGTGAGATCAAGGTCTATCCAACCAGTCTAGAAAATTTAACCAACTAGCCAACTTTGCAATTCCCAAGACTGCAGGGAATTCAAGGCGGCTAATTGTGACCACTAATCACTCTGTAAGTAAAAACGCCCGTTTTAAAGAACAGCGAACTTTGGCTAATTAGATAAACATGAATCCAGAATTCCAGACTTCACTTCTATAAAACTAGAGAAAAAGTAATAAATGCGCCCACCATTGCATAAGAAAAGAAAAATCTCACTGCCATCCTTAGAATGTGGAGGCACTATTTCTGCTACAATTATATCACTTTTCGAAAAGTCTTCCCTGGCCTGCCTGACGTTTGAATTAGCTGAAGGATTGTTCACCACCGATTAATGCTAGGGAACGAACAACTGTTCTCGCTCTTCCTTTAAACCCAACTGAAATTTCACGAGAAGTTGCAAATACAAAATTGTATTAAGAACATCCTACTGATCCTATTTACATTTGCTACATCAAAGTATTCAGGCATCATAAGCAAATGTGAAATGGGGACCTTCCGATACCCCATAGGTTATGCAAACACCTAACCAGAAAGAACACTTTGAAATTTTTATGGAGCAGGAAAAATTGGAAGTGTATTAATCTAGGCAGTGAAATTGGGCTTTTTGTCATTTTTAATTGCTTGAATTCATAACCTAGTTTTGCTGAATCAAAAACGAGTTGCTATAGCTGACACAAGCTGTTTCAGCGTTTTGGGCACATGTGCACACATGCGCGTGCACACACACACACACACAGGACGCACAACTTTTCATATAAACTTTGTATCTATGAATAAAAAAAACACTCTTGAAAACTGTTTGGGAAATTATCGTGACCGAATAATTAACTATAAAGATTTCCAAGTAGAGCACCGTGTGTTAAAAGCTGACTTTTAAAGACTGCTTTCTTTCTTTTAGTGCCATGCGAACGGGATGGGGGGGTGGGAGCAACAGGGATAGCAAATCGTCAGGACTGAGATTTTGTTATATATGATTTAATTCAAATAAATTAAAATGCATAATTAAAAAATTCTTCATGACTTTATCTGCCCCTGTTTACTATTGCTCATGATATATGTAAACACTCAACTCTGCGTGAAAATGAAGGAAAACAGACAGAAGGACAAAGACGTCCACCCACAAATATGTACAAAGATCAAATATGTTATCACATCCTGAAGGTTTCAGATCTACAACCAAATAAAGTCTACGGTGCAAAAATCTTTAAGGGTCCGTGTTTTACTTCCCTATTTATTTTTATGTTTGTCGGAAAAATCAACACAGGATGGGGATTAAAGTCTCATAAAAAGACTTTCATTTTAATCCCATTAGAATTACTCTCAAAGAAGTTACGGTGATAACTTGAAGACTAACACATGTGACATTTAAAAAATATGCTCCATTCCTCTGGTCCTGCAACTTTGCTCAAAATGTAATATCAAAATTATAAGTTTAGCCAGAAAACAAGACCAAAACTGTCTTTCACTGGACATTGTAATAGTTATTCGGCTCCAGACTGACTCACCCAACCAGGTTCTCTGTAATTAAACAGAGGAATACATACTCTGATTCTCATGGAATGTTCTCAGAATACGCCCATATAGTCTCAACATCTCACAACTATAATTTAGAGGAAGGCAATCATCACCAAAAGCCCTTTGCCTGAAATCTACTTCAGCTTTTGTGTCATACTTATGGGAGAGAGAAACAAAAATGGAAAAAAGAAATACCCTATTTTTGTGATACTTTAAAAAGCTGGCCCATAAGTCAAGGCTGATGGCTATTTCTACTAAGTTTAAGTAAATACAGACTTAAAATGAATCCAGGTTCTAAACTAAAGTCAGGTAATGGAGAAAATAGAAGTTTGAGGGGCAAGTTTGCAAGAGACCAATGTAAAAATATGCTTAGCCCAATAAAGTCAAAGTGCACGGTTGTAAAAATCTATCACTTGGTGATGACAGAGAAAAGATTCAGCTCTGTTCATGTAAAGTAAAGGCGTTCTCCAAGGGTCTATTTGCTTGGTTAAAATGAAACGACAAGAAAAGTTTGAATATTCACTTTTTAAATAAGATCAGTGTATAATGGATTGCCTGATATTAATTCTTGTATATGAGCAGAGAATACAAAAAAAGAAAAAGAAAAATCAGATGCTGATTATCCTTCAGGGTGCAAGACATTTGTGAAGATAAAAATGTAGTAGGAGAAAATACCTGAAAAATTTTCTGTGTTCCAGGTATGAAACTAAGAAAAGGCAGATGGAAAGAAATACAGGTGGATGGGGAGAGAAAGGGGGTTGGAGAGAGAGAAAGAAAGGTGGAAGAAAGGGAGGGGGGAGGGGGGGGAGGGAGGAAGGGAGGAAGGGAGGGAGGGAGGGAGGGAGGGAGGGAGGGGGGAAGGAAGGAAGGGAGGGAGGGAGGAAGGAAGGGAGGAAGGAAAAAGAAGGGTGATTAAGAAAGGGCCAGAGGAAACCTTTCCCCATAGGTTATACTTGCTCCAACTCTTCAGAGAAGCAATTTTCTCTTCATAATAATCTGCAAGTATTCTAATACAGAGGAAGCATCAGCGTGTGTGGAGAGTGTGAGTGGGCAGATAGGAGTTGAAAAATCCTGCTTCTTATAAGAAAATCGTGACTGCTGCCCGCATTGCCTGCGAACGGCAGTGGTAAACAGCTGTCACCGACCGACTTTAGTTTACTTACTTGAAGAACAACCCTCTGCAAACTTAATCACAGCAAACCACAAAGGCAAGTTACTCCGTATCACAAACACAGCTACATTCACGCCCTTTTGGATTTCTGAAGATACATTTGGATCAAAAATAGGAACCACAGTTGAGAAAGATTTTACAGTCTTAAACCAGACATTTACTACCCAGCTACCCCCCCCCAAAAGGATTACACAATCATTTTTGACTTCTTCCATTACAAACCACATTCATTTCCATGTGACCAAAATTAAAGCCATGTAAACAATGAGTAAATTATGAAATATCTAAAGATACTCGGAAAGTGACTCTTTTTTTTTTTTTAACTTGGAAAGTGCCTCTTTTAAGAGGTAATTTAATGAATATTTCACTAAGATGATTTTGCCAACAAAACTTTTGGATTCAGAATTCCCTCTGGGCCCCTCTTAAGCGGAGGAGGGCCTCATCTCTTGCGTCAACAGAAATAAGTAACACCACCAGTTTCATCGTAATCTGAAAATAATGGCTAGAGGGATTGGCTGAGACTGAGGCTTCTAGGTGATCCTCCTAGGCTGATAAATGTCGTATTCAACATTTTGCACGTTTTTTAAATGCTTGACAGTTAATTCCATCACTTTGGAAGGCAAGGTACATTTCCCCCATTTGATCTCTCAAGAAGGATGACTCTTGTTTCATTCAATAAAATGGTCCAGAGCCTATTTCTTAAGTCAAAGCCTTTCTGGTATTGTCAATTTACTCTCTCTTCCCTGGGAATCAGGAAAAGCAGAGGAGATAAGAGTACCCCAGCGCAACTAGCACAGTAGACACGTCTGCACAAACATGAAATACATCTCCCCACACACGCACACACATGCCCCCTCGGATCGTGAGCGTGCCAACTTTCCCAATGCACGGCCCATCTGGCCAGTCATTTCAGAAACCTCGCATTTGAAGAACCGCGCAGCTCTTGCAAAACCCCTGCTAGCCTATTGGGACTTGTACGCCGTTTCTTATAAACGCTTATTCATCTCTGGAAGTAAAGTTAAACGGAGCCAATGAGCATGGGCAATGAAGTTCCCCACTAACTTCTACTCGGTCCAGAAAATCCATTCATCTCTGGGCTCCCCGGTCGCTCCCAACGCCCCTCGCCCTCTCCAGGCGATCGGCGCCCCTGGGTGCGCCCCGGGCGCGCCAGAGCCCAGCCTCCCGGGTCCCCGGGGCTGGCCTTACGTACCGTGTCTCATTCACGCGTGGCAAAGGCATCCGCAGCCTTCCATCGCGGCTTCGGTGCGCCCGGCTTCCATCCGCCGCCAAGTCCCTATTCTAAACAGCAGCCCCGGAGGCGCACACGCCGCCACCCTCTCTGCGTGAACGTTGGACAGCGGCTGACGGCGGCTCCTCTGCCACAGGCAGCCCCAAATGTCAGTTTGCACACTCCTCCCCCCTTTCGCCCGCCCCTGGTCCCCGTTCCTCTTCCACCCCCTCCCGCGGAGTCAGTGGGCTTCAGGAAGCCTCTGCAGACGCTGCCTCCTCCCCATCCGGCTCTCGCTCTCGGTCTCCCCTTCCCTCCCTGACAGTGTTTAGAGCGTCTTCTCTCGCCTTACCTGAAGGGCATCTCCCACGACTGCAATTAGCTGCCAAGATTTCATTGTCGGCTGCAAAGTGCCTCCTGTTTCCTCCCCGGGAGAACACGGGAGAAGTCCGAGGCAACAGCAAACGGCAGCCACGTGCTAGCAATGTTAATGACTCCAGTCATCTGTCGGGCGCGCAGTGCCTGCGCTCGCCCCGGCTGCCTGGCAGCCTGACACTGCCGCCAGCAGGTGCAGAACGCGCTGGGAGAGAGAGCGAGCGAGCAGCCCGAGCGCGGAGGCAATCAACGCGGGGACGCACACAAAGGGAGGCCACCGAGGTGTCGAGGACGCTGCTGCGCCCGAGCCCAGCTGCCCGCGCGGCCTTGGCCTCCGCGCCAAAAACACTGGCCAAATTGGACGCCTAATGTTTTTGCAAAGTCTTGCAGCCCAGGGAAGGCGGTGGATGCCGCCGAGGCTGCGTGGGTCCCGCCTCCGCGCCTCCCAAAGCGCTTTGCTAAGCACCGAGCTGGCGGCGGTACCTCACTTCTCTCCCCCTCTCTCTCTCCTGCACGTGTCCCTTCCCTTGTTCTTTCAAGCATTAAATATGTACCACATGACAGAATAGGGCACCTTGCACGGTCCTCCGCGTCCACACTTGACAACCAATTTTAACTCAGGAGCAGTGAAATGTCTAAAGGCAGGATATAAGCACTTCCAATTACTTACACTACTCCTGCATTATTCAGAACGTCCACGGGACAGTATTTACGACTTCCAACATGCTACTTCACATATAAATACTAGTAAAAGATGGAAGACCCCCACGACTCCCTTCCCCCAGCGCTGCTGATAAGCTTTCCTTGGCGTTTCCTCCCAGAAGCCGTTGTACTTTTTTTTCAGTGGTTAAAGCCTCGCGATCTCAATTCTTCTTACACATTATGTAGTAAATAAGGACGCTCTGAAGTTCGAGCCTGCTTCGAGGACGAAAATACATATCGTATCCTGTTGAACTTTAGAGACACCTTCTAAAATGCATCTACCTTGGATAACAGTGGAATCAAAGTAAATTTCCTATTTTTTCCCCAAAAGTCCTCATAGATATATGCTTTTTCTTATTAAATGAAATGAGTTACAGAAGATTGTAGCTACTCCCAGCTTAGCTATTCCCGGTCTAAGCCGTAGCTTTGGTTAGAGACCAAACAATCTATTGGTGGGAGAAGTGAGTCTTGTTTCTTCTTCTTCTTCACATTCAGAACTGCAAGCTACATGCACCAAGATGGCCTTGCTTCTTCAAGCAACTGTTCATTGAATGGGAAGGATCTAAATGTGTTAGAGAATTTCATACAGATATACTGCATTTGATGAACAGTGAAATAATCATTGGTTTCCTGTGTCAACTTCTTGGATAGTTTATTTTTGTTAAAGGCTTTGTACACAACTGATTAGGATTTTATATATGGGTAAGCATATTTTAAAATGCTAATAAATCTTTCAAATATTTATTTTCACATTTATTACAGCTCCACAACTTGCGGCAATATTTCCAGGGTTTTTTTGGAACCCACCAAGTCCTTACATAACCATCACTGATCTCTGTCACACCAGTAACAAAATGAGGAGGTTTTTTTTTTTTTTTCCTTCTTCTATGCATTAGGGTGTTTTTAATATTGCATTCATATAGTGTTCAACTTGCTCCTTGCGGACTTAAGAAAAGTTAATGTGTGTTTTCTCTGCCTGCTTTTCTTGGGGGCAGTGGCATCGAAGGGATGCTAAGATAACATTAAGTAAAATGTTCTTTCACGGTGAGGACGTAGTGCAAAATACACTACACCCCCTGATTAGCAGTTAACTTCTAATGTAACCATATATTATCCTCTGGACATGGTTTTCAACAGCATCAGGTAAAAATGGCAAAAGGTTTCTAGACTTCTGCTTAACCAGAACCCTGTGTAGTTGTAAAGATATACCAATATAAAATATTATTATCACAGCAGAAACTAGCAGTCTCAGTGGAGTAATTTGATTCACAAATCAGTTCACAAAAGCAAGGTTATTTGAAGTTAAGGATGGTGGGTGGGGGTGATGGGTGGAAAGATAGCAAACCCTAATTACAACCCCACCGTCCCCGTGTTCCCCGGCACATGTGGCCATTTAATCACAGAGTGTGACAGCCTTGGCAGATGTTGCCCAACCTGGTTATTGATATAAATTGCTATTCTCGTGTGTAAGTGCCCCGGTGAAGAGTCAGAACAATATCTGTATTCATCCAAAGGGACTTAAAGGTCCACACTAGCATCTGCGGTGACAAGACAAGATGGTCCAGAGCGGACGCTGTTTCCTTGTTCCCGCTCCAAAAGGCAAACAGCAATGGATGAAACCCCCAAACCAAGAATGAGGGACAGTCTCCCTGGGGGGAGGGTAAATTGGTATTGTCCCTCTGGAAACTGATTGGTGTCTATTAAAATGGAAAAGGTGCACTCCTCATAACCAAGCAATTCTGCTTCTAATGTCCACCCTGATAAAACGTATGCACAAATATTCATGGATATAATTGTACCACTGCTTGTAATAGGAAAAAAATGATAAATACCCAATGGCATAAAAATATGATATATCCTATGATGGAATACGATGTAGCAGTGAAAAGAACTGACTAAAGCTATGGGGGAATAATCTATAGCTAGACAGACACGTACATGTACAGATAGTGATGGCGTATCTATACATACTACATGGTACAACTACATATATATATATTTTAGTAAAAATTTTGCTGAGATAAAAATATATGTTTTAGATGATTCATGCACTAGGATACCATTTATAAAGAAAATTCACAAATGAAATAATATTATAGATATTATTATCTGTAGATACGGAAATATCTATGGAGGTATAGAAGAAGAACAAGAACCGGGGCTGACCTATTACAGCCCCAGGGCCAAATACAGCCACTGCCTGTTTTTGTACAGCCCACTAGCTAAAAATGGTTTTTATATTTTAAAGTTTAGAAAAATTGAGACAAATATTTTAGGAAAGAGGAAAAGTAGGAAATTCAAATTTCAGGGTCGATGAGTGAAGTTTTATTGGAACGCAGCTATGTCTGTTTATTTACACACTGATGATGACTGCTTTTGTTCTCCAACTGCAGAGCTGAGTGATTGTAATGGAGACACAATGGCCCGCAAAGCCTAAAATATTTACTATCGAGCCTCTTACAGAAAGTTTGCTGTGCTGATCCCTGGCCTAGAAGAATGGCACTAGATGCATAATAGCATTATCTCTGGGGAAAGGGACAGGAGACTCATGTAGATGGCCAAAGTTGAGAGAACTCTAGTTCTCCTTTTAAGAGAACATTTATATATTTTGCTTTTATATTTTTATAAAAGGTAATGTGTGTGTTAATATATGTAAAATTTTTAAGATATATATATATATAAATGCACACATGCATATATACACACATAATAGAAATATAATTTGTTTTCATTGTATGTGTATATACACATATGCATATACTTTTTAAAGTTTATATATGTAAAACCTCTTTAAAACCTTTAAAGATATACATTTATATGTTTATATAAACACAAATACATATATATACACATACACACACACATATATATATGGCGTGTTTTGACTGTAAAGAGAATGTGTATTCCATTTTTAAAGTGTATGTGTGCACATGTGTGTGTATATCTACACACATGTAGATACACAGGTATATAGATACACATACTTGGAAAAAATCATTCAAAATGGCAGTTCTTGGTGGTAGAAATATAGGTGCTTATTATTTTCTTCTTTGCTTTTTCACGTATTTGTCTATTTTCCAAAGAGATATAAATGTAAGAAAATGGTGGACACCCCTGGCCATGTGAGTGGTGACAACTGCCATGGTGCCAATATCATTTTTCTCACCCAGAAACTGCCTTTTCTCTTCAAATGTTGAATGATAAAATATTTTGTAAAAAGACATCAAGGTTTGGCTTATACTCACCTAACATTTCGGGAAAACTCCAGTATCTAATTGCTTCTTCATAGGAAAAAAAATTGCTAAGCCTCAATGCACTAAAGATTTTTATAAAAATCAATCTTATCCTTGAAGTAAAATGTGACACAGATTATCCTTTCTGCTAGAATTTATGGTAATGGCCTACTGAGATATGCCTCACAATACAGTAATATTGCTTCTTTACCAGTTTGAAAATATTTCCCCATAGAAAGGCATGAAGCAGGTTCTACCTGAAAGAAAAAAATAAAATTACATAGCAACCACATTGGTGCTTTGTAGGATTAGAACAGTGGGACCTAATGATTTTCTTCGTCCTGACATCCAATAATCCAATCGCATCAGGAAAGGTGAGCTTAATGAAGCATATTCAGATGGGAGAGCACACGATTTATGGTGGACTTGCTGTGTTTCTATTCCTAAATGGATCCCATTAGCTCAACACTGGTTGCTGGTAAATGACCACACTTCCTAATAGATAAATCCATGAATCACCTGGGCATATTTTAGAAGGCTGCTCTATAGAATGGTTCACCTTACAACTTTAAACTAGGACTGGCTGAACGACCTTCTTTAATGAAGCTTAGCAGACTTTCTTTGAGCAAGAAACAGACTTACTGCAACTGAACATCCACTCTTTCTCCTAGAATTTGGCATGTACACATAATTTTATCCTTAAGGTGGCGTGTGTCAAGTACAGCACTGAATTCTTTAATAGCATTACAACAAGCAAGTATTGTTTTCAATGCTTTCTATAATTATAAAACCAATGTATACTTATTGTGGAAAGTTTTAAAAAATTGGAGAAGCACAGGAAAAAGAGGTCACTCATATTTTACCACTCAAAGAGAGCCACATGTGATATTTTGTTGCAAACCTGTCCACCTCAGACATTTTTCACTGCACATGCAACTAAGAAATCATAAGCACACAGTAGACATTGCATCATATAAACTGCCTTATACTAGTTTTGTGCTTTGCAAAGTAACATGAAGATTTCTGCCATAATAAAAAAGAATGATAACATCAATTCTGGTTTGCCACTGTGATGCAGGCTTTCTTTTTACTCTACGTTAAATAACACTAAACTGAACATCTTTGTCCATAACGTCATGAGCTTGTCTACTGTTCCACATTATCAGGGTAAATATCTAGAAGTGAAACTGATGAGTCAAAAAGTGGGCACCATTTTTAGCTTTTTAGACATAAGGAACCAGGATCCTGGACTTTTATACTAATCCATATTCCCAATAGTGGTATAAAAGAGAACCCATCTCACCCTAGGAACAGTTTGTGGCCAACTATTTCCTCTCCCTGGATTGGTCCCCTCTTCCATCTACCTGCCCCAATTGGGCCACCACACTACTGCACACTAAATTAGCATAAAAGAGCTCAAACATAGCAAACAAAGGTGGTAATGGGGGGCAATTCAGATCTGAGCTTATTTAACCTAAGAGGCTAGTGGATGCTCATTTTGTCTTAATTGCCTTTTACACTAAAGTCAATGTTAAATTACCTAAACAACAGCTTCTGTACAACTGCAAACTGAAAATTCTTTAAGTGTCACCTCAAAAGCCTTGGCTCTTGTTTGGCCCATGGACAAGAAAAGAGTCTCGTTCTTCTTCACTGGGCTCCAGCTCTGGACTATGGGATGCGATTTAAGGGTGGGCGCTCCTGAAAGCAGCCACGATGTGGGCTCTGGGATGAGTCGCTCCTTGACCTGAAGCGTTCAGAATAAAATCTGGAAAATAGTCTGTTCTCCCTCCTTCCTTCCCTCCTATCGACAAAGAGAGACTGAATGTACAAATGGAAAACAACCAGGCCATAGATACAAATAGAACTCGGACCCCAAATCTTCAGCATTGAGTCCAGGAAACCAACTCAAATCTACAGCCAACATCCCAGGAAGCCAGGCTGCTAACTACAGATCACACCTGTAGGAAGTCAGACCACCAGCAACAACAAGTCAATTCAGGAAGCCCAACAAAAACCGCTGTAACAATCGGCTCAAAAACAACCTCAACTTGGTAAGTAATGGACACCTCTAATTTTTGTTCCCACTGCCAACTTAGGACCAACCAGAGAAGACAAAATGTGCACCCCTCACCAGGCACAGAAAAGGTCCTGCTTCTCCTTGGTCCACCTCCGGCTCCCCCAGGGCAAATCTCCCCCCAGTCAAGGCATCCCTGAAACCTTCTCTCTTCTCCCCCATATAGAGCTTTCCCACTCTCTGCCCAACTTTGAGCTTCTGCCAAAACACAAGTGGCGGGATGGAGGCTGACTCCCTTGCTATAGCAAGATTTGTAGACTTTGCTTCTTCTTCTTTGGTTGGTCTTTGCTTATTTCTACAAAGATTGTTTGTTTTCAATACTATGTTAGGTAAACAAGATGGACAAAGTCCTATTCCTCATGGAGCCTACGTTCTATTGGGAAGACAGGCAACAAACAAGAGAATGAGACATTTTAGTAGCAGATTTTATGTAGGAAATAAACCTTGCAGTGAAATGGGGGAGTAAATTGGGCAGATGCCGCAGACAAGATACTTGGGTTGCTAGGATTTATTATTAATTTAAAATTATTTATTTATTATATATTATTATGGTTCAGCTTCCTGCTCTTGTTTCATTCAAAAACTCATTGAGGACATGCCATCTGATTTGCACTGTTGGGCTACAAAATCTACCAGCAAAGAACCTCAGAGGGGGATGTATGCTCACTAATAACCGGAACACAAAGCAGACAAGTAGGTAGAACCAGGAATAAGATTCAGGTTAAGAACTGTGACAGCTAAGAGACAGGAGGGGAATTTTTCTTTCAGATATTACAAGGTGTTCTGGGGCAGAAGATTAGGGGAAATAGAGATGGGGCTCAAGACATGCTACTCCAAAATATGGCATCTTGGCATTTCAAATACTTTAAACAAAAGGAATTTGAGAAATGGCAGGTGCAGGAAGGATTTCCTCTCTGACCTTTCCCTCACATCCCTTGAAGCAGGTCATGAGCTCTCAGGTGATAAGTCCTTTTCTCCCAAGATGGAGGGATGGGAGAGGAATCCAAATGAACAGGCTTTGCCAAGTTCCCCTGGTTTTCTACCCTTAGCTCATATCCTTTTGTCCTATCATTTTTTCCCCCATGACTGTCCACTCTTTATCAAACCTTATATAAAATGCTCAGGCTTCTTCAAGTCTTCATTTCCTTAGGAAGGCCTCTGGTGTCACATAAAACTTACATTAAATAAATGTGTATGTTTTTCTCTTGTTAATCTATCTTTTGTCAGTCCATTACGCAGGGCCCCAGTCGGAGAACCTAAGACGGGCAGAAGGAAAGACTTTTCCTCCCTTACAATGGGGAGGGAGACATATGTTATTTTCGGTGTTTCTGTAGGTTACATCAGCAGGGACACGGTAAAGATGGAAGAGGTTTGCTTGGAGATATCCTTACATGATCATGCTGCCTTCTGTAGGATAATTTCCCCTTGAATCGCCTAAACTGGAAATTGGATAAACAGTGTGGAGAACAAAAGGGCATTAAAACATTACTGATCACTCTTTGCCTCAAATCCTCTCACCCTACAAAGGAAACAAGGAGATACAACAGAATTACTAATTCCACTGACTTGATTTGGTCCGGTCCCAGGATAGAATGGGGGTAGAAATCTCACATGCTTGAGGGTGTCCTTTAACTTTAGGGTTTAGGGAATGGAAAGGCTGGTCAAATCAGAGTCTTTCCTAGAAAGACTTTTGGAATTGGGGAAGGATGGAGTGGTGAGCTCCAACAGCTGGACTTGGAAGATCGGATAGAGTCTGATAAGTACGAAAGACCCTTGTCTTTCCATAGGGAGGTAAAGAAGTAGAGAGAGGTGATCTCTAACAAGAACTGGGAGGAAGGAGGGGGAGACAGATAAGCAGAAACGAGAGTCTGTTTGGCCCAGAGGAAGACAGAGATGGGGAGAGTGGTTGCCTTGGTCACCGAAAGCTTTCTTCCTTAGTTCTATATTCCTTCCCTTCCCCTATGTGCTTCTGATGCAAGCCAACTTCCCACCAAGTCCCGACGACACCCTCCACCCCTGCTAGCATCTCTAGACACAGTTGGGATTGCACAGGACATGGCCAGCCTGCAAAGGAGTCCCCAGATCCCTTCGCTTTGCAGAAAAGCAAAATACCCCAATGCTGAGATGAATACACCTCTTCCCCGGGCCTCATGATCTTTCATGAAGCATAGCCGGCGGGCCAGCCTGTCAGAAATGCAATTTAAACACTGAGTGCTAAAATAAATATGAATTCTCTGACACTAGAGGTTTGGTTAGTTTAATTTTTTTTTTCCTTTCCAATTGTAAGGATGAAGATGTCTTCCTATCTAAGAATGTCATCAAAAATATAATTGATTGGCATTCTTTTAACATTGTGTACTCGAATGCCCACTGAATTCCATACGTGAATTCTAAAACCTTTGTCAGGCCTGGAGATACAAAGTTCAATAAGTCTACTGAAGAAGGCAGATACAAACAAATGTTATCATATAAAATAGTGTATAATTACTGGAATAAGTGACACAGAGTAAAGTGTGCTATGTCTCTGCTTGGTAGAGGAAGCTTCTTGCTCTGCCTAAGGGTGGAAGGCAGATTTCAGATAATTCATTAAGATGGTGATGCTTAGACTGGGTTTTAAAGGATACATAAGAGCTCGTTCAACATAGTCATGGGAGAAAGGCATTTTAACCAGAGGAAACAACTTATGCAAAGGAACAGAGGTGTGACTCTGTGAGTTGATGGACAGGGTGAATGTCCAGGCTGGAAAAGCAGGAACAGGTCAGATAATGAAAGGCCTGTATATCATTCTAAGGGGTTTAGACTTCATTCCTCCACACGGAAAGTAGAACTGTCAGTGTCAGAAAAGCCACTCCATTTGGAGTGTGGGAATGGACTCCTGGAAGCAGGGAGGTCCACTGAAGACTCTTTTGTTATATTTCAGGCCAAAAGATGATGAGGGTTTGCACAAATGAAGACACGGCAGTGAGGGTATAATGGAAAGGAAGGATTTGGTAAATAGTTTATAAATAGAATTGCCAGGACTTGTTGAATGACTGGAAGATATATATGGGTAGGGATGACTTAAAAAAAAGAAACTGAAAGAGGCCAAAAAGTCAAGATCAACTCACAGATCTGTTATAAGTTGTTGATCGAATGGTGCCACCAATGACCAAGTTCAGAAGCATCAGAAAAAGATTTGGGAAAGATAAGAGGCTCATTTTGGCCACACTGAGTTAGGTGTGGCTATGGAACCTCCAAATGAAACTCTCCAAGAGGCAACTGGATAGATAGGTCTGGGACTCCAGAGAAGCTGAGGACCACCTGGAATTCATGAGCACAGAGAGATGTTGCCATAGACATAGACTATCTTGGAAGAGCAGATAGACCCTGATATTTGATGCTTTTAATGTCCAAGGTAACACATAAGGATACAGTTGCTAATCAAACCCTAAAATACATTTGAATAAAGGTACAGAAGACAGGACTGTGCCATACTTCTGCTTTCCTGTAACAACACAGTCATACACTTAATATCCTTGAGTAGTTTATAACTAGTAAGATGAACTGAGGTGATTAAATCCAAGCACTAACAAACTGTTACTATAACCATCTGGATCAAATGTTACCTTTTTAACACACTCCTTCTTCTACCCAGGAAACACACGATGGGATACGTTCTCTAAAGCAAACAGCCAGCCCTACCTGGATGCGGGAATTGCAGCTATAGACGATGTCTGAAATCAGGTTTTCACATAGGGATATTTAAAATGAATGACAATGGAATAATAAAGTATTCACTAAACAAATGTCTGTTTGCCAGGCACAAAGTAAATGCTTAATGAGTGTTTGCTAATGACAGGGCTTACTGTGGGCCACGTCTGAGTAAGAAACAGAGCTTTCTTTGGGTTACTCTGCTGTCTAGAATTTCACTGGGCACCATCAACACTTTATCACTAGTAAGATGGAAGTCATTCGCCTGCCAGCAGCTGAGTCCACATGAGACACAATCCAGGATTGTGAGGTTCCCATCTGCTACTCTAGATCTTGATGGGCAGTGGAGGGTTCCCTACTCCCACTCAGGGAGCCTGTGGGATAAGAGGGCATTCCGGGAGGCAGGCGTGATTCTTTCCACGGGAAGCTCAAAACTCCAATTCTAAGGAGTCACACTGTAATCTCACTCACAGGTTATGCATTCAACTGAACCGTGGGAAGATAAGGAAACAAAAGAAAGGAAAACCAACGTGAAGACTGCCAGCATTCCACGGGCATCGCAGGCAGCACGCATCTGCTGGTGAGGGAGCCTGAAATAGGAGATGTGAATCTGCCTTTTCCTCCTGGTCCGAAGCACTCTCCCCTCAGAGCAGCTGCAGCCCATCTCACCCAGCACCAGTCTCGCTTTTAAAGCTACATCTTTTCTGCAGAGCATGGCCTCTAAAAGCAAACCAACACCTCATCTGTCGCTTAATCAAAGAAGGAAATCCCTTTCGGAGCTGGAGAAAAACTTCGCTGTGTTGATCTCTTTAAGAGGCAATAACATATACACACTACTATATATAAAATAGATAACTAATAAGGACCTGCTGTATAGCACAGGGAACTCTACTCAATGTAATGGCCTATATGGGAAAAGAATCTAAAAAAGAGTGGGTATGTGTACATGTATAACATTCATTTTGCTGTACACCTGAAACTAACACAACACTGTAAATCAACTATACTCCAATAAAAACTTAAAAAAAAAAAGAGCCCTGAGGTAGCCTATAGCTAGGAGTAAGATTAATAAAGGAAATGGTTAGAAACTGAGCTTTATTGCAGAGTAAGCTGCAAATTGGACTCTTTGCATATAGACTTTCCTCTTTTCTCAATTATTCTATAGGAGGTTGCATGGTTTACACATAAAAGTAAATTTATTGGTGTGCATGTATCTTTTCAAATTAGTGTTTTTGTTTTGTTCGAATAAATACCCAGGAGTGGAATTGCTGAGTCAAAAAAAAAAAAAAAAAAAAAGAGGCAATAGGTTAGGCTTCAGTTTGAGACCTCTGAAGGGACTGTCCTTAGGGATATTTGACTCTACATCCTGGTCGTATCTTCAGAACTTCACCGGCAGCACGTGAGAGGCAAGGATTTTATTGGTTATTAGGACTTGCTGCTTTGGCCACAGATCTTTGGGTATTACTTTCTTTATTTTCCTCTCTACTTTTCTATATTTTACTCCAGAATGTTCTTTTCTCTTTTCTTGCCCCTCTACTTTCCTTTCTATCAGAGTCTCCAATATCTTGTTGACAAAACTCTGTCCCTGACCTTGACACAGTTGATGTCCAAGTTCAGGTTCTGATGCATGCACTGCATGCTCTTTCTATCTGGAGTTCTTGTTGTTCCCAAGGGTGGGAAAAAAAAAATAATACTCTAGACCAGTTCCAAATCCTGGGACTTCTGTCCATGAGAAAAGTTAGAGGAAGAGGAGGAGACGACTGGCAAGAAAAGAAAAATCACTCACGTTTAAAAAGTCTTTGCTGAACATTTTAATGTTTTAACAGACACACAAATAAAACTGTTTTGTCTTTGCAAATGCAAACCCCCCCCCCCCGAAAGTCATTTAAGGGCTACTGAACAGATGAGAATTTTTGTGGCAAAATGATTTTCCGTTCGAACTGTTGATAAAACAGAAGGTAGTGTACCAATCACCGTTGGAGTGACAATGATGTGTCACTCATGATTTCTAGAACTTGATGCTGTTTTACATGTCCCACTGCAGATGGTCATGTCCTAAACTATAACTGTGCTCTTTACAAAATCATTTCAGGGGTTGCAAACAAATATTAATTTGTACACAACAGGCAGTGTGGTCCAGCAGTGGGACATAAGTTTAAAGTTGTACCATGAGCTGCAATTCTGAACATGGCAATTCTGCCAGTGTATCTGGGTGACTTACTATACGTCCTTATCTCCTGAAAAATTAGAAACCTAAACTATAGACCCTTCATAACTAAGATACAGAAGCCAAATAGCCTTCCAATGTTCCCAACTATCCCTACCCGACCCCCACCATAGTGTGGGAGAGTTGGCTGTCTACTTTAGGCAATAAAGAGCTACTTCAAAGAAGTACCCCTTTGCAGAGAAGGGCATTAGATGAAGGTGGTCAAATGATACAAACTTCCAGTTATAAGTAAGTAAGTACTAGGGATATAATGTACATCATGATGACCACAGCTAACACAGCTGTATGATACATAGGAAAGTTGTTAAGAGAGTACATCCTAAGAGTTCTCAAAACAAGAATTTTTTTTCCTTTTTTTCTTTCTTTTTATTGTATCTAGGAGACAAGATGGATGTTATCTAACCTATTGTGGTGATCATTTCACAATATATGTGAATCAAACCATCAGGCTATATGCCTTCAACTTACCCAGTGATGTACGTCAGTTATTTCTCAATAAATTGGAGAAAAATACCTTAGAAAGACAATCAAAAGGATGAAACTCATACTGGAGCCTCTTTGGTGCACGTTAGGCACATTCTTCATCCCTTGATTTCCCATCCCTGAGAGATTCCTCTCATGGAATTGGAACAGGACAGAGGAGAGATAATATATCCAACCATCTCACAACCAGCAACCATCAGCTTGAATTCAGACATGACTAAGTTTGAATTCTGACTCTGGGAAGTTCTAAGAAATTTGGCGAGTTTATTTAAATCTTCCTGAACACCTGTTTCCCCACCTCTAAAATGGGTTTAATACCAACCCATTCAGATGGTTGCTGAGAGGATTATAAAGTTAAATAACATATGTTAAAGTGCCTAGAGAGTAACTGGGATATAGTAGGCATTTCTAAATGTTTGAAAAATAAGCCAATGATGTTATGATGCTCTCAAGAAGATTCTAACCACTGATGGGTTTGAATTTTTTTAATCCTTTTTTGGCTGAGCTAAGGATTTCCTAGAAAGTTTAAAGGACACACACACACACACACACACACACACATACACACACACATACATATACTCTTGCACCCACAAATATATATATTTCAAGTCTTATTGATATAACAAGGACTCAATTCTAACTTCAGTCTAAACCTGGAATCAGCAAACTTTTTTCCGTAAGGACCCAGATAGTAAATATTTTCTGCTTTGTGGGCCGTAAGGTTTCTGTTGCAACTACTCAGCTCTATTCCTTTTAGCACAAAAGTAACCACAGACAATATGGAAACAACTGAGCATGGCTGTATTCCAATACTGTCATTTAAGGACATATATATATATATATATATCCAGAAGTGAGAAGGCTCTGGTCTGACTGTACATTAAAAGTACAGGTGAGGAGGCTGCCCTTTCACTTTCTATGGAAATTTTAGAAATTGCGTCCTAGGAACCCAAGGACTGAGTCCAACTGCCCAACTCTTTCAGTACAGAAGTGAAAATGACAGGTATCCAGGAAAGGGCAAAATTAAATCCACCGTGTTATCCTGACTCTTATCGGCTCACCTATACAGTCAAAATAAAGAATAGTGCCCTTATGTGCAGAAGGTACAGGGAGAGAACCCTTCAACTCCCTATCAAGTAAAACAAATAAATAAACAACAACAAAACTCACTGCACTACTTTTTATTTTTCCAAATAACCTACTCAGCCTCATTCTGCAAACATATAAACTATTAGACAACCTCTTTGCTTGGGTAAAAACCTACTCATAAAAAAACAAGAGGATAGGGATTAAGAGTAGCCATAAAAGGTAATTCCATAAGAGCAGCCCTTGTACATGTGACCAGGGCTTTAGGGTTTATAGGACATTTTACATACACTCTCTAGTATTTACTCTTCATGACAATCAGGCTACACATGAGAGACTGTGATTATGACACCCATTTTACAAAATAACATATGGACTCACTAGGTATGCAACTTGCCTGGAGGTAACACAGCTAATAAATGATGGCTTCAGAACTGACCCCAAAATCTTTCTCTTGGAGGCTTTCTCCTTCTGCCATATAGTTCTGCCACTTTTTTAATGCAAAGCCATCCAGTCAACGTGGCTTAAACAAACATTGCAGGAAGGAGAAAAGGTGAAATATATTCAGCGTAGTGATTAATGCTGTTGCTGAGTAATTAATGTTTTGAATATGATCCGTAATCCATATGGAAGGTGTAATCAAAACACAAGAGAGGTGACCTACCCACTCGAGGGTGAAGCTTTGCAAAGTACTAACTATGGCAGTGATTTTAGGGCCAGATCTTCATTGAGGAACTGTTTTCTTTACATCAGAAAAATTTGGGGGTGGGGGGAGTTGTTAAAATGGATAATTGACCTTCTTTAAATGTCAGGCCAATGCGCGGCTACACAGCAATTTTATAATCAGTCCACTACTAATACATATTCTATTTGGATATGAATCTGACATTATAAATAATGTTTTTGTGCACTGATGTGGCTACTTTCAAAAGATGAACCAACTGAAATATTTGTTCTATAGAATTAATTTATAAGAGGCACTGCTGTGCTGGATAAACTGATATATATATATATATATATATATATATATATATATACACACACACACATATATATATATGAGTTACCTTCACCCCAATGGTTACAATTTGATCAAATCCTAACTCTCATCCAAGGGCTTTGATTGCTGCACCTAAATGTTGGTGTCCAGAGAAATACAATTAAAATAACAAGAAACACAATTAAATGAGATACCATTTTTACATCTTAAATTGGCAAAGACTAACAAAATCACTGGTAGCCAAATTTGGCATGACTTTGAGGTAACAAAATCCTCATGTACTGATGATGGGAATGTAAACTGGTATTTTTTCCTTAAAATCCTTCTTTCAGAGATGATGAACTCTCAGTCTGGGTGGTTCCTATAGAGTTGACTTTACCCCCAGTTCAAGGCGGGCATGCAAGCAAGCCTAGCAATTGAGGAAGTCACATCCCCCTGACGAGTGGGATTGTTCTGGTGATGGGCATATGATCCAGTGTTTTACACTGAGGCTGTTCAGAGCATAAGATGAAACCTGGGGCAATTAGAAAGCATCTTCCCTCTTTGTAACGGAGGAGCCAACCTAAACATGGCGGCAATAGAGCCTGGTGATAGAGTGAGACCTGGTCCTGGTGATGTCGTCTGAGATTCTTGATCCAGCAAACTTAGAGTAATTCCTAGAGTTTTCAGTTCTGAAAGTTAATATTCTTCCTTTTTGCTTAAATCAGCTTGGGTAGGGTTTCTGCCACTTACACCCAATAGAAAACTAACTAGTACAACAGTTCAAAAAGCTTCTGACCCCAAATGTTACCTGGCCAACACTTAAAGTAGTGAATTCTTGTCATTTCTATGCCATTTCACAGCATCATACCAAGGCTGGAATGGCATTAATGAGCAAAACTCTAATACACAACAGGAAATAGTGGAATGGAACAAATAAAAAGTACAGAAATGGGATGTGTGGTGTGTACATATATATGTATATACATATATATATATATATATATATATATATATACATACATACATACACACATATGTGCACACATATATGCACACACGTTAGTGGAAAGGGTGGAATAATAAATAAATGGTGTTGGGTCAGTTGAATAATATTTAGAAGAAAAATAACGCATGCCAGAATTCACACTTAAGTTTGAAAAAGTGAATTACAGGTAAGTTTAAAAAATCTAAAGATAAAGCATAAAATATAAATTATTATAAGAAAATATAAGTGGCTCTTTTTATAAAAGTTAGATAGGGGAGGGACAGCTCCTATGTCAAGAATAAAATTGATCACTCAAAGACTACTTTTTTATATGGCAAAAGATCCTGTAGATAAAGTCAAAAAGGCAAATAACAGCATGTGTTTATAACAAGTGTACCTGACTAAGGTGAAGAGCCACAGCATACCAAGAATTCCTACAATTTAATAAGAAAAAAGATAAACCGATTGAAAATGGAAAGACTGCATAAGTGATTCACACAGGAGGAAAGATACCTTGTATCACTAGTAGTCAGGAAAATGCAAATTAAAGCAACAATATAACCATATGCCACACTAACACTCAACAATTTTTCAAAGCTTACTAATATCCAATGTTGCCCAGGTTGCTAACAACGTTGGGAAGACTGAAAATTGTTCCAATGTTTTGGGGTTAAAAACTTGATAATATTTGTTGAATTTAAAAATCTGCGCAACTTTCACTAATTATTTTATTTCTGGGAATTTATCCAACAGAAAGAAAAAGTACCAGAACTAAAGAAATATATATAAATGTTTATCACAGCAATGCTTATTTTACCAGGAGAAAAAACAAACAAATCCAAAGTAGAAAAAATCTAAATGCTATCAATGGGGGAATGGCTGAACAAATGATGATGTGCCCATATTATGAAATATTATGCACTTATTACAAAGAATCAGGTACATTTTTAATACTGACATGTGAGGAGGATAATAATGCCATGTGAGAAAGTCAAGTTACTCAATAAAATGTAGAGTATGAGTCCGTCTTTAAAACGCATATGCATGAACATGTATATTTGTATTAACAAAGGAGAGAAAACCACAGAGCACAAGCCAACATGTACATGGGAATTCTACAGCTCCCAGGGTGATACTGGAGAACTGAAGGGGTAGACAGAGAGGGGCCACCTATTAGTTTTACTTTAGATAATTCTGTGTTGTGTTAATAGTTTCAAAAGCCATGCATTACTTTTTTCCTTCAAATGACTAAAATAAATAATTTTTTTAGAGGATAAAATTGTCTCTGGAACTTTTAATTAAAACTGTTTTTAAAAAGGAAATAGAGAGGAAAGGTAGTCAATCTTAAAACCCTTCTGCCCAATTTTCATTTGTTCTCTGCCTCTAGGAAAATGCACCGTGTATAACATTAAATATACAAGTCTCTTGGCATTAATCCACTCAGAGCTTGCCCCACTGAAAGTTAATACGGGCTGTTTCCATAATTAAATGCACCGAACAACTAAAATATCCATATAATTACCACAAAGCTGATATAATTGCATGCATCCTTTTATTAGCTGATATTATTGTCCCTACATAAACACAAAGAGAGCGTCAACAGAACAGTCCTCCCAGCTCTTTGATTCACCTAAAATTATCCGATTAATCTGCAGATTGCCACTAGGAGAAAATAATCTTCTATTAAATATCTTGGTCAAACAGAATCAAGTTATTAAATTCCTATGTGGAGACATTCCATACTTTGAGAAGAGGAAAAAAAGAAAAAGAAAAAGAAAAAAAATGGAAATTCCAAATTGCAAAAACAACAACAACAAAAACCTTTCTGTGGTACCTAGCTAGACAAGTATTATAGGTGGATTATATGTGGAAATGTTGTTTTTATTTTATTTTTAGACTTTATTTTTAGAGCATTTTTGGGTTTATAGCAAAATTGAGAGCAAAGTACAGAGATTTCCCTTTTACCCCCTGGCCCCCCACATGCTTGGCCTTCCCCATTATCAATAGCCCACACCAGAGTGGTATGTTTGTAATCACTGATGAACCTAGACAAATAATTATCACCCAAAGTCTAAAATTTACATCAGGGTTCACTCTTGGTGTGCATTCTATAAGTCTGGACAAATATATGTATAATGATATATATCCATCACTACAGTACCATACATAGAGTAGTTTCACTGCCCTAAAAATTCTCCATTTTCCTATTAATGCCTCCCTTCCCCACTAATCCCTGGCAATCACTGACTTTTTTATTGTCTCCAAAGTTTTGCCTTTTCCAGAATGCCATGAGGTTGGAATCCTACTGTATGTAGCATTTCACACTGACTTCTTTCACTTAGTAATATGTACTTTCAGTCCCTCGCATGTCTTTTCATGACTTGATAGCACATCTTATTTCAGTGCTGAATAATATTCCATTGCCTGGATGTACCACTGTTTATTGATCCATTCACATACTGAAGGACCTCTCGGTTGCTCCCAAGTTTTGGCAATTACTAAAGCTAAATCTAAATATGGAGCTATTCTAAATATCCATGTTTTTGTGTAGATGTAATTTTACAACTCCTTTCAGTAAATACCAAGGAGCATGACTGCTAGATCGTATGGTAAGAGTATGTTTTGGTTTGTAAGAAACCACCAAACTATCTGCCAAAGTAGCTGTACCATTTTGCATTCCCACGAGCAACGTATGAGAGTTTCCTGTTGCTCCACATCCTCGCCAGCATTTGGTGTTGTCAGTGGTCTGGATTTTCGCCATTCTAATAGGTGTACGGTGGTATTTCACTGTTGTTTTAATTTCCATTTCCAAGTGTTGCTTATTTTTCCAAAAACAAAACAAAACAAAACACCAAATCTCAAATAAAAGCAGCCTGAAAAGTCATTGATGGGAACACAGTTAAATTATGGTAACAGATGTTATGGACTAAATTGTGACACCACCCCCCCAATTCATACGTTGAGGTCCTAACCCATACTACCTCAGAATAGGACTGTATTTGGGGATAGAGTGTTCAAGTTAAAATAAGGCCTTATGTATGGGCCCTAATCCAATATGACTGTGTCCTGATAAGAAGAGAGGACATTAGCACATGGACACCCACAGGGGGATGTAATGTGAGGACCCATGGAGAAGACAGCCACCTACAAGTCAACAAGAGACCAACCCTGCTGACACCTTGATTTCAGACTGTCAGCCTCCAGAACCATGAGAAAATAAATTTCTATTCTTTAGGCCACTCAATCTGTGGTGCTTTGCTACGGGAACCCCCAGCAAACTAACACAACCTACATTATAAAATACTCTGCAGCCACTGACAAGAAGGAGAAAGATTTTAAAGTATTGACCTTAAGGGTATTCACACCGCACTGTTCAGATATATGGATGTACCGTAAGTCTTCAAAGATATAAGAAGCACTAGAGAAAGAAGAAGTACTGCAAAGGGAAATCTTTTGGACAACACTTGTAGGTCGGTAGTTTATCAGTTACAAAATAATTTTCTTTCTTAGGTGTCCACGCTTCATTCTCCTGACCAGTGGAGTTCACCATGATGAAGATGCGAGAATAATGGCTAATGTATTTGGCACTCGGTACATCCCTGTTGTCATGCCAAGCCCTTTTCATGCATTTTCTCACTTAATCCTTCTAATAAGTCAGTGAGTCTGGTACTATGACCATTCCCATTTTAATGATGGAGACACCGAGTCTCAGAGGCATTACATATCTATTGGGTTGGCCAAAAAGTGCCTTCGGTTTCTAAGTAAAAATTAAAGACACATTTTTTTCATTTTCACCAAGAACTCTACTGAGCAACATATTCATCCTTTTGTTCCACTACCTTCTGCCATTTTTCAGGCAACTTTATAAGTCCATCTTTCCAAAACTTTGTATCTTTTTGAGCAAAGAACTGTTCCAGGTGCCTTTTACAGTCTTCTAGGGAATTGAAATTTTTTCCATTAAGAGAATTTTGTAAAGACTGAAACCAATGGAAATCCAAAGGTGCAATGGCTGGTGAATACGGCAGATGAATCAGAACTTCCTAGCCAGGCTGTAAGAGTTTTTGCCTGGTCATCAAAGAAACACGCGGTCTTGAGGTATCCTGATGGAAGATTATGCATTTTCCATTGACTAATTCCGGAGGCTTTTTGTCGAGTGCTGCTTTCAGTTGGTCTAACTGGGAGCAACACTTGTTGGAATTAATCGTTTGGTTTTCCAGAAGGAGCTCATTAACAGAGGACTCCCTTCCAACTCCACCATATGCACAACATCACCTTCTTTGGATGAAGACCGGCCTTTAGTGTGGTTGGTGGTGGTTCATTTCGCTTGCCCCACCATCTCTTCCATTCCATATTACTGTACAGTGTCCACTTTTCATAGCCCGTCATGATTTGTTTTAAAAATGGAACGTTTTCACTACATTTCAGTAGAGAATCGCATATGGAAATACAGTCAAGAAGGTTTTTTTCTCTTAACTTATGTGGAACCCAAATATCAAAGCGATTAACAGAACCAAGCTGGTGCAAATGATTTTCAACACTTGATTTGGGTATTTTGAGTAGGTCGGCTATCTCCCACGTAGTGTAACGTTGATTGTTCTCAACTAATGCGTCGATTTGATCGCTATCAACTTCAACTGGTCTACATGAGCGTGGAGCATCGTTCAGCAGGAAATCTCCAGCACGAAACTTCGCAAACCACTTTCGACATGTTCGATCCATCACAGCACCTTCTCCATACACTGCACAAATCTTTTTTTGCATTTCAGTTGTGTTTTTACCTTTCTTGAAATAATAAAGCATAATATGCCAAAAATGTTGCTTTTTTCCTTCCACCTTTAATATTAAAATGGCTACATAAAAATTCACCAGTTTTGATAAGTTTTTTTTTTTTAATGCATGCTGATATGACAGCTATCACAATACAATCTAACAAAATTGTTTCCAATGAAATTAAAGACAACTAAGCACTACTAGAGCCATCTTACGGAAAAAAACAAACGAACCTCTTGGCCAACCCCATATTTTCCAAGGTCAAACCAATAATAAATATAGGAGAGCCAGGCTGTGAACACAGGCAGTTCTGCAGATCCCAAACTCTCCGCTACCATGCATGCTCCCTCTGTGTTACTAAGTGATGTCAACCAGGTTAAAAACTCCATGCTCCAAATGAACTTCCACAGCACAGAATAATATGGAGTTCTGCTGTACAAGGAGGGGGCCAGGCACACAGTTACGAGTACAAACGCAGTTGCACAAAACTCATAGTTCCCTTGCTCAAACTTCTCAGCATTGAAAGTCAACAGCTTCTAGGCCTTCCTTTGAAAACATGCCTCTAAGACATCTAAAGATATGTTAAGAAGATATACTACTATTGAGATGATTACCTTTTAAAATTTATTTGATTTAAATCTAAATCTACTAATGCTGTATATTAATAAATTTTCTAATTTTAGCCTATTTGTGAAGGATTCCTATCATAAACACTGCTTGGCTATTTAAAAAAAAAAAAAAAAACAGCATGCCCCTAAGGAATTACACCAAGGGATTTTTTTTTTGGGAGGGGGGGTTCGGTTTTGAGGATACTATTCCGTGTATGTGTGTGCCCATGGACATGGCCATGCACTTCATCCCTGAGAGGGCATCCTGGGCTTCACCTCACTTTGCTCCGGAGTCATCCGTAAGCTGCACTGCAGGGGAGACTCTTGTACCCACTTTTTTCTAAGGAGCTGAATTTACAACTTCATTCGTAACACCCACCTGCACACAACAATTGGCTAATTACACTCTGGTCATTAAAGTGGATCAAATGGTGAAGGACAGCAAATCACTGGGGTCCACATTATCATTCATCCTAGCAGATAGCAACACCTACTCCAGTGCCTCAAATGAGACAATAACTTCCAGGATTTGGACTATGCACATAAAATGGGTCCTTAATTATAGCCCTTCAAATACCCCCAGAGATTTAATGAGTCTTCGGGCACTGCAGGAACTGGGAAAAGAACTAGAGCTCAGATCATTAAAGTTACAGTTGAGACGTCTGGAAAAGCAGTCAGTGATTCACAGTGTATCATGGAAGACACATTTCTCTCCATGTCAAACCAAAGCTACGGCAGGAGGACTTTCAGAAATCCAAGGTCACCTGAAAATAATGCAGGACCCCAAAGATGAGTCTTGGGTTCTTATCTTGCTTCACAATGAGTTATTCAGGGCTTTATCACCTTCCATCAGCAAGGGACCCCATGGTACAATAACACAGGCTGCATCCCATTCTCCTTGATGCACAGCCTTCTTTTTACTTCCATGACACCCCAATTTCCTGCTGTTTCAGTGGGTGCTCTCATAATGGAGCAGGGCCCTATGGGCCTTGCCAGGACAGACCCCCGCCCTGCATGTTCTCCACCTGCCTTTTGTCTATAGAAAAACTTTAGCCAAAGAATACATTTAATCAGAGAAATGAAAAAATGCAGAAGCAAAGAAAAGCAGTCAAACAGGACAAAATAATAATAGTTTAGCCATCAAACAAAGTCAAGGACCTTTAGTTCCTCCTCATGGGCTATAGATAATATCCTGAGCCGTATCCTTTGAGCTGTTTTACAGATACTGAAAGCCCCACCAGGTGGAAGACGTTAACTACATGATGACCAGACTGCAGCCATGACCTAAGCTGCTCCATCGTACACAATTCTGAGAACTGGCCTCAAAGAAATGGGAACAAACCAACCCTGGAACTGAAGAGCAACTGTACTTAGAACAATCAAGATGACATGCAGCAGACCACTGCAGGACCAATTTCAAGATGACTGTCAGAGCTGACTGTGCTGCTCTGCATGTAGCCCCCTCCCCTACCTGTGCATCCCTGAAACTCCCCTTTAAAAGTTCTTGCCCTCTGATTGACAGTGGGGAGCTGGTTCTTTGAGACATGAGTCCACCTTCTGCCTCGGATTGCTGGCTTCCTCAGTAAAGCTATCTTTCCTTTTACCCAACACTTTTCTCTCAGCATTGGATTCTTGAGCAACGAGCAGCTGAACCTAAGTTCAGTAACACTTTGACTTCTTTATGGATTCTTTATCCTCTGGGAATGCTCTCAATGTCTGGATCCAAAGAGGTCTTGTGTCCTTTTTCTTTCTCACTCCGAGCTCTACCTAGATGACCCCATCAATTCCCATGGCTTAAAAATCACATGTACACCAAGGCTTCCAAATAAGGCACTAATCCCACCTCACTTCTGAGTGTCAGGTTCATACACCCAACTGCCTACTTCACATTTATCATCACCTACATGTCTTCCAACATCACACCTACAACTTAACTTGCCATCTTCTCCCTTAGACCTACTATTGGTTCCTCTTCCTATTTCTGCCATCTCATTAAATGCTACCTGCATCTGCCTAGAACATTCCAGAATGAAACTAGAGTGCCCACATTGCTTCCTCTCACATGTTCACCCATTATTAACAATTAGTCTACAAGTCACATTGATTCTCCCACCTCCTATCTCACAGATCAATTCAGTTCTCTTCACTCCCACAGCCATTACGCTCACCCAAAGGCTCCATCATTTCTTACCTGCAACAGCCCCTAACTGATGATCCTCTCCTGTCTCCTTCCACTGCAATCCATTCTCCACACTGCAGGGAGAGTTATCTTTCTAAATGGAAAATTTGATCCACTTCGATGGTTCCCAGTTGTCCTTAGAGTAAAAGCTAAACTCCTTAACTGCCCTTAACAGAGCCCTAAGTTATCTGGTCCTTACTTATCTCTAGGTTCATTGATTGTGGCTTTTCCCTATCATCATCAATAAACTCAAATAGGGATGCACACATGCGCACGTGCACACACACACACACACACACACACACACTCTCTCTTATACACTTTCTGTTCTAAGAACACACAATTCCCTTTATCTCCAGGCCTTTGACGTGCCATTTCCTCTACCTGTGAGAACATGGTCTTAATCACATTTCTATCTTCCTCCCTACTCCTTGGCATCTATCAAAATCCCAGCAACAGAGTAGGTGCTAAATAATTGTTGAAGGAATACAGCAAGATAGCAAGATATAAAGCTTCCTAGCTTGCTTCCTTTGTTTCTTCCTTCTTTCCATTTTACCAGAATTCTTAGATATAAAGATATAAGTCTTGTGGTGCTCAATTTCAGCGGCTGGCTTTCGCCTAAGATTCTTAATACATTCGAATAAATGAAATCGTACTATTTCTTACTATAATTTTTTTACCCCCCATCCTCTTCTTTCTTGCCATTATTCTCCCCTCATCCTTTATTACACACACATGCTTTCTTTTGTTTTACTAATCTTATGGTTTACTGAATCTGTGCCTTTACTGTAGTCCCGAAACCCATTTTGGAACTAGAGATGGAATAAAGGTAACCGTAAAATTAAAACAAATATGGCCATTAACAGCTGTCGCCGCTGCCCCCCACCCCGGCCTTTCATGCTTTCTGAAATGCTGAAGACCATTAACACTTGATTAAAAAGTCATCGTATATTTATGGCAATACGAGTTACCTGTCTCTACGATAAACCTGGGACAGGAAGGCCTTTGGGTAATATTGATTTAGGAGAGTAAGAGAAGCGTGTCATCACTTTATGGTAATAGTTTACAGCAGCTTCATGGTGATTAATAATTGCATTCAGGGAATGCCTGCCCTCTAAGAGATAGGTCTTGTTTACATACTGCCTGCCACTCACGGAGCGGCTAAGGGGCTTGCTGAAGGTCAAGGTTGAGCGTAAACTTGCTCTGTGCAGCCCTTCCCATCACTGCCAAGCAGGAAGGATGCCTCCCTCCTTAGGGCAAATATCTCATCTTTTCCCTCCTCCTATCACACCATTCTCGGTATCACATTGGAGTTAGATTTTTTAGGTCCCTAAGCTTCCTATAGAGTTAGGAATCCATAAGGATAAAGATTTTTCCTCTAAAAAAGTCTTTAGAAGAGTACAAGGTATATAAGGAAGGAGAGAGTGTGAGCGATGCGGAAAGAGGGACAAAGGGAACAGTGGGGGGAACAGGAAAGGGAAAGAGGAGAGAGTGAGAGAAGAAGAGAGACAGGGGAGATCTATGCCTTCTCTCACTCAAGGTCATTCCTGAGCAGGGCACAAACACGCTTTCCCAAGTTCACGGTATTAACATCTCCAAGGCAGAATCATGCAAACTTTAGGTTGAATTATGGTATTAAGAAGTATGTTACCAGTATTCTTAAATAATACTGACATTTCTTTGTTTCAGTTTTTATTGTCTCTCTTCTCCACTAGACCATCATGGTCCGAAAGAACTTCTTGCAATGATGGGAATGCTCCAGCCATCTGTGCTGTCCAACATGGTAGCCTCCAGCCACAAGCGACTAGTAGGTGCTTGAAATATGGCTCCTCTGACTGAGGCACTGAATTTTTAATTTCATTTCAGTTCACTTCATTTACATGTACATTTAAATAGCTGCATGGGGCTCGTGGCAGCCTCCTTGATTAGCACAGGTGGGGATCATGAGCTCTCGAAAGGTAGGGGTTTTGTCCACTTTGTGCCATAAAATGTCCATGGAACGAGAGGAGCCAATAAGAATGAAAGGAATGGCAATTGAACTGGCTGGGGTGTTTCCCCATAGAGGAAAACTGAACATGACTACGTAAGTTGTAATGATCACGGAGAATGATAACTAACATGTAATGCGTATCTTCTATGTGCAAACCTTCTTCTACAAGCTTCACAATCACCATCTCATATCCACTCAGGAACCCTGTGGGGCAGACATAATTATCTCCTCATTTCATAGATGGGGCAACTGAGGCACAGAGAGGTTTCTAACTTACTCAAGATCACACAGCTAGTGAGATAGGACAGCGGGATCCACATTCAAGCAACCTACCTGTGGAGGCTAAAGTTGTAAACCCTTTTGCTAAGGTTTGCCTTGGGCATCATTTGATAATCTCTAGGTCCTTCGTAGATGCTTCCCTGAGGGTCTTCTCTGCCCTCCAAGAGCTGTCACCTAGAAAATGAGGAGCCGGAGGCACTGGATAATGGCGGGAAGAACACTAAGGTCCAAAGGTCCGTCATGATCTTGCCTGTGGTGCTCTGGGCTGAGAAATATAGGACAGGGCACCTAACCCAGTCAGCGGTGGGCAGGGAAGGTTTCCAAGGCAGGGGATATGAGAAAGTGACATCTTGAAAGATGATCAGGAAGTATCTAGTTTGGAGGGTCAGGAAATCTTTCCAGGTGAAGGTGGTCCATCTGCAAAAAGGTACAGCAGCCTTGTGGGGAATGACGTCATGCCCAGAGGCTGAGAAGTGGAAGCAAGCGTGAAGCAAGTGGTCTTCGGCCTGGGCGAGTTGCTCTGTCTCCCTCTGTCTCTATATGCCCATTAGTCATAGTACCTGACTACGAACAGTCCGGGCAAAGCGTGCAACATCATTGAGCAGAACATGCTCCCTCCATCTTAGCTATCGTTATCCCGAACATTGGTTGTCTCCACAGTCAACAATTATTATTTCACACCCGTAGAATGCTTTGGGTGAGATAACACATTTTAGGCCACTTTATGACATACTCTTTTGCTGCGCATAAAATCATAGGTAGAGGGCTTTCCTAGTGGTGCAGTGGTTGAGAATCCGCCTGCCAATGTAGGGGACACGGGTTCGATCCCTGGTCCGGGAAGATCCCACGTGCCGCGGAGCAACTAAGCCCGTGCGCCGCAACTACTGAGCCTGCGCTCTGGAGCCTGCAAGCCACAACTACTGAGCCCATGTGCCACAGCTACTGAAGCCTGTGCGCCTAGAGCCCGTTCTCCACCACAAGAGAAGCCACCACAACGAGAGGCCCACACACCGCAACGAGGAGTAGCCCCCGCTCGCCGCAACTAGCGAAAGCCCGCGCGCAGCAACGAAGACCCAATGCAGCCATAAATAAATAAATGAATGAATGAATGAATGAATGAATGAATAAATACATAAAATCATAGGCAGAGTGTGAGTCGAGCTTGCTAGTATGCACCTTTGTTGAAGGAGGATGTGTTGAATTCGACGAGGTGAGCTTGAGAGATGACGTGTGGGGATGGGGTAACTGAGACAGTCAGCGGTGAGGAAATAACGGCCAGCGAAGAGCCTTCGGAGAGTGGGAAATATCCAGCTTGTTTCCAGCACTTCCCACCAATCCCTACTGCCTTAAACTGGGCCCATTTTCCTCATCGACACTATCTGCTTGGATATTTGAGTCTGCAGCCCCTGTTGTTCAGGGGATATAAAGAATAAGACCAGACAGATATTTCGGGGGTTACATTTATTTCTAGGTCGATTTATTCCTCCTCCCCTTCCTACCTTGGGTCCAGGAAGGATTAAGTGGGCTCCTATTGACAAACACAGTACAGCAAGATAAAATAGACTTATTTATCTTGTTAATCGGTGAAAAAAGGGAAGAAATGAAAACAGGAGTAGGAACCATACTGACTCCAGGAATTAATACCGACACACGAAGCACAAAACCCTCCCTGTTTGCTGACAGCCAAAAAAGTTTGGATTTTCCTACTAATCAACAGTGAGGGGAATGACGTGAGAGAGTGGCATTGACATATATACACTACCAAATGTAAAATAGATAGCCAGTGGGAAGCAGCTGCATGGCACAGGGAGATCAGCTCAGTGCTTTGTGTCCCCCTAGAGGGGTGGGATAGGGAGGGTGGGAGGGAGACGCAAGAGGGAAGAGATATGGGGATATATGTATATGTATAGCTGATTCACTTTGTTATACAGCAGAAACTAACATACCATTGTAAAGCAATATACTCCAATAAAGATGTTAAAAAAAGAAACAGTGGGGAGAGGGGAAATTAACTAATTTCCATAATTCCAGGTGCCTATATTGTGAAAGGAAAGCAGTGATTCAATTTTATAAGATTATTCCTCAAGGCAGAAGCAGAAGGAAGTTTTGCCATGAAACAAGCATGCCAGTCACTGTTACCTGAGCACTCAGGCCACACCTCGTTACATTGCTGGGTATCAAGGAAGCCTCTCTATGCCAGGACGCAGGCACTGTTACACCCCTCACATCACAGATGAGAAAACAGATGCTTACAGGAGTCAGGAGAGATGCTTTAGGTAAGAAATAGAGCAGGGATTTGTACCCAGGCAGTCAGACGATGTAGCAATGTCTGTGTTTCTAGCCAGTGTGCAAACGACCTTAAATGTAAATGCGCAGGATGCATCCTCACATCAGCACAGGGGACATTTCTGTTTCTTGCTGTATCCTTGTATATGGGCTTCTGGTGTTACCCCAACCTGCAATTTATAAAAGCAATTCCAGGGGGGAACTCATGCAATCCACTCCAGGCACACAGCTCCCTGCTGATCTGGCATCCCCAGCGTTAACTTTTACAGTAGCTGGAGGAAGGGATAGAAACAGGTCCTTCTCAAAATCTTCCTTAAATACTGTTTCTCTTACTCATCTTCTTACTAATTCAGGGGGCAGTGAGGCCAGGCCACCTTCATTACCAAGGCCCTGATAGGATACTACATGATGTGGCTAATTAAAAATGGGCCACCATGTAGGCTTTCTTTCCTGGGTGATTGAATTTAAAGAACGTAAAATCTCTCTTACATGACCCTGGAATTCTACATTAGAAATTTAACCTAGTGTTAAGGCGAGACACCAAAAGATTTCTCATGCTACTCTCTCCACATACCCATGCACAGCATAAGACACTGTGTGTGCTGAAAAATGAGAATAAATCCTCTGATTCGGCTAACCGAGAGGAAGCAGCTGTTTATAGGAAAATAAAACCGCTCAGCTCTTAGCCCCCATCGACAGAAAACAAAAGTGAACGCAGAGCCTCTGGCAACACCTAATCAGATGCCTGCCTTCCAGAGAAATTCACAACTCAGAGTGTTCTACCCCAAAACAAGACCACTGCAATTCCTGCAAAATAATTGTTACATCAAAGCTTTGAAGCATCCGGATGCCTCTCAGAAGGCAGTAGGGGTAGACATGAGAAATGAACATAGTTTTTTCTATGAATGAGCTGAGAACAGAATAATTTAATTCTGAGGTTTTAATGTTGAACCATCAAGCGAAGCTATTGTATTTTACATGCTGTACTTTACCTCTGCCAAAATCCTTTCCTTCCCTATGACATTAGTGAAGAGTTAGTTGTAAGATGTTTTGCCCGACTGATTCCAGACGGGTACAATGTATCGTATACTTGCAATGACAGAAATACAGGACTTTCCATCTTTCTGTCCTAAGGATGCACTCTACCTTCTCTTTCAGTGTAGTTTTATAGAAAACTATCCACACTTCTGCTGAAATTAGTTTATGAAAATGTACGTCTTTTTTTTCTCTTCTCATTAAATCTTTATCAAATTTAAAATGACTGCAAATGGCTGTTTTCTCTCAATTCAAAATGAAATATGTTACACAGAACCAGTACAAAAATAGAGGCTACACATGTACTTTGCATTTGGGGAGCATTTAATAGGAGGAGACGGTTGAAGGCACAAAAAATAGTGCAAAATTAACCCAATACAGGCATATATGCTTAAAATGTTTTTCAATCAGCAACCTGAATGATGGCCCTATAAGTATACAGCGGAGGCTCTCAATTAGGGTGACTTTGTCCTCCAGGTGACATTTGGTTGTCACAGATGGAGGGAGAGCTACTGGCATGTAAAGTCCAGGGATGCTGCGAAACCCCGGAGGAAGCACAGGAACAGCCCTGCCCTAACATGACATCATCAGACCTAGGATGTCAAAAGTGCCATGGATGAGAAACCCTGATCAGATACACCTTGTAAAAAACATGAATTATTCAGAGAACAAGTAATGAATTAAGGAAAATGTTTTTGCAGCCAGAACACAACACTCCTCCAACTACTACACTTAAATTTGTCATGAATGAGAGGTGGGGGGTACCCACTCTTTCCTCAGAGAGACCGTGTTATTGTAACATAGGTAACCGATTCATTGATGGGAGGCTGACCAAAATGTGTGAGGCTCTTGAACAGGTCCTAACCCTTGTGTGAGTGGATGGCTGCCTTTTCCCTTCCTGAAATTAAAAAGAACAGATGTTCTCATCTTTACCGCCATCTTTCAGAATGATGAATAAAAGGTTTCATTTACCGACTGCTAAAAATAAAGGCCTTCCCATAACTCTTAAGAGTCATTTTGTGTAGTGTAAAGGCTGGCCTAAAAATCTGGATTAGGAATTCTAATTTTTTAAACACTTGGTATTAGCAAACTTTAAGTGTAAATAAATATGTGATTTGTCCACGCATGTAGGGATATACAATACACGTGCATATTCATATAGCTGCATACAGAATCAACACATGGTCCAAAAATGGGCACTTCTATACCAACAGACAACCTCGCCAAATATCCTGGTGACTGCAGCCTGCACATTAAAATGATTAAACGTCAGTGCTAGGTTTCAGAACGTGTTGTCAGTCCATTCAACGCCTACCAAATTTTTATAACATATAATTCATATAACTCTCATGTCTACATAGTTCAATTAACTTCAAACAGGTATATAATTGTTGGTCTTGAGGGATCAGTGAGGCCATTAGTACTAAATTATCCACTAGATAGGAAGATGGCATTTCCAAATCCATTTCACTTATGGCCACAGGTTCCAAACTAGGCCCTTCTGGCAGACTATGTAACTCTACTGTACAAGAAATCTGTTAGACAATCTGTCACATAACCATAGATAGGAAACGTACATAATGCAATGCATGAAGGAAAAAAAAGTCCAATAGACCATGAACTTTTAATGAATGAATTTTAACAGTTTGCAATCTGGTGTGCAGTTTTCAAAGTTTTCCTGCTGAAAAAGAATGTGACTCTCGTTTTATGTTTTCTGAGACTTGATTTAATTAAAATGACAGAGAGTGAAAATACATCTTTCACTACTGGGGGAAAAAAAAAAAAAAAAAAAAACAGAGCAAAACCCCAAACCCTTGTTTATTAGTATTCTATAGACAGGGGCTGTTTGCCTCCCAGCTGGGCAATGGTTTGGGAAATCAGGACGCTTTGAACTCTCATTAAACTCCCTTCTAGCATGTGCCTTGTCACTAAGTAGACCAGGTAATGTAAACATAATCCCAACATGATGCCTGTCTCTGGTTTTCTTTCAGCCCTTACTATATTCCAGGCTTTAAATAAATATAATTATTTAGAATATTATATATAGTAATTATAACTGATTACATAGATTAAGCATAATTAATGAGAATGGTAATCCTAAAAAGTAAATGTTCTCATCCCCATTTTACAGATAAGGAAACTGAGGCTCACTAAACTTAAGTAATTGGCCATCAGTCCTTCCCAACTCTGTCCCCACAGCACATCTGGCTCACCACTGGAACAGGAAAGGCATTAATACATATTTGCAGAATAAAGAAAGTATACCAAAACCCTTCTATGTCACTAGGGTGCCTCTCGCCTAAGAATCTTTTAAAAGTTTAAAATCTATTATTTTAGGAAAATAACATGATTTGAACCAAATTCCCTGCCTCTTTGAAGTGATGCACTTGGGAATCCTTACATTTTGACAAACAGTCCAGAAACCATGAATAATCTTTAAAGCACTTACTATGTGTAAGATGCTGTCTTAGGTACCGGAGATGACGACTCGAAGGAGCCTCATTGTCAAAGAGCTCAGAGGCAAGGAGGTAAAATAAACACGGGCTCCCCGACTCCTACCGTACTTTGTTTATCTCATTCTATAGACTCTCTCTAGGTGGTACTGACTACGATAATGGGTTAAATCACATCCACCCTATTGATCTCGATGTTATAGCTTCAGCCCAGAGGGAGCTTTTCCTGGATGGTTGGATATATCAACACAATGGCTGACCAGATGTCTCCATGTAGAATCCACAAGCCCCTGGAAGATTATCCAGAAAATCCCACACCAAACTCATCATTTCTGACGGCTCATCTCTCTTATGCTCACTCTCCCGACTGACACACCCCTATCCGCCCTGACACCCCAAGCCGGAAATCTGGGAGTCACTCTGAATCGCTCAGACCTCACATTCAGTCAGCAAGCCTTGGCCGTGTCTCCCACACACGTGCCTGCTCCATCCCACCCTCATCAGAATCTCATCATCTTCTGTCTGGAACCCGCACAACAGCCTCCCGACTTCACCCTTGCCTTCCATCTCCCTCAAATCCACTCTCCACTCAGCCCGGGGAAACACATGGAAAATCCATCCCCTTGCTTCAAGCCTTCGTGCGACTCCCATGCTTGCAAAGGACAAAGCCCCAGCTTGTCAGCCCATCTCAACACTGTCTTTTGGGGATTCTGCTGCCTCTAACCTTGCATTTTACCCTCTAGCAAAACCAAACTCATTTTTGTTCCTCCCCAGGCTCTCTACACACCCTTCACTTCTCTGCACCACAATCCGCGCCTCTTTACCTCTTTGACATTTTCCCCTCACGGTACCTTGTGCCTGGGACACAGCTCTCTGAGTCCTTGAGCACCTGCACTGGGGAAAGCATGCTGCATAAAGCAGACGACATCCTTGCCCCTGTGGACTTTATGACCTGCCCAGGGGAAGTGACACAACCAAGTAAAGAAACACACACTCGATGTTAATCGTGATCCACACTAGGACAGAGACTGAAGAGAATGTAAGGAACGAGAAGAATAACGTCTTCTCTTCACGTGATACTTTGTGGATATTGCTGATGGACCACCATATCATGCACTATCTGTTTATGTATGTCTCCACCACTATGCCAGGACTTTCCTGAGGGTCACCACTGTTCCAATAATCACTTTTGGTTCAAGCTAAAAACATACATGGGCATTCAAAAAAATGTTAATTGGATGGACGGATGGATAGATGGATGGGTGGGTGGGTGGGCGGATGGATGGGTGGAAAAAATAAAGAATGAATTAGTAAATGAAGGAACATTTTCCTTATCATTTCAGCTTTATAAACCACTGATTAAAATTGTGTCCTTCGTAACAAAGTGCATCTTAGAGGCTCTCATCTATAACCTTGTAAGGACATCCTTTACCTGTGGGAGAAAAGTTACAGAGCACACTGGGTGTTTTCAAGCATTGTTAAGGCTCCTGCTGACTTCCTTGAGAGATTCTCAGAAAGGTCCTTGTGACTAGAGAGTTGCTGGGGATAAATGTTTCACAAGGAAAAAGCAAAACAATGCAAAAACCTCTTAAACGAGGCATGCTTAGCCAGGATGGGGGGATGGGAAGAACGGCAGCAGAAGGAACCTTTTCATAAAGAAAGGAGCATTGGAGTTTATTTCAGTTTTGCTCTGATTGTGGTAGTAGGGAGAAGAGGGGGAACGAAGAAGGGGTCCTCCAGGAGGAAAGGAAGAGGGAGAAGAGGGAGCTTCACTCTCCTGAACTGGACAGAATCTGGCATGAAATGACTATGTCTTTCCTTGAGGTGGAGAGAAGAGTTGCTATGGCTCACCCGGGTCCGTGTGAAGACCAAGTGGCAATATTTCAGGAAATCCAGGGATTGGGAACTGGTTGCCAAGTTCCAGTCTAATGAAACGTTAAAGCGGGATTTTCCAGTGTGCCCTGCAGAACTGCTAGGTTGTCCTTCCCAGTACTGTTTCCTGGAACCCACCCACTTCTGAATCGGAATCTCTGAGAGTGGCACTCAGCAATGCGCATTTCTATCAGATTCCAGAGTTTGAGAATCCCTCTGTTAAAAGAATTTAAAAGATCCCCTCCCCGCCACGTCCAGCTGACAAAACAAGGCAGGAGAGGTGGAAAGGAGGCAGCATTTGAAAGCACGTCATGGAAACAAAGCCTGAGTCGCTGGAAATTACAAAGAGAAAAGGCTGATGTCGCAGAAGACTGAGGAGAGGACATGCTGCGGAGATTTCCAGAGGAAGAACCCAAGCGTATTCTTGTCTAGTCAGAATTACAAATATTCCAGCATATTCAAGAATGCTTCCCCCTTTAAGCACAGAAGGGCTGCCCAAGAAACCATCTGAGAGGCTACTACCAACTCCAGCTCCGTCCCCCTGCTCCTCCACCTGGACGGTTCGGGGCTGGGCAGCGTTAACCCTTTCTGTCAGCTGGAAGCCTCTGAGGGAAGCTTGGCAGACCTCCAGCCTCAGGGGCCAGCGCTTGGGAACCAAGCCTGGGAATTCCTTGGCCAAGTTTTAGGAAGTTACTCTGGCAGATTGTGAAATCATCAGCCTACAGTACTTTCTAGGAATGGACCCTATGAACCTAGAGTCACCCTGTTGGTAATACACGACCCACCCCTGCCCACCGGCGACTGGCTCAGCGGTTTGCACCTGGTTCAGCAGAGCAGGGACTCCCCGCCCCTGATTGGGGTGAGACAGAGGTTTTAAGCCCATCCTTCTCCAGGGGATAAAGCTGTAAAGCTGTAAAACTTGGGCCACATTCCTGCAGTGTGAAGACAGCCAGTCAGAAATAAGAGAAAATGAAGCTGACAGCAGAGAAGTGGAGAGAGCGAGCCCAGCGTGGGGCTGCAGGGAAGCAGGGTACACGAGGGACAGTGGGCTCCCTCAGGACCCGTGAGTCCTGTTTATTCCCCAACGCCACTTACAAGCTCCTCTTCCCCTTCCTCCTTCAGAACCCTGGCTCATTTGAAAGCGGGGGCATCAGACTTTACTAAGCCCACCCCACCTTGCGGCTGCCGTCTTCTCCGTCCCCATCATCCCCCCCACGGACATCAGCAGCCGGCTCAGCGCTTCTGTTCCACCGCGACTCCGGCAGCATCCAGCACCCTGGCCTCCCGTAGCTTTCTCATCGTTCACTCTGCCAGCATCGTCCTCTATTCCGCCTCGGTCACCTACTCCATGGACCCATCCTCTACCTTCTCACCTGCTCTGAAATCTTAAGCATCTGGTTTCCTGAGTTATCACCTTCTGTCTCTCCAGCTCACCCCCTCTGCTCACGACCACACGCGTCCCACCTCTTAGACGTCTCCAGGCCCTTGATCCCACCACTCTACCGCCCTCCATATATCTTCTCTTTCCTAATTTCTCAGCCTGAAACCACAGGCCAGGACATAAACCGCTCCCAGGCCCCTGCTGTCCACTCCCTCGCCCCTCTCAAGTTCTCCTGGACAAACCCCTGACGGGGGTAAGCCCAGCTACCCTTTAGACATTAAATACCTACTCTCTCCCCAACTCCCCCACCTCTAAGACCTCTCATCTCCTTTCTCCCCAACCTCCAATCTCCTATTTCACGCTGCAGACTACTATCTCTGCTTCCTCATTAACGTGCACGTATTTGCAAATGGCCACCTGAGTCCCAAGTCTACACAATGTTTTGATTCAAACGCTTCTGAATATTGTTCTTATCTTTTTATTGAAAAATCTGAGAGGAGATCTGATTGGCCCAATGGTCTGGGCAACATGTGAGCTGCCCTTAGATCAGATGCTCGCCTTGGCCCATTCGGATATGCTCACAAGATGGAAGGCAAGAGCTTGGGAAGGGGCAGCGCCCAGAGAAGGGGAGGCTGGGGAGGTACCCAAATAATATGCCTACACGTCTATGAAATACCTTGGGCTAGAGCTGCCTGTGGGTTGCTTAGCAACTGGAAGTAGTTCAGAGCCACACACAAGAAAATAGAGGTTTGGGGAAACAACTTGTCAAGGAATCAGGGAGAGTCCATTGCCTTGAGCTTTTCAGTCAACACCTTCCCCCTCCCCAAAACGCAGGCCGGATGACCTGGCCAGCCAGAGGGGCATGGGGGCAGGAGCTAAGGGGAGGCAGGGCATGGCTCTCATTCCCCTAAAATCCCATCGCTTGCCCGGGTATCTCATCAGGGCCTGAACAGAGGTGCAGCCCGAGGTAAGAGCCACAGTGATTTCTGCCAAGCTCACAGCATGTTAATCATGCCTGTCAGGCTCCCGGGGAAGGAAAGGTTGGCTGTCCTGACAATCTGCATTAACGTGGGTGGATGGTGTTCGATTATACCTTCATGACGCCGGTTTCCATTTGCATCTTTCATCAGAGGCTGAGGGATGAGCTATCTGCCCTGACTGTCCTGTAGTCTCATTCTCCCTGCCGGTACGCAGCTGACCTCAGTGAGAACACAGCCTGCAGACTGCAGCGAGGCACCAGCAGGCCTGGGTGGGACCCAGCTGCCCTTGAGTGCCTGGGTTTTTACAACAGCGTCGTCCTATAAAAAGAGGCTGGATTAGTTTTCATCTGGGGGTCAGTTTCCAGGGTACCTCTCAAAGCCAGAGAGGCTCGGACTATTCCAGGAGTGCAGAGCTTGAAGCCATAGACAGTAAAAATACAAAAGGAAGATGCTCTTTGCTGATAGTCATCCACTGGCCGCACCATCGGTTGCAAAACTCAGCAAACATTTACAGAAAACCAACCCTGTGCCATGCACAATGCTAAGAACTTCACATATAATGGTGAGCATGAAAGAGATATGATGCTTGGGGGGTCCTTGGTGGTACAGACCATGTCTCAGTAGCCACTGCATTGCTTACACCCAAGATGAAGCGCTTACCTGGTGCTCAATAAATCTCTCCTGAATGCGCAAACATCTGCTCCTTGATTCTGGCCTCCACAGAAGTGATCGAGTAACACCAACCCCACTCAGAGGGTTCTAAGAAGTAATAGCAGGAATGTGATACACTTGGTAAGTCCTGAGGTTACTTAAAAACAGTGAATGCAATGACCTCCCAAGGACCCCAGTCCACTATCAAACCTGGATGGTCCAAAATCCTTACCTGAGCTGACTTACAAAACTTCAGCCAGCATTCTGGTCATACGCCTGAAGCTGAGAGGCAGTAGCTTGTAGAGGAGAAAAGCATGGCAGTCGGACTGCCTGGGTGTGAGGCCAGACTCCAGCACTTACTAGGGGAGCAGCTGAACCGGACTGCTTATCCTCCCTGAGCCTCACTCTCCCCATCTTTCAAATGGGGACAACAGTGCATCTCACAAAGGTTTGTCTCAGGATCTAATTGAGATAACGTCCATGAAGCACTTAGCACAGCATCTGGCATCTATTACATGCTAGCTATTAGATAAACAGAAATTACTAGATTGTGGGGTCTTTTTAAAAATTTCTTTCCAACTCAGGTTTATCAAAGACATTGATGTGGAATTCACAAATGGCATGGTCTTTGATGAGACATCAGTACCAACACAAGCTCTCTTAACCTAGGGATGCCCCAGGGTGAACAGCTTAGGAATCAGACCCAGTCCCTGTTTCCATGACACAAGAGTCAAGATCAGGAGGCCGGCAGCTTCCTTGTCCCATGGGAGGTGCTTCATTTACACGCCTTCTACAGAGATGGCTGGCGTGTGGCTCCAGGAGAAGACAGCTCCTGGCAAACCTAACAGATGGGGCTGAAGCAGTAACAATGAACTGTGAACTTTACTGAACTATCAAACTAGGTGCAGAGGACACTGACCAAGCCAAACTCACAACTAAGCAAAAAACAAAACACAACTTGGAAGCTGCAAACAAAATGAGTTAAACAGAAATATGTTCTTGGTGCTTCATTCTGCAGAGACACTCTTAAAAAATAAAATTCATTTAGCTTAAATTAATAAAGCTAAATAAAGTCAGAGCAGGTCAGTAGGGAATTACTGGAGCATGTGATAGAAGATGCCCTGGGTGATCATTCCTGTTATAAGAGTGAAAACAGCCTGTCCCTTCACTGATGCAGCCCAGGTGATGTATCTCCTCCCAAAATAGTGTCTGTGCAAAAGATGAGAGGGAACGATCGCCTATTAATTTGGCTTTTAAGTCCAGATGAAGATCCTTGAAAATAGCCAAAGAGCCAAAAATACTGAGTAACTCCACATTCTGAGTGACTGTTTCTTCTCTCTATATATAGCGACTCAAAAATAGACATCTCTGATTCTGGGCTTGCAGGACTGAAGTATGATGATCACCATCGACTGGAGAGAAGATGTAGAATAAATCCCCACCATGTTGTCAGTTTGCTTAGATGCCACCACCTCTGCCAACTTCCTCAACACACGTAACCCTTCCCGTTATCCTAACCTGTTCAACATGCATGTGTGGTCTCTGTCTTTTCATTCGTCCCACAAATATTCATTGAGCTACAGCTTTATCTCAGAAGCTGTGTTCGAGGATATGGGTTAGAGGATATGTGTTATCAAATCTTTCCTCATGCAGCTTACAGTCTAACAGGAGTAATGATAGAAAAAATCAATTGATAAATTGATTGCAATTGTGGGAAGTGCTGAGAAGAAACTGGCGTTGGGGGTGGCAATTATCACCACCCCCAGAGAAAATAATATTCAAACTTGAACTTGAAGCTCTATATTTGGTAAATAGAACTTAGCAATGTTTTCAAAAACTAGATAAAAACACGCAGGATTTAGAGCATGTGTTTAAATAACTATAATTCTGCATCACATACAAGGGAATTAAATACCTGTTTTCTCGAGCAAGATGTCAGGGAAGGGCATTAGACTGCATCTTCCAGAAATTTAGGTGTTTATGGCTATTGGTGGTACGAAATACTCTCACAGAGCAAAGGCATAGAGAAAGGAAAGTAATTTCAGTCGCAATTTGAGATAATGTATGACCATTCCAAAAGCCACTTTTAATTAGGACAGCGCTGGCCTTCCCACGGTCAATACCACTCTTAAAACAGGTATAACATTCACTTAACTTTATTGACTTGCATTTATCTTTCTAACTAGAAGAGAAAGTGCTTATTTCTTTTTTAAAGCATTTGCCATATTTTCATGCTCTCCTCCTGTGTTTCCAAGAGTCAAAAAGGAGTTTCTCTCCAGTGCATTGAAAACAGAGTCTACAGGGGAAGAGAGAAAGCAGAATTTAGCCATTTCTTATTTGCTTTCGACCTTTTCCCCAAGAGAAGGACCTCAAAACAACAAAGAAGAGAATGGAAATCATCCTACGGGAAGTGAAGTTCAGGGCTGGGAAGATGATGGCAAGAGAAGCTGTGGTCTGTGTTATAAATAAATCATAAATTTATGCAACACTGGAATTAGATAGATGGCACATCTGAGATAAGCCCATCTACTATCTGACTACCATCAGCCACTTAGGCATCAGCTCCTACTCTGATTAGAACTAACCATCTGGACCCAGATCAACCATGCCCCACATACCATAAAACCCTGCAAATACTATAGTTATGGAATTAGATACAGTGACTTACAAGCAATCGTAGGTTACAGGAGAGAAGGCAAAACACTTGGAAATGGGTAAATGGACCAGTATCTACAAAGGGGGATGGGAGGATGGTACCCACAACGAAGTGATATATATGATGCCACGTGCCTGTATACAACAGGTTGCTAATGGATGGCTTGAAACCACTGGGAACGAGTAAAGGTGATCCTTAAGAGGTAGCATGTGTTCACCAGGAAAAAGCAATGGCAAGCAAATCCCCTTCTATTTCTTTAAGGTCCTAGACTGATGGGCTGAGTAATGCTGTAGACTGAGAGCAGTGTGATGCTGAGGCAACTGTGAGAAGATGAGGAATGTGGGATATAACTTAAGACTCATAGCTGATTCATCAACTTCCCCAGAGTGTTAACAAATGGAACAGCTGTGTACACGTATGTCCATATCTCCCAACAAGATGCATAAGCTCCAAGGAAGCAGGTCTTATGTTTGCAATTTATCATTTAATCTCCTGGGTTTCCTTGCACATAGTAACTTAGTAAATGCCGAATGGGGGGGTCATCAGCCCCAAACTGTTGGAAGAGGATAATTAATTGGAATAATGTGTAGAGACATTCTCCAAAAAGTATAAAACACTTGTACGGGGGCCATGGGCTATTAGAAAGCCAAGTCAGAGTCTCTGTCTCGAACATCTTTATCGACAGTGGAAAGGAAGACCTGAGAGATGTGTTTATCACATCTACAGGTGGCGCAGACCCGGAGTCAGCTCATAAGCAGAGTGACAGAATCATGATTCAAAATTATATTTATAGACTGCAAGAATAGGCTGAATTCTATTTTAGTAGTTGCTTCCTATGTGCCAGGCACTAAGCTACGTGTATTACATACACCAACTAATGAAGTTAAATGAGTTAATGGACAGTTCACATATCAAGGTTTTCAGCTTAAGGCTGAGGAAGTCATCAGATGGGAAGTGATGTGCAGGGTAGGGGAGATAGTGGCAAGAATAGTCCTGTTCTGTGCCATAAATAAATCATAAATTTCTGTAACATTAGAATTAGGTAAATGGCACATTTGAGATGAGCCCATCTACTATTTGTGTATCATGCAGGGACCAGCTCCTAGTCATTAAAATGAATAATCTGGGCCCAGATCAATCTGACTCTCCTGCACGTGAGATGAAATTATGGGATGGGTCTATTTGCAGGAATGCTAAGGAGCCTTGACGGTCATAGAAAAGACAAAGGTGGGTAGGGAACCCAAGCCAATAAGGAAGCCTTGGTCAGTGGAGGTGTGATGGGCAGAATAATGGTACCCACCCCCCAAAGATGTCCACATCCTATTCCCCAGAACCTGTGAATGTGTTACCTTACATGGCCAAAGGAACTTGGTAGATGTGATTAAATTAAGGATTTTACGTTGGAGAGACTGTACTGGCTTATCTAGGTGGGTGCAAAGTTATCACAGGTGTATTTAAAAGAGGTCAAAAACAGAGAAAAAGAAAATGTGAGGTTGCAGAGATGCACTTCGAAGGTCGGGGAAGGGGTCATGAGCTGAGGGGTATGGCAAACTCTAGAAACCAGAAAAGGCAAGAAAATGGATTCTCTACCAGAGCCTCCAGAAGGAATACAGCCTTGCTAACGCCACAATTTCGGCTCCAGAAGATTTGTTTCAGCCTCCAGAACCACAAGACAATAAATTAGTATTGCTTTCAGCCACTGAGTTTGCAGTCATTTGTGACAACAGGGACAGGAGACGAGTACAGGAGGGATGGCTAGTTCTGAGAAGGGTGGGTCTCTCTCACTCAAAGACTGGCCTTCTGGCCCTACCACTGGTAGTCACGTCTGAGCCCCGTGAGAAAGGTGGAGGGAGATTGGGAGGTGGGCGCCATCGAGCAGTGTCTGTTGGAAGGACTAACTGAAACAGAGACTTCACTTTTACAAAGCATAACGCTAAAGGCAAAAAGAAGCAAAACTTTCCAACTTCTCAGTCTTGACTCAGCTTTACCTCTGACCCCTCATCTATTCTGCCAGCCACTCCCATCGCTGCATCTACACACACCTGCAGGGTCCACTGCATCCACTGCCCCACTGGGGGCCAAGCCACCATCACATCCCACCTGAACCATTGCAGTGGCTCCCAGCTGGGCCCCCTGCTTCTGTCTGTGGCCTCTTCTCCCTTCTTGAAGCAAAGCCCAGAGGGCTCTCACGACACAAGGGAGATGAAGTCACCCCTCAGTAAATACTGTTCTCCCTGACGATTTCAGGACATGAGCTTCCAGGTAATAGCGGTGATGATGATGATGACAATGACAATGAGGACGGTGACGATGAAAACCTTGCTGAATGCTAGGCACCGAGCACACTGCTAAGCACTCCCATACGTGAACTCCTGATACCCTCACAACTCTATAACTTACTAGTACTAACTCCAATTTACAGATGAGAAATCTGGTAAAGGGAGGACCAGAGACTCACATCTCAATGAGGGTTGGCTTCCCATCACATTCAGACTAAATGCCCAAGTCCTTGTAATGCACCCCCCCAACACCTCACTCCGTCTTACAGCCCCTTTTTACTCTGACCTCACCCTCCTACTCACCTCCCTTCAGATCCTGCCTCTAACCCTCCAGCATCCCTGACACCTGTTTGCAGATTTCTCTGACCCCTGCCTATTAGTGTGAGACCCAGTCTGGCTGCTGAAAGGCACCACATGGTGTTTCCTGGACTTAAATCCTGGCCTGGACCCTCATTACAGGTCACCAAAAATACTCTTTTGCTGCTTCTTCCACGGCTTTGCACAAGCCATTGGGAGGCTTACCTTTCCGTATTTCCTCTGTCAGTTGACCTAGTACCCCCCTGGCTCCCCATGCTAGAATCAGGTATCATTCTGGATTCTCTGCACTGCATCCATATCCATAGAGCCCTCCATTCTCTGCATCCATATCCACAGAACCCTCCATTCTTCCTTCCAACTTTATTCAAGAACATCTGCTTCTCGCCACAAAAACCATCACCCTCGACTTAGTTCAAACACCATCTTTCCCCCACAAGGCCACCGCGGTAGCTTCCCAACCAGCCTCCCAGCCTTGACTCCTGCTTCTGTCTAATACATCACCCACCAGCAGAGTCAGAGCGAACTTTCTAAAATGCAAACTGAACTCTGTTTACAAGGTCTCAGTGATTCTCTATCACTTGCCAGGTGAAATCCCAACTTCCCCTGTGACCTTCCTTCTACCCATCTGGTCTCCTCTTACCCTTGGCCTTACTCTCCACAAGTCAACAAAACTTGCAACTCCCAACACACCCTCTGTTTCCTGTCTCTGTTCCTTTGCATGTGCTGTTGCTTCTGCCTCATGTCTTCCCTCCTTCCCTCTCCCTCACACTTGGTTTGCGTGGAGATCTTCCTTTCCCTTCTGCAAAGCTCTCCTCTGGCATCACCTTTTCCATAAGCATCCCCAAAGCTCTCTCCCTTTGACACCGTTAATCCCTCCTTCCTTTGTACAAATTTTGATTTGTGACATTTGTACGTCAAAGCATGTGGTAACTGCCTGTTGACATCATCTATCTCTCCTACAGAGTTTGAGCCCCCAAAGAGTAGAGGTCAGGTCCCACTCTTTTTGGCATGTCTCAATACACAGCACAGTGCCGAGAAACTTAATTAGCACACAGTAGGCACTGAAATAACACTTACTGAACAATGAACAAATACAAGAATGCATGCACATGAATGAATGAACGAAGAATTGTCTGTATGCTCTTGAGAAAATACCAGGACCTACATGTGGAATCTACAGAGAAGCATATATTGAGGAAATATGAGAAATGACTTTCCAACCACCCTTTTATTCAGCAGTGGAAGAGGATGGCCTCTAGGGGCCACCATGGAGCCCCAAGTCAGCAGGGGCCAGACCAGGAAGGATCCCAGGGCTGCGTGAAAGACTGACCCAAAAGTTCTGCAACTTCATCATGACTTTCTTTCCCACATTCCACTGAAGCTCTCTCCAAAGACTCATTTTAAACATTTGGGATTTCCCTAAGGATAATTAGAACCCAGTACCGAATATAGTTGGCAATCCAGAGGTTGCTATGACACTTCATAACTAATAATTGAATAAGGTCCTTAATCCACTCCCCCCGCCAACATAAGCTTGCCTGCCAAAACAGCAGGAGGAACATGCATCCCTCTATTCTGGGTAAACTACACAGAGCAGGGGCGCCTCACCGAACGTGTGCGTCCCAGACAAGGCTGTGTGTGTGCCGTGTCCATAAACCAAATCACGTTTCCAATGTGCTGTGATCTAAGAACAGCCTTTACTGCTTCCTGCAGGATATTTTGCTAAAGCTAATAAATCTCAGGGAAGAAAAGCAATTGCAGCCTAATTTGTCTGCTGAATTAATTCGGACTTTGGATTATCAAACTGACTTAAAGATAGAACATCCTGTATTCTATAGAATAAAAAGGATTATATCAAGGAACTATGTATACATACAGATTCTTTTTTTAATTTCTGTAGCTCAGTGAATATTCTTCTCCTTGTAGATTTCAGGACCTGAGCAGCTTCCAGGTAATAGTAACAATAACAATGATGATGATGGTGATGATGGTGGTGATGGTAGCAAATTTATGGTGAAGTATGTGTTGGAGCACTTGACATATATTAACTCCTGCAATTATCATAACAAACCTATAACATACCAGAATTGCTCCCACTTTACAGATGAGAAAACTGAGTCACAGAGAGCATAAGTAACTTATTTAATCATAGAATATGCCTATATTATACCGAATAAGAAATTATTATTTCAAGGAACTACATACACACACATATATTTACATACATAGCTCAGTAAACCTTGTTTTCATTGAAGATTTCAGGACATGAGCTTCCAGATAATAATAATGATAATAGCAAATTTATTGGCTACTAATTATGCATCAATCACGGTTCTGAGCATGTTCTTACATTACCTCCTGAAATCCTCAGAACAGCCCCATCAATTACCTGTACTACCCCCACTTTACAGGTGAGACGGATTTACTCCAAGTCACGGCTAGGAAAAGGGTGGACAAGGGGCCTGCACTCAGGCCACTTGGCTTCAGGGTCTGTGCCTTCAATCCTCACATCATCGCAGTAAGAAAATCACTACCAAAAAAGAAATACTTTCCTCGGCAGCTCCCTCCTGAACATTTTTCTTCATTTGCACGAAGTTGTGAAGGTGAATTTGAGACCATTCAATGTAGATTAATGAACTCCCTGTCTGTACATGAGCCTCTCTATTCGGTCCCTGGCTTCTCCTGACCAGTAGGCTGTTAGGCTCCATCTCACAACTTGAATCACATGAAATATTCCGAACGAGGCTGCGTTGGGTGTTCAGAGGTACTCCCCGGTACTGCTGTCCGTATTTCAACTACCTGTGAAACATTTCCTATAGACTGGAGTCTGGAGTTCTCAATGACAAAGAGAATAATGTAAGTGTAAGATGATGGTGATAATGAAGAAATACTCTGGTTGGTTTTGATCACCTGGGGTCCTCAGGAAGCCTGCCAGGACGTCTAAAGCATATTCTATCAGTGAAGGTCCATTCATCAATGCAGCCAGACATTCACTTTACAAGATTTAATATGGAAATACTATACTTAAAAAGATTTATAGAAAAGTCTCTTTCCTCATTGTTATCGGGTCGCCATGTCATTCTACAGCATATCAACTCTTTCCAAGCTTGCAATATCAGCAGGGCTAATCTATAATAACTAGACTATCTGAAGTTCACCCCACTGCCTGCACTGGAATCATAGAGACTCAATTATTAAGTGAGAAAAAAATTGAAAAGCCAAACTCATCATGGAGAGTTGGTGTCAGGATATCAACGGAAGGACTGGGGAGATCGCAACGGGACCCTCAAACGCTCAGGAGGCGTAGGCCCCAGAGGTAGAGCCTGTCATTGACCGACCCCAGAGTCTGAGCAAAGGTCTCCCCAGGCCTATTCTATTCTCCTTTGTTACCCCTTTGAGATGATCGGGCACATTTGGAATTTCAGAACAGCTCTTTCAAATGGATTCTCAGACTCAATGGGTGTATATGGGTGGAGGTTTCTCTCCTTCAGAGCCTACCCAGTGTCGATTCAAAAAGAACCCACAACCTGAAAGTTGAGAATGATGTTTTCTTTGGTGGACAAAACTGAGGACTAAGCCTGAAAGCCAGCCTCTCAGAGAGCTCTGAGGGCCTGCTCCGAAGAGGTGAGGGAGGGGCCGGGATATAGAGGAGTTTTGCAGCAAAGACCAGGTGGTCGGAACTTCAAAAGTTCACTGTTGATTAAAGAAAACCAGACATCTCAAGTTAATGAATCTAGCACTTTTCTATGTATGGGAAGATGCAAGAGTCTGGGCTCATTGGAATCATTCGTTTGATACATACCTTAGCTATCTAGGGTCAGTATCCTGCTTTTTCTCCATCCTGAATTCCCTCAGGTGCACCGTCGCGGGGCGGGGGGGGGGGGGGGGGGGGGTGGGGGGGTGGGGGTGGGGGTGGCGGGGGAGGGGGTGGCTGCAGGGCCTGAGGGCTTAGGGGTGTTGAGGGGAGGCAGCCTGTTTGTCTCCAACCTGAGTTCCCTCTGGGCTCATCCTCTGGGGCGGCTGTAGTGGCTGGATGGCTGCAACATCCTTTGTTAACTGATATGGCAGCAACATGTCTTTCATTCACACCCGGTTTCTCTACCTCCTAAACCCTCCCCCTCCCTCTCCTCCTGATCCCCTTCCTTCTCTCTCCTTCCATCCCTCCTATCCTTCCATACCTCTCTCCTGCCCCCTTCCCTTTTCCCTCTCTCTTCCTCTCTCAGTCTCCATTCTCTCATCTCTCTCTCTCTCTCTCCCTCCCTGCCTCTCTCTGCCCATCTATCATCTCCCCCTCTGCCCCTTCTCTCTTTCTCTCCATCCTTCCATTTCCTTGTGTACCTGTCTTGCCTTCTCGTATGTGCCTTTCTCAGAGAAAGAGAGAGAGAGAACAACTAGCCACAGTACAAACTAAAATACCACTTAAGCCAACAAGTTTCTAAAAGTCGGCAACAGGAAGTGTGTGAAGTATACCCAGGGGTCGCCAGGGGCTGAGGGGGGTCAGGGAGGAACGGGGAGTGACTACTGGGTGAGTAGGGAGTTTCCTTTTGGAAGGTGACTGTACAAGTGTCACTGAACTGTATACTTCAAAACGGTTGATTTTATGTTATGCAAATTCTACCTCAATTTAAAAAGTCTGAAGTGTAATGGCGATTAACTGCTTTATCCCTGAAGAAGGAAGAGAATTTGAAATTCTTTCTCAAATGGAAATAATCTTTGCTCAGGTTCATGCTCTCTCTCCCCGCAACGCCCCCCCCCCCTCCACTTCCTGGTACCTATAGATCCAATTCTGTACAAAGCCACCAACCGACATGGCTACAGAATGCATCACACTGTTTTTAAAACAAAAGGATTTTCTTAACAACAACAAAAATAATAATGAAGAAAACCGCATGCATTAGATGTAAGCTTGTATATCTTCCATGGGGAGTTGAAGTTGTGACTATTTGTCTCTTGGCTCCAGGCACCCACCCTACAGGACACCACACACACACACACACACACACACACACACACACACACACACACACACACACACACACACACACACACACACACACAGACACACACACACACACACACACACACCCCTGCAACCCAAGGCGGCCAGAGCGGCCTGAGGAAGTCCTGGGAGGTTGGGCCAGGGGGATTGAAAGCTAATTTTAAACTACACCCGATTCTCAACGTAACTGAAACATTCAGGAGAGGGCATTCAATGATCAAGAGCATTGAAATGAGAAAACGATGATTTTAGAGTATTCCTCTTCCAGCTCAGCAACTGATGCTTCAAGGGAGAGCCAAATGCTACCTCCTCCAGACTCTCTGCTCCCTGACCCGACCTGCCTCCCTCTCTGCAGTTGGAAATATGTTCTTGTCTGACTTGCCACCCTAAAAAGAGACCTTGGACAGAAAGCCCTGGCTTAGCTATCTACTCAAATTTCAGCTTCATGTTTTAAAAAATGGTATTTTCAGATAATTACATCGTTTCACTCCCACTATAAAAGTTATGTCTGTTCATTGTGGAGGATTGAGAAGATATTTAATAACATGTAGGAAAACTATTAGACTCATCCATAATTTCAATACCTCAGGGATAATACTTAATATTGCAGAAGCTTCTTTTTTGTATTCTATTTCAAATCTTGAGATAGATGCAGATAAACATAAATCTCTATAAATAGCCTTTTTTAAAACAGAAATTAGATCACACTGCAAATAGTACTGTGTTACTTGTTTGTTTGTTTCCATTTAATAATATCCCAGGAACATTTTTCCATCTCATTAAACATTGTCCTGAGGCATCATTTATAACGGCTACAAGGTCATTTCATCATATAAGAAAAGGAAATGTAATTTGTTTCTCCCATAGCTGTTGTTGAACATGTAGGTTGTTTAATTTTTTTAATACCATACACATTGCTACAATAAACAACTCTGTAGATAAACCTTTGTACAGAGTTATAATCCCCTCTGCTTCCATACACACACACACACACACACACACACCACACACACACACACACCACACACACACACACACACACACACACACACACACCCCACACACACCCACAAACACCCACACACACACACACCCCTCTTGCGGTATACCAGGGTTTTTCAACCTGGGCACTGGTTACATTTGAAGCTGGAAATATTTTGTGATAAGAGGCCCTCCTGTGCACTGTGGGATGTTTAGCAGCATCCCTGGCCTCTACCCACTGGGTACCACTGCATCCCTCCCCCAGCTGTGACACTAGAAATGTCTCCGTACATTGTGCCGTGTCCCCTAGGTATGATCCCCCCCGTTGAGCACCACTGGGATGTAATAACGGATGTGCAAACACTGGGTGGAATGAGATGCAACCTTTCCACACCTTTGATGCTTTACCTCTAAAACACACCTGCCCAAGGTGGGGAGAGCGTACACTGTCTCCTCACCCAGGCACCTCTTACACAGACACTCTGCCCAGACACACACCTGTCTCCCATCCCTTCAGACCCGTGATCCCGACTCTCTTGGTATTACTAAGATTAAGTGTGGGTCGCTGATCGCGGCTCCTTACTTCGCCTCCTTTCTGATTTCCCTCTGGACCTACGGCCTTCCTACTGCTGTGGAGCTGTGTCTCAGCTGACCTTTCGCTCCATGGCTGGTCTTACTGGACAGGCCAGCCTCCTCCAGCTCACCTCCTGCATCAGCATCTGTCCTTTCCCTGTGTCTCATTTCTGGCCTTTATCTCCCCCACACATCCCTGCGGTGGCAAGAAGCCTCACCTCTTACAGGGATAAAGCCAGGATTTATGATCAGACTTTTAAAAAGCATCTCTGCCGCTCTCGGAAGGCAGAGTCAGATACATGAGACAAATATTTATGTTATTATCAGAGAAAATTGGGTAGGGAGAGGAGAGACAGATGGGAAGTAAATTTCACTGACCTGAGAGAGGGAAAATGAGCTAAAAGGAGAGATCTAGGTCCCCAACACTAGCAGGATGGGACGGGAGTGCAGGTCTATTGGATGGGGCTTGTGATAACGGGGAGAGGTCGGCTAACATGTGCCAGAGTCTGGCTTGGTTTACAGTGTAAAACTGGCATAGAGATAAGCTAGGGCTGAGATAAACCTATATATTGAAAAGATACATGGAGAAGTCCGTTTGTGATGATTAGTGTTTTGATAAGTTTGCCCTGATCGATTTTTTTAATCTCAAGCACCCACGTTTCCTTGTGTACCAGTGACATTCCTGGGGATGCTGGGAGGCAGAAGCTCACCGAATACAATATTATTCCCACATTATGCAAAATATATTTGAGTCACCTCCGTGCTCATGACCATAATGAATGTGTCAAAGTTTGCTGAAAATCTTGTTTAAAAGTACATTTCCTTCCTTCTAAGAAGCATTCCCCTGACAACAAAACTCTGATTCAAAATTCATAACCTCCTTAAAAGTAGAACTTCTTTGAATAAAACCGTGCAGTCCTCAGATGTGCAAACATTTTCGTATTCACGTAATACATTTTTCTTGTTCACCACAGTTTGTCAGAATTTCTTTTTTTCAAATCAACAGTCCACAGAGGACTCTAGGCTCCTTTTCCCACAGAGAACAGCTGGAGATGGAGGAGCAGAGATGTGAGATGCCCTCTATCTCCTCCCTGAAGAGGATGCAGTGGGAACCAATGCCATGGGGTGGCTGGGGATTCCTAAAATTGCATCCACACGCCTCTGGGCTTCTCCTGTTTATCCCAATATTCATTTCTCTCCAAGTCTGCTGACACCCAGCTTTCATTTGATTGACTTACAAATTGAAGTATAAATTATGTTTTCTACTGCCTAGCAATTAGCCATTAAGGAACAGTATAGTCAAAATACAAAGACAGAAGACATTCGTCTTACAACAAGAGACCACTGGAAGAAAGCATCCTCCAACCCTCTACGCTTCGGGCTTAAAGTAAGTGCCCTTGGATGCAGGTCTAGACTTTTAAAATGACGATTCTATTTACTCCCTGCCCTATCTCAGCTTCTTCCCTTGCATAAAGCACTCAGAGACCGCCAAACACATCTTCTTCATTTTCCCCAATCTTCGCCTTTTCAATTGTCTCTCTCTCGGAGAATCATTTCTCTGATCCGTGCAGTAATATTGGTTCAAAGGCTGTCAATTGTGCCAGTGAATGGCGATGAAATAATTAGCAGCTCAGGGTGGGAACTTTCCTATGAGCAAACTCCAGTACACTAAAAATGAGAGATGTGACGAACCTAGGCTGTTGGCGGCATTATCTGTAATAAAGACCATCCTTCAAGTTGCAAGCTAATTTTCCAAACTCACTCTTTTATCCTGATGTAGTTGTTTTTTTTTTTAACCCCTCTTTAATGTTGAAATTTTTTCCAGCCTAACATCTCATCAAAAGACTGCATTTCCTTTGTTCATCCTTGATTTGGAAACACTAATTCTTTAATTTACTTATTCTTACCGTAAAAATAGTACATGCCCATCACAGAAAATGTTGAAAGCATAAAAATGTATAAAGAAGTAGGAAAAAAAAAATCCCCTCATCATCAAATCACCCAGAGGCAATCACTATTACAAACTTTGCTGTATTTCCCATCTTTGCTACTATGCATTTTTAACATACATGAGAAATTACTGTATGTATAATTTTGCTGAAGATACGTTTTTGTTAAACTGCTGAAGAGAAAGGAAACGAAGCTCCTGTTCATTGATTACTCAGAGTTAAAACAGGCATGCCAATGGGAGAAAAGGACAATGAGGCTTTATGTGATTAATCTGAAATGAAGATTAAAATCACTGTTAGCTGCAAAACAAGGAAATTAAGTGACTGTCACAAACAACCTGAAACAGCTCAGTGGGATCCATTAAGATTTTTTAACAGCTCAGTGAAATCTAACATCTACCTGACAGCCCCGAAGGGGACGGGTGGGAGCAAACCTGCATCCTTCACTTCGATTGTCTTTGTGCATTAAACAAGCAAACGTTTTTTTGTTTTTTTTTTTTTAACTGATTGATGGTCCAAGAAAACTGAACTGACCTCCACCTTCAATTAACTCAGTTTGAGATCATGCCTATCCCTGGCACAGTTTGTCTTCATAATCTGAGATAATAAGTGCTTTAAAGGCTTCACAAGACAAAAATCGGTGTATGTGTACCGTGTGCAAAAGAGAATACAATGCTGGGAAACGTCATGTCATCTATGAAGGATGAGAATGATGCGATACCTGTAGCTACCCCAGATGTACAGGTGTACGCGCGCGCCCAACGCAGGCAGGAGAGCATCAATCTGAATGTTTTCTGAAATGATGTTGGCATGGGGCCCACCTTAGCTCCAGAGCCCCCAGTGGCTTCCTTGTTCAGGACTCTGGTTCCAGACACTTGGTAGAAATGGACTTGAATGAACTTTTCCTTCTTTGCCTTCTTCGTTTCTTCCCAAGCTCCTTCCTTGTCCCTCTATCCCTTCAATATTTATTGAGCGGCGAATATGCAGAGGCACAGGTAGGTGACGGAGAAGCAAGGATGAACACGGGATGAGTTTCAGGCTCTAAGGAGCTCACACAGAGGGAACTCACATGTCAGCGGGGACGCTGTACACAAGGAGGCAAAGAGTAGTGATAACTTACAATAGCAAAGCACATGCCTGGGAGGTGTAAGAAAATCACGGAGTGCTTCAAGAAGGAGGGGACATTGGGTCTTGAGAAAGAACTCAACATTTGTGTTAGAGTTCAGAAAATTGAAGGTTTAGAACAAAGTTTAGAAAATTTAAGAAAAAATTGCCTTGGGCTGAAGGGAGCTGACTAGGGTCATTGCAAAGATAACCCTGAGGATGTGAGGAACACTGCCCGGATTGGGCAGAAATGGTCACAGTGAAAGTTCTGCAAACGGTCTTTGGTTTTGGGGGAGGAAGTGTCCAGGCCCATACTCTTGCTCCAAAATTACTTCCCTTCAGGTCCCCAGAAATTGCAATGCAATGGTTTTTTCCACATAGAGATCCTTCCTGGTTTTCAGATAATACTCGAGGATAAAACTCCAACAAGGGAAAGCTTATCAATCTTTCAGAGACAACCAACTATCTCAACTACAGACGATGTGAAGATGTGAATTCCAATCCCCTCCCGTGTGTTATCACTTAGGAATGAGCTCCCATTTCTCACCCTACTTTACTGCCCCCAGATTTGCAGATACCTTCCCCAAATAAGCAGCTGCTAATAGGTTTCCTCAGTCCTAGAAGTCTCCTTAAGAGATACTCTTCTTTCTCTATTACTACAATGAGAATGGTTTAGTAAGGTGATTGCAAGACAGACGGCCTAGGTTTATATCCAGACTCAACCACTCACTAGCCAAGCCAGGGCATGCTGAATTGTCTCCCCAGGGCTCCATTACCCATCCATAAAATGGAGAAAAATGGAAGTGCTTCCCTCATGAGGTTAAGGGCATGATGTATAACCCGTAAGTCCTCAGCCAATGTTAGTTATCCTTATGACCTAGAAATTGGATTACTCTTATTACAAGATCAAAGGAAGCCCTTTGGGTCCAGTGTAATCTGTTTTAGGCTTTGACCTGTGGTCCTTGTTTAACCTTGACCATTCATTCATTCATTCATTCATTCATTCATTTGTCAAATATTTTCTGAGCATCTTCTAAGAATTAGCTATTAGTAATACAACTTTCTAAAGGGGAAAACACACATCTCATCTTACAAGAAGTTCTGTTTTCTATGTGCCTATCCTCAAACTAAAGAAAGTAGCAAGGAAGCAGACTGAAAACCCATTCTCTTTATTGAGTAGTCAAATGAACGGATTTATGTTTGGCCAGCTGAAACTCTTATTTGACCAAGTATAAAGATAGAATCAGTAGAGAGGCCAGGCAGAAAGAGAAAGAGGAGAAGACTCAACAATGACTTTGGAGTCAGAAGAAGAACGATTTGCAGAAATTTAAGGTGAGGGACAATCGTGTAAATGATCATCACAGAATGTGCAAAGGCAGGCAGTGTCAGCAATGACACCCCAAGACAAATGGCACCCCACTTACTGGAATTCCATCATTACTTCCTTGATAATGGCAATGCTTAAAAATTGGGGAAACTAATTTGGTTCCAAAATCAGTTATTACCAGCACTGTACCTGTTTATTTCCTGTGTATTATAAGTAAATTGCATAATGATGACAACAGTGGGCATTAAACTGCTGCAGCAGGACAAGGCACTGAGGAACGCTGGGGGTTTCCACACAGCATGTTATTTTTTTTTTTTTTTTTTAATTTTTAAAAAAATTTGTGGGCTGCGCCGTGTGGCATGTGGGATCGTAGCTACCTGACCAGGGATCGAACCCGCACCCCCTTGCAGTGGAAGTGAGGAGTCTTAACCACTGGACTGCCAGGGAAGTCCCCACACAGCATGCTTCTTTCATTTGATTTTTCCTTTAAAAGCACAGTTTTTAGTTTAGGGTTCTTAGTACATAACATGGGCCAACACTCTCTCCCAAGAGGCCTTTGTATGATGCCCTCTCATCTGTTCTGTTTTCTCCTCTCTTCCTCATTTGTAGTGTAATTTCTTTCAGGAAAAAAAAAAAAAAAAAAAAAGTAGAAGGAAAGAAGGAACAAAACAAGTAAGGAGGGAGAAAGGAAGGAAGGCATTAACAGTGAGAAGAAAAAAGTTCCCCTCCACATCAGGCTGGGCACTTCCCCAAAGAGCAGCGACTGGTTTCAAGAACAATCTGAGAATGGATATTTTGATAATCGGGGCCTTGAGCTCTATAAACTGTTGTTGGGTGATCTTCCTGGCTCAATAAAATCAAGGGCTTGCCAGGGCTGTGTTTTGATGTGGAGAAGGATGAGAAAATAAATCCACCTAATGGAAAATTACAGAGGAGCCGTCCTTCCTTTGCATAAATGAGAAACTCAGACAACTTGGTTTTGAGGACGTTGCTGCACTTTGTTCTAAAAAGTAGACACCGCTTTTGTTGTCTCATTACGAGATGATAAATATTCATGCTGGTGAATTACCGCTCGCTAATGGCCCACTATTTGGCACACCTGTTGTGGCCCGTCTCTAAAATAGCAGCGAGAGTTTAGGATGACAACGCTGGCAGGTGTTAAGAATGGGATATTGTGACGAGCACAGGGAAACAACAAATCTCAAGTTCCTGATTAAACCAAGGTTTCCCAGGTGAGCCCCTCTTTGCTGGCACTCATCTTCGAACACGTTTCCCATTTTTCAAACCGGGAGAGACTCTGAAGCCCCTGCATTAGTTGTCAGAACAGTCATTCACGTTTCTTCATTCGCGCATCTCACCCACGTTCTGCAATTGTAGGGGTTACATGTTTGACCTCTGGAACCAGGCTCTCTGAGTTCAAAGCCTTGGGGTACCACATCCTAGCTATTTGGGCTTGGGCATGTCACATAAGCCACCCGGGTCTTCTTTTGTGCTTTTATAAGATGGGGGCAGCAAGAGGATGAACCTTCATAGCAGGGATTCTCAAGCTCCACAGTACTGACATTTGGGGCCAGATCCGTCTTTACTGTGGGGATGCCCCGGGCATCGTAGGATGTTTGGCAGCATTCCTCATCTATGCCCACCAGCTGCCAGTAGCACCAGCGAACCCCTACCATTTTGTGACAACCAAAAATGTCTCTAGCCAGACATCGCTGAATGTCCCCAAAGAACAAAATCAATCCTGGTTGTGAACCCTGCCCTATAGAGCGGTTCTGAAGAGAGAATTATTACATTTATAGGGCCTAGAACAATGTTGGAGGCACACAAAGCACTCCCTGTGGTTAGCTATTATTTGCCCAGTCGTTTGGGCGGGATACAAGTTTGAATCAAGTGAGACCTCTTCCCTTATAGAATGTACACAGTACTTCATTTTCTTTTTTGCACCTGTCACGCCCAGAAATGATCTTCTTTATTTAGGTGTTGACTTGTTAATATCTGTCTCCCCGCCATAAGCACAGAAGCCCAGGGGTGATCGCAACCTCATTTGCCACGTTAGCCACGGTAAGCCCCACAACCAGCGCAGAGCCTGGAACACAGCAGGCGCTCGAGAGGCATCTATTTTCCCCAACACTCTTTACTTAAAGATAAATTTCATGGGTAATTAATAGGTCAATTTTTGGCATGCAAATTACCATTTCTAAACTAATGACAGTCTGACCAAGAATGCCCCATGTTCTTTTTACCAACTGCTACTGTGCTTAGCAATTTTTTTTTTTTCCTACAGGAAAATCAAAGGTCAATTTTTGAGTGACAACAAATTCTTAATCATGTGGTTCATTGTCATTTTTCTCAATAATTTTTTCTCAAAAATTTTAGATAATTTTTTTCTTAAAAATTTTAATTTCTCAATGATTTTGAAGTATCTGAGGCAAGGGTATTCAATGATGACTTTTCTTTCAAAATTAGCAAGTTTTCAAAAGTCCATTTGTGATAGCACTGTGCAAACCACCCAAAGAGAGACTCAACCAATGTCAACCCCACCCTCCAGTAACTGAGGAAATGTGGGAAGACGGAAGTGTAAGTATGCTGGGTTCCCGAGTTCAGGCTTCTGCTCAATGAATCGGATCGCTAGGTGGTTCTGAGGCATCTAAATCAGCGATTTGCATGTCCACCAGCAGTCATAACGTCAGGAGTATTGTTTACGACCAGCACTTTCTTCTAAAGAGAAATAAATGAGACCATACACAAGTGCGGGTGAAACATTTATTCCGTTACTGTAGGTGAGTGCTGGATTGCAATGTGAATGCATTTCTTATTACTGGTCACAGTAAAAAAAAAATTTAAAGTTTCAAAGACATCAGTGAAAGTTTCCATTTGAGAACTCAGATCTAATAAACAGAGTAGAAAGACAATTTTTATAGGGTGTTGATTTAATTGCACATGGGGGTTCATGAGCATTATGAACTAAATAAAGGGTATCCTTCATCAACCAGGGATAACCACAAAGCATCTTTTTAAAGGCAGACGTGGAAGAATGAAGTCCAGGAGGCTGACCAGAAGAAATCCGCAAATGCATTATTTTACCATAAAAGTTTATGAAAGCTTTCCATGCTAGTTCCCAATATACATGCTCTTTCTTTTCTTGGGGGCTTACCCACTTTCTCTCTCGTATTCTACAAGTTTTTAACTTGTAGAATATGGAAATTGCCTACTATTTGACCACTGTGACAGGACCACTTTTTGATTGTGTTATTAAGAAAAGATTTTAATCACTCCATCTGAAAATCGATCACCATTCAAGACTTATCCCTTACAATCAATTGCTTATTTTATGCCAAGTAACACAAAAACTTTCAATAATAAAAGCTGAGAGCGTGCAGGAGGCTAGACTCATTAAAGGTGACAGAATGGAGGATAATTTTCAGTTTCTCATTTTTAACTCATAAATAGCATCCCTATCCATTATTTATCTATTTTCAAATTTAATTAATGGTTCTGGTAATAATTGCATAATTTCTATGGCCATAGAGAAAGCAGTCTGCATGTAGATAATAGGGCATTTTAATATTTATGAAGTTCAAAGTTTTCTATAAATAGAGAAATTCAGAAATTATCACCAGATCTAAAATTATATTGGAAGATAGATGAATAATTAATAACAAAGGCATGTGGTCATTGGGAACACACAAAACAGAAGTAATGAATGTATACATCACCACAATGACCAAGCCAGTTGTGCAAGGTGGCTCCATTTTGGGGGTCACCTCTGGACACACGGCTATCTGGAAGGAAGGGCAACTTTGCTTGGACCTCAGAATTATTTTCACTGCTAATAGTAATTTTTGAACATAAGACAGCAAAGTTGGTATTCTTGGGGGCTATCATGACCTACTATCTCTTTTCCTTCTGGCAGAATTCCTGATTTGTTGTTGGGGCAGGTGTAACTAAACCAAGAAGCCAGTATAGCAGGCTGGGCAAAGTGCAGTGAATTCTGACTCTCTGGGTTCAGTTCTCATTCCTCCATTCATTCACCATGTGAAACTGGTACAAATTGCCTTGCCTCTCTGTTAGCATAGGTGTCTCTGGGGTGCATGAATCCCTGTTATTTCTAGTCTGCCGCCTGGGGAGCAAGGCTACCTCTGGCAAGAGAAAGCCATTGGGCAAAGAGACGCAGGTTGGCTGTTGGAAGTCAGGTTGGAGCACACTGAAGAAGAAGGAGGAGCTGTGGGCAGGTGTGGTGAATCATGGTGGGTCCCTACATAGCTTCACTTGGGTCTCCGGAAAAACCAATCTCGTGATGACAGGGTTGGCACTCTGGGTCAGCCCAACCTTCAGGGAGGGGATTGTGGCTGCAGGTGAAATTCCATTACTTGGCCAATGATTTAATCAATCATGGCTATATAATGAAACCCCAATAAAAACTCTGGAAACTGAGGCCCAGTGGTGTTTCCTGATTGGTGAACATTTTGATGTACCAGGAGAGTAACGCAACTAGAGTCCATGAAGACAGAAACTTCTGCCCCTGGCACCCTCTCAGTCCTTGCCCTATGTACCCTTCACCTGACTGTTTATTTGTGTCATTTATAATAAAACATTTGTAATAAAAGTACAGCACTTCCCCTAGTTCTGTGAGTTGTTTTTAGCAAATTATTGAACCCAAAGGGGGGTGATGGGGCAGAAGTGTGGGTGGCTTGAGGACGTCCAAAACTTGTGGCTGGCATGTGAAGAGAGGTCAGTCTTGTGAAGGAATTTGCCCATAACTTGTGGGGTCTGTGCTAACTCCAGGTAGTTGCTGTCAGAACTGAACTGGCCTTCAGGACACCCAGTTGGTGTCAGAGAACTGGTGTCTCTTAAGACCAGGGGGGAACTGGTAGCATCCCCGACGACAGTATGAACCATGGTTTCCTCTTCCATCAAAATAGGAATGATAATAAGGCAATGACTACATTCTGGGGTTACTTGGCAGAGGCTGTTCAGATAATACCTAAGTCCTTAGCCAGCCCATAAACACTCAGTAAATGAGCCCTTTTATTCCCAATTACGAGATGAGAAAACCGAGGCTCAGAGAAGCTGAGATCACTTCTGCAGACTGTGGCAGAACGCGGCAGAACACATACTCACACAGATCACTCCCATGATCTGTCTCTCCTGCCTACACAGCCCCCACGGGTTCCCCATGGCACTTTCTAACAAAGGGCACTAGAAGGTAATAAAAATTCCACTTGAATAGACACACATGGTCCAACATGCCTCTCAGAGCATCCTTGTGCTTCCACACGCTCTGGTCTTAACGGCAGTCCTTGCGCAAGGGCCTCAAAGAGATAAAACCTTGGGTCAAAGTTTCATCGAAACACAGCAAGGGGAAGGCTGGCTTCGGATGATTTATTTTCTTATACCTGCAAAAGCACGTCTATATGCACCAACACACACACACACCCACACACAGAGCTGTACGATGCTTAAAAATCTAGACTGCACGAAAGAAAAAATAAAGTTGCCAATTTTGCGATCCCAACACTAACCCTAGGAATGTGAGATGGATCTGGAACAAAGGCATTTTCCCACAAGCAGGGCTTATATTCTTGCCCTCCCCTTGCAGAGGGCGCATCAGAATGGAAATGCAGGTACAGCAGCCAGCCTCTGGCAATGGCTGATTTCAGATGCTTCACAGGTGCTCATACCTTGTTTTTCTGAGCAGGATCAAATCCTAAGATTTTAAACCCAAACTCTAAGAGCACAGCCACGAGACTCTCAAGGACAAAATGATTATCTCAGATCTCCAGAAACTGAGCCATGTGCGAAACAGCTATGGGAAGTGAAGGGTCACTTGTGGATTTTGATTTTACTTCAGCTTTGAAAGAATATAAATCTCTTGCTGGTTTAAGACAGTGGTTTGTAGCTGGATAAACTCTAGCTGAAATCATTGCCTCCCTCCTCTGAAACAATCATTTGGGGACCAAGTTATTTTGTTCATTCAAATTATTTCCTTTTTATAATTTTTAATATTTCACAGGATATTTTAAGTTGTGTGACTTAGCTTAAAGAAGCAACTTTTTATTGAGGTAAAACATATATACCAAAAGTGCACAATTGCACTCTTTTAAATAGCACTCAAATGCATCTTAACTTTTAAGCAGAAAATCAATTTCAGGTTTTCTAGTTTCAACGTGTTTTCTAAGATGTATATTTGCTATAAAACGTTAATGTTGGAAGTAATGCATGACAAGATACCTGTGAGTTCATTCATGTATTCAAACCACAGATATGTATGGAGTGCCAAACGTGTACCTGGCAGTGCTGTGCGTCAGTGAAGAAGACAGAAAAGGTCCCTACCTTCAGGGCGCCTACAGATAGTGGAGGAGAAATGATACCAAAAGAAAACAATAACATAAAAATGCACATAATGATTAATTGTGACAAGAGCTCCAAAGGAAAGATACAGGGTGTGATGACACAGAATAACAGGAGGATGGGTCACGTTTAGGAGTGAATCAAATTAAAATGCAAACACAAAGCAATGTCATTTTCCTGAGTTCACCAGTCTCCCCAGCACCTTGTCCTTTTGTCGTGGGGACCTGCTAAAGCCACAACAAAGGGTGTGCTTGTAAATATCTGAGAGGAAGGAAAGAGAGAGAAACTGGCCCTGAGGTCCAAGCATAGTGTACAATACATGGAAACTTTCACGTGCGGACTCAAACCATATTCATTCCACTTCAAAAACTCTGAAAGGTGGAAGGATCTGCCTGCCGTGATGGAACGGGAGAGAAAAGGGCCTGGTCCGGAAAAAGGTGAGCCAGGAGCACCTGCTGAGTTAAGAGCCAGAGCTTATCTTGATGGAAAGTCCAGTGCATTAAAAAGTACTAACAACTAGGTCCAGGATATTAAACACATAGTAAGTTAGATACAGCCCACTACGTAATTAAAAGTACCCTCCTTATCCCTTAAGAGATATCTGTGAAGGGCTCCACTTTGTGTTAAACGACAGTGCTTTCTGGAATAAAGTGTTTTTCTTTTAGGGATCTATTCACAAAAGCTGGTGTTCACATATAGGGACCACCTACACTGCATGAGTATCTATGACTTATTCTATTTCTTGTGTGTCCCCCGATGGCCCCTGCTGGGATGAGAGTCTTATTTTAATCTGGTATTTTTCCTTCATAGCGCTTACAACAATTATAATTCATTCAAGATACGTTTGTTTAATGCAAGTCTCTCCTGAGAGCTGTAAGTCAAAACTGTGATGGCTCATTTACAGCTGTACACCCATTTCTTAGGCGGGAATATAGTGCCCTCTCCCTTGCCCCTAACTTGCTTGCCCCCTCTCCCTCCCTCTCTCTTTCTCTCTGTAGGTATAGGCATAGATATACATAAATATAAAGATAAATGTGTAAGTATAGGTATAGATATAAACATACCATCGTAGAGATATAGCTAGAGACATAGAGACTTAGATTATAGACATACAGATAAAGGCATGGATATAGAGTAGTATAGCTATGGACATAGATGAAAGTATAGATACAGAAATAAAGGTATAGAGACAGATAAGGATAGAGACATAGAGCTATAGGTCTACAGACATACAGCTAGATGCAGATACATAGATAAAGATACATAGATATAGATACAGACATGTAGGTACTATTTGCTGAGTAAATGGATAGCTCATGATCACTTTGCTCACATACTGATCTTAATCATTCCCTATCACTGCTGCCCAATCATAAAACCATGCATTTGTTGAACACTCATCATTCTTCCAACCTCTCTCAAAACAGTTTACCTTATTTGGACCTCAGCAACCCACTGATGTCAGCAAGCTGGGCAGGCGTTCTAGCTCCTCGTTTCAAAGATGAGAAGGTGAGGCTCTGCTCTGCCCACGGTCACACAGCCAGCAGGTGGACCAGCCATTATATAAACACAGAACTGTGAATTTCGAGTCACGGTTCTGTTCTCCACTCCAACATCAGTTGGTCCATTCAAGTTTTCCGGCTCCGAATGGCTCCTGACCTCACAGAAAAACATGGGCTTTCAAACACCCTTTCCAATAATGCGCTCCCAGAATGAGGTTTGTCCCGGAATTTTCAATCTACAGCATCATTTTCTGACCCATCCACAACTTGGCTGAGGATGGGAACAGGCTGAGCTTTTCAAAATTCTACTACTGTGGAGGTGCCAAGTATCAATAATGCGCTTTAAAAAAAAACCCTTAATTTCCAAAAATAGTTCAGCAGATGGAGAAAAGAGAAGGAACTGACCTCCAAACGACCAAATAACCCTAAAAGTATTATGTATTTCCCTCCTGTAGGAAATAATTCTTTTTTCCCATTTTGATGTTAAGCAAATAACGGCACAGCATTAATGACTTCCGTATTTGTCTAAATTTTATGTTCCTTTGGCAAAGTGTGCCACTGCATACACAGCTTCTGAACACGTCTCATCTTCTGTGGAGGTAGAGGCCACCGCAGTTGGATTATGTGAAGGAGCAATGGCAGTGAAAGACCGCCAATCTCCAGGAGATGGGAGGCTGCATAGAATGAACGGCCGCTGCCTCGGGGAAGAGAATCTTAGGTCCTCAGAGAAACGCTATGAGAACTGATCATTCTACTGCACAACTGATCATCCTAACAAGCCGGAGACTGAGTGGTGCCGTCTTGCAAAATGCATGGCCTTCAGTGTCACCACATCTGGAAAAGTCGAGGATGCATTCATGGCTGAGCTCTGTGTATTCTACGCGACACATAGGGGGCCATCACCCGTCAAGGAGAGGGAGCGTGTTTTTCCACATAATGCTGAATCCTTGGTTCGCCTGGGATTTCACTTTCCTGCACAAAGAATGCGTGCACCCAATGTATGTACAACCTTGGGCACATACGGTACATCATCCTTGTGCACTTTCAATTTTAGTCTGTGGAAAGTGAGTTAAACCATTGCATTTTATAATATAGTCAGCTGGCCTTCCTGATATTTTACATGAGTTTCATTAATCATTATTAAATAAATAAATCCCTGTAACTACTGGAGCAACTATAACAGTAGCTCATGTGCAGAGGGGCCAGATCCCAAATTAATGACTTGCTCTTCTGGGGATGACAGTCTGCCATTTAGAGGGCCCACCTCTTTGATCCTAATGTTAGATACCACTACCCACATCAATATCTGTTTTTCCTTCCCCTTCTGGCTGCAGGAAACTTTAGCTCCAGACCTCCTGTGTTTGGTGGGGCCATGTTAAAAGTTCTGACCAATAAGCTTCATTTGTAATCAAAGCACAAAGGAAGTGATGCATTCCAGATGATGCAGCTACAAAAGAGTAGTGACTCCACAGCCTGAATCCCTGAGTCACTATTTGGAGGGAGCCCTTCCCAACCCACATCGGACATATAAAAACTTTGTCACACGAAGCTACTGAGATTTGGGAGTCAATCTATTACTGCAGCTTAACCTAACTCACAATGACTGACTCTCCGAATCCAATTCTCCAGAGAATAGCCCAGCCTCAAAATATCTTCAAAATGCAATGAAAACCCAGCCATTTGCTCTTATGTGATGGATAGCCGACACATCAGAGGAGTCTTAACAGCATTTATAAGTATGATAAATATTTCTGTGGTATAGAGTAGATTGCAAGATTTAAAACAAGTTTTATAGTGAAAAAGGAATATCAGGCTCACCAAAAGCCTCTTAATCACTCTGTTATACAGGCATAAATATTTAGCCGTTAAGTTATGCCTGGTCTCAGGACTCTTTCTATAGAATTTGCTTGAGGTTATATAAGGAGACTAGGGATAAAGAAAGCTACTTGGGGGACCCCTCTGCCAATTCTTAATTACCCCCAACCTAAGATGGTCAGGCTTTTCCCTTCCAAAGCACGAATAATCTAAGGATTAGGTATTCCAGGAGCTATAATCTGATAGTCACCCTTCAAGTTGCCTTCAGATTCTGCTGGAATTTGCCCTTCTCTGTGGCAGTCTGAAGTTCTTAGGGAGGCTAAGAACCCCAGCTCAGGAAAGAATCTGGGAAAAGGATACAGTGACCAACCATCCCAGTTTGCCTGGTCCTCTCCCAGTTTTATCACTAAAGCCCCATATCCCTGAAAACCCTTCATTCCCAAGTAAACTGGAACCATGTGTCACTATTAAAAAAGGGAAGGAGAAGGATCAATGACCAATAGCCCATTCTGGCCTGAAATGTTGCTGAGTAGGGAATCCACATGGTCACTCCCTTAGGCAACCTTTTTCTAGAGCTAAGTTGCTATAGGCGAAAACTAAGTGTTTGTAACAGGACGGTCTTAGTTTACCTGGGCTGCCATAACAAAATGCCACAGACTTGGTGGCTTAAACAGAAGAAATCTATTTTCTCAGAATTCTGGAGGCTGGGCATCCGAGATCAGGGTGCCAGCATGGATAGGTTTGTGTTCTGATGAGGGCTCTCTTCCTGGCTTGCAGATGGCCGCCTTCTTGCTATGTCCTCACATGGCTGAGAGAGCAATCTCTCTCCCTTCTTATAAAATCTTCCTCTTTTTACAAGGTCACCAATCCTATTGCATTAGAATCCCACCTTTACGAACTTTTTAAATCTCAATTGCCTCCTAAAAGCCTTGTCTCCAAATACAGTCACATTGGGGTTTAAGGCTTCAACATGTGGATTGGGTGGGGCGGGTGGCTATTCGGTTCATAGCATGAACACAGCTCTATGCCTCCTCATCCCTCCAGAGTCCTCTGCAGTGCACTTAGAGATCCAAGAAGCGGAAATCCATCCAACTCATCAGAAATGTCTCTGGTGGGGCTTCCCTGGTGGCGCAGTGGTTAAGGATCCGCCTGCCAATGCAGGGGACATGGGTATAATCCCTGGTCCGGGAAGATCCCACATGCCGCGGAGCAACTAAGCCTGTGCGCCACAACTACTGAGCCTGTGCTCGAGAGCCCATGAGTCACAACTACTGAGCCCGCGTGCCTAGAGCCCGTGCTCCGCAACAAGAGAAGCTACCGCAATGAGAAGCCTGTGCACCGCGATGAAGAGTAGCCCCCGCTTGCCACAACTAGAGAAAGCCCAGCGCGCAGCAACGAAGACCCAACGCAGCCTAAAAATAAATAAATAAAATAAATAAATTTATTAAAAAAAAAAGAAATGTCTCTGGTAAGACTGGAGGTTGATCAGCAAAAGCAAAGCATTCCTTACTGCTTGCATTCGTGACACCTATGTGAGAGGTTTGGTGTTTGATAACAAGAGTAAACTGAGGGACTTCCCTGGTGGTCTAGTGGTTCAGACTCCAAACTCCCAATGCAGGGGGCCCGGGTTCGATCCCTGGTCAGGGAATTAGATCGCGCAGGCTGCAACTAAGACCCAGCACAGCCAAATAAATAAATGAATATTTTTTAAAAAAGAGTAAACTGATGTAGTACTTCTCCGACTATACTGTGCTTATGAATTGCCTGGGTACCTTGTTAAAATGCAGATTCTGATTTACTCGGTCTGAATTAGGGACAAAGGTTTTGTATTTCTAACAACCTCCCAGGTGATGCTGGGCTTCTTGTCCAGCAACTAGAGTAAAAGACCTCATGTTCTCAGTCCTTTTCAGGACCCCTGCACTTGACTTTTAACACCTGAGCCTCTAATCCATAAATTAAATAAATAAATCAACAAGCCAGCAAATAAACAGACAAAATTGAGAAGGCAAGGGTGAAACACTTTAAAATGCCATGTATTACTGCACACAAAGCATGTCTACTGAAGCTCTGATTAGCCTTTGTATTTCAGCTCACTGCTTCAATCACAATTATACCTGGCTACGGCTATACTCTTCCCACGTGTACTTTAGGTTCTAGAATTGATATGCAAAAAGAACTGGTTACAGTCTGCATGGAAGGCAGAAACCCAAGAAAGAAGCAATAATATCCAATATTGAAAATATGTATATATCTGCAAATGATTTCAATATTACATACTATTCAAACCATGTTATTGAAATGCATGGAATCTATGCAGAATTAAGGTGTGTGCGTGTGCGTGTGTGTGTGTGTGCGCGCGTATTTATGTAAGTATTGTTCAGACAGTGGTGGGGGGAGGCAGAGGACAGCAACCCAATATAAACATACAGGTCAAGGACAAACTGAAAACTAAGTTGCAGTACTTAGCTTTTTTAGGGGTGCTATTTGGAGAAAAAGCCTATATTTAAACTTCAACCATCGTTCAGTAAGTATGGACTGAATTCAAATGAAATTCCTTTAAAAAAATAAAGAAAGAAAAGAAAAAAAGAGAACAAGTCTGTTTGTTTTTGTTTGGCTTGGGAAAGAATTAACCTAAATAGCCATGTTCTTTTCATTTTCTCCTACTGTATGATACCAAAGGGTGAGATTTCACTCATCAACCTTGGGCTCCCCTCCTGGGAAGCTTCCTTAAGCTTATTCTGCCCCAGTGACCAGTGGTTTGGGATGAATGGCTGATTCCTTTCTAAATCCCAGTTTAACTTTGGATACTACATGAACTCAAGAGTACTTGTGGAATGAATGAATGAATGAATGGCCTTTCTTCAGGAGGGGAATCAGAAGGAAATGCTTTTGTCTGTTGTTTTCTCCCATGCCACCTCACCCTTCCCATTTTCCTCCTTGCCCCCCCCCATGCCGGGCAAAGGCATAGTTGATGGAGCCAGTGGCACTTTTCTACAGAGTTAGCTATTCTGGCTCAGCCAACAGCAGCTGTGGAATCTTAACCTCTGAGTATTTTTTCTTCTCATCACTAAAGTAGGAACAATAGTATCACATAAATATAAAATGGATCCTATAAGCATAACAGGTGATCGAGAAATGTCCATTTCCTATTTTTAAAAAAATTATAATATACTGTTTAATGTTTTCCATTTTACAATTATTTCTATAAGTTAAAAAATAAATGTAAATTGAGATAATGAAGTTAGATCAATTTCAGACATTTAGGACATTTAGACCAACGTCTTAAGGAAATTCACCTGAATTAAAACTCACCTGAGGCTTCCCTGGTGGCGCAGTGGTTGAGAATCTGCCTGCCAGTGCAGGGGACACGGGTTCGAGCCCTGGTCTGGGAAGATCCCACATGCCGTGGAGCAACTAGGCCCGTGAGCCACAACTACTGAGCCTGCGTGTCTGGAGTCTGTGCGCCACAACAAGAGAGGCCGCGATAATGAGAGGCCCGCGCACCGCGATGAAGAGTGGCCCCCGCTTGCCGCAACTAGAGAAAGCCCTCGCACAGAAATGAAGACCCAACACAGCCAAAAATGAATAAATTAATTAAAAAAAAAAAAAACAACTCACCCGACTAGCTCCTCCTCTCCTCTCTCTCTATTTAAGAACAATGGAATCACTCTGGAAACACTAATAGTGGCTTCCATTGTACATGATATGTGAAATGGGTGATAAGAAAACAAAGGCTATCAAATGGCTAAATAATAATCACACTTTAGTTAAAAATAAATAATGAACTTATGGCTAACAGTTGCCTTCTACTAAGTATCACAAGGCTTACAAATCCCAATAAAAGGATTATTAATTGCAAAACACTCTGACATTCAAAGCAAGAAACTTACAGCATTTATAGCTACACCTTCCGTCTGTCCTTCATCCCATAATTTTTTTGCATATCCTAAGGAACTTTAATATCCATAGGTAAAATCGTAGCACTGGGATTGCTCAATTAAAAGTATGTGTGGAAAAAAAAAAAAAAAAAAGTATGTGTGTGTGTGTGTGTGTATGTGTATATATATATATATATATATATATTTCATTATATAAGTTTCAGGTGAACAGTAGTATAGTTCAACATCTGTGCTCACTACAGTGTGATCAACACAAAAGTCTAGTCACCATCCATTACCATAGAGTTGACCAGCCTTTACTCATTTCACTCACCCCCTAACCCCCTTCCCCTCTGGTGACCACTAATCTGTTCTCTGTATCTATGAATCTGTTTATGTTTTGTTTGTTCATTGATTTTGTGGATTTTTATTTTTTTGGTGTTTTTAGATTCCACATATGAGTATTTGTCTTTCTTTGTCTGACTTATTTCACTTTGCATAATACCCTCAAGGTCCATCTATGTTGTCACAAATGGCAGAATTTCATTCTTTCTTATGCCTGAGACCTGAAACCACAAAATTCCTAGAAGAAAAACATAGGCAGTAACTTCACTGACGTCAGTCTTAGGGACGTTTCTGTGGATCTGATACCAAAGGCAAGGGAAACAAAAGCAAAAACAAACAAATGGGACTATATCAAACTAAAAAGCTTCTGCACAGCAAAGGAAACCATTATCAAAGTGAAAAGGCAACCTACTGAATGGGAGAAGATATTTGCAAATCACATACCTGATAAGGGGTTAATATTCAAAATATATAAAGAACTCATACAACTCAATAACAAACAAACAATCCAATTAAAAAATGGGCAGAGAATCTGAATTGGCATTTTTCCAGAGAAAACCTACATATGGCCAACAGAAGAAACATGAAAAGATGTTCGACATCATTAATTATCAGGGAAATGAAAATCAAAATCACAATGAGATATCACCTCACGCCTGTTGAAATAGCTATTATTGAAAAGACAAGGAATACAAATGTTGGAAATAATGTGGAGAAAAGGAAACCCTCATTCACTGTTGATGGGACTGTAAATTGGTGCAGCCACTATGGAAAACAGTATGAGGATTCCTCAAAAAATTAAGAATAGAACTAACATATGACCTGGCTACCCACTTCTGGGTATTTATTCGAAGAACAAAAAAACACTAATTCAAAAAGATACATGCATCCCTATGTTCATTGCAGCATTACTTGCAATAGCCAAGATACAGCTAAGTGTCCATCCATCGATGGATGAATGGATAAAGAAGATGTGGTGTATATATACAATGCATCCCTAAATTTTGACATGTTGTCTTTCATTGTCATTCAATTCAAAATATAATTTTCCCTGTGATATCTTCTTTAATCCTAGAGTCATTTGGAGGTGTGCTATTTAATTTCCAAAACTTTCAGACTTTCCTAGATATATTATTTTTATTACTGACTCCTAATTTAATTCACTATTGTCACAAAATATACTCAATAATACTTCAAAATTTGAAATGGATTAAGATCTTGGGAGAGTATTTTATGTGCACTTGTAAAGTACGTATAATCTGCAGTTATTGGGTATACTATTCTACAAATGTCATTAGGTCAAGTTGGTATAAAGTGTTGTCCATATCATCTATACTTACTGTTAATTTTTGTTCTGTACATTTTTGCTTCTTTTATTTGAAGCTTTGTTATGAGGCATGAACATTTATGATTATTATGTCTCACTGACAACGTGATATTTTTCATTATGAGATGTCCCTTTTATGTCTGGTAATACTCTTGTCTTAAAGTATACTGTTTTGATATTAATAAAAGCCATTAATATAGCTTTTCCTGTGCTTGCTATGTTTACTGTATATATTGTTTTCTGTCCTTTTATTTCATGGTACGTGTTTTTGTGTTTTGTATTTAAAGTGGGTTTCTTGTACACAGCATATAGTTGGCTCTTTTTTAAAAAACAGTCTGAGAAGACTGTTCTTTTAATTTGAATGTTTAGTCCATTTACATTTAGTGTAGTCAATGGTATAGTTGAACTTAGGTTTATATTTACTCTTTATTTCTATTTATCCTTCATTTTTGTTGCTGTTTCTCTATTCTTTTCAGTTTTCTTTGGGGTTCACTAAAATCTGTATTATTCCAGTTTAGTTTCTCTACTACCTTGTTTTAAAAAATAAAGTTCTCTTTTTTTTTTAAAGAATCAATTTTATTATTTATTTTTGGTTGCGTTGGGTTTTCCTTGCTACATGTGGGCTTTCTGTAGTTGTGGCGAGCGGGGGCTACTCTTCGTTGTGGTGTGCTGGCTTCTCACTGTGGTGGCCTCTCTTGTTGTGGAGCACAGGCTCTAGGTGCATGGGCTTCAGCAGTTGTGGCACACAGGCTCAGTGGTTGTGGCACACGGGCTTAGTTGCTCCACGGCATGTGGGATCTTCCCGGACCAGGGATCGAACCCGTGTCCCCTGCATTGGCAGGCGGATTCTTAACCACTGCGCCACCAGGGAAGTCCCTCTCCACTACCTTTTAAACTATACATCTCTGTATTATTTTTAGTAGTTGCTCTGGGGACTAAATATGTATCCTCAACACAGCATAGTCTACTTAGCATTAAAACTATACTACTTCTTGTAAAGTGTAAGAAGATTTCAACGATATAGATTTAATATGCTCATCCTTTGTGTCTACATATGTCATAACCCCCCCCAAAACAGTGATATCATTCTTCCTTTAAACAGTCATATATATTTTCAAAAATAACAAAAGAAATATTATAGCCTTTTATATTTATCCACATACATTATCATGTCCAATGCTTTTCATTCCTGTCTTTAAATATAAGTTCACATGGGGTCATTTCCTTTCAGCCTGAAGATCCTCCTTACATATTTCTTGTAGTTCAGGTCTCATGGTGATGAAATCTCTGGTTTTGTCTAAAAATGCCTTTATATCACCTTCTTTTGTGAAGGATATTTTTGATGAATTTAGAATTCCAGGTCGGCAGACTTCTTTCTTAATCAGATTTCTTTCTTAATCATTTAAAGGTTCATCCTATCGTCTTCTTGCCTCAAGTGTTTCTGATGAGAAGTTGACCATTATTAGTATTGTTATGCTCCCTATATGCAATGTATTTTTTTTTTTATTTTCCTGACTGCTTTCAACATTTTTAAAAATCTTTTGCCTTTATCATTGTGACTATGATATGTACACTAAAATCACACTAGGTGTGGTTTTCTTCATATTTACCCTGCTTGAGGTTTCCTGAGCTTCTTGAATTTGTTAACTTTGAAGTATTTCACCAAATTTGGGGAAATTTCAACTATTATTTACACATCATCTGCCTTTCTTCTTTCTGGGACTCGAATTACCTATAGGCTATACCACTAGATACTGTCCCACAGGTCACTGGTCTGTTAATAATTTAATCATATTTCTCTGTTCCTCAGATTGAATAATTTGTAGTAATCTTTATTATTGTTCACCAACCTATTGTACTGCTGCCTCCGTTCTGCTATTAAACCCACCTAGTGAAGCTTTCATTTCAAATAATTTATTTTTAATTCAAAAAATTTCATTTTTGTATGACTATGCATTCCTTTAAATTCCTATTCATAGTTATAATAACTGTTTTAAAGTCCTTGTCTGCTAATTCCAACATCATGGTCATGTCAGTATTGACAATTTTTTTCTCACGATCATGGGTTATACTCTTCCATTTCTTTTCACATCTAGTAATTTTTATTTATTTATTAATTTTATTTATACAGAACACTGAATCTCTAAAATGTAAGGGAAAGACCAAGATAATCATGCAATGGCCATAAGGTAGAAAGTTATGGAGCCATTAAAGCTATACTTTAAAAGAATCTGGAATAACATGATTATAACTATATTATAAAAATGCATGGACAAAAGAGAAAGAAGAACTATAACTTAGCGTTTGCTTTTGACATAGCGGACTTTGGATTTTTAAATTCTATTCTGTTGGCATTTCCCATCATTTCTACGATAAAACTGCATTAGTTTAATACTCAGAATATTTGATTTCCTTTGACAAAAATATCTTGTCTTCATTCCAATTCTTCTGTGATCCTTAGGAAATAATTCATTTCCATATGCTGTCTGGATATCACTGCATCCTTAGTAGACTTTTCTGTTATAGTGGAATGATCAGACTCTTTTGAGTCGGAAGCCCTTGGCCAGAATATTGCCTGTACCAACTCAACCAACCAAATGGCTATTGACTGGTCATTTAATTCTCTGAGACTCATTTTTCTATCCGTACACCAGGGGCAATAAAAATATTTATTTGAGAAAAGACCAAATGTAACAAGAGCAAAACTGGTTTTAAATAGGAACACACTCATAAGTGCTCGTAATCTTGCGTTGATAAATAGCTGTGAGATTTTTAAATGGATAGTTTCTCATTCCTAACCTGATCTTCCCACTAATGACATATGGGCCATTAGGCCTCTTTGGGGGATCTTGGCTGAGCCATTTTGGTTTACAAGCATTTGGCTAATGACCTTATCACAGAGGATTGGCAGAGCTTTTTTTTTTTTTTTTTGGTACCTAGTTGTTTATCCAGGAGAGTTACTTTGAAATGTGTCTTAACTGTGTCTACTGTCCTATTCTTCTCGCTCTTTTCCTTTGCATAATTTCTCATCCTTTCAGAATCATAAAAAAGCAATTTTTTCCCACTGCTATTTTGAGGGTGAATTTGGGGTTCTTTGAGAGAAGTAATATTCTTTCTTCCCCTACTCCCTCCTGAAGCCAAGTGCCTATAATTCAGTTCAGTAAGTTCTTTTATTCACCCACATCGATAATTCCTTTAAAAAAGATAATTTCCACTCAAGGCCTTTCATCTGTTGATCTCAGCACTTCAGAAACTAATTAATCTTCACAATATGTTTGGATCAGCATTATCCCTTTTGTTTTCAGATGAGCAAACAAACACTATGAAATTAAGCAGATTGCTCAAGGTCAAATGGAGAGTCAGGATCTGAGCCCAATTTGAACTCAGAATCCCATATTTTCAAGATTGGGATGGAAACTCAAGTCTGTGAACACGAGTGCACTGTTGAGAGCATCTGACGAGCGACATCACGCTTGTCTGCATCTCAGGACGTTATACACGCTGCTAACAGGGAGTGACATTCATAATCGTCTTGCAAACACTTTCCAAAATGAAGTCGTTTCTCAATATTCTTGTTGGCAACATAGCAGTTTATCCCTCCTACTTCATTTCTTCCTTCCCTACATAAGGTGATAATTCCCAGGTTACCTAGGACAGTTCCAGGTTAACCAGCTTTCTGGCATAGTTATGAAAATGAGCCCCCTTTTTCTCTCAACAGTGTTCCACTTAAGACAAAGTTAACTGGTCACCTTGCCAATGAAACACCTGGACCGCTAGCGTAACATGATCAGTTAGGTAAAACGCAGCCATTTCCTTCCCCCAAACCAAAACCCAGGAAAGAGGACGGTAATGTGTGTCCAAAGAAACAGTGAGCAGAGGCCATGTGGGATGGTGAGAAAGTAGGAAAAGATGGAAAGAAATAAGTGACGGGAGGTTGGCAGAAGCAGAGATTTTGAGACAGGGGAGATTCTCAAGATTAAAAAGGAACTAAGAAGGGTGTGGGGCTTTTGGTGGGCCCTCAAGGGTTTGGATGCGTGGAGGTGAGTATCCAAGCATCAACAAAGGTCTCTTGTTCCAGGTGTGGCACAGAATTAAAAGAGCAGTCCCTTTTCAAATGAACTGGGCAGGTTTAATAATAAGCCTCCCAATAATGCCCATGAGGCCGCATAGACCAATGGTCCTTCCCTATATTCCAAGCTTTCATAAGCTCCACCGATGAACGTGGACATAGTATACGGACAGCAACAGTGTCCATCTCCACCCCACATAAACAGTTGTGATTGAATTTCTCAAAACTCTGGCGATTGGATCCTCAGAACCTCATTTACTTTTTTTTAGGAAAATAAAATAATGTGACATTTTCTGTAGCTACATATGGTAGGCTCAAATTCATACCAACTCCAGCAGTCAAAAAGCAAATAGCATCTGGCTGCAAACTATATTTATTGCTAAAACTTCCCATGCATTTCAAAGAAAGTATAGGAGAGGCAGAGAACTCAATTGACTCCAGTGTCCCTGCTTGGTTTACTGGTCAACATCCCTTAAAGACAAAAGACATGAGTTGCACGCCTGATTTAGTGAGCATCTTGAAACAAGCAATTACGAAAGACTTCAGTCCACTGTTCCTCCATGGCAGAAGACGGTGGGGAGAATGGTTTACCCCTCATCTGGCGTTTCATCTGATAAAAATACACCCGTGACGTGTCACTTCAATTGTGCATATGGTTTACTAAACTGTAAACGACTAATTTATTATCCAATTTTCTTGTCAGTCTCAGAGACGTTTTTTAATCCCTGCAAAGGAAGGAGGGAATTTAACATACCATCTAGTTCTTCAAGGTCCCAATCTGGAGTACCCCCAAGTATTTATGAAACACCACCTACTCTGAGTCACTGTCTGCATCTCATTAATGCGGTGGAGGGGGGCAGTCTATGAGTTCTCAGGGAAAGTTTCCACAACACCGAGAGCGAAGCAAAGGGGATATTACCATATTCCATAAGGACTATATATTTTGACCTTTAAGACTCCATAGAATATGATAAAATTTAGCTTTCACTTTATATCTTTGTATTTACACAAATGAAAACAATAATTATTGCTCCTGAGGTTCAAATGAACAATCTAAAATTTGTTACCTCTAGTTCCTTAGTGAAACCATATTACTATTATTAAACTATAGGATTCGATGCACTTAAGATACTCTATGATCCAGAAAACAAACAATTACCTAGAAATACTGTGTAACTCTACTTCTTACAGCACATGCTTCTTTTGAAATTCAATAACAACAAAATAAGACTCTGCCTTCTTTTAAGTGAAAACACTTGCAAAACATCTTAAACACAGCTTCACCAGCAAAAGGCTGCTTTGGCCCACAAATTTAGAAAATAGTTTTTTCAAAGACAACAGTTTGGAGGATGCTTCTGCTAACTTGCCACTCACGACATAGGACAGAGTCACTCTGGGCATAATTTTCCGGACAACAGCATGGAATATTGAAGAAGGGTTTACCTCCTATGGCTTCTTCTCCACTTAGAAAAATCCTACTTATTCTTCAAAAGTTTTACAGCCTCTGAGCAACCTGCCATGACTTTCCCTGAAAGAATTATTCACTCCTCAGTGTTGCCACATTTTGTACATGCATTTATTAGAGCACATCGTAATAAGCACCATATACATATATATATATATATATATATATTTGTTTCCCTCCCTTCAGTGTGAGCGCCTTGAAGACAGGAAAGGTATCTTACTTGTTATTCCAAAAACAATCTAGGAATTCTCTTTCATCTTCTCCTTCTCTCCCTGCCCATTCGGTCCACCCAGTTCATAAATAAGTTCTGCCGACTTTACCCAAAACATAATTTGTTTCCATGGCTATCACCTCTCATCACAGCATTATAACCTCTCTCTGGGGCGATGATTATTTTTTCTTACACTTTTGCCCTCCTACCATCCATTGGTTCATAGTAGACCTAGTGATCTTTTAAAAATGTAAATCAAATCATGATACTCTCCTGTTTAAAATGTTCACTGCCTTTCCATGGAACTCAGAAAAAAATACAAACTTCTCGGAGGCTTGCAAATCCAACTTCAGTGGCTCTCAACCGAGGGAGGCCTTGCCATGCCTGGAGGGGACGTATGGCAATGTATGGGAACACGTGTGCTTGTCACAGCTGGAGGAGTGCAGTGTCCTGGCATCTAGTGGGTGGGGGCCGAGGATGCTGCTATACATCCTGCAGTGCACAGAAGGGCCCCACATCAAAGAACTAACCAGGCTCAACTAGCAATAGTGCCGAGGTTGACAAACCCTCGTCCAAGAGATCTATTCCCCACTCATCTCTCCAAGTACATCTCACGCGCTGCTCTCCCTCCGTGCAAAGCCACGGCACCTGCTCCATCTTGGTTCCAGTACCACTGTAAGCTCCTTCCCACCCTACAGCCTTTGTGCTAATTCTTCCTTCAGCTTGAAATGCTTCCCCCGATATTTACATGTGCTTCTCCTTTGTTGCGTAAATTTCAGCTTAAAAGTTATCTCTTTGTAAAAGCCATCTTTAACCCCCAAGCTTAAAAACCCACCTAGCCACTTACTGTCACATCAACTAATGTTAATCCGTAGTTTATTTTAATTTCATTTAAATCACAATTTAAATCATAACCACCTGTTTCTTACATATTTATTTATTTCAGTCACCCAGTAAATTAAATGTTCCATGAGGGCAGAGACATTCTCTATTTTGTTTTCTGTTTTAGTCCCAGAAACTAACACAGTGCCTGGTATATTTGAATCACTCAATACATTTTTTCAAAACTTAACAGATGTAATAGTAAATACTTTTCTCAAAGTAAAACACTAGGTCCCTGCACTGTCCCTCAGGTCAATGTTATTAATACAACTTCACTCAAGTTCAGAATTTGGGGTGAAGGGGCAGATTTTGACTTTCCGCTTCTGAGCCGGAAAATAATTAGAAGGGCACCTCTAAGAGCTAAGTGGAAAGACGTGGGTTTATGGATATGCAAATATATCTAATGCATGAGCATAAATAGAAACACTAATGTACACAGGCATAAAGTGCCCATGATTACGGCAAACGTTCTAATTAATAGATTAGCGTCCACGTAAAGGATAACAGAGGAGACAGTGCTCTCAGCTCGGGCTGTTCCCACGCATCCCTCACTTCTCAGCCATGAGAAGACGGAAAGATAGAGTCCCGGACCTAAAGCAGTTCAGCCCAAACACACTTTGCTTGGCCTTCCAAATGGGTGACGAATCATCCACCAGCCACGTTTCCCCAGCACTGTTGCATTTCTGCCAGAAACGTTGAGATGGTGACTCAGACGGCGGTCCCTGTAAGTCACCTGAAGAGGTACAATCCCAGGATCCCAAAGCTGGAGAATGCAGCATCAATTTTTATTACAAGCCTTGCTGGTCCACAGGCTGATTTCTCCCGGGTGCAGCCTCATGCCGTCGAGTCCCTGCGCCTTCCGGCCCATGGTCATTTGTCTGGCAGCTGTAACCTGAGCTGAATGTCTGACAGGGTGGCCATCATTGACGGGCACAGAGAAAAACCTATCTGGTGTTTACTTCTGCCATTCAGTTTTAGGTGCTTGTTAATACACCACCCTCACGCCATAGCCTGGAGGGAGGAATTCAAGATCAAAACATCACAGGTTCTTAGAAGAGTAATTGGACTAAGTGGGCGTTCATTTTAAAGTTGTGGGAATCGAGCCACAGAGGGGATGGAAGTAAGAAATCTAAGATTTCAAAAGCCAGGCGCCTGCTTTCATAATGATGTATTTAATGATCGTATTTACTTGAACACTATCAAGGAAAAAAAATACGGTGTTGGTTAATGATTGAAAAGTCTTTTAAACAACAAGCAAAGGCCATGCGGCGACAGCCGGTCTGCGCTGACAACACCCGCACCCTCTCTGCAGAGTCCTGTGTGCGTTTGTCTCTATTCTTACATTTCTCTCTCCTTTTCCCTGCCAGTGCTTCCAGGAACAGAGAAGAATGAAAACGGCAACCCTTCATCCAGGTCCCTGTGGTGTGCACATCCTAAGGGTCCCCCATGGTGATCTGAAAGTACTAATGAGACTCCACAGAAGTTAAAACTCTCCCAGTTGCAACTGGCAAAAACTGCAAAGCCAAGCTGGTTTAATTGGGAAAAAAAAACAAAGGGAATATTTACTAGTTCAGGTAGCTGAATAGCTCAAGGGGTAGAGGAATTCAGGCTTGGCTGGCTTCAAGGACCTTTTAAATGATATCTTTGGGTCTTGTTTGTTTCTCTATCTCATGATTCCATCTCCAGGAATGTGGGTTTCACTCTTAGATTCCACATGGTGCCAAGATGGCTGCAAGCAGCTTCGGCCCTATATCCTCCCAAGTTCAAGTAAAATTTTAAAATCCCACAGACTTCATGGTACTGGTTCCAGTGGGTACATGTGTTCAGCTTCCAACAGTCGTGATGACTGGCGTTCACACTGCTTTGATTGGCAGGTATAAGTCACATGCTCCCTCCCTGGAGACTGACATAGTGGGAGCTGGACCAGAAGTCACAAGAGCTGAGAGTGATGGGGGGGAGGTCCCTGAAGGAATCTGGGCCCAAATAGAAGCAGGGGGAATGAATTCTGGGCTGCAGAACTGACAGGTGCCCACTCTACACTCAAGCAACAAACACACCTGACTTTCAGGGAGTTTAGAATCCTGAGCGCAGAGAGGTTAATAATATAATAATCAGGTAGCCAAAGCAGCTGAGCGAGGCCTGATCTTTTCTTCGTTTCCAATAACCTTGCGCTGGTGATTGTTTAATGAGCCTGTAAGCAGATTTATCATCTTGAATATCTTGAGTTTAAGTTGATGCGAATGGCTTCATGTTTTAGACCTCTCTGCTTAAAAGGTTTTTCCTGATCAAGTCCTCTTACTTCTAAGATGGGTCTTCCCCTATGAGCAAGATTTGTAAATATAAGTCGAGTTGCACGATGACAGCATCATGCAAATGAGACCCACCACAGGCACGTGGGTGGGTGCCACAATAGGACAGGGAAGCTGTGTCTCTTAACTTCTTTTAACCACTGGAAACTAGGGATATGGAACCTCATGGGAGGTTAGTGATGTGATCAAGGCTGTAACTGAAAGCCATAGTTGGCCTTATAAAACCCCCTTACTCTCAAGACCAAGTGTTCATCCTTCAGGGTCACTGGACCTAAAAGGCTCAGGTTTGGGGTGGTCACTTGACTGTACCGAGCCTTCCATCACTTCCCTTTGCAGTGCAGATAAAGGCTGAGCGCCTCCCAAACCTCGCTGTGAGCCCCACTACATGGCCTCTGGGTACTTCTCGAGCCTCATCTTTGGGCATCTCCCACAATCCTAACCCTATTCTCTGCACCCTTCAACCATACAGATTCTTTAATCTGCAGTTCCCCAAACAAGCCAAGCTCTTTCCAGCTCTTTGCCTCTCTCACCGTCAACTCTACCCTTCCTCCCTCGCTCTTCTCATGAATAGCTCTTTCATTGTCCATTCAAATAGCTCCTCAGAGAACTTTGTGGAGTTCCCTACCCAAAATATCCCATCTCGCACGAACATTTATTTAACAAATAATTACTGAGTATCTACTAGGTGTCAGACACTGTTTTAGGAACTAGAGATACTGAAAGAACTTCTTGTGTTTCTCTTTGTGATGCCTTGGTTTTCTTTCACATACATTTCACATCTTGTGATTGCTTTATTTATGTGTCCATTTATTTGTGGTTGCTTTTCTGTCCCTCCCACTAGGTCATCAGCTGTATATAAGTGCAGGCATTGTGTTTGCTGTATCGACATCATTGGGACTAAGTAGATATTCAATAATTATCAGCTGAATGAATGGAGAAGGACTTGGATTCACTCATGCTAATACATAATAAGAAATGGATTAAGAACTGACAGTAGGAAATAATCTCAAAGGTTAAGGAAAGGCCCACGCAAGAGTGTAGGAATTACTCCTATGGGTGTTGGTTTGTCCGGCCAAAGTGTCCTGCCCAAATGAAGCTGCCATAAGTTTGACCTACGATCATGTGATCACGAGAACATGCCATACAGATGAAGTTGAAAAATGTGTCCCAAAATGGAATTCCCAAGGGTAGTTATGGGAGGCTGTACCACACGATGATCTCATGGACATACTATTCCCAAAAGTAGCATTTCAGCCACCTGGTAATAGAATTTGATATTTTACAGCAAGGGGATCATTCCCTTGGCTTGTTGCTAACAACTGTTTGAGAACTTGTGACGCTCCAGCCTCTGTACTAAGAGGTTTACCATCATTAATTCGCTGAGTTTTCACAACAGTGTTATGAGATAGGCTTATTATTATCCCCATTTTTAAGATGGGACAACTGAGGCAAAAAGAGGTTAAGTAACAGAATGAACTCAGCGGGTAAGTGGCAGAGTCAGGATGTGAACCCAGACCCAGGTCCCTAACCACCAGGCAGCACTGCTAATCTCCACCATACAAACATAGAAGCCAGGGCTCCGCAAGCTTCACTGGTTTGATCTACTGGTTTGATCTTATCCACGCCATTAGCATTTCCCCATGTGAATACCCAAGTGAGGTTGAGTGTTATCCGTCCATTAACACTTTACAGTAAATGTGAGTTTGAGAAGCTTTGGAAGGGCAGGCTTCTATAAGGAGGGCGGGGTGGGGGGGGGGAGCATTTATGGACAGCACACAGGAAAGAGGGTGAGTAAGACAAACTTGGATATGCCTATAACGTATACAGAAATGGTGCCACCTCCAGTGTGAGTTTATTAAGGGCGGCTGCCCGCAGGCTAGTTCTCAGGGATGGGCAGTCTTCAGTTAGAAAGCAAGCATCCCAGGACATGGGCTGGATGAGAGCTCCACGGGGTTAGGTAGGAACTGTAGGCTATATCAGATCATAAGACACAGCAAAGCTTGCTGCCTCAATCTTTAATTAAAACGCCACATCCAAACACTATGAGACAGAGGCACTTTAAAACTTGTTCACACGTTTCCAAAGAGGCCTGGGAGATTAACTTCTTTATTTGTTCCTTTAAAGACAAAATTCTGTGATTGCATAACTAGATGAATTAGGTGACCTCTAAAGTCGTTTATTGTAAAATCCTAAAGATTCTACAACAAGGTGCAGGAGTAATCGTGTGAGCTCCATTTCTTCCTCAGTGTACGTTCTTGAGAAGCCCTGTACAACTCAATGTGAGATATAAAGGAAACACGTTTAAGCCTTCTGGGAGGGAAATACACACAGGGAGAAAAATGCAAGACAGAAGTACAGTAGGAATGACATTGGTCGGTGTCACCCTGGCAAAAGCTAGCTGAATCGTGGAATACGCTGGAGGTACAGGAGGAAGGCAGTTTGGCTGCAATATTTGTATATTATATTCATCTTTCTCCACAAATAAGATGATAATTGGATTCAAATCACATTTCAAACAGGATTCATTGCTGAAATGTCAAAAATGAGGTAGCACTCAACTCTTGCAAAACCTTGAAATCTGTTCCACAAAAGGCAATTTCAGCATAAAGCATGGTTAACCTTGAATAGTTAGATTAATGATCCAGCACTGTTCAACTGAGAGCCGATGAATAAACAAAACTTTACAAGCAAATTTAGCAACATCTTAGAAGAAGAAAAGCAAAACCAATCAGCAAAGATGAATGGCGATGAAACAGAAACATTTCGGAGCAGGAGAGTGATAGCAGCAGTGAATGTACCGCAGAGAAGGAGGAACTGTCTTTTCCCTTAAATCCCCTGTGCAGTAGAGGATCCATTCTGCTTAAAAACAAAACAGCAACAACAAAAACAACATAGATCCCCCAACCCCCGGAGTAATTTCTTGACAATCGGTTTAAAATCTTTGGTTGTAACCACTTAACTTATCTTGTCTACTGTGCTGTTTTTCTAGGGGGCGTGTGGTATATTCAGTGCACCAGTCTTGTCCCTACCAAGTAAAGGGAGCAAGATGGAAAAAGAAAACTACATCACTGCACAGATGGCCTCAGGACAGAAAGAAAAGACACACGTTGTGCCTCTGTGTCCCCCACACCACATGGTATCTTGTGTAAGGGTGTCTGGCAGAGGAGGGGGAGAGGTAAAGGATGCCAAGTTTAAGAGATCCAGCTTTAGTTTAACTGTGGCCATAACATCACTCAGGTTTGATACCTACTTCATCCAGGCTGCATGAAAATCCTCAGTTTAAAAATAATAAAGCCAGATCTTCTTGGGATATTAACCAGGATTGTGGGGAGTGAAACTCATACCGTAGGCTTCTTTTGGAGAAAGCACAAGAATCAGCCAGCTCGTGTCAGCAAGTCACCGGGCAGCCTCCACGCACTTTGTGGGCACCGGATGCCCAACACTCCTGCCCACTCTTGGGAATGCACTGCCTCTGCAGCTGAGCCAGAGCTGGCCACTACCTACATACTGGCTTGTCAGGGTTTAGACTTTTCCGGGTCACTTGCGCCCTGACTCCTGCTTCAGGGAATAACTTGCCCTCGTCAACGTGCTTGGGACTGTGAGCTGTTTTCAACCCCTTCAATGAAGCCCGGCTTCTCCTCATTACACAGATGAGATAGCTGAGGCTCAAGGTCACGCCATCCATTAGCAGAGGCTCATTACGGACACCAAATCTACCGTTCATTTTACTCTCCAATGCGGCTTCTTTCCCACGCTGCAGGAAGAAGAAAGTGCAAAGACGAATGACGCCCCTCCCTCTCTTTCTTCCGCGACATGAAATGGGTGTTTATCATGTTGCAGGCACCATGCTACGCTTTAGGACAGGGGTTGGCAAACTATAGATCTCGGGCCACCAGCAGACTGCTTGTTTTTGTACAAACCACAGGCTAAGAAGGGTTTTTTCCAATTCTAAATGGTTGGGGGAAGAATCAAAAGAAGAATAATATTTTACGCCATGGAAATTATATGAAATTCACATTTTAGTTAGTGGCCATAAATAAAGTTTTATTAAAACACAGCCAGGCCTATCCATTCATTTATCATCCCTGGCTGCTTTCACGCTACTACGGCGGGGCTGCGAGGAAATGAAGACCCTATGGCCCACGAGCCTAAAATATTACCTGGCCCTTTATAGAAAACGTTTGGAGAGTCCTAGCCCTAGGAGATATCAATGGATAGAATTGGACATCCAACAGGTGGAGCCCGGATGCTGGAAAGGAGCTCATTACACCCTGCCGCCCCCAAACCTGCATCTCCTTCTGCATCATCCCTCCTGGGAAAAGAGTTTAGTACAGTCACTCAAACCAGCAGCTGCCAACCTCCACCAGCTCTGACCTCTCTCTCCTGCTTCCCCGAAGGATCACCAAGCCCCCCATGCGTCACTCCTGACACGTCTCTAGAATCTAACCCCTCCATCTGACTATATGGGTCCTCTTGTCTCGCATCCTATTTCCTCCAATAACTTCCCTCATGCCCCCCGCCCCAACCTGGCAGGCATCGCCTCTTCTCTCTTATGTGTCCTCTAAAATATGTCTTCGATCATCACCGTGACCTGCAAGCCCACAGAAGGATGCCTGCAATGACAAGCAGTCACTGAAATGCACATAAGAGTGTGAGGGCCTCTTGTCTCCTCGTTGAACTAGTGCAAGTTAGAAAGACTGACACCATCCAGTGTTGGCAAGGGTGCCTTCTAAGAGGCTCTTCCGGGTGCTGCTGGTGGGAGTGCACACTGGTGAAGCACTTGTGACAGGCAATTTGGCAATATTCATTGAAATGTATTATGTGTTCTCCCTCGAACCCCGCATTCCTCTCCTTAGGATCTATTTTAGAGAAATACCTATCTAAGCCCCCAAAGAGATTTGTTCAAGGACATTCACTATAGCAATGCTTGTCCGAGGGAATAAAGAAAAAAGAAAGGGAGAAATGGCCTAAATGGGCACTTTAGTCCACATCCAGATTTGATTTAATGGTCCATAACTTTAACCACGATTTATTTTCCCCCTAGAACTTCAATTCATATGACCTTCTGTGCTTTCATTTCTAGACCATCCAGCTGTTGGTTTCCTCTGGGTCTAGACCAAAGCTACTGAGCCGATCTTTATCAGAATAAAGAAAACCACGCACCACGCGGACCCACATCATTCTGAGCGTGGGGTCCACAGCCTCCTGTGTGCCCGGCACTGCCTGCACCATGGCTACCAGCCCCTTCCCAAGGAGAAGAAAGGACCAACTTGACCGCTGTAGTCACACTTGGATTCCCAGGGCTTAGAGCACAGAAGGCACCCAAGAAAACTCTTCTGAAGGAGCGCATTTCCTCCCCCATTTTCCATATGGCTATTTAAAGCACTGCCTGCTCTCCTCACATCTTTGGTCTCCCCGACCTGTCAGAGGCCTCCTACTGCAAAAGAGATAATAAATGCCAACAGAGAACAACGCTCTCCAAACCCCTGCTCTAAAGACTATGGACTTCCTCATACCCAAACTTTCTTCCATCACACGGGGGAAGGTGTCCCTTCGCGCACATCCTCTCTGTCCCTTACGAGCCCCAGATAAGTGCTCTCCCTCCTGAAGCAGTCACCCTCAGACCCCTGCTGGCCTTTTCCCAGTATTGAGACACCCAAATATCTCCATCTCATGACCTCCTCTTGATCTCATGCCTACGTCTGCCTGCTCATCTGCAGTTTCTCCCTTCCTCCACAGCAAAGCTTAGCGAGACTGACTGTCTCCACTTTCTCACTTTCCACTCACTTCTCAAACCCACCACCATCTGGCATCTGCCTGTCCTCATCATGACAAGATCACCCATACTTTTCTTGTAGCCAAACCCAACGGTGTGTCCAAATCCTTACACGACTCTACCTCTGTGAGATATCTGACATGAATTATTGCTTCTCCTCCTGTAAATTCTATGCCCTTGACATCCATTACACAAGGTAACGCGCTCCTGGTTTTCCTCCTACACCTCTGCTCATGCTCTGTGTTTTAGTGGGTTCTTTCTCTGCCCTCCTAGAAACTCTGAATTTCCCCAGCCTTTTGCTCTGGGTAGGGCAATCACATAACTTACTTTCCAAACTGGGACAGACTGACAATGAAAGGGGCGCTACTGGAAATGGTGCTGAAGCCACAGGCGTATGGCAGGAATAGCCCGGGTCCCTGGGATGTACAGCAACCCTAATTCTTGGACCTTACCCTTTCTTTCTGCCTCTCTCCCAGGGAAGCACCTTCCATTCCCATGGCTTCAAGCACCCTCACCCCTCTGATGAACTCTCAATCAGACACCTATCTCTAAACCTCAGCTGGGTCTCTTACGGGAGTGCCAAGCCCAACATTTCCATAATGAGCTCATCATCTCCCCACTCCAACCTATTCTTTATGTTCAGCACAAATGCCCCCCGTCCACTCACGTATCCAGTTTGGGAAACCAGGCATCGTGCGCCCTCTTCCGCAGCCCTAACACGCAGGCACCGGCTCTGCTCATCTACTGTGGTAAAAGTGCTCACATGCATCTAATTCTTTCTTTCTCAGCTGCTACTTTCTGTTTCCAGGGCCAGTCTTCTCTCAGCAGGATCAAAGCTACAGACTCCAACCTTGCCCCCTTACTGCCACTTCTGCACACCCGCTCCCCACTCTTGAACCCTTCTGCGTACTCTAGGAGGAGTAAGCTTCCTAAAGAACCGTTCAAGAGATTTTGTAATCTGATATTCATACATTGGGATAATGGCAAGGAGGGAAATAAAGAGCATGCTCAGATCACATATGACACGGGGGCTGTATTCTTTAACCGGGGAGCGGAAGGGCGGCCTCCGGGAAGGGGTGACATCTGCGCTGAGGTCTGAAGGATGAGCAGCCAGCTGACCAACGGGGAAGAGCATTCCAGGACTAGGGAACAGCCACTGCAAAGGCCCTGAGGCAGCTGAATAGCCTAGTTAGAAATGGGAGAGTGTGTACACACACCCACACCATCAGACGGCCCACCTGGGAGACAGCTGTGTGCAGTCTGATACCCTGGACATGACGAGCGGGGACATCAAGACCAAAGTGACGAACTGCAATTCCGACCTTTCTCAACAAACATGATTAGGGCTACTTTAAACACACCATCGGGAAAATACAGAAAGATGCCCAGGGAGCTGTCGAGAAGGACGGTGGCACCAAGGGTTGCCGGGTGTGGGAAGCCCTCTCCCAAACAGGCCCAGGTGCATGGAGCCTCAGGCTTCCCTAGAGGTGAACAGGCTAGGGCAGAGGGGGGTGAGCTGGCAGCTGTGCTTCAGTTCGGGGCAGATGGAGCTCAAAGGCTGCAGGGAGCTGAGGGGCTGATAAACATCTGCTGCTGGCAGCCACCGTCCCAAACAATAGAGGCTCTGGTGGCCGAGCCTCCAGCCTCATCTTGATAAATGAGCCATCATCTTAGACTAGAACAGGGTAGAGCCCCTCTCTCCACACCCATGGTCTGCTGGGACTCAGAGGAGACCAGAGGACACAGGAAGACAGTACCTGATTGCCTTCTGCAGCGTGAAAGGACAATCAAGCCCTGGGATTAGGGACAATACACAGGGCACGCCTGGAAGCAGGACACATCTTTTCGAAAGCAGCCCGCTGAGCTAGACGGGGGTTTTCCAACTCAATGGGAAGCAGAGAGGTCGGAGCTCCGTGCGCTAGGAATCCATGCCTGGGATGCTTCGTTCTGTTACGTGTGGCCTACCACTCCATTACTACCTCTATATAAAATTACATTCCTCATGAAAAATTTAGTACCAAACATTTTATATGATTACAGACAGAAAGTCAAAATTTGCATTTAAATAGACATTAAAAACATGCTGCAGAGGGAAGATGGACAGCAAAGCAATCTTGAGGAGTCTTTTAAGAGGGGGTGGGTGCTCTGGTGAGGTTTCTCATTTCTGTCAACGCAGATCTTGACCCCCCGAAACTCCACTGGAGTGGATGTCAGACTCGCCTCTGCTCAGACGTGACCAGGCAGTTCTCCTCGGCTGAGACTTGCCAGAGGCCAAGGCACTATCATTTATTCAACAAATGTGTAATTGCCTACCATGCTGGGTTGAACAGTATCCCCTAAAAATTCACGCCCCGCCCCCAGAACCTCAGAATGTGACCTTATTTGGAAATGGGATTTTTACAAATGTATCAAGTTAAGATGAGGTTATACTGAATTAGGGTGAGCCCTAATCCAATGACTGATGTCCTTACAGGAAAAGAGAGGACACACGGACACAGAGTGGAGAGGCCATGTGAAGATGCAGGCAGAGATTGGAGAGATGCATTTACCAGTCAAGGGATGCCAAAGATCCCTAACAACCACTAGAGTCTAGAAGAGGCAAGGAAGCATTCTCCCTTAGAGCGTTTGGAAGGTGCGTGGCTCTGCCAACAGTTTGATTTCAGACTTATGGCCCCCAGAACTGTGAGAAGAGGAAGTTCTATAGTTTTAAGTCCCCAAGTATGTGATCATTCTTATTGCAGCCCAAGGAAACTAATACAGGAGTCATAAAACCATTAGGCTGAGCCCTCATCCAAGGACCGGTGTCCTTCCAAGAAGAGGGGAATTTAGACACAGAGGGAAGATAATGTGGAGAAACACAGGGAGGACGCTATGTGACATCAGAGGCAGAGATCGGAGTGATGTGTCTACAAGCCAAGGAACATCAGGGATTTCTGGTAACCCCCAGAGGCTGGAACAGGCAAGGGATGATCGTCCCCGAGAGCCTTCAGAGGGAGTGCGGCCTCGCCGACACCTTAATGTCAGACTTCTGGCCACCAGAAGTGTGAGAGAGTAAATTTCTGTTGTTTTAGTCACCCAGTACATAGGTACTTTGTTAGAGCAGCCCTAGGAAGTGAATACACCTGCCCACTAAGTGCCAGGCTAGGTGCCATGGACACGGCAGAGGATATAAAGAGCAAAGCTACTGACCTTATGGAACTCGGAGTCTAGTGGGAGAGACAAACCACTCAAAGAATCACAGAAATCAATATAAAATTGCAACCGGGATAACTGCGGTAAGAGAGATCACCACAGAAGGAGAATTCATTATGGAGGGGGCTTGGTTTGCTCAGGGGAGTCATGGGATGGATCCCCATAGAAGTGGGATCACTGAGCTCAAATAGGGAGATAGAGTCATATTAACGCAAGGCGGGGTGGGTGCTGGGGGAGGCAGGGTGGCAGGAAGGGGAATCCTCGGCCCAGGCCCACCTGCTGGTCCCCCAAACCACAGAAAGGCATCTGTGTAGTAATCTCTCCCTGGACACGGCCAGTCAGGGGCAGTGTGTCCCCACGGTTTATTTGCAGGACGGGAGGGAGAAGAGGTAGGGGGGACTCTGCTCTTAATGGATGCCCTTGTGTTGAGATGCTGGAAACCTCCGGGTGCCATTCCGGCTCTGCCACCAATCAAAGCCGAGTGACCTTGGGTCCATCAACAGTCCTGTGAAATGAGCCTCCGGGTTTCCATCTGGATGAGGAGGAGGCAGGGCTGGCCAGCTTCCAAGGGGCTGCCCGGCGATGGTGTGATTCTACACATCCCAGGAGAACGGGCAGAGAATACACAATGGTCTTTCCTAAAGCATTTTCAAGTGAGCCAAAACTGCACAGGCCTTGTCATCTTCTCCCTGCCCAGAAGTAACAATCTGCCCAAAGATATCCAAGAAATAGCACAGGCTCTCTTCCTCTGGCTTTGTCTTAGGGGAGAAAACATACTCTAGTGCTATACCCCAAACTCAAAGGTTTATTCCGTTTGTTCATAGAACTGTCTACTTTGGCTTTATTTTTAAAGGAGAAATTAACCTGGGAAAGGTGGATTCTTCCACAGTGGCCAAACAGTGCCAATAAAAGGCTTCTGCTTTGGAGACTGACATGGAGAATTCGCTGTGAAGGCCCCCTGTGAAGTTCCCAGAAAATACCCTATTTCCTTTGGTGTTTTGGCAACAGAACAACCATTTGCACCATAAAACTCCTCCTCCCCAAAGAAATGACTTCTGGGACTCCCTGTATAGGCTCCTATTGGCCTGCAGATGTTTTAAAGTTGGACCTGGCAGAGTCTCAAGTAGGGAATGAAGAAAAGGAGCAAATAGGAACTCTATACAGCCAGAGCTCCAAGTCTTTGTTCTGCAGGCTGTTTTCACACTTCCTCAGGCGAATGGATTATTAAAACTGCCATTGCTAACGGGAATCCCACCTCTTCAGACTGATAAGGTAAATCTTGACAGCCTAAGATATCTTTATTTCACTTAGAAGTTATCTGTTCCCATCTCATGCTCACAGATTAAGAATAAAAATTGATTTGACTTCAAAGGAAGGCATTTTATAATTCAGCTTGCCTTCACCCCACCCCACCCAGGCATGATTCCTTAATACCAACCAGCGGCGATAACGACAGCTTGTGTCTTGGATCTGGATGGGAAAATGTTACCTTTGCACAAGAACACATGACCAGGATGTAAATGACCTGGGAAAAGACATTATTCAGTGGAAGCTATGTCTCTACACATTCTTATCCACATGACACAGCATCCTGTCTTCTGGTCTAAGCTTCATTTATGAACGTTTTCTCTGAAGATCCCAAAACGCATAATAAACCCAAAAAGGAAAAAAAAAAAAAAAAAAAAAAAAGAAAACATATCTTAAAAATTAGGATTCCTTTCTTTTTATAATATCACTGTGAGAAGAATTTGCTATTCATTTCATTAGTGGGAGAAAATAAAAAGAGATGGTTAAAAACAGGTATTTCAGGATGTGAGTCATTTAACAAGTATGTCCTCTATCGACTCCTAGATGAATTCCTTCCAGCCAGTTCTGTTGCCTGATCATGAAATGGCCCCCAAAGGTGGGGTGTTAGACATTGATTCCAAAGCAAAATTTGTCCCCTGATCATATGAGCCAGTGAATAATTACAAGACTACACAACGCCCATCCATTCTTAAAATACCTGCTAATTTAAGTAGAATACTCCTTAAACGATCTCAGAGCAAATAAATGTCTGTCCAGAGAGAATGAATCAAGCCTATTCTCAGTGCTGAAAAAACTGATAAGGCAGCTTCACTCTCCATGAAAAGCTGGAGGAGATAATATGTTTTGCTCTTGTAACTGACTGACTGACTGACAAATTGAATACTAAGTACTTTCCAAGTAGTTAGTGCTAAGCACTATGTACTAAGTGCCCAGCACTACGGTAGATATGAATTCAGAGGTGATGGTCATAGTCCTGACTGTCATCTTCAGAAAACCAAAAGATTTTGAGTGAATACTATTTGCAAGACCAAATGGAACTAAAATGGTATATAAAACAGTATTTAGTCTCAATGAGCACAGAAGTATAACAAAAAAGTCATATATTGATAAAACAGACATACAGACCTCCTCCCCTCAACTGTCCTTTCTCCCACTCAACTAAACACCCACCCAGCTAACAGCCCTCCCACCAGCCACCCAACGTTCCTACCAACTTATATTAGAGCATCTATTCTATACCAGACATTGTCCTAGGAAATGGGGATACAAACATGACTAAAAAAATAGAATCTCTTTCCTCAATGATTTCACAGTCTGTAAGATTGACAAAAGATACTAGGAATAATAAACGTTATCAGATTGGCAAAGAAAAAAAATTTTAACCTATATAATACATTCTGGGAATGCTCTGGGTAAATATGCACTCCCATAGGTTACAAATGGAATGCAATCCTTATAGAGGAAAATTTGGCACTATTTAACAAACTATGTATTCATTTACCTTGCTTTCATCCACCCATCCCAATTCTAGGGATGTATTTTGAAGGTATCCCCCCAACGAGATGCAAAACAACAAACAAGCAAATGGACAAGATGATCCACTGCAGCAGTGTTTACAATGACGACCTACACGTGTATACATAGGAGATTGGTTCATTAATCCATGGTCATTCAAAGAATGGAGTATTATGGAGTTGTAAAAAAAAAAGAATGAGAGCTATCTCTGTGGGCTGACATGGAGTGATTTCCAGGATATAATTTCCAGGATAAAATCAAGGTGCATTCTGATTCTAAACTACAAGAAATGCTTAGTCCTACAAAAAGTATTGTCACATCTGCCTCAGGTGGACCTTTTATGCAAGGCTTTAGATGGAGTGCCTTAAATGCAGGGTGCTGAGATTTTATAGGGCTGAAAAAGCACAGATCATGTGACTGGTTTGTGCTTGCTTGCTAATAAGTGTGCACGCTAGAAGGGAAAATAAAGAGGTATAAAAAAGTATATGCAGCATACCACCCTTTGCATAAGATAGAGGGAGAAATAAGAAAAGGTGTCCATCTGTTAGTTTTAGGGAAAAAAGCACAGGAAAATAAATTAAAAAGTAATGAAAATGCTTACTTAAGTGGGAACAGAGCAGAAGCATTTGGAATGGATGAGTGACGCTTTGTGAGCGCAACCTGTGAATGGTTTTGACTTTTGGAATGATGGCAATGTTTGACACACACAAAAATCAAAATTAAATAAAATCTACACAGATGAAGGAAACGGTACTCAAATTAAGTATAAGCAAAAACATTGAATCTATGTGTATTTCAAACGAATAATACAGCACACTGAGAGAGGAAAAATGAACGAATCCATGTAACTCCAGAACATAACATTTTGACTACGTACATTTATACTGAAGATAAAATAACTGTAAACAAATATTGAACACTAGTTGGTAGGTTTGTTTCTCAAAGTAGCATGGGTTAACATTTCAGACATGATTTTCTGGGTACTCTAGAATCAAGCAAATAAGTAACTATGAGAGCCAGGTTCTTGTTGTTGGAGAAGAGGGCTGAGAATATGGAAAGGGTTATTATATAATATTAGAATTTGAGATATCACATAAGTTCATGGATTTTCAAAGATAGATAGGTATAGATGTTCATGTGCCTGTGTGTGTTTTTACCTGAATCTGTCCACATTGTCCATTTAAAGAGCCTATAAAACATGAGCACCCAGGACTTTGTTTCTAAAAACCATTCTCCACTAAAAGGAAAAAGCGCTCCTTGGAGAAATGTCTGGTTCCGCACTTGGGGTAGGGATGGTACAAGATGAGCCTGGAACATCGTGTGGTGGTACCAATAAATAAGGATGTCGTCAAAGAACAAGGGGGGATATGTCAAAAGGACACAGGAGCCAGTTTAAAGGGGCTCGTAGTGACCAAATCGGGGGCAATGTGAGCATCGAAACAAATAATGACAGCAACAGATTGTAATCCACTGAATAAAATATGAGTTCATGACTCCACACTGATATAAATGATCAAATGAATATGTAAGGGAAAAGAAATAGAAGGCCAACTAATACATGTGAGTGTGATGGAGTTAGAAAAACCACCATTTGAAGCCATCATGGTCCTAATTGACTCCGGCAAGAGTTACCAGTGAATGGTAAAAGCTGGTGAAGGAAGATTTGATGGCAAACAGGATATTTACAAAGTCTAAAAGTATTTTCTTCCAAACTACTTGTTAATGACAATGGGAAACTTTTCAGTGGGGGTATGTGGGAGACCCCATCTGAACCAAGTGACTGAAGATATCACCCATAATGGGACCTACCCACATCACGTGCTTCTTGATATGGTTCACTGGGGAAATCAGGGCATGGGCACTCCTGTGATACCTCTGGCAAAAACGCGCATCCTGACTCAAAGCAGGAGGAAACAGCTGGAAAACTAAATGGAGGGCTATTTACAAAATCACTAGCCCGTACGCTTAAAAAAATGTCAAGATCATGAAAGACAGAGCAAGATTGTGTTACTGTTCTGGATTGAAAGAGACCTGACAACTAAATGAAATGCATGATGGACTGGATTCTGGGCCATGAAAAATTGCTATCAAGAACATTCTTGGGACAACTGATGAATTTAGAAAATGAACTGTGGATTAGTTAAGATGACATTAAATGTGTTAAATTTCTTGATTTTGATATTGTATTGTGCTTATGTAAGATAATGTTCTTGTTCTTAGGAGTGACACACTGCAGTATTCAAGGACAACAGGGCACCATGCCTGCAACTTACACTAAGATAGTTAAGAATAAAAATAAGTATGTATGTATATAAATATAGACATGGAGATGGAAATGATAGCTAAATAAGCAGATAGCTAGATAAGTAGAGAGAGAGAGAGAGAGAGAGAGAGACAGATAACTAGACAGACAGACAGACAAATAGATAGATAGACAGACAGGGAGCGAGAAGGAAGGCTAAAGCAAATAGTGAAAATTTAAACAACTGGTAAAATAGGTAAAATGTACATGGAAGCTATTTTCACCATTCTTGAAATCTTGCCATAAGTTAGAAATCACACTCACATTTAAAAAATGTATCTAAGTATGTGCAAGATGTAAGTGTGAACCAGAAGACAAATCATTCATCCTCTCTAGGTCTTAGTTTCCTTGCCTATAAGATGAAGTAAACCGGGTCGTATAACCTCCAGGCTTTTTCTTGCTCTACCGTTTTGTGGTTTAGGATGATATAAAGTACAAAGATCCTGGAAAACAAGGATTCGTGGAGGAAAATGAATGGTATTGGAAAACTTCACACGAGAGGTAGGTTTGGAGGGTAAGCAAGACCTATAAAGGAAGGAAGGAGAAGGAACATGACCTTCTTAGGTAATTATCAATACAAGACCTGAGTTTTCCTACTAGCCCTCAAGGGCATAGAAGGATCTATTCTTTCCTAAAAACTAGGTCTAAAGAGAGCAACTCACATAAACTAGAACTTGCACCAAAATTAACAATTCTTCCGCAACTGCTAGAGCTAATTAAGAGGCGCATGTTGAGTAGAGATGTGTCTAAGGCAAAAGTTCTAGAAACAGCCCCAGCTTTCTTTTCCTTTCAGATCCCTTTTCCATTATTTTAATTAATCCCATCAACCTTTCCACTATCCCACCCAAGTTCAGCAGAGAAAAATAATCCATGAATTCCTTAAGATTGTGTGAATTTGGAGTGAGTATATACGTTTTTATTTACAAAAAATTAATATAAAATATTTGACACACAAGCAGTATTATAATACAACTAACACTTGTTTCCTTTACCCAGTTAAATAAATAAGATACTATCAATAGATTAGAAGCCCCCTAGTTACCCCTCACATATATGCATATATGCATGTATATATACATGTATATACATATACATCCTATAACTCCTAAGAAATATATTAACTTGTTTCCCACTACTTTTCATGTTTTTAAAGTTCACATAAATGGTAACATGCCCTTTTGCTCCTTGTGGGTTTCTTCAACATTAAAATCTGAGATTTATCTACTGGTTTATTTTTCACTGCCCTACAGTATTCCATTAGTTACTTTACCATCTGTCATTTTTACATTCTCATTCTAATGACAGTTCAAGTTGTTTCTAACTTTTTAACATTTTTACAAGCTACGTTACTACAAACATTAAAAAGGAAAGCAAGGGCTCTTTCTCTCTTATATATCGATGTACCCCTTATGCATAATCTTGGCCTGGCACATATGACTAATTAATAAATATTTGTAGAACAAACAGTGAATAAACCTATGGCATGCAATAGCCCCCAAAGTAGTAAAATAGATGAACATGTGTTTTCCAGGAATTTAAGATCTGAAGAGCAAGAATATGAGTGGCAGCTCCCATCAGAGCACGGACACCGTCAGCACGGAAGAACTAAAGGAGGTAATAATACAGATATGGATACAGACATGCACACCCAGAAAGCTCGATTCAGGAACCAGCTCCATGAAAGTAACCACAGGAAAAAAAATCCCGGGTCTAACGTGCAGTATTTTGGTCTGTGCAGCAGTGACTGGATCAGAGAACTACTCTCTGCCAACATGCCACCTCCCCTCCCGGGCTCTGCCCCAGCGGGCTGAAAATCTGCGTGGCACGGACAGGCTGGGCTTCCAGGGTTAGCCGCAGCACCATTTTGCATGCTGGATTAACAGGTTTCCAGACAGCTGTGAGATATTTTCAGTATTCATCATCCGGGGTATATAATAGAAGCCTCGTACATGTAATCCCTTGAAGATCAACCCTCGGAGATAATACAGTCAGTGAATCTAAATGTTAAATTTACAAAGAGAAGAAGAAGAAGGGTGCAAGATGGCTGGAAACAACCCCAAAGAGGTCGTGCAGGGTGGACCATTCCATCTTTATGTGTGTGTGTGTTCCCAAAAAGAATACACAAATAAGTCTTACTTTGCGCTATTTCTACCTGCCACACTGACTTTGGATTTTTCCTAAGCCATTTTGCAGGAAAAAGTTAGAACAACTAGAGTTTGTGTTTCTAAGTAGGAGTTGACGATTTAGGCAATCCCAGTTGCTTGGGGAAAATAGGTATGGTTTTGTAGTTGGAACAGTCTTTCTGACTCTTTCAAAATATTTTTGCTTTCTGTCCCCAGCATCATATTCCCTTTTTTGTTATTACAATCATCCTACCTGTCCAAAAGGTACAACACGCAGGCATTGGTTTCCATCATATGAAAGCAAAACACCCCAGCTCCCTCTCCCCTGCCCTTGCTCCTACCTAATTTCAAATGCATAAGGAAATCCAAGAAGAGCTAAGCCTGCAGTGACATAAGGACCTGCTGATATTCAATACAACCCAAGTCTGGGTCCCAGCTGCCAACATCAGGGTCCCCGCTTTATTCGTTCTGCCCTGGTTTTATCACCTGGGTTGAGATGAAACTTCAGGTTTCACTTCCAAAGCTCAGCCGGGAGCCACAAGCTGCCGATGCGGAATGAGGAAGGAAGCAGTGGGTCGCACCAAAGGACAGCATGGAAAAGCCAGGAGATGCCCCAGGAAGCAGTGCATCCTTGTCACGTGCACTTTGAAAGGACAGACGCAGAAGGTGCTTACTGGTGACAGTACACACACAGTGGCAAGACCCCAAAGTGGCATGCAGAGATGTACTACCATACAGGAAGACATTTTGATATTCCTGTAAGACGGAAAAGGGCAGGAGGGCACAAGAAACTGGTGTCCGTTTCATGCTAGCTCTGCAAACTTGAGCCTGTTATTTCAGCTACCCACGGCTTAGTTGCCTCATCTGTAAAATGGGGATAATAGTAGTACCTAAATCCCAAGCCTGCTGTGAAGATCTAATAATCTATGTAAAGTGCTTACAGCAGAATCCAGCCCATGATAAGCTACTGTTAACAGTTAGTGCTCCTCATAGCACAGGGAACTCTGTCTAATGCACTGTGGTAACTTAAATGGGAGGGAAGTTCAAACGGGAGGCGATACCTGTATGTGTATGGCTGATTCACTTTGTTGTGCAGTGGAGGCTAACACAACATTGTAAAGTAACCACACTCCAATAAAAATTAATTAAAAAATAGTGCTCCAATCAACTATACTACAATAAAAAATTAACAACAACAAAAATAATTAGCGCTCCAACATAAGCATCAGTGGTCCTTGCCATGTCCACCCTCCTGAAGGGTGATGCATACAAATGACTTAACCTTGTTCCTTGGATAACAAGTCTATCTTATATCCTTAAATTCTAGCTTAATTTGGGGTTGTTCATCATGGTCTCATATATCTCCACAGGGAAAGGGGCTGGTGACATAGTGTTTGTAGTGTTTGAGAAATGTCAAAGGAATTTTGATTAAAATATTTGCAATTCTAACTCTGCAAATTATGAAGGTAGACCAGTCTTTATAGTTCAATATCCAAAAGCAAAGTTGAGTTTAGAACAGCAGTGTGTGTGTATATGTATGTGTATATGTGTGTGTGTGTGTGTGTCTGTGTGTGTGTGTGTGTGTGTGTGTGTGTATATATATATATATATATATATATATATATATATATACACACACACACACACATACATACAGTGGCCACTGTTGACAGCCAGACACTGGGAGAAAGTTGTGTAAGGAGACAATGGAGTTAGGATGTGACTTTTATTTCTAAAGAGTACTGTCGAAAAAATGTCAAGAGGAGGAGGAAAGAGTGAGCATAAGACAGACAGTTAGTAGCAGTGGAAGTAGCAGCTGCAGCTCCATTTATCCCTGTGCCTTCTTATATTCTAGGCAGTGAGTTAGGCACTAGATATTTATAGATATAGATATAAATATAGATATATAGATACAGATATAGATAGATATCCTTTAATTCTCGCAACAATCCAGCAAGTTAGAAATTATTCTGCCATTTTACAGACATGGAAACTGAGGTTAACTCTCTTGACCAAGGTTACTCGAGCTAAGAAGTGGTGGTGCCAGGATCTAAATCTAGCTTCAGTGACTCAAAATTTTGTGTTATTTCCACTGAACAACGTTGTGTCAAAACATGCCTAGGAGAACCTGGGGGTGAGGTGGCATCATTCTCTGGTCTTATTACAAGAGAATATTGCATATGCTGCCACCCCCATGCCCACTCCCAGTGGCAGGAGACTTGAAGAACAAAGACATACCTACTTGAAGCATGTAAACGTGTGCACGTGTGTCTATACATCCATCCATCTAGTCATCTATCCATCCACCTACCCATCCATCCATCCATCCTTCTTCTATCTCTTTTAAGAACAGAGGACCCTACCAGACAGATTTATAGCTCCTATTCTGATAGCACAGCCAGACTGTTAGGAGGAAAGCTAATTTTTTTCAAAACCTCTCCTTTTTAAAGGTGAATCCCATTTTAGGCTCATCGATTTTGATGACTGTGCCCTTGCCAAGATCCCTCCCTGTGAGATGCTACAATCTCAGGAGGTAACCTTTCCCACTCACACTTTCACACACCCACATTGATATTTCTTCTCACCATTTTGGACGGAAGGGGGACGCTCAGAACTGGGCGATGGTTATAAAAGGACTACATCCCGCCCCACACCAGCTCCTGTGGGAATTTTCTACACGTTTAGCCTCTTAACCCACAGGAATTTGTTAGATGTCCTTTGATAACTATGGGGTTGAGTGTGTAATTCAGGGTGAGGAATTACACACGAGGGTGTTTCTGTTTCAGTCATTTGACTAAACACATTATATTTGAAACTTGAGAATTCAGTGGAACATACAGACCCTCCCTATGACCAGATGTCTCTATGAAAGTGTGTGTACACACGTGCACACACATTCACATGAACACTAGGAAAAATGGTCAGCTGAAGGTTCCCACTAGGGTTAAAAGAGAGGAGGTCTGCTTTAAAAAGAAGCTTTCTTGCAGTCATACGCCCCTTGGCAAGGTGAGTGTTAAAAATAATAATGCTGAGGTTCCACTAAATGCCTTCATTTTGGGAGGAAAGTGGGAGGGAAAGAAAGAAGGGGGAAGACAGGGAGGAGGGGAGAGAGAGAGAGAAGAAACGTGAGAGGCCGAGAGGGAAAAAGCAAGAAAGACTTTAAGAAAACTTTTCACCTTGGCAAACCAAGCTTTAACCAGCTTTTAACAGCTTTAAGCAGGTAAAGGGCTTTATACTGTTTGGGGAAAGCACGTTTGAATTCTGCCAGCATCTTAGCAGCACGTAATTTGAAAAAGGTCCTATTTTTCTTGGCTTGCAAAGGAGAGTGGGACTTCTCACTACAGCAGGGAACAGACTTTGTGGCATACGGATTGAAGAGGGGGTAGGCAAAACCTTTCTTTCCCTTCCAATGGCTTCCTGCCATTGTTCAAATGCAAAATACGGGCCACTATGCCACTGACAACACAGATAAGGCTTCTGGGGGAATAAGTCTATTTGAACTACATTCGTGCTTCTCTAATTAATTTTTTGTATTCGCTTTTCGGCATATGGTATAAGATTACACACGTGTCCAGATATTTTACCTATATAGACCTCGTTTCATTTAATAAAACATCTCTTTCATTTCCTAGGCCAAAAATATCACAGAATCAGACAGACTTCATTAAAAAGTAACAAGGGGGTCTGACTTTACATGGACACAATTATTATTTCTGTCACTGGGTGTCAGTGAACAGAGCGATTGATTTTTATGTGAAATCCGTTTCTCCCTTTAGCCTCTTAGCTAAGCCCCAAAGTGTTTTCCTGTTTAATCTTCAAAAACTTTAAAAATGTTTTCTGAATGTTTCTGTTGTTGTCCCTTCGAAAATGTAACACGCATTCTTGCCAGAAACAACCTGAACTTTACTTAAAATGACAGTAATGTAAAAGACAATTCCCAAAGAAACAATTATTTAAGCAAATTAGTAAACCCATCAATTCCATCCTAGAAAAGCTCTAGATCACTCTCTAATCCCTTTGATAGTTATTTCTGTTTCATTCTGTGCATGACTGGTCAACTTTCTAATGAAAGATTTAGCTTTGTGTGTATATTATGTTTAAATATCTGAATTTATTTCCCCTCGGCCCTTTGTTTATGCCATTAAACCATAGCTTTGGATAAGATGTCATTAAGTTGCACTATAGATGCTTTATTAAAGTTTATTACTCAACTGAATACCACATTATGAACAATAATCTTCAAAAATCAGATGAAGTTGAGAATTTCTGCATTTTCAAGACAAGTAAAAACCGCATTTGAAGTCAATTGCACTATTTAATGAGGCAGAGGCAACTTCAGCTTCCTTTAACTTAAAAAATGATTCTTCTAGTAAATTTTCAAGTCTGTATTAGATCATCTCATATGGACAGAATCCTATGCAAACACGCCTTGAGATACCCAGATGATCATGTCAGCTTTTGTCCAAGGGATGCTGTTCCCGGGGCAGGGGGCGGGGTGGAGACGTACAACCTTGTCTCCTAACTCATGTCACACATTCAGACTGGGGACCAAGCAACATTCAAGAGACAACCAGTTTATTTAGTATCCATCACCTATTCACTGCTTGACCTTCCTTCCTCAAATTCCAGAGTAAAGGTCAGTGAAGTCCCACCACTAACGTGATGTTTGGCTGTACCGTAAAATCCAATAAAGAATAAACCATGCATTTCTGCACAGGTCACTGCACGGCCACCAATAACAGGAACCTGTGATCACCAGTGACCCAAGCTGGACCATACCAGTCACCTTCTGGTTAAGACCATCACTATTCTAGTATCGCTCTATGAAGCCATCCATTTGCTCTGCCCTCTACTTTAACCTAATCTAATTTGCACGTTGTAACAGAAAGCTGCTGTCAGGGAGCATCAGGTAAACTTAATTTCATAAGTCCTGGCACACAAATGCATGGGCTGGTGCCAACAGATGACATACGAGCAGGTGGCCTCATATCAGACAAATTTAGCACCTTGCCTCAGTGCAGGAACCCCTGACCATCTATTCTTTATGTAGATTCAATTTTATGGAAATTCCCAAAGCATTTGGGAAGCAGATCTAAGCATCTGGGCATCTGTAAGAGTGTTGCCTTTCGGTACAAGTTTTACCCTGACAAATTAGGCAAAAGAAAGTAGGGAGTGCATGGGGGTCAGGTGGGCATTCAACGGAGGCAAATTTCACAAATAGAAGTGGTATGAATCTATTACAGAAAGTTTTTTATTATTTAAATTTTGGATTTTGTGGGGGGGCAAGACTTCCTTTTTGTGGTTTAAAATAATACTACAATGAAAATGATTCTGCTGTACTTTTGGTGAAAGGCTGTATATTGTAATTACCCCCCAGACTTGATTTCTAGTGAATCAGGAAGGATTTGATTAAGTACACTAGAATGCAACTCCTAAAGATAGGGGATTTGTCTGTTTTGTTCTCATCTCTATCTCCAACTCATAGAACAGTGGGTAGCACATAGGAAGTTCTTAATAAGTGTTTGTTGGATGGATGGATGGATGGATGGATGGACGGACGGATGGATGGATGGATGGATGGATAAATGGATAAATGGAATGAATGGTGGATGGATGGATGGATGGGTGGATGGATGGATGAAAGGGTCCCTGTATTCATTTTCCTTTCTTAGTGCTTCTCTTGCCCAGGGGTTCTCCACTCTGTGCACAAGAAACATCTGGAGAAATTTGAAAACTATACATGCCTGTGTCCCCACCTTAGACATTTTGATTCAGTTGGCCTGGAGTGGAGGCGGCTCCAAGTGCTGGTAGTTTGTAAAGGCCTCCAGGTCATTCTGATCCGCCAACTTTTAGAACCACTGAACAGTATCTTTTCTCAGCACCCCGATCTTGTTCCCAGTGTCTGAGGTTCTGTGTCTATACCCTTTCACCAAATTTGCCCACCTGAGCAGTGCTTTGGGTGTCAAAATCTTTGCTATTTTTCTTCTCTTCAACACCATGTCCCATCTCTCCTGAGCCTGTTTAAGTGACTGAAATTCACCTGACAATGCGATGTGGTTATCAGTTACTCTGCCAATATTACATATTTGTAATACATTAGAAGGAGAAAATACTTTGCTGAGAGGAATGCCTAAAGATGACAATTTTAGACATGGGGCTCAGCCTGGTCTTCTCAGCGTACTTTCAAATGCAAGCTATACCTGCCTAAAGGAAAAGAAGACAACAGGATGTGGCAGGACCCCATTAAAGCAAAGATGCTGGTCTTCAGCTTAAATAACCTGGGGAAACTTGGATTTGTGGAGACCCCAGGCTATAAACTGCACAACTGTAGGGGCGCTGTTTATACGGCGGTCTATGTAAAGGCATCCACGGAACTGTGCAGTAGAGTGGCCCTTCCCTGTTCATCTTAGAAACACAAATGAATAGTCTTAACACCAGAACACACTTTTATTAAAACCTATAATGAGCAAGTGCATTTTCTGGGAAGATTATTTCCAAAACTCCTGAAATTGCATCATCTATTTTACAAAGGCTTTGTCAAGTAATAGGTGGTCCATCCTTCCCTGGAATGCTACAACTGCATTGTAATACTGGGTGGAATTGAGTGACATTGCCATTTCTATAAAACAGAAGAGTAGAGAGTTTCAAAAACATCCAATGACAACTATAATAAAACTTGAGATGTAAGCTGCAAATGCATCTATCTTTCACTTGGACTTTTTTCCAAATATAGTGTGGACAATCTGTTTCAGAATGTTAAAATAATCTCAGTAAATCCGATAAGAACTTTTTGTTCCAGCAGTGCAGGTGTAATAGCACTAAGTACACGGTCAATAAAAGCCCCATTTTTTTTTTTTTTTTGGCCAAAATTTTGGCATATCACGATCTCTTAAAGGCAAGTCTTTAAGGCTGGTAACAGCGGGACAAATCCTATAAAGAAATATTACACAATTATGTAAAAGTATAAGAAAGGCTTTTTTCCTTTCTATTTTCATTACAAGGTACAGGCTGAAATCTATATGCCATATTTTTAAATTGAAAACAAGAACAGTTGCAGACTGGAAATAGTTCATAAAGGCACAAATGAGCTAAACCGAATGCCACTCAGAGTTAATAATTCACATAATCACACACAACACATCGAAAATAAGCAAAATTTTTCCTCATTCTCCGTGATCGGTCCTTTCCCTAATTAACAATTAAAAGAATGGTGTTTTTGAAATCTTGGAAGACATAGATCACCTCCCATTAATTTAATGATCTAATATCCCAGTGTTCATTTTAAGCACCAGATGAAGCTTTATAGTTCATATAAATACTACTAAATTGTGTCAAGTGTATTTTTTAAACATCCTCAAAGCTTTCGTTGACTTTGAAGATGCCATGAGGCACACGTAGTAGGTGGTCAAATCCTGGATGGCTTATGACACACCAGATCCATTTGGGGTAGAAGAGATTAGTAGACTGAAGGTCTGTAAAACCTCAATTATGGAAGCAGCCAGCAATAGGTATAAAAGTCAACAGGAAGTGAGGGAATGATCCTTTCTAGATGAAGTGATTTTCACTGTATCCATACACCAATGGCAAGGCATAATTAATAAAGCAGGGGGCTAACGAGTGACAACGTTTGGGGGCTTCTCTCATTCTGAGAATATACTCTAGCCCTAAAAATACCATAAAACACGTCACGGAAATCTTCCCATTAAGTGGCTGAAAATCTCCATCTTTAGTGATTCATGAAGCCCATGAGCGTTCCAAAGATCCTTTTCAGCCACAAGCTGAACATTTTACTACTAGAGACTGACTCCTCGGACCCGGGCTTAGTGAAAACTCAAACAATCCACCTTCCATGGAAAACAACGGAGCTTAGGGATAAACAAGGAAGAAAAGAGACTCCAGGGTCTTAGACTTGCTGCCTGAATACATTTCAAATGCTCCACGCTCTTCTGGCATTGAATCACCTTCATACCTGTGCGAACAGCACCTTCTCTCCTTCATCCCCTCTCCGCATAAAAACAGGGAGATACAAGATGTCTCTAACCACTCTTTTCTACGTTATTGAACAAACAGAGACAAGAGAGCATCGCAATGGAGAGGTTATCTATGGAATCTGCAAGCCCTGTTCTGAAACCTAGCTTCAAGCCTTGCAAACCTGGAATGTCACCTAACCTCTCTGATGTTAGGTTAAGTAAAATGAATAGTAGTATCTACCTCCTGCTGTTGGGAAGGTTAGGCATTAAGCACATAAAGCACTTACCACAGTATGGCATGTAATAGTCACTCAGTAAATGGAATATTCAAATTATTAATAATGGAGAATAATGAGACTTCTCAGTTTGAACTTTACCTATGGAATTGATTAGGGAATTAATAATCTGGACAAAATTTCTGCTCAATTACAAATATTACATTTAGGCTGAGGATTTCTAATCTTTTTCTAAGATAAGACAAGGCTTGATCAAGAGGAGGTGAAATGGGAAATATTACTGCTTCACATTTTAAGTATACACAATTAATTTGTGGGGGGGGGGGCTAACATTTATTAGGAGCTTTCCAGATATTGGGCACTGTTAAAGTCCCTTATCTGTGTTGATGCATTTAATCTTCACACAGTTTTATGAAGCAGGTATTATTAGTATTTCCCCATTCTGCAGGTCAGGTTCATCAATGTTAAATGGTTTCTCCAAAGTCACACAGCTAGAGAGTGAACTAGGCAGCCCCAGCGCCCACTCTTCACCTTGAAGTTTTGGAAGCTGAAACCTCTGATTGCTACTAAACCACCGTTGAGATTCCCCAAGGTCTTTGCACCATCACTTTCAGTTCAAATGTGTTTCCAGTGCCCAGTACGGAATTCAGAAAGCAAGAAGCAAGAGAGAGTTTATGCAGAGCATCTAAAACCAGCATGAAAGCTAGAGACTCAGACAGCTTGTTCCAACTCTTACACTCTAGGAATGGAAATCGCCAGGGTCAACAACACCCTCCTTACAATCACTGATAAGCTGGGTGGGTTGGGGGGGCGGGGGTGGTACTTGGAGTCTGGGGAAAAGTGTAAATGGGGAGAGGAGAAGGGCAGGATTTCCCCAAAAGCTGAGCAGAGTCAACAACAGACTTCTCCATCACCTGGCCCCCAATCTTTCTCTTGACCTGGTCACCCCACCACAGGCACCATTTTTCTTTTCTGTTTATTTGCTCAGAGACTCAGTCTCCAGCAAGAAGTCTCATTTTTTCCCCAGTGTGTTGAACAACAGCGTGCCAGGCAGCCAGACATTTGCCTGTGGCGGCCGCTGAGTGCTGTTTGAAGCAAAGGAAAATAAAATCCGCAGGCAGGGCGTGAGGGGAGGGACCAGGGCCAGTGACTCCGCTGCTGTGTGAGCACTGCCCCAAGCCCATGCCCCCAGGTGCACAAGGGCAGAGTCACAGCTCAGTCTTGGCCCAGGGCACCAGGAAGGGGGAATCCATCACCGGCTGCTAGAAGAGTGATTGCCCATGACTTTTAGTTTCCTTTCACAGAGTTAATTTTTTTAGAACACTCTAGGATTTACAGAAGAATTGCAGAGAGAGTTCTCACAGAGCCCACACCCATTAATAATTTTCCTTATTATGAACATCATATTGGTAGGGTACATTTGTCAGATTAATGAACCAATATCAACACGTTATTATTCACTAAAGCCCACACTTGGACTGATTCCCTTGGTTTTCACCTAATGTCCCTCTCCTGTTCTAGGATCCCACCCAAGATATCAGAGTAACGGCACCTTAGCCGTCGTGTCTCCTCAGGCTCCTCTTGGCTGTGACTGTTTCTCAGTTTCTCCTTATTTTTGAAGACCTTGACAGTTATGAGAAGTACTGCTCAGGGACTTTGTAGAGCATCCCTCAATCGGGATTTGTCTAACATTTTCCTCCTGATTAGACTAGGGTTATAGGTCTTGGGAGGAAGGTCACACAAGGAAAGTTCTATTTTCCTCACCTCCGATCAAGGGGACATACAGTCAAGGTGAGTTTTCGCTGCTGATGTGACTCTGATCTCCTGGCTGAGGAGGGGCCTGTCAGGTTTCTCCACTGTAAAATTGCTCTCTCCTCTTCCCCTTTTCACACTGCTCTTTTTGGGAAAAAATCACGGTGCACAGCCAATGCTCAAGAGTGCAGAGCTCTGCTTCACCTCTTTAAGGATGGAGTACGTAAGTAAATTATTTGGAATTCTTCTGCCCAGGACATTCGTTTCTTCTCTCTCATGTATTAGTTTATTCAAGCATTTACTTATATCAGTACGGACTTACGGATATTTATTTTATACTTTGGGTTATAATCCAATACTACTTTATTTTTGTTGCGCAAATTGTTCCAGCTTTGGCCATTGGGAGTTTTCTCAGGCTCCTCAATTCCTTTGACAAATCCCCATTGTTCTGTTTTCTGAGCACTTGCTTACCTTTTGGCAGTATAACATCCTCCTGGCTCACCCTGTATATTTCCTCTCCTGGTCCTAGAGAGAGCTATTTCTTCAAGGAGTTACTGGAAAATGGTATTAGAAACCCAGCTCTGGATGTTAGGTGTGACCATTGCTAGTAGGGTGCCATTGCTTCTAGGTCCCCACAGCTATCAGAGGAAGGAAATACATGTGCATAAACTAACCTGTGGTTATTCGATGCCTTTGGGGGCATGAATCTGTAGAGCACTTGCACCTCATCGGACAGACAACACTATCTCTATGGCAAACTCAGAACTCACTTTGTTCCATTCATTCATTGATCATTCATGTACTGATTCATTCAGAGGTTAATGAGCATCTTGTAGGTGCTGGTCCTTGTGTTAAACACTGAAGATACACCACCAGATTATAGAGACCGCTGGATCTGGAGACTGGTGAGATGCGAGTGGGGAACATTCCAGACAGAGGAACAGCCTGTGCAAATCTCGGTGATGGAAGGAAGCAAGGTATTTTGAAGGACTGAAAGACCAGTGCCGCCGGAATACAGAGAAGAGGAGAAGAAAGGAGAGGTGGGCAGAGACCTGAGAGGTCATGTGGAGAAGTGTGGTCTGGGTCCTTTGAAAGGAGTTTCATCTTGAGCCTCTGAAGGCTATTCATCAGGGACACGGACCTGACCTGATCTGCATGTTGGAGCATCAGTTTCCCTGTGGAGTGGAGAAGAGCCTGCAGCAGACTCAGAGTAGAGGCTGAGAGACGGCGAATGTTCAGAGAAGAAATTCAGGTGAGGGAAGCTAGGGGTGGGGAGCAGGCGGGTCCTACTGGAGGTGGGAGGTGGACTGAGTATGGAGACAGCAGAAGGCAAAACCTCTCCACAGTGTGTGCAGGAGGATGTTTGTATGTTGGCGTATTTTTTGTTCTGGAAAAGGAGACTGAAGGCGAGAAAGGCAAACCGTACAACTGGGCTCTTCACTGAAGGGAGGAAAAGCTGGGAGGACAGCGATGTGTCATGGGGACTCTGCCTCATGAGACACAAGCCCCCCAGTGTCCTTCAGATCTGCATCAACATCTGCTCGACTCATCACCAGTGTGTTTGAATTGCATGGAATCCAGTGTCGCAAAGAATTCGGATGTCGGGGTTCAAATACCCAGGAGACACTGCAGAAAACAAGGAGTCATGGACATAGGGGATCACATGGTATAAGCCCCTTTGAATTCAAAGGAATCATGGAGAAGGCTTTGAATCTCCCATAAGCAATGGGTTTGGGCTCAAGGACCCGTCTTTCCTAAGCTCTCTAGGGTCAAGAAGCTTCCTGAGGCTATGCTTGCGTCTATATCCTCTCTAGCTCTAAACCCTAGTGCAACGCCTGACACTTCAAAGGGACCTTTACTACTTTGCAGCTTATTACAGAAACCTAATAAATGCCTAGTTATATCTGTCAGTTAAAACACAAAGGAAGAAGTTTAAAAAAATATATGTCAAGAGGGTCTTCCCTGGTGGCGCAGTGGTTAAGAATCCGCCTGCCAACGCAGGGGACACAGGTTCCAGCCCTGGTCTGGGAAGATCCCACATGCCCCGGAGCAACTAAGCCCATGAGCCACAACTACGGAGCCTGCACTCTGGAGCCCGTGAGCCACAACTACTGAGCCCGAGCGCCACAACGGCTGAAGCCTGCGAGCCTAGAGCCTGTGCTCTGCAACAAGAGAAGCCACTGCAATGAGAAGCCCACTCACCGCAACGAAGAGTAGCCCCCACTCGCCACAACTAGAGAAAGTCTGCGCGCAGCAACGAACACCCAATGCAGCAAAAAATAAATAAGTAAATAGTTATAAAAATATATATACCTCGAGAAAGGCAAACGAGCTAATCCTCTCCAAAACAAGCAAATACATTAATTAATTAACTAATTAATTAAGGAATTAATGAAAACTGTTCGTAGAGCTGAAAAGGAGTTTATTTGAAGATTGGCTTCTCAAATGTGGCTAAAATCCAAGCACATTTCAACTGCAGGACCCATGATAAAAGTAGCAGTATTTCCCGTTGTGGTTCAACGTTAGAGCAGATGATCTTTGGGAAAAGTGGGGGGAAATGGAACTACTGCTTCCAGGTTTATAGGAGGCAAATCTAGCCTTCATCATGTTAAAAGCATCTATGGCTCAATAAGAAATCCTTTAAATAGAAAAAGTTACTTAGGCAAAGCAATCCGGAGAAAGCAGCAGGCCAGGAAAGCATTCTTATTCACCTGATTTCCTGAAGAAGCCCCGGCCTATTGAAATAATTGTTTCTCATACCCCAAAGCAAAGGAACCACTCTCCCGCTTTAAATCATCCCTTTCTCTCTTTAGCTCATGATTGGCTCTCCCTGTGATGCTTGCTGTGTTTGCAGGCATGAAGGAAATTATATAAAAGCAAATTGCTTTGTACTGTACCGTCACTGTCTGGAAATACTAATAGACAGGCAATAGACAGTTGCACCAACTTGCAGCTTCGTGAGTTAATGGATGGGATTGAAAAGTTTGTGCTGTTTCAATATGATGAATGCCCCTTGTTTCCAAACACACAGGATATCCTTTTTTTTAGCATTGTATGAATTACTTCTCAAAGTAACTGTCGACTTTGCATGCTAACCCAAAGCACAGACAGGATAAATAGATGATTATTTTTTTGACGCTTTTGTCTCCCTCCACTCACAGCTCACAGCCCTCTCCTTCGTTCCCTGGGCTAAAGAAAAAAAAAAACGTCTTTGGAAAATTTTCAGACTAAAGTTCTAATGCCATCATCATTTGTGACTGATCATGAATGGTCGTCATCATTAAGCATAAACACTAAATTTTGGTCATTTGTCAAGAAACCGTTCAATCACAGATACGATCATTATTTCAACAGATAGCTGGTGAACATCATATTCAATGCCTCGTATGATTTTAGGCAAAAGCAACCAAGCAATGAAGGGAACAAGGGCCTTGTTTAAATAGTACTTATATCCCAATGGGAGAGAACAAGTTAATACATCATATGCAAGGTGGTGGTAGGAGCTAAGGAGAAAAACAAAGCAGAGAATACAGGGCAGGGAGTGCAGAGCCTTGAGATACCCAGCTGCTTTTATTGTGTAGACTGACTGGAGAAAACCTCTATCAACTATCAACTGCACCTGATCTATCTGCCATATTCTAGATAATTCTAATGACTCTCCTTGCCTGGCAGGCAGAGAAGTATAGTAGGAAAGAGGGTGGGTTTGAGAAAATACAGCCAAGATATCAAATGATGGCTCTGTTATGTATGAATTCTGTGAACTTGGACAAGTTACGTAATCTGTCTTCTACGCTCCAGCTGTATAATGGCAAAAATAGTACATATCTTACAGGTATTTTGTGAAGTAAATGAATTCTTGTGTGCAAAGAACCAGGCATTTTGTAGGCTTCAAGAGGTGTTAATGTCCGCATCTTTCCTTGCATTTCTGAACGACGCCAACACTGATTTAATTTACTATAGTGCAGTTCAACCATATGTGCCCGCGTGCCCACGATGCATGGTTGTGTATAATTCCGTGCACACGCACATTCTCTCATTAGGGTTGCATATATTCCCATGTGAGCAAACTCTGCCAGTAGAAGATGGGAACTCTGTCACCTCCTCCTTTTCACCACAACTCTCCTCCTTCACAAATGCGTGCCCAATAGTGTGGTTGAAAGGCAACAGGAAAAGGGGAGGCATAAGACAACACAACGTAACTCTGCTTTGGCTCCTACACGTCAGCCGCCGATTCCTTGGGAGGACCAGGGGCCATGGAACCAGCTGTGCCAGAAGGCAGAATAGCACACTGATTGAAAGCATGGGTCTCAGTGTTCTGCAGGCCCTGGTTCAAATTCATTCGTAAAGTTCATTTGAATTCATTTGTAAAACAGAATTAATGCCACCTACCTCCTAGGGTTGTTAATGAGGATTAAATACGAGAATACATGAAAAAATGCTCTGGTGCCCATAAGTACTCACAAAATGGTGGTGATTAACCACAGAGAAGGGATTTAGAAAGTCAGCAGGAAAGGGTTGTTCATAGCTAGATAGGTAGAGATATAACTATATCGGTGTCATTCTTGGCAGACAAGTACCACCTTAGTTAAGCAAACATCCCCTATAAGTAATTAAATCAAAACAAGTACTTACAGAGATAGTGGGGACTATATTCTAGATTATCTATGTTCTGGATGAATTCCACATTTGAGTTTTGTCTGTGTGCCACAAATAAACTTAATCCAGTACCAGTTGCATGATTCTTCTCACGAATCTAGGACTTCCTGGAATTTGTAAGGATGTTGAAAAAGATACTTGAGGATGCCAATGTAACTAACACTAAAGTCATTTCTCCATTTACTTTGTCAGTGAGGGACACACATAACTTCACCATGGAGATATCAGGTAGTTGAACTCAACACTGCCCCCAATGCCATCCTCTGGAGATGACAAGAACTCTAGTTAAGGAAATAAAGTTTCTTTCCTTTTAAGAACCTCCATGAACCTCTGAAATCTTTGGGTTGGAAATCTCATTAATCATTCTCTTCTGTAAAGTACTGGAAAACAATGAGTAGAAATTGTGGAGGTCTCCAAGGCTACACTCAACAATGGGTCCACAACTCAGGTTTCTCTTTTTCTCAGGGGAAATGCCATGATTTTCTGCTTCGTTGTTAACTCCAGGGTTGTGCTCCAGAGACAAAGGTGTGCTCTCAGTTAAGTCTACACCTACACTGTCTGTCATCTGGAGTTTGAGTATCAGGAATATTGGTATCATCCTGGTAAATGATACGAAATCGTTTACCAATCATTAATGACACATGCCAAGCAGTGAGCTTTTCTCTAAGGATTTCTCTTAAGGGATTTAGAACAGTTTGCGTTTTAAATTCATCCTCATTATTTTAATTCTATAGGGTAGCTTTACCAATATCATGGTTTACACTCATTAAAAGTTTCCAAACTCTTATTTCACCACAATTTTCACATCTTCAAGGGTTTTGTTTTTTTTTTTAATCCATTATCCAACATTTGAAATTCAGAGTGGATCGTAAATATGGCTTCGTATGACTTTTATCCGATAAAACTTCAAAGGGGAAAAATGTCACCATCCTTATCGGCTAAGTGAATTCCACACTCAACTCATTGGCAAGGTAGGGAATGACAAAAAGTTTTATCTCTTTTGAGTCCTGAAGTGCATTTTCCTACTTTATTCTGGCTGCTCTAAACCTGTCTAATATGTAAGCCAGATGTGTTTGGTTCAGCCTTAAAGAGGCAGAGGTTACTTCAGACATGAATTTGAAAGAGAAACCAATAACCCATGGCATAACATGAGCTATCCATGCCAACTGCTATTCTTTTCCATGAAGGAACCTGCTGTAAGATCCTGATAAAATCAGGAATCAAATCTCAAGATAAGAATCACTTTTCAAGTGCTTGATTTCCAAATACAAGCAAATCTGCCTCTGCCCATCGCTATGCCTGGCGATGCACACCACACGACTGAAATCAGTTCTTCCTTGTTTGCCTTCTCACGAGGTGTGTGTACGGCTACAGCAGGGCAGAGAGCTCTCCCCTGATAGGAGGGCAGCACCTGCCATGGACAGCATGTTGACTATACTCTAGGCTCTGTATTAAGTGCTTTTCATTGTAGTATCTCATTTAACCCTTCACGAACCATATGGAGTTGCTGACGTCACCTCTCTATTACAGGTGGGGCAAGAAGGAGTGAAAGAACTTGGCCAAGTTTGCACAGCTACTAAATTTGAACCTAGACAGTCTAACCCCATGCATGCCCTATATTTCATCACAAGGCAAGCTCATCTCCAACTGTACTCAAAGAGCAAAGACCTCAAACCACACAGAGCAATTCATTAAGACCTAACTTCTCTCAGAGTCCTCCCAGCTCCTCCCTCTTCCCAGCCCCCAATTAAAAGGGACCCGTTGGTATGAATAGGCTGTGTTATCTCCATCTCGCACTGGTTTGTTTGTTTGTTTGTTTGTTTGTTTGTTTGTTTAGGAATACCCAGAGATGTCAGAAAAAGTCCATCAGGGGTCGCTGAAGACAAATCCCAAATAGAAAATGTTCCCAACCTGGCTGAATATCAGAATCATCCCAGGAACTTTAAAAAAAATAATACAAGTTTCCTGGTGCCATCCCAGACCTACTGAATTAGTAGGAGTGGGAATTGGAATGTATAATCCATCCTGCTTTTTAGGCCTGATTGTGAGAGGTGCCTGCTTCCCTGCATTCCTGAGTGGGCTAGTTTGGGATGCAAACTTGTCTTCTATCAAGCTTCTGTACGCTTTGCATAAGCAAATGATCTGTTGGAGGTCACCGAGGAACTAAACAGTGCTGATTAATTCAACATTCACTCATTCTTTCAACAAACAACTGCTGTTTAGTTAGAAGAATGGGCCAAGCAATTGCTGACGGACTGTGTCAATTTGGATGACTCTGAACACTGTCACTGTGTACTGTGAATATATCTTAGAATCTTATTAGTGCCAACGTGTGTGTGAACACAGGGATATAATATTTACTGACATACAGGGACATTTTGTTTCTCCCTGCTCTTAAGATAAACTTCAGTCTCCTTCACCCCACCCTCTCCTTGCCTCCTTTACCCAGCCAGCATCTATGCAAGAAGCGTTTTACCAGGCACCCCAGACCATTTCGGGACCCTCTGACTTACACTTCATTGTCCTAGCAAGTAACGTTCTTCCTTCACAGCATCTACAAGTCATATTTGTAATTAATTATTCACATGAGTATTTGTTTCGCGTCTATTTCCATGGATAGTCGCGTCCATTTCCATGGATGGAAGGAAGAAACATGCCTATTTGTTCATAGCTGTACCTTTAGTACCAAGCATAGTACTCAGGATATAGTAAGCCTTCAGTAAACATTAACAGATAACGATGATGATGATGGTTGAGAATCAGAGCCGTCTACTGCTCCCTACATTGTCGTAACTTTATTATTTAACTATCTTCATCGTGTAACCTTACCACTCCAGGAAACTCTTGCCTAGGAAGTAAGAAGTCCAAATAACGTTATGGCTCACTTCAGGAACTTTCTTTGAAAGACCCATCAGCTTTTCAACAGTAAGTATCAAACATCCTCTTCCACCCCAAGACACTCAGAACTCCTCCCAGTATCCTTGCCTTGTTTTGTCCACCAATCCTAAACTATTACATCATAATCCTCACTCTCTCCTAAGCAAGTCCCTGCATGGAAAGACCCACCTTCAACACACTTCTAAATCTCAATAAATATTGTGACTTTGCCCATCTCCAGCTAACACTCTGTTGAAGTAGCTTATAAGTAGCTTATACTCTTCCTTAATTCATTAAGTAGTAGCTTATGCTCTTCCTTAATTCTTTAAGTAGTAAACCTAGCTTCACCTTATGGAGAGGTTGTTCTGGTGATGCCTGGGAAAAGTCAGCATTTGACGTGATTAATATCAACAGTCTCAAGATGAGCCTCGGTTATGGAGTTATTTCAGCTCTCTGCTCAAATGCCATGTCCTCAAAGAGGCCCTCCCTGACACACTCTAGATGTGTAACCGAGCAGGACGCTATGGGGCCTTCCTGGGACAGCCTTCCCCCGTATCCTCTGCTTTAGCTCCTCTCTGAAGTACCCAGCTAACAGTATTTGATGCACATTTCCTGAGCTGTCTTACAGATGTGACCCCCCCCTCCCCCACCAAATGGAAGATGTTCACTACTTGATGACCACGAGCACGTAGCCCCCAGGCCTCCTGGAGCCTAAGGACTGATGATGTTAACCCCGGTGACACCACCCTGCTAGCTCACCATCAGCCACTCAGAAAACTGCGCGTGAGCTGATCACATAGCCTGCGGACCCCCTCCCTCACCTGGCTTTTAAAAATGCTTTGCCAAAACCCTTCGGGGAGCTCAGGGCTTTTTAGGGCATGAGCCACCCGTCTCCTTGCATGGCCCTGCAATAAACCTTTCTCTGCTCCAAACTCCGATGTTTTGGTGTGTTTGGCCTCCCTGTGCGTAGGGCACACGAACGTGCACTAACAGATACTGTCTAAAATAATGCCTTCTAGACACTTCCATCCTCTCACCCTGATTTCTCGTTCTTCAGAGCACTTATCACTATTTGGCATTTTAATAAATATTCACTTGCTTATTTGTTATATTGATTCCTCTCCTGGGGTGTAAACTCCATGAGGGTAGGGACTCATGTTTTGTTTTGTTTTGTTTTGTTCGCCAATGTGTCCTCACTCTGTCGACTGAAAAAAATTGCACAACGTGAGAGTTGTGAGTTAAGTTTTATTTGGGGCAAAATGAAGACTATAGCCCAGGAGACAGCATCTCAGATAGCTCTGAAAAACTGCTCCAAAGAGGTACGGGGGAAGGTCAGTATATATGTGATATTGGTGAAGGGGGAGTACATGCAATCAAGCACATATTTTTTGCAGAAGGTTGCTGCTGGTCTCAGGAAGGTTACTGCTAGTCACGAGGAGCAGGTGTCACCAATGAAGGATTTTAGTGCTTTTCTAGATACGAGGAGATGTAAGAATCGGGCTCATAAAGTCTTCTCCCGAAAATATCTATCTGAAGGCCTGCTCTGCCAGTTTTTCCCAGAGCACAGAGTGCCTCATTCCTGATCTCCACCCTGAACTCCCTTCAGGGCGTGTTGAAGGTCAGCAGCTGCAGAGGCTCATAATTTGATCCTTGTAGAGGCAGGTGGCAAGTGCCAATGGCAAGTGCCAATTTGTAGGTGACAACTCCTAGGATTATGTCTGCCACATCGCTGGGACTCAGTGTAAAGAGGATGACAGAAGCTGCTCGACTGGGTCTGCTCAAGAGGGGAAGGCAAACAGGTGAATATGTCACATGTTTATAGTTTCATTTTTTTCATCACATTTTATCTTTACAACTGCTTAAATGTTGGCCTTTGTTGTTCCCATTTTACAGATGAAAACTTGAGGCTCAGAAAAATTGCTTAAGACGGGGACATGCCTGCCCTAGAAGTAGGTCCGCCGGTGACAGTTTCCATTTTCTGTGTCACCACTCCCTGGGACTGGGTATGGGAAATGGAGTTCAAGAATGACTGACCACTTCCATTCAAAGCAGTCATGGGTGCCCAGAAGAGGTTCCTCTCCGAAGGTAAAATTAAGAGTGTGCTCCAGATGGACCAATCTACAAAACAGAAGACTCACAGACAGAGAGAACAGACTTGTGGGTGTCAAGGGGGAGGCCGGGGAGGGAAGGACTGGGGGTTTGGGATTAGCAGATGTAAACTATTACATAAAGGACGGATCACCAACAAGGTCCTGCTGTACAGCACAGGGAACGATATTCAGTATCCTATGATAAACCATAGTGGAAAAGAATATGAAAGAAAGAATGTCTATATGCGTATAACGGAGTCACTTTGCTGTACAGCAGAGATGGGCACAACATTGTAAACCAACTATCGTTCAATAAAAAATAAATAAATAAATAAAAATTAGAGTGTGCTCAGCTGACATTTGTAATGGCAAGAGACTCCCTGAAAACCTTCAGCAATTTACATGAAAAGAAGCATCTTTAATTCCCAGGGTGGCTGTGATTCTTAAGAATAAAGACAAAGTCCAGGTTTGCAGTAATCCTCAGTCCAGAGGGAATCTGATGCGTGGAAACAGAGAATTAATCCTCTGAAATGGCTGAGAAAGAAGGCTGGTCCAAATTACAGGATGAGGCCTGCTTTAAAATGGATCATTACAAGTTTGACATGCCTTTAAAAAAAAATAGCTAACCCTTCAAAAAACATTTTTTAAAAAACCTGCTACATTCTATAGGCAGCATGGAAACATGAGTGCCTTTCTTTGGCAAAGATAACCCATAAGGGATGAAAGAAGAGAGGAAAGAAAGAGGATGAGAAATATGTTCCATTTCAAGAGAGATAATAGGAGGCTGAATTATCCAGATAATTTTCTCAATCGCCACTTCGGTTTTTCAATGTGGAAAGAGCTTCACTGGAGACCATCTTGCTTTAACAACTGCTGAGCATAATTTAGGGGGGAAAAAAAATCTACTAATGACCCTCCATTCAAAAGGTTTTAGAAGGAGCAGTGGGTGGCATATTTAAATGATAATGAAATACCACCAGGCTAGGGGAAGACACAGATTACCTAATAGGAAGAGTTTTCTCCATTAATAATGACTTTTAGAGTAAGAACGTCAGGAAATGAGAATAAGAATGAGAAGCCTTCTTTTCCCCCCAGAATTTCTGATGAGATGATCTTTTGTGGAAAAAAAAAAAAAAGAACAGAATGGAAGAGAGGTATCAGACCTCGAGACAGATCAAGACTCATTTTCCCATCTTCCCACTGGAAAATGTCACTTCTCCTCTCTGATGGGTTTTAAAGTAAAATCCTTATCAGATAGAAAAACTACATCACTATCCCATGTAGTTTTGCCTTGAAACCAACCATGGTCTTCTCCGAAAGGGAAGAGACAAACTTCAGAATTCTACAGCTACAAAAGTTTGCAGATGTTCTGTATTCAAAGCACCTGATTTCATCAGATTTCTCATTAGAAACAAGTGTCCCCATCAACTCAGGATAAAGCGTTCCTCTCACACCTGATGAATACAAAATGTCAAGGTGATTAGCATAGACTGGTCCATGAGTAGCACCGAACAGAAACGGCTCTGATAAGGTTCCTATCTCTAAATTTGAAGATATGCACAGGAGAGATTTATCAAATACCAAACAGGTCTCTCAAAAGCATTTGGGGGAATAAATGTTATATTTGGAGGAAACAGATGGGAATGTGCATTCTGAAGCCGAGACATGTATACCTAACCCCAAATTGACTTCTATTTGATGCTCTCAGCAAAGACAACCTGAATTCATTATCTCCTCCACAGCAAGGTCTCAAATTGGCCCCTTATAAAGGGAATAGTCTTCTTCATTAAAACACACGCACACGTACACACACACACACACACACACACACACACACGGAAAAGCATGGGACTCCTCATTTTCTCCTGTCCTTAATCTATCTCTAATTTATGTTGTTGCTACCTGTGGGATACGGCTGTGCTTTATTTATATTTGTCCATCTCCACCACGCTACTCCTAGTCCAGACCATCACCACCTCTCACCAGCAGCCCTGCAACAGCTTCCCAACAGGTGTCCTCTACACAGGCTTGCTCTATATTCCCACACTGCAGCAGGGTGATCCTTTAAAATGCAAATAGGCCACCACCATCACTCTACCGTCAAGAAAGGCTTTGATCATTTTCCGAATCAAAATCGTCTTCAAATCTAGAACAAAATACTTAATATGCCCCATGGTAGGGAGAATAATGTTCTCCCCTCCCCAAAAGCTGTCCATATCCTAATTCCCGGAACCTGTGAATATTTTATGTTTCTCATGGCAAAGGGGATCAAGGTTGCAGACGGAATTAAGGTTGCTAATCAGTTGACTTTAAGATGAAAAGCTTATTCTGGATTATCTAGGTGGGTTTAGTGTAATCACAAGAAACCTTAAAAGTAGAAGAGAGAGGCAGAAGGAGTCAGGGTCAGAGTGATGGGATGTGAGAAAGACTCAGCCCTCCATTGCTGGCTTTGAAGATGGAAGAGGGCCAGGAGCCAAGGCATGCAGGCAGCCTCCAGCAGCTGGGAAAAGACAAAACCACAGATTCTCCCCCGCAGCCCCCCAAAAGGAACACAGCCCTACTGACACCTTGGTTTTAGCCCAGAATTCTGACCTCCAGAACTGGAAGATAATAAGTTTGTGTTGTTTTAAGCCACTAGGTTTGGATAATTTGTTACATCAGCAGTAGGAAGTTAACACCTGCCCTCTAAGGCCCTACAGAGGCTGGACATTGCCCGGCTCTGCACCTTCATTTTGTACCCCTTTCTGTTCACCCCTTGTCTCTTTTCTTCTTGGTTTTCTCATGCTCGTGCTGTCACATGTCCCCCAAAGATGTTGTGACCTCCCCCCCTTGGCCTCCCCTCCCCGTCTTTTCCAGCCTGCTTCTGCTCATAATTTAGTTATGGGTGAGTGATGCCTGACTTTCCCACAACCCCTATCCTTCCTGACTCCTCACTGAGGATTCAGATACCCCTGTTTCATGATCCCTTAGCACCCATAACATCCATCATACTTGTTAGCACTTCTTCAAGTCCAGAGTGCCGGACTCATCCTGCTTTGCATGACACTTCCCTGGTTTTAGTGTAAAAGACCCACCCCTCAGGAAATCCCTCAATTCTGGGAAATCTGGGACATCCGATCGCCTTATCAAGTCGGCCTTCCTCAGCAGCACAGGGCCTGGCATATAGTAGATACTCGATAAAATGTTAATGAATAAATGGATTTCACTTTTCATCACCTTTTACTGCAGGCACACACGTTTCTAGTCTATTCTTATACTTCTATCTGATCATCTAAGTTTGCCCCCAGTGACTACATCCTGAGTGTTACCCAATTCTGTGATTATGCCAGTCCCTTAAGGGCTATGTCCCCACATACCATCCTTCCCAGCTAATCTTGCTTCCTTCTCCTGTGTGATGAGAATGGGCTCTTGGCTCAGTCATTCAATGAAACAAATCTTTATTGTGTACCTACCTCAAAAGCAAATGTTAAATGCCTTTGGATAAATTTCTATAGTGTTTGAAATATTCTGTGCTCTCAAAAATGAACATAAATTATGACAATCGTACCATCTTTGAAAAGTTGGTTTTTTTGGAGAAGAATGAATTTTTTCAGGTCTCTTGGGTGCTATTTTGTATCTTAAAAGAGGAATAAATTCAGAATTATGTGACCAGGTATTCTCTACTGGGGATTTCTAACCTTTGAAGTACTCCTTTTTTAAGAAAAGCAAGAACTTAAGTTTCACCCAGCGACCAAGTTTTACTTTTTTTTTTTTTTTCTTTTTTTTTGTTCCAATGTCCAAATTGTATGAGATCCAGTCTTGGCTTTATCTGTATAAGGCTGTGGTTTTCAAATGTTAATGTTAATAAAAAATCATGTTATGTGCCCATTCAAAATTCAGATTCCTGCTCAGCCACACCCCTGGAGCTTTTGTTTTAGAATCTGTAAAGTGGTTTTCTAGTAAGTAGCTTCAGGGATTGCCACGGACAGCCCCTTAATAAACTTTAAAGCATGGAAAGCTGTCAAAGGAACAATACGGTATAAATGATAGGTAATCTTGATAAAATCCCTTTAAAAGCTTATAATTATGGGGCAAAGATGCACGTATATGTTTATGGATTGGAGTGGGAAGGCATTCAAGGAAGGGGGTGGAGATAATAAAATGTTCATAAAATATTATATTTAATGGCAAAAGAAAAAATCTTGCTACTGTCACTGCTAGATAATATTACCTAAAGGCATCTGATATGTGGAATACAGACCTCCTGAATAAAAATGTCTAGTGTTGCCCATACCTCATATAGAATAAAAACAAAGTGTGAGGATAAAAATCTTGTTTTCTGACCCACTTAGTGAGTTGGCATGAATTGGGATTGAGATAAGAGCATTCTGCCTTCCTTATAAGCGCTAGCTCGTACCCAAAGGGTGTTGGCCCACCAGGAAGATATAAAGATGTCTTTGTAGGGATATTCAAAAGGAGAAGATTTCCTCTTAATGCAGGACCCTTTTTCTATGATGGTCTCTGCTAGTGCTACTTTAAAACATCTTTCACAGAGGTGGTCTTGTAAAGATGCATGATGCCAAATATTTATTTAGTCCTTTCTAAGACACTTATTAATTAGAGAGAAAATGGAAAAAATAAGTGGTACTGGCTGCCTTACAGCATGTGTCCTTTTAGCCCGCATGCCTGCCTCTGCCGGGCTGCATGGAGGAGAGTGGTATCCGCTCTACACTCTGCTCAGAGACTTGCTTCTGAATCACTTGTTTTCATCCATCCATACACTTCAACTTCTCTATGATCTTGACTCTCTCAGCCCACAGCATAGATTTGTATCCTCATTCTATCATTTGCTTATATTTTAGGTTTGCTTCAGGTTGGGTCGCCCTGGTACAACGTTGGCTTTTCACAAAACTGGCAGCGATTCACCTCTCTCACCCCAGACTCCCTTCTCAGAAACTATCCCTGTCAGGAAAGCAGGATACAGACAAGACTCGGCATCACCATCTTTGACTCTAAATGCATCACTAAGAAGACCATTAGACATCATAGGGACATCCTTTTTTGGTACCTTTGGGAGGGAGGGTAAGGGGGATCAATGCGGCTGAGGGTAAGGGGGATCAATGTGGCTAAGCGTACATTTCTTGAGAAACGTGCAAGTTCGTTATATAGATAAATATAAAGCATTTCTAGAATAGCCCCCATGGAAAGAAACTGTTGAGTAATAAGAAGTGCGCTAAGCTTTTAAGTTTCAAAAAATGGGTCAGATTGAAAAATGCTTTTCTCAATGCAATTTTAAGTTCCTTTAAGATAGGGATTATGTTAGAAGCTGCCCTTAATCACAAAAGAAAATGGGAACAGTGATCTGCACGTAGTAGACTTTCAATAAATGATATTTATTGAATCTGATATTTATCGGATATGATATAACACTGGCTGGGCTCCAAGCAGCCTTGAGATGTTTGTTCTAGGTCACTTGCACTAATGGGCTACAGGATCTTCTACGTCCTCTTTGACCTTCTGCTGCAGCCACGCGTCTGGTCTTGCTTATATATAGCTACCTTCCCTTTGCATGGTGTGTTCTGCTCTGAAAACTGTTGTCACATCTACTGTATCATCTGATTCTCACACCAGCTCTTTCAAAAACCTTATGGCTTTCATAGATGAGGAGACTGAGGCCGAGGGAAGTTTGGAATTGGCAAAGATCTCACAGGTATTGTGTGCTGAGGCTGGAGCCGGAGCAACAGTTTTAGACTCAAGATCCTGCCCATCTGTGGGTTATAAATCCAGTCCTCTCTACAGCACTTCATGACGCACTGTCTCTTCAGGAGCTCCGAAGGACAAATCCAGCGCTGGCACTTTCTACCTGTGGGTCTTGACTTCTCTGAGCCATGTCCTCATCGGCAAAAGGGACTCGGGATCGATAACAGTCACTGAGCCTTCTGATTTGTTGATCCATTTTCCCAATGAGAAAAGCAAAGCTCAGAGAGGACGAGAAGCTGCCAACCATCGGAGGCTGGTTTCAAAGACGGCAGCTTGATTCTACCGTCCATCAGCTCTCCTCCCCTGGCTCCCTGCTTTCCTCACCCACCACACTGATGCTTATTATGCACCTGGAAAACCAGGTGACACGCATAGAGTAATGATAGAGATGTAAAATATCACAAGGCAGGTTACATGTTTTTATGACGTATTTTCCACTTTTATTTATTTTTAAATTTTCAAATTCACTCCATTTTTATTATAATTAATACGGGTGGTTAAGAAAATGTCTCCCTAGATGCATTTACCAACAGCACATCTCTACAACTTCCTTTGCTGGCTCTGTTCTCTGATAAAGCATCTGCTTAGAGAGATTCAGGAAGGATACAGCAGCACACAGTGCCAAGGCCTTCCACCTGGGACCCATACAAATTCAAAAATGAGAACATCAGCTTCAAAGCCATCATATTCCATTCTAAATCGCCTTTCCCTGAAATTAATGGAACCAAGTCTCCCAGTCCGCCCTGTGTGTTGATCAGTATAATCTGCAGCAGAATCCAATAGCATAAATTGATTAAACCCCATCAAATGGTATTCCCTAAACAACCTTCCTTGCAATTAAACCACTGTGTTGAAAAGGAATTTGGTTAGAAATCCTAATAGGCATCCCCAACGGAACCGTAACATTCCTCATGAGGCTCTAGGATGACATTGCTCCCTTTTGCTTGACAGTAATATGAAATGAAATCATCTTAACATTTACTCACCAAGTCAAGTAGATACAGTCTCCAGAAGCAAACAGCTCCCCTCTCTGACCACAAGGGAAAATGTTCTCCTGTCTAGGGTAGAATGGTAATACTTGGCACACGTGCTACCACTCCCCCTTCCTGTACCCCTGGAAGACATTGCTAATCAATCACAGCACTTTCCTGCTGAGCTCAGATGCATTCTTCTCAACAAAACTACAGGGTGCCTTTCCTAATCAGAATTGGCAAGCAAGAAGAAATCTATTTGCCTGCCCTCTGTCTAAAGTTTGATTTCACTAAGCCTAGACACAAAACTCCCTATGACTCAATCCAGATACTCAGATTTGAAAGTGCCTAAATCCATGGGATCTTGAACCTTTTCTCACTATATAATGACCACTCTGAAACATTCGGTTGACTTTTAATAAAACTACTTCTCTCAAGTGGCTGACAAATTGTTCTTATCTTCCTCAGCACCCCTAGCCAGTATTTCTCAATAACCCTAAAGTAATACTTGCATTTCCTTTTCAAGTTCTCATTTCCTTCTTTAATCAAGGCAAATCTATTCAACTGTTAAAATCTACCTCTAGAAAAATCCTTCTGAGTCCAACCATTCCATTTCCTACTCCACCATTCTAAAAGTAAAGTAATTTTAATTCACTTAAATTGTTCTTTAGCCTTCAGGGTATTAAGTAGTTATGCCTTTCTGAGGGTTAGCATAAGGTGGTGTTCTTTCATTTCTCCAACAAATGAGGAAGTAGAAGATCACCTAGTGATGTGAAAAAATCCCTTTTCTATTAATTGATAAATAATGAAACTGACAGGTGATATGTAGGTTTGTTGTTGTTGTTTTTTTTTTTTAAGAAAATCACTCCAAGTTTCTAAGCATTCATTTATAAAATATATTTTAGAAACCAAGTTATAATGCCTATGAGATTATACGTTTAAATATGTGTCACCTATTTTACACTTAATGAAACTATTTTAAAAATTCAACGGAATAAACGTTAAAGATCTTATTGGCTTTATCCAGCAATTCATGAATTGGGCAGCATCCAATGTAGCAGACAGAAGGGAGCCCCACAAAATGAAAGACTTTTATAGGCAGAGGGAGCAGGAACAAGGCAGCTATACTAGGCAAAAAAGGGGATTGTTTATTGCAAAGTTACCTTCCTTTAGGGGATGGGGTTCTATCAGTCAGATGACTTAACTAGTGTTGATCAGGCAACTTCTGACTGACTTGTTTAAGGTTCCATTTCCAGGAGAGCCGAAGCTTAGCTAAGTGACTCCATTTAGGGTCTGTTGTCTTATTTTTAAGACATGCAAGAAAATATCTGTATTTTTAAATTAAAATTTTAAGAGTTTTCAGGTGTGTAGAAATGACTGGACCCATTCTACAGAGAATTATGAAAAAAATCAAGAATGAAAAGCTAATGAAAAATTAGACAAATGACAGAAATGACTGAGACAAAAGAGAAGTTAGGATGATAAAGAGATTTTTTTAAGAGGAACTGAATAAAAAAGCAGACTAGAAATGCAGAAGTCTTAGGACTAAAAAAGAGAAGTATCAGATACAGAAAAAAACAGCTTTAAACAACATGCAAGAACACACCACAGGAAAGACGTGTTAGGACCTTGAGAACCTCAGTGTGTGACAATGGAGTCAATGATGGAATACAATGAATACTTTAGCATATTTTCACACAACTACTAAGATCTACTAGAATGGCCCAGGCTTTGGAAAAGTCCAGCTAATATACTGACATGTATACACTCTACAACTTTTATAGAAAGAAGTGGGCATCCTCAGAAAAACCTTATTTTTATGTTTTTCAACACCTATTTAACTTTTCTAGTCCATGTCAAGGTTTACGCTGACTTACTCTTCTCTAAACAGGTGGAATATTTTAAATAATTCACTAAAATAGTAGACTCTGAAAAACCAAATGGCTGCTGAAGGGCATCTTCTTCACCCGCCTTCCTGGTCCAGTACCTGAGTGCAGCCCTGAGGAGCCCTAACCAGCATCTGTGTGTGTGTGTGTGTGTATGTGTGTGCATGTCTGTGTGTGTATGTATGTATGTATGTATGTTATGGCACTCCATGTTGTCATATGAACATTTTACAAAGGAGAGACTTGGTGTTCAGAGAGGTTAAGTCATAGTCACAGAGTCTTACAGTCAAAGCTATCTCTAAAAATGCTGCCTATTAACGTAGCTTATAATTGCTACTCGACCTTTCTAATATATGCTTGAAGCATCCACATGTTCAGAAATCTTGACTCCCCACGGAGTGTAAAGACTTATTTATGCCCTGCAATTATTTTCCCCTTTGTTTGGCTAAAATGTCTCACACAGTGACAGGTACATAATAAGCACTCAGTAAAGGCAGGTTGATTCAATTTAGCTCTTCCTGCCTTATACGTTGCCATAAAAGTCTCTTAATACTGCTTTCATTTGCGTAGCTATTGATTCAATTATTCTTCCTCAAATCTGAAATGAAGGTGGCCATCCCTCCTCCCAGGAATCCACATGTTAGTAGTGCCTCCATTCTTCTTCCATTTACATCTAACTAAACTAATTATTTCCCTGCTACCTCACATTCCACTGGCGTGACACAAACTGCTGCGACGGCCCTATCTCCTGCAGGCATCGCTTGTATCTTTTCAGCAGCCTGTTGTAACACAGGTGACAGAACGATTAAGAATGTCAGCCTTCAATGCATGAGGAACTTATGTAAAGCAAATGGTGTCATCTGAGGTAAAAACCGTGACAGCGGCAAAGGGAAACGGAGGAGCCAACAGGACTGCCTCCAAGCGAACTTTAATAGGGGAAGAAGAAACTATTTACCCATTCCTGGGGCAAAACAGAAAATCAAAACAACAAAAACAAAACGAAACAAAAACAGCTTTGTGATTTCTGCAGGACTTAGAATATAGTGGCGCTGGTCACTGGTGCACTAAAGAACTGAGCAAATGGATTTTATGCAGCGTGGAATAGACGATGATGATGGTGGATGGACGGATGGATCCATAAATACACAGACAGATGGGCAAATAGACAGACAGACAGGTAGGCAGGATCCTTGAACTTTTCTCCATCCCCGTAGTTACAACCCCATGACAAGCCAAGGTCATTCCTCCCTCCTAGACTATTTCAACACACCTCTTAACTGTTGTCCTTGCTGCCACTTTGCCTCCTTCCAAGCCATCTTCAATACAGTAGCCAGAGCAATATTGTTAAAAACACAAGTATAATCACGTTCCTTACTTTTCCAGATCCTTTAATGACTGCCCCCGGCATTTAGAATAAAATCTGAAATCTGTACTTTGATGGAGCTCTCTCCCCGTCCACTCTTTCAACACCACCAAATGCCCCTTTGATAGCACTTCATTCCAACCACACCTTCTTTTAATTCTTCAAAAGCCCCAAATGTCTTACCCTATCCCCAGAGACTTTTCCCTAGAATGTTTCAACTTAAATATCAATTCCTTGATCACTCAAATTAAGTTACCATACTCTGTACGGACTCTTAAAACATGCTGTGTGTTTATCTCACAGTAGATACTACAATTTATACTTATACCTTTATTTGTATGGCTGTTTGTCTATATCTGTTTCCTCTGGAGACTATAAGCCCCATGGGTCTGGGAAACTTGCCTGTCTTGTTTATCACTATGTCCCTGGCAGCTAGCACCATGCCTGGCATAGAAGAGGATTCAATGTGTGTCTGTCGAAGCGCATGAAAGCACGGCTCCAGCCACCTGCTTAATACAGTGAGATGGCAATTCCTGTAGGGAAGAGATGAGGACAAGGATCACAGAGACAGTGGGACACCAGTTCCGATGCCTCTCCTTTGACCACATCCCTGATCAAAGCTCTCACAGGGGGAATAGAGGGCTTGACACGTACCGTCAGCAGCGCTGAGCTCAGCGCCGAGCTCAGCGCCGTGAGGGCTGCTCAGGAGGATGTTAAGACGCACAAGCCTTCTCAGGAGCTCTGTGCAGACGTGGCGCCTCCTGGCTCCTCAACGTCGCATTTGCAGAGTCAGCCTTCGGAAGGGAGCTTGTAACCTGTGTCAGCCACCACCATGCCGAGGTAGGACCATGTGCTCTGAATAACAAGGTCTTTTTTTACTTTAGACCGAAATAGATGCAATCCTCCTTTACTTCCCCATCCCCATGATTCTGTTTTAAAATATTTATGAACACAAATGAATATTCATGGTATTAAACAATATATATGTATATTTTATATATGTACTACATATAAAATCTCAAAGGCACAATTCAGTTCCTTGCTTGTTAGTCCTCTGCCTTTGTTTTCTGTTTTTTTCTCAGAATAGAACTTCAGTTGCAACCCAGTGAAAACTTTGATGGGAGAGTCGAACCACTTTGAGTCTACAAGCATGTTGAGCATAAGAAGGACTTAGGCTTGTGGCTCTTGGTGGCTCTACTTTTCCTTGACTAACAAGAGTCTCTGTTTAATGCAGAGTCCCTGGTAACCACGGAGAAGGCCTCAGTTTCCATTTTCACAGTGTAGTATACTTGATGCTTCTCATTCTTTCTTTGCATGGAGAGAAAGAGGAAGAGGAAGAGGAGGAGGAAGGAAAGCTCCACAGAAGTTTATCTTTAATCATACCGGTCATCAACGTCACCTACTTTACAGAATTATAAAAACAACCTAAACATTAGCTGAGATCTTCAGGCACCACAAGCCTCCAATCCCTGTTGAAGCCAAAAGTCCTTGTCACTATTTCTTGGATGAAATGCACAGCCCCATTGGCAATTTTGACCCAGGGTCCTGCACATCGAAAGAACTTAGTGCAGTGGCCAAGAGTGTGGGCTCCAGGGACTTCCCTCGTGGTCCAGTGGTTAGGACTTCACCTTCCAATGCAGGGTATGCAGGTTTGATCCCTGGTCGGGGACCTAAGATCCCACATGCCTCACGGCCAAAAAAATAAAAAATCATAAAAAAACAGAAGCAATATTATAACAAATTCAATAAAGACTTAAAAAAAAAAAAAAAGAGTGTGGACTCCAGAGTCAAGATGGCTGGAGTCCAACCCAACCCCACCACTTGCAGGTCATCTGAGTACCAGCAACCCATGCAACCTCTTCAAGGGTTGGTTTCCTCATCTGCGAAACCGCAGAAGCTAGCAGAACCCATCTCACAGGTCCTCACGAGGCTGAAACGAGGTGATGCACACACAACACTTAGCCCAAGGCCTGGCATGTAAGCAAATGTCCTACCCGTTAGCTGTTACCTTCAAAATGATTGAGAACAACACCTGTTTTCCTCGGCAAGGACCCAGGCAGGAACTCAGCACCTTCATGAAACGTCCATAAAAATCTCGCTCTCAAAAACATTTTAAATGTAAGTGTATGAAGGGAGAGGTTAGCTTTACTCTTGGGAGTCAGGGGAACGGGGCAGACAGAGTGGACGATTGGATTATGACAAAGCAAACGACTTCAAATTGAACTTCTGTACGAGCCACTGATTTCCCTGGGGGCCCTCCCCGCACACTTTCTGGTTGGATCCTGTGCCTCAGTTCTCCTCCCAGCTTCTTGCCCGTCAGACCACAACCAGGTCTTCCCCAGCTAAAACAGAGCAGTGTTTTTGCTGCTATCTTTTGCTGAACTGATGGCCGCCAGGATTCTGCTCTCAGCATCCCACTCCCCAGCCCAAAGCTTCTTCCCAAGCAGACACCCTCTCCCCGGCAAGTGGAATTTTTATTTAATCTTCGGAAGAAACCTATGGGTTACTACTAGTTGTCCTCGTTATCGAAGAGGACACTGGGGCTGACAAAGATTACGTAACTTTTCCCAGATTTGCAGAACTGATAATTAGAGAGCCAAGATTTGAATCCCCATTTATTTGTCTTAAAATCTGTGCTTTTCCCACCATGACTGCTGCTTCCCTTACTTGAATCGAAATGAACTTAGATTACTGGATGTAACCCACTGGGTCTACTGAGCACACACAGCCAAAAGGCTCACAATTTGGCCTAGCAATGCACAACTTTTACGAACTTCTACCCACAGAATTTTCAGAGTGTACTGGAGTGGATGGCCCATAAAATTAGACTGAGAACACAGTGCACGCAACAGAGTTGTCAAGAATGAATTTATGGATATAACAAGGGTACATGGGACTGGAGAACCACCAGACTCCTGATTTCCCGAATCGCTAAACCCTTGTCAAGAAACAGCACAACGTTCATCTCAGATTACTCAAAGGGAGAAGTTCTTGAACTACGCTAGTCGCAGAAATAATGTCTGGTGCCAGAATCCACGGATTCCTAAGTGCCATTTTCCTTGGGGCATTGCCGTGTCAGAGAGCAGTGGGTTATTTCCTAACCTGGCTTCTCCCTCTACTCTGTGAGCTCCTTGAAGGTAAAGATTTGATCTAACTCACATTTCCAACTCCACTGCCTAGCTCCTCTTAAATATAATCCGAATCCTCTTTATGGGCTAATAAAACACAGGCAGCTAAGAGTAGAAAGCCCAAAATACTATGAGCTGGTTGTAAATTAACACCATCCATTTACGAAAAAAACCACAAAAAACAAAAAAAAACTTAGCCATATGCATCCAAAGTCATAAAGATGCTCTTATCCTTTGACTGTGTAATTCTCCTCAGGGGTATATCCCCAGGAAGTTATCCCAAGGAAGAAAACTCTATAGATGCTAAGTAAATAACTCTGGCAATAATGGTGTTAGGGAAAAGAACGGAAACCTCCAGATATTCCATAATAAAGTAAAGCATCATCCTGCTGATATATTGTGTAACCCTCAAAATTACGATTGTAGGGAGTGATAGAGCAACATGGAAACAAATGCTCAAGCTAAAACTTAAATGAAGAAATCGTAACACCAATTCACAAGCCCATGATGGCCATGGCACTGGACCACGTATCTGGACAGGCATGACACGGGAACGTGGGGAAGGAGTTCACTGCTATGGTTCATGGCAGTGGTGCATATGAGAAAGATTGAGGGGCAGGTAAACCTTGTTTCCTCGCCATCTTTAGAGAGTTATTTGGGTGATAGGTTTCAAATGGGCACAAAGAAGGTCAGGGGGAGCTTGGATTCTGTTCTGAAATGGAAGGCGGGCACTTGGAACAGAGCCCCTGGGTGAGAGAGCCCAGCTTTGCATGCAAGACGTGGAGATTCCCCTTCCTGGAGCCAGACCCGCACCGGCTGTGGAGAGCGATCAACGCTCTCGGCCATCTGCTCAGGCGCTGTGAAGGCAGCCACGTGTCCTCCTGCCTGGACGCTGGGGAGGACGCCGCTCACTAGTCAATCTGCTTGAAACTGCCTCCGATGATTAGTGTGTAATGACTCAGGTAGGTCACGGCCAGGGACGTTTCTGTTATTAGCGCTTTAGCAGCGGTAAAGGGGCATTGATTCTGCAGACGGAGGTTTACGGTTTGTTGGTCGGGAGAGCCCAGCCCTGTGCAGTGTCAATGGTCACTTCTGGGGGAGCAAGCACCCTGCAAGGGCATCATATTGATACTTCGGGGAAGGGGAAGGAAGGCCCAGGAGGAAGGCCAGCCAGCTCCGAAAGAAAAAACCAAACAACAACAACAAACAAACCTGGCCAGGGAAGATGGAAGAGAAGAATTTACCTCTGACAGGGCTAACTCTTGGCCTCTCCCACATCTGAGATGGATCTAATCATTCTCTTGCATTCTGAGTCCAGCATCTATTCTTCTCTGTGATTGGCTGCTCCAGGATAGTTAATATAACTTGTATTGTTTTATTTACTTAAATTTTATCTTAAAATTTTATCATGAATTCAGGGCCCTGTGTCTCTCTGTTCAAAGCAATATCCCTAGCACCCAGCAAGAATCCAATTTTTTCAGTTATTTGTCAATGAATGAGTGCATAATGACATTAGCAGGGTAAGAATGTTCACTTATATGTCACTGTCTTAGCACCCTGAGCTGCAATGTACCACGATACAGTTTTTCAAGATGATATATCCTTCTTAAATACGGGGACTGAGGTCCAATGAATTAAAGAACCTGCCAATGTACACATACACGCATGCACACACGTCAGTCAGTGGGAGAAGAGATTACTTCTCAGATATGTAATTGTTCTGAATAACAGTAATGGTAATCACTGTTACCATTTATTTAGTGCTGACTGTATGCCAGGCCAGAGTTGAGATTGGTACTTTCTGAGGCAAGAATCCTCATTTGTGGGAATAACTACCTGAATTCAAAAGAAACTAGCCACATGTTTAAAAAAATATTCTGGGGGCTTCCCTGGTGGCACAGTGGTTGAGAATCTGCCTGCCATTGCAGGGCACACGGGTTCGAGCCCTGGTCTGGGAAGATCCCACATGCCGCAGAGCAACTGGGCCCGTGAGCCACAACTACTGAGCCTGCGCGTCTGGAGCCTGTGCTCCGCAACAAGAGAGGCCGCGACAGTGAGAGGCCCGCGCACCGCGATGAAGAGTGGCCCCCGCCCGCCGCAACTAGAGAAAGCCCGCGGCACAGAAACGAAGACCCAACACAGCCCAAAATAAATAAATAAAATAAATAAGTTTAAAAAAAATATTCCGGCTATCAGCACTTGGAGAAAGTTTATCTTTCTGTTTTGGAGCTTCTCAAAAGTTGAAGAAATCGGTAGCCTCCTCCATTTGGAGAAACCAAATTCCTTGTTTCCACAATTTATTAACCAGCCATTTTACCAAACTTTTTGTTTGTGCTTTGCAATTTCCAGCCATTACTACAGGTTCACCAATGTCTTACATAAAACACCTCACATTACAATGTTGAATAGAAACAGCACGTAGATCTAATCTTCAGCTTAAGTGAAGGGATTTAGCAGAAATCCCAAGTCACTGTTTTCCTTGGGTCAGTCAGCTGGGAACTGATGAATAACCAGGATGAATACAAACATTCTGCCTCTTAGGTGTTCAAGCCAGTGTAAGAGGTTGCAGGCAAAACCTGCTTTTATTTCCTCTAATTCTCTAATGCAACCTGTGAGTGTGGACCAAACTATGTCAACCTATTAAGGCAGTAAAGAGAAAGCAGAATATCAGTACTCCATTAGTCTCAAACCTACCTGGTGCATTTTCTTGTCCAGGAGACAAGGGGCTCATTTCTGCCCGCAGGTGGGGGCAGGGAAGAACCACCTTTGGTCATAACTCATCAATCTCTGCCTTGCTGAGATAACGACACTCCCCTTCAGCCTTCTCTTCTGTGGCCTAGTTTTATCTTTCTTGTTTCTTCACTGAATTCCAAGTTAGAAGGGGCCTTAGTTACAGACTATTTGAGTTCAATTCATTATTAGTAGTAGTAGTAGTAGTATTTTAATGAGGAAATTTAAATTTGGTCAGATGCGTTGTTAACAATCACATGGTCGGGGACTTCCCTGGCGGTCCAGTGGTTAAGACTTCGCCTTCCAATGCAGGCGGTGTGGGTTCAACCCCCGGTCAGGGAGCTAAGATCCCACTTACCTTGCAGCCAAAAAACCAAAACATAAAGCAGAAGCAATATTGTAACAAATTCAATAAGGACTTTAAAAATGGTCCACATCAAAAAAAAAAAGTCTTTAAAAAAAAAATCACACAGTCACTTAATAATGCCAGGACACGAGCCTGGCTCTCTTGATTTTTCAAAGATTGATCTAGATTGGGACGCGGGGTGGAGGTGGACTGTGGGGGATTATGGATGACAGAATGGTTAAAAGTACAAATAGGGTGATCATCTTTCAAAGCATTAATCCATGCAACTCAAAAATTCATTCAAAATAGGTATGTGCTTCTCATTTGGGAGGTGTTGGAGATAGAGCAGTAAGTGAGACAGACACACACCATGCCTTCTAGGATCCTCCAGCCCAATGGAGGAGACAAGATAATACACAAGTAATAAATCGGATAATTGGAGTCATGATGAGTGCCATGGCAGATTTAAACTAGGTGAAATGATGGAGAATCACAAGGCAGGCCACGGGTGCCACTTCAGCCTTCTCTCTTCTCTATCCATGGTCCTGAAATCCTACTATCACACAAATCTTCCTTATAACTGTCATTCTTTCTTACCTTTCCCTGTTCCAACAACAAGGGAGCAGAAGGAGATGTTTTTCTTCTTCTGTGTCTCTGCCTATACCCTCCTCTATTGCCTCCCATTTGCATATACTCATTAAATCAAAAATATCCGCTGAGTTCCTACTCCCAATCTGGCAGAGGGGAGATAGGGAGAGAAGGAAGAATTTATCAGAGCTCTGCTTTGCAGCAGCTTAAGAGAGACAAGAGAGACACATACGGAATGTGTGAACAAGGGTGTCTGGTGGTAGCTGGTGGTTGGTCAAATGACAAAGCAAATGAGAAGGTCAGTGAGCATCTTTTTCTGTGCCCTCTAGACCATGGGACTCCAAGTCAACTGGCATGAAACCCACCCTAGGCCTGGCCATCAATTAAATTAATGCCCTTATGTTGTTCCTGCCCTTGCTTCCCCTCCCTCTTGAATTCCAAATGATGCATGACCTCTCCCATTTCCAGCCAAGCTGCTGATTTCTTTAACTCGAGAGAATTCCACCTCCCTGAGTGACAATCATTGTTCTTTCTCTTCCTATTCACCCTTGCACTGTTCTACTCTTGTCTGCTCCACTGAGCTCCAGACTCTAAAAATATTATCATGGGGGTCACCCTTCTACACGGAAAAGAGACTTCGTATTTTCTTTATCTACAAAGGGGAATGAAGGAACTCAAGCACACAGGGAAAATTTCCTTCACCAGGAGGGTCTTAACAGAAATGTATACAGAAGTATAGACGTCTCTGTACTAAGAGCACAGGTGAGAGATCAAGGATAGCAAATGCTTGGAGTTGGGAAATAAACACGTTTAGAAGTCAAGAGATCAACTTGCCCAATTGGAACAGAAGGTCTTTAGAGATCCTTGGAGAGATCCCTAAAGTGTTAGGTAGGAACTAGCTTATTGAAAAAGTAACTAGATAATAGTCATGCTTCAGGAATGTTAGTCCTTCAATATAGAGGATGGAATCCGGGGGAAGGTAGCATGAGGACCACTTAGGAAGAGTTCGCACCCACGTAAAGAAGGAGTTTGTGGAGTGGTATGCCAACAGAGGGGGTGGAAGTGAGGCTTTTAGGAGGCCCAGATCAAAGACTCATCCCTCTCTTGGTGGTGGATGAAGAAGACAAAGTCAGTGGTGACTGAAGCCTGGGACTGGGGTACATGGGAAGAGAATGGAGTCCTTGGGTGAGTGAGTGGGGTTTGGTCTGATTGTAGGGTTGGGTATTTGTAGTCAGAAATGACAGCCAGAAGTAAGTGGAGAGATACAGCAATCTGTGCTGCACATGGCACTGGAGTTCAGTGATAGATCTGGAGCCAGTTGTTCTAGGTCTAGCAGTTGACAAAGCAGAGGTAGAAGCTTTGAAGAAGAACACTGAGTGGTAAGTAGAGAACAAAAAATAGGCCATTAGGGTGACCCAGTTCTAATGTCAGTTCTGTTTCTCCCATCAGAAGGTGAGATGCATTCTCACCATCAGAAGGTGAGATGCATTCATTTATCTGTTCATCCCCCCATCTCTCCAGGTGTTCACCCATCACTATGTCCAACAGGTACTGATTGTCTGTTATGGCCATTACTACAGTAGACATTGTGGACATAATCAGAGCTTATATATTATTTAACAACCAGCATAAGTCAGGCACCAACCAGTGAGAATGGATGCATGCTGGAGGATGGTGCAGGAGCGTCATTAACCCTCTAGTTCTGGATCAAGGGTCCATGTGGGGGGGATAAGGCATATGGAATTGCAGGGTGTGAAAGATGCTTAGGGATCTGGGACAGAAGGAGTTTACCAACCCATGTCCACACTGAGCTATAACAGCTGATTATTATCAGCCTGGGTGCAAGAATGGACAATTTAGACCTGGCCCCTGTATTCAGAGGGCCTATGATCTAGAGATGCTCCATCCAACACGGTAGGCTGTTACTACCGCGTGATGCTGCTTAGACTTAAATTAATTAAAAATAAGTAAAATCACAAACTTAGTTCCTCAGTTGCAGTAGCCACATGTTAAAGTGCTTGATGGCCATATCTGGCTAGTGGTAAACGTACTGCACAGCACAGATGAAGAATATTCTTAACATCACAGAAAATTCTATTGGATGGCACTGGACTAAAGAAAAAGACAAAAATTAGATTAATTTTTGCTCAGTTAAGGAATTAATTATAATTTTGATATAGCATGCCACGAAAGTGTAATCTGACAGGAGACAGAGGTCAAAGGAAGGCTTCGACTGCAAGTTAAATTTAAAAGTTGTTTGGGACTTCCCTGGAGAGCCAGTGGTTAAGAATCCACCTTCCAATGCAGGGGATGCGGGTTCGATCCCTGGTCAGGGAACTAAGATCCCACATGCCGCGGGGCAACTAAGCCTGCATGCCGCAACTACTTAGCCTGTGCACTCTGGAGCCCGCACACCACAACGAGAGAGCCTTCATGTCGCAACTACTGAGCCTGTGCGCTCTAGAGCCCGCACACCGCAACCAGAACGAAGCCCGCGTGCCTCAATGAAAATCCCATGTGCCGCAACTAAGACCCAAAGCAGCCAAATAAAACAAACACACAAACAAAAAAACACAAAAACGAACGAAGTTGTAGGAAATTACTCTCAGGCTGAAGTTCAACAAATGACCCTGCTACCACCAGCCTCCTGCAGCTTTCCTTCTAGACACAGGTCATAAAGGGATGTGGGGAGCCTAGAAGCCTACATAGACATAGGGTCATGTGAGCTAACTCTCTGCGTCACGTACATTGGCCAATCTGTGTCCAAAGGGCCCCAGTACAGATGGAACATTCTGGAAAAAAAAAATAAACGACACACGATAGCTAAACTTTCAAAGCAGGAAATGGACATTGATTTTCTGAAGCCAACAGACACATCAAACCCTGTCTCAGAGCAAGGGAAGATTTTAGCCACAACATCAGTCCAGGTACAGCGTTAGATCTGAGCAAATTCCAACTGCAAAGTCACTGCTCCCCATCAAATCCCATGAGGGGCTGGAGCAGTTCCCTGACCCCCACGAGCTACCACACATGTGACTGGTGAAGAGGACCCAAGGACCAGGCACGTAGCCCAACGTAGACGTCAGATCATCTGCTTTCCTGGTAACCAAGCAACCTCCCAGAACTCCACCTATGTTCTAGGGGAAGTGACTTGCTGGCCCTGGGAGTTGATTCTCTGTGCTAGAGAAGCTATGATCACAGGAAAGCATGGGGATCTCTTAGGCACAGAGACTGGGCAACGGCTCTAAATATCCCCAGCGAGGAGGTGCTCCATTTCTTCCTTTTTAATTTTTCAAAAAAACTATCAGATATCTGCACACTGGTTTGGAGCAGCAAATTAATAATTTTTTTCTCTTCCAACTGCAGTTCTAGATATGGAAATACCATATCCAAAGACAAATTAACATGAGTTCCTTACAACACTGTACTAATTATCTCAGGGACTAGAGCCTCCCCTAGGTTAGAAACATCAGCTCCAATCTAGGAAGGGAACATGGGTTTCTTCCTGAGAAGGAGTAACTTGTAGCATGTCGAGAAGGTAAAGAGAAAGGTGGGAGGATCACAGATCATCAGAAAACCCACCCTCAAAACCTTCCTCCCTCTACCCCTCCCCCGTCTGCTCCAGCACCAGCGAGGCATCCAGGAGAAGGAAACTACTGGAAACAGGAACAGCTAAAGCAACATGCATATTTAACTTCACACCACATAGATCTGAACAGACTGCATGCCGAACAGCCAGCCCCCTCCTTGTTTCGCTTACAAAATCCCCCAGTTTTCAAGAAATGCTGTAGCCTGAAATCCAAAGGCATTAACGGATAGATGTGGCATGTAGGGAATTAGACATGAAGTTTCCTTTCTTATTGGGAACAAAAGCTGTGGGTCTAATCTCCTGTGTGATACAGGCTTTAGCTGATCAGGGTTACAGGAAGTCATTCTGATGTGCTGAGCGGCGAATACACCATCTTTTTATTTCTTTCCGTCTCCTCCCCCTTCCCAGCTCCCTTCGCATATGCAAATGCCATAGCAATAAGGGGAGTCTTGCAATACCACTGAGGGTGAAAGAATTCCCTTTGATCAGCCTCTCCCAGGCCTGGAGTCCCACAGCCTCCAATTCTACCTGCCCCTTTATGATATTTGATGTGTCAAATTAGTCACCACCACTCTCAGAAGTAGAATATGCTAAGAAATTCTGAAACCTATGAAGGAAGCTACACCTTGGAAAAAACTAAATATTTCCTTAAGTTAGCCTTTTTAAATTTTGATATTTATGGTTACAATATTATAGATTTCTTCCCAAAACAAGCTGCTCGCCAGCAGAACTCCTGCAGAGGAGAGCTGATGGCAGAGACTTTATGAGATGCAGTGTCACCACTACCCCAAATGCTGGTGTATCAGAAAAAATAAGAGTTGGAGAAATTGGACAAAATACTGCTAGCTTCACCAAAAATAAAGTCCTTGCGTCCGATAAGACAGGCAGACGGTGGAAAGTGCTTACTTGCTAAAAACAAATGAAATTTCCAAAATGTACCCCAGCATCTTAAAGTACAGAATTTCTTCTTTGCAGTAATTTCTATATAGGAGTAATGTATTCTGGCTCAGAAAGAGCAAAATGAACTGTTCTTAAATGCTTCAAGAAATATATGGTCTCACTAACTCCTCTGATTGTTGCCATTTCTTTTGACTTTGCAGGGTCCTGTGACTGGGAGAGTGGGACAATGTCTCCTGATGAGAAAAATTTAGGGAACAAAAAGAAAACAAAAGCACATTTAATTTAACCCCCAGGCAGTAATGGTAGGTTTAACCCATCCACACTCTCAGACATTTTCTCTATTCTTTTCCCGGGTTCTACCTAGCAAAGCCTCTTCTCATCTCTGAATCCAACTCAGTGGGGCCAAAAAGAAAGACACAGGCAGGCAGCAAAGTGTTTGTGGGAACCCCAGGCCTGCAGAAGAGGCTTTTCATCACAAACAGGATCAAAGCAATGGATGGAATTCTGTAATGACCTTCCAAAAGCGGTAGCACTTACTGAATGTTGAGTCTGATCAAGGAAGCTGTAAGTTCCACTCGCATGAGTTCTTTGAGCAGTTTCCTAGGGAGTAAGAGAAGGGAAGACTTTAGCATTGAGGAATGTATCCTTGAATTGTGTCTGTATCTTTTCTTGTCATAGTAATATCTGGTTAACCTCTAAAATAAGTGCTTGATTATATGGTAAATGTAACAATGACAATGGTGATGATGATGATGAAAATGATTAACAGCAAATCTTCAAATATATCTTCATAGCATGCTTTCACACTCCAATTAGGAAGGCGTTACTATTTTCTCTACTTCAGAAGAGGAAACTGAGACTCGCACAGCTCAAGTAAGTTGAACAAAGTATGCATACAGGTAGGGGAGCCTGGATTTGAACCTGGGCAGCTGGGCACCAAGTTTAGAACCATTCTGCTATACTCTTGTCTTGCACAGTGAGCCCTTTGTCACAGGATGTGTTCAAGGAAAGATGGGAGGTTGATCTTTCAGAGATATTATTGTGGAATCTCCTGAACTGAGTTAGGCAGAATGAAACCAACTCTAAATTTCCCTTCAATTCTAGAACTCGAAGATTCTGTAATGCTCAATCCCGTGATAGCTAAGGTTCCAAGTGACTTCATTTTGCAATGAATAAAATTGTGATATAAGGTGTCCCATCAATAATAAATTTTATAAACATGGTTATTGTCACCCAATCAGAGGGAGGACGATTCATTTTTATTAATATTTAAATAAACCAAATATCACCTGAGCTGCAAATGGCCATTATAATATCATATAACTCAGTGAGTAGGGGGAAAGGTCATCTTCAACCAGAAAAATCAAGATTTACTAATAGAGGGATCTTCCCTGGTGGTGCAGTGGTTAAAAATCCGCCTGCCAATGCAGGGGACACGGGTTCAAGCCCTGGTCCAGGACGATCCCACATGCCGTGGAGCAACTAAGCCCGTGCGCCACAACTACTGAGCCTGTGCTCTAGAGCCTGTGAGCCACAACTACTGGAGCCCATGTGCCTAGAGCCCGTGCTTCGCAACAAGAGAAGCCACCGCAACGAGAAGCCCGTGCACCACAACGAAGAGTAGCCCCCACTCGCCACAACTACAGAAAGCCCGCACACAGCAACAAAGACCCAATGCAGCCAAAAATAAATAAATAAATTAATTAATTAAAAAAAAAGATTTACTAATAAATCTGAAAGATGTATACAGCACTTTGCACCAAAGAGAGTTGGCCCTGACTTGCTCCCTCTCTGGAAGAAACTTAAGTAGCAGAGGTGGGACTGGTTTTCAGTGTTCTAGAATCCTGATCCAGTGCCCTTTCAATTACTCCCGTAAAGTAGGGATATAACTTATACCCAGACTCAATGCAATTCACAAGTTTCAGAGCTCAATTATTAACATTATTGGCAGATACATGTTTAAAAAATACTCTTCCCCTTTTCAATATGAACCATTTTTTTTAAACTTCACATTTTTTTAAAACTTCACTAGCACTGGTGTTGATAAATTAGAATATCTGATAACATCAAGAGGTTCCAAAATACTGGAAAGAGAGAGACCAGTGGCTGGAGAGGCCTGAGGGTATAGACAGCTATGAAGCTTGAGGATGGTGGTAATAGTGCTTATCCATCTGTAACCAAGCAGGACCCTATGGGGCCTTCCCAGGATAGACCCCCACCATGTCCTCTGCCTCATTCTTGTTTGTAGAAAAGCTCTAGTCTTCCAGGTCTCCCCTGAGTCACAAAGGCTTGGCTTAAGAATTAATGTTTGAAAGGTTGTGAACATGTTGGGACAAAAGTAGAGTTGGGCCAGGAGAACTAGAAACAATTTAAACAGTAAATCAATCATATGGCAGTCACAGAATCTTTAGTTCCTCCCTGAAGTACCTAGATAATAGTATCTGATGCCCATTCGAGAGTTGTTTTACAGGTACTAAAACCCCCAACAAATGGACAAAGTTAACTACATGATGACCACGAGTATGTAACCCCCAGACCTGCTGGAGCCTGAGAGTTGATAATGTTAACCCCTGTGACACCACCCTGTTACCTCAACGTCAACCAATCAGAGAATTGTGCATAAGCTGATCACACACCCTGTGACTTCCCTCCCTCATCTTGCCCTTAAAAACTCTTCCCTGAAATCCATAAGGGGAGTTAGGGTTTTTTGAGCATTAGCTGCCCTCCTTGTCTGGTGCCCACAGTGAATGTAGTATTTCCCTTCACCACAGCCTAGTGTCAGTAGATTGGCTTTACTGTGAGTGGGAGAATGGACCAAAGTTTGGTTCAGTGACACATCCATCCATCCAACCACCCTTCCATCCTTCTTTCCTTCATTCAATCCATCCATCCTTCCTTCCTTCCACCCATCCACATCTCCGCTACTTACTAGCCTTGTGACCACAGGTAAGACACTTAACCTTTCTCTGTCTCAGTAAAATGGGAATAAACATAGTACCTACCTCAATGGATAGAGGTGAGTATTAAAAGTTAATATTTGGGGGCTTCCCTGGTGGTGCAGTAGTTAAGAATCCGCCTGCCAACGCAGGGGACATGGGTTTGATCCCTGGCCCGGGAAGATCCCACATGTTGTGGAGCCGCTAAGCCCATGCGCCACAACTAATGAGCCTGCGCTCTAGAGCCCGTGAGCCACAGCTACTGAGCCCGCGTGCCACAACTACTGAGGCCCGCGCGCCTAGAGCCTGTGCTCCACAACAAGAGAGGCCACAACAGTGAGATGCCCATGCACCACAACAAAGAGTAGCCCCTGCTCACCGCAAGTAGAGAAAGCCCGCGCACAGCAACAAAGACCCAACACAGCCAAGATAAATAAATAAATAAATTTATTTTTTTTTTTAAAGTTAATATTTGTAAGGCACTTAGCATTGTGCCTGGTACAAAGTCGATGCCGTTTAAAATTTTATTATTATTTATTAAGTCTTTTTTAATGCCTAACACTGTCCTCCTGACGCCTACAGTCTGGTGGGGAAGACAGATCTTGGTCAGGGAGGCTGGGGGGGAGGCCTTGCCAAGGAAGTGGCAGTGGGGCTGAGATCTTAATGATAAGAAGAATGCAACCAGAAGAAGTGGAAAGAAGAGTTAGGACAGTTAGGAAATGAACAATCAAACTACATGGTTATCTTCTATAAATTCATAGTATGCCTCAGCTGGAGAATTATCTGTGCCCTAATAATAGAAATAGTAGTAGTAGTAGATCCTAGGTAGACTGATCATATATCCATAGATATACTTATTATAGGTCCTACGATCAAGTTCAACCTTCTTAACCCCTGCCCCTCCTCTTCTCCAGTTGTTTCCTCCATCCCCTAAGACACTCACTCACATTGAAGATCCAGCTAAATTGAACTACTTTGAAAGACACGTAGCACTATACACCTCCAGCCCTTTGGCCACATCTTCCTTCCAGAGCTGCCCATCTCCTGGCCCAATTTGAACTCATTCTTCAAGGTCCACCCAAATGTAAATTTCTCTCTGTAACTTTCATTGACCCACCCAGCTGGACTGATTTTTTTTTCCAGGTGTCCCATGGCCTTTTGCACATTCCTCTATCTGAACAAGAATCATACACTCTCTCTAACCCACTGCAGCCTTGGCCTGTCCAGGCTGTGGACTCCTGGAGGGCAAGGACAATGTTTTAGCCAACCCAGTAGCCTTGCCGCCTGGCACAGTGCCCAGCCTCTTAGCAGCTGCTCACCACACTGGACAGCCTAGGAAGCTCACTGACCCAAAGTGCTACAGCACCAAGGAAGGGCACTGAACTTTACTCCAGAAAGAAGTTTCCTCTGCGCATCATGGCCTTCTATGGTGCTCCCCTACTTGGCATGCAGGTGGTAAGATTAATTTCACATCCATGTCAGCTTCATGCCCACACCTTTGGATCTGTTTTTAATCCAACCTGCAGTTGAAATGAATTTTATACCCCCCCCCCATTCCTTTACACTAATAAGAATCTGTCAAATCCTTTAGGTGGATTGTTTTATAAAAACAAAGGCTGAGAACTATTGTTACAAGGTGAGAATAGAAATGGTCATTAGCAATGGCACCAGACGACAAGGAAAATCTAAGGATCTAGAGTTCCAAAGCAGTGATGTCACTTAAAATAAAACAAAACAAAACTAAGATTGTCCTGAGTTTGTAATTACTCTCACAAACTACCTAAAGAGCAATCTGTGACCAGGGAGAATCTTGGGTCCCAGTGAAATTGGATGGAATTTTCATGGCACTGAGACTATGCGCCAGCTACAGAGCTGCGAGTGAAGGGAACAGAAAGGACGTCGGAACAAAGTCAGGCAGAGCTGCTCACTCCGTGCATTAGCTGCAGTCACCTCGGCACTCCATCCAAATGGATGCACAGAACAGCGAACCAATTACTTCCAGGATGCTGAAGTTGATGACCCCTGGGCAGGCAGTGTGTAGTTTAAGCTTCTAACTCGGACTCTCTCAACAGGGCTGGCTACTGCAACGTTTCTACGTCCATAGACTCGGCCACGCACTGCTTCATGGATTCCGCACACGGGTGACCAAGAGGAGCTGCTGAGATCTCCTCTCTCCACGCTTGCCCCCTCAGCCCCCCACGGAGCAGGCAGAGCAATCTTTCCAAGCTATGAATGCACCCACGTCACTTGATGGTTTCAGCCCTAGGTGGATGGCTGCCCACTCCGTTGAGGACAAAGCTCACACCGGTGGGGGACACAGGCTGACGCCCCACATGGTGTGCTCCCGGCCACAGCCTCAGCCTTGTTTGTTAGTTAGTGAGCAGGCACACCCTTCCTCCAGACCCCTTGTGTCACCAGCCCCAGGGACCTGCCAGTTCTGGGTCACACCTCACTCCCCACCAGCCACAGGGATGCTTCGTATGCTGTGTCTTTGACCTGGGACGCTCTTAACACCCCATTAGCTCTCATCGTTACTTCCTCACGGAAACCTCGGCCACGCGGTCTCACGAGCCCATTGTCTTTCCTTCATAGTGCATCTCACAGCTGTCACTTCACAGTCAGCTGAAAATGCTCTAATTCAAGTCTGCCTGTGTCAACAGCATGTCGGCTCCATGAGGGCAGGGACCACGTGTGTCTGCTCACCGTTTTAACTCTACCTCTGACCACACCGCAGTGGATATGGAAGGCGTGTGATAGTACTTGCTGAGGGAAGGATGAAAGTGAGTGAGGGAGATGGAGAGAAGAGAGGAAGGGAGGAAGAGAGGAAGGGAGGAAGGGAGGGAGGGAAGGAGGGAAGGAGGGAGGGAGGAAGTCGGGGAAGAGAGAGGGACGCAGGCTTCCTCACCCTGTCGCTAACTTTAGACACACTTCCAGTGACTACCAGCTTCTCTAAGAGCTATTTCCCTTGCCCACCTCATCTCCGCCTAGCTCAGTCCAGAAATCAGGTCTGAGGTACCCGACCCTGGTTCCCTTAGGGCTGTGTTGAGTACGGATGAAATGTCACCTGATCCAAGTTCAGTTTTCTTCCGGGAATTTGCACAGCGCTGAGAAGTTTCCGCCGGCTCCCAGAACTGAGAACTCGCTTATTGTGGGGTCACCGTTCCCTGCCATGCACTCAGCAAGAACGGAAGCGGCCAAGCTCTGGGGCAGGAAGAACAGAGAAGAGAGGCAAACAGGCAAGAGTGGAGGGGCCCCGAGGCAGGGGGCTCTGGGTGGGCGTGGGGGTGCCTCGTTGGTGGATGACCTAGCTGCTCAGGATGCCTGACCCTCCTGGTACTGACCGCACCTCCCGACTCTCACGGCTGAGACTCACTTCTGGGCTGTGTAATGAAATGTCCCCGTTTTTTGAGCTATTTTGAGTGGGTCTCTGTTACTTGCCAACAAAAGAGTCACGTGTCTCAAAGGGTGGCATCTCCCCCAGCTGGGGGGGCTTCTCCACCAGCTCTGCCTTCAAATACGCCCGCTGTATCTTGACCGCATCGGTGATCATGACCACGTGCGCTCTCTCCAAGCTTCTCAGCGGCCCCTGACCTTATTTGGGTGTCTGGAGCTTAACGGTTCTTAAAGGGGCCCTGAAGCCGCATCAGCACAGAGTAACGCAGCTGGTACCATAGGGGCTTAATAATGGGTGATCTGGCAATGGTGGAGCGTGGAGGGGCAGGCGCCAGTCACTCCCGGGATGGGAGGCAAGCGGGCCAGAATGGGAAGTGCATGGCAGCTTCCTTAGGGTGGAGACGGTGACCCTCCCCAAGGGAGTCCAGTGACTCTCAGCCATATGACATGAGGCTGCTGACCACTGGCCGCCACCGCAGTGGTGATCTGCCCAGCCATGCTCGGCCATGCAAATGATTTGCCGTGTCCCTGGATTCGCTGCAGGATCTAAGCACCTGAGCTCCAGACTCAAGACCAATGCATCATTTTACTGTGAACTTGTGGTTTGTTTCCTAAGGGGTGCCGTGGGTTAAAGCACCATCTCCCACTGCGGTCACGCATGAGCACCCACGCAGCAAGGCCGGCGTGGGACACTCTTTGAGCTGATTGTCCCGCACCATCTCTTGCTGCATCTTACCCCGTTCCCACATCCGATGCCTGGTCTCTCTCTGTGTTGAGTATTCCCCCAAAGGTCCTGTTCTTCCCCTCTTGCCTTTGTTGAATGTAAGTGACTGAGCTGAGCAAGAACAAAGGCCAACAGCCAATAGTTCTAAACTAAAATGGAGTCCTCCAACCTCACCAGCCTTTGCCCTGGCTGGTTCCCTTGCCTGGGAGTCCGTTCTCTTTTCGTCTGCCTGGGGAAGAGGCACCTAGTCTTCACATCCTCGGGGCGCCCTTGCCAAGCACAGCGAAGAGCTCCCACCTCCCTGCTCTCAGAATTCCACCGGTACCTCAGAGCCCCCACCTCCCTGCTCTCAGAATTCCACCGGTACCTCAGAGCCCCCACCTCCCTGCTCTCAGAATTCCACCGGTACCTCAGAGCTCCCACCTCCCTGCTCTCAGAATTCCACCGGTACCTCTGAGCACTCGTGGCTCGCAGACATCAGGGGCTTTATCTGTCCTCTCCATTGGATCATCAGCACTTGACAGCCCCAGGCCATACTTTACCTTATTCATGAATGATGGTACTACAGCCATTTGGGACACAGACTCGGGCTCGAGATCAGTTCTCCCGCTCATTTAGCAATGTAATTTTGGGCAAGCTGCTTGACCTCTCTGAGCCTCTGTTCTCTTACCTATCGAATGGGGATAATAATGCCCTGCTCCTTGGAGGGCTGGTGTGAGGATTACACAATATAACTACCTGGCATGGCTAGTCAATACATGTTCATCATGCCAGACGCCCAACAATGATGCCTACTTGTTCAACAACAGTCCTTCCAATAAACAAAGTCGAAACATGCTCTGCAAAATTTTGCCAAGTAAGTAAGATTATCCAGGTGACTCTGACAGCAGAGCCCAGGCAGACCACTGGCCAACACAGCAGCTGGCACACAGTAGGTGTCATTTAAGATTTCCCAAACTAAAGAACCAATGGGTTCTTCCCTTACTGATGAAACACAATTGTAGCTGCTGCTCCAAGGCTTATATTTGACTTGTCATACTGTTTAAATGCAATAAGCATCAATTAGTCCGCCTGCTGCATTTAATTTGGCTGCACTCACCCTGTCCAGTTAGGGCTCAGGTACAGTATCGGTGGCTGCTCCGTGGGAAGATGCTTCCCGGTCTCCCTCCCCAGGGAAGCAAACTTCCCCCTAAAGCTCCAGGGACCTTCGGGAGACTAACGATATTACACCCCATACGCCACCCCGCTTTGAGGCTTATTGTTGGTGTGTTTAATTTCCTGTCTTGGCATTACAGGAGATTTCTAATGTTTGGGCTGTAGGGTATGTTCTGATTAAAAATAATCCTCCCAATTATGGGCTGGCATGAGCCTCCTGTCACATGCACTCTGCCACCAGCCTCTGCTTCCCTGTCAGCAATAATTGTGTCTGCACTGCCTAACCGTAAATGAAAACCCAAGGGGCACGTGTGGGTCCCCAGTTCCTGGGCCGCACAGGATCTTTTAATTTGCACTGTCTGTCACAAAGATGCTTCTGTGTGTACTCCAAAGAAATCCTCAGACTCTCAGAATCAAGGCCAGAAAGAGCAAAGGTACCACAGCCTTCTTGGAGGAACTGTACTTGAACCCGCCAGAGATAACAGGGCGTAAGGCAACGAGGCGCTTTTTATTCTGCTCCAAACTTTAGCTAGACTCGGTATGAAACAGGGAAGCTGAACTCTAGGGAAATTTCAAGGTGTATTTATATTATTTTTCTTCCACCAAGTACATAAGACAGGACACTGCACTCAAAGCATGCGATAGCAACTCTGTGAAAGGAAATACACACACGAGACCTGATTATTTCAATCTCTATAAAATTAAAGCTTTCTGGGTGTAGAGTGAGGGAAAGAGGTATGTGCTTTCATCAGGGAAATATCACCAGGTTCTTCCTGGGTAAGCAGAGAGGAGCCGGCCCTGTGGCCAGGCCCAGAATAGGCAGTTGAAATAGAGTGCGGAGTCAAAACAGCGTCACTTAGAGGCGTTATTGAGCAAAGGTTTGTTTAGGAGTAAGGAAGAGCGGGCTGTTTTGCGGTGTCTCTGCACCCACATCCCTTCTTCTAAGAAGGGCACCTGCCCAGGAATGGGGGTGTCTCGTCTCGCTCCTACTCACCTTCTTTCTCCCTGGACAGATGTTTGGAAGAGGGCAAGGCCTGACTCTGGGATGGGCACTAGGACCCTTATCTTAGGATTTTACAACTTGGACGTGAGGGCAACATGCTGCTGTCAGCTCATGGACACGGCACTTGGATGGTGACACAGACTGAGGGCCAGGGCACCTTTTGGGAGAAGTTATGGGGGACAAGGAGACAGCACAGCAGGGCAAGTCCACTCTTGGAAAGCAGGGAGAACGGAGCCGATGCACAGAGGGGCAGAGGGACCCACCCAGAGCTCGCCACTCGCCACCTGGGTTCCAGACAACCTTTGTGTCTCTCTGCCTTCACTGCTGATGCCTCGCTGAACATCCTACACCGAGGATGAGCACGAGATACTGGGGTGCCTTCCTGAGAAAGTGCCCCTTTGGCCGAGCCTATGGTGGGTGGGTTTCTGTCGCTTACGGCTCATGTTTTGGTGACCGAGTGATCCGGGCGAGGCCTATTCAGGACCACATAGGCAGGCTGTGCAAGACCAGGCAACTGTGCCAATGAAGCTTGCCCTGTGGACCAGATGGACCGTGGGTCTCATCCAACACGTGGCCTGTTTTCGTAAATAAAGTTTTATTGGGATACAACCATGCTCCTTTATCTGTGTATTACCCATGGCTGTGTTCACGCTGTAAGAGAATTGACTAGTCGTGGCAGACTCTTTGACTCACAGACCCCAAAATATTTACTACTTGGCCCTTTATAGAGAAAGATTGCCACCCTCGATACAGAAGCTTACACAGATTCACATACACGTTCACAAAGATCTAAATAAATAAATATATGAATAATAATAATAAACAGTAATACTGCTATGATCATTATCCAGTACTAAGCATTTACCACCTACCAGGCACTTTACTTACAATACCCCCCTCCCGGGCACAACATCCATTATTTCCCTTTTTATGATGATGAACTTGACACTTAAGAATCTGAAAGAAATTGCCCCAGGTCTTACCGCTAGTAATCAGCAAAGCCACGATCCAAACCCAGTTCTGTGTGGCTGTAAAATTCACACTTTTAACCAATATTTGGTATACCTATCATTTTTTTTAAAGTAGAGAAATTGCCCAGTATGGCTTTTTTAGCAGGGCCTTGAGGCTCATTTCTAGCAGGAGGAGAACAAGTGTGACCATCAGCTTCGTGGAGCAGCTTGCTACCGTGAACCTAGAGAATTCCACATTTCCACCCTTTAAAGGGGACTGTGGGCCACGAGGTTTCTTAGAGGTGCTGGAGGGGAGGATGGGCAAAGTAAACCAGAGACAGGAATGATCTTCACTCCCTGCAGACAGACTCAGGCTGAATGATAAAAGACCAGCAGAAGTGGGTGGGGACCGCAAGCTGATTATTGGCATCGCACAAAATTGTCTGCGAGACAGAAATGTTCCTTCCCATCACAGCACCAACAGCCAGTGAGTTCATTCCCCCAAGAGGAATGAGGCTTCTCAGCAAACGTTCACGAGTTCACATGAACTGAGTTTACCCAAATCCATCAGTGTCTGGAGCTGGCCTGGTACATACTCGGTATTAAGGAGACCGAAGGATCTCATCCATGTACAAACCACCAAACCTCACACATAAAAGACTGGAGGTGGAGAGAGAGGACCAACGTCTGCAGAAATTTGATACAGAAAACTCTGCTACTTCAAAGGCATGAAAACTGATTAGAGAGAGGGCTCAGTGTCACCTGCAACTCTCCAGGCTCCAGGAGCAGGGCTCAGAGAGAAAGGAGACCATCTCCTTGTGGTTTCTACCCTGTGTGGTTTCAACTCTCAGCTCAAATATCGCTTCCTTAGCAAAGCCTCCTCCATCTGTCTCTGCAGCAGATCTAGGACCGGCGCCCTTATCGTCACTTATAACTCACACAGCAAAACATAACCATTTGATCAGCATCTGCTTTTCCTGCTCCACTGAATACTCCACAAGGACTCAGACACGGAGGGTTTTGTCCCCTACTGAATGCTCTGCACCTAACACAGGGTCTGGACCAAAACTGGTGCTCATGAAATATCTGTGGGATGGATCAATGAATGAGTGAATAATTCTAGAATGAAACCACGTTCTCCTCTGGCGTCGCAAGGGTCTCCATCTGAGACCCAGGGGTTCTTCACTAACCCATCACATCACTGAAAGCTCTTTCTTTAAGCCCAATTTCCCCACAGATCCCATATCCAGCTTCTGACGGGTCACTAGAGGACCCATGACAACATCTGAAGAGACCAGTGTATGCATGAAGGAAGGGTTTTGACGTTGAGAGTCTTCCCCACCTGGGTATAAATCCCGGCTTCAGCACTTCCTAGCTGTGTGACCTTGAGTAAATTACTTTACATTTCTGGGCCTCAGTTCCCTCATGGATAAGGTGGAAATGACAATGACTCTTTGCAGATTCTTTCAATGATTGAATGAGATAACATAGGCAAAGGGTTTAGAGGGTAATTACACGGGGCGTTCAAAGAGCTGTACCTACTGTAATCATACTCAAGTCCTCCTCCCAAGCTGAAGAGGATCTTAAAGAAGTAAAGTGATGTAAAATATTGTAACTTAAAGAAACTCAGTAAATATCGATTTGAGACAAATAGAGACATATGTATGTGAATGTATATGAAGACAATAATAATAACAGGAGAACAGTAATAATAATAATAGGAAAGAGGAGGAGGAGGAGAAGCAGTATCCAGCGCCCCCTCTGTGCCACGCGCTGCGGTGAGCCATCTGCACGCCGCGTCCCACTGCATTCCCATGACATCCCTCCACTGTGGGCGTCATTATTTCTAATTCTCAGATGAAGTGTGATACTCAGAGAGCTTAAGAATCTGTGCAAGTTCCCATGGACAAATTAGAACTTGAACCCTGATCTGAATGGCAATTATGCTGTATTTGCTCTCAGAGAGAATGTTCCCCATGCCAAGCAAACGTCGCTTGCTGGTGATGGCTCAGGACCTGGGCGGGGGGCGGGGGGGGTGGGTGATGTCACAGAGATGGTGATACGCTTTTACGAGAGAGGCGCCTAGATGGGCCAGGACGCCACGATCAGCTCTCACTCGCAGAAGGAGCTTCAGCACAAGGGACCGCCCGCCCCACCAATCCACACTGGTTACTATCCGTCCTCTCAGTAATTCTGTTGATGTTTGTCATTGGAGAGAGAGATTGTGCAGGTACAAGCAGAGGGCTTACAAAGGGAGGCCTCTCAGACACGGTGATTCTAAGTAGCAGTCTCTCCCCCGGAACGGCAACCACTGCTCCCCAGCCTTTGGAGCCCCATCAGACATATGGCACCACGAGAAAGATCCTCCCATGATTCGAATGGGCCTCCTTCCAAGACACCTGGTAGGTTGGCGGTGGGGTGGATCATCGAACCATTGAGGTAAAATGGAGAAAGGATGTAGGAATCAGAAAGCTCACAAGAGGCTGAGATACAAACAGATTACAGAGCTGGGGTACGAAGCACGTCATTGGGGATGCATGACACTTTTGTTCATTAATCACCTTTTATTTTGAATCTGTTTCTCAATGAAAAGTAGCTTTCCATTTCTATTATCAAGATTAATGTGTCAACAATACACAACCCTAACCATAGCATTAACCAGCCTGTCGTGGAGAAGGGGGGAAAAGAGACCAAAAAACCGAAACCAAAACAAAAGGTAAGGAAAAAACCCTTAGTACATGGTGTGATATATTTGCTCAGATGACTCCTTCATTTACACCACTGAGAACACTTCATTTTTGAGCTTCATAACTCACTGCTCTATAAAAGAAAAGCACGTACTTCAACCTGGAGCAAGAAAATGTACCGTAAAGAAAATCCATCCTCTTCTCTGTAAGTCTCAATTTAAAAAAAAAATTCTATTTAATATGTGTTGGACTCCAGAGTGCCTTATTACCTTATTTAATTCAGACCAGGGTAGATGTCGCAGAATAAAAATGGCACTAACGTGATAGGAACTAGGCTGCGAAATGTGGACATCGTATTCTCTTCAGAGAGATAATCAGCTTACGAGAATTCATTTCAACCTAAGAAAGGTCTCACAAGGACACTGAAAATTCAAGCTGGTCTCATCATCTCAAGAATGTAATCTCAGGGAAAGAGTAAAACTATCAAGGCAAGCTTGGTGCAGTTATCTTTATGTATAAGAACCGTGCATCAGATCCCAACAGAATCACTGTGGCAGGGTCTGCTCCCAAGTCTGGGAGAGACCTCTATGTAAAATACATCACATGCCTTTGCTGATAATACTGTTAGTTTATTTTTTTTCTAATGCTGAGAGTACTTTTCAAAGATGCACTGCTACCTTCTTTCCATCTAAAAATCCCTCCTAAATTTGGTATTCTGAAAAACACAAGGCTTAAAAAAATTGTTTCCTAAAGTAGTCACTAACAGGGTTTTAATCCCATCCTTGCTATTAACTAGCTGTTTGGCCTTGATTAGTTTACTTAAACTCTGAGCCTCAGTTTCCTCATTTGCAAAAGAAAGGGTTTGGACCTTCATGATTTTTCTTTTTTTTTAATTTATTTATTTATTTATGGCTGTGTTGGGTCTTCGTTTCTGTGCGAGGACAGAACTTTCTCCAGTTGCGGCAAGCGGGGGCCACTCTTCATCGCGGTGCGCGGGCCTCTCACTATCGCGGCCTCTCTTGTTGCGGAGCACAGGCTCCAGACGCGCAGGCTCAGTAATTGTGGCTCACGGGCCTAGTTGCTCCGCGGCATGTGGGATCCTCCCAGACCGGGGCTCGAACCCGTGTCCCCTGCATTGGCAGGCAGATTCTCAACCACCGCGCCACCAGGGAAGCCCCGGACCTTCATGATTTTAATTGCTCTTTTAATTTCTCCAGATGATCTGGTTCACGTGCATTCTCATGAGAAGGAAAATGAATGAGTGCATCAGCAAAGACACCCTACAAGTGTATGTAAGTCTTTAGAGAACAGACTTTTGGTTACCAAGGGGGAGGGGGGTGGGAGAGGGATGGAGTGGGAGTTTGGGATTAGCAGAGGCAAACACCACCAAGCCATGTGGCACAATGTTCCAGAAAAACAAAGACAATGAAATGAAGGAAAAATAGCCAGGCAGAAAGGTGGATCGATACAGCACTCAACATCTCCATGAGGGAAAAGGGGATGTCATAAAACCAGACCGAAGTCGTGAAAAGTTTGGTAAATGTTCCAAGGGCCACATCAGGTCATCGTCTAAAGTTATGTGTTTAATGTGAGACCTCATCCAAATTTGTTCTGGGTGATATTTTCTTTACTGCATGATTTCAAGTAAGTGATAAATATTGTAGACTCAGCCACAAGAAATATAGGACAAAATATTCAAGACAAAAATATTTCCTTCTCTGATTTTTGTCATGAGAGAAAATAACATTTAATGGCAAGAACTCAAGACGTAAAGTAAGCAAAACTTGGGTTCTCGTTTTCCTCTGTGTCTGACGCTGGGACATTTACGGACCACTCTGAACCTCAGCATCTTCCTCTGGCGTGTGGTGAGCAGCACCTGCACCAGAGGGCTTGCCTGAAGACTGGAGGAAATAATGCCTGTAAAACACTTCACAAAATGCTCCCACGCACGTACCACTTTGATAAACGTGAGCGACTTCTATTATGTGAAGCCTCATGTTTTGGGCTCAGATGGAGCATTTATAGACCATTTACTATAAGTTCCAGACCCTCTTCTAAACTTTCTCTGTAATATTTTCTTATCGACGAATCTTCACAACAACAGTCATGAGTTACTTTTACTCACTTCACGGAGAATGCTCCAACTTACCCTAAAATGCTTCAACCTTTCACAAAAATTAGAAAAGGATCATATTAAGGAAGGTACTTGCTTTAAATAAGGTCTGTATCACTTAGTAAGAAAATAGTCCTTGGGGCTTCCCCGGTGGCACAGTGGTTGGGAATCTGCCTGCCAATGCAGGGGACACGGGTTCGAGCCCCGGTCTGGGAAGATCCCACATGCCGCGGAGCAACTAGGCCCGTGAGCCACAACTACTGAGCCTGCGCGCCTGGAGCCTCTGCTCCGCAACAAGAGAGGCCGCGATAGCGAGAGGCCCGCGCACCGCGATGAAGAGTGGCCCCCGCTCGCCGCAACTAGAGAAAGCCCTCGCACAGAAACGAAGACCCAACACAGCCATAAATAAATAAATAAATAAATAAATAATTTTTTTTAAAAAAGGAAAGAAAATAGTCCTTAATCCTAAAGCAAACCCCCAGCCAGGAAAAAATGGTTCACTTGATTTCCACCCATGGTCCATATTCTTCTAGATCATGTGACAGCCATCAAAATACAGCATTCATACATACGAAACTCCTGGTAATTCCACATGGCTTTAGAGTCTGGGTGAGCAGAATTTCCTTCAGATTTAAAATATGTAGGCATCTTAAGTCTACAACTTGAAGAAGCAAAAGGGAAAAAAAATCTACATTCCAAAAGTTTCCAGCTTCTATTTCTAATCCTCAAGGATTTTTTTCAGTGACAATTCAGAGGAAGTAAATGTTTTTAAAGGGAACATAATGTAAGTTATTTTTATCCATTTGACTGTGTGCATCCACTCATTAATCCGTTCGGCATTTGCTGAGCTCCCGCTTTGTGAAAACCATCAAAGCATGGGGCCAGGTACAGTTCGGGATTCCGAGATGAATGAGACGCTCCATTTTCGAAACGAGCTCACATTAATAATAGCTGATAGAAAGCAACAGCAAAACCAGGCTCCAAGCAGAGCAAGGGTGGAGGGACATGTTCTGACTCGGGGGGTGGTGGTGGAGGAAACACACACAGTAAAGTGACAACTGAGATGACTCACGGAGAATAATTAGGTTTTGTTTATTCTGCGGTCAGACAAGGGGAGCCTGAAGAATTGGAAATACTGCGGTTTAAAGAGAGCGTTTGGCTACCCAGGTGGAGGCATGGCACTCCACGGCGTCCTGGGGGGGGGGGGGGGGGGGATCCTGAGCGATCTTCAGGAGCCAGAATGAATGTGGGAAGGTTAGTGAGGGGAGTGATCCTGGAAAGATGAGGCCAGATGGAGGAGGCTTCACTGGATGTACCTAATAACAGCACCAATGTAAGGAACACTTATTACGTGCCAGGCACTGTGCCTAATGCTTTACATAGACTAACAGAGGGCGGAGTCTCCCCAATCAATCTGTGAAGTAGGAGCTTCTAACACCAGCTTCACAGCTGAGGAAACCGAGCTCAGAGAGTTACGAAAGACACCTGAGTGATAAAAAGGGGAGCTGTGCCCTTAAATGAAACCCGTCAGACCCCAAAGGCCAGGCTCTAGGCCACTGTGAATAAATGAGTTTAGGCTTCAACTGGTAGTCATGAAGGATCCATGAAGGATGTCAGAGGAAGAGTAGGACATATTCTGACCTGTATTTTTAGGAGAATAACTGGCCACGCAGTACAGAAAGGGCTGGAAGTGAGAAGACGGAGATAGAGGCTCAGGGAGCTACTGGAAAATGCAGTCTCTGAAAACACTTTATCCGGCCTTTTATTTCTGCCTCACCATTGGCTGGCTTTGTGACTTGGGGCACGTTACTCAACTTCTCTGAGCCTCAAGGTCTCCATCTGTAATATGGGAATCGTAGTAATACCACTCATCTCAAGAAGACTGTTTTGAGGAATAAATGAATTAATGTATTTAGAGTCTTTAGATCTGCCTTGTTAATTGAAGCCACTTAAGAACGATGTTAATTAGTTTATCATCTCCTAAAAAAAAAGACACACTGAAACGGAAAAAGAGAAAATGATCAGCCCCCTCAGACGGGTCCCTGGGGATGTCAAATGCTTCAGGCACTTGCATTTTCTTCTTTGTGTTGTTAGTAGTCAGCTTGACCCTCCTTTATGAAGCTCCCACCACCTACGCCATCCCCCAGGAAGCTTCCAGATCAGACAGTGGGTTGCAAAGGCTCCTCACCTGGCCACAAAGACAGGGTATCAGAGATGAGGACCAAGACAACAGGGGGTGGGTCAAGGTCCCTGTAGCCTCTTCCATCAGCTACTACCAATTCCATCATGTGCCCTCCCAGTGAAACCGTTTGGCCTCTTAAGTGCCAAATTACTGTGTGGGGGATGCCTGGTCACCCAGGAACCAAAACAGTTTGTAATTCCAAATTTTCCATGAACACCCGAAGGGCAATGTGATACATTTAAACATCACACTGTATTTGCATCCAACAAATATGTGAACGCACCATGATTTGTTTCCTTTCCAGGGCTAACCTTTGGGAAATGCTCTCCTGAGATGGCTGGCTTGTCATTCTCGAACCCTGCTTGGTACATTAGCACTAAAGGTCTCTTTACTTTTTAATAAGCACTGTTGCCAACCCAGAAAAAAGGTCTTGGTGAATCACATGCGTGTGCTACCTTAACTGAACCCGTCAGGTTCTGCTTAGCAAAAGGCAAAGTTCAGATACTTTGCAGCTGCATTGATCTTGATTTGAAAAGGAATCATCAAGCCTCGGCAGCTGTTACACCCTGATTATTCCGAAAACCTAAAGACAAAATAAAAATTTGTCAACTAAATTGATCATTGTTTTCGACCTCTCAGGGATACACGATTTACGTGTGGTACATACAAATGGGAGGCGTGTGGGGAGCTCTGGGTGCTACTCTGAGTTCCGTTAGCGGGATGGAAAATGATAGCAGGTGATGGCTTATGTTGAGGACACTGTGCCGGGGAACTGAGCTAATAAACACTAATATCATTCTCATTTTACAGATGAGGAAACCAAGGTTCACAGAAGTTTTGTAACATGCCCGAGACCACCACAATTGTAAGGTCACCAGTAAGTGGTGAGGCTGGGATTTAAGCCACCATCTGACAGCAGGCCCACGGATGTCACCCTGTGCTCTGTTAGCAGTCACGCATTTGTGGTCTCCTGCTAGGTGGTGAGCTTACGGCACTCTAATTGCTAACGTTGAGTGCCTGGCAGTGTGCTAAGCATTCTTAAAATATCATCTCCCCTGATCGCTACATTGATCTAAGAGGCGGGAACTGCTTTAATATCCATTTTCCAGATAAGCAATGTGAGGCTTTGAAGAAAAAGGTCACCCAGGTTTTTTTAGTGATAAAGCTAGGATTCTGCTTCCAGAACCAAACTTTTGCCCTCTTTCTTATTTGACTTTCTAGCACTGAACTTGGCACCAAGCTGACAACCAGTGATTGATGACTGGATGAGTGGACAAATGACTAGATCCGTGGAGGGGATCTCTTGTGAAGTCAGGTGGAACCTTCACCTCCATACCCATGGCATCTTGCAAGGTGCCCAGCACACAACAGGTTGCTCAATAAATGTCTGGGCAAAGAATGACTGCTGCTATGACTCAACGCATGTGAACCCAGGGCTGATGCCTTTGCAGAAGAGGGAGAGATGTTTGATGATTATCTCCTAAGCTAAGCCTTTTCATTCCCTTCCTGCCCCCCATGATAACCACACAGAAATGTGCAAAGAAAATGGTTAGGTTACATCTGGTGTCCTGCTGCATTAGCTTGTGGCCTGGGGGACATGATTGGCGCCAAGGATCATAATCCTTCACTCCCTATCTCTTTGCAGACAAAACTGACACAATGCTCCCAGGGCTCTCTGAAGTAACCTTCACATTTGTGAACAGCCGGCTCTACACGCTTTTCTCCTGAGTGGGTGTCCCTCTCCCCTCCTCATCTCAGGAAAGAGGCCAGATGCAGGTACTGGTCCCCTCAGCATCATGCACCGTATCAGCAGCTTCACCCCAGTAACCTGACACGTGTGAAATGAGCCCGCTTATCGATGAGGAAAGTGCCCAGCTGCTTTTAGGGACGTGGAAGGGACCTGCTGGTCGCTGCAAATCTCTCACCGGTGCATTGGAGTTTGACACTTAATATTCAAACCCAACTACAGGCTATGTACTCAGAGGATAAAACTCAGTAATAGCACACAGACTGATGGGCTGAGCATACAAACCTCCAGTGTAAAGACTCACTTAAGGGCTTTCTGCCACAAATGGAGCCAGAGTAGAGAGAGAAAAAGAGAGAGAGAGAGAGAGAGAGACTGGAAAGAGCACAGTCATGGTGAAAACAAGTAAGGCAGAATCAGCATGAAAATCCCCAGGGCAATACAGCAATTTGATGGTGGTCGTGTTAGTGGGGCTTAGAAGAAACAAAATAACTAAACAAAAATGTATATTGCTTAACAGTTTGACTCCTTAAATGATAGGGAATAACTTAAAAATACAGCACAATAGCTCATAATTCTGTTTCAATTCGCCATATTCGATGCTCGTTATTTTCCCCACCAGGGACTCAAAATAAGAGGAACATTTCTGGAATTACACATCATCACAGAGAGACGTGCAAAAGGACAGTCTGGTACTTACGTGCCAATTGCCAAAACACAATTTTCCAACATGCATTAACCTAAGAAGTCTCTACCCTGTCTAGCTAATTTGATAGCCTCTACAGAATCTCACAGAGGGCTTAGCATGAAGTAGGCGCTTAGTCATTGCTGAGGGACTAGACTTACTCTACCAGCAGGCGCGTTCATACCTAGTTTTGCCTGTTTTATAGAAATTCTGAACTAAGCCTGTTTAGTCTAAATCAGAGACCACAACTTGAAGTCGATGGGTCTAAATGGCCCATATGTATATAACGTTGAACCACTCACCATTTAAAATAACTTATGAAAAAAGTTGCTGACGCTTAAAAACCAACATTAAGTATCTAGAATTCTGACTCACTTGGTAAACCGCAATATCCAACCGCACTGAGACCATGTTTTGCATGGCAAGAATCCCATGAGCTGAGCAGCTGTTGCTTCCTTTAGAGAAGGTGTGTGCTCTCCCCAGCCTCCACCCATCTCAACTGCCTCGAGCCACGTCACTCAGTATGTGTTACCTGCTCCGCCCTCCATAGGCATTTGGGTTTTTGATGTCTGGCTGAACTATTTAGAGTGTAAGGCAAACATTCTAGCTTCATTTTATTCACTGAAATGCTTTTCCTTCACTCTTAGGGTAAAAATTTATGCAATTCTTCCTCTTGCCCACGCCCCCTGCCTGGAATTTTGAGATGGTACAAACCCATGCAGGCATATTGGCCACAAGAAGGGAATAAAAGGTTGACTCTGATGACATTCCAAGTAGTAAAGCAGATTTTCCCTTCTTGCTTTCATTATAATTGCAGAAATCTTCCAAAGGGGGAGAGATCTCATCCAACACACTGAGCTTTGAAAACCGTAGCTGTGATGATCACATCACTCACTCGTGCATACGACTTGCAGCCAGCAGCCCCCCGCAGCGTGCAGAATGCTAGGAAATTCTTCAGCATCACATCTATAGAACAAACGGACCTTTCTCAATGGTTCTAGACTTGTCTCTTGACCATCTCATGCTGCCCACTACCACCCAGCTGCCACATCTCCTAGGTCTTCCCCTGGTATGTCTTACTTCCTCTGGTATCTGAGGTTTTACTCATCCTATTTCCTTTGGCTGGACTCCCATTCCTTGACCCTCTGTAGAGGAAAACCACACCCATGCTTCAAGGTCCAATTCAAATATCATTTCCCCAGTGGAGTTGGAAGTATCTCTTCCCAGCCCATGGAGGCTAAACTAGCCTCTTTTCCCTTGGATTTCTAGGATCCCATATTCACATGCCCCCACTAAGATAACAGTGTATCTAAGTTATCTCAGAGTGATTTATCTCATAGATATTTATTGCTTGCCTCTCTCCGAACCTAGACGGTGAGCTTCTTGAAGGGAGGAAATTATTCCACTTTGTGCTCTGAGAGCTTATCAAAGGACCTTGTCAACACATAGTTAAAGCAGAAAATGATGAGCCCAGACAGAGTCATAAGGATGCTGGGAAGAGGGAGAGCTTAAATCATGCTAGGGAGGATCAGCACAGTTTCTTGGGAGATGTAAGTTTTGAGGGGGTGTCTGGTGTAGAACTAAGAATGTAGACTTTGAAGCCAGAGTGCCTGAGTTTAAATTCCAGCTCCAATACCTTCCGGATATGTAAAGCACATTAATGTTTGAGCTGGATTATGAAGGGTAGGTATGATTTAGACATGAAGGGAGACATCCCCCAGGTGGGGGAAAGAGCATAAATAGAGTCAGGGAGGAAGAGAGTTGCAGGACCCCAGAGTCAACCACGTTGTAACCTTCAGTATGTCACTGTGTGTAGTGGAGAACAGGTTGAAACAGGCTAGAGCCACATCAAAAAGGACTTTGAATGTCAGTCTAGAATTTTTTTGAACTGTGTTTTGTAAGAAGTAGAGAACTGGAGTGTTCAGGGATGCAGCTCCCAAGCTGAGGTTTAGTTAACTATTTACTTCAGGCAAGTCTTTTCCTACCCACGTCTGGAGAACAGCAAAGCTGGTAACAGGGAGGTGTGAAGTCATGAGGCATGGACAGTTCAGTGACTTTTTGACAGTGTGCCAGTAAGACCACTCATCTGGAAGGGGCAAAAAATCAGTCTGGGTGTAGAAACTTCCTGGGACGAAACACAAATGGATGAGAAGAGGTCCCCTCTCCAAATCATTCTCTTGGTTTCTTTGAGACATTATCTAAAATTCTACAAGAAAAAGCAGGACTTAAGGCCAGTGGCAACATGGATATTAATAGGTTGGTTTTAATGTTTGAATATCTCTGTTTGACACTGGATTATTGAGAAATTTTAATTTCTTGGTAAATTCTCAGAGCTACCTCCCACCAAAGAAAAATTCACATATAATTAGATTTTCTTTTAAAAAAATTTTTTTGAAACTGTTTCCTCCCATGAGAAGCCACTAGAGTTATTCCTACCAGATTATTCTATGTGATACTTCATTGGAAAAATACCAATTTCTTTATTAACTGCACCTTCCTTACTTTGATGCCAGAGTTCAAAGGCACACCAGGATTCACTGATGCTGGTCATAAAGAAAAAGACATTCTAGGGACTTCCCTGGTAGCGCAGTGGTTGAGAATCCACCTGCCAATGCAGGGGACGTGGGTTCGATCCTTGGTCTGGGAAGATCCCACATGCTGTGGAGCAACTAAGCCCGTGAGCCACAACTACTGAGCCCGCATACCACAACTACTGAAGCCCGTGTACCTAGGGCCTGTGCTCCTCAACAAGAGAAGCCACTGCAATGAGAAGCCTGCGCACTGCAATGAAGAATAGCCCCCGCTCGCCGCAACTAAAGAAAACCCACGTGCAGCAACGAAGACCAAACGCAGCCAAAAATAAATAAATAAATAAATTTATTAAAAAAAAGAAAAAGACATTCTTTTACCCTACACAGTTTAGATCTGAACTGAACACAAACACACACACACACACACTCCAACAGGAAGTCTATAGTTTTAGGAGATCCTAGGAGGGGAAAAAAAAGTGAATAAGGGAGAGACTGGGAGGAGAAAAAACAATTCTCATCCCTGTAGTTTCTACCACCTCCTGTGTTGTAATCCTGGCAAGAGACTGCATGACCTTCATCTAGAAGATTTTAATGTCTAGAGTAGAAGGGATCATATCCTTTATTTGTAATTGTACATTTCACACAATAATAAAAGCTGCCCCCTCACCACCATAGACACTTTCAGTATTAATTGAGCACCTAATAGGTACGAAATCCTTTTGTCCCCCAAGTGTGTTAAATGCATCTTAACCACAAGAGGAACACCGCTCTAGTGTTACTCTCCTTTGTTTTCCACATTCCACATATTATTCATACTGAAATTACTGCGTTTATCATTACAATCCATGCCGGTTCTTATCACACGTGACTAATTGTAACTTTCAGGCAGAGTGGCAGAATTCACGACAAGGTAGTTTCTAAACGCAATAATCCAAGCGACATTTCCCCCTTTGTCTAAAAATGCTGTGGCCACAATTTTCCACATTTCTACACTTTTCCCCTCATTTTGCTTAAAAGCATTGGTCCTCTCTTATGATCTTGTTGCCTCTTCTCTCTATTCCCCTCGTTAAGCTGTTATATTTCCATTTCATTCTCAACTATCAAAGGTATTCAGATTTCCCCGTCCTCCCTTCTCTTCCTACACTGCTTCGTGAAATCATTATTCTCTTATTGTAGGCTGATTCTTTATATTACTCATTCAATTTGCTCTCTTTACCAATGGCCTCAAATCCTTACTACATTCAGAAAACATTTGCATTGTTTTGTTCCTTCAAATTGCCTGGGAGGCATTTTTCCCCAGGATGCATCTATCTCTACCTTTCCATTTTATAATTCTTATACTCTGCATCTTCTTTTTACTGCAGCTAGCTATATTTTGGTTCAAAATTAGTATTGTCTGTGGATGAGACAGATGCTGGTCATACTATTAAATGGAAAGCTACTCAAAATGGCATAAGAAAGCAGCATTCGAGCAATTTCCAATGAACAGCTATAGTTCTATAATATAAGCATTGACGGGCTCACGGATGTCTCCCTTCTTCTTACTGTTGTGATTAAAATGGGACCTGATTGGGATGGTACTGGTTAGCATCTAAGTCGAAATGAATGACTTCCTCATTTCCTAGTGGTTACACAAATAGGCATGCCTCGGTGGGGTTCTACTCTTTGCAGCACCAGTCAGAGGTAGAAGGTCAACTTCCTCCATCAATCTGATTTCACTCTTCCCAACAAACCAATGAAACGATACCTCTGACATTGACATCTGCAAAGACTGCTCAATGGTGTGATTTGAAGGAAAGATCATCCTCATTACTAAACAGATGAGTACATTCCTTTATTAATCTAAAAATAACTCCCCAAAAGTCATTCTATAACTTGTGTACAAACAAAGGGCATCACTGGTAAAATGATAAAAGCTCATTCTGTTCAAAGTCAGGACCCACACGTAATTGTTACTTAACCTTTCTCACACTACTGGGAGCTAAAGTAAATGGTTCGGTACCCTCCCGGGGTGACAGAGTATTAACGAGAAACATTACCTTGAAAACTAACGTCCAAGAATTACTGATGGTTCCAGTAGCCTGTAAAGCTCCAGGATTACAATCCACCAATCCCCACCAGGGACGACCAAAAGCACGTTCTAAAATTCACCCCAGCACAGAGGCATATCGAGCTGTTCTGCCCCTGTCTGACTACAGACCTAAGACCTTGCTTCAGCTACTGAAGCAGTGAAGACAGGCAGTGGACAGTCTTAACAGCATGAGTTTGAAGCCAGAGTTGCCGGATTCAAATCCCAGCTCTGCTTTCTCCTGGAAGTGCACCTTACCTCACTGAGTTTCATCTTTTTCAACCTAGAGATAATAAAAGCCATCACAGTACCCACCCTAGAATTTTCACATGGGTTGGAATGAAATTACAGACATCCAGTAGTAAGTATATGGCGTGGCACCCACAGGCTCAAAAACCCTTGCTACTCAGAGTGTGATCCATGGGTTGACACGCTCCTATCATGGGGGCGCTGGTTAGAAAGGCCAAATCTCAGGCTGTAACCCAGACCTGTTGAATCAGAATCTGCATTTTTAACACAATCTCCCGGGTGATCTGTATGCACAAAACAGCTTGAGAAACACTGCTACAAATAACTTTTTACATCATTCTGATAAGCACTGTTGACCACAAACATTTTCTCCATAAATTTCAACAACTTAGAGATAAAATTTTAAGGGAAGATAATCTTCCTATTTGTACACTGAATCAAAGCACACATATCTCATCTGGGTACCACGCGCAGCTAAGAGTTAGGTCAAGTCTTGAAGTGGAATGTAGGGGCCAAATGCCTTATCGATCTTTGCTGCTAGACACAAAAGCTTGGAGTGTGCAGAATGCACCGATACTTAACACTGCCTGTTTTTCCTTTGATAAGAAATTGGAGTTTAATTTTTTTATAGGAAAGGGAAATGTGTGTAAGCTAAATTGAAAATCTCATCAGAAGAATTTAAGTTCTACCAATACTTCCTATAGATGTTTCTAGTTCAGGAACAATAGCATGATACTTTTTAGTTTCTCTAACATTTAAGTAAATATGCTTAATTTTAGACATTCAGACATGAGAAATGGAGGAAAGTTTTAACATGCCATGTTATATGTTACACATGTGTTTCTGTGTATGTGCATGTATGTGCATATACACAGATACTTTGAGCTAGCAATCTGCAAAGATTTTCATTTCTTCCTTGCTATTAAGTGTTTACTCAAGCACATGTTTATTAAAGCCCAACTATGTGCCAGGCGTTGCACTGTGTTAGCAGTGGTGAGAATGATGCTGGATGAAATCCATGAGACTGTGAATGCTGTAGTATTTGGTAGTGTAGCCGCAATGCCCAGCACTATGTCTGACACACAGTAGGCACTCAAAACACATCCGTTGGCTAATTTAATGAATACCATATTGCCATATACCAATTATAATATAGGACTGTTAACATGTTTGTTTTCTCCCGAAAATATTGCCAGCGTAATTTTGAGTCTGAACAGATGGATGAGACAGAGCAAGTAACACCATAACTATTTCGGGCAGCGCTCGTTGGCCATCTTAAATACGGATTAGTCACTTTGTTCCTTTAACCCTCCATTTCAACTTGAGAATAATAAAGTTACTGAGTTCACTCTTGGAGACTTCATGCAAATGTGTTTTCTCTAGCTGCCACCTGTTAGTATCAGATGACTTTAAACACCCTTGGGTGGGGTGTTCGGACTGTCACGGGCTTCACCCTTGCCTTAGCATTTTAGACCCAGCCCAACCCAAAATGTGCAGATTTCTGTAGGCATTTGGGTTTAGACCACTTGCTCTAATTCTCCAATTTGTTCACTCTTCATTCATTCATTCTAATATATCCTGCCTGTCAAATCTGTGCCAGGCTCCATCCTAGGTGCGGAGAAGATATTGCCGTGAGTGGAAAAGACACGTCCTTGCCCTCACAGACCCTGAACTCTAGTGCAGGGATACAGAGATGGAACAAAGAAATCAGCAATATCATTCAGGGTAATTAGCTTCCCCCAAGTCCAGTCTTCCTTGTATCAAAGCCTATTGAATGGGATGCATTGGGGGGATATCTGTCACCCAAGACCTACATCGCCAGAGGAAGCCTCTGCTACACAGGGAAGCCTATGCAGTATTTGGGGAGGCACCGTTCCCCCTTTGGGGTAGCCGCGGGTCATTCTCCAGTTCAATGGGTAAATACAAAGACTCTACTGGAAATTGCCAATAGCACAAGAGACCTCTGCTTAGAGTGCCTGCAAGGCTACTGGTAAGTCAGATGGCGCTGATTAAGAATATGACTGCTTAACTCCTAGAACTCAAAAAACATAAGCCTACATTCCTCATGGCCATGGTTTCATCATCAGAGTTACAATGTTAACTCTGAGACTACCATGTCCTAAGTGTAGTAAATAAGTCTAATTCCTACAGCAATCATGAAAAGCAGGTACAAGCATCTTCAGTTTATTAATATTAAGGAGAAATAGAGGTACAGACTTGAAGAAACTCATCCAAGGTAACCAGGAAGAAGGAAGGTCACTGAGCTTGGATTCACACCAAGGTCAGACATTTCAAAAGTTCTCGCACGTCTGAGTCAAGACTTCTGAACTTTTCCCAAGTTACTGTCACTGGGAATGTGTCTTTAATGACACATTTTAAGATAGGAGACTCAGCACTCAGAGCCCTTTGGAAAAGAGAGGAAAACAGTGGTGGGGGTTAGAAATGGATGCCATTGCACTGATGTCAGTGGAGCCCTCCTGCTGAGACTCAGGCTCTCTTGAATTATTCAGAGTGTTGCTTTGGAACCTATTTCAGCATTTTCCCTGGAAAGAAGGCCATACGTGAACATTTATAATTGGTGCCCAGGTGGTGTATAATTAATATTTTGATGCAATACATTTCACCTGCCTTGAGCTTACTCTAATAATATTAGCTTGGTTTGAAATAAATAATGCTTCGCCGACTGCATGTTATACCACTTTTAGACAAGAAGCCTCCATTTATGTAATTCTGTGACTGATGATTTATTGTTGCATTCCTCCGCAGGTTACATTTACATCCATGTAAGTAAGGTGCTTCTTGGTAGACCTTGATGTCTCCGGTACAACTAGAGCTTTCACAAAGAGGACAGCGGAAGAATGGAATCTACCTAGAATCAAAGCCCCCTCTGACGTTGCTGACAGGCCCTATTCTCCTTTCTTGGCCATGGAGACTGCAAAATATGAAGGTTGATGGGCTAGTACTTGGGAACAGGATAAGCAGGGAGGAGATCCAAGCCAAGGGGATGGTCATTTACATCCTTAAACACAAACTCTCACCAGAAGGAAAAGTAGAAGGTCTCACTGCTTCAGAATGCATGAGACAGACATATCTCTCTCATTGTGCATTAGAATCAGCACTCAGCAATGCCCAAGAGGTGTTTGGGGAATGAAAACCTTTAGCCATATACAGAGATGTGGGATTTCAGGGCTCTGGGCGCCCACAGACATGGACATATACTATCAGTACGAAGGCTGTGACCATCTGTACCAAAGTGAATGCTCCCCATTCCTTTAATTCAGCTCACATGCCCTCCAAATGCACACTTTCAGAAACAGTCTTAAACTTTCCACTCTTCGGTTCTTTCCATATATATATATATTTTTTGGCTGCGTTACATGGCATGTGAGATCTTAGCTCCCTGACCAGGGATTGAACCCACACCCCCCTGCAGTGGAAGCATGGAGTCTTATCCACTGGACTGCCAGGGAAGTCCCGGTTCTTTCCATATTTCTAATAAAATGCGTTTGTCATGGTGATTTATGCAGAACTTCCTACTGAGCTTAATATATTTAGCATCCAGAATTCCAAACTTGCAAACGAACAGAAAGCCCCCCATCCCATCCCAGTACTATTGTGACAGATCCCTCAATATTTTTAACCATTATTTTTAAAATTTTATTTATTTATTTGTTTGTTTCTCTGTTTGTTTATTTATATTTTGGCTGCACTGGGTCTTTGTTGCTGTGCGCAGGCTTTCTCTAGTTGCGTCGAGCGGGGGCTACTCTTCGTTGTGGTGTGTGGGCTTCTTATTGCAGTGGCTTCTCTTGTTGCGGAGCACGGGCTCTAGGCACTCAGGCTTCAGTACCTGTGGCACACAGGCTCAGTAGTTGTGGCTCGCGGGCTCTAGAGTGCAGGCTCAGTAGTTGTGGTGCACGGGCTTAGTTGCTCCGCGGCATGTGGGATCTTCCTGGACCAGGGATCGAATCCGTGTCCCCTGCGCTGGCAGGTGGATTCTTAACCACTGCACCACCAGGGAAGTCCCATTAACCATTATTTTTAATTTTACTTTTTCTTGATTCCCTATAGTAAGTACTGAAGCAAAACTACAACGATAAAAACCCAAATTTCTGAGGTTTCTGTGCCTTTTTCAGCGTGAGCCTACCTATTTTGAATGTTTCTTCTAAACCACTGTTTCAGCAAATTCCCCCATACCCTAGGGTTTTATGTGTCAGGCAAGGGAATGACAAACATGCTAGCCACTTGGAAGTGCATTTGTTTTCACCCCATTTCACAAACTGCAGTTAATAAACCTTTAATAAGAAGAACAATGTTTTCTTCATGCACCCGTATATAATGTGAACAGGGTCCCAATACCTCTAAGACAACCCAGCATGAATGCCACTCAACTGAATACCAATGACTGATCAGGGGAAATAATTTCCGTTCCCGCCAGAGGCTCCAGGGTCAGGGGCATTCTGCTCCATGATTGAATAGCTGTCCAGTTTACAAGGTGGCATGAAAGAAACGAAGGTCCTCCCCACCTTTTGGAATCATGCCCGACTTGCCCTGACTCAAGGAAAACACTAATACCATATCAAAAGCTATAAATACTGTTGTTGTGGTTTCTTCCTCTGGCATACAGGTAAGCAAATGGCATTCAATGAATAAAAACATTTGCTCTAGTTCTGTAGTTCCTTAAGCCAGCATCTCCAGCACCGGTTCCGAATGTGATGTTTTATCTAGACAGGATAGTATATGTTAGGGCCTCATTAGCACAGTCATTCTTCCAAATATTGGCAGCTTACCAGCGAGCATCATTGGGGTTTGCTTTAGGTACAGGTGTGAACTGGTTGAAAATTGATTTCTGAACTACTCCCAGAGCTGTCCTGATGGCGTAGGCAAAGAGATCGAGCAAACTGGTTAATTTCAGTGCCATTAGCAAAGCCAAAGAATGAAAAGGGATAAAATTGCAAGAGGAATTATATTTTCTAGCTGCTAAGTAGATAATCTGAATAATGGGGTGAAATGATTACCATCCACCATTTAAGCACCCACGGCCTAGATGTTGTGTGAATCTAATTAATAGTCAATGCTCTTTACAGAATGACATTCAAAACAAGCACAGGTAAAGCTCCTTCCCTCCATCTATCCGAGCACTATCCACATCCCACGAGGATCAACACAAAGAATTGCTTTCCTACACTGCAGTCATGCACTTGGAAAGCCTTCCCTCTCCCTTTCCCTCCAAATAAGAACAGCTTCAGGAACAAAGCTGGTTTCACATTAGATAAGCCAGGAGTAGGCAATAAATTTAAAATGCCATTGCAGGTAATCTGGCCACATCTGCCACTCACTGTCAAACTACTGAGGGCTTACCAGAGATATGCAACTTCTAATTAGAGGATGGTAAAGAAAGAAAGAAAAAGTATGTGTGTATGTAGATGCATCCATTGTAGAGCCTCCTACAGTGTGTCACTGTGAATCTCTGTCACTCTTTGACTAATGGCATGTAGGGACATTTGGATGAACTGGGGCAAAATCTATGAAGGTAGACACCCTTCCTGGTTTAAAATCACCCGGCTTTTGGAGGGAATGTTCATTTTCTTCCTGTTCTTGGTGCTCGGTGATACCTACACATATTATCTGAAGTTCAGCCAGTGCAACCGAACCAAGAAATGGACTGTTGATGTTTCCACTTCAACTGCAGAGTCTGCTTGAGAAGAAATGGGATAAACCAGAACACACAGAAAATTTAACCTACTCTCTGTCGTATAAAACAAATAGTTAGAAGTGAGGATTTTAGCATCACCTAGATACTGAATCAAATCCTGGCTTGGTCAGTTTGCAACAGTGTGACAATGTATACAACTTCTTAACCTCTTGAAGTGTGGATTCTCCTACTTGTGAACTGAGGGTACTAGAACCTACATAACATGTAGGTTGTAAGGATGGATTAAATGAAACAATGTATACAAAGCAGGGTGGGATAGGGAGGGTGGGAGGGAGGCCCAAGAGAGAGGGGATATGGGGATATATGTATGCATATGGCTGATTCACTTTGTTGTACAACAGAAACTAGCACAGCATTGTGAAGCAATTATACTGCAATAAAGATGTATAAACAAACAAACAAACAAAAACAAAGTGCTTCGTGAAGTATCTAGCATACTTCCCTGGTGGTGCAGTGGTTGGGACTCCGTGCTCCCAATGCATGGGGCCTGGGTTCGATCCCTGGTCAGGGCACTAGATCCCACATGCATGCTGCTACTAAGAGTTCGTGTGCCACAACTAAGGAGCTGGCAAGCCGCAACTAAGGAGCCCGCCTGCTGCAGCTAAGACCCAGGGCAACCAAATAAATAAATAAATATTTTTTTTAAATATCTTTTTTGATCCATCTCCTGGAGTAATGGAAATAAAAAAAATAAACAAATGGGACCTAATGAAACTTCAAAGCTTTTGCACAGCAAAGGAAACCATAAACAAGACGAAAAGACAACCCTCAGGATGGGAGAAAATATTTGCAAATGAATCAACGGACAAAGGATTAATCTCCAAAATATATAAACAGCTCATTCAGCTCAATATTAAAGAAACAAACACCCCAATCCAAAAATGGGCAGAAGACCTAAATAGACATTTCTCCAAAGAAGACATACAGACGGCCAAGAAGCACATGAAAAGATGCTCAACATCACTAATTATTAGAGAAATGCTAATCAAAACTACAGTGAGGTATCACCTCACACCAGTTAGAATGGGCATCATCAGAAAATCTACAAACAGTAAATGCTGGAGAGGGTGTGGAGAAAAGGGAACCCTCTTGCACTGTTGGTGGGAACGTAAACTGATACAGCCACTATGGAGAACAGTATGGAGGTTCCTTAAAAAACTAAAAATAGAACTACCATATGATCCAGCAATCCCACTACTGGGCATATACCCCGAGAAAACCGTAATTCAAAAAGACACATGCACCCCAATGTTCATTGCAGCACTATTTACAATAGCCAGGTCATGGAAGCCACCTAAATGCCCATCAACAGATGAATGGATAAAGAAGTTGTGGTACATATATACAATGGAATATTACTCAGCCATAAAAAGGAACGAAACTGATTCATTTGTTGAGACATGGATGGATCTAGAGACTGTCATACAGAGTGAAGTAAGTCAGAAAGAGAAAAACAAATATCGTTTATTAACACATGTATGTGGAACCTAGAAAAATGGTACAGATGAACCGGTTTGCAGGGCAGAAAGTTGAGACACAGATGTAGAGAACAAACGTATGGACACCAAGGGGGGAAAGCGGCGGGGGTTTTGGGGGGGTGGTGTGCTGAATTGGGCGATTGGGATTGACATGTATACACTGATGTGTGTAAAATTGATGATTAATAAGAACCTGCTGTATAAAAAAAATAAATAAAATAAAATTCAAAAAAAATAAAAAAGCCACTATCTCTCTGAATTCTTTAAAAAAAAATTTTTTTCCTATAGAATACAGGGAATGCTCAGCAAATGAAACGGCATTATTAGCATGCAAAGCTTGCTCTCCATGGTTCTGAAGACTTCCCGGTTGAAAGGAATCTGATGGACAGGTTGCTTAAATGTCCCTTAAGAGAAGGGACCCAGTACAAGTTGTGGAGAAGGCCCTGGAGTCATAGCCAGCTGTAAAATTCACTGTTCAGAAAAGGAGATGAAAATTACCTTGTTAAAATTTCCCTTAGATTTTTCACTTTGAGATTACACCACGTCCACCTGTCTTTAGGACGGGCATGCTGATCTATGCACAATCTGGAACTTTTCCCAAGAACTAGTCAATACTCAGGAATTTAGATGAAGACAGCTTCTCTCGAAATTAAAACTAAGAGGTGATACCTTTAATTCAGAGCTTTTACTTCTCGGCATATGCAGGTAATATTCTTTCTCTACTCAGAAGCATAGTAACTTACCACTCCAAAGAGAATACAAACAAAGAATAGTCTTTGTTTTGGCTGCTGATAAACACTTACCCATTTCTGTCCCTATATGCCCATTATGGCCTACTTTTCTTCCACTTTCTCTCCATTCAAGTCAGGCAGGAGGCAGGGCAGCTTGTCAAATTGCCTGGGCTCACACTCGGACCAGTTCATAGAGTAGCAGTGAGATCTCGGGCAAGTTACTGAGTCACTCCCATCTTCATGCCCCTCAGGTGTTTTCTATGAGGATTCAGTGAGAAATACATAGAAGGCATCAACACTATTCATGGTACCCAGTGAGCACCCACAGAATTCAGCTGCTACTATTAGGAATACTGCTCTTCCTATTAACACCACCAGTGCCATTCCTTACTCAATGCCGCCACAGAAAACAGTGCAAAGGGGCTTCCCTGGTGGCGCAGTGGTTGAGAATCCGCCTGCTAATGCAGGGGACACGGGTTCGAGCCCTGGTCTGGGAAGATCCCACATGCCGCGGAGCAGCTGGGCCCGTGAGCCACAGCTACTGAGCCTGCGCGTCTGGAGCCCGTGCTCCGCAACAAGAGAGGCCGCGATAGTGAGAGGCCCGTGCGCCGCGATGAAGAGTGGCCCCCACTTGCCGCAGCTAGAGAAAGCCCGCGTGCAGCAACGAAGACCCAACACAGCCAAAAAATAAATAAATAAATAAATAAATAAATATAAAAAAATAATTAAAAAAAAAAAAAAAGAAAACAGTGCAAAGGCCCCACTCCATGTCTGTTTCTTTTACTCTGTATACTACCCTCCCTCCTCTGCTATGAATTCCAGAACAAAGCCCTTCAAGGCCCACGCCCTCGGTGAAGCTATTTCTCCCCTGGCACATTCATGGCGGTTTTCTCAATGACCTATTTACTAACCTGACATATTATTTTAAAGTATGGGCTCTGGAGTCATTTTGCAATCTCCTAGCTCTACCACTCCCACGCTGAGTGACAGTGGCCAGTGTACATAAGCTTTCTGAGATTCACTTTCCTCGTCAGTAAAATGGGACCATGACAGTGCCCATTCCATAAGGTTATGGTGACAATTCAGTCACATAGTATCTGTAAATTGCCTGTCCCAGCATCTGGTGCAGAGTAAGCATCTCTGAATGTTAGCTGCTCAATATTATTATAACTTATAGCCCATTACATCCCCCACCGTATGCTCAATTGATGTGAGTTCTCTTGTCTTTTTGTGTGCCAGTGGGCTATCAACATGCAGATCTGTTAGGCTGAGCACCTTCCTCGACACATATGTCCAAAAACCCAAAGCAAAAAGAAATAGCCACCTTACATATGAAGGCTCAGGCATTTGGGCTTGTTCCTGGGGTTTCCTGTTCATAAGTGGCTACACATTCAACATAGTCAAAGCCCTTGGGATGTCCCTGGTTCAGGCACTGACTGGGATGGACATGTAGAGCACTGTTTCCAACCCTTTTCTCCTGCAATGAATTCTGATTATATAATTTCCCTATTTCAATTACTTCTGGCAATACCCCTGCTCCTGGGACTACACAGTGTCACAACCACCTTCTTGTTTGTGTCACCGAAGTGCCTCTGCACGTGTCCTCCTTTAGATGCTGCCTGGACAGGCTATGCAAATTCAACGCCTTTAATCTCTCTTCATAAATCAAATCTTCCCTTCCTTTAATCTGTTTCACTCTCCGTTGCCAACCTTTCTCCAATCTGTCTCCATCTTTCTCCTACTGAAGGTACCAGAAATAAATGCTCCAGACTAGGGGTGGGTGAGCTGATAGATACGAAAGAAGGAGAAAAGGAAGAGAGAGGAAAATGAAGAGAGGGAGCAAAGAGGCAGCCCCGGGAGCTGGGGGAAAGGAGGACGGGTAGCTGCTGCCTCTGCATCTGGGGGCCTGCCGCGCACCCCACTGCAGCCGGGAAACGAGGGAGAGTCTTTGGAGCAACACCACAATGAAAACTGCAGAGAATATTTTTCTTCCGAGTTTTCCCACCAGCTCCATTTCAGGATTCCTCTTATTCCCCTCTCCAACCCCCCAAAAAAGGAATTAGCCTGTCTTTCCCGAGTGTCATCTCATGGTCGTCTTTTCTGCTATTTCTAACCTCTTTAGGGGAGGCTTGTATAATGCTCTTGATCCACACTCCTGTCTATAACACCTTCCAATTTCATATTGTCTGCAAATTTCATTAGCATGCAATTTACTCTCTCTTCCAGATCATTAAAAAAAAAAGCCTCACCTAGACCAAGCTATTATGAATCGCTCTTCCACTCACCCCAGATCCCAGCCAAGTGGGAACATTACCATTTATCATTATCTTTTGTTTATAATCTTTCAGCCAGGTTTCATCTAAGCCGATTAGAACTAATCTTGATGGCAAAAGGAAATTCAGATAAATAAAACCAAACCCCAACATTCAGGGCCTCACTCGAGAGCAAATATATTGCTCAGTTGACCGTCAATATTTTATCTATCACTTCTCCACAATAATCTTCCAGACCGTCATTCTCAGCATTCTTTCTTCAAGACCAATACAGAATCAGATTTGTATTTAGTGAGAATTTCACAAGTACATCAAAGGGATTAAATCTGTCAGTCCCAATTGTTTAAGTTTCCATGGAGTCTTTATCTCCTGCAGTATTTTGAAACCCCAAGGGGGCAGGGCACTTTTCTGCAGAGGAAGCCCTTTACAAAATGTCAAAGACTTATTCATTTAAGTTTGGATGCTCAGGAATCCAGGTCTCCTCCAACCTACAGAGGGTTTTTGCCACCAGCCTTGGCACTTAGCGCGTGCTAGTTGATAAAGTTCTATTTATGGCTTTAACGAGGATAAAACAGCCATTTCTTAGCTAGGTGCCAGATGCACAGATTGATAACAAGACTAATCCTAATATAATTCCCTTAATAATGGCTAAAAACGACTCAAGTACCTTAATACATCAAGATGTAAATGTTTTATAATACCCATAAACATTCTCAGAACCTAATAGAGTTAATTCCACAAAGACTGAAAAGTCAGAGGTGGTGCAAAAATTAATTTGGCTTCACCTCCAATGATTTATCATCACCACCCCCAGGATCAATTAATTTTTCCCTAAGAAAATGTCTAATGAAATTTAGCACCAAAGGAATGACAAATAAGGCACCAACCTTGATTCAGATTCACATAATGGGTTAGACAGATTTCAACCTTCATGAAGGAAAAAAAAAAATCTCCACGAAAATCACCAATAGTTTACGGTTTAATGTCAAGAGTAGTTTGTTGAGCTTCTGATACAAACCAAAATAATTCCCACCTAAGCTATATGTGAGTACCTACAAATTCTCTACATTTCAATTCCATATAAAAGATTATGAGGGAGAAAAAAAGGACACAGTGTAGCTCTTTTACATCCTAAAAATAAAACAAAATCTGTGTAAAGACTCAAGATAGTAAGAAAAAGATCAAAAGAGAATTCATGGATAGTGATGACATTGTCACCTTTTCACTTTTTGGCCCCATCTAGACTCACCAACCCTGAAACGAAAGTGCAGTTTATTAAGGTAAGAAGTGGTGCATAGATTTATGCTTTATGCAGTCATGCTAAACTCTGCTTCAGTTGTGTCTCCACTTTTTTGCTGAGTCCCACAATTTCCCTTGTCTGGAGAAAAACAAAAGGACTTGGAAGAACGTTGCAGGGCGAAGAACCATTCTTAAAAGAAAGAATTTTAAGGTGAACACTTACTTCCTGGCACCGGGGCAGGAAATTGACCGAAATCATCCCTGAAAAGGGACTGAGCCAACGAGGGTGATGTGGTCCCAGAGTACATGCCTGCAAATTTACTGTCCCTCTTTATGGCTTGCCATAAAGTCCCTTCAGGCAAAATGGCAAAGAGACGTCCCATTTATACCGCATAAAAATTAAGTGACTAATGGGCTATGTCCAATGAACTCCTACCCACTTACAAACTCAGAGAACATCACATTTTAATTCGTTCAGCTCAAGGGGGCAGCGGGACATCATCACCTATCCAACAATTACTTGAAATTAAATTTCTGGCCAAGTAAAAGTGAGCCGTGAAAGACAGTGCTATGTTGGTAACGACATTTCTTCAAGGGCTTTACGACACCATGACTCAATCCACGCAAGGCAAAAGTTACTAAAGTTACCTCTTTTCTGTTTTGACTCACCACCCCTGTCTCCTAAACTCCATATTAAAGGATATGGGATACAAGTAGCTATAGACAGCATTCCGAACCCAAGGACTCAGTATGTTTCCCCAGAACTCCATGATAATTGATTTTTTGATGATCCAATTCATGAGTCATTACAAAACATGAATTATTTTTCTGAATCACTGACAGATTCATCTCTATTGAGATGGCATTATTTTTGTTTTACAAATTGACAACCCACGTCTGGGTAAGAGAAGAGTTTGTTTCCCAATCCTTCTGGAAAAATAAGTTTATTTACACTAAATTCACTGAACAACTTTTTCAAGGAATGGTTCCTGAACACCTGTCAGAGGTCAAGCACTGTTCTAAGAACTGAATATAACCTGTGAAAGAAGATGAGCGTGGCCCTTACCTTCATGGAGTTTCCACTCCAGTAAGGAACACAGATAATAAGCAAATAAAAGAAATAATTACAGACTGTAATAAGTGCTAGGAAGGAGAGAAACAGGGTGCTCTGATGAAGAATAACAGGACAGACCAGAACTACGTGGGCACTTAATGTGACATATATATATCACCGATTAATGCATGAGAGAAATTGGAATCCAACATGAAAAAAAGGACACTCAATCATCCAACATGCAGTTATTGCCTAATTAGCATGTTCCCAAAACTGAGAGGATAGGAGAGCGCCTAGCCTGCGATTATCTAAAAAGATTCAAGCCACGGTCCTAAAGATTGTAATATAATCACTCTTTCCCTTCTACTTTGAGTTATCTGCATTTATCTGTTTTCTTCAGTGCAGGTGAAAAGGTATTCATTGCATGAGAGGTGATGTTTTAAAGAAAAAATAAGAATTAAAAAAAGTTCATCCCTTTCACCAATGAGAGAAGACTTGCTATATACAAAATTAAAATAAACTATGGAATTATAATAATCAAAAGGGTTTGACACCAGCATCAACACATGAATTAATGGAACAGAATATATAGAAACCCATCCTAGCACAGGTGATAATTTAGAATATAATAAAGTTGCCACCACGAGCAAGTTGAGTGGGGGTGAGAGGGGCAGAGAGAATAAGATTATTTAGCAAATGGTGTTGAGAAAATTGTTTAAAATAACCTTCTGTATTTTACACTGTCAATCACCCTCACCATACTAGTTGGCAGTAAAAAAATAAATGCTTTTCTATTTCTTGCTAATATTATGCCAATTACGTCTCCTTAATAAATTGTTCATTATTAAAAAGCAGGTTTTTATGTATTTGCCCCTTCCATTATTATAGGAAATCATGTAGTACCATCACGAGCGCACAGTGGAAGAAAGATGGACTTTAGAACTACAGGCACCAGATCTGAGTCCCAAGTTCACCATATCAAGCACATCTGGACACATCACTTAACTTGTTTTCAGCCTATCATCCTCCTACACTAAAGGGAAATTAAAGAGTTAATAATTCCGATGCCACAGGGTAGTTTTAATATTCAAATGAGATAAGACGTGTGACAAAATTCTGAGGGAAGTGTAGCACTGCCTAAATATCAGCAGTCATTGTTACAACACTAGGGCCTCGGCTAAGAGCTTTCACAACACAGGGCCTCCGGAGGTTTCCGTCTGTCTGCTGTGCTCGCCTACTCCACATAGCTGGCTCCTTCCCATCATCCACGGATGAGATTAAATGTTCCCTCCTCAAAAAGGCTTTCTCCGAACATTGCTACCTTGCTGTGTCTAGTTGCTCTCCATCCGCTCATTCCCTTCATAGCACTTACTGTTTTTATTAACTTGATAAGTGTTCTTTTTTATTGCTTTAAGTGTTTTATTTTATTTTACTTAGAGTTAAGCATTTTAATTTGAGATAGCTGTAGATTTACCTGAAGTCCTAAGAAATAATACAGAGAGAGCCTATGTCTACCCTTTACCTGGTTTCCCTCAATGGGCAGAGTTGCAAAACCCTTGTAGTTTATCAGGATATTGTACTGTAGTAATATTAATACAGTCAAGATACAGAATATTCCCATCAAACAAAGATTCCTCATGTTGCCCTTTCATACTCACACATACTTTCCTCCCTCTCCCACTCTCTCCTTAGCCCTGGCAATGAGTAGTCTCTTCTCCATTTCTATAATTTTGAAATTTCAAGATGTTTATAGAAATTGCATCATACAGTATGTGACCTTTTGGGATTGTATTTTTTTCATTCAGCATAATTCTTTGAAGATTCATCCAGATGGTTGCATGTTTCATTAGTTTATTCCTTTACTGCTGAGTAATAGTCCATGGTATTGATGTACTGTATTGTGTAACCATTGAAACATCTGGGTTGTTTCCAGTTTCTGGCTATTATGAATAGAGATGCTATAAACGTTCCTGTACAGGTTTTGTGCAAGCATAAGTTTTCACTTTTCTAGGATAAATGCCCAGGAGGACAACTGCTAGGTTACAATGGTAGCTGCATGTTTAGTTTTTAAAGAAACAAACTATTTTACAAAGTGGCTATACCACTTGTCTCCAGCAATGTATGAGCAATTTAATTTCTCCACATCCTTGCCAGCATTAAGTGCTCACTATTTTTTTTTTTAAATTTTATTTATTTATTTATGGCTGTGTTGGGTCTTCGTTTCTGTGTGAGGGCTTTCTCTAGTTGCGGCAAGTGGGGGCCACTCTTCATCGCGGTGCACGGGCCTCTCACTATCGCGGCCTCTCTTGTTGCAGAGCACAGGCTCCAGACGTGCAGGCTCAGCAACTGTGGCTCAGGGGCCTAGTCGCTCGGCGGCACGTGGGATCTTCCCAGATCAGGGCTCGAACCCGTGTCCCCTGCATTGGCAGGCAGATTCTCAACCACGGCGCCACCAGGGAAGCCCGTGCTCACTATTTTTTATTCCAGCCATTCTAATAGGTGTGCACCAAAATCACATTGCAGTTTTAATCTGCATTTCCCTAATGGTTAATAAAGCTGAGCATCTTTTCATGTGCTTACTTGCCATCTGTATGTTCTCCTCCATGAAATGTCTCTTCATGTCTTTTGTCCACTTTGTAACTAGGTTGATTTTTTTGTTGTTGAGTTTTGAGAGTTCTTTATATATTATAGATTCTGGCCCTTCGCCAAAAGTTTTCTCCAAAGTCTATAGCTTATTTTTTCATCCTTTTAACAGGATGTTTTGCGGAGAAAAAGATTTTTAAAAAATTTTTGATGAAATCCAATTTATCATTTTCTTTCTTTGATAAATTGCACTTTTCGTGTCAATTCTAGGAACTCTGCCTAGCTTAAAATCTCAAAGATTTTCTCCTATATTTTTCTCAAAGTTTTATAGTTTTATGTTGTATGTTCAAGTTCAGAATCCATTTATAATATGTGAAATTTAGGTTGAGGATAGCCAATTGGATTCCCAAGTTTCCAGCACCACACATTGAAGGGATATCATTCCTCCACTGAATTGCTTTTTCACCTTCGTGAAAAATCAGTTAGGCATGTTTGTGTAGGTCTAATTCTGGGTTCTATATTGTTTTACTGACCTATGTATCTATTCTTCCAATACCATAGTTGTGATTGTTGTAGCTACATAATAAGTCTTGAGATTGGGTAGACTCATTTTTCTCACTTTATACTTAATCTGTTTATCAATTTGTAGACAATTGTCATCTCTACTATGTTGAGTCTTCTAATACACTGAACATAGTAAGTTTCTCCTTTAATTTTTTTAAATTAATTTTTACTGGAGTATAGTTGCTTTACAATTTTGTGTTAGTTTCTGCTGTACAGCAAAGTTAATCAGCTATATGTATACATATATCCCCTCTTTTTTGGATTTCCTTCCCATTTACTTCACCACAGAGCATTGAGTAGAGTTCCCTGTGCTATACAGTAGGTTCTCATTAGTTATCTGTTTTATACATAGCAGTGTATATATGTCAATCCCAATCTCCCAATTCATCCCACCCCCCACTTCCCCCCTTAGTGTCCATATGTTTGTTCTCTACATCTGACTCTATTTCTCCTTTGTAAATAAATTCATCTGTATCATTTTTCTAGATTCCACATATAAGAGATATTACACGATATTTGTTTTTCTCTTTCTGACTTACTTCACTCTGTATGACAGTCTCTAGGTCCATCCACATCTCTGCAAATGGCACAATTTCATTCCTTTTTATGGCTGAGTAATGTTCCATTGTATATACATACCACATATTCTTTATCCATTCCTCTGTTGATGGACATTTATGTTGCTTCCATGTCCTGGCTATTGTAAATGGTGCTGCAAAATTACTTTTGTCAGCATTTGATAGCTTTCAGTAAACAAATTGTGTACACATTTTGTTAAATTTTTACCTAAGTATCTTTTTTTGAGTCGTTGTAAATGTATTGTATTTATCATTCCCACGCCCACAGGTTAGCTACAGGTGTTTCTGGTGGATGTTCTATATCACATTGAGGAAGGTCTCCTCTGTTCCTATTTTTCCAATAGTTTTTGTCACAAACGGGTGTTGAATTTTATCAAATGTTTTTTCTACGTTGACATATATGATCAAATGACTTTTTTCTAGCCTGTTAATAAGGTTGACTACATTGATTTAATTGTGACTACTGAACCAGTCTTACATCCCTGAAATAAATCCCACTTGGTCAAGTGTATAATTCTTTTTACATATTGCTGAATTCTATTTGCTGATATTTTGCTATAGACCAAAAAAATACGTTTTTATGTCTATGGTCATGAAAGATCTCGGTCTATCGTTTTCTTCTTTTGTACTAGCTTTGTATGGTTTTCGTATCAGGATAATACTAGCTTCACAAAATGAACTGGGAAGTGTTCCCTTCTCTTCTGTTTTCTGGAAGAGACTGCATTTAATTAGTGTTAATTCTTCGTTAAACATTTGGTGAATTCTCTGATGAAACCTGAGTTTGGAGATTTCTTTATTAGGAGTTTTTATATTAGAAATTCAATTTCCTTAATAGTTACAGGGACATTCAAATTATCTACTTCATACTGAGGGGATTATGATGGTTTGTGTTTCACAAGGAAGTCATCCGTTTCACGTAAGTTGTCAAATATGTGTGTGTAGATTTGCTCATAGTATTTCCTTATTATCTGTTTGACATCTGCAAAGTCTGTAGTGATATTCTCTGTTTCATTCTTGATATTTATCATTTGTGTCCTCTCCCATTTTTCTTTGTCAGTTTTGCTAGAGGCTTGTCAACTTATTGATCTTTTCAAAGAGCTAGCTCTTCCTTTCATTGATTTTTCTCTATTGCTTTACGGTTTTCAATTTCATTAATTTCTGCTCTTATCTTTATTACTTCCTTCCTTATTCACTTTGGGTTGATTCTGCTATTCCCTTTCTAGGTTCTTAAGGTGGGAGTTTTGATTATTAATTTGAGGCTTTTCCTCTTTTCTAATGTATTCATCCATTGCTATAAATTTCCTTCTCAGCACTACGTTAGCTGTGTCCCACAGGTTCTCATGTTGTATTTTCATCCAATTACATGTAATTATTCATTTCCCTGGAAACTTCCTCTTTAACGCATGGATTGTTCAGAACTGTGTTACTTAGTTTCCAGGTGTTTGGAGATTTTTAGCTTTTTGTTATTGATTTTGAGTTTGATTCCATTGTGGTCAGAGAACACACTCCATATGATTTCAATTATTTTAAATTTATTGAAGTTTGTTTCATGGCCCAGGCTATAGTATATCTTGTCATACGTCCGATGGACACTTCAACAAAACATGTTTTCTGCTGTTGATGGGTTGAGTATCTCTCCTTTTACTGCTATAATTCTTTTCTGCACATATTTTGCAGCTCTGTTGTTTAATGTATGGACCTTTAGGATTGCTGTTCTCCGTGTTGGATTGACACTGTTATCATTATGTTCTGTCTCGCTATGTCTCTGGTAATTTTCTTTACTCTTAAGTCTACTTTATTTGATGCTATATTAATGCAGCATCTAATTAATGTAGTAGCTAATATAGCTACTTCTACTTTCTTTTGATTGGTGTTTGCATGCTGTATCTTTTTTCCATCCTTTTGCTTTCAATCTACCCATATAATTAAGTTTGAAAGAAGTTTCTGGACAGCATAGAGTTGGGTTGTGTACTTTAATCCACTCTAACAACCTTTAATTTATTACATTAGATACAATTAGTTATATTAGTGCTGGATTCTGCCATTTTTTTTTTTTCTGTTTGTTCTCTTTCATTTCTGCTTTCTTTTTTCTGCCTTCCTCTGGGTTACCTGAATTAATTTTTAAAATGAAATTTTAATTTGTCTATAGTGTTTTTGAGTGAATCTCTTTTTAAAGGTGATTTTAGTAGTTGCTCTGGGTATTACATTATACATACACAACTTATAACAGTCTACTCATGGAACCATTTTAGCAGTTTCAATGAAGCATAGAAATCTTACTTCCCTTTACCCTCCCTCATTTGTAATATAATTGTCTTAAATATTACTTCTACATGCATTTTGAACCATATCAGACTGTGTTACAGTTTTTGTTTCAATCATAAAGTATAGTTTTTAAAACACCAGAGAAGGAAAGTTTATTGCATTTACCCCTATTTTTGTTTTCTTCCTTTCTGATGTTCTAAGATTCCTTCTTTTATAATTTCCTTTCTCTTTAGAGAACTTCCTCTAGCCATTCTTTTAAGGTAAGTCTGCTGGAAAGTAATTCTTTTAGTTTTTCTTCATCTGGCAATATCTCCTTTCTTTCTGAAGTATATTTGTCCTGGAAATGCAATTCTGAGTTAACAAGTGCTTTCTTTCAGCACTTGAAAAATGTCACACCATTCCCTCCTTGCCTCCATGGCTTTTGATGAGAAATCTGCTGTCCTTCAAATTGTTTTTCCCCTCTGGGCAGAGTATTCTTTTTCTCTCTACTTTCAAGATTTTTTTCCTTTGTTTTCAGTTTTCAGAAGTTTGACTATGATGTGTCTCAGTGTGGATTTCTTTGGATTTACCCTGTTTGGAGTTTTCTCAGCTATTTGAATCTGTCTGCTTATGTCTAGGGATTTTATCTGCACTTAGGAGGAACAGGAAAACGTGTGTCTACCTTATCTTCCCAGATGCAGAAATCCACTTGTTCCTATATTTATTTATTTACTCTTTGTTTACCTTGTGTTTCTTTAATAAACTGTAGTATCCATAAGGACAAGCACGTAGGTCTTTCGTTTCCCACTGTGTCCCCAAGGCCTAGCATAACCCCTGGCACATAACAGTTGTACAATTCATATTTTGAATGATCGAATTAGCTAACTGAATTCTAGCAGTGCTCAAAGTAGACTTCACTATAGTAAATCCCTTGAGAATTGAGTTTACACAGTAGATTCAGAAAGGAATCACCTCTGCCGATTCTAATTCAGGAGGTCTGTGGTGGGTTGTTTAAATCTGCATTTGTAAGCACATTTTGCAGGTGACACACAGCTATCCTGGACTTAGCTAAAAGAATAATCCCAAGCTGTGCTCCCCACCGAGAAGGTTAGGGTCTGAGCACCGTCCTCAGAGCTAACAATTAGGGTGATGGGAGCAGGGGTCATTATAAGTATTCTGTTTCCCTGGACCTGCTCCATAAGTTCTAACAGTGAACTGAGTTCCCCCATATAGATTTAAATCTAGAGACACAGATTTAAAATGGAAACATCTGAACAAATATGAGGAGAAATGGTCACTAAACGCGTTAACATGCTGCTACAGAGTGGGTAGCTGGAAGAGCTTGCTCTGCCCTCAACTCATGCATTTTAAAACACTGCACTGAGGGTTTGTGTTTATCCAGTGCAAGACCGTTAATACATTCAGCCCAAGAGTGAAGCAATTTTAATTTTAATAGGCTCTTTATGAGAATTTAATAACAAAGTCATAGCTTCCTTGTGTTGCAAGACACAGGGGGTTAATTACTTCTAACGGGTTGGCAGGGAAAAGGTCAAATTTTAACACTGACCTTAACAGGTTGGGATAAATATGAAAAAGGTAATGGCCCATTTAAAGCTATGAAGTTCAGTCTTCTTTGCAGGCTGAGAAACTGTCACATGTCCCACCTGTGGATTCTACCTATGGATGCTCAGAGAAGCCAGGCACCTGGTTTTTACACCTGGTAAGTCTGAGTCACTTTTAACTGAATTCAGTCTACTTCTTCATGGGAAGAGGAGAAAACAGACTTTTTGTTTAAGTGTGGATCTATTCTAGTATCTGTAGGACTGAAGCTTCACGAAGTTCAGGGTTTTCCAGTCTTCCACTAGTGGCTTCAGAAAAATTTGAGGTGAAAAATGAAGCCTGTTATTTGAGGCTGTGACTTCTCTGCTTGATAAAGGACCATTGCTGGTTTTAACCAAAGAATCCAGTTAGGTTGCAACTGGATATTGTGATGCTCTGTTCCTCTCAGCCTATAGAGGAAGAGATACGAGGTCCCGAAAACCCCTCCGGGCTCATAAGTAATAGCAGAGCAGGGATATACAGACGGATAGGAGTGCTTAGGGTTTATCAGATGTAAAATTGCGATGGGTGTAACAAATTGCCATAAAATATGAGTTCAATTTGTTGGCCTGGGAAATGTGACCTTTCATTATCAGATTCTGAACTGTGAATTTAAATAAATGTAGCTGATAGGTTGTGTTGTTTGTTTTGTTTTTGCTCATACACTCTAAAGATATTTCCTTTTAGCATTGCCTCAGATTTTCTCTCTTTGTTCAGTTTCCTAACCAGGATCCTGATTAGGGTTTGTCATGAGCCATTCATCTCACATGGGTGTCCACATTCTCCACGGCAGCATGGGACTCCTCTGACACCACCATGTTTACACAGACATGGCCACTCTTGTCGCTGGAATCCATCCCACCAAAAACGTTCATGATGGCAATGGAGAAGTGGATGTCTCTGCACCTGTCTTTGTACTTTGATCCATCAGGTATTTATTGAATACCTATCAAAGGCCAGCCACTCTGCTGAAAGTGGGGCAGTCAGAGGTGAATCACAGAAGTCCACTGCCTGCACAGAATTCACAGTCTAATAGGGGAGGTAGATGAAAAAGTAATTATAACATCATGTGATGATGGCTACGAGGGACTGCCACGGGAACACACATAAAAAGCAACAGACCCAAACTTAGAAGGTCTGAGGAAGCTTCTGCAAAGAAATGGCTTCTAAGATAAAACTAAAACCCAGTATCAATCAGGATAGGCTAGGTATGCTGCTATAACAAATGACCCTGGAATCTCAGTAGCTTACAGTAACAAAGGTCAACGTCTTACTCAGGCTGTGCGTCATCTGTGGCTTAACTGCGGTTCTGCTATACATCATCTTCTCTTGAAGGCCCAGGCTGATGGAAAAATGACTCTCTGGTCTCTCAGCAAAGGGAAAAGGGAATGTGATGAATCATATGTTGGCTTTTAAAGCTTCTGCCCAGAGTGACACATCTCACTCCCCCGACATTTCATCGGCTGAAGCAAGTTGCATGGCCATTCCTGATTTTTTTAAAGTTGAGCGTGTAAAATCCTCCTTCAGTGAGAAATACCAGGAGGAGAGAACTCAGAACATTTTGTGAGGGATAATCAATCTACCATGGATCCACAACATGAGTTAGAGCTCTGAGTGTGAAAAGAAGGTGGTGTGAGTATAATAAGACAGAATATTCCAAAGTGCAAAACAGAGACAGGAGGAGAGGGATCGAGGAGCCTCGGGGAGAGAGAAGAGAGAGACAGAGGGATTTGAAGAATTCCAAGGAGTTAGTTAAATAAGGCTGAGCACAGAGTGCAAGGAAGGGAGTGGAGAGAGGATGCAAAGAAAAGCTCCTTTTCCCACCCTGGATGCACCAAAGCAAATCTGGTGGTGGACACACATGCCCCACACAAAAAGGGCTTGGGAAGCACTGATGTAAAGGAGTGTCCAGGTCTTTAAATGGATATTTAAAACTAGATTCTTCCCCTTTAAGCAATAAATGGTGTGAGCTGTCCAAAATGTCAAGATAAATGGAGGCATAAGGAAGGACAACAGGGTAACCAGACAAAATATGAATTACTAATGACATAATGTTCATTTTAGGGTTCCTGGTGCCTATGACCTAGAGTGTTGCCCCAGTTACTTGCTTGCTGGATGACTCATAGGAAAAAATTGAATGAGGGGCATCTTTGGACCATCCATCCACAATTCATTTGTCACATCTAAGATAGAACGAAATGAAATGGGGGGTAGGGCGAGGTTGGAGGGTATGTATTGATTCCCATCCATGGATTCACATTGGGTTGGAGGTGATCCCCTACACAGAGCTCAGAATACTTTTATTCAATCATCCATCACATTCTCATTTTACATTTACTACATGTTGGGGAGTGTGCTAGATGCTGGGGACTCAGTGGTAATCAAGGAAAACAAAGTCCCTGGGAGAGAGAGAAATCAAATAAGTAAACTAACCAAACAATTAAAAGATCTGGTCCCATGATAAGAAGAAACAATACAGGTTCTGCTTGAGAACAGCATGCCGAGCACTCAGAGGTCAGGGCTTCCCCAAGGATGTGCATCTATCTGTGATCCAAATCACTGAAGAGGTAGAAAGGGAAGAGCACTCCAGCCGAGGGGCAGCATGTGCAAAGGTCCTGAGGAGGAAGGCTTGTGTGGCTGGAGTGATGTGAGCAAGGAGGTGAGCAGGAGGGAGATGGGGTCCGACGGGTCTGGATGCCATCGAATTGTTCAGGGCCTTGAGGCCACTGGGAGGGTTCGGATTTCATTTTAAGACTATTTGACTGGCTTTCAACAAGAGAAAAGTATAATCCATTGACTGTTTAAGGAGAACTACCACTTCAGTGACCCTAGAACTGACTGCCTACATTGTGCAATTTTGCTGGAAGAAAGTCAAGCAAAGTCCATGCACGGTGTATAATGCATTATGGAAGGGCTTGCCCACTCCCTCGGACTTCAGCTTTTCTCCCTCACGGTAGGAAGCTGCAAAGCTGACATTCAAAGAGTGATGTGCATGGATTATCCAAGAGAACACGGAAAAGCCCAATAAATGACATTTTACAAGAAGAGGCCCAAAAAGCGATGTGTGCCCTGTTGCAGAAGTAGGATCACCATAAGTCTTAAGACTACATGAGGGTACAATTATTGAGCTTCCAGTACAAATTCACCAGCAGTCAAAATAAGGTCAAACACAGTCTAGGACAATTGTCCTGATGTAAATCCTTTTTTTTCCCCCTTAGCCCCACTTGCGAGTAAAGTGTTGGCTCACTTCACGGCTCCAGCAGATTTAATCGCTATTAATCCTGTAATAGTGGATGTTGCTGGTGGTGGTGACTTGCCAATTCTTTCAGTTCCAACTTTCTCCTCCGGAATGGCATTTTGGGATGAAAGCAACTAGTTCGCAGATGGAATGGCGCTTTCCATGGGAAGATATCAAGATAGTTACCAAATCATGGCAGGGAGCTTTGTGGAGGATAATGACAAATTTGCAAACAAAAAGAAAATTCCCCAAATTACAAAAACAAATGGAGTGACACACATGCCAACTAGGAAGCCAGCAGACACCAGCAGAAGCTTTAAGCTCCAATGAAACAGAGAGGGGTGGGGGTGAAGGAGGGAGGGGGAGGAACGGAGAAGCTGGCTCTTGCAGAATTAGGCACAAGATACACCACATCTGTCAGAGTGAAAAGACAGACTGGTGAGAAAAAAAAACTTGAGGGAAATGGTTTCATAACTGGAGGCTGCACTGCTCCAGTCAGGCAATTTCAGAAATGTACCTCCAAATACGTTTATTTTTTCCCCCAATCAGTTGAATGTTTTCACCACAGCCTCTCCTGCCATACTTCCACACTAAAAGAGAAACCTCCTTCTCCCTACCATCCCATGCTGGCATAACAGTTTTCGTACGGACACTCTATGCTGGAATGATTCCAGGAAAGACCGGGGTGACTGAGGACTTGTACACAAGGGATTTGACATAAAATTCCTGAAGGGTTAGAAAGTCTGTCACTCCGATACTGAACGGCACCTTAGGACATCTTCTTTATTTGGGGCACTCGCCTCCCCTCTAACCCTTGCTGTGCAAATACTCTGACCTCCCGTGTTCTCCTGAACACACCGGACTCATCCTTATGCCAAGCTTTGGCACACGCCAGTCTTCCTGGCTGCAACTCTTTCCCTGCCTCCTTGATTGGGGGACTTTACCATTTCCTTTGGGCCAAAGTCTACTGTCCTCTCTTCAAAGTGGCCTTCCCTGTCTACCCCATATCTAAACTGGCTTACTCCCCGACCCAGTGCCTCTTTGCAACTTCATCCCACTTATTTCCTTAATCGTGCTAACCGAGATCTGTGATTTCTGTGAGGACAGGGAGCTAGCCTGTGTCGCACTGTAACCCTGGTGCTTTCTTGGATGAAGTGATACTGAAGACAAAAAAAAACAAAGATAAGCAGGACACGATCCCTGCTCACAAAGGATTAATTAGGCTTCCTGTTCTTTCCACCGAGAGCAGAAATAATAAAGTAAGCACAGCTCTCAGCCCTTTGTTGTGATTCTCCCCAGAATCTAAGATAATCCAGGCCTAATAATGGGGTGAAAATAAACGTGAGCTCACAATTGTTGGAAAAGACTTCACAATCCAGTTGACAGTAAAGTAGCCACAAAAATATTTTTCAACCAACGCTTATGAGATGTTGCTGCCTGCCATAAACACCGTCTCCATCAGGATGGATGTGACCATCAACTATACCTAAATTTAAAAAAGTAAAAAAGGGATTTCCCGGTGGTCCAGTGGTTAATACTTCGCCTTCCAATGCAGGGGGTGAGGGTTCGATCCCTGGTCGGGGAGTTAGGATCTCACGTGCCTCGGGGCCAAAAACCAAAACATAAAACAGAAGCAATATCGTTAACAAATTCAATAAAGACTTTAAAAATGGTCCACATTAAAAAAAAAAATCTAAAATAATAAAAAAGCAAGAAGAAAGGAAGGAGGAGATGGACAGAAAAGTGACAGACTTCTGTCAAGCAACATTTTTTTTTTTTTTTTGGCTGCGTTGGGTCTTTGTTGCTGCGCGCAGGCTTTCTCTAGTTGCAGTGAGCGGGGGCTACTCTTTGTGGTGGCGCACGGGCTTCTCATTGCTGTGGCTCCCCTTGTTGCGGAGCATGGGCTCTAGGCACATGGGCTCAATAGTTGTGGCTCACGGGCTTAGTTGCTCCGTGGCATGTGGGATCTTCCCGGAGCAGGGCTCAAACCCATGTCCCCTGCATTGGCAGGTGGATTCTTAACCACTGCACCACCAGGGAAGCCCTCAAGCAACATTTTCTAACTACCATATCAGGCCAATTAAGTGATCATCAAATTCTGGTGTGACAGAAATGGCTGTATTCTAGCATATCATCTTTTTGCATCTAAAAGGAATAATGAGAGAATTCTGGAATGATCAGAATGTTTCACCCAGACTTCACCTAGTTTTCACTCTCCTGAATAACCTGTCTTTGTAGGGATGCTGCCCTGATCTCCTGAGATGACATCACAACCTTTTTAAGGGTAAAACTTTGATTTCCTCTATATCCTTCTATAACTCCAGCCCATCTTTCTGTCAGAGTTGGATGAAGCTTAGAAACTGAATAAAGTTTATGAAAAAGACAATTTAAAGAGAAAGATGGATGTGACCAAGAGGGGTATTCATGTTCTTCCAAAATCCCACTTATTTCTTAAGAAGAAACCCAATGCTTCAGCAGGGCATATAGTTACGCAGAATAAATACTACTTTTACCAGCTTCCTTTGTAGATAGGTGTATCCATGTGGCTAAATTCTGGCTAATTAAACGTAAGTGATGTTGGTATGCGCAACTGCTAGAAAAGCCTTAAAAAGAGGAAATGAGACCTAGCTCCCTCAATTCTCCTTGGTGCCCGCTGGAACGAGAATATAATGACGGGAGATGTTGCATCAGAAGGTGGAGGACAAGGGGTGAGGATGGTGGAGTATCCGGACAGAAGGACCATCCAGGAATCTCTGCACCTGCCCTGCCCTTCTGATCTCTGGATGTCATTTAACGCAAGAAAAAAGTAAACTCCTAACTTGTTAACACCACTGTTTTCTCGGGTTTTCTATCACTTTGCAACCTAACCTAACCCGAGCTGATCCAACGGGCCCAGAAAAAAATTTAATGTAGGCATTTCTGAAATGAAATCGGTGGACCTTGGTGGAATGGCTGAGAACTGGAGGCCTGATTCCCAGGATGACGATGACCCAGCAAATGGCTCGTCTTCCCGTTTCTGTTAGTCTGCTCCACGGTCAGAATGACTCTTGCGCTGCATATAAGAGCCACGGAAATGATGGCACGCATCATCTGACATCTGGGAGAGGTTGGAGTAGCCAGTTGTTTGAAAGCAGCTTTTGCTTTGACCTACTATTTTGGAAGTAGGTAGTCAGAGCAAAAACAACTCTGCTCAAGATGGAAGAACAGAAATATGGAAATAACACCAGGACCCAAAGACATCAATTTTGGTAAAACACAAGCTATGGGACTGTGCCAGGGCTTTTCTGCCTTTTGGAAGGAAGTGACAGTTGCCCATTTTCCTCTCTTCCACTGGGGATGTGAGAACCATACTCTCTCCCGTGGCCTGTCAACAAGCCTATGCAGAAACTGCCTCCAGTCTGTGTTTCTCTTAAATGTTCTGTTGTATATTGCAAAATAATTTCTACCTCTGGGGCAGGGGTTTGACACATCACAAGTTGACGCCATTCTAAGGAGAAGATATTTTTCATAATTCTAGTAGATATATATTTTGTCCCTCTGCAAAGGAAGAATCAATATCACTGCTCTTTTAGGCAAAGCCATCTTCATTTCCTCAAAGGATGCATGTTTTCTTAGTATAGATATGTGACATCATTTTTCTCTATGGCTTTTAATGAAAACCTACGAACAAACCAACAAGGGCCTACTGTACAGCACAGGGAACTCTGCTTCATATTCTGTAATAACCTAAATGGGAAAAAAATTTGAAAAAGAATAGATACATGTATATGTATAACTGAATCACTTCGCTGTACACCTGAAGCTAACACAACGTTGTTAATCAACTATACTCTAATATAAAATTAAAAAAAAAAGAAAACCTATGAACAGATTTCTCCTGCCATTCTGTCCCACCCCTGCCACTCCATTCTATGCCACTCGCCCCGTGGCTCCACTCCACTCCACGATTTAGGCCACATGCAGTTTGGATGGAGCTGTGTGACTTGGCAGGTCCTTCAACCTCCCTCAAGGCATGCATTTACCAACCACGCATGTGATAACTGTGGGGACATGAACCATTTACCCTGTGTCCAATAATTCGGTCAGCCCTTTGCATGTATTATCCCTTCTCATCCCCACAAAGCCCCGAGACGTGCACACTTTGGCATCCTCGTCATGCAGATGAGGAGACTGGCACACACAGTGATTAAGCGATGTGCACCCAGTAACAAGACTCACAGGTCACAGGGATGTGATTTGAACCCAGGAGTTAGGACTCCAGAATTCCCTCTGCTATAAAAGTAAAAAAGGGTCCTCACGTTGCCTGCAAGACCTCCCAGGGGAGCCTTTCCAGAGAGAGTTCATCAAACCCAGGCAGAGCTTCAGGGAGGGAACAGAAGCCAGGGCCCCTATACATCCAAGGGCTTAGAATATCTAAAACTCTAGCGGCAGTACTTTGGGGTCAACCATGTGTCATTTTGAATCAGATGGAGGAGCTTGATCCTGAAATTTCTCTGTACTCGCTGAGAGAGGCAGGTAGAAAGTAATATAGGGCATCCGTAAACCAAAGTCGCCTCTGTCCAGCAATGACAAAGTATGTTTAATCCCGTGGCAATCTATCAAGTGTCATAGAATACAGGCTGCATATAAAGTGCAGCATTATTTCCAATGGGAGAACTTTCTCCCAGCTCAACAGATTCTGTCGAGGTAATGGGCATCTGGGATCAAAAGCCTGCAGATTGATGGTGGTGGCTGTTCACCAGAATTGAAACTCTCGAATGCCATTTCTCACAAAGACAAAGGAATTATTGAAACAGGACCACGCTTAGAGATCTGAAAACGGGAAATGCTCTTACTTTCATCAGACATTTTAAAATCACCAGTTCACTTGTGCTTTTGTCTCTAACCCGTGCCCTAAGATAGCGTGAAAGAGAATACTGGTGGTGAATCAAGAAGGCTAAGCGACTTTGCAGAAGAGAAGAAGAAGGAAGATATTTTGCCTTGATCTTGCACGAGCTTATTCAAGAGAAGGAAGTGGAAATGGAGACACACAGATATGTCTGTGTACATTTATCAAAAAGGAGGCAGGTCATGCTCGTTTGGGATATGAGTTGGGTGGAACTTTCCACGAGCTCCATTGTTGAACTCCACAAGAAGGATGGAAGGGGTAGGAAGGACGCTGAAATGACCTCAGGCAAAAGCAAAGGAATAATGATAGATTTAATTGGATAGTAGATGACCTGGATAACAAACTGAATAAATAAACAATGGGTGATCATCTAAGCTAGGCTTGTATCCAATTTCAGTCAGAGTAATTAATGAAAAATTCATAGATGCACACACTTGGAATGTGCAGCTCGAGATCTCCTGTCTGACATAGTAAAATTAAATACCAGATGTCCTGTCAGAAACAAATAACAATTTTGATGTAGAAAGTGAGTATGAGAAAAGTCCGTGACTTATTATTCTGTATCATTCACCAAATGTTATAAATGGACTTGGAATCTTGTTGATTCATTCATTGATTCTTTATTTTTTATAACATTCAAAAAAAATTCACCTAGCTTAGTTAAAAAGTGAAATGCACAAAACAGAGTAGGGGAAGATAAGACTGGAAAACTGAGGGTTTGGACCATGGCAGGCATTCAGTGCCACTTAGTGGCTTAGAGTTGATCCGAAAAGCAGTAGGGAGCTATTGAAAGTGTTTGAGCAGAGGCATGACGTGAACAGAGATGTGACTGGGGAAGATTTATTTGGAAACGGGATACAAAATTAATCAGTGGATACACACACACACACACACACACACACACACACACACACACACACACACACTCACTCTTAAGAGAAATCTTTGCTTTAGACAGATAATAAAATTTGAGTAAATGATATAGTCCTAAATGGGGTCAAGGTGAATGACAGTACATCTTTGCTATCACTGTAACTTCAAGTATAATCACTTCTGGGGCTATTTTGGTTGATTATGCAATACAAACAAGAGCAGAGATGCTTCAGCAATTTTCTTTCTAAATTTCTTTAATGGCCAGCTGGCTGTGGAGGAACGAGTGAACATAGACAAAAATGCACAATTCTAAGGAGTTTTAAAAATAAATAAAATGTTACAAAAGATGCCAGGGTAAGGGCAGTGTGAATCTTCTTCAGAAACTCACCCTCAGATGTTGCTAACGTTGCCTTTTAATGGTGGAGGGTGGGAAGAGAGATTTGGCCAACATCTCTGCTGTGATTTACAGTAAATATACTGTTCCTGTGACCGTGAGACCATCTTGATCAGGTCAGAAAAATAAAATACATCAAAAAATGAAACACGCACTTCCTTCTGAATACCCCAGAACCCCAAGAGCCTTTCTCAGAGCTCCTAGAAATATGACATATACGCATGGTAATCCTGCTGGTGACAGAGGCGCTAGGCTATGTTCTGGGGTCCACACACCCTCATCACTTCCCTCTCCAATGCGTACTGCAGCCTTCTCAGGGGTCTCCCTGCTGCCGGTCCCATATGCCTGCTTCTTCCCATCACACTGTTACGAGCAACACTTTCCTAAACAACACTTTCTCAGCTGAAGGTGCTTTTCTCCCCCAGGTGACACACGGCAATATCTGGGGACACCTTTAGTCGTCCTAACAGGGAGGGAGTATGCTACTGGCATCCAGGGAGTAAGGTCAGGGACGCTGCTCAGCCTCCTGAAATGCACAGGACAGGGTCCCACAACAAAGAATCGGCTGGTGGAAAATGAGAGTTCCAAGGCTGAAAAGACCTGTCCTAAACACACGTGGATTATGTTGGTCAACACGCTTTTCAAAATTCACAAGTGCAACCGGAGTTCAAAGCCTGAGACTGGCTTTCAACGTCCACAAGATCTGGTGTCACCAGCTCCTCTGATTCACTTCTGTGTCCCACTGGTGCTATAGGATCTCTCGAATGCCTAGTACCTTCAGCGTACCTTGGGGACACCTGCCTCCTCCTGCCTCAGTCCTTTTACTCATCCTCTGCCCCTTGCTGGACTGTCCTTTCTACCTGACTGCCATATTTTATCATCCTTTCAGGCTGACCTTCTCAGTGGATCTCGAAGTCAACATGACCACCATCTACACAGGCCGCTGATCAGCGCACCCTTCTCCTGCTGGCACCCACCCGCACTCATGTGTACGACGAGCTACTCTCCTTGCTCTTAGAGTCACAATCATTTATTCACATGTCTCGCGCACTAGCCTCACCAGAGCCACAGCTGAGACTTCCATTTCTTCTATTCTTTTTAGGCCATGTGTCCTTTCAAACCCTTGGTCTAGCAAAACATGTGCCCTACTTCCACATCCAGCCTGGAGTAGCAGGACGCTGGAGAAAGTGGCCCTGAATTAACCTGGATGTTGCTGCATCTTGAGTACCAAACAGGGCTTTCCTGTGCCTGGGAATGAAGAATCTGGGGCTTGGTCTTCATCGTGTGTCTCCAACAAGTGGAAGCCATAGCGCAAGAGGAGATTAAACCAAACGGTGTCGGCATGGGGATATTCTCAGGCTCTGCCCATCTCTGTCACTGACCAACAGATCTGTCATTCAGTGTATCCCCTCCCTAGCCTGCAGATCTGTCAGACAAGTGTCTGGACATATGTGATGCTGACTTTGAGAATGACAGGAGGAGGAGGAGGCACAGGAAGGCTCACTGAGAAAGGACAAACCACACCTATAATAATAAGATGGGAAAGAAAGGGAGAGGGTTGATGGGCGGAGGGCGGAGGGCAGAGAGGTGGGGGGAGGGTGGGCACAGCCAGCGAAAGGTTGTGACACAGCATAAATCCAAGAGAACAGGGAAGGAAAGAGGACATGAGAAGTGTCACTGAAGATTATAAACTGGATTCCCTTTAATATATTTTTTTTCCAGGAGAGATCAGTAAGTTGTCTTATATTATTTTCATTTTCGAAGTCTATTTGAATATTATTCATTGCTCTACTCCATTGACTGGAGTTCGGTAACGAGACTGGATTGTATGGATCAAGGGTTTAGGAGGGTTGCACAGATATTAAAGAACCTCTTTTCTATGGAAAAAGAAACCGAAGGTAAAAGTGGTCACTCACTTTGCCCCAATCATGTTCTCTGGAATCAAGCTTCAAATTCAGCCAACATTTTGACCAAGCCCCAACTCAACCATTTCACCATTCCACCTCTCAAAATAAAGGGTTTAATTGCACATCAGTTTTTTATTATTCAAAAAGGTCTTACTTCCAATGATAGGCATCTGTATATTTTTATGACTTTTAATGACTACCCCCATAATTTTGATGGAAACAACCACATATGTAGATCGATACATAGAGAGATAAAAGTTCTCTATGGATACATCTGCTTTGTTCACATCCATCCATAACTCCTGAATCGTAAGCTTATAGGTAGGCAACCTACAAAAGCTTTGCTTACTGAGTAGATATTCAATAAATGCTACTAATGACGATGCTTATAAACACACAGGACCACGAAACCTCCATCAAGGAAGGCAACCTAAAATTCTCACAGGAATTCCTTTTATCCTAAGTTTCTCTTTCCATTATGTCTCACAGGCTGCATCAGAGACAGCTAAGTCCCCTGGTGTATGTTTGTCACGGAACCTTTGTTCCCTGGTTCTTTATGAGAGTTTTGTCCTACTCAGAGTTGAAGAGAAAAATAACCCATTTATATTCTCTGCAGTACTCTTTGGGTTTTATTCCAATTGCTACCGTGACAGGGGCCGCTACAAAGAGGAATACCAATGTAAGCAAGGAGTTAAGTGCACTGCTGCTCCGAACGCAGTGAACTGATCAGATGACTTTGAAGAAAGAGGCAGGCAGCACAATCTCCAATTCTAAATTTAGATAGACAGAGAGAGAGAGAGAGAGAGAGATGTATGTATATACATATGTATATCTTTACTTACTGATCTATCTATTCACAAATCATCTATTTAGCTTTGGCTGGGAGACCGAATAGCATGTGGTTAAGAGTGCAAATTTAGAGCTCAGAAAGGCCTGGTACTGGTGCAATCTGTGTATGTGATTTTGGAAAATGGATCTCAGCTTTCCCATCTGAGTCACAGGTATGATTATAGTGGTTCCTATCTCAGAGGTTTGCTGTGAGTTCCCTAGGAGTTGGTGCATATGGGTTGTGTAGTCCGTCTCGCGTTCCAACGTAGGTGGTACACCAAACACAGATGTGACTACTTTGGGCAATGCGAAAATGATGCTGATTATAAGGGACGGTGGAAAATAAGTTAGATTGCTTTTAAAAAGTAACCTTGGGAGTTCCGTGGAGGTCCAGTGGTTAGGACTCGGCACTTTCACAGCCGTGACCCGGGTTCAATCCCTGGTCGGGGAACTAAAATCCTGAAAGCTGTGCGGCGACCATAAATTAATTAATTAATCATTTTTTTTAAAGTAACCTTTTTGTTGAAACCCCTAATGTTGACCTCTTAGAGAATAGGACTTGGAGTTAGATGAGATTTGAGTTCAAATGCCAGCTTGGCCATTTACTAGAAGGATATGTGTGTGTAACAGAGAGAGAGGAAGAGAAGGAAAAGAGGGAGACAAAGAAGGGAGGGTGGGAGGAACAGGGAGTGGGGGAGAGAAAGGGAAAGAGAGAGGAGAATATGGTCATCTCTTAACAATCAGAGATTCAATGTCCTTATCTGTAAAAGGGGATAACAACAGTACCTACCTCACAGGGTTATTGTGAGGAATAAATTATATATGCAGGTAGTCTAGCATACTATTTGTCACATGGTAAGCACACAAGAAATTGTTGTTCTTGAACAATCCATTCTATTATTAACTGTCTGGATGGGCTGTGCCTACACTCCCCATTCACACCCATCTGAAAGCAACATATTTGGAATGTCTTGTCATCAGGAATATTTGCTTATTCCTCATGCAGAATTTTAATCTTCCAGACTACCTCATCTGCTGTTCTATGCTAATTATGTACGTATCTTATCTGAATATCTGTTGCAAATTTACAAAGCCACTGTTGTCCTTCTGCCTCCTGGTTATACACAGTCAGGAACAGAAGTTAAAAAAAAAAACAACAAAAAAAAACCCTTGGCATGAAAAAGAAAACAAACCAAGAACATCTTACAATATAATATCCCGTTCTTCTGACCAACTGGGGTTTTTGGAATTTTTTCAGGTTGACTTTCCCAAACAAATACAGGACTGAACAGATCCCCACACTTACCCTGACGTGATATTCAACTGCAAAACTGTACTTTAATAAAAATCTGGAAGATGCTTTCTCTGTCATAGTGTCAAGAGTCCCAAACCCACAAGTAATAAATATCTGGCTTTTGGTTCTCAGTAGCTATAAGGAAAAGAAAGCAAGGGCTTTGGTGACAGAAATATAAATTCAATTCCTGACCCTGCCATAGGCTGGCTGTGTGACCTTGGGCAAGTGACTTAACCTTGCTGAACTCTCTGTAACGAGTGGATGATAACAGTACCTACAGCATAGGCAGGGTTTCTACCTGGTTCGATACCAAGCATACCATCCAGATCTCAGTCCATGGGACTCCCATTCCCTGGAGCTGGAGTTACTGTTTCTTGGGTTGTTTTGAAGATTATATGAGTTAATACATGGTAGCACTTAGGACAGCACTTGGCACACAGCAGATGCCAAATAAGTGCTTCTGTTGCTTCTTCCTATTACTATTACTGTTATTATTATTATTATTATTACTGTAGGCTCATTGTGAGGACGTAATGTGACAATCTCAGTAAAGTGCTGAGCACAATGGCTGGAACGTGGGACGCTCTCATTAAGTGAGAGGTAGAGTCACTGGGGTGTGTAAACTACACCAGTTCCATTGTAAATAATAGCAAGCACGACGAGATCACCTCACTCTCCGCCACCCCACCCCAAATGCTGTAAGGACATCAAATTGGGTGTGAAAACACAAAACCGGGTCTAGTTCAATTATCTGCACTAATAGGAGGGTTCAGAGGCAAGGACGATCAACGAGGGCGGATAATCCAAAAACCACCTTCACTTGGCCATGAAACGCACTGTCGGTTCACATTCAAATACACCACGTCTGCCATTCTGGGGATTAATTTCCAGCTAAGTAATGAATCCACACAGGACAGGCCTGATTCCAGCTGGGAAGTGCCCTGGTTCTTTGGTCTGTTTCTGGCTCATCTCCTCTCTGCCACACTCCACGCTGAGAACAGCCAGCAGGCTCCCCCGATTGGTGCCGAGAACCAATCTAAACAGGGCTGACCCCTCTCAACTCTTCCCAGAGCATGAAAGAGGCCCGGGTTTCAAAGGCTTCTTCTGTATGAAAATTAACTAGGGCTCCTGGTTGGGATGCCACCAGTGAGGGGCTCAAGGGACATCTTGCTGCAGAAAATGCCTAGCTGAGCCATGTTTGCCTCGGCCCTGTCCAAGGGGCACGGTGCTGCTCATCTCCTGTGACACAAGGACCCTGAGACTCCCAGCTGCCCACCGCCAACACCGCAGGCTCAAAAGGAATGACTTTCTCATTCATGGAGGAGATTACTGGATGTTCTAATCCTAGAGACTGGAAAATTAAACACTGCCATGAGCACATACTGTACATATTCATCCGGTAAACAGGTATTGAGCCCCTATTACGGGTTTGGCATTGTGCAAGGAACTGAGCGTGTAAAGAAGCAGAAAGAAGACAGAGTCCCTGCCCTTATAGCCTAGTAAAAACAAACAACAAATAAGCAATGGCAGATGAATGTAGTAAAGTAAACATGGCGGTGAGGACACATAGCTTGGGCACCAGAGCTCTTCTGATGGGGGCTAGGGCCATGCTCTAACCCGGGTACTTTCCGGTAAACCAACATCCCCGCTTGCCCACTCATCTGCAACAGCCTCCTTTCAGTCTTTCTGCCCCACCCCACAAGCCATTTTTTGTTCTACAGCCAGAGTGATCTTAAAGTGTGAATCTGATTTACTTCACTCTGTATGACAGTCTCCAGGTCCATCCACATCTCTAGAAATGACCCAGTTTTGTTCCTTTTTATGGCTGAGTAATATTCCATTGTATATATGTACCACATCTTCTTTTTTCATTCCTCTGGTGACTGACATATATACACTATTGATACTATGTATAAAAAGAGGTAACTAATGAGACTACTGTATAGCAGAGGGAACTCTACCCGATGCCCTGTGGTGACCTAAATGCGAAGGAAATCCAAAACAGAGGGGATATATGTATACCTACAGTTGATTCACTTTGCTGTAGAAACTAACACAACATGGTAAAGCAACTATACTCCAATAAAAATTAATTTTAAAAAATGTGTATCCAATCAGGCCACCCTTCAAATCTCCCGGTGTTTCTCATTGCTCTAAGACACAAGCCATGCCCTCACTTTGGCATGCACGCCCTGTCTGCTCTGGCCTTTGCCTCCCTGCCTCTCCTCAACTCAGGCCGCCCCCTGCCCTGCTCACCACACTCCAGCCACCCTGGTTCCTTGAAGCTCCTCCAAAACAGCAATCTCTTTTCTCTCCTCAGAATCTAGGCATCTTCTGTTTCCTTTAATTGAGATGCTTGTCCTACAAGTGAGTCCATCTCATCTGTTTGGTCTCTACTCAAATGCTACCTCCTCATAAAGGCTTTTCCTACCAACTTCAAGTAGGGGACGATGGGTAGGAAGGAAATTAAATCCCAACTGGGCTTCCTTCACTGTACTCTCAAAATGTGGAAGGATCGATTTTTGATTTTTGTCTATGGCCTTATTTATGTCTATGAACCCATAAATAAGAAGAACAAATAATAAATAATAAGAACAGTAAAGGATAGGAAATAACAATAAGAACAAATGTTGGCTGAGCCCTCATTTTGTGCCAAGTTCTCCTCTAAACTCTTTTCCCGTGTCCACTCGTTTCATTTCATCTTCCCAGCTGGCATGCATGGTCATCACCGTGGAGACAGGCACAGCGAGGTTAAGCAACTTGCACACTAGTTGTACGACGTACGCACGTGACAAAGGCTGAATTTGAACCTGGGAAGCCTGGTTGCAAAACCTGTGTTCTTAAGTTCCATACCGAGCCACTTCTCAACCACAAGCACCTTCATTTCTTCAATTAAAACAAAATCACCGGGCTTCCCTGGTGGCGCAGTGGTTGAGAATCTGCCTGCCAATGCAGGGGACACGGGTTCGAGCCCTGGTCTGGGAAGATCCCACATGCTGCAGAGCAACTAAGCCCGTGTGCCACAACTACTGAGCCTGCACGTCTGGAGCCTGTGCTCGGCAACAAAGAGAGGCCGCGATAGTGAGAGGCCCGCGCACCACGATGAAGAGTGGCCCCCGCTTCCGCAACTAGAGAAAGCCCTCGCACAGAAACGAAGACCCAACACAGCTAAAAATAAATTAATAAATAAATAAAAAATAAAAATAAAGGAATTCCTTTAAAAAAAAAAAACCAAAAAACTAAAAACAAAATCACCTCCACAAAGGGCCATTAAAAACTGACAAAGACCATGGGGGAACTTTGTTCAACAGAACTTGACCCGTTCTCTCCCTTTGGGATCTTCTCTCTTCCCTCCTTCCTTGCGTCCCCATAACAATCAACATCCTGCCCCATCCTTTTAGAATACACTCTACCCATAATCACTCTTAGCAGCTATGGCTACATAAAGCTTATTTATACCCATGTCCTATGGCTAAAAGAGATCTTTAGGCAGCCCGCAACCCTGCCCAAAGAGTATATACATCACCAGGAGACAGGCTGTGAAATAGACTGGGTTGATTTAATGAGAAATGCCCATTATCCAAAAGCAAAGAAAACCCAAGGCCACCACTCTTTTCTCCTGTCCTGCTTCTATTTTCTCCTACTCCCAGTTCCATTCTAATTCTGTGCCTCCAATCTTAAATACATTACGAACATAACCTATTCTATTTCTTTTTTTTTAAACTAAAGAGGCTCAACTTAAGGTCAGTCTCTTCTGGTACACTGGCTCCTATTATGGAAGGAATAAAGGAGAGATTGCTTTTAAAAAGAGAGGGGCTGTTTTTAATGACAGTTTCCAAACAGTGGCCTTTTGTACTTGAAGGGATTGATGATAAAGCTCACTGACAACTGACAGTACCATCAATGTCAGAGCACAAAGGGATGGATGTCCCTCAATATGGGATCATCCCAGAGCCATTAACCAGTGCTGGTCTGCTCTGCCATCTTGGAGGACGGCTACTACTCAGGACAACGTGGCCCCTGATTTCCTCTGAGCAGAGTCAGTGAAATAAGGCAGAGATGGGAAAGAAAACTCTCCGTCTCTTTCTCTTTCTCTCCCTCACATACATACACATACACACACACACACACACACACACACACACACACACACACACACTCCATATCTGAAGGTAATTCAGCACTGCCCAGTGGTGAAAAGCCCTGGTCAAAGTTTGAATCTGAGCTTTGCCAAGTCTTTGCTGCATGACTTTAGGCAAATACCTTTGCTGCTCTATGCTCCAGTGTTCTCATCTGTAATATAGAGGTAATAATACTATCTCACAGGGCTGTTTTGCAGATAAGATGAGGTAATTCATGCAAAGAGTTTGGCAAGATGTCTAGATAAGCACTCGAATTTTATGTTGGCTGTTAGTGTTACTATTATAACTGCGACAGAACTGTACAGTTCAAAGCATCAGCAAATTTCCTCTCCCTAATGCTTTTGTGAAGGAGACAGGGCATCTAGTACTTCTACAGTTTTAAAGGTGAGGCTCAGACAGGTGTTATGATGGACTTCAAATCACATAAGTGACCAATTAACTGGCAGAGTCGAGACTAGAGAACCATCTGACTCCAGACCAGTGCCTGGCTCACTGCTCCAAGTTATTTCTCAATCTGTTGAAGACTGGGTGACTGGTCTATGTCTGGACTGATCCTAGGAGCAAGGGAAAGAAGGTCATTCCCTGAGTTTCCCACAATCACAATTTCAAGTATTGTATCTGATTGCTAGAGTAGCCATACCGTGTGTCATTTAACCTGGATATTTTTGAGAGTGACAAATGCTGTACTGGACAGGATTCCAGGAAGGGACATAAACTAAGGCAGTACCAGACAGACTGGGACAAATGCCCTCTACCTATTGTCCACATAATTATACTAGTACGAATCCTGACTCTTCCTTCTACAGTGGGCTGTGGCATCTAATATCTTGTTTCCCAGCATAGTTTCTCATTTCCTCTCTTCTGGTGGAATCACGCCTCTTGCTTTCAGCCTATTACTTCTCCAACCCGTGGGGTCACCACAAAGCTGCCAAGTACAGCACTGCTCTCCTTCCCAGCCTCAAAGGTTGGGTGAAGGATAAGCTCAAAGCCAAGGGGCTTTTCTAGCAAGGATGATAGCCCCATGCTTTGGGGGAAGGGAGACATCACAATGTTCAAAAGATAAAATGTTGGATTTGTCTCCTCATTCTTTCTTGGCTGTTTAGAGGAAGTTTATCTTCAGCAGGAGAAGCTGCCAATCGACTGAGAGGCAGAGACAAGTGGAGAGGCAAGGTGAGCACAAAAAGGGAATGTCCTCCCAGTATTGAGCCATTGGCTCCAGGCACAAAAACTTGGGGTTCAGTCTCTGACACCCTCATTCTTGCAGTCATTTATTAGACTTTGTAGGTGAACACAAAAATCTTCCCAAATCTATTATCCAGTATACTCTATGGTCATTTAGGTGTTTGTACTTCCTTTTGTTAAAAGTAGCATGAAATGGGTTTATGTTACTTGCAGTCAAGATAATTCTAATTATACAGATACCAAAAATATGGGTATGGAAAAGAACCTCTAAGAAGGGTAAAAAATTTAAGTGAAAGAGGATTTAGAAAGGAGAGAAGTCAAGGTCAGCAGCATATTTTCATTGAAATAATCATTTCAGTGGGCTTGCGAGAGCTTAAAATTTTGAATAAGGAAAAAGGGAGAGATGTCCCACGTCCCAAGAGTTCGTGTTGAAAGAAGAACATGACCGTGGAAAGGCATTATGGTGTAGTGGCACTGGCATCATTAAATTATGGTTCAAATAACAGTTCCACTGCTGAGTTCTTGGTCAAGACACTTCAGCTTTCTGAGCTTCTATTTCTTCCTGCATGAAATAAGGTTTCTAATACCTCTCAGAGTTGCTAAGAGAGTCATTATGAGCATACACAAAGCACCTACTGTTACCCTTGGCACACAGAAGGTTATTAATAAATAGTGATTATTTTTCGTGTGTGGAGGGCAGCAAAGAGATCTAACTGTAAAAGCTGATAGGAGTTGGACTGGAGACTATGGTATGCCTAGAGGTAGAAAGTACACTTTTGTTGTCTTTGGCCTGCTGTGATCTGGCCCACGGTCTGGACTCTGTGAAGTGCTTAATAACAGTCAATGAATAGATAAATGAAAAAGAAAATCATTGATGAATGTACATAGCCTTAGAGGGATCTTAAATAACCATAAACAGCCATTATCAATATCCTCAAGACAAATGTATCTGGCAAGGTATTTAGTGCCAGGTTGCATTAAAAGAATCCTCATGGCAGTTGTCTATATATATATATATATATATATATATATATATATATATATATATATATATATATACATACACACACACACTTATATATACACACACTTATATATATAAAATATATTTTGCAAGAGTGAAAACTTGCAAGACAGTACAAATAAGAAAAAAAGTAAACAAATCATTTTTGCTTATATTCATGGACGCACGTGACTTGCTTACAAAGAAATAGAGAGTAAAAAGTGTATCATTCGGGCTTCCCTGGTGGCAGGCTTCCCTGGTGGCGCAGTGGTTGAGAATCTGCCTGCCAATGCAGGGGACACGGGTTCGAGCCCTGGTCTGGGAAGATCCCACATGCCGCGCAGCAACTGGGCCCGTGAGCCACAACTAGTGAGCCTGCGCGTCTGGAGCCTGTGCTCCGCAACGAGAGAGGCCGCGACAGTGAGAGGGCCGCGCACCGCGATGAAGAGCGGCCCCCGCTCACCGCAACTAGAGAAAGCCCTCGCACAGAAACGAAGACCCAACACAGCCAAAAATTAATTAATTAATTTTAAAAAAAAAGTGTATCATTCATCCAATCATTCATTTATTTCTAAGTTCACTCACATGCATTAGCTCTTGCTATGATTTAGCAATGTTATGCACCCTAGGGACCCAAAGATGAAGACACAGTTGTTGCCAGGGAACCCTCAAACAAGGGTATGAAGAAGAGATATTGATGACTAACTTTGATCCAATATAATAAATATCATACTGTCAGAAGTATTAAAGGCTCCAGAACTCCTGAAAAATGAGCACTCACTGTACCCGAGGAGATTGGAATATGCCAAGGCAGACTGGGGAGAAAAGTAATCCCTGAAGGAGGACACAGCATACCAAGGGCATAAAGTCATGAAGATGCATGCCATCTGTGGGGGAGACAGTGAATTCTCTGATCTCCCTGCAACAAACACCACATGAGGCAAGTGGGGGCACTGAGACTCAAAGGCTGGGTTGACCAGATGCCCATAGGCCTTGAATACCAAGCTAAAACATAGAGATTTTGTTCTGCAGAAAATGACAGGCCACCAACAGTTGTTGATAAAGGGAGGGACATAACCAAATGGAAGTTTTAGTGAAATAACTTTGAAAGGAGAGCAGAGGGTAGATCAGAAGGGATGGTGGGGTGACAGATATTATTTATCTTATATTAAAAAGTCAAACAGGGGCTTCCCTGGTGGCACAGAGGTTAAGAATCCGCCTGCCAATGCAGGGGACATGGGTTCGTGCCCTGGTCCGGGAAGATCCCACATGCTGAGGAGCAACGAAGCCCGCGTACCACAACTACTGAAGCTCGCGCGCCTAGAGCCCGTGCTCTGCAACAAGAGAAGCCACCGCAATGAGAAGCCCGCGCACCGCAACGAAGAGTAGCCCCAGCTCGCCGCAACTAGAGAAAACCCACGTGCAGCAACGAAGACCCAATGCAGCCAATACATACATACATACATACATACATACATACATACATACATAAATAGTCAAACAATTTCCAAGGATTTTAGTAAGGATGACTAGATATATGGAAGCACTGATAACTGTATGAGAGAAGGCTATGTAAGTCAGGGATCTAAGGACAAAGTACAAGAAAACCCTTTGAAGTGCATTAAGGGGATGGGGGAAGGTATTTACCGGCTTATGTAACTGAAACATCCAGTAGTAGATACAGCTCAAACACAGGTGTCTGTACAATTTCATCTGGACTTGTTCTCTTTCTATCTCTGTACTGTCCTTCATCTTAGGCAGTATCTCCCATCACGGTACCCACAGCTACTCCAAGCTCCCATTCTCACAATTCCTAACCAGCCACATCAAGATGCTATTTCCCCCAGCAACTTCTGAATTGAGTTTTACTGGTCTGCCTGGACCAGGTCCTGAGGCCAGGGTGTGGGATGCCTTGACTGGTCAGGCCTGGATTATGTACCATTTTGAATCTGAGGTGGGTCCACCCACCCAACCTCAGGTGGCTTGCACTTAAAGGAAGGGCTATCCTGCTTCCTGTTGGAGAGATAACTGCTGGGCAGATAAATAAAACATGCCTTCTTTGGAAGCATGGGAAGGGGAAGGAAAAGAAAGCATATTCAGTTGTAAACCTTAATCTTAAATAACAGGACCCGTACTGTAAATGCACTTATACCCATATTATTGGAAGAACTTTCAACTATGCTTTCCAAACCTCCAAGAGTACTTGGAATTTTAAGAATCAAAATACCTTTATTTCCCCCAAATCAACTAAAGCTCCTTGAAAGTACAAAGAACAAAATCTCTTCAAAGATGCGAAGATGTACAGTGGAAATGAAAGGACAAACAGAACACTTCTAACTCACCTAATATTTTCAAATGAAAATGCTTCCTCCTGGGAATGTATATATAAATTTCCCCAAGTGCAGCTACTAATAAGCGTGTCATAAGACCCTTACATAAGTAGGAACGTTCACCTTTACTTTCTGTTAACACTAATATTAACCCTTTCAATTCAGACAACTTTTGATGTTAAAAATGTACTTAGCGTTTACTCTGTAGAGAAAACAAAACCAAAAATATGATATTTTCCCCAATATTTCCAGATATATACTTTCTTTGAAATGTATACAATTATATTATGACTCTTTTAACACTGGTCAAAAACTCAAACAGCAGTACAGTGATACAAGGTGAATAAAGTCAAAACTAAAAGGAGACCTCGGTTTAAAAGAAGGGTCGTGTGTTTATTATCTGGGTGAACTCTGGCAAATTAGTTAACCTCTCTGTTCCTCTGCTTCATAGTCTGTAAAACAGAGGCAATACTAATACTTAAATGAAAATTAGATAAAATAATACATGTAAATTGGAAAATATGAATATGTGTATGTAGGTGTACTTGGACACTTAGAATATATACTTGGAATCCAAGTATTTGGCTTTCAAAATCCCAAGTAATTCCAACTATATACTCAAATGTGTGTACACATATTTGTGTCTGCTTAGGAAACTATAGTTCCCCAAACTGGACATAATCTAACTGACCTTACAAGGGAATGATTATATAAATAATGATGGACTTATACAATAAAATACTATGTAAACCTTAAGCAGAATGCAATAGACCTATGAAGGCCGATACAGGAAGATCTTCATGGTACATGATTAAATACCAAGAGCAAGGTATAAAACAATGAGTTGAGTATATCGTTATTTAAACAAACCATATATATACACACACACACACACACACACACACACACACACACACACACGCACATATATTTCACTAAATAAATCATATAGAAATATTATATAATCCATATATGTATATGATTTATGTACTTAAAAGTATTAGTGTACTTTACGTATTAAGCATTATGTATTGATAATTATACATGCATATAACATAGGTACACATAATAAATATACAAATAAAGATGCACATACAAGAACTTATACATGAATCGAACTTTCATGAAAAAATACATAAGAAACCAAAAATGTTTGCCTCTAAGACGTGATCTGGCCGCCTGGAATTAGACCTTAGATGTTACCCTATGTTTGAAATTCTTATTTTTTTTAACCACTTGCAAAATATTGTTTCATATCTTTTTTCTAAACTTGACTTTCACTGACCTTTCCCAATTCATCTATTGCTGTTTATCCTATCTGTGAAAACCCCCAGCAGATAATGGTGTTTGTGTGTGAATGGTCCAGCTTTTTTCAGATCACCATATTTACATGCAGGGGCCACTTTGGTAAAACGATGCTAGCTGATTAAGAGAGTTTGTGAAAAAGTACCCACTGTGATTGAAACACTCATTTAATACATTTTAAGTGCCTGAAATGCTCAGCTTCCTTGATTGGTGTTGATTGTTTGCATTTGATTTATTTCCTCAGTATCAGTGTTCGTTAAATTACTTAAGTAATGGCCACCCTGTAGCTGCATCTCTATTTAACTCCATGTCTTTGGGAGCATTCTAATTCAGAGGCTGTTCACTTCAGGAGCTGGGAATGTAGATTTGACCACCGAAGAGCTGTGTATTGCTCACAGAAATTACTTACAAGGAAAATTATCTTTCAAAAAAATTCACAGCAGTCTGATTCTTTTTTCTATTTATAGCTTCTATTCTCGGCAGAAGTCTTATTATTTTTGACAATTTATTAACTACCATGGACACACTCATAAAGTGATGTTCAACATTCACAACCATATGCTTGATCTTCTACATGTTAAAAGTCTACCACCCTTGTGGACAGTAAGAGTTCTGCCAGCAACATTCTAACAGTCCATACGCTAAATACACTTTTTAAAAAACAGACATGGTTTCGTTGGACATTCCAATAGTCCACAGTCTGAATGGAGATTTTCTTTTTGTGTTTATTTTATCTGCCCTAGTGGAGGTGGGTACTAGGATTTCTCTTCATTCATTGTTTGTATTCAAAAGCTGTTGAGGTTTGCTTTTGCTTCCCAGGAGGACAAAGTCTTATGATAGGTGCTGTGCGCACATTTACATCAAGAAGCCTCACTGTGGAATGGGGAGTATTGATCAAGGGAGGTGGTCAGAAGGAGGGTCTTTTGTGCTGGAGGAGGGAAAGGCATCAGGGTGTGTGAAGTCATGAGAACCATGGATACGCAGAGGGCACTGGGAACTTAGGGTACAGAAGTAAGATGGGAAAGGAGAAGCTGCATATTGTCTGCGTATTTCTGACTGCAAAAGTCAGGTGCATCAAGAAAGAGCTGGAGTTTGACCACTTGGAATAAAAAAGCCCAAATGAGACTGAGTTGTAAACACCCAGGACCCTGATGCTCTGGGAGTGGGAAACCCCTTCCTACAGCAATGGCATTTTTAGGTGAAAAATCACAACAAATGAAGTCACAGTAATTGAGGGGAACTGCAGGTGGTCTAGCAAGGTTAGAGAAGAGAAGGTCTGCATTGAGGTTTTAGTAGAAGTTTGCGCCCCAGACAAAGTATGAGATCAGAAAGTTTGACAGGTCGTCAAAGAGTGAGTCTGAGCCTTCAGGCCTGAGCGAGGGTCTAGGGCACCACGAGGCAGGAAGGGGAGGGAAACTCACTCCAATGTCCTGCGTGAAGTGACTCAGCACTTAGATGGTCCTCTGCTCCCCTCCCACTACAGGGCTGGAGCCCACCCAGTGGTGGGAGCCAGTGTTTACTTTGAGATAAGCTCTAGAACCATCTTAGTAGGTTCAGAGACCGCTCATGGACATAGCTTTATTAAAAGTAGAAAAATGTATATTATTCAAATTCACAGGAAGAAAAAAATTTTAAGCTGGGGGAGAGGAGTAATTTATTCTTAACAGGTGGACTCCATAAATCTTTCTGTCATGGGACAGGCATTCATTATAAATCTTTCACTTATGTGACAGGTATTTACTGAGCGTGTACTCTCCCTAAGGCACTGTGCTCGGCTCTGTGGGGTCCACAGAAATTACCCTGAGGCAGAGCTTAAGAAGAATCTTAAGTCGGCTAGGGGAGATTGAACGTAAAAGCAAAATCAAGATGACTATGGAAAACAGTATGGAGGTTACTTAAGAAACTAAAACTAGAGCTACTATATTATCCAGCAATCTCACTCCTGGGTATATATCTAGGAAAAAAATGAAAACTCTAATTCAGCAAGATACACGCACCCCAATGTTCATAGCAGCACTATTTACAATAGCCAAGACATGGAAACAGCCCAAATGCCCATCAACAGACGACTGACTGGCTTAAGAAGATGCGGTAAGAGAGCCCGCGTGCCACAACTAGAGAGGAGCCCACAAGCTGCAACGAAGAGCCTGTGTGCTGCAACTAAGACCCAACACAGCCCAAAATAAATAAAACAAATAAATAAATATTTTTTAAAAGGTGTGATATATATATGTGATATATACACACAATGGAATATCACTCAGCCATAAAAAAGAATGAAACATTGTCATTTGCAGCAACATGGATGGACCTAGAGAAATTATACTTAGTGAAGTCAGTCAGACAGAGAAAGACAATACTATATGATATCACTTATATGTGGAATCTTAAAATTATACAAATGAATCTTTATACAAAACAGAAACAGACTCAAAGACACAGAAAACAAACTTATGGTTACCAAAGGGGAGAGGGAGGGAGGGATAAATGAGGAGTATGGGATTAACAGATACAAACTGCTATACCTAAAATACATAAGCAAGAATGATTTACTGTATAGCGTGGGGAGTTATATTCAATATCTTGTAATAACCTACAATGGAATATAATCTGAAAAAAAAGAATTACTTTGCTGTATACCTAAAACTAACACAATACTGTAAACCAACTATATTTCAATTAAAAAATAAAAAAAGAAGAAAAAAGTACAAGATGGCCATTATTTAATGACCTAGATGGGTATTCATTCATTCTTCCTATTAACTTATTCATTCCAATCAATAAATAAGGAATATGGTGCATGAAAGCAGTATACCTGCATATGGCTGAGGGTGGAGAGAGGGCGGGGTTTAGGATGAGCTTCCTGTACTTCAGTGATTCTCATCCCTGACTGTATATTATCACTCACCTGGGGAGCTTTTAAAAAATAAGGATGCCTGGGTATGAAACTCCTGAGACTGTAATTTAATTGGTGTAGAGTGGGTCCAAATTTTGATAGTTTTTAAAACTCTCCCCTATTGATTCTAATTTGAAGTCAGGGTTGAGAAGCTCTAATATATACTTAGTAACACTCGATCTGAGTCTTGAAAGCTGTGGATAGGAACTAGAAATAGGGAGAAATCAAAACAAAGCACAGTAGAACCTATTCTTTTCTCTTCTGGGGATTTTCTCCCTCCAGGAGGTATCCTGTGAGGTGAGTCACTATTTAAATTCTCCAGCATCAGGAAGGAAAGCAATTAACATGTATGAAGAGGAGCTGCTGGGTGCTTGTAATGTGATACGGGTTCCTGGATTAAGGGCAAACCAGAAGAGGAAGAGGGAGTTTCCAAAGGGATAAATTTAGTTTCCAAGAAAGTTAAAACCTTCATTCTAAGATGCCTGACTATAGCATGGTTTCAGTTCGGATGCAGATCTAGTGCCACCACTGTAATAGCAACATTTTGATGCCTTCTAAATACCAGGCACTTTATAGACATTTCTAATTCCAAAGAGGTTATTTTTATTCTGGCTTTATAGCTGATCAAAGCGGGACTCAAGAGAGGTAAGTGACATGCTAGGTAAGTTACCTAGCTAGTGACTAGGTGAGGCAGGTCTGGCCACATGGCTTTTAGCTAAAAATCCCGCATTGCCCATTTTCTTTCCCACAAACTTATTCCACGAGGATAGTAGGGTGTACTTTGATCTTCTAACACTGTAATTTCCTGAATTTCTCTTCTCAGTACAACACCCTTCTGTTTTAGCAAGATAACAAAGAGAGAATACTTAACAAAATCTATAGGAAGATGTGTTTATAATAAAAACACCCTTGCCATCAAGATTTTAATGACTGCCATTATTATAGTTCAGGCAGAACAAAAGCAAATCCAAAGCACTCTTTAGACACTTCATGTTGTTGAGGAATTATCTGGATAGGTCATTCCTTTTGCATTTATAATGGTTGGATCCCCTGAGTTTGTTTAGAGATAAAATGGAATGCAGTGACAGACACAGGGATTTGGGTCCAAGTAGATGTGAAATATAATCTCTATACTGCCATTTACTAGCTGTGTGACCTCAGACAAATTGCTTAACCACTCTGAGCCGTTTTTTCCTTACCTGTACAATGGGGATAAAATATCCAACCTAGTAGATTTATTATAGATTAAATAAATAAACAAACATACACACACACACCGAGCACCTGGCAAAAATTATATTACAACAAGGCCAATATTTACTGGGTATTTACTAATTTCAGGCACTATGGTAAGCTTTTTGAGTTCACTGTCTTAGTTTATTTTCACAGATCTATGAGGTAGGTACTTTCATGAGTCCTATTTCACAAATGGGACCAAGACAAAATGAGGTACAGTAAGTCCCAGGTCTTTCTGAAATGTGAATGTCCACATAGAAGAAGGTTGAAAATAAAGCCAGGTGGACAGGTCAGCAGAATCCCGAACTGTTAGAATGCAAGAAGAACCAAAAAAGAGTTGATGGGGTTCAGGGCAGGCCACCCCAAGACATACCATTCTGGCTGTGGATTATTTCCAGCTGAAAACCAAGCAAGGCCCAAAAGACTCAGGAAGAACCTTTGGACTCCCCCTTACGGCCTAAAAGAATTTTAGATAAAAGGCCGGTCCCAAGATGGTGCTATCACCATAGATAATATAGGAAAATATGAACTAGGGGTGGCAGACAGGGAGGAAGGTAGCATGGCCCATTTTATCAAAGTCCCTCTCTGCCCCATTGTCTCTAGGTGGCCCAGCAAACATTTGTTTACCAACCATTAACACTTTCCATTTTCCTGTGAATTACCTTACTTCCCTTTGAAGTCCCAGATCCCTACCTCCCGCTCCTTAGTCCAGAATGACATATATACCTCATCTTGCCTTACTGTCTTCATGCTTATATGAATTCCCTGTATGTACGTAACAAATTTATCTCCTCCTGTTAATCTGCCTTATGTCATTTTAATGATTTGACCAGCCAAAAGAACGAAGAGGGGGAGGGGGCAATATTCGTCTCCCCTAAAGAGTTAAGGCCAAGATCTGAGTCAAGAAGGAGAGCTGAAGATTTAGTTAAGGTCTTCACAGCAGAGACTGAATTACTTTCAATGCCTTGCTAACTGAATTTACCAATGTCCCTCCCAATCTCTAAATCTTTTTTCTTCCTTTAATTTTGAAATAATTATAAGCTCACAAGAATTTGCAAAAGTAGTACAGAGAGATCCTGTGGACTGTTCACTCAGCTTTCCCCAATGGAAACATCTTACACAACTGCAGGACAATATTCAGACTAGGAAACCGATATTGGTGCAATCTGCTGACCTTACACACACACAGTGCGTGTGCGTAGCTCTGTGAAAATTTATCCTATGTATAGATTCATGTAATCACAACCAAAGTCAAGATGCAGGGCTTTTCCTTCGCCACAAAGAGTGCCCTATTTCTACTCCTTTCCAACGTTCTTTTCCTTCAATGATTTCTATTTAAGTTTACGAAGCAAGGTCGACATCCACAAGGCTCTGCTGGCCACATTCAGGATCTCCTTCCCCTTCTGGAGAGCGATGTGAACTCCTAATCCCTGAAGGCTTTCGAACGGGGTGACGTGATCAGATTACACAGTAGCAGTGTGGGGCACTTGGGACGAGTGGGGAGCAGGGGTTCTCAGGAGCTCACTGTCATCCCCTGCTCAAAGCGGGGTCGGAATTTGGTCCAGGGTGGTGCCAAAGAGAAGCTGATGGAAAGAAGATCTTACTTCAGTCATCTCTTTTAATTTGTCATCCCTCCAGTGTTGACTTTCCCCATCTCACCCTCTAAGCTGTGGCTAAAGGAACCTCTCTGAAATGCCACTGATGTCAGGCGAATTTAGGGTAAACCCCAAATTCACCCATGATCCATAACCTACTTCTTCATTTGGCCCGTCCCTACTTTCCAGCCTCAGCTCTTTCTGTCTTGCCCCCTGCCCTGCCTCAGTAAACTATGTAAATTTCCCTGGTAGGTCTGTATCAGGTCCGTGCATGTGCCAAGCAAACTCTGTAGAATTCAGCGGGAATGACACTCCCTGGGTGGGTGCAGCATGGCTGCCCAGATCATCCTGAGATTTTTCCAAAGCCTCATTTCCTGTGGGTGATGAATATGCAGAATATCAGCATAGTTAGCACTGCTAACATCTAACAGGTTGATTGGTCTCAGACGTTCCTTACCAATCCAGGTGGAAGCAACTCTGAATGAGACCCCAAAGTCACCGCGTTAATAAGTTATTTTGGAAAAGGAGAGAGCCCAGGATTGAGGGAAACACAGAAACACAGAGGCATGCAGATACATCACAGAGCATGAACTTTAAATGTGTTTTGACCTTAGGACTCTGATCTCCCTCCTTTCTTCCAGTTCCTAAAGCTGAGGATACAGGAATGCTTTTCTGGACACCTGTATAATAAGAGAGCCAATCTCAAAGGTAAGATAGAGATGCTTTTAAAGTGGCTACGTATGGGACAGGGTAGGGTAGAAACGATCACACACCTACACCAAAATTTCATGAAGATGAAATCCAGTTGTAAAATCACCAGGATTGCCACAAAGCTGCCGTGTTAGGGAAAAAAATGCTGCAACATTCTACTCCCATTTTGTCCCATTATTCAAAAGAACATACATTTTATAAGCCAGGGAAGACCTCCATTCATCTGAGAATGAGCCACTGTCCTCCAGCCCTAATTCCATAAATAGCCTTTGCACATTCTGCTCATTGACAGCGTACAGAGATGGGGTCCCTCCTGGCGTGACATTCCATCTGGCTGGGACTCACACCACATTCTCATCTCCTTAGGAAGCAAACCGCTTCTCTGATGTTTCCCCACTGTGTCCAATTACGCTGCTCCCTGGCTAAATGAGCTCTTAGGCATTCAATACATTTTTAAGGAAATGGATCAGCATGATTATTCTGGGAAACACAAAGCTCACGAAGGAATAGGGCAAATTATGAATTTCAGGAAATATTGGTCTTTGTACATTAATCACACTAATAATATTACAAATGAGAGAAGTATAAATCCACTTCCCTCCTGTGCATGATTTGCTTTGTTTGATCCCTTTGAAGCAAGTGTGCAGAGTATTGTTTGGATGTATTTAGTCCCCTCCTTAATTGTTTTCAATTATTGCTGCATTTTTAAAAATCAGAACAAAAAAACTGGAAAGCTACAAAATTTTTCCAATCAGCAGTAAAATCCATAGAAAACACTGTGATGGAAAATGGGAAGGCTATCAGAGAATGGCAGATATACAACACACATCCCACTACTTCCTCATTCTAAGTCCATGGCAGACATCCCTAATCAATTACAGAACTCTGGCCTACAGAGACCTTAAGTGGCCTCAAACTCACTTTTCCACATTACCCACATAGCACTTACCCACCATCGGAACTGACATCACTGTGACCCAGGTTTAGAGATGAAGCAACTAAATTCTGGTAGGTGGAGTGCCTCCCAAGGACAGGTGGTGAATAAGTGTCAAAGCCAAGAGGGGAAGCAGAATCTTACTCCCCATCTGGTGCCCTACACCTACAATAGGCACCCCTCCTTATCTTTAGAGAGCACCTGAGCAGAATGCCTTCTATTCTTATGGGATTCTTTAGGAATTTAAGGAAATAAGAAGAGCCACAGGGGGGGTCTCATCAGGAGTGTGAGCATGGAAACCTCCACTTACAACTTCATCTTTCCAACACACACACACCTCTCCACCTGCAAACCTGCTCCACTTTTTTTTGCGTGGCTGTATCCTTCTCAACATTCAGATTTAATTATCGCTTTTCCAAAATACATTTCCATGGGACTTCCCTGGTGGTGCAGTGGTTAAGAATCCGCCTGCCAATCCAGGGGACATGGGTTCGATCCCTGGTCTGGGAAGATCCCACATGCCATGGAGCAACTAAGTCCGTGAGCCACGACTACTGAGCCTGCTGTGCCACAACTGCTGAAGCCTGGGCGCCTAGGGCCCATGCTCCGCAGCAAGAGAAGCCACCGCAATGAGAAGCCCGCGCACCACAACAAACAGTAGCCCCTGCTCACCGCAACTAGAGAAAGCCTGCGCGCAGCCAGGAAGACCCAACGCAGCCAATAAATAAATAAATAAATTTTAAAAAATAAATAAACTTCCTGGACCTTCTCCCTCTTTTGTAAAAAAACAAACAAACAAACAAACAAAAAACCTTTCCACACCAACTTATCTAAAGAGACTTACCACTAACTGGTTTTTATCTTAATATTCTATTTTATGCCTACCATGTACCACAAGTGGTAACTGGTATAACTGTTTACTAATCAGTATTTCTTCTCCCAGATCACATGCCCCAGAATGTCAGAGGACCACATCTGCTTACTCTCCACCAACATCTAGCACAGGTTGAATGGAGATCAGCACAAGACCAAGTCAGCGAATTACAGTAATTATAAATACCATACTTTCTAAGAGGATCTCGCCCTCATATTTTTATCCTATCTCTTTGTCCTATGCACATCCACATCTAGGGATGTCCTTGGGTATCACCTGCCAGAAGGTCACAGCTCAGGTGTGCAGTTTTTTTTTTTTAAATAAATTTATTTATTTACTTATTTATTTATTTTTGGCTGTGTTGGGTCTTCGTTGCTACACGCAGGCTTTCTCTAGTTGTGGCGAGCGGTGGCTACTCTCCTTTGCGGTGCACGGGCTTCTCATTGTGGTGGCTTCTCTTGTTGCGGAGCACTGGCTCTAGGCGCACGGGCTTCAGCAGTTGTGGCTCACGTGCTCTAGAGCTCAGGCTCAGTAGCTGTGGCGCACGGGCTTAGTTGTTCCGCGGCATGTGAGATCTTCCCGGACCAGGACTCGAACCCGTGTCCCCTCCATTGGCAGGCAGATTCTTAACCACTGTGCCACCAGGGAAGTCCTGTAGTTCTTTCCTTAAGGTGCCGCATAAGATATTTGCTCCATCAAGCAAATAAAAGTCCCTTTGGATTGTCAGGAGTAAAGAAATTAAGCTTCTAACCTCAGCTCTGTCATCTGACCTCCCTAAGCTTCCAACCAGTTCCTCCACCCAGCTGATCCTACCCCAAACTGTTGACCCATGGAATTGTGAGCTGAATTTGTGGTTGTTTTCAGCCTCTAAGTTTTGGGGTAGTTTGATATCGCAGAAGCTAACTGATACACTACTGTGTTAAGAACAAAGGTTCTAGCATGGGGTGGCCTGAGCTTCAATTCTGAGCTTTCCACTGAATGGCAGCGCAATCAGAGACACACTTGTTTAAGCCTCAATTCCCTCATGTGTAGAATGGAAATAATAAGAGTATTTTCCTGACAATGTTATAATTATTAAACGAGTTAATATACATAAAGTACCAGGTACATAGTAAGTGTTCAATAGACATTAGTGATTATTATTATTTTTTAAGAGTTTAAAAGATTCATTTCAATCACTAATTTATTGAATTTATTTCCTCAATGCTCCCAGCATCTTGTTTTTGCAAAGGGAAAAGCTATTTGCATACCATTATAAAGTCTTTTATGAAGAAGGTAAAATATATTTCTTACTATCTATAATTTCCTCATATTATTTCCATCATATACGTGTCATCTCGACTTAAAAAGAGATTAATAGTCAAGTGCACACTGAATAAAGGGGAATTTTTTGTTGTGTTGAATTACAAAAGGAGAATCATGTCTTTATTTTTCTTTAAAATAAGGGATTTGGATCACATTCATAGGATCAAATAATACTCCAAAACCTGCAATATGCTACATGCAACATTCAATCCAATGAAAAGTTTTCACTCTTAATTTTAAAGACCACCAAGTTTAAAATACATATATTCTGTATTTAAAGCCATCCATCTTTTCAACGCTGGAAGGATGCTTTCCATCAGCAGGATTATAACAAGTAAAGAAAACCTTTCTGTTTTTTTTTTTTTCTGAAGTCTTGAAAATCTGGAAGGAAACCAATATTTACATTTGGGTTCGTATTTTGCATTAAATTCATATGCATACTAAATTTCTTCTGGCTCCTCTACAGAAAGTACTATTAGCTCATGCTCCACTTTCCTACATGCATAAAAAGCAAATAACAACTTATCTCTTTTTATGAGCTGCTCAGAAAGCAAAATCCATTCTTGTGTGTGACTTAACCCTTACGAGCATCAGCATGAGCTGTTCCCCTGTGCTTATCTCAGAACGCAGAAATCGAAAGGTAGGGTGGAAACGCTGAGACAGTACACAGAGGGAAGACAAGACGAAGGAATGTCCTTGTAGACCCAGCGTCAGGAGACATGGGGTCTCTACATCCCGGGCGTAGTAAGCGCTATGGAATCACAGAAGAGCACAGAGACCATCCAAGGTAATGTCTTTTCCTTGGGGAAAGAGCTTAGCTTTTGATTTTTGTTCTTTGTTTAATAGCTAAGGCAACTCTGTGAGCTTTACAAATGGCCCTTCAGGCTGGAGGATGACACTGTGGTCTCCAGGGTAAAAGGTAAGGAGACATCATTTATCTTAACTACCTCTCAGAGGCTGACACTTCAGCACAACATGGCCTGTCACTACGATGGGCCAAAAAGGCATCTATTCTGCATGTCACATCTACCCACTGCCCTCAAAGAGCTTTGGGGCAAAGATGTATACATCATTTAAAATAAATGGCAAGGACCTTCAAGATGGCAGAGGAGTAAGACGTGGAGATCACCTTCCTTCCCACAAATACATCAGAAATACATCTACAAGTGGAACAACTCCTACAGAACACCTGCTGAACACTGGCAGAAGACCTCAGACTTCCCAAAAGGCAAGAAACTCCCCACGTACCTGGGTAGGGCAAAAGAAAAAAGAAAAACAGAGACAAAAGAATAGGGACGGGACCTGCACCTCGGGGAGGGAGCTGTGAAGGAGGAAAAGTTTCCACACACTAGGAAGCCCCTTCACTGGCAGAGACGGGGGGTGGCGGGGGGAAGCTTCAGAGCCACGGAGGAGAGCGCAGCCACAGGGGTGCGGAGGGCAAAGCGGAGAGATTCCCGCACGGAGGAGCGGGGCCGACCAGCACTCACCAGCCTGAGAGGCTTGTCTGCTCACCCGCCGGGGCGGGCGGGGGCTGGGAGCTGAGGCTCGGGCTTCGGTCGGATCGCAGGGAGAGGACTGGGGTTGGCGGCGTGAACACAGCCTGAAGGGGCTAGTGCACTACAGTTAGCTGGGAGGGAGTCCGGGAAAGAGTCTGGAACTGCCTAAGAGGCAAGAGACCATTGTTTCAGGGTGCACGAGGAGAGGGGATTCAGAGCGCCACCTAAACGAGCTCCAGAGACAGGTGCAAGGCACGGCTATCAGTGCAGACCCCAGAGACAGGCATGAAACACTAAGGCTGCTGCTGCCACCACCAAGAAGCCTGTGTGCGAGCACAGGTCACTCTCCACACCGCCCCTCCCGGGAGCCTGTGCAGCCCGCCACTGCCAGGGTCCCGTGATCCAGGGACAACTTCGCCGGGAGAACGCACAGCGCGCCTCAGGCTGGTGCAACGTCACGCCGGCCTCTGCCACCGCAGGCTCGCCCTGCATTCCAATTATAACTACTGTACCCCTCGCCCCCTGGCATGAGTGAGCCAGAGCCCTCTAATCAACTGCTGCTTTAACCCCATCCTGTCTGGGTGGGAACAGAAGCCTGAGGGCAACCTACATGCAGAGATGGGGCCAAAACCAAAGCTGAGCCCCAGGAGCTGTGTGAACAAAGAAGAGAAAGGGAAACCTCTCCCAGCAGCCTCAGGAGCAGCGGATTAAATCCCCACAGTGAACTTGATGTACCCTGCATCTGTGGAATACCTGAATAGACAATGAATCATCCCAAAATTGAGGCAGTGGACTTTGGGAGCAACTGTAAACTTGGGGATTGCTGTCTGCGACTGACTTGCTTCTGATTTTTATGTTTATCTTAGTATAGTTTTTAGTGCTTGTTATCATTGGTAGATTTGCTTATTGGTTTGGTTGCTCTCTTCTTATTTTTTATTACTTTTTAACTTTTTTAATTTAATAATTTCTTTAATTTTTATTTTCATTATTTTATATTTTATTTTATTTATTATATTTTGTTTTTTAATTATTTTTTTTTCGTTCTTTTTTTCCTCCCTTTTCTTCTGAGCCATGTGGGTGACAGGGTCTTGGTGCTCCGGCCGATCACAAGTAATGAAATTGAAACTGTGATTAACAATTTTCCAACAAACAGGAGTCCAGGACCAGATGGCTTCACAGGTAAATTCTGTCAAATATTTAGAGAACAGCTAATACCCATCCTTCTCAAACTCTTCCAAAATATTGCAGAGGAAGGAACACTCCCAAATTCATTCTAGGAGGCCACCATCACCCTGATACCACAACCAGAAACTACAAAAAAAGAAAATTACAGACCAATATCTCTGATGAATATAGATGCAAAAATCCTCAACAAAATATTAGAAAACAGAATCCAACAACACATTAAAAGGATCATACACCATGATCAAGCGGGATTTATTCCAGGGATGCAAGGATTCTTCAATACACGCAAATCAATCAATGTGATACACCATATTAACAAATTGAAGAATAAAAACCATATGATCATCTCAACAGATACAGAAAAAGCTTTTGTCAAAATTCAACACCATTTATGATAAAAACTCTCCAGAAAGTGGGCATAGAGGGACCTATCTCAATATAATAAAGGCCATATATGACAAACCCACAGCAAATGTCATTTTCAATGGCGAAAAACTGAAAGCATTTCCTCTAAGATCAGAAACAAGAGAAGGATGCCCACTCTCAACACTATTATTCAACATAGTTTTGGAAATCCTAGCCATGGCAATCTGAGAAGAAAAAGAAATAAAAGGAATCCAAATCGTAAAAGAAATCAAGCTGTCCCTGTTTGCAGATGACATGATACTATACATAGATAGTCCTAAACATGCTACCAGAAAACTACTAGAGCTAATCAATGAATCTGGCAAAGTAGCACGATAGAAAATTAATGCACAGAAATCTCTTGCATTCCTATACACTAATGATGAAAAATCTGAAAGAGAAATTAAGGAAATACTCCCATTTACCATTGCAACAAAAAGAATACCTAAGAATAAACCTCCCTAAGGAGACAAAAGACCTGTATGCAGAAAACTATAAGACACTGATGAAAGAAATTAAAGATGATACAAACAGATGGAGAGATATACCATGTTCTTGGTCTGGAAGAATCACCATTGTGAAAATGACTATACTACCCAAAGCAATCTACAGATTCAATGCAATCCCTATCAAACTACCAATGGCATTTTTCACAGAACTAGAACAAAAAATTTCACAATTTGTATGGAAACACAAAACAACCCGAATAGCCAAAGCAATCTTGAGAAAGAAAAATGGAGCTGGAGGAATCAGGCTCCCTGTCTTCAGACTATACTACAAAGCTACAGTAATCAAGACAATATGGTACTGGCACAAAAACAGAAATATAGATCAATGGGACAGGATAGAATGCCCAGAGATAAACCCACACACGTATGGTCACCTTATCTTTGATAAAGGAGGCAGGCATATACAATGGAGAAAAGACAGCCTCTTCAATAAGTGGTGCTGGGAAAACTGGATAGCTACATGTAAAAGAATGAAATTAGAACACTCCCTAACACCATACACAAAAATAAACTCAAAATGGATTAAAGACCTAAATGTAAGGACAGACACTATAAAACTCTTAGAGGAAAACATAGGCACAACACTCTATGACATACATCACAGCAAGATCCTTTTGGACCCATCTCCTAGAGTAATGGAAATAAAAACAAGAATAAACAAATGGGACCTAGTGAAACTTAAAAGCTTTTGCACAGCAAAGGAAACCATAAACAAGATGAAAAGACAACCCTCAGGATGGGAGAAAATATTTGCAAATGAAGCAACTGACAAAGGATTAATCTCCAAAATTTACAAGCAGCTCATGCAGCTCAATATCAAAAAAGCAAACAACCCAATCCAAAAATGGGCAGAAGACCTAAACAGACATTTCTCCAAATAAGGTATACAGATTGCCAACAAACACATGAAAGGATGCTCAACATCACTAATCATTAGAGAAATGCAAATCAGAACTACAATGAGGTATCACCTCACACCAGTCAGAATGGCCATCATCAAAAATTCTACAAACAACAAATGCTGGAGAGGGTGTGGAGAAAAGGGAACCCTCTTGCACTGTTGGTGGGAATGTAAATTGATACAGCCACTATGGAGAACAGTATGGAGGTTTCCTTAAAAAAGTAAAAATAGAACTACCATACGACCCAGCAATCCCACTACTGGGCATATACCCTGAGAAAACCATAATTCAGAAAGAGTCATGTACCGCAATGTTCAGTGCAGCTCTATTTACAATAGCCAGGACATGGAAGCAACCTAAGTGTCCATCCACAGATGAATGGGTAAAGAAGATGTGGCACATATATACAATGGAATATTACTCAGCCGTAAAAAGAAACGAAATTGAGTTATTTGTAGTGAGGTGGATGGCCCTAGAGACTGTCATACAGAGTGAAGTAAGTCAGAAAGAGAAAAATAAATACCTTGTGCTAACACATATACGTGGAATGTAAAAAAAAAAAAAAAAAGTGTTCTCATGAACCTAGGAGCAGGACAGGAATAAAGACACAGACATAGAGAATGAACTTGAGGACACAAGGAAGGGGGAAGGTTAGGCTGGGACGAAGTGAGAGAGTGGCATGGACATATATACACTACCAAATGTAAAATAGATAGCTAGTGTGAAGCAGCTACGTCGCACGGGGAGATCAGCTTGGTGCTTTGTGACCACCTAGAGGGGTGGGATAGGGAGGGTGGGAGGCAGATGCAAGAGGGAGAGGATACGGGGATATATGTATACCTATAGCTGATTCACTTTGTTATACAGCAGAAACTAACACACCATTGTAAAGCAATTATACTCCAATAAAGATGTTAAAAAATAAATAAATAAATAATAAATAAATAAAATAAAATAAATGCCAATCAGTTTTCCTCTTTATCTCCACTTTTATTAAACAGACAATCCAAAAGGTTTGTGTGTATACATGAAAAATAAATCGGTGAAGGACTGCTATAGTTGGTAACCACCTAGCTATTTTGTGTCACAGAACAGGCATCTGGAGGTGGCTCCTGCAGCTACTCTTAAAGAACTGATTCTTCAATATTCCCGTGTCCCTACCCAAACTGGCCTCCTGATTCATGGTCACGAGACGGCTGCTCCATTTTCCAAATAGAATAGTCCTTCCAGGCAAGAAAAAGCATGAAGGAGGAAGGGCAAGTGGCAAGAAGGCTGGTGCCAGCTTAGTAAAGCTTCCTGCAGACATTATTTACGTATCATTGGCTCCATGGCCACCCCCAGTTGCAAAAACTCCTTGGAACTCAAGGTTTGTCGCTGTTGTTTTGTTTTAAATGGAAACACTGTCATGCCTAAGAAAAACAGAAAAATTGAGACTGGGCAGGGCTAGAACAGTGCTTCTCAAAGTGTGGTCCCCAGACGAGTAGTATCAGCATCACCTGAGAACTTTAAAAAATTCACGTTCTCAGGCCCCGTTCCAGACTTCCCCAGTCAAAAGCTCTGGGGGTAAGTTTTAAAAGAGCCTCCAGGGAATGCAGATTGACATTGACGCAGGTCTGAGGAGGCCCCGCGTTGAAAACTAAGAGTGTCTGCAACAGAAAGGTATGTGAGACAATAATAATATTATTACTCTTTCATCTGTTAGAATCTCAGAAGGCATATGTATCATTCCCTCTTGAAAGATAAGAAATGTGAAGGTCAAGGCCCACAGCTGACAAGTGAATAGAAAATGACAACATTTAACCTCATACAAACCACTTAAGAGGTTAATGAAGAAAACGCTCTTGGAGGCCAATGCTTTCAGTGAGTAATTCTTTAGACATTTATACTACCCCTAGCAATGAAAGGACCAGTTCACATGACAAGATTAGAAATTCTGTGCTCTTAAATTCTAACAACATTTCCACCTATGGCCTAGGGAGATGCATTCCTTTTCTGAACCTCAGTTTCAGTATCTGTTTAGTAGGGAATACCCAGCAGCTTCCCCCTACATCACTGAAAATTTATTTGAAATACTAAATTACAAGAAGAATTTTGTGCTCTTTGGACAGAAGGATTTACAGGAATTTAAGTCATTTTTAACATCTTTAGCATAACGATCACCCAGTGATTCTAAGAATTCTAGAAACAGATTGTATTAAGGTCTCAAATTGTTAATTACTCCATTCAATATCCAAAATGCATGGCCCAAATGTTTCAGTTAATTCCACAAAGTCCTTTGCATAAAATCACAAGACAAACTTTGTCAGAAATGCGGTACCCTGGATTCGTACTAGGCAATGCCTCCTAGGCTAATAGGAACTTTTGCTTTCTGACATTATCCATTTCGCTAAAGCTGGTTATGATTCCCCACACGTTACTTGAAAACCAATTTCATTCAAGACAAAAGAGTGTGAGCAGGGTATTACATTTTATGCCTAAATTATGCAAATTTTGTGGCGTTATATTGTATTGTGAGCAATTCCCTTTCTTCCAGTTTTCATTGTAGCATGAGTTAAAGTAAATTTCACTATCCTCATTTGCAAAAGGTGAATACTTTCTATTTTAAAACCCTGGAGGAAAGGACTGACTTTTAATGAGCAGTTATCTAATATAAAAATCTCTTACATATATTACTGACATCATTCCCAAGTATTAAATGTACATTCCAGATAGGGTTGATCCTGATTCAATTAATCCTTGGAGAAAGGGCTTCACAACCAAGCTCTGTATGTTCCAAAGACAAACCAGGAGGTGAGATAGAGGATGTGGGCTGAGTTTGTGTGGACCTCAAACTCTGCAGCTTTTGGTACCAAGCTTTCAGAACAAGGACACTATTATTTTTTACAACACTCTCCTAGTTCAGCAGCAAATGGGGGTGTGGCTGTTATTACTTCCATTTTTAAAGATCACCTTCAAACCCTTCCACTCTTTTCCTCCTATAGCGCATCACTTCCCAGAAACGAAGAGGCATGTGGAGAAGACTGGGAACAGGCCAAACTTCCTGGAGTGGGAGACTCCTTTTTTTTTTTTGGCCGTGCCTCACGTGGGATCTTAATTCCCCGACCAGGGATTGAACCCATGCCCCCCACGGTGGAAGTGCAGAGTCTTAACCACTGGACCACTAGGGAAGTCCCTGGAGTGGGAGACTCTTGATCACTCTTGACCATTGACCAATGCTGTCATCTTCATGTACATGCAATTAGATCGACCTTCACACGTCTTTTTAAAGTTAATGGTGCACATGAAGCAGGAATAAGTGGACCTAGCAGGCAAATCAGTTAATATAGCCTTCAGGTGCAAGCAACATCAATTGCAGTGGCTTTGAAAAATAGGGCTTTATTTTTCTCATGTAAGTCTAGCACTTTCCTTCTCCAAGTGTGGGCTGTAGACCAGGAGCATCAGCATTGTCTGAAATTTTGATAGGAACACAAAGTCTTACATCCCACCTCAGACCAGCTGAACCAGAATCTCTGGGACTGGGACCAGCATTCTGTGCTTTAACGAAAGCTTTCAGGTGATTTTTATGTGCACCAAGTTAGAGAAGATCTCATCTGGAAGAAGGTGGTTGCTGTGTCAGAGCTGATTTCCCCTCACATTTCCTCAAGGACAGAAAATGATTGCCACAGCTCCAGTCATTACTTCTCTGCTCCAGGCAGGGAGAAGGAGGAAAGGGAACAGGCATACCACTCTTGTCTAATCCTTTTTATCATGTTTTTGTCTCAAGGACGTTTTAAGGGAGTTGGGGATAGAAAAATATTGGCTTTTCAGCCTCTACAGTGAGAGACAACAAAGTAGAATGTTGGAAATAACTTTTCAAGTTGGAAACTTGTGGTTTTGCCACACATGGGCAGCAAGAACTTGGAAGAGTTATTTTACAGCATTCACATTGGTATTTAAAAAGAAATATCTCTCTACTCTAAAACATTCATGCCCACCCGGGTAAATGTTTGGGCTGCTATTTGGAAACCCATCTTCCTAGATACCAATATGTCTTAAGTCAGTCCTTGCCTTTCACTATATACTCTTTTGTACATCTTGAATTTGGTACCATGTGCATGAATTAATTATTAGAAAATCAAGAAGGAACATCAAGAGAGAAGGATCACTACTTCCCTTATTACAGAGAATAAGGGAAGTAAATCAATTCTCATATATTGATTTTGCTTAAGCTCATCCTAGTGAATAACAGAAATTTTTGGATGATACATTAGAACACAGACTAACACAGATTATATAATACAATCTTTGAAAATGCATACGCATTTTTGTTTTGTTTGATGCATGGAACTTTAAGTCGTGCTAAGTGTAATCTGGTCAGCTGAATTATTTAAAACACAAGGCAGATCTCTATTAGGAAAATGTACCCAGGGCTTCCCTGGTGGCGCAGTGGTTGAGAGTCTGCCTGCCGATGCAGGGGACACGGGTTCGAGCCCTGGTCTGGGAAGATCCCACATGCCGCGGAGCGGCTGGGCCCGTGAGCCACAACTACTGAGCCTGCACGTCTGGAGCCTGTGCTCCGCAACAAGAGAGGCCGCGACAGTGAGAGGCCCGCGCATCGCGATGAAGTGTGGCCCCCGCTTGCGGCAACTAGAGAAAGCCCTCGCACAGAAACGAAGACCCAACACAGCCATAAATTAATTAATTAATTAATTAAAAAAAAAAAAAAAAGAAAATGTACCCAGAGATTTAGCATATTAAAATAACTAACCTAACTGGTAATCAGAGAAATTCAAATTAAACAGCAATGATATAGTTCCTATCAGCAAAAAGTTAAAGTAATTATAATACCCACAACTGGTGGGGACGTACAGAAACTAGTACTTATATCCTTTGCTAGTGGCTTTGTAAATTAGTATGAATCCTCTGAAAAGCAAGTTGGAAATATGTATCAAGAGCCATATAGAATATTCCCTTTTCCCTGATCCTATAATTGCATTCTAGGAATCTGGCCTAAGGAAAGAATCTTAAATAAATGAAAAGATGCTCATTGGAACATTACTTAGAATAAAAAAGGTAAAATTTAATTCTTCCCTAATAGAATAGCAGTTCAATATTTTATAGTTTTATGCACGCACACGCGCACACACACACACACACACACACTCAATGAAGTATTTGACAGCTATTTAAAATTATGGCTATAGAAACTAGATCACTAGGTACCTATGAGACAATGTTCCATTTTTTAAAAAATCAAAAATTCATGCTCATTATGATCAAAGCCACATAAATTAAAGAATACATGGGAAGGAATATACCACAAATTGAATGCTGATTTTATTATGATAAATATCTTTATTTTCTTCATAATTATCCATTAGGGGTTTAGTAATAGTGTTATGTTACTTTTTTAATGAAAAATGCATTTCTAATAAAAACACACTGCAAACCATTTTGGATCTCTTGGAAGAAATAGCTCGTTAAACATAGTTAATGATTACAATAAAACAGTCTTTTTGGAATTTTGACTGTGTTCTGGTTAATCAAAAGATCTTGTTGGTTGAGAGAGATAATATTAACAACGTGAATTACAAATTATCAAGGGATCACAAGTCAGTATAATCTACACGACTGGTGGACATTAGGAGGACAGCTCAGGTCAAGCTTTAAGTCCATCTTCTGTCAGTAGAGGCTTCTAAACCCAGTAGATCCGTGCTAGGTGAGTCTAAAAGAATAAGGGAATGAGCCTAATATCTACGTTAGGGAGGGCAGTGAGACGAGGGAAGACTCTGTTTCTCAGCACAATTCTTTTAGTCCCATAAAGACAAGGGATGAAATGTTCATGAACTTGTGCCAGTTAATCAGCACTTCAGGAAAGTAAACTAGGGAATTCCCCGTCAGTCCAGTGGTTAGGACTCCATGCTTTCACTGCTGATGGCCTGGCTTCAATCCCTGGTTGGGGAACTAAGATCCCACAAGCCACATGGTGCGGCTAAAACAAAAAAAAAGGTAAACTAAATGTATGTGTCATATGTATGTGTTGTGTGTGCGTAGAGACACGTACAGACAGATGATAGATATATAAATACATTTGTATATATGTATGGAGATGTATAGATAGAAATATTTCTAGGTACATATAGAGATAGATAGATAGATGATTGATACTGATACCCACATACATATACTTATTATTGGACACTAATTACATGTTCGGGTTTTCTGCTAAGAGCTTTCCATGCATTATCATGATCCTTTAGGAGGATTAACCTATCCTCATTTTACAGGTAAAGGAATTCAGAGGTCGAGAAATTATTCAAGGTCACTCTACAACATAATTCTCATCTGAAGAGAACATCACTTGATCAACAGAACATAAAGCCCAGATATGACCAATGAACATTTGCCAAAGGAAAAGTAGCAGAGGCTGTGCTGGACATGCCAAAATCATCAACCACAAATTGTGACTTCTGCTCTCGATTTACCATTTGATTTCTTTATCGCCTCCTCTTGGTGATTCAGCATCTCAGCATAAATGTGTACCTGTTTCACAGATGTGGTCCGTGAGTCACACGGCATAGCTCCCCGGTATGCCTCAATTTTGACATATATACAACTGACCTTTATAACCTGACTTGTATGCGTTCACGTTGAAAATCATAGTTAATACCACATTCGCGCTTGCACGCTGCACTTAGGAAGAAAAAGTATAATTAGGATTTTTTTCTTTTTCCTTTTTTGCCTCAACTAATTCCATTTGGGACTTACTAATAAGTTTAATGGAGATTCTGGCTTTGGTATTAGCTGATGAAATATCTGAAGAAGGATATTGGGAACCTTTGGAAGTTTCAAGGGATGATATTATTTAATTCCATTGCCAGAAATTTTCCATTTGGAACCACAATATCCTGTATGTTGTGAGCCAGATGTAGCAAAAGCAAGTTTTTCCTCTCATTAAAAACAAGCCAAGCCAGTAGCTAATCATCTTCATATACTTATCGCTAGAATTCACCTGGCATGACGAAGAGGCATGGATGGGCATTCGTTAATATTATTCCACTGAAAATGTTCGTGGGTTCAACAAACAAACTGATAAAAATAACATATATTGGACCGATACTACTCGCACTAAAGGGAAGAACACATTATGGTCAAAATTCCTTTCGGCACTGATGGTACAACTTGTCACTCAGGCGTGCATTCATTCAGCAGATTTGTCAGGCACCTGTGTAATACTTCATGCCCTGAGATAAGCAGGTTACCTGGACACTGCGAACAGGCAGTGTGAAGTCCCATCATGGGGTGTGTCCACATGCACACACAGGTGGTGCCCGTCAGCTTTTGGAGGCAAAGGGAGGGGGAGGGGAGTTAAATTGCAAATCAACTCCACACTCTTCCCCGTATTTCCCTGATATTCTCCTCGACAAGAGCGCAATCCTAGCAGCTTCCTATTAATAGTTAAATGTTTTACTAGCACATTTTGTCAGTTCTGAGAGAGCACAGAGACTGTGGGAAATATCAACTTTATAACCGCTTCCTCCACTTCCGAAAAGTCAAACTATGGGAAATGCATGCATATTCAAACAAAGGAAATACAGTAGTAGAGTTCAGCCTTCTTTGGCAACATTATTGTTCTCCAACACACCTCTGAAAGTGGGACATTCAATAAAATGACACTTGTTTCTAGATTCAGATGGATTTTCTATAAAAAAAAGAATCCCCCAAATGAATAGACAACGCTACCCTCATAACACAGAGGTGAAAATGACTGAAGCAAAGAGACGTTTCCAGCCAACCCATTAATCCAGCAAAGCTTTGTGTTAAGATGCGGATATGTCAGTACAGGTTACCTTAAGAGGGCTTTCTTTTGAACTTGCACTGCCAAAATTCCAAGCAGACACCAAAGAGCTTCCGTTTAAGTGGGCAAAAGGTGAACAGTCAGAAGGAAAGTAGAAAGAACAGAAGACCAGGCTGGTTATCAAAGAAGAGCTTCCAAGGGAGAAAAAAAAATAAAGTGAAATAGGAAAAGTTTTCAGAAGTCAACATTCAAGGAAAGCCACATTTAAAAATATAAATCATTCACAGGCATATATGTAGGAGGAAGAGAGAACATGCTTTCCAGTTTTCAAGCACCCTAGGAGCCTTTAGGAGATAAAGAGGCACAAACAGAAGCTGGATCAGAGGTTATAAGCAGGAGCGAGCAGCTGGTGGAGCTGGAAGAAGACAAATAAAAGCCAAGGTTGTAGAATCCCAGTTACCGTCTGAATGTGTAGGATACTTATACTTGGCTTCGGCTCACTTGAGAGTTTGAAACTGTAGCTCATCAACATCCCTAGCAGAGGCTACTCAGGAAAACAGGCTAAGTCAAATAAAACACGTAGCACTCTTGACTGGTGCAGCCACTCAGGTGAAAAGATGGCCCTGATGGAGTTGGAGAAGGTTGAAACTATCACTAAGAATCTATTCTTCCAGGACTTCCCTGGTGGTCCAGTGGTTAAGAATCCGCCTTCCAATGCAGGGGACGCCGATTCGATCCCTGGTCAGGGAAATAAGATCCCACGTGCCGCAGGGCAACTGAGCCCACACGCCTCAACTTGAGAGCCTGTGTACCTCAAACTACAGAGCCCACTTGCTCTGAAGCCCGTGAGCCACAACTGGAGAGAAGCCCACGTGCAGCAACGAAGATCTGACACAGCCAAAAAAAAAAAAAAAATCTATTCTTCCAACAAGTGGGATCACTTGTGCCTATTTCCTTTCGGGGATACACACATGAAAGATGTCATCTCTGCTTTCTAGATGCTTAAACCCTTTAGGGTTTTATTTTACAGTTTGAGAATCATCCCTACCTTTCACTCTGCTGTGATCAGCTTATGGATCTCAGAAATGGGAAGAATAGCAAGTGGATTCATCCTGGGTTATGAAGACAGTCGACTGATTGGAATATTTATGTAGCCCTTCTACATGCAAGAAAGCACACCAGGTTGAACAAGGCAGAATACTTGCTTTCAAAGTGCTTGTGTGCTCCCGGAAAATGAGATGTGCCCACACGATCATCAGACAAGATAAACAGCCCATACGGAGGGAGGGACAGAAGTGTGCTAAAAAAAATCTAGAAGAGAAAAATAATGTCCCTTCCAGCTGAAGGACGAGAAGGAGACTTTATGGAGGAGGCAGCATCTTTAAGGAAAGAAGGGAATGGAATGTTTTCAGTTGTATGTTTACAATTGCGCGTTTCATGTGTAGGGGCTGGGAGAGAGTTCATGGTCAAGTAAATAAATTCAGGACAGGAGGCCCTCAACCACTATCACTTCATCTCTATCACTTATCACTCTGGCTCACATTCTTGGAGATTTCTAATGCATATTAGCATGTTAAAGATTCTGAGAAATAACCCACGGAGACGGGGAAAGGAGAGGGAGAAGGAGAAAACAGCGCTGCAACATGGAATATCTCATGCTGCGACATGGTGACAAGAAGGAGATTGGTCCATTTGAGAAACTGGACGCCACCATGCTGGTGGAGTACAATGAACAAGGAAGGAAGTGGATGGTGAAGAGGTCTGAGAGATGGTTGGAACGCATGCTTAGAGCAATGATTCTTCACCAGGGGTGATTTTGCTTCCCAGGGGACATCTGGCAATATCCAGAGACATGTCGATTATCACAACTAGGGAATGGATGCTACTGGCATCTAGTGGGTAGACAGCAGGGATGCTGTTAAATAACCTACAATGCACAGGACAGCCTGCACCCCTACCACCCTCAGCCACTAACAAAGAATCATTCAGCCCAAAACGTCAACAGTGCTGAGGTTGAGAAACTCTGGCCTTAGGGTAGAAAAAGTTTAGCACAGTAGACAAAAGGGCAGGGAGAGATCAAAGTCAATGAGACTGACACCCAGACACGGAAGGACCTGTTTGAATATCAAAGCAGCAAGAGATTCTACCATGGGAGTTCAAATGCAGCTGAGGTGGCTTCCTAGGAAGATTTTGACCATGCAGGCTGTATATCTCACCAGTGTGGCCAGAACAGGGTTGGGGGGAAGCTTCAGAGATCCCGTTTACCCACTGAGGTCACCAAGATGATACAATCAAAATACACGTACATGAGAGCATTTTACAGGACCACCTAGAAAGAAATAATTGAAGGTTCAAGAAAGAGCTGTTTAAGCTACTCTCCCTCCCCAAAAAAGACAGAAAGTGGAAAATCAATATATACTGCTTCTCTATTTAAATGCAAAAATACAGTAATAAATAGAAATTACAGTCAGTGCCCAGATTTGCATTTTGAGGATTATAGTTCAAAATGAGGTACTTTTTGACTCATAAGAGGTGACCAACCTTTTACAAGGCTGCAAGGTCATCACGCAGGGTTGTCTCCAGTTGACCACAGCGGTGAATATAAAATTAGCATATTTCACTCTTAACAGGAAAGGCCTTTCAGGTCTGCTTCATTATGTAAAACGATTATTCTAAGTAGGTGGCTCTTCAATTCCCCATTAATAACAGAGGGATTTCTTTATTATTGGCCTTTTTTCTTACCTTTTTTTTTTCAGATTGAAGATATACTACATGTTTCTTCGGGGAGAAAAAGGTTTAAAAATGTCTTCTATGTAGAAATCTTCACTTATAAAAACCCAATAAATTATTCCGTTATCATAGTGATGAATATCTATTTTAAAAATGCATACACACATAGACACATCTATATATCTGTGTAATTTTGAATACTGTGTAGTATATATCTTGCATACTTTTAGAATGTATAGCTTGTTATATATTCTGGAAGATAGGAAATCTGCACCTATGTCAGCTTGTTTTGAGAAAGAAGGAGATCAGTCTATTGCTACAGTCACGTTGTTCCAGTTTTCTGTCACTTGCAGCTAACAAATACAGAAGCCCAACTGTTGCTAAAATCAATCCCATGGAAACAGAATATGGCATGTTCCCCAAGTATGCCACGGCCACAGTCCCCGAAGGAAGAGTCTAAGCTCTTCCTTGATCTTTCATAAGAGCAGGTTATCCAGGTGCCATCTATGTCTTTTTCAGGGTCAAAACCAAAGCAATGATTGTCCCCCTCACTTGGTTCAGTCTGTCCTGCAACAGTAAAGATCTCAACTGTGGAGTTGGAATACATTGCCTCTGGAAAAAAGGAGGCCTTGCGTTGTCCTAGGAGACAGTGAAGCCGTTGGGCTGACCCAGTCCCACTGGAGTGGCTTCACAGTGACAGGGTTCAGGACATGCTGCCCGAAATAGGGCACCTTGGCACATTAAAGATTTCAGGCTGAAGGAATTTGAGAAATGGCATGAGCAGGAAAAACTTTCTGACCTTCTGAAACGTTCATAAAACTCTCATGTGAGAGGTGCCCTCCCAAACCCAGAGGGGAGGGGCATCCTTATCTCCAAAGACAGAGGGACAGAGAGGAATCTGGACCAACAGACTCAGCTCCCCCACCCCCGCTCCAACACATCTTTCCCTGACTTTCCACTCTCCCTCAAACCTAGTGTAGAAACACTCAGGTGTAACCATGTCTCGGGGTCTTCATTTCCCTATGAAGGCTCCCGAGCCACGTGAAACTTAATAGTAAATAAATCTGTATGCTTGCCTCCTGTTAGTCTGTCTATTGTGACATTTGAGAACTTAGATGGTAGAGGAAAAAGATATTTTCCCTCCTCTGCTACACTTAGCTTGAGGATTACATGGTGTTGAAAAGTTTGTGCCCCCGTCTTTAAGAATCAAGGATTATTATTAGACCTTTGTAAAACTTCTAACTTTGCAGTGTTTCTCTCTGGAGATGGAAAATAAAATCCTTTAAATAATGTATAATATATATACATATTTATTTAAAAAGCTCCAAGAGCCAAGCTCTTGCCACTTAGAACAGCAGGTGTGCTGGCCCTCATGGGTGGAGCCTAATAGAAATCTGTATGGACCAAGAAAGAATTAGGCAATATAAATTAGGAGGTTGGGATTAACTACTATATATAAAATAGATAAACAACAAGGACCTATTGTATAGCCCAGAGAACTATATTCAATATCTTGTAATAACCTATAATGGAAAAAAATCTGAAAAGGAATATATATGTGTGTGTGTGTGTGTGTGTGTGTGTGTGTGTGTGTGTGTGTATACATATATATAAAACTAAATCATTTTGCTGTACACCTGAAACTAACACAACATTGTAAATCAACTATACTTCAATTTTAAAAAGTGTTGGAGATTCCTGTACTAACAGTCATATTTAGGGAGCTATTTCTAGTCAGGTTTCTAATGATTTACTAGAGATATACTTATTTTCAAAGATTTCAATTTTTTAAATTTCAAGTGTTTAACGTATAACCAATTTTCACCAGATGGTTCCATCTTCATTACTTATCTAAAGCAGTAATATTTATATTTAACAACTATTTTTGGAAGGAGATTATAGCATTGTTGGAATTTGAAGTTTTACTAGTGCGTATTTTACTATTTTGGAAAATGTCTAGTATTTCAAATGACTGTTCAAATCTGTTTCTTATGAAATTCATATTTGGCTTCCTCAGTCAATTCTTTGGGGCTATGAATTTTTTTTAAGTTATTGGGAAAGCATTTTGTGACAATTATAAAACATTGACTGTAGCTATTGATGATTGTTTTTTTTAGCCATGCCTCGCATTTTGTGGGATCTTAGTTCCCCAACCAGGGATTGAACCCAGGCCCTGGGCAGTGAAAGAGTGGAGTCCTAACCACTGGACCACGAGGGAATTCTCTGCTGATGATTTTTATAGGTTTTTATTATGTGAGAGGAATTGGTTAGCTTCACATATTGAAATAAACTGAAAAAATATTTTTAAAAGGAATTAGGCAATGGAGCTAATAAGAAATGGAGTGCAGGGGCTTCCCTGGTGGCGCAGTGGTTGAGAATCTGCCTGCCAATGCAGGGGACACGGGTTCGAGCCCTGGTCTGGGAAGATCCCACATGCCGTGGAGCAACTAGGCCCGTGAGCCGCAACTACTGAGCCTGCGCGTCTGGAGCCTGTGCTCCGCAACAAGAGAGGCCGCGACAGTAAGAGGCCCGCGCACCGCGATGAAGAGTGGCCCCCGCGCGCCACAACTAGAGAAAGCCCTCGCACAGAAACGAAGACCCAACACAGCCAAAAATAAATAAATAAATAAATAAAATTTAAAAAAAGAAATGGAGTGCAGACTTCAATACCATGTGTCTATGAACTCCCTCTGTCCTACTGTCGGATGAGAAGCTAGAACACCTGTCTCAGCTGAAAGGCTCTGAGACATCGTCTGGTTCCCACCCCACCGCAGGGCAGCGCTTGCGGCTTGCTCCTCCCTTCCATTCCCAGCTTCCTGGAGAGCCGGGAAGGTCTGAGGAAGAAAGTGGGCTGAGCATTAGGGCACAGGAAGGTAAGGACCTCAGTACTGGCGATGCATCCCATACACCTGTATGTTCAGAGTTTTCAAAGCTTAATAACATCTGGCCTTACCTGCAAATTGCTTGCACTGCCATCCCTCTCACATCAGAAACGTACATATGCTAGATGAGACAGCAGTAGGTTCAGTTCAAACTAAGAAAATAGACCAACTAATAGGAAGTCTGGAAGCAATTTGCATTTTTCACTCCTTGCTAAGTTTCTTTACAGGTAAGCAAGGGTCTCTACTGATGTGAAGGAAGCACACAGACCCTAGGGAACATAAATCACACGCCAAGGGCCAACAGCGGGGAGAGCTTGTCAATTCCAAGAAAGGCGGCCCATCTTACAGGTGCTTTGCATCGTCTGTGAAGATGCTTTCACATTCTTCAACAGCTTCACACCAAACCAACCCCCTAAGAAATGAGGGTTTGTTCAGCTCGGACTTGTAACGTACACGCTATGACTTCTCCTGTCCCCAGTTTATCCCACTCTGTGCAGGAAGTAACACTTTCTAAGATGTCCACACGCCTTCTCAAAAATTTTGGAAAGGTTTCCAATTTTATATGACAAATATTTTCAAAATTCCCCTTCAGACTGTAAGATAAAGAGCAAAAAATACAAATGCCTAAATGTCCCAGTCTGGTCACAAAAATGAGGGACGTATACAAATGATACCAGTATATAAATGGCCTTGTGATAAACAGACACTAAACCTCAATGCAAGGGAAACACTACAGGGAGTGGTGGGGACTAGGGGAAAAGGAGCAGGATATGCCCCAAGCAAAAGAGGCAGCCACCACTCGACACCAATCACTGCCCTGATATGATGGGAATCCAGTTTTGTCAGAGATTCCAATTTCTCAAAAAAAGCCAGAAATGCTGATTTTTTTTCTGTGAAAAGTCCTGATGCTTAAAGTAGTGGCAATTAACTTAAATTTATAAAGTTGCAGGCCAAATAACATACGCCCACCATGCGTAACTGTGTGAACATTTCCACAGGACATAGTAGTGGATATCTGCTGATTGATTTATATCATGCATTTTGTGAGATGAAGAGAAAATTCATGAAGAGAAAAACTGTCTGTAAGGGGGTCCCTAGCCCAGGATGGAGACAGATAAGAGGTGAGCTCCAAAGGAGCAGGGAGCTGGTGGATTTCACCTTCTACTGAGATGTATAGTCAAGTATCAGGGACACCACAGGCCCTAAATATGTGTTTGTTGAATGAAAAAAGAAACGAAGATGCCCTTTATGTTCACTTCATCCCTGAAGTAACATTCCTCTTAATGATTATAACCTTTTCTTTCACTGTGATAGATGTTTGTTTTCACCCAAAAAAAATTAAGCAAAGCACATATATAAAAAGGAAAAAAGATTTCAAAAATTCCATATCCCATCCAGAAATATCATTATCAGTGATTAGAAATTTTTGAATAATGATTTCATTAAAATGGGATTATACTCTTACTGTAGTCTCAAAATAGAAGCTTTTATATGATATATTATTACACATTATATTTTATTATCTATTATTTAGTTTCTATGACTTGAAACTAAAGGAACTATTACACTTCAGGTAAATATACATATTTATTCCACGAGAGATTAATGACCACAATATCCCTCTAAAGTTAAGAAAAAATATTATGAAGTAAACTAAGAATTCAGACTCACTTTTTCAAACTTTATCGTCACTTTTCTATCATATATACATCAAATGGGAAGAGCACTCTCATTCAGTGAGGGAAATAATTATATCAATATATGGCATTCTATTTCTTAGGGATTCTATTTCTTAGGGATGCTTTCGCCCCAGGATAACAATTTTAGAAACCTGAACCGCCTTGAACCATCTCTTCTTCCTCAACCCTCTCTTAACCACCTGCCCCGAAAAAGAAAAGGAAAAAAAGTCAAAACCAAAAAACCTTGATTTTCATCATTCCGGGTAACGTCTCCTGTCAAAAGGATTGCCGCTCCCTAATCTTGTCATTTAGCTTCCAAATTATGCAGAGATAAATGAGTGCAGCAACCTTTTGGCTGCTAGATAATTTTATCAGCCTCATTTATGGCTTCCTATAGATTGCATTAACTGCCATGTCTCGGGAGATAAAAGATAAAGTGTGCCTTATGCAAAATGCTCCGCTGAACAACGGGAGCCTTGGAAGCCACTAACAGCATTAGAAGGCTGAAGGGAAAAGGTAAGGATATTCAATAATCCATCGGCGGCAGGGTTAATGTTGATCGCTGTCACGGGCACCTCAAGCCAGAAGCCTGTGTGGCAGGTGTGTGTTGAGCCATAGCTAAAATCTGTCCTGGGAAAACTTCCAAGCACCTCCAAACAGAACTTGAGGCAGGGCTGTGTACCTTCCAATTTTTTTTTTTAAACAAATGTACCCACTTAGAAAAAGTAGTTTTTTGATGACATTTCAATTCACTATTTTAAGAGTTAAGTACATTACAATGTGCTCACCTGTACTGTGGATATCAAAAAAAAAAAAAAAAAAGACCATGTGCTTAAAAATGTATGTTGTTCTTGAAGGGAACATCAGGGGAGGGGAGAGAAAATTTCTCAGTATAAAATATAAAATGACAAAGGATTACATTAAATGAATGAGACTTGCCCACTGAAATAACTGTTAGCTTAAAAGCTTGTGGTAGTGTTTACATGAGTGCATATGTTGGTCGAAACATCAAAATATACCCCTAAAATGAGTGCATATTATGGAATGTAAAGTGTACCTTGATTTTTTTAAAAGTGTGGCTTCCTGAAATTGACATTGTACTGCACTTACTTAAGACGTTACTTTTGGGAAAATCGGGGTGATGAGTACATGGCAACCCTCCGGATTAATTTTGCCACTTCTTGTGAGTCTCAAAATAAAAAGTTAAAAAAATATATCATGGCTGAAATTGAAGGAGGATATATTAATACATTCAACAAAAATATTGAGCATCTAATATTGCCAGCTCCTGGAGATACAGCAGCGAGTAAGACAGATAACACCTCTGCCCCCAATGGATCCTTGTTCTAGTGAGGAAAGCAGATGAAGAAAAAGAATGAAAATGAGTACATAATTTAGTGTGTATTACAACAAGAATCAAGAAAGAAGCAATCAAGCTGAGATGGAGAAAACATCGGGTCAGAGCAGGAGGTAAGAGGGAAGGACCTTTTGAAGAGGCGACGTTTTCATGGATTTGTAAAAGGCTGAGAGGGAACTAGCTTGGCAAAGAGTGCGGGGAAGAGCGGTCCAGGCAGACAGAGCAGCCCGTGCATTGTCCTGGCAGCAGGAACGGGAAGGAGCTTGGCTTGCTCATGAACTGAAAGCGAGCCAGCAGGGCTGGAGTAAAGTGAGCCAGGGGAGAGAGGCAAAGAGGAGGTTGAAGTGACAGGCAGGAAATGTTGTGCCAAGGTGGATTTGATCTATGCCTGAAAAGAGAAATACCAACTTCATCAATTTCCAAATATTTTCAAGACTCATCTTCAATTTTCAAATTAGGGAAAATGGTGACCGGCCACTTCTACTTTCTGTCATTTTTGTTACCCCAGACTATAATCTCAATGCCTGTGAAAGAAGGCCGTTATTCTCAGGTAAATGGGCTACAGGCGCCAACAATCTGTTGATTCCCGGTACGTTTGCCACATTGTCAAAGACTCGTATGATCGCTTATGCTTGTCTTCAAAGAGAAACGCAGAATATTTTTTATCACCTATCACTGTCTTCTTAAGCCCAAACTGGTAGGCAGCAAAAAGTCCAGAAACAGGATAAACAAAGTACGCTGTTTTCAATTTTTGCACAAAGAAAATGAGAAAAAAGAGAGAGAGAGAACGGCCTATCCATGATGTATGGTGTCAGGAGAAGCCTATTTCATATGATTGAAATATGATGGAAAGTCACTGCCTTTCCCGTCAATGCCAGATCACAACTGTATATACCAAGGGTACCCGGTGCTATTTAATTCAGAGGAATCATAAATCTGGAGCCTGCAAAAACATCTGACAACAGTTAAAGATGTTTTGTAAATGTGCATACATATTTATAAACATGGCAGCAGAAGCAGATGAACAGAATAAGTGTGCTTCCCCTAAAGTCATCTGAAAGTCAAAAAATGCCATTAATTACTTTGTCACGACAACCTTGTTCAATTTCATCTCAGGTGACTTATCAGCTTTGATACAGAACTGAAATTTTAATACCAAATTGCAACCAGCTACAGAGGCAGCATACCTTAAAACACAGAGCTTCCCTTTTCTTCCAGGCAAGATTAAGCTAATGTGCCCTGACAGAAGAGGACTCTTCGGAGCTAGCTAGCAAGTCTCCCAAATATGAAGCAGTAACCCAAATGTCAATTACTTTTCCAGTGGTAGACAAATTGCTAGCACACTAATGCAATTTAAGCCCAATAATTAGATAACAGGACTACAGAGAGGGCCTGGTGACAGAGCTTCTGAGATAATAGAATCTAGTGTCCTACTTCTTAAATATTAACATCATTCTGTCTCAGTCAATCGGTTTATGGTAATTTAAAAAAGGGCAAAGCAAATTCCTTTTATTGCTAATAATATTGTGCTACTGCAGAGTTAGCTTTGAAGGTTAACAATCTATGGGGTCAAAACTTAATCATGTGTTATTGTGCATTTATGCATTTTTCTTTCATCTCTTTCTTTTGGAATGCCCTCTTGGTGGAAAGCCAAGGGTTTATGAGAAACACGTGTGTGTGCGTGAACACACACACACGCACACACACACACACACACAAAACCCCACACACACTGCACTGACAACTCAATTAATAACAATATAAAGAAATCACCCCCTTGATATCACATACATTCTAAAATATCTCAACTTGATCACCTTTTCTTCCCCCATAAATGGCTTATTTTAAGGACATCATAGATATGTCTACAGACTAGTCTCAAATGTCATATGCTCCCCCCCACCCGTCACTGTGCTGCTCAGACTTTTATGCTTAGATTCAAATACCTCCATAGCGTAATTGTTCAGATTTCAATTAAACAGTGGCTTGGTCTTATTTTGGGTGGTTGGATAGATTCTGTTACTTTTATTTAGTAGATATTTTTTCAAGTGCCTGATGGGTTCTGAAGTTTCTAGAACCTTCCAGAATAAGCCAGAACAAACATAAATTCCCCCAAGACATTACCTCCCTACTGTTTTCTATAATATATCTGAATAGGTAGTCAGATGGGCTGATGTTCATCTGGTCACAACATGGATACAACATGGATTCCAAAATGACAATCTAAGACCAACCTGTATCCCCAGTTTCCTGACTGTATAACTGGAGAAATTAAAGCTTTTAAAATTTTCTTTGAGGAGGAATTGGTGGAAAATAAGGTAAGTGCATGGGGGGGGGGGTGTCTAAGAGTTGAGTATCACCAACATTAGAAGTAATAGGAATGCCTGGGGTTTCCCCCCATGTTTACCAAGATGTGTTTAGAGACTAAGAAACAAACAACTAGCTGGATTAAAAAAAAATAAAATTACGTGTGTCATTTTGGATGGTGGCCTGCCAGCCATCCATGACAAAAATAAAAATAGCAGAGTTGATACCATGTTGAGAGTTAACATGACTTTTCCAAATCCGAGTATTTGGATTCTCGGATCAGGTACAGGCAGGTTAACACAAGTAAAAAAGACACTGATCCAACAGGAATACCGTTAGGCGTTTCCTTAAGAAAGCTCTAGAGTTGCATCCTGACTTACTTGTGAAACTGCCTTTAACTTAAGTTCTTGAGCAAAATCCTTTTTCCCTCTAACCCAGTGTCCTCTTTTACAAAACAAGCAGGATGGATTGAATAACCTCAATACTCCTTTAAGGCTGACATGAAGATCGTGAGTCAACAAGGATGCCAATAAATGATCGAATCACAAGGCAGATCTCTCAGAGAGACCCCAAATTCCTAGATAATGTTTGAGTGTTGGAATAAAATTACATCTGGGATACATACATGAGGCAAGACACCACTGAGACACAGCTCATGTGAAAGTTAGATTCCTTATAAATGTGGAAGGCAAAAATGTACATCCGTTTGGAAGGGGCCACATGGAAACTACATAATGATCTGACACAGCTGTTTTTCTCACAACTCAGAACATATTATTTTTTTATTCAGTGGAGCACGAGATGAAGTGGTTGGCTTGCATTTGAGGTCATGGGGAATCGTATGTGTTCTTGGTCACATGTGCTCCTCTGGGATGCTCACAACGGAGAACCGAACTTCCAACATTTACCTCCCATCTCACGCTCCCTCTGACGAATACTTAGTTCTATCACAGTGTCCCTTTCGAAAACACGCATGCATTTCAATGCAGGGATAGAGCAGGGAACAACTGGAGCATAATTCGGATTCCACATTTGCTCATGCTTGATTTCATCTGTGAAAAACACTAGGTTAACACAGAAAACTCCACGCAGCTGAAATGAGCTCCATAGAAATACACAAACACACACACAAGCACGCACCTCGAACGCTTGCATGCTACCCCAGTTCACAGCATGTGTTATGAGTCATACTCATCCACATCTGGTGCCACAACTTTCCATCCAATTTCGGATAACTCTCCATTTCTATCACTTTACAATAACTCCCAAGCTGCACCCCTTCTGATGCCCACTTCCCCAGAAAACGTCAAGGCGAAGTGCCATATGTATTGTGGCATTTATGTATTTTAATCATTTAACACATATAAAACTATGCCACTGTTTTTGTGTGTGTGCAGCATTTTGTGTCACTGATGAAGTTGCCCATAGTCCCATTCTCCCCATAAGCCCTGTGGCTTTTTTGTGTGATTTTTGCACAGTGCAGTGATTTTTAGGAACACAGATGTCATGTTATAGCAAAACTGATGGTATATGTTCTCACTAAGAGAAAGAGTAGGTGGAATCAAAACACCACTTGATTTTTTTTCTCTTTCTCTCATATCAGGTGACTCTACCACATTTCAGACTCTTCAAATTGCAGTCTTTAGGGGCAAACAATGAAAATGGTTGAGCAAGGGGTTTCAGCAAGGGAACACAGGAAGACCATCCACCTTCTTGTCATTAGGGAGGAGCCTGCTGATCTTGATGCAGCAGCTCTAATATAAACATTTTTTTTTTAAGAACTTTTTTTCCCCCCACCCCTCCGCGGCTCTCCCCCCTTGGTGTCCATACGTCTGTTCTCTATGTCTGTGTCTCAATTTCTGCCCTGCAAACTGGCTCATCTGTACCATTTTTCTAGGTTCCACATACCTGCATTAATATACGATATTTGTTTTTCTCTTTCTGACTTACTTTACTCTGTATGACAGTCTCTAGATCCATCCACGTCTCAACAAATGACTCAATTTAGTTCCTTTTGTGGCTGAGTGATATTCCATTGTATATATGTACCACATCTTCTTTATCCATTCGTCTGTGGATGGGCATTTAGGGGGCTTCCATGACCTGGATATGGTAAATAGTCCTGCAATGAACATTGGGGTGCATGTCTCTTTTTGAATTACAGTTTTCTCTGGGTATATGCCCAGTAGTGGGATTGCTGGGTCATATGGTAATTCTATTTTTAGTTTTTTAAGGAACCTCCATACTGTTCTCCATAGTGGCTGTATCAATTTACATTCCCACCAACAGTGCAAGAGGGTTCCCTTTCCTCCACACCCTCTCCAGCATTTGTTGTTTGTAGATTTTCTGATGACGCCCATTCTAACTGTGTGAGGTGATACCTCATTGTACTTTTGATTTGCATTTCTCTAATAATTAGTGATGTTGAGCAGCTTTTCATGTGCTTCTTGGCCATCTGCATGTCTTCTTTGGAGAAATGTCTATTTAGGTCTTCTGCCCATTTTTGGATTGGGTTGTTTGTTTCTTTAACATTGAGCTACGTGAGCTGTTTATATATTTTGGAGATTAATCCTTTGTCCGTTGATTCGTTTGCAAATATTTTCTCCCATTCTGACGGTTGTCTTTTCATCTTGTTTATGGTTTTCTTTGTTGTGCAAAAGCACTTAACTTTCATTAGGTCCCATTTGTTTATTTTTGTTTTTATTTCCATTACTCTAGGAGGTGGATCAAAAAAGCTCTTGCTGTGATTTATTTCAAAGAGTGTTCTTCCTATGTTTTCCTCTAAGAGTTTTATAGTGTCCGGTCTTACATTTAGGTCTCTAATCCATTTTGAGTTTATTTTTGTGTATGGTGTTAGGGAGTGTTCTAATTTCATTCTTTTACATGTAGCTGTCCAGTGTTCCCAGCACCACTTATTGAAGAGACTGTCTTTTCTCCATTGTATATTCTTGCCTCCTTTATCAAAGATAAGGTGACCATACGTGTGTGGGTTTACCTCTGGGCATTCTATCCTGTTCCATTGATCTATATTTCTGTTTTTGTGCCACTACCATACTGCCTTGATTACTGTACCTTTGTAGTATAGTCTGAAGACAGGGAGCCTCATTCCTCCAGCTCCATTTTTCTTTCTCTAGATTGCCTTGGCGATTCTGGTTCTTTTGTGTTTCCATACAAATTGTGAAATTTTTTGTTCTAGTTCTGTAAAAAATGCCTTTGGTAATTTGATAGGGATTGCATTGAATCTGTAGATTGCTTTGTGTAGTATAGTCATTTTCACAATATTGATTCTTCCAATCCAAGAACATGGTATATCTCTCCATCTTTTTGTATCATGTTTAATTTCTTTCATCAGTGTCTTATAGTTTTCTGCATACAGGTCTTTTGTCTTCCTAGGTAGATTTATTCCTATGTATTTTTATTCTTTTTGTTGCAATGGTATATGGGAGTGTTTCCTTAATTTCTCTTTCAGATTTTTCATCATTAGTGTATAGGAATGCAAGAGATTTCTGTGCATTAATTTTGTATCCTGCAACTTTACCAAATTCATTGATTACCTCTAGTAGTTTTCTGGTGGCATTTTTAGGATTCTCTATGTAGAGTATCATGTCATCTGCAAATAGTGACAGTTTTACTTCTTCTTTTCCAATTTGTATTGCTTTTATTTCTTTTTCTTCTCTGATTGCCGTGGCTAGGACTTCCAAAACTATGTTGAGTAATAGTGGTGAGAGTGGATATCCTCGGCTTGTTCCTGATCTTAGAGGAAATGCTTTCAGTTTTTCACCATTGAGAATGACGTTTGCTGTGGGTTTGTCGTATATGGCCTTTATTATGTTGAGGTAGGTTCCCTCTGTGCCCACTTTCTGGAGAGTTTTTATCATAAATGGTGTTGAATTTTGTCAAAAGCTTTGTCTGCATCTACTGAGATGATCGTATGGTTTTTATTCTTCAATTTGTTAATATGGTGTATCCCATTGATTGATTTGTGTATATTGAAGAATCCTTGCATCCCTGGGATAAATCCCACTTGATCATGGTGTATGCTCCTTTTAAAGTGCTGTTGGATTCTCTTTGCTAGCATTTTGTTGAGGGTTTTTGCATCTATATTCATCAGTGATATTGGTCTGTAATTTTCTTTTTTTGTAGTATCTTTGTCTGGTTTTGGTATCAGGGTGATGGTGGCCTCACAGAAAGAGTTTGGGAGTGTTCCTTCCTCCGCAATTGTTTTGGAAGAGTTTGAGAAGGATGGGTGTTAGCTCTTCTCTAAATGTTTGATAGAATCCACCTGTGAAGCCATCTGGTCCTGGACTTTTGTTTGTTGGAAGATTTTTAATCACAGTTTCAATTTCATTACTTGTGATTGGTCTGTTCATATTTTCTATTTCTTCCTGGTTCAGTCTTGGAAGATTATACCTTTCTAAGAATTTGTCCATTTCTTCCAGGTTGTCCATTTTATTGGCATAGAGTTGCTTATAGTAGTCTCTTAGGATGCTTTGTATTTCTCCGGTGTCTGTTGTAACTTCTCCTTTTTCATTTCTGATTTTATTGAATTGAGTCCTCTCCCTCTTTTTCTTGATGAGTCTGGCTAATGGTTTATCAATTTTGTTTATCTTCTCAAAGAACCAGCTTTTAGTTTTATTGATATTTGCTATAGTTTTCTTTGTTTCTATTTCATTTATTTCTTCTCTGATCTTTATGATTTCTTTCCTTCTGCTAACTTTGGGTTTTGTTTGTTCTTCTTTCTCTAGTTCCTTTAGGTGTAAGGTTAGATTGTTTATTTGAGATTTTTCTTGTTTCTTGAGGTAGGCTTGTATAGTTATAAACTTCCCCCTTAGAACTGCTTTTGCTGCATCCCTTAGGTTTTGGATCGTCGTGTTTTCATTGTCATTTGTCTCTAGGTATTTTTTGATTTCCTCTTTGATTTCTTCAGTGATCTCTTGGTTATTTAGTAACGTATTGTTTAGCCTCCATGTGTCTGTGTTTTTTACGTTTTTTTTCCCTGTAATTCATTTCTAATCTCATAGCGTTGTGGTCAGAAGAGATGCTTGACATGATTTCAATTTTCTTAAATTTACTGAGGCTTGATATGTGACCCAAGATGTGATCTACCCTGGAGAACGTTCTGTGCGCACCTGAGAAGAACGCGTAATCTGCTGTTTTTGGATGGAATGTCCTATAAATATCAATTAAATCTATCTGGTCTACTGTGTCATTTAAAGCTTCTGTTTCCTTATTTATTTTCATTTTGAATGATCTGTCCATTGGTGTAAGTGAGGTGTTAAAGTCCCCCACTATTATTGTGTTACTGTCGATTTCCTCTTTTATAGCTGTTAGCACTTGCCTTATGTATTGAGGTGCTCCTATGTTGGGTGCATATATATTTATAGTTGTTATATCTTCTTCTTGGGTTGATCCCTTGACCATTATGTAGTGTCCTTCCTTGTCTCTTGTAACATTCTTTATTTTAAAGTCTATTTTATCTGGTATGAGTACTGCTACTCCAGCTTTCTTTTGATTTCCATTTGCATGGAATATCTTTTTCCATCCCCTCACTTTCAGTCTGTATGTGTCCCTAGGTCTAAAGTGGGTCTCTTGTAGACAGCATATAGATGGGTCTTGTTTTTGTATCCATTCAGCAAGCCCGTGTCTTTTGGTTGGAGCACTTAATCCATTCACGTTTAAGGTAATTACTGATATGTATATTCCTATTAGCATTTTCTTAATTGTTTTGGGTTTGTTTTTGTAGGTCCTTTTCTTCTCTTGTGTTTCCCCACTTAGAGAAGTTCCTTTAGCATTTGTTGTAGAGCTGGTTTGGTGGTGCTGAATTCTCCTAGCTTTTGCTTGTCTGTAAAGCTCTTGATTTCTCCATCAAATCTAAATGAGATCCTTGCCGGGTAGAGTAATCTTGGTTGTAGGTTCTTCCCTTTCATCACTTTAAGTATATCATGCCACTCCCTTCTGGCTTGCAGAGTTTCTGCTGAGAAATCAGCTGTTAACCTTATGGGAGTTCCCTTGTATGTTATTTGTCATTTTTCCCTTGCTGCTTTCAATAATTTTTCTTTCTCTTTAATTTTTGCCACTTTGATTACTATGTGTCTCGGCGTGTTTCTCCTTGGGTTTATCCTGTATGGGACTCTCTGCGCTTCCTGGACTTGGGTGGCTCTTTCCTTTCCCATGTTAGGGAAGCTTTTGACTATAATCTCTTCAAATATTTTCTCGGGTCCTTTCTCTCTCTCTTCTCCTTCTGGGAACCCTATAATGTGAATGTTGTTGCGTTTAATGTTGTCCCAGAGGTCTCTTAGGCTGTCTTCATTTCTTTTCATTCTTTTTTCTTTAGTCTGTTCCGCAGCAGTGAATTCCACCATTCTGTCTTCCAGGTCACCTACCTGTTCTTCTGCCTCAGTTATTCTGCTACTGATTCCTTCTAGTGTAGTTTTCATTTCAGTTATTGTATTGTTCATCTCTGTTTGCTTGTTCTTTAATTCTTCTAAGTCTTTGTTAAACATTTCTTGCATCTTCTCGATCTTTGCCTCCACTCTTTTTCCGAGGTCCTGGATCATCTTCACTATCATTATTCTGAATTCTTTTTCTGGAAGGTTGCCTATCTCCACTTCATTTAGTTGTTTTTCTGGGGTTTTATCTTGTTCCTTCATCTGGTACATAGCCCTCTGCCTTTTCATCTTGTCTATCTTTCTGTGAATGTGGTTTTTGTTCCACAGCCTGCAGGATTGTAGTTCTTGTTTATTCTGCTGTCTGCCCTCTCAACACTGTATTTTTAGATCTTTCTATGTTCTTCTGGCTGGTCTTTTTCAGCTTCCAATCCCTGTCAAAATTCCTCAAGCTGTGGTTGTAATACTCCAATCTCTGCCTTTCTGGTCACATCGCCTCCTCCCCGTGTCTTATCTTCTGTCTGTCTTCTCCTTTGTGTATCTCTTATCTAATATAAATATATTGTATTTATCTTTCCAGAAATATTAGGTAGCCTCATGCTCTTTCACTGTCTTTCAACATCAAGGTGTTCCCTGAGATAACAGAAACAATTTGGCTTCCCCTCAAATGGTGTCCTCACAGAAGCTCGCTGCCAGCAACACTTAACATCTTCATTTGTATTTTCCAAGTGGTGCCATCTCTGGGTCTGGCCACGCCCATCAACCCATGCTGTTTGTCCAAGGTCAGACACCCTGAACTACAGCTATAGTTTATGGCTGTGCTCAAGAGTGTTTGCACAGTCCAGAACATAAGTTATGCATTTTTGTTCTAGCCTTGATAACTTTCTGACAGGTAGCTGTGGCTAAAGGTGTTGGCAGAGTATAAATTTGTTGTGCTAGCAAGCATCCCATACAGGAAAAAAAAATGTACACTGAGTCCCCAAGTCTCCACTGACAGATGGTTTTACTTCTTCGCTGGTTTTCACAGATTAAACCCATCCATCCGACATCCCTCCTCCCAAAAGTTTGAAATGCACAGTGCCATGTGAATATGTAGACGAATTAAATGATCTCCATCAGGTGAGTATTATTTAGTTAATTCAAATCCATTATATTATTACAGAGATTAAAGACCTTTTGGTCCAATGTGCTAGAAAAGCAATAAATCTGAATTAAATCTACCATTTTAGTCACTCAGGATTAGACCTTTTGGTGATGTGATCCATTAACGTGCTTTAAATCTATTGATTCATTCTAGAAAGACACAATTTAAGCTCAGAAGTCACAAAATGAACTTTCCATTAAGTTTGGGAGACTCTGGTCACAGCTCATTTGACTTTTATGAACTAGAAAATGTGATGTAGACCACAATGGCATTCTATTAGGGGAAATCATGCATTTAACCATGTAGCAAAATACTGTAGTCAATTATGTGAACACACACCTATTTTACACATGGCTGGTTCTCTGACTTTAAATTATTAAGGATGTACATTTAGCTTGTTTTAAGGACTATTTACTCCCAAGGAAGAGATCCATGATAAAACTTTGTTCAAAACAGTAAATGAATATTTTTCAGTTATATTAAATTTTTTCAATAAGAAACTGGAATTGAGCACAGAAACTTTTGTTGTATTTACTTCTTTGCCTCAGAAGAGAAAACACGTGATCTATTTGCTTTTTATAAGTGAAAAAATAAATTCTATCAAGGAGAGAAGAAAAAACTCAATCAGAAGCAGATTTTGATATTCATCTGCCAGCCTGGAAAACATAATGATAGTGTAAAAAGAAAAAAAAAAAAGTGACAATGGAGAGGGGGGAGAAAAACCTATTTAGACAAGGTTTAGTTTCCCTTTTTTAGAGTTCATCTTGATGGTGTACTCTATAAACATCATTTTCTCTCAATATAATTTTGTTTATATTAGTATTATACTTAAGCCAGACTATATTAATACCAGGCTCATTATTATTCTATATTTCAGCAAGGGTATACTTTAGTTCCAAATGTAATTCAACTCAGTTCTTCCTTGAATCCATCATCACCAATTTTTAACTATTACACTTTTCTCCCAAGTTCATAGTCATAAAACTCTTACTATTCAAAAGCCTAAAATGTTAGAAATGATCTCATCCAAATCCCCCATTTTCTGAAGATAAATCCCACAGGGGTTAACGGACATGCTCAAGGTCACACAGTTCCACAAAGTCAACCCACTACAAAAGCATTTACTGTCCTCTATTTCAACCTCTTAAAAAGAGGCTCCCTATTTATTTTTTCAAACAAGATCTCTCCTGGGCTTCATTCATAAAGGCATAGACAAAACTTTTAATATCCTGAACAGGTTTGGAGATTGTTCCTAACTACAAATTCCTCCCTTGACTCTATCTTGTCGTCAAGTCTCGATAATTCTTCTTCTTATCTACTCAAATTAGTTTTTTCCCCCTTCTGTGGAGTTCACGTCCTTGTCTTGGTTCTCCCCCTGAACATCTGTCTGAAGCCCCTGAAAATCAGGGCTGTAGTTTCTTGTCCCACACATCATCCAGCATCAAGCAAACAGGTTGATCCTGCTTCTCTACTTCTCCAGTTTCTGGTGTTTATCTCTGCAGGACATAGAGAGGCCAGGTCAAGTTCAAGAAATCATAGAGAAGTTAATTGATAGGAACTGGTAATGAACTGTGCTCAGGTCCGGCAGGGATGAAGGGTAAACAGTGCTGGCTCGCAGATCTCCAGCATGGGTGAGTGGAATGCATGTGTGATTTGACAAGATGGAGGAGCCAGGACAGACTGGGGTGCAGCTGGCTGAGGGGGAGAGTTTTGATTTCAGTTTCAGACATAATGAATGAAAGGCATCCATGGGCAATTCAGGGTCAGGGGGCAACTGGAGATATGTATGAAGAAATATGAGGCTCAAGTTCAGAAGAAACATTTGGTGCTAGAAATATTGATAATATTTGGGTGGGGGGGGGGCGCATAAAGATATACTTGGAGCTTAAAAAGCAAAGATTGAAGGAGGTCACCCAGAGAGAGAGTGTGGAGTCAGAAGAAATGAGACCATGGATACTGTTCACGTCTTTAAACATGTATGCATTTAATCGACACTATTTCAGAAGCTCCCAATATAAAGTTCTATATTTGTGCTTCAATCATTGACCAGGTGTATGTTTATAACCAATGGATTTAACTTATACCTGGGTAGAGTAAATATAATTTTTTCTTCTCTTTTACTCTACTCCAAAACACACAGTTCCAAAGAAAGCACAAGGTAGATGCTTTAAAAATGCTGTTGGATGGTATTAAACATCATTTCGGCTTTTGGAATCCAGTCTAGGCAGTAAAGAGAGATGACCTCAATGCAGAAAATGCAATAAAAGACAGCACGGGGTAGGAAATCAATGTCTCCATTTGTAAAGAGAGAGAAAAAAAAGGATGAACCACACATTATTAGCATGATATATAAGCTCTGCACAGCCCCATTTATATCACTTGTATTAAGGATAAATTGCCTGAATAAATTCTATTATTCTCAGAAATAGCACAAATAACAAGCTGACAGCATCAGGAAAAAAAAAATGAAAATAATAACGTTGATATTGCTAGAATTGTATGTTATTTCTCCATTTCCAGTTTCATGGATCTAGTTAGGCAATAATTCAAATTTGGAGGTGGGTTCAGTTTTTAAAGTCACATTCATGTATCCAAATTGAAATCTTCCAGAATGAGAAACTAATTATTTGTTATTAATAAAATCCTGGACTTATTGTCTACTGTGTTCCATGTAACATGTTAAATGCTTTGCATAAATTGTTTGAATCACCTACCCCCCAAAAAATGGAAAGATGGTATTCTTATGACTATTTTATAGACTATGAAACTGAGGCTACATTAGGTCACTTAAACTAACACAGCCAGTAACCTGGAAGAGGTAAAATTGTAACACATAATTTCCTCTAATGACTGGCAATGAAGTATGAACTTTGGAATCCTGGGCTTAAATCCCTGATGGCTTTGTTAACTTAAATGGCTTAATCAAGGCTTTTGAGCCTTGGTTTCCTTATCTGAAGAAGGGGACAGTGATGCCTTCTTCAGAGAGCTGTTTGAAGCATTAAGTGAGAATGTACGCAAAGCGCTTAATTCAGTGCCAACTAAGTGCTCAATAAATGGTAGCTGATGGTTGCGAGAAAACAGATAGAAGAACAGGAGACAGAGGTCACAACTTTGGAGGTAACTTCGTTTCGGCAAAAACAAAGGAAGAGGAGGCACTGAAAAAGGCCAAAACAACAACAACAATAACAAAACAAAAAAACACAAACCCCACAAAACTAGGCAAAGAGGTGGGAAATCCACCAGGAGAATCGATGGAGGACAGAGCTTCAAGAAGGAAGGAAGGATATGCAATGTCAAACCTCATCAGGAGGATAAAAAACTAAAAGACCCAAACTGCCCAAGGGAATGGGTAGTTTTCATGTAAGAGTCATGGTCCATCTCAGACGGTGGTTGGTTAAGGGCTAAATACAATTTAAAAGGTTTAACACTTACTATGTGCCCAAGTCACCACTAAATGCTTCACCTGCCTTTTTGTGTTTATTCTTCATTTCTTGAAGTAGACCCTATTACAACTTGCTTTGCAAATGATGAGACCGAGGCTCTCTGGGTGAAGAGACTTGTTCTAGGTCACCCAGCCGGTCAATGGTGATGTCCACGTGCCCTCCTAATCTTAGGTACCTCCTCTTCCTAAAGCTTATTTCCTATTATCCTTCTCAACGAAACCTTTTTTTTTAACATCTTTATTGGAGTATAATTGCTTCACAATGGTGTGTTAGTTTCTGCTTTAAAACAAAGTGAATCAGCTATACATATACATATATCCACATATCTCCTCCCTCTTGCATCTCCCTCCCACCCTCCCTATCCCATCCCTCTAGGTGGTCACAAAGCACCAAGCTGATCTCCCTGTGCTATGCGGCTGCTTCCCACTAGCTACCTACTTTATATTTGGTAGTATATGTAAGTCCATGCCACTCCCTCACTTCGTCCCAGCTTACCCTTCCCCCTCCCTGTGTCCTCAAGTCCATTCTCTACGTCTGTGTCTTTATTCCTGTCCTGCAACTATGTTCTTCAGAACCTTTTTTTTTTTAGATTCCATATATATGTGTTAGCATACGGTATTTATTTTTCTCTTTCTGACTTACTTCACTCTGTATGACAGTCTCTAGGTCTATCCACCTCACTACAAATAACTCAATTTCATTTCTTTTTATGGCTGAGTAATATTCCATTGTATATATGTGCCAATTCTTCTTTATCCATTCATCTGTCGATGGACACTTAGGTTGCTTCCATGTCCAGGTTACTGTAAATAGAGCTTCAATGAACATTGTGGTACATGACTCTTTTTGAATTATGGTTTTCTCAGGGTATATGTCCAGCAGTGGGATTGCTGGGTCGTATGGAGTTCTATTTTTAGTTTTTTAAGGAACCTCCATACTGTTCTCCGTAGCGGCTGTATCAATTTACATTCCCACCAACAGTGCAAGAAGCTTCCCTTTTCTCCACACCCTCTCCAGCATTTATTGTTTGTAGATTTTTTGGTGATGGCCATTCTGACTGGTGTGAGGTGATACCTCGTTGTAGTTTTGATTTGCATTTCTCTAATGATTGGTGATGTTGAGCATCCTTTCATGTGTTTGTTGGCAATCTGTATATCTTCTTTGGAGAAATGTCTATTTAGGTCTTCTGCCCATTTCTGGATTGGGTTGTTTGTTTTTTTGATATTGAAATCTCTTTAAAAAAAAAAAAAAAAAAAAAAAGAGTATGGACGTTGTGCTCTGTCAAAATTCTCAACTCCCAGGAAGAGAGAAACTGATTGGCCAGCGCCATTCATGTCTTTCCTCAATCTAGTCAGCTATTGCCAGAGAGCAGATCTTTGATCTACTGGGAGATCCACTGAAGCCTTGGATGAGGTTTTCTAAGAAGAGGTGAAAAGGTGGGGTGGACATACTGCTTCACCAACAGGATTCATCAGCACCGAAATCACTAAACCCATTAGAGAGTTAGAGATGAACCTTAAGGGGGTAAATTTTTTTAAATGGCTTTAATTGTACATCTCCTCATGGAACAAAGATAAACATTCCAAATATTTCATAGCCATCAATGAATGGAACTTTTCCTGGTTACTAGTTCCAATGCCTGAATTCAGGTAGGATATACTGTTCAAAGACTGCTTTTCTCTCGTGAATATTAGCTTTGATCCTGCATCTTATGAGATGGAGTCCAATGAAAATGCTTTCTATTAGTGATTATTAAACAATGTTCAGATTAACATACACACATTACTATATATAAAATAGATTAACAACAAAGGACTTACTGTATAGACAGGGAACTATATTCAAAATCTTGTAGTAACCTATAATGGAAAAGAATCTGAAAAAGAATATGTGTGTGTATGTGTATAACTGCATCAGTCTGCTGTACACCTAAAACTAACACTACCTTGTAAATTAACTATACTTCAATTTTTAAAATGTTTAAAAAAAAACAATGTTCACTGAAAGATCTTAATGCATCAGACCTTGTGCTAAACACTTCATTGGTATAATCTAATTTAATCTTTCCAGCAACCTTACAAGATAGGTATTATTATCACTCCTGATTTATATATGAAAAAACAGACACAGGAAGTCTATAGTATATATCCGGAGTCACCAAGTTAGTTCGTGGTTGAGTCAAGATATGAATTTGGGGGGTCTCCCACAGCATGCCTCTGTAATTTGGGTACCAGACCATTTCTGCTATTATGAGAAGATGTGTAATGACAGTCCTCATTAAAGATACCAGTTAATGGATGGGTAAAATCGTGAGCGAGCATGTGTGTCTGTGAGAGCGAGAAGGAGAGGAAGAGGGAGGGGAGGGAAGGGAAGAAAAAAGAAGGGAAGGGAAGGGAAAGAGAGGGAGAGGCCAAAGGAGGGAGAGAAGGAAGAAGAAATGAAGCAGAAGGAAGGGCTGAAATAAAGACAGGAAAGAGAGCTGAAACTAGAACTAAGAATGACATTACTCATCTTACCAGTTGTTTCTCTAGAAGACAAAATGTCAAGCCCACCTCCACCCCACTTATTAGTCAGCTACTAACACCAATCTGATGTGACATGGGTAAGAGGACAAACATCCCGCGGTTAATAGAGTAGAATGTCTTCCCAACACCCAAAGATGGGTCCTGAGAAGTATTCTGGGAAAATCTCACTGTACTAAATAGCACTGACAACTTCTCACCTAAACTGCAGTGAGGAAGAAAACATAGCGACTTAATAGTGATTGATGTGGGCAGGAGGCAATGCTGAATTGTTCAGGGCTGAAAAACAAGCCCAGAATTAACCTAAATGGTACCATCTCATGCTTCCTTCCTCAATCCACTGGATGCTGTTTAAGGCGATTTTGTCCCAAGAAACCCATACAGAATTCCAAGTCTGAGACGAATTCCTTCGTCACTACATCAGCTAAATGGTGGCTTCGTTACAAAACATGATTCTTCCCTCCCAAAATCATGTTTCTGTTAGGACGTTATACATTCTAGTAGAAAATTCTCAGAGCCAAGAATCACGATACCTGCCTACCAGGTAAAGCTCTGTGGTAGATTTCCATAACAATTTCCTTACATCATTAAAACTCTCTGGCGTGAGTTTCCACTTTGTTAAAATAAACGGAAACCTCTTTAAAAACTCTAAAGCACGGTAAAAGGTATCAGAAATTGCATTTCGGACCATGTAAAATAGTATAGGTTATTCTTGTTCTCTTAACCTCATTTTCAGCAACCAAGTATTTTCTATACAATATTAGCTTTTCTTTCTATCCAGGAAAGCATGTATTAAGTGGTACACCCATAACTTTAAAAATAAATGGCAACTGTAAAGTGAGGCATGGTTAATATCTTCTACCATGATACGTTTCCTGCGATGCAGTGCCACGTGCCACCTCTAAATTCTCAAGAGCGACTCAAAGCCAAAATCTGGCCTCATTTGCCAGTGAAAGTAAATGTCATCCCTCTCTCTTCTCCGGCAGTGATTTCTACTTCAATAGAAAACTTGAAACAGTAGGTTATCATAATTGCAGGCACCATGGTGGCAGGAGCACAATGTTAACAGCCAATTAATAGAATATTTTCAGGTAAGACACAGCTGGAAAATCCTGCTCTAGCCCGATAGCCACGTTCACCAATGGAGGTGACTCCAGCTTAACTTGTGCTTGTAGCAGATGAGAAAACACAGGCACATTATTCAATCCAACCAAGCTGTCCGTTTAGAAGATGCTTCAGGACTGATTAATGACAGAAAGTAAAGAGGAACTGCTCAGACCTTGGCAGCCAAGGTCAAATGCACAAGCAGACAGAACCGGGAGAGCCAGGGATGTTGCCCGATCTGGATTTCTTCGGCTGCCGGCCTCAAGTTTTGGCTGGAGCCACCGGCGTGTTGTCATTCCCCCTCCCTTCCAGGGGTACCACACACAAGATGGAGAGGCATATGGTGCCTTCTCCCGACTCAGCATAAATGTGGGCTCTAATTTAAGCTTTAAACCTTTTAGAATCCTTCGCCAGCAAGATAAAATATATAAGCCATGATATTCTGAGCACCATATTTTGTGCAATATGCCTTGTAGCACGTGTTTCAATAAGTTTGAGGGTAGGGCCAACAGCAACTAAGTCAAGCCACATCTTTAATAGGGGAAATTGACAGGTGTGTGTTCCCCAAAAGCAAAATGTTAGGCAAATAATAATAACAATACCATCGACCATTCATCGAGGGCTTGTATGTTACAGGCATAGTGCTAACAGCTTTATATAGATTTTCTCATTTAAACTTCATAGCAACATTATGGGGTAGATCTTTTTATCATCCTAATTTTCTGAAAGAAGCAACAAAGTCTTAGAAAATTAAATCATTTGCTCCAAGTCATCTGGTTAGTTGCATGAAGCCAGGATTCAAACATAGGCAATAGGACTCCAAAACCTACCCACCTAACACTACAGTATAGTGCTGGTATTACAGATACTATACAGTATAGTATCTGCACTGTATACTGAACATTACTTTTCAGTATTGATTTGGATATGTCAATTTTGTACAATCAAGATGACACATCAAAGCAAAGTGGACTCATTCAACTGACTGCCCTTCGTTTATTCATTTATTCATAACACTTACTGAACATCTACAGAATTTGAAGCACAGGAGAATGTCTAGAGAACTTCACAAATACATATTCCAGGGCTGAGGTGTAAAGAAAAACCAGATCCATGAAGTAGACTTGCTGTTATAGCTTTCACTCCCTCCTTTGAATTTGAGCAAAAAATTAATAAACGTACACATACACATATACTTATATACATATATCAACTCACAAAACATTTCTCTTTTTCATTTCACAGAAGAAAAAGGAACATGCTATATCAGTTTTTTGGGGGGGAAATGTACAAACTCTAGGAGTGAGATTTTCTTAACCTTAACCACAAATGGAGAGATAAAATCCTGGGGAACAGGTGAATTAAGCCCCCAAGGAAATGCAACAAGCTCTTCTGGACCCACTTCCATCCGTACCAGGCAATGGTTTAAAATGACCCCAGCCATTCGAGCAAGTAGGACAGCCATATCCCTGCGCTTTGAGTGCTCTGATACCTAGGCTGTCTCCCAAGCGTTCGGCAAGCCTGATGGGTGCAGGTAGATTGATGGCCCCAGAGTCCTGGATGTGAGGTCAGAAGAACCACCGGCGCTGCCCGCATCGCCCTGCTTCCCTAATCCCTCTCCTTCAGGGCCCAAGCGTGCCCTTCTGCCAGAGAGGAGAGCAGGGACTATTTGGAAGTGGTTGAGAGAATCTACTATGCTAACTGCACATTTCCCTGTGGGCAATTCAAAAATAAATAAACAATGGAGGGACACAGAGAGAGCACACACGCAAGCAGGAATCTTCCAAGGGTGTTTTTTCTACATGGGCATCAGGCAATTGGGGGAGACGATTATTAAGCTCTCACCTCAAAGAAGATGTGGTACATATATACAATGGAATACCACTCAGCCATAGAAAAGAATGAAATAATGCCATTTGCAGCAACATGGATGCAACTAGAGATTGTCATACTAAGTGAAGTTAAGTCAGACAGAGAAAGACAAATATCATATGATGTCACTTATATGTGGAATCTAAAATATGGCACAAATGAACCTATGACACAGAAACAGACTCATAGACATCGAGAACAGCCTTGTGGTTGCCAAGTGGGTGGCGGGGGAGAGGGATAGGCTGGGAGTTTGGGGTTGGTAGATGCAAACTCTTAACATTTAGAATGGATCAACAACAAGGTCCTACTGTATAGCACAGGGAACTATATTCAATATCCTGTGATAAACCATAATGGAAAAGAATATAAAAAAGAATGTATTTATGTGTATAAGTGAGTCACTTTGCTGTACAGCAGAGATTGGTACAACACTGTAAATCAACTATACTTCAATAAAAAAGAATAAAAATTAAAAAAAAAGAACTCACATTCCTAAACCCCACAGCAGACTCAGGGCCAGAACAATGAGATCCCAGGGGCCTGAGAATACATACACATTTTAGCACATGGAAAAGGTGATTTGTTTGCATGTGAAAATAAGAGCATACGTGGCTGTGCATAGCGCTTCTGAAAGGGCTACATCACAATTAATCTGAGAAACCACTGAAGAGTTTCCTGTAGCCGGTGTAGCAGGCAACTCTGCATCAACTACGGAGAAATTTATTTTGAGTTGGCAAACCAGCCTGTGAGACACTGTTCCAATGCAGTTTCCTGATGCAGACGAGAGAGAGCCCCATTTCCAGTCTCTTTGTAGGCACCGTACTATCAGCTTCATCCTGAATGCTTGTTATATTTGGCTTTATAACATTTGCTATGAAAGCATTCATTATAATACCCATCTGACAGCTGCTGGTAAACAAAACAATTGCATGACAACAGATGGAAAATGGAACAATTCTGTGGTGTAGAATGTCACAGGTAGTTTTTGGAGGTCATCTAAAACCACGTACAACGTGGAAGACTCAGTATCTGTGCCAAGGTCCATAGTAGGTTAGATAAATAAAGGTGTTTGAATATTTCAGAATTGACTAGCTTCATGTTGCATGGTGCTTGAGGTCTCATTTGGTCTTGGTTCACCAAATTTCCCCCTAATCTCTTTTATTTCAGATCCCTTAGTAAGAGAAAATCAAATTGCTCTTTTAGCCCAAAACGTTTGGTAACACAAAATTAATATATTTGGCTAAAAATGAACTTGATATACTTCAAGTCTCAGCATCAGGAAAGTTTGCAACAATTTTATTTGCATTTAAAGATAAGAATGATGAGGCACACCATAATACTATGTTCCTTATATATATATTTTTTTTCCTCCACTTCATGCAGTGTGATCTTATTACTTCCAAGATTTCTTCGTTCACAGCTTTATAGTTTTTAATTTAGTTACTGAAGTTGATAGCACTTGGGTAGCCCAAAAACAAGGAGTTAGCAGAAAATACAAGCAGGGACAAAATATATTGATCTCTATTTTGTTTTCTTCACAGCTGAAGGTTGCTGGGATCATACATCTCTTTTCTTTGTCTGAAATAGACCATAATGTCAAGGAAGGAATTGACAGCCAGGTTTATAAAGACTGTATTTTGTGTTTTGCCATCTTTTGATGAAACAAAATCGGTAGTGGCAGATACATTTCTTCTCAAACCTTTCATTGTTTCTTGGTCTTGAGGAGTAAAAACTTTAATTCTCATGGTAGAAAATTAGACAAATAGAGGGATGCATAAAAATAAACCACTCACAGTCTGCCTCCTTGAGATAACCACTGTTGATGTTTTGGTGTATTTCATTCCAGATATGCATGCGTGTGTGTGTGTGTGTGTGTGTGTGTGTGTGTGTGTGTGTGTGTGTGTGTGTGTGTGTGTGTGTGTGTGTGTGTGTGTGTGTATGGGAAAAATATATATATATATATATTTCAGGCATATGTGTGTTGCAAGCTTTTTTATGGCATAATGAGAATAGTTCAGATTAAACACACACACACACACACGCACGCACGTAAAACCCTTAATATTAGTAACATTCTAAGAGGTACCAGGTCCAGACAGAAAAGCCCTCTTCACCCGTGGTGGGGGCCTGTTTGTTAACACGATCCTAGACTTCCCCGCCTATGCCCGCCTTCCACTATTGTTCACTTTGTCAGTATACCCAAGCAGTCCCCAAACAAGGTATATCTTGCCTCCTAAATATGAATTAAACACATCTATTCTCTCCATTCACACTGGTACCACCTGTGTTCAGGTTTCTAGCCTGGATTAATAGAAACATCTCCTAACTGATATACTCAGCTCCCGGGATTTGGTCCCCTTCAATCTGTTTTCCACAAAGCAACCAGAGGAACCTTCTAAATGCATGTGGGATCACATTTTCCCTTCGTTTGCAGTTATCCCTAAGGTTCCCACCATGTAAGGTGGCTGGGAAGATGCCGGGCAGTCCAACTCCTGCCTTCCCGTTCCAGTCTTTCACCCCTTTCACATCCACACCGGGCTCACATCTGGGTCGTCGCTCTCATCTTAGGCTAAACCATCATTCCTCTACTCCTTCCCTCCTCTCATTGCCTAAACCAACCCTTCTCTCTACTAAAACTCCTTCATGCATCTGAAGTTACTTCCTCAAGGATGCAGAACGCTTTCCTTGACCTCCTACTGGTAGCCCCACGGCATCTTACATTTCCCCCACCAAAGCACTTAGGGTGAAGCATGAGAATGGCTTTTTAATTGTGAATTGATCCTAAAGGTGTTTCTCTGGTGTACCAATGCATCCCCTCTACGTGATCCGTAATAACCGATGCTCAATAACATGCCAAATGGATATTAAATCAATATAGTTCACCTGTAACACGTAATAGATGAGGAAGCAGAACTGCAAAAACATCCAATGACGTGTCAGGATCTTGAATCATGACAGCATTAGACTGAGGACTAGGTTGTCCGAATTCAGGGCTGCTGCACACCTGTGCTACCCCACCTTCATTGGGGGTATTCTGCTGTAACCTAATATCAAGTGCTTGGAAGATGGATCTATTCCTGTATCTCATTCTCCATCAGCACCAACCAAACAGTGCCACATTCGCTGCTCCCATCCTCTGGATCAGGTCAGCATCACCTCCAGACACAGCCATCGCCATGGCAGCTTCCATCATGGTTCCCGACTTCAGTGTCTCCTCACACTGATCTGTCCAAATATAGCCCAGGACCTGGTAGGCACCAAGCCCATCTCTCCATCTCTCTGCTTTCAATGTGAAACTAGAGGCAAGTTCCAGTTCTGCTCCTGGACCTCAAGTCCCCTACTCACTCCCCCCTCCCACCATAATCATCTCTGTTCTCAGCATCTCTTTGTGCAGTCCTCTTCTCAACCCAGCAAATATCGTTATAGACCCTCATGGACAATGTCTTTGTTCTGGCATCCATGTCTCTGCATGTAACAGCCCCTGCATGCAGGCTTCCTTCTAGACTTCTCTTCGACAATTTACACCCTCTGCATCTTCAAACTCAGTCCAAATTCCCTTGTGTAGAAAAATCATTCCATAACATCACACTCTAACCCCGAGCCATCACTTGATCGATTCTTTGAATGAATTAATCTATAAATGAGTGGATTTTTGACCTACCATGATGAACCGATAAACTAGAAAAAGCATTTCACCACATTTGATTTCTAAGGCATTGCTCTGTCCTGTCTACAAGATCTCAGCCAAAATGAGTGCATATAAAGACACAGTCACGCCAGAACAAATATTTTTCAAGTCCTCTGGGAGACCCTCCCCCTTCCACTGCAAGTAACAAATACCCAAGGAAGACAGAGAAATAATAATGCCAGAGCAATACAAGATCGACTTTAAGTCACAGCTTCTTAGGCCAGAAAGAAGATGTGGGTCTGCCTGTCCGTGGCTCTAAGGAGCATAGCACATCCCGCCATCCTTCTCTGAAAGGTACCTGCCTGCCCTATTCTTTAGGATGTTAAGGAAAGAATCTCTTCCTGACTCCTACTCTCATATTCAGCAGCCAGGCCATTATCATACATTTTCAGAAGATCCAGTGATTTCTATAACACTATACTGTTTTTAGAAAACAAAGCAGCAAGTCCACAGTCTTTATACACACTTTATTTCTTACCAGAAAATAGACATGAACAATTTAAACCCATACACTTATCGGGGTGAGATATTGTATTCTATTTACTGAATTATGAGGGATTTTTTAAGCGTTCGGTGTAAACTGGCAATTGAGCTGATCTTCCTCCAATGCCCTGTCTGCAGACACTATGCTATTTTGTCGTCGAGAACTAGGATGGGGTAAGCAAGAGGCAGGCTGGGGACACGAAAGTGAGGCTGTGGCTTGAGCTCTGCTCTTGAATACTCAAGTGGCCGTAACCTCTCTGAACTTCAGCTTCTTCACTGTTAAATGGAGGTAATCAGCTTACTGTCAGTACTGAACGCCTTGTGACAGGATAAGTTCACCCAGAAGGTGGGCAGGAGGGAAGCCTCACTGGAAGGAAGTCAAGAGAGAATGGAATGAGAAAAAATGATAGCAAATATAGACACATTTTATTTTGGAGTTCTGTGCAAAGGAGATCAGAGAAACTGGGTGGCAGATGGAGGGGAAGTGGAGTCACAGGAGATTTTTTGTGTTGCATATATTATGGCATGTGCACATGGGGATGGGTGTGATCTTGTTCTGTCTAAAGGTGTCAAATACAGTCTATAAGATGGAGAGTCCTAAATTTCTATCCCTATCCCAAACTTCTTCTTTGTCCTCCAGACTCAAAGAACCAACTGTGTCCTTGACATCTCTACTTGGAAATCCAATAGGCAACTTATGCTGAATATGTTCAAAAATGAACTCCCAATACCTCCCCCTTCAACTCCCTCTCCCTCCCTCCCTCCCTCCCTCTTTGGAAATCTGCTCATCTTGCAATCCATCTTGGAAATAGTCCTTCCACTTTTGAAATGCTGAGCCTAAAATAACCGCAGGAGCCATTGATTCCTCTCTCTTTGGCATAGCCTAGTGCACTCACTACCTAAGTATACTGTCTCTGCTTGTGAAACATATCCAACCTCCAACCAGTTCTCATACCTGTATTGCTACCACCCTGGTCATCTCTCACCTGGATGGTTGTAATGCCCCCTAACCCCCACGCTGGGCTCCCTGCTTGCGTCTTGTCCCACATCTATTCTCCACCCAATAGCAAGAGGATAACTTTTAAAATGTGCATCATGTCACACTGTCCCTCTCCTCAGCATCCTCCAGTGACTTCTGGTCTCGCTCCAAGCAAAATCCCAAGTCTATCCCACGACCTTCAAAGCCCTGCATGATCTAACCCCCTGCTAACTCTCTGATTAGGACCACTCCTGTCTCTCTCATTCCCGCCACTCCAGCCACACTGACCTCCTTGCTGTGAACATGACAAGCAATATCCAGCCAAGTGTCTTTGCACTGGCTGTTCCTTCTGTCTGTTCCACCCAGATATCCACGTGGAACTCTTCCTCATTCCCTCCAGATTTCTACTCAACTGTCACATATCAGAGACGCATTCTCAGACACACACCTCCATACAAAATAGCATCCTTCACCCAATCCACCACATCCTATTCTCCTTACCTTGCTTTATTTTTCTTCATGGCAATGGCACCATATGTCATTTCTTTTTTATGTATGCCTGTGCCCCCTACACCCCACCCCCATCTCTAACAGAACATAAGTTTCTTGAGAGAAAGAACTTTGTTTTTCATTTTTGTTTTGGCTTTTGTTTTTTGACATTACATCTTTATTTTCTAAAAGATTGCCAGGACTTTAGTAATTGGTCAAAAATATTTGTCAATGAATTTATATATATATATATATATATATATATGTATATGTATATATATATATATATATCTCACGTGACATCGCTGCGTTTCCTTTCTTCCTCCATCCCTCACTAATAAACTAGTATAAACAAATTTCAATGAAATATTACATTACATGGTTAATAAAATGTCATTAAGAGGTTCATTCAAATCTCCCTGGTGGCATGAAGGCCCTGCCTGGGTGAGGCAGGCTATGAGCCCTGGCAGCTTTGAGGTCATGGTCAAAAAGGGCTCACTTGATTTGGAGTGGAGGGCGATGACTAGATTCATCTAGCAGCACCACTGGGAGAAGTGAGATTCTCAGTGGCGGGAAACTGGGAAGAGCCAGGGGCTTTCCTGGCCCGAAGCGGTGGCTGGGGCGAGCACATTCCAAACTGTGACTGTGTACATGTTCGCCAAAGACTGGAGAGGGTTCAAGTTAGTCACATGTTCCTGATTGATGCTAAGGCAGTGTGCAGAAGAGGTGATGCAGAAGGGACCAGCAGAATGTAAATACCTGGGAAGGCTTAAAAATGGCCTGAATGCTGGATACACTTTCCTTGATTCACACAGACCCATCAACAGAGGACAAGAGCCTTCTTACTGCTCGTGTAGGTGTGCGAACACAGCCTTAGTTCAATTTTTCACTGGCCATTCAGCTGCACGGATAATAGAGAAAGCCCTTCGAAACCGAGGTTAAAAACAAAAGAAGCAGAACAACAAGAAGAACTGAACGAAGACATCAGTAGCCACCTACCTTGGGGGAACAGATTTCACAGCTTTAGTCCAGGCAAGTTTATAAACAAAAAGCAAAGAACAAAATAAGCAACAATAATAACTATCTGGAAAAAATCAGAATCCAGAGTTGCTATGATGTTATCTAATGATCTACTTTTCAACAAATAATAATGAGACATGCAAAAAAAAAAAAAAAAAACACAAGAAATTGTGACCAATACTCAGGAAAAAGCAGTCAATAGATACCATCTGTCAACAGATGTTGGATTGTTGGATTTAGCAGGCAAAGACTTCAAAACATTATTATAAGTATGTTCAAAGAACTAAAGGGGAAAAAATTTAAGAATCAAAGTATGCAAATGAGAAATAGAATAGAAGATCTGAATAAGGAATAAAATAAAAAGGGATATAGGAATACTATGGACAATTGTATATCCAAAAACATTAGCTAACCTAGATAAAATATGAAAATTCCTAAAAAGATATAAACTACAAAAACCAAGTAATAGAAAATCTGAATAGACCTATACCAAGTAAAGAAATTGAATTAACGAGCAAAAAACTTTCCACAAAGAAAAATACAGGTCCAGATGGCTCCACTGGTGAATTTTATCAAAATTTTAAAGAAGAATTAACATCAACACTTCTGAATATCTTCTGAAGAAATAGGAGGTGATATATCCCAACTCATTTTAGTGAGGCCAGTATTACACTGACCTCAAAACCAGACAAAGATATCACAAGAAAAGAATACTACAGACCAACATCCATTGTAAATACTGATGCAAGAATTCTCAAGAAGATACTAGCAAACCAAATCTAGCAACGCATAAAAAGAATTTTCCACCACCACGTATGAAAATTCTGTCAGTGTAACAGGCGATAATAATAGAATAAAAGACAAAGCTGCATGATCATCTCAATAGGTACGAAAAAGAATTTCCATCAAAAACTGAGATCCTTTCATGATTAGAAAAACTCAACGATCTAGGAAGAGAAGGGAACTACCTCACCTTTATAAAGGGCATCTACAAAAAAACCTATATCTCGTATCATACAAAACGGGAAACCCAAACCCAGCAGCTCCCAAATTCCCGACTCACAGAAACTATGAATGATAATAAACTGTTCTATTTTGATACATTAAGTTTGGGGTTAATTTGCTTCACAGCAATAGATATCTAAAAATAATAACAATAATAATAATACGAGACAGCAGGGAAAGAGGAGGAGAAGGAGAAGTAATAGGAGCAGCAGTAAAAATAATAATAGTTGCTGTTGTCTTACAAACTGTGGGACTGACACAGTACTGGGTAGCAGACCACAGCCTCTAAGCCAGTAGGGCTCTGAGTCAGGGCTCCAGACTGTCAGATGAAGGTGGATGCTGGAGTTCAGCCCCTAAAAGATGGCCCATGTCCAAGGCATCAGAGGGTCCCAACATGGGGTGAGGTCCCCAGCACTCAGATTCCTCCTAAGGTCACGGCTGGTCCTTTATAGGCCTAAACCTACCTGAAAACCACATGGCCCCCTCTGTGGGCACAGGTGACATGGGAGAAGGGACCGGGGTCCAGCCTCGCAGGAAGTGAAGTGGAGGAGCCACCAAAGGCAACACCCGTTCTCAAGAAAATGCCTTTATCATAATCACAGAGCCTGGTAACCTCGGTCTTGAATAGTTGAAGGAGTAATCAGCCTCCAGGTAGTCCCCACTTCTCATCTAATATTTACATCCGAGAGTTGCCCGACAATTGCTTTAACGGCACCTTGCTCTCCTAGGGTCCTCTGCCCACGCCTACCCTCCTGTAGTAAGAAGGCTCCTCTTCTAGCGTTATTCTCATCCACACATCGTCATGTCTCACCTGAGCCTGACCCATGGCGATGTCCAGATGGCCTCTTAGGGCAGTATACCTGTCCAGTCCTTCCCAAAATGGGCCATTCATGTTCCAAGTGAGATACTTTGGCTCCTAATTTGCTATGTTTTTTGTCCTCTTTACAAGAAGGTGTTCAGCCATGAGAACCAAGGGCCCCTTAGGACAGAAAGTGCCCATCTGGATCTACTTTACTTTCGTTCACAAATGAAAATAAACAAGTCATTGCTAAAGAGCGCAATTAAGGTTAGATTTGGGAGTTATATAAGTAAACACAGATATTGTAATCCAGCCATGGAAACTAACACAAGTACATAAGTAAATACCTTAAATGAGACTTACATGAGAAGGGAGACTACATACCTAAGATCCTCCTGACTCAAAGATTCTAGATTCAGTGAAAACCTTGTGATCAATACAAGGGCACCTGAAATAAACACATCCCCCCTTTTGCATTGCTTTTAAAATGTGCTTTCCTTTGCAGCAAGCCATCAATGATGGGAATTCTAAACGTATTTGGAAAATACTTAATAAATACTTAATTTCCTGAATCCATAGATGTGGGGAGCAAAAGGTAAACAAGAAAAAGTGACCTCTGTAAATATGGGCAAGGTCACAGGCTGATGTCTAGATTTCCATGCCCATAACCAAATATTCATAACACTCTTATTTCTGTTGGTTAGGAAGCAATCATCCTATTTAAGGGAAAAACAAGGTCCTGAAACATTACGGTCTCAAAAAAAGCCAATTTAAAGTTACCAATTTTAAAATCATAAGGTATCCAAAATGTTAAATGGCTCCATCTTCAGGATAAATGGGAAAAGGCTCCATTTTTTTGAGTCCTGAAAATACAGGAGCTATTTCAAGTCCCTCCTGAATTAGATGGGTGTAGTTGTGGTCTCCAATCCCCATGGCTCTAGCAATTGGAGCTGCACTGTCAATTTTGCCTGTGAGCAGTGTCCACGATGAGTCTGAAAGTGTCCTTAACCGATTACGCGCTTGGGTGTACTCACGTGTAATTCAAACTCTCATGATATTCAAAATACCAGCGAGTGAAGTAATGCTTTCTCTCCAAGGGCATCTGTCAAGTTCTTTCACAAATGTTCTCTCGAGCATCTTTATATCTTATTGGGATGACAGGGAGGGGAACAGGTCTTGTTTTCCTCCTTCCCCAGAAGGAGAAATAGGCTAGGAATTGACTTCCCTATATTATCTTAGAAGACCGCTGTTGAACTTGAATACAATATATATTTGTTATGGAACAATACAAAAATTACCGAGCGCTGCTATTCATGTGATATTATAAGAAGATAAAACCATACAGACTGCCCCATCTGTCCCCAAAATCACACACCAATAGACAACCCAATACGAAAGAGCTCAATTAAAGTTAGAGTTGGGACTTATGTAAGTAAACTGATAGTGACCACAGACCACAGTGGGAGTAGGATGTAGGGTGGAGGGCAAAAGGAGAAGGAACCAAGACAGGGCAGAAAAACAGAGAGCTATTTAGTCTGAGAGAGAATATGAGTGGAATAGTGGACGAGGGCAGAGAACATAGCTGATTTTAAACAAAACAAGAGGTGAGATTCGGTCATCTACTTCTATAATTAAGAAAGGAAATCGGGCTTCCCTGGTGGCGCAGTGGTTGAGAGTCCGCCTGCCAATGCAGGGGACACGGGTTTGAGCCCTGGTCCCGGAAGATCCCACATGCCGTGGAGCAACTAAGCCCATGCGCCACAACTGCTGAGCCTGCGCTCTAGAGCCCGCAAGGCACGGCTACTGAGCCTGCGTGCCACACCTACTGAAGCCCTCGTGCCTAGAGCCCGTGCTCCGCAACGGGAGAGGCCACCGCAATGAGAAGCCCGCGCACCGCAGCGAAGAGCGGCCCCCGCTCGCCACAACTAGAGAGAGCCCGCGCGCAGCAACGAAGACCCAGCGCAGCCAAAAATAAATAAATAAATTTAAAAAAAAAAAAAAAAAGAAGAAAGGAAATAAGCACTTGATAAAATGACTAAATAATCCAAAATATGGCATTGCTCAGTTCTTTATTATGACTATCTTGTCATTTTCAGTCACTAAAATAATCCAGTGGGTGAAGACAGAAGTTGACGTATCTCCACTTGGAATAGTTACCATCATTTATTCAGTTCAAACAACAAAAGCACTGGGGATACCACAGTAAACAAAATCAGCTGCTTGTCTGTTCTCATGGAGATTACAGGCTAAGTCAGTGCTTGTTGGGGGCAACTTAGGCTACAAATGGGCTCTTCCCAGGTAAGGACACATGTACCCAACAGACATATAACACTGTTCCCTACTTATTAAGAAAATTAAATACATGTTTATCTGGTTTTAGCTTGTGACTAATGCAATATCTCAGGCAGATTAAAAAAAGAAAGAAAACGACTTCACTCTGTTACCAAATAATAACAATAATAATAGTCATTACAATAATAATTATTACAGCTAACATTTATTGAGCTCTTACCATGTGTTAGAAACTAGGCTTTTAGTTCACTAACATATCTTTTAATCCTCACAAAGACTCTCTGAGGTTACATACCATTATTGCCCACTTTCACCAACAGGGAAATGGAGGCCCAGAGAATTTAACTAAATTAGTAAGAGTCAGGTGGATGATTTGGAGCTGGGATTTAGAACCAGGCCCTCTGACTCCAGAAATAAGCCTCTTCCTACTAAACCAGTGGTTCTCCACCCTGGCTTTCATTAGACTCACTTGGGAAACTTATGAAGAAACCACCTGGGACCCATGTCTAAACCCGTTAAATCAGAATTTCTAGGGGTAGAGTACAAACAGCAGTTTTCTGAATCATCCATGTAATTCCAGTGTGTAGTCAAGGCTGAGAACCTCTGCGTTAGGCTAGCCTCTCCCCCTATTACATAACTATGAGCACTTCTGATGGTCTCCATGTGCGTCACCAAGAGAATAAAATTCTTGTAACTCAATTGTGCCTCCTGTACACCAGCAGCAGCAGCAGCCCCAGGGAACTAGGCAGAAATGCAGACTCTCAGGCCTCATCCCAGATCTACTGAATAAGAATCTGTATTTTAATCAGATCTCCATATGCGCAGTCAATGAGACTACTATCCTAAAGTATGCCCTAGAGAGAAAACACTAGTTTCTAGAGCTATTATTGGTGCTACGAACAACAAATGCACAGCAATAATAAGCACCTTCATCACCCAGCCTCCCATCCCCCCAACTAAAAAAAACAACTCACAACAAACAAAAAACAAAAACCCACCCCCTCTATGGGTTCTGTGGTCAAACACATTTGGGACAAGCTGGATTAAACAAAGTCAAATGACTTTCTCTACTCCAGACTCTAGCAGAGTAAATCTCCAAGAGGAGAAGTTTCCCATATATTTACGACTGTGGTACCCCGTAACTCAGAACTCCTATTAACATCTTTTGCAGACAGTGTGTTCCTAGGGACATATTATGGACAATATTTATTCAGAAGAGATGATCTTCTTTCTTACGTCAATGGCTAGCCGGACCATCTTTTTCAGTTAGGTGCTGACTATTGGCCCATTACTATGAATATTGGTAGTAGTCATGGATTATAGTAAACCTTTATAAAGCTTTTACTATGTATATCAGACATAGCTCTAAGTGCTTCCACTGTGTTGACTCATTTCATCTTCATAACCACTCTAGTAGATAGGTATGGTTTGTATTACCACTTTATAGTGAAGGAAGCAAAGAAAAGATTAGTTAAGTCGCTTGCCCACAGTCACACAGCTACTACATGGTGGCTGCAAGATTTTAACCCTGTCCGTCTGGCTCCGGAGCCTTCATTTTAATCACTAGACTGTTGGAGAAGGGATCGATTACCTCCAGCCCCTCTCAGAGGAGCCCTTAGATTGGCCCAGAGGGTTTCTGAGCTTAGCCCATCAGTCTGAACTTTTAAACAAAAGGCTGCAAAAAGAGCACAAAACCTTAGCTAATGCACTCAAGTGTACTCATCCACCATGAGCCCTAGGTGCTGACATTCCAAAGCATTTCTTGAAGGGAATGAAGCATCAGAGTAGACCTCCAACGCTGGTGGTCCTGTGGCTGACCATCTAAGTTTTGATTCTGAACACATAACACACTTTGCTTTCTGATGGGGCAAACCAGTGGGGACTATGTGGTATGATCTCTCATCCCCCTCACCCCTCGGTCTGAAACAACAAATCAGCAAGTCCAAGGAATCAAGGCAAAACACCAACACGATGGTGCCAACTCAGATGTTCAAACCAAGCCGGGACATCCCAGTGGCCTGTCAGGTTGTTCCCCAACTACAAGATGATGGACTCAAGTGAATAGGAAAAATACGACAGGGTCTTGCTAGCTGCAGAGTCAAGAATTTGCATTATTTTTAAAGCCCCCCCTAGGTTTGGGGCTCACTGTGAATCACTCTGTGGAAGGTTAATGACTCAAAAAGGGGCAGAGCTTTCCTCAGGCACATAATTAGTAAAAAAAAAAACAGACTCCTGTGAAGGCTAGTCAGGGTCTGCTCTATACAACTGAAATAACTCTGCCTCTCTCTGCCACAGCAGGAATACTAGATCTGGGTAACCAACGAGTAAACATCCAGAAAGAACACCCACTTGTGAGCAGGGAAAGAGAGCTATTTGTGGTTTGTTGTTGTTTTCTTTTGTTTTTTAATTTCCCCTTGAGTGTTGGGAGAGTGCCTGTAAAAAAGTGCATAACATAACCAAGGTCTCATCCACGTGCTGGGTGTCCTGCTATGCACTTTAAAGACCTTTGATCTTTAAATACTCCCAATTCATTCCTTCAACAAATATTTGAGAGTTTACTTTGTGTCAGGCACTATTCTGGGTGTTGGCAGGTATGGCAGGCAGGATGATGTGCCCCCCCCCCCCCAATGTCCATGTTCTAATCCCTGGGATCAGTGAACACATTACCTTACATATTCAAAAGGGACTCTGCAGCCGTGGTTAAGTTAAGGACCTTGAGATGGGAAACTTATCCTGGATTATCCAGGGGGACACGATGTAATCACCTGAGTTCTTAAAAGTGGAGAACCTTTCCCAGCTGGGGTCAGAGGGTGACATGACCTAGTGAAGAACGGCACGGAGAGATGCTATATCCTTGGCTTTGAAGATGGAGGAAGCAGCCACGAGCCAAGGAATATGGGCGGTGGTGTCTCCAGAAGCTGGAAAGGCAAGAAAGGGATTCTCCCCTAGAGCCTCCAGAACGGAAAGCAGCCCTGCTGACATGCTGGTATTTGCTCACGGAGACCCGTGTTGGGCTTCTGAGCTACAGAACTGTAGGAGAATGAATTTATGCTGGTTTAGTCACCCAGTCTGCAGTAATTTGTAACAGCAGCGATAAAACACAAACACAACATTGAGAAAGCCCTGCTCTCGTGGAGCTTACATTCTAGGGAAGCACCCTATAAATATTATTACCCTGACTTTAAACAGCAGCAAACAGGGTTAGGAGAGCGAAACAACTTGGCAACATTCATACAGTTGAAAACCGGAAGAGATGGGACTTGAACTCAGGAAGTCCAGTTCCAAAGGCTGCATCGTACCTGTTCTTTTAAGTTGTGTATCACAAGCGGTGTACAGGGCTCTCCCTACCAGAGTAAACGAGGCTGGGTGCTGCCACGGGGACTTTTTGGTTTGCTGGCAGACAGGGAAGATGAGAAATTGTGGTCTGTGCTCCCGACACCAGAGCCCGCGCCCAGGGGTGGAACGGCAGATGGGAGGTAGAGCAGAACTCACTTCTTTGTTTCCTTTACTTATTCCTGCTTCTCTTTCCCTTCCGCTGAAGCAAAGGAAGGAGGTGAGGTCACTGCACTTCCCTGTTGCCCAGGGGTCACTCTCCCTGCGCTTGGCGACAACGATCCTCGTAGCCTGGGCTCCAAAGCATCAGCTGCTGGGACTTGTTTTCACATAATTTATCCAAAATGAAGTGGGACACCCTTTACCAACAGTAAGAACGCCAAATTACCTACTCCCTCCAATTCCTAGATATTTTTACGTTTCATCCTAAGATGCAGGCAGCTCTCTGCTATTCCAAAGTTTGGGTCTCTTTTCCAGAATTTCCACAAACTATTTATGCTCTAGACCAGGCTGAGACCTAAAATCCAGGCAACATGTTCACGCTCGCTCCTGAGCTGCAAGCACTGTGCAGTATGTCTTATGGCAAGACACTTCCGAAAGCACCTCAAGTTTCTTTTTTCCTAAGTATTTTTTTAATTAATTAATTTATTTATTTTTGGCTGCGTTGGGTCTTTGTTGCTGCACGCGGGCTTTCTCAAGTTGCGGCGAGCGGGGGCTACTCTTCGTTGCATTGTGCGGGCTTCTCATTGCGGTGGCTTCTCTTGTTGTGGAGCACGGGCTCTAGACGTGTGGGCTTCAGTAGTTGGGGCTCACGGGCTCCAGAGTGCAGGCTCAGTAGTTGTGGCGCACGGGCTTAGTTGCTCCGTGGCATGTGGGATCTTACCGGACCAGGGCTCAAACCCATGTCCCCTGCATTGGCGGGCGGATTCTTAACCACTGCGCCACCAGGAAGCCCAAGCACCTCAAGTTTGACCAACCGGTCAAACAAGTCAATTAACAAGATATCCCACCAAAAGCCAGCAAAGCTTTTCTGAGTTTCACCTACTAAGCTACCACTTTGCAGAGCCACACTTCTAGATTTGTCCCAAGGTCATAATTGAGGCAGGTCTCTAAATAAGGGCTTGAACCCCTTATGGGAGCAAAGAATTGGAAGCAACCAAAATGCCCAGCAATAGGGGATGCTTTAAATATACTGTGGTGCAGCTAGACTATAAAGCCTTGAAGTAAATTTTACAGATTCATATATGTTGACGTGGAAATTGTCCACAATATGTGTACAATGTTTATGAAAGACAATATACAGAATAATCCCCACCCACACTTTTTTGCCTATTGAGGGAGAGGGAGAGGGAGAGAGAAAGCGAGAGGAAGCCTAATAAGCTCTACATCATAGATAATAGCACCACGAGTGCTAGTATTAAGGCATTTATTCAATTTTTTTAAATTTTTGCTTTGACATATACAATGCAATCAACGAATGTTCATTTCACACCTACTATGCACAGAAATGCATGCAAGGGGCTCAGAAGAGAAGTAAAGCCCATAATTTCTGGGTGACCTTGTTAACCCTCATCCAGCAGCTATTTACTGCAGATTTATTGCACGCTGAGCCCTGGTATAGGCGCTGGAGAAGCAGCAAGGAGCAAGGCAGACATGCCTTGGCTCTCTTGGGGCTTATACTCTAATGGGAATTGGGGGAAAGACAATAAACAAGCAAATGGCAAATACGGGAATTTAGCGCCGGGCTCACAGTCTCTCTCATCATTCCATGGGCTTCAGTGCCAGGATGACATCCTTCCTGATACCCTGGCCCCACGTATCGGTTTTAGCAGCCTTGGACTCTATCTCAGCCACCCCTGACATAGCTCCTCTAAACTCGCATTTGTAAGACTTTTAACATCTCTCCCCACACATTCTCACCTTTCCCTGCAATAATACTAAAGCATCTCAGTCCTTAGTGGTCTATTCGGACAGATCAGTCTTCTACATTTGTCAAGTTCAACTCTTGTATTCAAATTCCATCTATCACCCTAACTGTCCTATAGCTAAGGATCAGCCCCAATTATCACCTATGACCATGGCCCCAGGATCCTTGGCATTGATAATCTGCCTTGAGTCATCCCTACCATCCATTTTCCTCCAAATAAGAATGGAGCTAAGTAAGATGATAAACATAGTTTTTACGAGGTCCATTATGACATCAGCAGGCCTTCTCGGCAGTTCAGGCATTTTCCCATCTCTAATTCACACTGCAGCATGCCGCAGTGGTTCTCAGTCTTTTTTAGTATCCAGACCTTCATCCCACTCTTGACTCCCCAGGGTCATCAGATGTCCCAGCCATCTTTCCTTTACTAAAAACATCAAGGTCATATGAGCCCAGAGAGAATCTCTTGGTGGGGGAGTTAAAAAAGACAGAGAAGTGAAAGTGCCAGTGAAAATGCCTAACAGTGAGCAAAAACGAGATAGGACTCTCCTAGTTACATACTCTCCATCCAATATTTAATAAATCTTGCACAGAAAGGACTCTGTTTTCTCCCAGGAGTGACAAAGAGTGAAAGAGACAACATACAGAGTTGCAGGTATCAGAAAGACATAAAGATCTTAGCAGATATCTTAGTTCCAGAAGGATAAAATTATTGATTATTATCTATTATCTGACAGGTCCCCTGATGGGCAATTTTTATACCTACTCTGTACTGATCAAAACCCATTTTCAAGGTTGTATTGTTATACACTTGTTACAGATAATGAAACTGGGCTCAAATTAAGTAAATTTGCACATAATCAATATGCATGGGAGCCAGACTTTTGAACTCAAGCCTGTCTGAGCCTGAGTAAAAGCCATAACCTCTTCCCTCAGCTGTTAATACTTTAGTTAGAAGGGAAAAAAATAAGCAGAAATTGAAAGGAATCGTTATGGGAAATTATTAAACAAGAAACAGAAAAACAACCCACATGGGTCCTGAAACCTTCTGCATCATGCAATGATTTTTTTGGTCCCTTCTCATGTGAACAGATTAAACTAATAGATTATGAGCATTATTCTTAAGCAACTTATATCAGGGTTGATGGGAGCCTGTTCTTGAAAGATAAGCTGCATATCAGCACTGAGGGAAAATGAAGTAAAATGCAAATCTGAGTGTGCCCCCATTGTTAGACTATGTTTAATAGATATGTCTTCCTGAATACATCACACACAGAACTGTCTGTTTGCATCCCAAATAAAGCAAAACCAACCTCTCACGGCATTTCACTAAGGGTAGAGTTTATAATTGGATTTTGCCATGGGTGTAGTTTCAAGTTGACCTTCACCTGGACCTGTAATCTTAGCCTCAAGGAGGGGGGAAAAAAAAAGGACACTGATTTCCCCTCCCTGACCCCTTGCTGGAATAGTGGTTTGATTGAGCACCCAAAGCCTCAGCTGCAAGGTACGGGGCACCTCTACATCTTCTGCTCCTCCATCCCAAAGGGGGCACTGTCCACTCTGAGGCCCCAGCCCTGTGCCCGTGACCGATGAGTGCCACCCCAGGTGGACTGCTGACACCAGTTCCAGCAAGAGCTAAAGGCTGCTTGGGCACTGCACTTAAAAGTGACTAAACGGCAGGTGAACATCTTTGAATGGGTTCTGCCTTTTGGTATCCCCCAATTCCCATCCCATTAGGATCAAGAGTCAGTGCTGCCTGTATGAGAGAAGATTTGCACCCAAAAGTTTATCAGATCCCCCCCAAAAGAGCAATGCAACATTTAAACACTAAACAAAAAATGGAATGTCCAGAGGAATGTCCAAGGGCTGTAGTAACACTGGAAATAACAGTAATAGCAACAATAGCTAGCAATCAAAAAAGCCAATTGAGAAGTACAGGTAAGTGCTACAGACTTAAAATGGGAAGGAAGTAGAAATCAGGCTGGTAGAAGAAGTCTACAGAGGAAGTACAATTTCAGCTACACCTTGAAGGGTGCAAGGTCATGGAAGAACAGCTGTAAGCAAACCTGCAGAGACAGGCGCACGTTCTGGGAGCACGGAAGGTTACGGACATGTATTTTGGCTTTTCCCATCCAATACCCCTGTTGTCCTTTTAGTAACAGGATCCCACTAGTCTTTAGCAAACAGCCTCCCCGTCATAGGACCCTCCCTCCCAGAGCACAGGGCTGGGCACACGGCTGTTCAGAGTAGCCAGGCTCCACCCAAAGTGGGAGCTGGTCTGAGATCAGGCAGGGAGACAGGCAGAAAGTACCTCCCGTATTCAGGGATTGACAGGGTACCAAGAAGAGCGAGGGTCTCTTCCTGAAAACAAAGACGCTGATGGAGTTAGAAGTCTGGAGTTTCAGGGTCATCCTGGTCCCACATGAAGACAGCCTGTATGAGAATTAAACCAAAATAGAAAAAGAAATCAGAGATGAGCGATGGAAAGAGGGAAAGACTGACAGAGAAAGAGGGAGCAGGGCCCCCCCGATGACATTATTTGAGCCGCTGAATCTGGCCACTTAAAGCTAGGTGAACCAATGGAACTTCAGGTAGGTGAGCCAACCTACAGTCCCTGTATTACTTGTTTGAGTTGGGTCCCTGTCATCTGGACCCTAAAGAGCCCTAAAGGTCACAGGGTCAAGTTCAGCAACGGGGGAAGGGCCATGAGGTGGAGGAGGCTTGAGCAGTAGGTGGGCGCCATATTTCAAGGTCATTTACTTCAGTGAATTGACAACTAAGAGGTTTTCTACCTTGAGAAAGAGAAGCCACTGGAAGACAAGAGTCTCTATTTACTCCTTTTGTTTTTTTAACCATTTTGACGAAGAAGATAAAAGACTATACGCTAAGAAGTGAAGCCCTTTGCAGGAATAATTTCCACTCCACAGTGTGTGTGGGGCGGGGGAGGGGGGTGCAGGCACACACCTCACAGAAAAAACATTAAACACCTCTTTCCCATCAAATCCAGGGGTGGTATATCAGTTTGACATCTGCCTTTTTCTCATGCGTTGCCCTACTTTTCCACTGGCCTCTCCTTTTCCCTACTCCTTAAAACTCTCATTTACCTTCCACAGCTGAGTGATCAGACAGCTCCGAGTTCTTATAAGTAACCCTTAACAACTGCTGGGTCCTGACAGGCCTGAACAGAGCGGAAGAGGGCGTCTCTCTGTAGCCATAAACCATTTCATCCCCCCACGCAGGTTGTGCGTTTATATGTCCACTTGCATATTTATCAGAATCCGAAAGAAGCAGGCAGAGCCGTCGCCCCAGGCACACAACTGTGGCTTTTTAGGGAGACTGGAAATCTCCAAAGATTTGGAGATTTAGCCAGTCTAGCCAAAGAAAATTCCAACTAGTTGAAATTAATATCCACCAGAGGGCAGACGTGTTATCTTTACTGGGTTCAGAACTCTCCAATTTAAACTGTTCACGGGCGAGACCTCTGCAAATAGCTGCCTCCTAAGCACTGCTGCCTGTTTTGGATTTTACTGTCTTAACATAATGAACCTTGTCACTCGTGTCACCTTGAGAAGAGGATGACATGATTGTTTCTGGTTGGCAGCTGTGAAGGTAGTTCAGAAGATGAATATTTTCTACCAATAAATAAGTAAATATAAAACACTAATAATGAGCTCTCGTTTATTGAGCACTTACTGTATGTCAAGCCCTTCATACAGCACTTTGCATTCATGACCTAATCTTATCTTCAGAATAACCTTATCAGGCGGGTACTAACGTTATTATTATCTTCATTTAAAAACTGAAGATAATGAAGATAATGAAATGTCTAAGCCTCAGTTATCTGTCTAAAATCACATGGCTAACCTGTGAGTGGACAATCCCTGACTGTCACCCAAATAATCAGAAGCCAAGTTCTTAATTTATAGCAAAAATAATATATTATTAACTAAATAGACACCTAAGTAATGGTAATAAATCCTTTGCGTATGTAGAACTATTTAGCTAATTACAAATTTTTCCCTCAAAACTTGACTGAAGATCTTTTAATTTAAAAAATTCACCTGCAGACGACTCCAGGATTTTTAGATGGTATTTAGCATTATATGGAAGTAAACATTTCAAACACACTGACAGTTTTCTTGTGATGAGCTCCACTGAGTGTGTTTACATGCAATTAAAACATTTTAATAAGAAAAGGAATTTCAATACAAAGGAATTTTGCGGAAAATGTCACCTCTACCTGATGTATAAATTTTAGAAACGTAATATTCCCAGAATAGAAATAGATATGCAAAGAACAATCTCGCCACCTGAAGATAGACATTTTAGAACTCTAGTTTAATTTATAATTATTTACACTACTACCAGGCTTATCCTATGAAAGGAATCTAGTAACTGGCATTAATTATAATTCAAAGATATATAAGTACAAGTATCTGCCTGACTATGAATGCACAGACATAATACACAATAAACAATTCCTTCTGGAGCTTATAGTCTTTGGATGATGACTAATATCACAAAATCTCTAGTTACAGAATTTAAAGCATAATGAAGCAGGCTATGTTTGACAGGCAGGAATTATACTTCTCACTTCCTCCCTAAATTGGCACTTTTATAATGTGCTCCCCTTTCCTATACATATTGCATTTAATTAAGGTTTAGGTGAAAATATTCCTATCAGCCCCCATCAGCTGATAAACACTGCAGACTTAGGTTAGATGGACCTGACATTTTCGTGTATCAGTGGTTTTTAAAATATATTTTAAAATATGTTCTACTGAAACACATGGAAAGAAGATAAAATATCCACTACAGGCTTTCCAATCTTGAGGCTAAGATACCAAAAGATACTTCTCAAGCTCAGAGAACACCCAATATTTACATGAGCACCCCACTGTCAATGAAAACAAATGAACATACCAACTCAACTAAAAAACGACTATAACAACTCTCCGATTTATCTGATTTTTCAAGCCCTGGAAACCTTCAGATGCTAAGGGATTCAGTATAATTAAGAGTTGCAACAACAATGAACTTCACCTTCCCTTTATGCTCAAACAGGATTCCCCCATGCATAGTGAAATGTCTTAACATGCTACCAAAAGTTGTTTAGTTCAGAACATCTCTCAAAAAAGTATAGCTGCCTTGACAAGCATTTCCCAGTGAATGAATGGTCTTTCCCTCCCCACAGAGCAGATTTTCAGAAGACTCTTCTGGTCTTCTGGCCAAAAGAGTCCCTTTGAGTTGCTCCCATGTTCTCATTGCTTCCAGAAGTTCTACTTTTAGGCAGGATGCCACCCACTGGAGGCATTCACCTACAAAGCAACCTTTCCCGGCAGTTCTATGTCCAAAGGGTAATTCATAATTATCTTCCCAGGGCCTCACTCTATGCGGAGTTATTGTTTATCCTCAGAAGCACATGGCACGCCCATTCTCCTCCATCTGTGGTGTCCCAGCATCCCATGATGCACAACCCCATGAACTTTCTTCTGGGTGCTGCCTGTCTCCCTCCAGTTGATCTCTCCTTGAAAACATTAGTACCACTGTTCTCGGGAGAAGGAGGAGGGACCATCTCCTGGAGCTCTTGGCCCTGTGCGCTGGGAGTGGTTCACGTTTCAGGGCCCAGCACTTCCTTCCTCCCGCAGAAATCAGCACCTCTTAACTGGGCACCACTCACTTAAACATTAAGCCACGAGCACGCCCAGCACTTCCTGTCTAAAACACAAATCTTGTTCTTTGGAAATCTGCGTTGTTGGATTCTGACACTCCTATGGAAGGAGTTCTCTTTTGTGGAATGCTTTTGCAGCTAATGCCAGTTAATAGCTAAGAAAAAAAGTCAGACTTTCAAAGAGGAACACAGTTAGATGGTTGTGAAGGACTGACAGTGCTTTGCAGCTCCCCTAGCTTCTGAAAGCTTATTTGGCTAAGAAAGCACGTACTCTGACACCTAATTTGGTTCAACCTACTCAAAGTTTGTTCCCAGTGATTAGAGGGGCCGGCTACATGATTCACAAAGGAAAAATATCTGTTGGTAATAGTAACGTGAATCAAGGCAATTTCAAGCTCAGAAGAAGCCAGAAGCCAGAAGCTTGGTTTCGCCAAATGTAAGCCAGGCACACATAGAGGACAATGACTTTTTCTGGGCATGACCGGAGCAATCGGCTGCAGCTCTTTCAAAGGCACTCTACTACCCTAAATGATGTTGGGCATTTGTCATTTGAAAGTCACCGTGAAGCACATGACATTCGATTCCTTTCCATACATTTTCTGATGTGTGTTTATGTCTTAACTCGTGCCTTAACTTCTGTAACGTTTTCTCTGCAGTACCCAACCCCTTCTCAATTTGTGTGGGATATTCCTTTAGTTGACTTCCCTGGCCAATGGGGTAGGACAGAGAGTAAGTGGACTGACTGACAGAGTGATCACTTGTTCATTTAAAAAATTCTCTCTTAAGACCTGATCAAAGGGCAGGGCTGCTGAATAAAGTTAGACAAGGCTCTGCTCTTAAAGGGCTGACATTCTGGTTGTCAGTGGGAAGAAGGAGAGAGACAAAACACAAATAAGGAGTAGATGTTCTAGTAGTAATGAAACGGGATCGCTGGGGAGCATGATGTGGGTACCCCCACAGATTGAGTGGTCAGGGAAAGTCTCACTAGGGATGTGACACTTGACATCAAGGTGTTCATGAAATGATGGTGTCAATCTTAAAAAGTCCAGGTGTAGAGTATCTCAGGGAGGGACCAGCAAGTTCAAAGTCCCAAGATAGGAGCAAGCTTGGCTTACAAAGGGTCAACTGGAGCGATAGGAGACAAGATCCTAGTGGCATCAGGAAGCAGATTATGGAGTGCCTTGCAGACCTGGCTAAGGACTTTGGGTTTTGCTCTAACCATGTTGTAAAGCCACTGGGGTAAGACGCGATTTGATGCATGCACATAGAGCATCACTCTGGCAGGATGTGAAAGGATATAGATGCCAGAGCCCAGTTACGAGGCTCTACTAGCCTTCAGCCAAGGATGGTGGTATTTACCCTGGGATAGTGGCAGCAGAAAAGCAGAGAAGTGGATGGACTTGGGATCTATTGATAATCTGGAGGAAGAGCTTACAGGACTTGTTAAGGGAAGACAAGGTGTGGTGGGTGAAGGGAAGTCTGGATTCGAGGTTGACAGTTCGATTTCTGGCACCACTGATGCGTGATAAGAACAACCCCAAGCAAGTCTCAGGTCTGTTATTAAGCACCCGAAGTTATTCCAGCACCAGAAGACCTATGGGAGAATAGAACACACAAACCTAAGGAGATGCTGATTCAGTGTTTAATACCCCCTTCTTGGCACTTTGAAAGAACAACTTTCCTTTCTCTGGCCACACCAAGTCAGGCTTCTGTTTGTCTTTTTTGTTTGTGTGTGGGCAACAGGTAGAACCAAATCACATCCCTGCCAAATGTGTAAGGAAATATAGGATGCAGCTTTCACAAGGGAGCTCTCTGGAGCTGCTGAAAATCTAGGTCAAGAGCACATTCATTGTACCTACCTCCTGATATTAACATGACATTGCATCATCTGTAGGAGATCCGGGAAAGCCAGCCAAGGGGCAGGGTGAAAAAGCAGGAGAGGAGGCAATGCTTTCATTCACTCAACAGTATTGACTGGGTACCTGGTACATGGCAGACCCTGGGCTGGGCACTGGGATAGAGGACTTTCTGCCTTCAAGAGCTTATAGCCCAGGAGTGGACACAAGCAGGCCTCTGAGAATCTACATAGTGAAAGTCAAATTACAACCATGGCAAGGACTGAAAGGTGAGGATCCTATCCCCGTGAAAGCCTATGACAGAGAAACGTGACTCAGGCACAAATGACTAGGCCACCAGCTTAACTTCTGGTGGATTCTTAGATCAATTCTCTTAGAATTCAAGACCTCAGCTGCCCCCCACCTCATTTTCTCATAGCTCTATAATTACAGAAAACTATTTAAATGCAGAAAATCAGACCTTTTACTTATGTAACACACACAGCAAAATGTCTTCAAGTAAGTGCCTTTAGATAAGGACTTTTGTCTGATTTTTCTTTGTCATCCACAATGCCTAACTCATAGGAACTACTCAATAACTATTTGTTTAATGAAACTAACAACTTGAAAGGAAGTTTAAAAAAAATCCACCACCCCCATTTGCTAGAACATTAGAGCAGAAATGACAATAAGTTTCAGTGAAAGGTAATCATGCATAAGTATTCCAATAAAATTCAAACTCAGGTTTTATATAAAAACCAAATGAGATTCTTTATGACTGAAAATCAAAGGAAGCCCCACAGGCACGCAGAGATGGGTAGGCGGCGCCATGATTTCTGTCACTACTGACTAACAAGCTGAACCTCATTGACTTCTGAGACGGAACTAAACAGGCTTATTCACAATCATCTGATTGCTTTGAGGTACATTGCCTGTGATTCATACTCTCCAGCTCAATCTACCCACTTTCAGCAAAATACTGACTCAGACAGGACCAGGGTCCCGCCCAGTCTGTTGCAAGCAAAGCCTTCTTTCAGATCAGCGTTTTGTCTGATGCCCAGTGACTAGGGAGGACATTATTATTGGTTGTCTAGCATGCATCCCATCTTCCTTCTCAGTTTTATGGTAGGGACCACCCCCCGTTTCCAGATGGTTTGGATACAGCTTACGGCAAAGTCAACCTCCATCTTCAAAGCTGGCCACATGACCAGTTCTGGTCAATCAGTATATCCCATCTTTCTGTCCACTGTGATTAGTTTAGGGGTTGATCTGAGACTTAAGTCCATCTACTATGACCTAATGTTGGTGCTTTCATGTGAGCTCCTGGGAGTCAGCTTCCTTTTCACTGAGGTTAACAAAGTGATAGACTGTAAGTCTGAAGTTGCTGGTGATCACCTTTGTCAACAAATAGCTGAATCCACTTGGCAATAAACAGGAGGGAAAGTAGAGTTATTTGAGCCTATAAATGACCTCTTTGGCTTAAATAAGTTGGAATGGGGTTTCTGGTATTTCCAAACAGGAGTCCACATGAGAAAGGACAAATGGTACAACGCAGATAGTCCTGGCCAAGCAGGATTGCCATCGTCAGCAACTAAAAATACAAAATGATTAGTTAAATTTGAATTTCAGACAAACAGCAAAAATTATTAATATAAGTATTCTTCATAGAATATTTGGGGCATATTGGTGATGAAACAAAAAGTTATTCTTTGGCCCTCCGAAATTCAAATGCAACTGAACATCTCGTATTTCACCTGGCAATCCTATAGCCAGGGAAGCAGGGGACCTGGATTCTGAAACTCACTTGGCACCCCACTTACTGTGTACCCTGAAACTCTATCATCACCCGTAAGGTTTATGTCTTTCCTGGTACACTTTATAGGGGACACAAAACAAATTAAATCATTATTAAAATCTAAATAGGGACTTCCCCAGTGGTCCAGTGTTTAAGAAACCGTCTTGCAATGCAGGGGATGCCGGTTCGACCCCTGGTCGGGGAACTAAGATCCCACATGCCTCAGGGCAACTAAGCCTGTGTGCCGCAACTACTGAGCCCGCACACTCTGGAGTCTGCATGTGCCACAACTAGAGAGCCAGCATGCTGCAACTAATGAGCCAGTGTGCTCTGGAGCCCGTGCCAGAACTGGAGAGAGGACCGAGCACCACAATGACGAGCCAGTGTGCCGCAACGAAAGATCACGCATGCCACAACTAAGACCCAATGCAGCCAATAAATAAAAAATAATAAAAAATTTAAAAACAAAAACTAAATAAATCTGCCCTACAGACTGCCCATTTCAGCAAGAATGCTCAGTTGCAAGTAACAGAAGAGCCCCCAGTGGGTTTATAACTAAGCACATGTATCATCTCATAGACCGAGATGTAAGGACAGTGGACAACTGAGGTTAGAGAGGTTACTGGCAGCAACAGGGCAGCTCTCTCTTGCTCAGCCCTTGGTTGTTTGGCTGGCTCGTCTCAGTTACTTGATGGACACAACATCTTCCTCCATAACCATGTCAAGAGTCAAAAAATGTGTTCTCTTTTACATGTCTCTTCTAAGATCAAGGAAACATCTCACAGGCATCCCCCAGAAGAAATCCTTATATCCCATGGCCAAGAACGAGGTCATGTGTCTACCTCATCAAATTACTGGCAAGGAAATATTCTGTAACTGATCAAAGCTCACCATGATTCACTTCCTGAGGCTAGTAGCGGCTCCTGTGAAACACAGGGCTTCCCAATCCTTTCATAAAATCAATGTTCTACTAGCCGGGGGGAGAGGGGAGCGACTGTTGGAAAGGTTATTTAAGGGTCTGAACACTCCTGCCTTACTTCATGTGCCCCAAGAAGTAACAGAAACTTCTTTGGGGGCATAACAGAATGTTGATTTTGAAAGATATTTTTAGCAAGTTAGACAGGATAATGGAATGAGCATGAATTCTAGGTAAAGAAAGATCTGGGCTAGAAACCTACCTGGGTTACTACTTCTGTGACCTCAGGCAAATCCTTTCATTTTAGTCAGCCTCAGCCTTGCACTTTGTAACACAGAGAACAGAGTCCTTATGTGAAGGATGGTTGGAAGGATAAAATGACACCATGCAGGTAAGGGATTGATCAGAGTACCTGGCATAGAATGAATTTCAGACATCAGTTGCTAATATCATCTTAAAATGTTAAGCAAGAGAAATTATTTTTCACTTTGGGAGAGATTCTTAAGTTAAGTTGATTCTTTTAAATTGATAAGTTGCCATGAAAGGTTGGCACTGCTGATTCCCACATGGATGTCTCCATTCTTAACCACCTGTCATCTTCCCATAAGACTCTAGGGGGACCACTTCAAGGGGTCTGAGTCTGGGTCATTGTATGTGGAGTTACAGTTGGCTGGATAGAAATGACTGCCCATTACGGTTTGCTGTGAGACCTCTATGTCATTTCATATAGGCCACTGAGCAGCTGACAGATGGCAATGCCTTCTACTCACTACCAACTTGGGACATGTCTAAACCAGTAACCTGGAGGTTAAAAGCTCCTTCTCCCATTACCAAGTCCTTGAAATGGTTTACATGAACAAGGGGAAAATCTACCTTCTGGGTCATAAAACATATGCTGTATGTTCCAAGGTCTCCAAATACTCAACAGATGGTCCTTCTGGTCTCACTTTGTCTCTAAGTTTGTGGGCCAGACTGCCATGATAAATTTCTCAATAATCCAAACTCTAAAACATTTGACCCAGGCTTCCCTGGTGGCGCAGTGGTTGAGAATCTGCCTGCCAATGCAGGGGACACAGGTTCGAGCCCTGGTCTGGGAAGATCCCACATGCCGCGGAGCAACTAGGCCCGTGAGCCACAACTACTGAGCCTGCGCGTCTGGAGCCTGTGCTCCGCAACAAGAGAGGCCGCGACAGTGAGAGGCCCGCGCACCGCAATGAAGAGTGGCCCCTGCTTGCCGCAACTAGAGAAAGCCCTCATACAGAAACAAAGACCCAACACAGCCAAAAAAAATAAATAAAAAAACCAAAACAAAAAACAAACAAACAAAAAAAAACATTTGACCCTGAACTGCACAGTTGTCTTTTGTGTAAATATGAAATCCCCATTCCAAGTCTTCGTTTCCTATTGCTTGTCTCCTGGATACCCGAGAGGGACACATGACAGATCTTATTTTCTAAAGCATCCATTACATGATCGTGTTGGGTTTACTCTAGGGACACAAGGATGGTTCAATATTCGCAAATCAGTCAATGTGTTACACCACATTAACAAAAGGAAGGATTAAAAAAAAAATCACGTGATCATCTCAATAGACACAGAAAAAGCATTTGACAAAATTCAACATCCATTCATGATAAAAACTCTCATCAAAGTGGGTATAGAGGGAACATATCTCAACATAATAAAGGCCATTCATGACAAACCCACAGCTAACATCATACTCAACAGTGAAAACCCGAAAGCCTTTCCTCTAAAGTCAGGAACAAGACAAGGAGGTCCACTCTTGCCCTTTCTATCTTTAACATAGTACTGGAAGTCTTAGCCACAGCAATCAGACAAGAAAAAGAAATAAAAGTCATCTACTTAGTTTTTTTTTTTTCTAAAGGAGAAAACTACAACTTTTAATATCATAGAAAACTATAATAATTTCAATTAATATTGTTACCGGCAGTTGAGCAGAGCAAAATTATAAGTCTCACAATGCCCTTGCCCACATTTGACAAACAAAATAGTAAGAGACATAGCAGATTATTACTTGGAAGGATACTGAAGCTTGAAGCACATGTATTAAATTTGGGCAGTCTTGGTGAAAATGAGAATAGGTTTCCTCATTATACAATCTGACATCCTTCACCTGACTGCTTTCAGAATGGGACATCAGCATCTTCCTACCTTTGGACTCAAACTGAAACATCAGGTCTCCTGGATCTCTGTCTTGCTGATTCACCCTGTACACCTTGGGACTTATCAGCCTCCATAATTGTTTGAGTCAATTCAGTTCTGGAGGCTGGAGGTCTGAGTTCACGGCGCTAGCGAGGTCAGGGTCCCGGGCAGGACTGTCTTCCTCGTAGGTCCTCACGCTGCCCCGCACCCCGGATGCATGCTGGGAGAAGCTTCATCTACTTAGTTTTAAATGAACCATCAAACATGAAATACTGGGTAGGGCCCATGGTCACATAACTAATGAGAAAGAAGTTCACCCTCCAGACATTCCAAATTCCTAAAGGATTATTTCACTAATATTTTCTTTGCTCACCTGGCATCACATTTCCTCTTTGACATTTACATTCATCCCCTCAGTGTCTCCTCTCTGATTCCAACATCAGCAGTAGGTTCCCTTCCTAAGGCAACAGCCGTGATCCCTGAGAACTAGCAAATTTAGAAAGATTTCTCATCTTCATCATAACTAGCTCCCATTCCCCTTCTTCCTACTTTCCATTAAAGACCTCATAGAAAAAAAAAAAAAAATCTACCCATACCATAACAGATTAACTCTCGGATTTATTCAGATGCAATGTCCTGCACACTCTTTAGCCACCCACCAGTTATACTGCTTGTTTGGCATGCAATAAATATCTGACCTATAAATATCTTAATAGGAATCACTTAAATGACCTTGTTTGCATTATCCTCCTTATAATAACCTTATGAGGTAAGTATCATCAGCCTCATTTTAAACATGACCAAGTGGAGGCTAAGAGATAACTAGTTCACACAATGTCACAGGCTTAGTAAGGGTCAGCATGAGACTTTGATCCAGGAGTGTCTGACTTCCAAACTCATGCTGTCAATCACCAGACTATGCCCATAGTGGTTTCCAGGAGGAATGGATTTATCCTGATTTTGAAACCACAGTCTGCACTCAAACCAGATATAACTATGCCCTTCTTAAGAAAGATTCATATTCAAATCGCCTAACAGCAGGAAATAGTCCTAGACAAGGACCAAATCCACAATGAGGGAGGCACTGAACTAGTTCTTAAAACTGGCCATTTCTCTCCTCTCTGTGTTTCCCTGTCAACTCATGAGCCTTCAATATTCCTCTCTTGTTGTCCAGGAAAGTTCTCTTTTTCCCGCTTCTCTAAGACAGTGAACTCTTTTGGACAGAGGCTTAGCAACAGGGGCTCTCAGGTCTGTTTTCGGCTGGGGAAACATGGCCTCCCTCCTTGAGTTATGGGTCTGTGGGCCCATGTGGATGACGCTGTCCATAGACCACACATGACGTGAAGGCGGGGGAAGCCACAGACAGCACACACCGCGTAGCAATTTCAGTCAAGCGCCTGCAGAAATCTTTCTAGGGTAATTAGATTCATGACCTGCCATAGGGAACAATTCCTTCCACTAACTTATCTGGACTACAGATACAAGCATAAACACTCCAGTGGGGCCTCTAAATTTGGACCCAAACTTGAGCGGATCTGACTTGCATCTCATGCCAGAAGCTGCTTTCTGAATTATGGCAGCTTTCCTGCTTCTACCTTGAAGTAAACAGGCTTCTGGGAGTTTCAACCGCCACTTAAGGTTTTTCTCTGCCTATTTGGATGAAGAAAACAGCAGCTAGCAGAAAAAGAGACAGAGTAAGAGCAGGAGAGAAAATGTGGGGGTGGGGGGGAGCAGAGAGAGAGAGAGAAGCAAGCTGTCCTCAGCTTCTTACTCTTCTAAATTAATCATCAAAACCCCTGTTAATTATGTTACTCCACTGGATTGACTCAGACAATATTAAACCACCATATATTTCACATTTTAATATGACATATGATTTTATTAATGTATTCCATCAGCTTTGATGGAAACCTAAGTCTTCAGGATGTTTTTTTTTTTTTTTCCTGGCCAATAAGGAAAACCATAAAGGACATTACAAATTTGAATAAAGTTTGGGAAGTGTGAAAATCATTTAGAAACCCAAGAAATGGCTATTCACATTTGCAACAGTCGTTCATCAGCGTCCAGCTATTCAGTCATCTAAATTAAAGCACATTTTCTCTTGCTTTAAACAAGCAGCTTCTTATACCATCTTATTAATGCCCTTCATGGATTCCAAGATGCATTTCAGTGAAGCGGCCGCAGAACCATCAAACGCAGCAGACGTGCCTTGTTAATTTTTCCCCTCATTCCCCAAGACCATCAAGGAAAGAAGTGACACCTAGAAAAAACGAATCTATTCCGCACTATCTTGTACCCACTCTGTGTTTTTCCTGGCTCCCAGCCGTGCCTGTATAGCTTCATTACTACCTCCCCTTTTCCAGCAAACAAATTGGTTTCTATTAGGAATGTGCTATTTAGACTGTGATCTACTAAATATGTGAAGACAGAGAACTGCATAAAAGACTGATCTTGAAATAACGGTGTGATTCCTGAAAAGAAATGGTTTATGAGTTCTTTAAGTCTGGCCACAAGCTCAGAACACGTCTGATGGATGGATGGTCAGTTCCTCTACAATATACAGGAAGAGTATGGGAGGGGTAGAGATGCACTGGTTGTGCATTTATTGTTGATGAATAAGAAAGCCCGTCATAGTCCTGTCCTTCAGACCTTACGTTCCAGTGAGATTTCATAGACTTTGTAGAAGACATCTCCCTGAATGTGTAAGAAAGATCTATCCTGGAGAACAGCAGAAACATCCAACCTGGGAAAAAGAGTTCCAGGGGGCTAGCCTGAAGGGGGGTGGGCAAGGCGGAAAGCAAAGAGTTGTGGGAGAATGCAAATAATTCAGCCCCATGTCAGCACAACCAAAAGGTCATGGTGGAGAATCATCTCAGGTGTGGAAAACTGACTCACTCATTCATTCAAGAAACATTTGAGGGCTGACTATGTGCCAGGCATGGACCTAGCTTGTAGGAATAGAGCCATAAACAAGACTGACAAAATACCCACTCTCATGGAGCTTACAATCCAGTGGTAGAGAGGAAGGAAAAAGATAATAAATACCATCAAAAACATGATTTCAGTGAGAGTGTTGTGCCTTGAAAGAAATAAATAGAATAATGCAACAAAGGCAGAGAGAATCTCTGAGAAGGTGGCCTTAAAAGAGCCAGTGATCACGTGGGTCATTTCAGAGGGCAAAGAGGGAACAGAGATGGTCAATACAGACACTGATTTTATTGTTATTATTTTCAACTGAAAAGAGGCAGGAAGGAGCTCCCAGGTCCCCTCCTTGGCTCTGCACTGCTGGCTGTGCGTGCCTTGAGACTCTCAATTTCAACTCTTCTCTTCTGGATCTGCCAGCCCTTTAAATGTAGACCAATGGTGGTTTTCACCCTACAGGAGACGGTTCCCATCAACACCATCTGTGTGAACTTCCTGAGGATTTTATGTTAATCCAAAGGTTGAGAACCTCAGGTGCAAAAATCCCCCAGGATCCCCTCTTCAACTCTCTCTGACCTCACTCTATGCTTCCTGCCAAGCATCTTCTCCATCATGTTCCACTATTACCTGTAAACTACTAACATCCCATAACCTCCTCTGACCGGGAGTCCTGTGCTCTTCGTAATCAACCATCCCAACACCCTCACCCTGCAGTACATAGGACAGAGGTCTAGGCGCCCAGAATTGACAGAGATAATGTTGATAGTTGGGGAGCTCTGGTTTTGAAAGTCAGTGACCCCATAAATTCTGACGTTATCTCCTTACCCATATCTATACCACAGTTACTGTTCAATAAACATTTTGTTCCGTGCACTTCATCATGACTTATTAGTAGAGCAATTTACAGTTGGCAAACTGATTCCACGAACTCTCTCATTTTACCAAGCTATTTGGCCATAAATGTTCCCCCAATACTATCTGTCCTCCCAGCATGTGAGGATTGAATATCTTTTCTACAGTCTTAAAAGTAATCAAAGGATTATCTGCTTCTCTTAGGGGTGTGGCAATATAGAATGAAGGAAGAGAGACTAGAAAAGTATCAGCATTTTCAATTTTGCCTAAGCTAGGGAAGCAGGAATACACAGTTACTCAAACATGGAAGGAAAAGAAGGAATGCATATTTAGTATCCACCTCATTCAAGGGGCTCTAACAGGTGCTGTACTTACCTAATCTCATCAAATCAGGACCAGCTGCATAATTTGTGGGGCCGGATACAGAATTTAACATGCAGGGCCCATTATTCAAAAGTTATTAAGGATTTTCAAGATGGTGACAGCAAAGCGTGAAACAAAGTATGGGCCCTTCTAAGAGCAGAGACCTGTACCAGTGCACTGAGTCTTCCCAGCAAAACTTGTATCATCCCCATTTTACATATGATGCAAGGTTAGGTAACTTGCCCAAGGACACAGCTGGAAAAGGGCACAAGAGAAATTTAAGACCAGAGTCTGTCTGTATCCACAGAACTGCACAAGTAATCACACACACACACACACACACACACACACACACAGAACTTAATTGATATTACTCCAAAAATATGGAGGCCCCCAAAGCACCTCATAAAATGAGAAACCTTAATGACTTCATGCCCTTTAGAACTGCCAAGTATTTGTTTGCATTTCATTAAATTTGCAAAGTAAAACTTGATTTAAAATTCCAAGGCTCCATTTCAATGCTCTACATTTGGGGCCTCACTGAAATGGTTGAGCAAATGAGGTATGTGAGGCCCCCTTGCTTTTTTCTACTTTGTGAGCCTTGGAATTTTTTAATGAAAAATTTCATGGCACGTGAATCATTACGTGGGGTAAAAATGCTAAAACCTGATTGCGTTATTGAATTCTAAAACTGCTCCAGATTAGATGAAACTACTTCAAATCCCGAGGGACAACATCCCAGCTCAACCCTTGTGGCTTTAATTGATAGGCAATCTATCTCCCTCTATTAGATAAACCTAAGCATCGCAAATGAACTTTTCTCTGGATAGCTCCAGCTTTCCCTGGCTACGTGTCCCATTCCAACCTAGGGTCGTTCTAGTTCCACACTGCCAGCGTTTTTCAGAAATGCTCAAATCTTCACTTGGCAAGGAATTATTCCAAAGGCATCCGTGTGCTGCTTCTGTGCCAGGAGCTTGGCTTGGCACAGGGGATATAAGCAGAGGCGCTCTGAGTGGTCCTAATGTGATACGGTGCTCCTGCGTGACAGGGTGAGATCTGAGGTTGAGACTCAAAGAATAACAGGCCATCTATGCAAGTAGCAGGAGGATGGGTGTTAAAGGGCGTGGGGAGGGAACAGAACTCGAAGGCTAAGGCTAGAACATGCTCGAAGAATGTGGGGAATGGAAAGCAGGCTGAAGCGCAGTGAGCAAGGGCGTGTTAAAGGCATATCTGCAATTTAGAAATTAGACTTTGGCTGCTGCTAATGGAAGGGTGTTGGCGGGGGGGGGGGCAGGAGTGATCAGGCAGATGAATTTGGGAGACCCTTGCAGAAGACCATGACAGATGGTACCCAGACAAGGTTAGCAGCGACAGAGACGATCAGACATGGATGGATTTGAGGTACTTCTGAAGGCGGCTCAGCAATCAATGCTGATAGATTGAAGGGGGAAAAAAAGAATCAATAATGATGCCTATGTTTTTAGATGAGCAACGGAGTGGGTGGTGATGCCCTTTACAAAGATGGGAGGATTTTGTGGCGGAGTTGATAGAGACAGCTGCTGAGAGTAACTTGCTGTGTTGAAGGACGCACTCTCTAAGTATGATACCCTTTCCATTTTTCTATTTTTTTCCCAACCTTGACTCTATCTTGAGGGCCATTTTATTCTAATATCTCTTGCACAAACCCCCTCTAGTTTTAACTGTTGGGTAGTTTTAAGGTAGCTATCACTGGGGAGCTTTATATTCTATAGGAGGCTGTGTCTACAGGTGGACACACATAAAGAAACACTGTGGCATTGACCCATGGATGAACTAGAATTTCGGAGCATTGTTTAGCTGGTAGTTTTTGCAGAACTGTGTCCCACGAGTCCAGAATTCTAACCCAGCCTGGGCATTTGGGGTTGGATCACTGTGTAGGAGGGGCTGTGTTAGATCATACGTTGGGATCAGAGGAAGCAAACCCGTCCTATATTTCTGGGAGTGCAGAATGGCGAGCAAGAACAAGTATGAAAACATTTTCAAGAGGCCAATCAGTGGAAGCAAAGAGACTATTTAGCCAGCAAGAGAGAAAGAATTTCTATGAAAGTAGGGTCTGAAGAGGTCCTTCTAGGTAACAGTTGTAGGGGGACAGAGGGGGCTCGGAAGTGGGGCTGGAGTCTCTGCAGTTCTAACAAGCTCCCAGGTGATACTGATGTTGCTGGGCTGCAGACAACCCTCGGAGTGATGAAGATTTAATGGACCGCCATCGGGAGGAAGGCTAGGGGAGCCCTGAAGACAACTGCTAAGGAAAAATTCACGAACAGCTAGACTGATGCCACACTCCGGAATCATCCACCATTTCTTAATACCTACTAGTTACAGATAGTTGTATGGCCCACATTTCTCTAATAATAGTTCACTGAAAGCTCAAATAATACTCAGAGGATGCCAGCACCGCTTTCTGTAAGATACCGTAAGACTCAGGACGTTTCAGTAAATTCATAATCCATGGCAGAGATGGCAATATCACGTTTTTTTTAAATAACGGATTTTATTGAGATGTAACTCACGTACCAAAAAGTTCACTCTTGGAAAGTCCTTATTCCATACACAGCATCATTCTGTGGGCTTTATATCTACATTTTTCTAGGTGAGCAAACAGCCACCTACTCTCTCTAAAAGCAGCAGTATAAGCAGCCACCGGGAAGTCAGCAATGGTAAGAGCTCTCAACCAAGGGATTCTGCATCCACACCCGACCCCCACCCCCGCCCCCGCCCGCCAGGGGACATCTGCCAATGTCTGGAGGCACTTTAGGTTGTCACACCTGGGGAGGGGTTCTACTGGCCTCTGATGCTGCTAAGCATCCAACAATGCCCAGGACAGCCCCCTGCCCACCGGCAAATAATCTGGCCCCAAATAGCCATAGTGCTGACATTGAAAAAATCTGATCTATAATTTCACAGTCTAAGTTCGACTTATTTTCAATGATTGCAATTAGATAAGTCAAATAGAAAGACTCAAATAATATTTTTTCATTATGTTTTAAATATAAATATGGATTCATATCTGCCCTGAGCATCCAGGGAGTCCCTGCGGCACTGAAATGAGTCTTTCCTGGCTGTTTCTGCCCTGCCCCGTCACACAGCTCCTGACCTAGGGCTTTGTTCCCCGGTGAGAATTCAGTAAATGTTTGTTGTAGTTACACGGGTGAAAGGAAGGGTCAAAAAGCGCTGCTTGGCTTCCTAAGCACCATAGTTAGTACATAGCTCGCATCCCCACGTGAACCAATTAGCTTGACTCTGTGATATGGCTTTGGACTATTGTCTTCACCGTGACCTTGCTACTCCACAAATAAACGTCTTTAGTTACAAAGGGAACCCCTGAAGAGTATGCAGCAGAATTAGTGCAAATTTATCCTCCTCAGGTAATAAAAAAATAAGTCACTATAAAACTCTTAGAGGAAAACATAGGCAGAACACTCTATGACATAAATCACAGCAAGATCCTTTTTGACCCACCTCCTAGAGAAATGGAAATAAAAACAAAAATAAACAAATGGGACCTAGTGAAACTTCAAAGCTTTTGCACAGCAAAGGAAACCATAAACAAGATGAAAAGACAACCCTCAGGATGGGAAAAAATATTTGCAAATGAAGCAACTGACAAAGGATTAATCTCCAAAATTTACAAGCAGCGCATGCAGCTCAATATCAAAAAAACAAACAACCCAATCCAAAAATGGGCAGAAGACCTAAATAGACATTTCTCCAAAGAAGATATACAGTTCACCAACAAACACATGAAAGGATGCTCAACATCACTAATCATTAGAGAAATGCAAATCAAAACTACAGTGAGGTATCACCTCACACGGGTCAGAACAGCCATCATCAAAAAATCTACAAACAGTAAATGCTGGAGAGGGTGTGGAGAAAAGGGAGCCCTCTTGCACTGTTGGTGGGAATGTAAATTGATACAGCCACTACGGAGAACAGTACGGAGGTTCCTTAAAAAACTAAAAATAGAACTACCACATGACCCAGCAATCCCACTACTGGGCATATACCCTGAGAAAGCCATAATTCAGAAAGAGTCATGTACCACAGTGTTCATTGCAGCACTATTTACAATAGCCAGGACATGGAAGCAACCTAAGTGTCCATCCACAGATGAATGGATAAAGAAGATGTGGCACATATATACAATGGAATATTACTCAGCCATAAAAGAAACGAAATTGAGTTATTTGTAGTGAGGTGGATGGCCCTAGAGACTGTCATACAGAGTGAAGTAAGTCAGAAAGAGAAAAACAAATACCATACGCTAACACATATGTATGGAATCCAAAAAAAAAAATGTTTCTGAAGAACTTAGGGGCAGGACAGGAATAAAGACGTAGACGTAGAGAATGAACTTGAGGACACGGGGAGGGGGAAGGGTAAGCTGGGATGAAGTGAGAGAGTGGCACGGACTTATATACACTACCAAATGTAAAATAGCTAGCTAGTGGGAAGCAGCCTCATAGCACAGGGAGATCAGCTCTGTGCTTTGCGACTACCTAGAGGGGTGGGATAGGGAGGGTCGGGGGGAGAGGCAAGAGGGAGGCGATACGGGGATGTATGTATATGTATAGCTGATTCACTTTGTTATCAAGCAGAAACTAACACACCATTGTAAAGCAATTATACTCCAATAAAGATGTTAAAAAAAAAATCAGTCAGAAAAACTGCAGTAGGAATGGGACAGTCTTGTTGGGGCCATACGCAAAGAGCAGCCATACCATTAACTATTTTGGAGATTACAAAGCCTAGCTGACTTCTTTTTTCCCTTCACCAAGGGTGATGAATCTATTTGTAATACTGTTAATGGCTTAAGGTTTTTAACAACCAATGTAAGACATAGGCACAAGAGACTCTCAGTTTAAGGTTAGAAGAAAAACACTTAGGTTCCCTGAAAGGGAGAATGAATTGTCTTAGCTTGAAAACAATAACTGAGAGTAATATGAAACATGCTAAGGAAAACTCGGGTCTTATCTCTCTGGTTCACAGCCACGCTGCCCTCTGCTTCTCTTGGTTCCTCCAAACGGAATTCCATTTAGCAGAATACAAAGCATGTAGCCTTTGTCCCAATGAGGCAATCAACTCAACAGGTACTGCAAGACAAACTACATATTCTGCCAAGTACTCACATGGAAGGAACGATTCACAATTTGTTCCAATAAATACGTGAAGTCAAGTGTCAAGCATCAAACACATCTACCTAAGCTGTTAGAAATTATGAGACTGTTGTTCAGAGGACTGCATATAATGGAATATCCTTCAAGGCCAAACAAAGGCTCCGATCTGTACCCTCCCCATGAGAAATGTTGACAGCTTCGTGCTTCTCACTCTAACGCTGATGTGGGCAGAAGCTCCAGCATGAGCCTTGACATGTGTCACTGCATTTGCCTACAGATGCGTTACAAGAAATTACATGGGATGCTATCAGAAAATTGAAAATCCAATGAGTGTTTCACTTAGTTACCGTAATTCTTCAATGCTATTCCAATCTTGTGCAAATTAGAAGCCACTTACAGCTCTGAAGCCTGACAGAAGACTAAGTGAGGTTTTCATTATGCTTCTAATAGGTTTATGGGGAGGTTTCCTATTAAAAGGTACTTGAGAAGAATGATGGGTTGGATCTCTGTACTAAAAGAGATCTTCAAGAGGTAACCAAAATGGTACCTCAAATTTGCCACAAACAGTGAATCGTATGCCCACCTCTGGGTAGGGACAAGATGCCTAATAAATCATCTTTAACAGAAGATTGCAAATAGAACTTAAAATTGCCTAATTATGATTCCAGCATGCTCAGGATGGCATTCTAATGGTCACAGTCTGTAGCATCTAACCTATAGGAATACTTGCCTTAAAACTAGAAAAAATCCCAAAGTAGTTTGTGCATGGGCAGTCTCCTACTTCCCAAGAGTTTGGGAGGAAACACTGAGCTTCTCCCCGTCATTAGCCATCATTATCACCACCATCATCACAAAACTTTTCAAATTATTTAATAATTATCAACAGAGTAGTAATATTATATTATATTATATTATATTATATTATATTATATTATATTATATTATATTATGTTTTTAGAACCCAGCATACACAATGCATGCATGATTTGGGGACATTTGTTATTTCAAAGAAAGAAGAGAATCATTTATATGCTTAAGGGAAGTGTCCTTTGGCTAAAATAGAAAGGCTACTTCTCAACAGCAAAAGGAAAAAAATTAGTCCACAGAGACATTTTCTTCCACAAACAAGGACAGCCTTCATTTTGTCAGCATTGGGATCACTTCCTGCAAGGGAACCACAATAATGTATAGTGATTTGATGAAATAATTCTTTGGACCATCAATCTAACTTATGAACATAATAGTATGTTAAGATAAAGCACTTCTTTTCTGGTACACAAACCCATCCGTAATGGCTAAGAATATGTTTTCATTAAAACATTCATATACGAAAAACTCAACTCTCAACTCTGTTTCCATGGCAACCTGCAATTCAACTTTTCAGTGCACTCAATGCCAGCCCCTTTCTCTTACATGTAATTCCTGAAGAGCATTTGTAAATAAAAATGTTAAGAGGGAAATCTTTGGACAAAGTGTTGCCTAGACACAGAAATAAGGGAAGGGGGCTTATGAGTTCTCATTTCAGCTCTGCTATCCTAGATATTTACACTTAATTAATTTACTTACATAACAAATATTTATTGACTACCTACCAGGGGCCAAGCTGTAAAAATAACGTTACCATGCTCAGGACTTGGCATAAAGTAACCATAATGCAAAGTAAAACATGCTTGCAGAGTGACAGGGGAGGGAAAGACGTCTTCCAGTTAGAAAATACCAGGGAAAATTTGAAGAAGCATTGACAAATGAGCTGGGTCTTGAACGACACATGAAGTAACATAAAAACGAACAGAGATGACCATGGGCAGATACCAGCTGTTAATAGCTAGTGGGAGGAAGTGGAAAAGAGGGCAACTGGGGGAAGGAAAAGGCACTGATTCATTCCAGATGAAGCCAGGGATTAGTGAAGGGGAATGGGTTCATCCATCACTCACTCACTCATTCATTCATTCACCCATTCAGGAAGTGAGCTCCTACACCGTTCCTGGCATTTGTCATTGTGTTGTGATACGCTGGTAAGTAAAGCAAAGTCATTTTCCTCCAGACACTTACCTTCCAGGGGATCCGGGAACGCTTTCAATGTTTGCCTAAGGAGTTGCATGTTTTGTAGCAGCTACAAGGAGCCACAAAGCTTTTACACAGGGAGTTACACAGAAAAGCTGGGTTTAGAGAAACTGATGAGCAATAGAGAAGTGAGAGCAAGGCAAGAAGCAGGAAACCATGTTTGAAAGTGTATACTCCGCACTTTCACCGTGGTGGCCCGCGGCTCAATCCCTGCTCGGGGAACTAAGATCCCGCAAGCTACATGGTGCGGCAAGAAACAAAAAGTGTATTCGCCTGCTAGGGCTGCCATCACAAAGCATCACAAAGTGGGCGGCTTAAACGATGGAAATGTATCACCTCACAGAGTTCTGGAGGCTAGAATTAAAACCTTCAAGGTGTTGGCAGGATTGGTTCCTTCTGAAGGTGGTGAGGGAGAATCCACTCCACGCTTCTCTCCTGGTTTCTGAAGTTTTGCTGGAAATCTCTGGCATTTCTTGGTTTGTGACAGCATCACTCCAATCTTCACGTGGCATTTTTCTCCCTGCGTCCCATTTCCCTTGTTTATAAGGACACCCAGTCACACTGGATTAGGGCCCACCCTAATGACTTCATTTTAACTTGGTTACCTCTGTAAAGACCCTGTCTCTAAATAAGATCACATTCTGAAGTACTAGGGGTTAAGGCTCCGACATATCTTTTGGGGGGTACGATATTCAACCCATACGGAAAGCATTTGCATCCAGCTGATCTGATCAGATTATGGATTTTTAAAACTTTCCTTCCTTTTTCTGCCAAATAAATCAGCATACAATCATTTTATAATGGAAAAAAGAAAATTCATTTAAAAAGAGGTTATTGTCACTACAATGAGAGAAGAAAGAAGGCTTGAAAGAACGCTATGGAATTGGGAGGCAAGGGGAGATATCTGGGGGTGAAATGAATGGGGCTGATGAGGGGGGAAAGGCAGGGCGTCACCAAAAATGAGGCAGAAAGTGATGACTGAAAACTACTGCAGTGAATCAACAAAACCAGGGAGCACCGAGGATGCACGAAAGTGGGAGAGAAAGGAGGGTGAGTTTGGTTTTGAGTGTGAGTCACTAGCAGGCAGCCCAGAAGATGACGAGTAGAAATCAAAGACCAACTCCAAGAGCAGTCAGAGTCACGCCCAGAAATCTGAAAGCAAGAAAGATAAACTCTCAGTGTTTCGGTGCTTCGCCTACAAAACAGTAACAAAATATATTTTCTCTCATAAGCCATCTGGGAGGATTAGAGGAGTTTACGCACAAAGAGCACCTAGAATAGAGCCTGACTCGGAGTAGATACTCCAAAAGTATGGTCCAGAGTGACTGGCCAAGATCCAGGATGGGAGTGGGAAAGGAAAGGGATGATGAAGGAGTTTGGGAGTACGTTCCCAAGGACCGCCTGCATAACCCATGTCTGGGAGAAGGCAAGCCAGATGGAGACAGAGAAGTAACAAGAAGTCAGAACTGATGCAGAGACTCGGTCTCGAAAAAGATGTAAAGGGCAGAGACTCTCGTAGCTGGGTGGTCAGGCCCACCTGATGCTGCAGACAGATGGGGAAAATCAGAGCTGAGAACAGGCACTGATAACTGAACCCTCCCTGTTGACTTTCAGGACACTTATTCCAGCAGAGGAGGAAATGTAGCTGTCTGACGGAAAGGGGTGGAGAGGAGCAAACAGGTGACCAGAGACAAGAAATGGAGCCACGGACTTTTTCAGAAGCGAGAGAGGAAACCTCCCTTGAGGAGGTGAACAACTCCAAGGCTGTTTTGTTTACAGGATCAGGTGCTCACAGCCTAGACGGGATGAGACTGACGTCTCTGAGAGGCAGGGTAACGCAGAGAGAAAAGTTGTAGATGGGTGAGAAGGAGCTGGGATCAAAGTGGGAGGGGGACAATCTTTATTTTTTGTTTATTACTGCACCTCCCCCCCCAAGGAATAACTGCCCAGTCAAATGGACAGAGGACATTTGCACAAGTCAGTGAATGTTCTTGCCCTGGAGAAGACACCAGAAGCATTTCCAATGAAAGGGGTATAGAAATTTACAAATTATCAGGCAGTAGTAGCTTAATAAAGACTGGGTAAGACCTGATTCTCTTCTGTAGGAAAATGCTGGGTGCCACGGTGGCATGCCTACCACACATACAGGGTACAGGGCAATTTGAGGAAAAATGTGCAAGCAGAGGACCTTTTTGGAAGAAAAAAGGGCACGATGCCCCCTGGGTGCTTTCCAGCCGAAGCCTGGGAGGGGCATTTGCTTCCTCCCCCTCACCACCACCGTCTTTTTAAATTTTTATTGGAGTATAGTTGATTTACAATATCGTGTTAGTTTCTGCTGGACAGCAAAGTGAATCAGTCATACATATACATATACCCACTCTTTTTTCGATCCTCTTCCCGTATAGGTCATTACAGAGTACTGAGAAGAGTTCCCTGTGCTATACAGTAGGTCTTTATTAGTTATCTATTTTATATATAGTAGTAACACCACCTTTGAAGAGCCTTACAGACACACCTGCAAGGAGAGGAAGATGATGGACTTCTATCCATCATCCCCTTTGTCCTTCCTCCTTTGCTTTCTTCCACCTGAGAAGGGAGGATGATTGACAAGATATTAAGTGGGATAAAAATGGAGAATGGGGCTTCCCTGGTGGCGCAGTGGTTGAGAATCTGCCTGCCAATGCAGGGGACACGGGTTCGAGCCCTGGTCTGGGAAGATCCCACATGCCGCGGAGCAGCTAGGCCCGTGAGCCACAACTACCGAGCCCGCGCGTCTGGAGCCTGTGCTCCGCAACAAGAGAGGCCGCGACAGTGAGAGGCCCGTGCACCGCGATGAAGAGTGGCCCCTGCTTGCCGCAACTAGAGAAAGCCCTCGCACAGAAACGAAGACCCAACACACCCAAAAATAAATAAATAAATTTATTTTAAAAAAATGGAGAATGCGGCATGGGGAGAAAGACAAATAAAAACAGATATATTTGGAGAAATGAAGAAAAAAGATAGTGAGAAAGAGAATGAGTGAGGAAAAGAGTAAGAAAGATCGGTGAGAAAAGGTTTGGTGAACAAGGTAATCTGCCTAATGAAAAACTAGAGAAGAGGGTAGGAAGTAGTTATATGGGCGATGGCAGGTTTCGAGATATTTTTCGGGCTACTCCACTGTATTTCTCTGTATCAAACTCCATAGGAGCCTGAGACAAGAGGGCTCTTGGGATTCAGGAGGGTAATAATGTCTAAAACACAAAAGCATAACCCCACTGTGGTAAGGCACATGAATCTTGAAGCAGCTTTAACCCCTACACACGGTTCAAAGCCGTCCTGAGCATCCCTGATGAAGAAACGTAGGAAGGACCACATGACCAGAAAGTAGTAGAGTTGGGATCTCACCTGGGTCTGAAGGGCACTAAATTCCATGTTTCTAGTCATTACACTTAACTACTTCCTAAGACGATCCTATCACTCAGGAAAATAAAGAGTGGCCTCATGCTTCATTATCCTGAGAGCTATTAATTCCAGTGCGCAGGGAGGGGGTGACCTTTGTCTCAGTCCTCAGGACCTTGGAATTCAGCTGTACAAGTCAGTGAGTTAATACACGCAAAGCACTTGCAACAGGGCCCGCAGCACAGTAAGCTCTGCAGAACTGATGGCGTCAACACCAACAATAGAAAGAGTGATAATAACAACAATGACTACACATGATAAAAATACACAATAATTGTGGCAAACAGATCCAAGATGGTCCCCCATGATCCCTGTCTTCTGGTGTTCGTACCTTTTTATTATGCCCTCCTCTCGAGTGTGGGAAAGACCTATAACTTGCTTCTAAGCAATAAAATGCAGCAAAGATGATGGGCTTGCATTCCCATAATTATGTTCCCTGATATGACTCCTCTGGAAGACTTGTCCTAGTCCTTCTCTCTCCCTCTTCTGGTTTGGAAGAAGCAAAATACCATGAATCCTACAGCTGCAAGGAACTGAATGTTGCCACGGGAATATGCAAGCAGGGAGGTAGATCCTTCCCAGTAGGGCGTCCAGATGAGAACCCAGCCCTGGCTGACACCTTCCTTTCAGCCTCGTGAAACCCTAAACAGAGGACCCGGCTAAGCCATGCACAGACTTCTGAGCCACAAAATCATGAGAAGGAGGGAGAATCAAGGTATAGTAAGACAACAATAGTATGAGGACTAGCTACATAATTTGCAGAACCCAATGCAAAATGAAAATGCGGGGTCCGTTGTCCAAAATTTATTTAAAATATCAAGATGGCAACAGAAGACCTATATACAGCGTCTTCCTGGGCATGGGACCCTGACTGCCCACGTCACACACCCATGAATTTGGGTCTGAATAGCATGTGTTTAATTTAACATCAAGATTAACAATAGAACTAGAATTCAAACGTGGGTCTGTTTGACACAAAGGGTCTTGAAAATACAGAGCAGGGATGAAAGGATGGTCTGTGGGGCTACCAGCCAGACTGCCGGGGATTGAAGCTTTATCCCACTACTGCTAAGCTAGATGGCCTTGGGAAGAGTGTTTAACATAACCGAACCTCTGCTCACCGTGTATCTGTGGAGATAGTAGTCTGCCCCGCAAAACGCTGTCAGGTATCAGTAATATATGCTAAATTAAGCACATTGGGTAGTGTCTGGCACATAGTAGGAATTAAATAAATGGCAAATACCTTCATCCACTGAACACCACTCTCTATTCCCTAATTATTTGCCACTGACAGAAATTGGTATGCATCTGTTGAAGCTTCAGCAGATTTAGGAAATAATCACCTATTGATGTGATTCATGAAAGTACCTGGGTAGAAGAAATATGATAGATTAGATTCTTTGAAATGTCTCGGATCAGAAGCAAAACAAAAAAAGCAAGTTGGGAGTTTCCAATGGTGGAGGGGTGCTAATTAACAACTCAATTAAAAAAGGCAAATTAAACTTTATGGTTCGTTATCCTCCACTGCTTGGTGAATTGTTTTGCTAGGCGAATGATTAAAAATGATCACTTCAGGAAACTGAAATAGCTTCCAAGGAACACAACTATTTTTCAAGATTATACAAAAGGTTTCGCCGCAAAATAAACTTACTTGATTAAAAGGAACAGTACTTCTCTGTACGGAAAGCCAGCGGTACAAATGTCGGGCTTGTGGTGCAATAGGTATTTTGGAGGCTGCGTACGAATTTTGAAAGAGAAATGGCTTGCTTATGGATAAAACACATCATCGGTTCCTTTCGTGCACTCTTTGTGGGCCCCATAAAGGTTTTCCTAGGTACTTGCAATGTATAATTTACATCAAATTAGTTTAGACCTGAGCTCTGCAGAAATGCACACAACTCAAGCATTCCTAAAAATGGGCAGTTTCTAGGGAATCTAAAAGACAGTCAGAAAATAGACATCCTAACAAATTGAAGCATCAGCCCTCATCCTTTCAATTCTCCATGCTTTTTTGTGTGTAATTACATCAGTGGTTCTCAACATTTATTTTTTCTACCCCAGAACACCTGAGACACAAAGCACAGTCCCACCAGTAACTGGGATCAGCTTATGTGTTGGAGGAAGTTGTGTATCAAAAGCATAGCCAGGTTTGGACATTAGGGGGCGCGAGCATGGCGGTGGCATTACTAGAAGAAACACCTCTGACTGCTGAGGAAGCAAGTACGCATAGGCTCCATTTCTCTGTCTCAAGGCTTTGCTTTCATACTTCTTCTAACAGATTTGTCGTCATTATCTTAACAACCATCTGGTCAACAGCACCTAAAGCAATTGTCAAAAAGGTCCCAAAAAAGTCCCATTGCTGATAGTTTCCTGGACACCCTCTGCCACACTTCTTAGCTTTTCACTGTTTAATTCTACCCCCTCTTCATCCCTTAGGATTAATCACCATTTGATTAGCTGATGGTCTCCCCGTTTCCCTCGTGTAGCCTGACTGACCCACATCTAAATGCTATAGGTTTCTTGTAACTTAACACTCTTACACCCTGAACATAGACATTAACACTTTTATCCAAATATCCAGCCAACCTCATCTTCACCCCTGAGCCTGCTGATTCTCTTACCCTCCCCATTCACCTCAAAATGATGCTGGTCTTGGAGAGGACACTAGCGATCTTTACATGTCCCCACCACTCTTCCCCACTAAAACAAGCAAAATGCAACAAACAACAGCATTGCAGTAAACTCTGTGACCCCTTGTCATCTCACTGTCCGATGGGAATAAAGCCTAGAGAATCTCGATCCAGATCTGACACTTTACCACGGAGAACCAGGTATTTGGACTCGCAATGCCCATATTGCGGATGGAAACCTCGTGTTAGTCAGTGCATTGGGATACTGTGTAGACCAGCCATTTCTGAACCTGCAGCCCTTCAGAACTTAGGCATCAAGGCCTGCTTAGGATGCAGTGCTGGGGGATGAACTCTCCACACTCTTGAAAGATAGTCTGAGCTTAAGCACAGGATGACCGGGCCACCAGAGTGGCCACAATCCCCAGTCAGTCCCGTCCACTCCATCTCTGCCTGCCCCAGGCCAGGCCTTCTGCGTAGGGCAGAGCCCATGTCACATCTTTTCCCCACCACTTGTGCAGCACACTTTGGGTTTCCTGGAGCTCACAGGACCAGGCAGCACTCGTGTGTCTCCTCAGGTGGTAGACAACCATGACAATACCCCTAGAGAGACATTCATTTATGCAAGATTATTTGTTGAGTGAATGTACGACAGATACTGGGACAGGCTCGTGGGATGCAGTGCTGAGCTAAACCAGACAGGCCCTACGTGCTTGCTGCTTGCAGATACAAATTAGATGATCACAGAAGTCAATGTAAAACTGCAAATATAAATGCTGCAAACAACGGCTGTCTGATTCTGTAGGAAATTCCAACTTATAAAAGAAGGACCCCTAATTTGAGTTGGGGTCTAAAAAGATAAGTTGGAACTAGACTAGGTAAGCAAGGATGTGTGTGTGGAGGGGGGCTGGGTGTGGGCGTGTGGGTGTGAGTATAGGTGTGTACCATCAGTCTATATATGAGTGTGTATGTGTGTGAATGCATATGTGTGTGAGTGCATACGTGTCAGTGTGTACATGAGTACGTAAGTGTGCATGTATGTGTGTGTGAAGCTCAGAGTGGAGCATCTGAGGCATGAAACACGGCATGAATGAAGACCCTACAGCAGAATAAACCAGGGTGTGTTTGAGCAACTGTAAGAAAGAAATCTGTCTGGACTGGGAAGCATGTGAGTGAGGGGAAGATGCAGAGATATGATCTTGCAGAGCATGTGAAGCACATTGGCCTGTATTCAAAGAACAATGGGAAGCCACCAAAGCCTCCAAAGTGGGGAGTGAAATACCAGTTGGGTTTAAAAGAAATCGCGGCAAATCTGATGAAGAAATTAATGGTGAGAGTTAGAGCTGAGCTAGCAAGACTTTGGAAGTTCTCTGGGGACTCAAGGCGCCCTAGCTTAGATCAGGGTGGTGGCACTGGAGATGGTGACACCCTACGAGGTGGGAAATAAGAGTGGCAGAATTATGACTTACTTATTCAGCCAGAAACGGACTGAGTACCTGCCATGTGCCTGATAGGACTAAAGATACATAAAGATGAATCAGACAGGCTCTGTCTCTGAAGCTCACATTCCAGAAGGAGAGACCAACATGGAAGCCAACCACAGCCATATGGGCAAGGGTGGCAGAACATGACTCAACCAACACTGCTGAGAAGGTGAGCAATCAGGCGAGTCTTGCCGGCAGAGATGAATGATGCAACAATTGCTGTGACAGCCTATCTTGCCGCAGAGCAGAGCCCCATGAAAAATGAGCCTCGGCAACACAGAAGTTTTCTCTTTCAATCCAATACCTCCAAAGAAGGCACTTTTAAATGACTTGGAAGATAATAACTTGCTTCCTCTGAAGCACTCTCTCAAAACACACAAACAAAAAATCATGCAACAAGATGCACGACAGAGACCTCTTGGAAAGCAACAGTCTCCACTGTCTTGATTTTTATATGTCATGCCTTGATATGCTTGTGTTTATACTCATATTAAGTAGGTTCTTTGAAACAACTGTGATTTATTTTGTATGCCTGAAGAAAATAACTAACAGTCACATATCCTTCCTCCGTTAACTAAGTCCATCCTTATTTGAAACGACACATCTATACTGTGTACATCTGTAATGTTCTCATGGGTCTGTTTTCTCCAATGAGTAATTTAACCCATACCGATAAGCACCATATTAGTCAGAAGAGACTAGGCTATGCTGCAGTAACAAATAACCCTAAAAACTCAGTGGATTAACACAACAGATGCTAATTTCCTGATCAGACAAAACAAGGTCATTAATCCAAGCTGCTTCATTTCATTCCTGGGATAACTTTATCTCAATATGTGCTTCTATGGGCGGGGAGAAGGAATGGAGAAGCCACACATTTCATTGAGCAAAACCAGTCACACAACCCCACCTAACCGGAAGGGTGCTGGAAATGTTGAGGCACAAATGGAATGTCTGCTGAGCATGAATGTTTCTGTCAAAAGTACCCCCCATAGAGACTTCCCTAGCAGTCTGGTGGTTAAGACTTCACGCTCCCAATGCAGGGGGCACGGGTTCGATCCCTGGTTGGGGAACTACGATCCCGCATGCCGCATGGCACCGCCAAAAAAAAAAAAAAAAAAAAGGAATAGTTTCATTAAAAAAAATTATCCCCCTTAATCATTAAATCTTAGGCACAAACCACCCATGGGGAAAATTCTCCAGTGTAATAAGGTATTTTCTTCTTCCTTGATTGGTGGTTAAAACCCAGTAAAGAGGGCTTCCCTGGTGGCGCAGTGGTTGAGAATCTGCCTGCCAATGCAGGGGACACGGGTTCGAGCCCTGGTCTGGGAAGATCCCACGTGCCGCGGAGCAACTGGGCCCGTGAGCCACAGTTACTGAGCCTGCGCGTCTGGAGCCTGTGCTCCGCAACAAGAGAGGCCACGACAGTGAGAGGCCCGCGCACCGTGACGAAGAGGGGCCCCCGCTTGCCGCAGCTAGAGGAAGCCCTCGCACGGAGGCGTAGACCCAACACAGCCATAAAAAATAGATAAATAAATAAATAAAATTAAAAAACAAAAACAAAACCCAGTAAAGAGCATCTGGCTCCTTGGTGAACTAAAGCACGCTAAGCTTCGGCATGGCAAAATAAAATGATGATAATAAACAATATATGCTCTGAAAAACTAATTAAAAGAGCAGCTCAAATCATGATGAAGCCAGATCAGTTTTAAGTAACGCTTCGTAAGTGTCATTATCCATTAGACGTGCACGGAAAGTGTTTTGTGGACTTTTGTCCCCCGTCCTATCTTTTAACCTCTCAAACAGCCTCCAACAGAGAGCCAGACTGTGGCAGGAGACGCTGCTGCTGATGCCAGAATACGTGAGGCTCTCCAATTTATGAAGGGTGACTACATAACTATGATGAGAATGAACTTTTCTCACTTTCCACAGAAAGCTAATGCGGAAGAAATGGGCTTTTAGAACTCCAGCAAGAGCAAATTAGGCTAGTCAGTAAAATAACTTTATCAACCAGAGACAGCAGCTATGTATCGATATGGTGACTCCTGAAAGGATCACCTCTGTACCCCCTGCCCATCCAGTTCCTTCCGCTTTGGAGCCACCTGGGGAGCGGGATGGAATTGTAGGCTTCTGCCCTCAGCTGCTCTGCATCAGAATGCCTGAGGGTGGGTTTCACTGAAACAATTATTCTAAAGCAGGGGTTAGCAAGCTTTTTCTGGGAAGCGCCAGATAATAAATAGTTTAGGCTTTGCTGGCCGTACAGTCTCGACTCCTCCACTCTTACTCCAGTGCACAAACAGCCATAGACAATATGTAGCTAAATCATTATGGCTTTGCACCAATAACATATGACTTCTAAAAACAGGTGATGGGCCAGATTGGGTCCATGGGCCATAGTCTGCTGACCCCTGTTGTAGAGTATTTTTCAGGAATTTTTTTTTTTTTTTAAGAAACATTGTACACACAGTGAAATGCACAGATCTTAGGCTCATAATGTTTTTGAGTTTTGACAAATGCATATACCCATCTAGCCAACACTAATCAAGTGTAGATCACTCCATCACTCCAGTGTGGTACCATTCCATCACCCCAGTGTGGTACCCAGACTTCTAAAGGCAATGACTGTTCTGAATTCTCTCACCGTTCATTTGCGTTGCCAACTCTTGAACATCACATACATGAAAACATATGGTACGCATGCTTCTGTATTTGGCCCCTTATGTTCTTTCTAAAGTATTGGAGATTCACCCACATCAGTACATAGATCACTAGTCAGACTTCTGCACATGGCTGAGACTACTAATTAAATTTCATGAGTACCACAATGTATTCACTAATTCTTCCACTGATGAACATGTGAATTGTTGGCTTCCAGTTTTGTCTATTATGAGTAAAGCCGCAATAACCTTTACTACTGTATGCATGTGTATCTGTGGGTGGGGGATTATATGTTGTTATTACCCTTAAGGAATTACTGAAGAGTGGAATTGCTGGGAAATAGATGTTTCACTATAAAATAAACTACCAAACAGATTCCCAAAGCACTTGTGCCACTGTGCACTCCCACCAGCAATGGATGACAGTTTCCGTTCCTCAACGCCCTCACCAGCATTTGGTGGGGTTTTTTTTGTGTTTTTTAGTTATTCCAGTGGGCGCGAAGTGGTATCTCATTGTGAGTTTTTCGTAATGACCACGATCTCCAGCACTTTTTAATATGCTCAAAGGACATTCTTATAGCCTCTGATATGAAATGTACATTCAAGTCATTCTCCCACTTTCAGCGGGTTGTTTGTCTTTATATATTCAGAATATAAGTCCTCTGGCAGATAGCAGAATTGTGAGTATACTCTCCCATCCATAGTCTGCCTTTTCATTTGCTTTATACCTTTGAAAGAAGTTTTTGATTTTAATGAAGTCCAGTTTATCTTTTTTTTCCTTCTATCATGAGTGTTTGTGTACACCAAGATCGCAAAGATATTCTCGTATGGTTTCTTCCAGAATCTTTATCATTTTAAACATTTAGATCTATGAACTATTCCAAATTAATTTTTGTGAGGTATAGGTCAAGGTTCATTTTCTTCCATGGTAATATAAATCTCCTTCTTAGATCTGCTTTAGCTGCATCCCATAAATTTTAATATGCTGCGTTTTCAGAATCAATCATTTACAAATATTCTATAATTTTCCTTGTGAGTCATTCTTCTTTAAAGCACTGGTTATTTAGAAGTTTCTAGTTTGGTTTCCAAATAATTGAGGATAATTCTAACACCCATGCCACATCTGATGTCTCTATTAACGTTGTTTTCTATCTCGCTTGTGGGTCACACTTTCCTGCTCATTCATAGGTTTAGCAACTTTTATTGCATGTTGGACAACATGGATACGTCTTATAGGAGTCTAGATTATGCTACCTTCTTTTACGGGATGCTGAGTTTTATTCACACAGATGGTTACATTACTAGAGGATTATTTTGATCCTGTCGAGCTTGGCTTTATTCTTTGTCCACTGGGTATATTTCCACCTTGAACTGAGTCATATGGTGTGGCCTTATTCTAGTAGAATAAGAACTTACTCATAAGGCACGGCCATTCTGGGGTCACAGCTGACTGTACGGGATGTTTAACAACACCCGCCCCAAACCCTGATTAGATGGATCCCAGCCCTGCATCAAGTGGTCTCTGCTAAGTCTGATGAAGTCTTGCCCTGTTCATGCATAGCCCAGCCCTCAGCCAAGGAAGGACCTACAGTAAATCCCCGTGAAGACTCATGAGTACTCCCCTGCCCATATTCCTCTCTTCTGGTATACTGCCCCAAAAATTCCACTTCAGAAGCCAAGAATTCCAATCTCTGCCTCTCTCTTAGATCAGTGAGATGTTCCCTCTGCTTGGTGCCTCTCACCTGCTCTGAAGCAGAAAAGGGCTCCTGGACGGAGAGCCAGGGCTTTATGAGGCTAGGTACCTGTGTTCCCTTCTCTCCGGGACCACAGAACTGCACTGCCAGTTTGACGGATGCCTGAAAAGAACAGCCTCATACATTCTATTCAGTTTTACAGTTGTTTTCAATAGGAGGAGAAGCCTGGCATCAGTTATAGCATCAGGACCGGATGCAGAAGTCTTTTTAGAGTAGGACAATCCAACAGAAATAGAATGCAAGCCACATATCATTTAAAATTTTCTAACAGCCACATTAAAAATAAAAAGCAAAAATGAGGGCTTCCCTGGTGGCGCAGCGGTTGAGAATCTGCCTGCCAATGCAGGGGACACGGGTTCGAGCCCTGGTCTGGGAAGATCCCACATGCCGCGGAGCAGCTGGGCCCGTGAGCCACAGCTGCTGAGCCTGCGCGTCTGGAGCCTGTGCTCCACAGCAAGAGAGGCCGCGACAGTGAAGAGGCCCGCGCACCGCGATGAAGAGTGGCCCCCGCTTGCCGCAACTAGAGAAAGCCCTCGCACAGAAACGAAGACCCAACACACCCAAAAATAAATAAATAAATTTTAAAAAAAAAAAAAGAAAAAAGCAAAAATGAATAAGTGAAATCCTATTAGTAATGTACTGCATTTACTGAACATATCCAAAGATGATCACTCTATTGAGTATTCAATGTAAAAATTATTGCGATGTTTTACATTATTTTTTCACACTTAGTCTTCAAAAGCCTGTATTTTACCCGTAACAAGCACAACTCAACTTGATCCAGCCACATTTCAAGTGTTCAGTAGCCACGTGCGGCTAATGGCTACTGTATCGGGCAGCCAGCTCTATCCTTAAGCGTAACAAATTGAAGAAACACTGGACTTTCGGGGTTTTCAAACACATTTCCCGCACCCCCAAGCACAGCGATCAACACACACTTCCCTCACCCAATTCTCTGAAACAGAAAAGGGCTCCGGCCAAAAACTTCCTTTGTCTCATCAAAAATATGGGACAAAAAAAAATGTAAGTTTTACAAATGCAAACCAAAGTAGCTATTATGAAAGTCTCAAGTTAATGTCACTCCACTGAGAATGTGTTATTAACGTCCCATCTCTCTCTGAGTGTTCAACGTTTATTTAATGGTGTGACCTTTCTTGGGTCTTGATTTCTAAATCTATGATGTGAACAAAGCCGTAAACTGTGCTGGCTAGGAGGCAGGGTGGTTTAAATTGATGGGGGAACAGAATTATCTGAAAAGGTCCCACATGAATCTTCTTTAGAGGCTTATCGCCACCTAACCTGAGCTCCGTTTCCACAAGGTCAGCTTCATTTTCACTCTTGGAATTCAAAGCTATGTGTTCTCCAAGGCCCATACACACATCGCTTCACTTCTTTGAGCCCCTGCACTACCTACACCTCAGGGTTTGGCATGTGATGCTCCAAGATTTCTTGAATTTAAAGCCCAGATCAGGGCTTCCCTGGTGGCGCAGTGGTTGAGAATCTGCCTGCCAATGCAGGGGACACGGGTCCGAGCCCTGGTCTGGGAAGATCCCACGTGCCGCGGAGCGACTAGGCCCGTGAGCCACAATTACTGAGCCTGCGCGTCTGGAGCCTGTGCTCCGCAATAAGAGAGGCCGCGATAGTGAGAGGCCCGTGCACTGCGATGAAGAGTGGCCCCCACTTGCCGCAACTAGAGAAAGCCTGCGCGCAGAAACGAAGACCCAACACAGCCATAAAGCCCTCGCACGGAAACGAAGACCCAACACAGCCATAAATAAATAAATAAATAGATAAATAGATAAATAAATAAATAAAATTTAAAATAATAAACTTTCTTTAAAAAAAAAAAAAAGGCCCAGATCAACGGAGAGTCATATGTTTTCATCAAGAGCCCCTGAAGCAGGTACTCGAATTAGGTGGAACAGGAGAAAAGCAAGGCAGAAAGAGAATTTTTTAAGGGAGAAAGACAGAAAATAACCTGGGACACAGAATATGTTTGTTCTGCCCTTTTAAGCCAAACCACTGAATCCCACCAAGGCTGCCTGTCTCAACACGCTGTCACTCCGGCCACAGCAACCCCCTTTCAGTTTCTCACACATGTCAACCTGATTCCCATCTCAGGGTCTTCGGATATGCTGTTCCCTCTGCCTGGAATGCTCTTCCAATAGCTGTTGGCAAGGCCTGCTCCTCCGCTCTCTCCAAGATTTAGCAGAAACATCACCTTTTCAGAGAGCCTTCTCCACTGCCCCTTACCTACTGTTTTCTAGCTCATAATCATGTTGATTTCTTCCCTAGTATCTGTCACAAGGGGCCACCGGTGTCTGAGGCATTTACTTCCTTGTGGTCTGTCTCCCCATGAGAACGTAAGTTCCACGAGGGCGGGGGCCGTCTCTGTGGTCTCTCCTCTGCTTCCCAGCCCCCAGCCCAGTTCCTGGTCTCTACTAGACCCTTGACATACATACACGTTGACTATTATGCGAATACTACGCCCTTGAGCTGTGGAGTTCTCAGACGGGGAGGGAAAAAACCCTGCTCTACTCAAAGCCAATGGGGGAGCCAGATCCCTGAACATATGTATTAAGTTATGGGAGGTAAATCAGTGGTAAGCATTCCTGGGAGTGCACACTGTGACTCGGACTATGGGCCTGAAGTCACATGGAAGATGGACCTTGACTCCACCGCTTACTAGCTCTGTGACCGTGGGCACGTTATTAACTGCCCACGTCTGTTTTCTCCTCCTGAAATGGGATGAATGATAATTTCTACTTGAAGGAGTTGTCGAGATTAAATAAAATAATGGAGCAAGCACTGGGCCTGGCACGTAGGAAAGGTTCATTCACTAAGTGGACACTATCAGCTATGATGGTTGTTGAAAAATTGATCTCGTGGCCCCATCAGGAAAGTAAGAGAGGATAATTCCAATGGCCTACAGACTTGAGTTGCCTTTGCTCAGTTTGCTGGTCCTTGTGAATATCATTTGGAAACTTTGAAGTCTTCCTCATTTATTGGTGAACGTCTCTTTTTTTTTCTTTAATTCTCCATTACATTTTGAATGGGGTATTTAGTCCTTTGGGTTTGATTTCCTGGCTGCAGTAGAAATAGAAAATGCAAGTAAACACCATATTGGAAATCTGACTGTTCAATGAATCGCAGAATTCCTTTCTCATTTATCATAGGCAAGAAAAAAAGAATGAGTTAAAGTTGTTTATAAGACAATCAAACTACGCTCCTTGAGAAGCAATTATTTTGAAGGAACTTCCCCCATTCCTTATAGCCTTACCATTTTCAGACTGAAAGGTATTTAACTGGAAATCATTTTTTTTAAACAGCAGTCTCATAATCCTTTATAAAATCTCTCCCCAGCAATATCAGTAGGAAGGTGTGTATATCTCACAATATAATGGGGAAGAAAATCTCCTACTAACCCTTTGCCACTGATCTGTGAGAACATCCTACAGAGAGCTGGCCAAGGACAGTAATTGCATTACTCCATTTCCTGCAAATTCTGATCCATCAGAACCATCAATCCAGCTTAGGGACGCATTTCCGCTGACTGTGACCCACTCCATAGCCTTTTCACCTTGGATTCAGAACCTACAATGAGGCCAAAGCAGCTTTGGGTGCACACTTCCCCACATATTTAATCCTTGACCATGAGAAATACACTCCAGGCACCTGCCACTCACAATTTTAACCACTCAAGGGGTTCTCATCAGTGTAAAATATCCAGGGGCAAACACAGATGATGCCGATTCTTGGAAGGCTTATCCACGTGCCAAAAGCAGACAAACGATACGCTCCCTCCCAGTTCTGGCAAACAGCAGGGTCCTCAATGCCCATTTTACTGCTTTTCCATCTCAACCGGGGAGACAAGAGGCCCCCATGATGAGACCCCACCTCTTCTCCTCTCTCCTCTGTCTAGTGAATTATACTTGTACTTTCAGATAAGACCAAAAAATTGTAATAATTGTAGGGAGTGTGAGGGACTTGGGGGCTGATCGAGGAAAAGATATGACCAAGAGAGGCAGTCATCCACAACAAGCTTTGCTGGGTGGCAGCTGGGCAGAGTTGTACGAGAGGAGACTTTCCTCACAGCAGGGACCATCCATCTAGTCTGCATGGGCTGCTGTAACAAAACACTTGGCACTTTAATCGGAAAATATATTTTTACCTACACACACACACACACACACACACACACACACACACACACTGCCACACGGATCACATTCTGCAACCCTGCAGAACGAATGACAAAGGTCCCGTGGCCTTCTCTTCCCATTAACTGGAAAGATAGAGTTACTCTTCCCCCTTCAGTGAGGGGAGAGCCAGTGAGCCCCGAGGGTGCTGACTCAGCACACTGGCCACCCGCCCCCCACTGTCAGTCAGTCATTAATGGGAAGAGGGTACTGCAAGGAACACAGACTCAGCATAACGTAAGCCCAACAAATAGCCAGTGAAGGAAGGTGGCTTCAAGGCAGAGTACGTCTTAAGAGATGGACTCAAATGAGAAAAAGGTGAAAACAGCAAAGAAAGGAGTTTAGGGATTCATAAAATTCATTTGTTCACCCCCCATGCATAGAAAATCCTTTAAAATTGTGTGTGCATGCGTGCGTGTGCATGTGTGTGTGTGTGTGTTTGATCACCTTTTAGACACTAGGCCCTCTGATAAGTAATGAAGATATACAGCTCATTAAGGAATCTTCCCCACTATCAAGAAGCTCACAGAGTAGCAGAGGAAGCAATCAAACAAGCAAAAGACATTAAAAAATAATACGAGCATTCGCCGAGTACTAGCTCTGTCCCAGACATTTCATAGGCGTTGTCTGATTTCATCCCACAGTCAACCTACAGAGACAGGTAGTGTTAATTACCCCATTTTTACAGAGGAGGAAACTATCTCAGAGATATTAATTAACTTGTTCAAATTCACACAGCTAGTAAAAGTAGGAGGTGGATTGGCCCCAGGCACCCTTGACTCCAAGAGCTGCCACACCCTGTGAACACCATGCTGTGCTAAGTGCCAGAAAGAAAGTATGCACACAGTTGAGATGAGCCTTATAAGGACGAGCAGAAATGCTCCTTTGCACAAGCCAGGGACACACCGCAAGGAAATGGGAGGGTGTTGTCAAACACACCAAGAACAGAAGGACAGTGTGGTAGGATCCTGAGGGTCCTCCTAGGAGCTGGGGTCCAGGGGTGCTGGGTATGGGAATGGCCTGAATGAAGAGAAGGACACTGGAGGCAGGATTTCACACAGTATCTTCTGGCATGGAGTTTCTGAAAAGGTGATCCACCATCAGACTCACCTGCTACATCTGACTCACCAGGGACACTTGTTAAAAGTACAGACGCCTGAGCCCCACCACAGACACACGGAGTCTCTATCTCAGATTAGGGCCTGGAACCCTATGTTTTGACCAGCTCCCCTGATGCGTCTGTGCATCCCGAAGTTTGATGCACGTGACCTCAACGCACTCACTCCAATGGGCGGGCAAGGCTGTGCCTGTGCGGACTGCAGGACAAACAGCCCCCCTCTCCCGACACACCAACGGTTGGACATGAAGATTTCTTTTATTTAGGGGTGTTATTCTTTGTTACGTTAGGACACACATAGATAAAGTGGAATGCAAAACTACAAAATGCATTTTTGGAAGATGAAACATAAGAGTTCCAAGAAACAATAAAGGCCAATTTGTAGTGGGAACGAGACAGCTTGTTCCCACTACAAAAACAGCCCCAGTCTTCCTCACCCTCCGCTCCGCTCTTCACTAGCCTCCACTCCAAGCCCAGGAGTCTGCATCCTCTCACGCTGAAAATGCGTTCACGAGGAAGTGAGGGCACCTACAGTGGATGCTGGTAGCACTGGAACTGACGACGTCTGCCCAGAAAAAGGACAAGCACAGCTCCGAGCTGCAGAAAGAACACTCAGCCACCTGCAGCCATGGCTGCAAGCACAGTGGCTATAGGAGAATAGAAGAGCCCAAGAAGGAAAAGCAGAATAATAACAAAAAAGTACAATATTCATTATAAAGTTAATAGACATTGAGCCAAGATGAATTACTTGAATAATCCTCACAAAAAAACACAGTGTAGGTACTACGATTTATCTATTACACGTACGTGTAAACTGAGGCTCAGACAACTTACGTGACCTGCCCAAGATCCCATGAGAAGCAAGATGGCTAAAGAGGGAAGGGAGGTTCCATTCACTTCAGTGCCCTGCGCCAGCACAACACGAGGAATAAGCTTACGAAGAAACTGGAACCCTTGACCACTGCTGGTGGGAATGGAAGACTGCAGCTGTTGTGGGAAACAGTCTGGCGGTTCCTGGGTAAGTTAAACAGAGTTATACCACATGACCCAGCAATTGCACGTCTAGTTCTGTACCCACAAGAATCGAAAACAGGGACTCAAACACTTGTATACGCATGTTCAAATACTTGTACACCACAGCCAAGAGGTGGAAACAACCCAAACAGCCATCAAGTGATGAATGGATAAACGAAATGCAGCACGTCCCTACAATGGAATACGACTCGGTCATAAAAAGGAATGAAGTACTGATAAATTTTACAAGGTGAAAAAGCCTCAAAAACATGATGCTCAGTGGAATTAGCCAGACACAAAAGGCCACATACTGTATGATTCCTTTCCTATGAAATATGCAGAATTAGAAAATCCATAGAGGGACTTCCTTGGTGGCGCAGTGGTTAAGAATCCGCCTGCCAATGCAGGGGATATGGGTTCGAGCCCTGGTCCGGGAAGATCCCACATGCGGCGGAGCAACTAAGCCCGTGTGCCATAGCTACTGAGCCTGCGCTCTAGGGCCTGCGAGCCACAGCTACTGAGCCCACGCATCTAGAGATCGTGCTCTCCAACGAAGAGAAGCCACCGCAATGAGAAGCCCGCGCACCGCAACCAAGAGTAGCCCCCGCTCTCTGAAACTAGAGAAAGCCCACGCGCAGCAACGAAGACCCAATGCAGCCAAACATAAAAATAAGTAAAATAAATAAATTAAAAAAAAAAAAGAAAATCCATAAAGAAAGAAAGAACTAACGGCAGAAGGAATGGGGAGAAACTGCTTAACGGGTGCAGGGTTTCCTTTTGGGGTGATGAACATGTCTCAGAACTACATAGTGGCGGTGGTCATACAAGACCGTGAATGTACTAAACGCCACTGAATCGCACATTTAAAAATAGCGAATGGTTAATCTTTATGTTTTGTGAATGTTGCCTCGATAAAAATGCAAAAGAAGATCAAGAATCCCAAGGTCTGTTTCCTTTGGAAGGAAATCCAGTGCCAGTCTGCTCAGCTCACTACAAAGGGAGTCTTGAGTGTATCAGGCAGGAGAACATCAGGACCGGGGCATCTCTGCCAACAAAGAAGCACCTGGGAAGCCACACATCACCCCAAAGCTGAGAGGAGAGTGCGAGTGTGGGAAACACTGAAAAAGTCCAGAGAGGCCTCCTTTCATTGTGGATGAACTCAGGGAGGCACTTCTGCTCTCATTTGAATGCCCTGGAAACAGCATTATAATCGATGGGAGAAGACTTTATAGATAAGGAAATGGGGCACAGAGACCTTGTGTGATGTGACCAAGGTCACACAGTGAGAACACAGCCAAGTAAGCACCCAAACATGTTGAAATACCAGAACCTGTAAACCCAGAACCTCCAGGACCCTTGAGGATTCCAACAAACCACCCTGAAGGAGTGTTACAGGGGTTAGCTACCTGGGGAGTGTGCAGGAAAGCTGGTCCAGACTCAGCATCCCTGCCTCTCATCCTCTCTGGTCCTGGAAGCCACATCCTCAAACACTCTCAGCTGTTATCTCCACACAGTATCTCCCAAGATTCCTATGCTGACCACATGGTTTTCACTTCTGCCAGTTATTCTTGTTGCTGGAGACAGAGACTGACAGCACTTCGTTCCACTGCCCACACGTCTAGCCCGCTCCCTCCGCTGAATCATTAATAACATTTTTTTTCATTCATTGTCGCCTATACCAGCACACAATCCATTTCAATTCTTAAAGTCCTACCCTGATTCAGAGAGGCAGTGATTAGGGGTAATTAAACTTTGAAGTAAAGCAGTCTCAGGACTGAAATAAAGCCATCCCGTAACCAGCCGTGTGGTCTCAGGACAGGAACATCAGTCCTCTCTGCCTCTGTCATGTCTGCAAAATGGGGACAACCGGGACACTGACATCGAGGAACTGCTGTGAGGCTCAAGTGAGATAATGCATGAGACACTTCTGGACCCAGTACTTAGTATCTGACCCAATAGTTACACATCCAGTAAGCATTCGTTATTATGTAAGGAAGCACCATAGTGGAGTGAGGAAAAGTTTGGTGGAAAGTGTTCGACCACCTGGATTCAAATAATGACTTCATCACTTCCAGCTGAATAACCTTGGGCAAGTTACTGACCCTCTCTGAGCCTTGATGGAAATAGTGGTATCTATCAGAAGGATGAGTATGAACAGTAAATCATATTAGCCATAAACAAACTAAGTACAGTGTCCAACACACACATATGTGCTCAATAGCTGTAGTAATTAATATTATTACGAGATTCACAGCAAAATGTGGTGGCTCTTGTTGGTAGCACACATCTGCATAATCATTTCTTCTAAATCAGAAAACAAAATTTGCAAGGCAATTAACTTTTCAACTAGTGAAATTATTTACAGCTAAGGCAAAATAGATGGAAACACAACTATAGGATGGAAACAGATTAGGGGTTGCCCATGGGTGTGGGGATGAGAGAGGGGTTGACTGCAAAGGAAGTCTGGGAATGATGGAAATGTTTTCCATGGGACCGTACTGGGGGATACAGACTTCATGTACTTGCCAAAATCGGTAGCACTGAACACTACAAAGGGTGAATTTTACTGTATGTAAAATTTTTAAAAATCAATAAGAATGTGGGAGGAAATCAAGAAGGAATACAGACTGTGACAAAGAAATTTAATTGTACTACAAATGAATCACATAACCACACTGAAAGGTGTGAGAAAGAAAGGAAAGTAGCTTTGGGAAACTGTTCTGACTGGATACTTACACAAAACTACGTGTACACAAACACAGTAGTTCATATATTTGTTTATCCCAGGAGTACAGGTCAACAATCCTAAAGCTATATGAATATTAGAACAAATAAGTAAATATATTATAGAGTGGGAGCCAGGTTTCTCACTGTCAGAGAAATAAGTTCCAAATAAGTAAAAGGGAAAAGTTAATCCCTAAGTGATGGATTGGAGTCAGAGTCATCAGTATTAACTCATGTTTTTAAAATAGATATGCAGATATTGATACAAAAGTAAACACAGATGTCTGTACACATACATACAGATGTGTACATTCACATATTTTTGTAGATCTACTGACAGGGCCCGGAAGCACTGACATTCCAGTAACAATGTGAACACCTCTGCTCAGATCTTGGTTTCTAAACACTGTTCGCTAACAAAAGGAACTGGAGTTCCTTGAAGAAGGGGCTGATTCCAGGGATGGGTCAGAGAAAACATAAGATGAGCCTGGAGCAACCCACGGTGCCAAAAATTTAGGAAGTGCTCAAAAAAAAAACTGGGTATGTCTAAAGGGCACAAGAACCAAACAGAAGGAGCTCCCAAGAGCCAAAACTGGAATACTTTGAGCAACAAAAATAATGACAAAATTAGACTGTAATCCAAAGGAAAAAAATATTCTGGAGTTCCCAATGATATAAACAACTAAATAACAGAATAAACGGAGAAGAAAGGAAAATGCTTCCTTACAAAAGAGTTCCAATTAATACATGTAAAAGGGTTGAGAGAAACAGAAAATCACGGTGAGAACACTAAAGTAATAAATTACTGTGCTATTAAGTACAAAGGGAAAAACCGTAAACTTCCAGGGAAGAAACCTGGCAGACACCTCCGCTGTTAAATGATCAAGGATAATATCACCAGGAATAAGATGCACAGATCTTATGTGCTCTCCAGTGTGGTACCCTGAGAAGGACTCAACACTTCTGGCATCCTTTCCAGTCATAGGTAACTTCAGTCTAAACAGGGACAAACAGCAGACAACCCCAAACTGAGGGATATTGTACAAGCACTCTTCAACCGTATCAAATCCATGCAAGACAAAAACAAACAAATAAACCTGAGTAACTTCCACAGACTGGAGGAAACTAAGGTGATATGACAACGAAATACAATGTGGATAATGAACTGGATCCTGAGAGTGAAAGAGTTAAAGGACAAAAGTAAAAACTGGTAAAATCCTAGGGAAATGTCTATTTCAGTGAACAGCACTGTACCCATGTAAATTTCTTAGTTTTAATTACTGTGTTATGACTATGTAAGATATTCAGAGAAGATGAGTGAAGGGTACACAGGAATTCTTTATACTACTTCTGCAACTCTTCTGAAAGTCCAAAATTGTCTCCAAAAAGGTTTTAAAATTATTTATAGTTGCTAATTCAAAAGTTTCAGGTATCCATCCTGTAGTCTTATTAGAAATATTGTACCTATCACCAACTAAATTATAACCTCTATTTTACATTTAGAAGAAAATATTTAATCACAGTAGTAATAAGGAAATTAGGTAATGAAGGCAAGCAGGATATGTAGAAAGTTTTAAAGAAAACTTGCCTATGTCTTTTTTTCCCAATTCTACTAAATATTTTAAGTGTAACTCCTTTTAGAAAGTGATCAAATACGGCATGGTAGACACTGTTACTATTTCCGATCATTTGAAATGCAAACTAAGGTGACCCTGTTCTTTGATTTTTAAAGGTAACTGTCATGTATCTTTGATTTTGTGTTTGGTGTCCTTCGAAAGATGTCCACAAATTCCCAGAAATGTACCCTTTCATAGCCATTTCCGGCTTTAATTCTCTACACCCCCTCAACTCTCACCCTTCCCATACAAGTTCTCTTAGCTCTGGATCTCACTTACCCAGGAATGGAACTCAGCATCTTAGCTTGATTTATCCACAGCTACTCCCAAAAGGCTTTGGTGAGAGCCCCAGACTGTACTGAAGTTTTGGAGTGGTGGAGGGGTTTTACATCTCACACACTCACACTACTTGGAAGTGAATGTTTAATACTGTGGCTCTTGAAAGTACTTCTTGCCTCTGCCACTGGAGATGATCTCCTCAACACCTTACACACAGGTTCCAGCACCCCTCTCCCCCTGTCTCCCGACCTCCTCTCATCTCTTTTTTGCTCTCCCACTTCTTCAAATCCCTGGTAACTTCTTCTTCATGGACGTTCTGTTTTCTCCTCTATCCGTAGGGATAGGTGTTCATGCAGAAAACAGAAGTCCTGATTCAAACTGAATCAAACAGGAATAAAATACAGTGGTTCCCCTAACTGGAAACCTCAAGGTGGGTGCTTCAGTGTTTACACAACCCCATGGATCTTGCTTAATTTCTCCCTGATTCTCTTTACTCTGCTCCCCTACTCCCCCGCACTGGCTTCATCTCCAGGCAGGCAGGAGGGTGGCTGCAGCAGATGTGGTTCTCATATCTATGTAGGACCATCTCCACTGAAATGCAAGGGACTATCTTCCTCCCGGGAAAAAGAAAACAATCAGTAGCTGCTAGAAAGAGACATTTATGTCTCATCAGCGCATATTGTGTCATTTTCCTATTCTTAAACCAATCTTTGTGGGCTGGGATTATCCTAAAGCTCAGGATGGCCGAGGCCCAAGTACCTGGGGATTATTACATAACGTGGTTTAGAACAGGAGTTGGAGAATCACAGCCCACAGGCCAAACCCAGCCCACTACCTAGTTTTGCAAATAAACTTTGTGAATAAATATCTGTTGAACTATATCCAAATCCATTTGTTTCTGGATTGCCTACGACTGCTTTTGCACTATGGCAGAGTACGTAGTTGCAAGAGAGACTGCATGTCCCACAGAGCCAAAATCCTGGCTCTTTACAGAAAAAGTCTGGTGACCGTTGGCTTAGATGAATGATATGTGCCACCTGGAATTCATCTCAGCACTTTTCCAACACCTGTCTGCTATGCAAGGGCAGAGGAATAAAATGGATGTTACGGAGACACTACAACATCTACTACTGTCCAACCCCTGGGTTAAGGGGTTAATTCATAAATCAATTAAAGGGCTACTCTGTTATGATAGCCCTCCTATTTTACATGGCTTGAATTCACCTTCTTTTATACAATTATCATGACGGTAAATAGCTATTTTTGCCTTAGTGTCCTTCTCTGGAAAAATTAAAAGTTTGCAAGCCTGTGAGAGCCTTTCCAATTTTCATTTATTAAATTTTATTGGGAAGTAAAATCTTAAAATTTGAAGTTTCTGTCTCACAGTGTGTCACTGATTTCTCACAAGAACCCTAGATGTTAGTTATCGTAAACTATAATAGCTTCTGAAATAAAATTCAAAGGGGTTGGGCTTCCCTGGTGGTGCAGTGGTTGAGAATCTGCCTGCCAATGCAGGGGACACGGGTTCGAGCCCTGGTCTGGGAAGACCCCACATGCCGCGGAGCAACTGGGCCCGTGAGCCACAACTACTGAGCCTGCGCGTCTGGAGCCTGTGCTCCGCAACAAGAGAGGCCGCGACAGTGAGAGGCCCGCGCACCGCGATGAAGAGCGGCCCCCGCTCGCCGCAACTAGAGAAAGCCCTCACTCAGAAACGAAGACCCAACACAGCCATAAATAAATAAATTAATTAATTTAAAAAAAAAAATTCAAAGGGGTTTAGTGCCAAAAAACAAGGTGGATACGTTCTCATTAATTGTCTGATAAACATAGTCTCAGAAAGGTTGAACTAAAGGCAGTGTCTAGTGGTCTGCAAGTTACGCCCATCTCCAAGAAGACTTCATGCCACTGATTCTAATTGGTTATGTTCCATTCATAAAAATGAGTAATAAACAGCTGTATGTATCAATACAGTTAACTGTTACCATTCTTATGCGCAATGAGGGTCAAAATGCTACACAGACACAAAAAGGTGATACTTATGCTCTCATTGCCTTCCATTTCAAAGGCAGTTCTAGAGCTTACTATTGCATGAGATTGCTCCTAACTGTATATATGAGATGGAAATAATATTCATCTGAGAATCTAATCGTAAAACGACCTACAAGAGAAGAATTTACTCACCAACATCAGGTCATCCTTTCATAACACAAACTTTTTTTCTTTGTGAATATCAGAGAAGATGAAGGGAGGGGAAAAAAAATAACAAATGCATATCTATCTAGAGATTGACAACTAGGAAGAATGGTAAATAAAGACTTCCTCCCTGGGTGGCAGGAGTTTGAATACAGTCATGCTTAGTCCTAAGTGAAATCTCTTTGACAGAAACCTTCTCTATTTAGAACAGCTGGATATCAACCCTAGGGTTTCAGATCGTGATAATAAAATGTCCTTATTATGCTGCTGGTGATGCGGTTTTCTCTGGGATAGGCGCAAAGGAGAATGGCCTGGCAGCGGCATGATAGATGTAAAGAGTAGCAGGGACCATGGCCTGTCTGACTCCTTTGAATCAATTCAAGACAACAAACATTTCTAGAGTACACATTACATGCTAGGCACCATGTCCCTCCCATACTCCAAATGGAGGTGAAACCCAAGGTTCAGCTTCAATTTCATCTTTTCTCCTTCCTCTTACCCTTACTGTATCATTAGAATTGCTTTTCACTAAGTAACAGAAAACATGACTGCAGGGCTGAAATATCAATAAATCTGTAGGCAAGCAGTTTCTGCCCTTGCTTCTATGACTGGACAACGTCAAGACATTGTGTTTCCATGATGCTGTTGACCTTTTTATCATGACCACAAGAAGGATGCCACAGTACCAGTCAGCAAGTAAGTCCACACAGGAGCCAGGAAGACAGGCAAGGAAGCAGTCCCAGTGCTTCTGTATCTTTTTTTCATGAACACACAAGCTTTCTCAAAAAAACCCGCCCCCAGCATATTTCCTTTGTCTCTGTGGTCTGGTTAGTCCTGACTCCTCACTCCCCTGTAATACTATTTAAAAAATCACATCCCTACCACGTCTTCATGGTGGGCATGCTGACACTTGACCTTGGGTTTGGCCTTACAATGTGCTCTAGTCAATGGATTGTTAGGGGATGTGGTGTGAGCAGAAGCTTAAAATGTGCTTTCACAACTGGCCTTGCCCTCTTGTCCTTATGTAATCCACCATGAGAAGAACATACCCCAGGAAGTCTCTAGTCCAAGGAGGATGAAAGACATCTTGGGAAGATCCAGACTCAACATGCAGCTTGGAGTCTGCAATCCAGTTTGGCCCAAACTGCACTCATATCACTGAGGACCCACAGATGCATTAGAAAGAAATATATACTCATATGAACCACTGTGTCCTAGGATAGTTTGTTACACAACACTATGGTGGCAAGAGCTGACTGATACATTTTCAGCAGCTGGGATTGTGTTCCATGGCTTCTCCTAGACCCAAAGGAGGTTAGAAAAGCAAACAACAACAAAAAAAAAAAAAAAAAAAAGAAAAGCAAACAACAAACAACAGAGACTAAAAAGAACTGACACAGAAACTTTCTGCCACACTTTCCTATTCAAATCCTCACTCTACACAGATTTCCAAAGCAGCATACCCTGCTTTGCTCTCTCAGATACTAGCCCCCAAACACCCACTAAGCATTTTGTTTTGATGTGTTCCGCCTTCATCTTAAACTCTGGGCGTGTAAAACTGACTTCACTCCATCTCTGACCTCAAAACTGACTCCCTAGATAAACAACAGGGTCCTAATGTACAGAACAGGGAACTATATTCAATATCCTGTGATAAACCATAATGTAAAAGAATTTGAAAAAAAAGAATGTAAAGAAAACAAAACAAAAACTGACTCCCCGTCTGAGTTCCTTAATGCACATTTATTATTACAGTGATGAACAGTCAATATCTCAAGGTTAACTTTGATTCCTTTACTTAAATCCACATATGGGATAAACATTATAAATAACATTTATTATATTCATTTATTGAGCGCTTATAAGATTTCAGGCAATGTTCTCAATGCTTTACATGTGTTAACTCATGGTATACACATAGCACAAGCTCCAGAAGTACATGTAATTAATTATCATCTTCATGATAATGAAGAATTCAAGGCTTAATTTTCACCATCTAACTATTGGCAGAATTGGAATATACCAGATATTGGGTTCAAACCCACTCCCTCATCAGGCCAAGTAGCCTATGTGAATTATTTCCTTGAATCCATATATTAACTACTTTTGTATCAAATCAGTCAATGGAAAATGAGAAATACTAGATTTTATTGATTCTCTAACAATCATGCCTTTAGCAAATGTCTCTCAATTTCAAATCACTCCTCCCCTGGGCCCGGTATTTTATGCGAATTATTTCAATCAATCCATACATTTACCCCATTTTGTCAAGTCACTTACTGGAAGATGAGAGAGATTAGATTACAGATTCTTTAATAATTACACCCCCAGTATATGTCACTTAATTTCTAATCCCACTGCCTATAAGTAATTTAAAAGGTCTTCCTTTCTTGTTTCTTCTCATTCCAAATCCTTTTGCATATTGCCCCCAAATTAAACTCCTTAAAATACTGCCTTCATCATCACATTTTTCTCCTGCATGTCACCTCCCTTGTTTGATATTAGAAATATCCAACTTATTTAGGACACATACCACTCAAAGCCACAGTCATGAGCCTTTGCCCTACAACTGCCAGGGGACATTCCTATGAGAAGATTCAATTACACACCTAACATCTCCTAAGCAATACACTGACAAGGTGGGTGGAAGTGGAGTGTAAAAGAACTTTCTCAGAAACTCCTTAATGCAAAAGTTTTCGATGGTTTCACAGCCCAGTCTGCCTATCAGATCAAATCAAAACTTCTTATTCAAGGGCCCCAAAGAGATAAATCCATTCCAGTTTAGCTCAAATCAGTTTTAGCAAGGTTGGACTTTTGATTGAGCCTTGAGAAAGGACAGCTGTCCCAAGGCTGGTCTAAGGCCTGTAAACCACAGCACAAGGCCGTACGTTTGCTCTAAATAGTCAGTGTGTGTGCCATAGTCATCAATAAGAATTATGAATATAATGCTTCTGTTGCCATTTCTCTTTGTGAAATGCCCTCACGTTCTCTCTGCACATCTTTTAGGGCAAATTCTACTTCCTAACTCTAGCGTGACACCTGACCTTCACATCCCAGCCCTACACAACCCACAAGAATCTCTCCCCTCCTTAGAACCCCAATAAACAGGGCGTTATTATTACTGGCTTGAAAGAGCAAAAACCCTTTTTAGGTGTGTTTTTCTCTTTCTCTAGATCAGAATTTTGCAAACTCAGAACTACTGACATTCGGCACCAGACAACCCTGTGTCGTGAGGGGCGGTCCAGTGCGCTGTACTATACGTTTCGCAGCATCTCTGGCCTCTACTCACTAGAGGTCAGCAGCATCACGCCCCTAGTTGGCCCCTAGTTGTGACAAGCAAAGATGTCTCCGGATACTGGCAAAGGTCCTCCTGGTGGGCAAAACTGCTCCCCTCCCCACCTCCACCGAGAACCATCACTCTAGACTGTACAGTTCTCAGGACTGAGAGGGTTCCCAACTCTCCTTGTCCCCGTTCAGGTCAGCAGCAGAGGGTCCTTCACAGAGGAGGTACTCAGCGCTTATGGCGGATTGATTTCACATCCTCATGGATCCATCTTAATTGGAGGGTTTTGTTTTTTGAAATAGCCTAGTGGATAGTTTTTTGGTTTTTTAAAAATTAATTAATTAATTATTTTTGGCTGCGTTGGGTCTTTATCACTGCACGCAGGCTTTCTCTAGTTGCGGCGAGCAGGGGCTGCTCTTCATTGCAGTGCACGGGCTTCTCATTGTGGTGGCTTCTCTTATGGAGCACGGGCTCTAGGGCACGCGGGCTTCAGTAGCTGTGGCACACGGGCTCAGTAGTTGTGGCTCGGGGGCTCTAGAGCACAGGCTCAGTAGTTGTGGCGCACGGGCTTAGTTGCTCCATGGCATGTGGGATCTTCCCAGACCAGGGCTCGAACCCGTGCCCCCTGCATTGGCAGGAGGATTCTTAACCACTACACCACCAGGGAAGCCCGGGCAGTTGTTTTAATTTGCCATTAAGCCCACATCATTTCACAAACGACTGCTTAAAAATGCACACTACTTAGGCATCAACTTGTTTGTGTAGGATACAGAATTCTGCTTCTCCTAATAGGATCATATTCTGAAAAGGCAATCTTTTATTTTTTTAGTGCCTACCTAGGATTCCATGTTATTCTCTAGAAATCATCAATTTCCAGGGAGGTTATTTCTGAAGCTATGGAGAATTGTGATGTTGCTGCAAAGAAGTCACAATGACCTACAGAGAATAAACCGGAACACCAGAGAGCTGTTAAGAATAATGGACTAAAAATAATAATAATAATAATAATAATGAAGACAATAGAGAAAAACAAAAATCAGAGTGAAAAATCTATTGTGATCATCCACAAAATATACTCTTCTATAAACAGCAGACATGCTTATAGGTAAAATATTTATGTTTTTAAAAGCTTTTGTTTTATAATAAATCGTGAGGTTATTTATTCCATGTGTGATATCAACATTAGTTTGAGAACATCGAAAGTGTATTATTAGGAACCCAAGATACACAAAAAAGTGATTTCTAAATATAAAGGTTAAAATCATATGGCTGCATCAGGCAAAAAAGCTCTACATCTGAATCAACTGAACAAGAACGCCGCTCTCTTTTTTTAAAAATTTATATAATACCCTGTTTGATGTAAAATTGCAGAAAAAAATGTAAGTTATCCCTAAGCCAACTTTTTAAACTAAAATGTTGTACAATGCTTCCTGTGGCACTTCAGCTGCCCTTAAATTTTAATAATACTGATAAAATATTCTACTATCCCCAGCCAAGTAATTTTTTATCTTTAATTGGTAAGCCCTCATTTATTATTTCTTAAGCAGAGAGATTCTAATATCTAGGATTTACAACTTACCCAGGCAATCGTGACTGCAAATGTATTTTTAAGCGCACTCAAAAACAGAGAAAGCACTGTTTTCCCCCAGAACACTGGGGAAATTTAAGTTTGGACTACAATGGAAAAAGAAATTTTTTACAACAAATATATCATCGACTAATTATTATTATGCCTCATCAGTGAAAAAACGTCCTTTGGCAACCCCTGGGGGGGTGATAAGAAAGGCTTTTCACAGAATGAGAAGACAAAATTAAGTTGGTAGAGAAGACCTAGGTCTTCCCACTATGGAATTAGCACAGATCATTTCAAAATTGACAGAGTAGCAAAACCTGAACTACGGCGTGAAGATCCAGTGAAATATAAATATTACATATCGATCCACAGATGATCAATAAGTGCTTTTTTGCTGCAGGCATTTTTATTCATAAAATAAGCTTTACTCAAATATTAAAGGGGACAGGGGCAAGGAGCTTGCAGAAAACAAAAAGCACTACTCAGAAAATGTCCCCTCAGATGCTGACATCAGTTTTGCAGACAACATGATAAAACCTCCAAGACGACCCATGTCCCTGTGAAATGGGAAATCAAGTTTCATCTCTAACCTACTGTATTAGGCTGAATAATGGCCACCCAAAGCTATCAGGTCCTATTCCCTGTAGACCATAAATGTTACTTTATAAGGAAAAAGAGTCTTTGCAGATGTGATTAAGGATCTTTAGAAGGGGAGATTACCCTGGATTATCAGGAAAGGTTCTAAATCCAATGACACGTGTCCTTAAAAGACAGAGGCAGAGGGAGACATGACACATTCAGAAGAGGAGGAGGTCATGTGAAAGGAGGCGTAAATTGGAGTGAAGCGACCATAAGCCAACAACTGCCAGCAGCCACCAGAAACTGGAAGAAGCAAAGTGCTCCATCTAGAGCCTCCAGAGGGAACGGGCTCTGCCAGCATCTTGACTATAACCCAGGGATGCTGATTTGAGATGCTGAATTCTATCATCTAGAACGGCGAAAGAATAAATTTCTGCTGGGTTAAGTTACCAAATTCGCGATCATTTGATGCAGCAGCAACAGGAAACTAATAAACCCACCATATTTCCTGAGTGCCTCCGTTCTATTCCATCCCAGACTTCACTACTGAGTAATAATAATGGCAACGATAAGACACATGATAGCCCACCACCTCCTGGCGTGTATTAACATTTACTATGTGACAGGCCCTCTCTATCCTTCAGTCCTCACACCATCACCACCGCTCAGGTATTAGGATCTCTACTGCACAAGAGGAAACACGGGTCCTTTGTCACATGACCGTCAAATGGCAGATCTGTCATCAGAATTCAGAAAACTGATTCCAGGGTCCTCTCCCATAACCATTCTGCAACACTGCCCCCTGTATGATTCTGTACCACAAAGAGCAAAACCTTTGGTCTGAAAAAAGACAAAGACATGTATACTGCACTAAATTCATGGGCCATTCATATTATACTGCGTTCCTAGCCATTAAGAAGTAACAGGTGTTCTGGTCACTCTCTTCACTTGATATGATTCTTTTTGATACATTAAATCTTTATATTATGAGTGAGCCTATTATTCCCACCATAATTCATAGCAAATAGTAGCTGTGTGTAACATAGCAGCTGAGGTTTTTTCCAAGCCTATCCCTGATTGATAAGGGAAGTAAAGCAATGATCTGGGGGATAAGTATTGCTAAAACTCTGACTGGAATTCAAGTTCTGTGGAACGGATGGTGTCATTAATCAATAGTTTCAACTAAAAATTATTTTCTTCTCGGCACCTAAAGTAGGCTCTAGATAGTGGGACCTGGAACATACCATTCATCCATCCATCCATCTATCCATCTATCAATTTGTCCACCCATCTCTCCCATCCACCCACCCATCCATCTATCCATCCATCCATCCATCCATCCTATGTTAAGTGCAACTTGGATTAAAATTGCCTAGAAAGTAATACCTAACTCCATTTTAATAATATTTAGAGGGTATTAATATATGCAACAATACTAGGGGACAAATTTAGCAATAATCTGACACTTCTGAAGTTTGTTTAGCTTCAGAAGAGAGAATAGTGTCTTATTAAAACAAACAAACAAAAAATACACAAGGACATGTTCCCTGAGAATGAGAATGTAGATAAGAGCTCACCTCAAAGAAGCAACACTGTTGAATTTGTGTAAGGAAAGGGACTCACCTGGAAGAGCATTTCATGGATGGAGAGAAGGAAGATTCCCAGACCTTCCTGAAAAGACCCACTGTGTGTGTCGCCGCGGAACTGGGAGATCACCAGACCATGATGAATGAAAAGGCCACAGGTGGGTCCCAGGAGAAACCTATGGCAAGATCCATAACTAGAAACCAAAGCAGCAAAGACACAACCATTACTTGCCAAGGATTGTGTGCATCTCTGCAGCAGCATGGGAGGAGCTAGGTGAAACAGATCTTCTCCAGGGATGCTGGTGATAATGTTTGGTTTATTGGGATGTTTTGAACAGCATGAGTCATAGTGGTTGCAGGAATTTTTAAATAGGGAGAGAGGCATTTTAATTACTTTATGATGTGTATGCTTCCATGAGTGATGGACCACACCACTTGACAATGAAGAGGTTTTCCTAATTCAGCTTCCTCACTAGAAGTCCACGGACCACTACCCCCTCTCCCATCAATGGTGAAACGATTTCTACGTGTTGGGGCAGTTCTTATTCACTGCTTATAAGAGCATAGAGTTATGAATAAGGTAAAGAAATCAACAGTGACAAATCCAGTTCTTTATAATGTCTATACCTTGAGCCAATTATTTTACTTTTAAAAGCTTTTCCAAAGGAAGTGGAGATGTGTTCAAAGATCTCTGTTCAAGAATTTTCATCGCAGCTTTTAACAGTTAAAAGAAAACCTAAAACAATATTAGTGTGTAACAGATGGAGAATGTAAGTGTGATGGCACACCCAAATGTTGGGCTACTATGGACCATTAAGTTTGCCTTCCTGAAGAATATTTAATGAGGTGGAAGAAAATGTTCATAATAAAATGTCAAGTGACAATAGCAGGGCACAGTAATATATATATAGTTTGAGCCCAATTAAATAAATATCTGAGTACTCACATACACAGAGGAAAAAATAAATACAAAGGGAATCCACCAGAATGATGTTAGCAAGTATTCACGATAGTAAGAGTTTTATAAGGGAATTTATGTTCTTATATAGTTTTTTTTTCTTTTTTCCAACTTTTCCTCCACACATATATATTATTTTACAAAAAGAAGAACGGTACAAAAATAAATAAATAAAAGATGGTGTCAGTGAAAATAACTATTGAGGTTTAGGAGACATTTATCTGCCCATTTCTAAAACAACTTAATTTTTTGGTTTGTCTTTGGTTTGTTTATTACACCAGCACGCCAACACCCCCCTCCCCAGGATGCTAGTTTAAAATAGGCTAAGATGGTATTATCTCCAATGCCACAAATGTGGAATCTGTGAAAATTCTGATGAATAAACCTCTGATTATTTTTTTTTCCCTTCTGAGCTACGAATGTTGTCAAAATTTCAATCACGGCACATGTAAAAGGTGCCACGTACCTTCTAGCAAGAGATGAATCACGCATTACAAATGGCTCATGTTTAAAACAAATGATCAGGGGCTTCCCTGGTGGCGCAGTGGTTGAGAATCTGCCTGCCAATGCAGGGGACACGGGTTCGAGCCCTGGTCTGGGAGGATCCCACATGCCGTGGAGCAACTGGGCCCGTGAGCCACAACTACTGAGCCTGCGTGTCTGGAGCCTGTGCTCCGCAACAAGAGAGGCCGCGATAGTGAGAGGCCCGCGCACCGCGATGAAGAGTGGCCCCCACTCGCCACAACTAGAGAAAGCCCTCGCACAGAAACGAAGACCCAACACAGCCAAGGATGAATAAATAAATAAATAAACTTAAAACAAATGATCAGCTTCACCATCCCTGCCTGCCACCAGGTCCTAGCAGACATGGTATATATTCTCCATCATATTAACTTAAAAATGGAGCTTGGTCCCGAATGGGCTTTGAGAAGTAAGGCAAGATGCAGGTAAGAGGAATGATGGGCCTTTTTATTCGGCTCAAGAGAAGCCACCGTCTCCCTTCTGGCTTCTGGATTTCTCCCTTCAGCAGAAAAAACGGAAAAGTGAGTAGTTTAGGCTCCTAAAACAGAAAGTCGAGGTGTATTTTCTACTGTACAATAATATATGGTCTTTTGTATCTGACTTCTTTCACTTAGCAAAATGTGTGCATGTTTTCTGAGATCCATCCATGTAGTAGCTTGTATTAGTATTCTGGGTTTTTGTTTGTTTGTTTGTTTATCTCTTTGTAGTTTGTTTTTGCTGAATTGTATCCTATTGTGTGGGTATGGTGGGTTTTGTTTATCTGTTCACCAGCTGATGGACATTTGGATTGTTTATACTTTTTGGTTATTGTGACTAGTGCTGCTACGAACAATATCCTGAGTTGGCCAGAAAGTTCTAAGATGTCATGGAAAAACCTGAACGAACTTTTTGGCCAAGCCAATAGATTAGTGGTTGCCTGGGGCTGAGGGTGGAAAAACAGACTGACCACAAATGGGCATGGGGAAAGGATTTTTTTCAGGGAGATGGAAATGTTCTAAAATTAGACTGCAAATTTTCTAAAGATAATTGAATTTTAAAATTAAAATTGGTAAATTTTATGTTATGTAAATTATATCTCTATAAAGCTGTTTAAAAAAATCTAGTTTGGTATGACCTTATTTCCAAGATGGTGTCACTTAGCTCTCGAAAGCAGATATTTATGCATGAAGTTCCAAGGGTCCCTCTGAACGTTGTAATAGAAGAAGCATCCATAAGTTACAGTCCTTAGACCAAAGGAGTAGGTTTTAAATGGAGTGACTGAGACCTCAAAAGGGAGAAAGATAATACAGCTGTGTATCAAATGCTGGGAAAATAAGACCTACTGTTTCCCTAATTAGAAGGTCTGTGGGGCTTCCCTGGTGGCGCAGTGGTTGAGAATCTGCCTGCCAATGCAGGGGACACGGGTTCGAGCCCAGGTCTGGGAGGATCCCACATGCCGTGGAGCAACTGGGCCCGTGAGCCACAACTACTGAGCCTGCGTGTCTGGAGCCTGTGCTCCGCAACAAGAGAGGCCGCGATAGTGAGAGGCCCGCGCACCGCGATGAAGAGTGGCCCCACTTGCCGCAACTAGAGAAAGCCCTCGCACAGAAACGAAGACCCAACACAGCGAAAGAAAGAAAAAGAAAGAAAGAAAGAAAGAAAAGAAAGAAAGAAAGAAAGAAAGAAAGAAAGAAAGAAAGAAAGAAAGAAAGAGAGAGAGAGAGAGAGAAAGAAAGAAAGAAAGAAAGAAAGTCTGTGAAGGTAGAAATTGTAAATGTCAGGAGTCAAGGCATAGTTAGGGGTCCCAAGCTGGAAGATGTGAATAGGGTGAGTACCAGGGTATTGAAATTCTGGAGGGTGAAGGGAAAGAGATAGGAAGAGATGGCAGAGGACATGTGTTTGAAACCGAGCAGGACCCTGTGGGGCCCCTGGGCACGGAAGCCTTTCTGTCCCCCATTTCTTGCCTCCAGCCTCCCTGACCTTCCCTGAGTTCCAAAGGGCAGATTCGAACAGTTGCTAATTTGGGAAGGGGAGGGATGCGAAGACAAGGGAGGAGCGGCCAGGAAACAATAGCGCAGCCTTGCGGGGGCCGGGGGGGGGGGGGGGGGGCCCTGGGTCCCCCTCAAGGGACACACATATAACAAAGCTCTTTAAGATGTCAGCATTCTTCATGCCACAGAAAGACCACCTGAGGCTACACTAAAGGAACCAGAGAAGCTCATCAGGAAGATTATCTGAGACCAGGTTTGAGGAATGCAGGCCCTGCACACACCCTAATCTTATCAGCAACCCCACCCTTGAACCATTGCCATAAAACTCCTCACCAAACTCCCCTAGGTTGGGACACATATTTTTCTAGGGCAGGAGCCCGCTGTGGCCCCCTCTGCCTGGCAAAGCAATAAAGCTATTCTTTTCTACTTCACCCAAAACTCTGTCTCTGAGATTCGATTCAGCACCGTTGCACAGAGGCCAAGCCTTCGGCATCAAGCTGAGGGCAAAGAGGGTGAGGGAGAACCGCCCCATCTTCAGCCAGAAGAGGAAACCAAGGCCCAGAGAATGGGAGTAACTTGCTCAAGGTCACAACATGGGTAACTGCTAGAAATGAAATTAAACCCACAGGGTTCAGCCCTCAAGTCTCCTCTTCACGCTCAGGCTGTTTGATTCAGGTTGAACTGGCCAATTCTGCTGCCCACGGAGCAAACGGTGCTTGTTCTCACATTTGTGACCCGTTTTTCTGCCTGCTGAGGACAACAATCTCACTTACCTACTAAACCAGCAACCAGTCAACTTCACCCCCTACTTTCAATCCCCTTCATTGCCCAACAGAGGCTAGCACACCCTGAATGCGCATAACGACAGTTACTAAAAGACTGAATTAAGAACCAGGGTCCACATGGCCCTGAACACACTAAGATGCTTGCAGAGAAAGACCTACTGTTACTTCCTTTTAAAAGGACAAATGACCACGAGTCACTCCCAGACCCAACTCAGTCCTACAGCTCAGGGCACAAGGCTTGGAAAGGACTGACCTGCTCTAGGAACTGGAATCCTCTCTACGATGAAAATCATGAGATACGGCTTGACAGCTGTGGTTCACTGAGTCACGGCTACGGTAGGAAACTTGGAAATCAGGGAAAAAATGATTCAATAACCTTCCTATAAAATTTAGAAGAGGACAGCCATATCTGAGGTCAATGATTCACATTAAAGTGAGAGAGACAGAGAGAGATTGAGACTGAGAGAGAGAGGACCATCAAGGATCCCTAAGGTCTACAGAGAAAATTATACTTAAGCTTTTCATCCAGATCTACCTGCCTGAAAGGAAACTTTTCTTATGCAGAAAAAGACACCCTCAACAGTTCACCTACAATTTGATGATTTGTATTCTTTCACACTGAGCCCTTCTAAGATTTAGAGGGGCAGACACTGAGGCACCAACTTCAGTCTGATCCCTTAATGCAGTTTTTATACAGTGTTATAGTTCACGTCTCAAAATAATGAATGAACCCTTACTATAGGCCTAATGAGGTCTCAGCACATTTCTAAGAGAGAAAGAGGGAGAGAGGAAGGCAAGAGGGAGGGAGGGAAAAAGGAAGGAGAGAGAAAAACCTTTCTCACCAGAGGTTCTAACTAAATGCATTTCTGGGTGTATCATTTTGCTGGAAAAAGGCAGATTATCCTAAGAACTTCTTTCAGGTCAAAACTCACACTGCTATTCGGAATACTTTAATTATGAGGAAATGAAATCAGGCCATTCCGCCACACTCGTAGAAAACAACAGGCGGCCAGTTCAACAGCCACAGCATCCTGGCTCTTAATTATTAGAAATGTGGATCTCTCAAAGAATGTGCTCAAGGCGAAGCAATCACCTCATCTGCTGGGCCTCCCAGAGGCCAGGCTATTCCAGGCACTTAACCCTGGCAGAACAATCACCTCCCAGGAATGGCCACCCTGGTCCTGCAGGTCCCACTGCCCAGGCAGACGGGGCCAAGGGAGGGTATGGACCGTGTGCAGGATTCGGGGAGAGTCAGTTTTGGGACGGTAAAAATGATGTTTTGAAAAGCAGAGGCTTTAAAAAAAAATAGTTACACCAAAAGAAAGCCGTTTCATAGCTGCTTTGTGACAAAAACTAAATTCATATGTGGATGTTAAGAACTTCTTGGCTCATGATGAGGATATTGTATTCAGGCAACTGCTCCCTAATTTCTGCAATTGTCTACAGACCATTATTCAGCGGAGAAAGAGGATTCGAGACCCAGAAGCCTACACTGACTGACGGCGGCCACTGATTCAAGGCCTGAGAAGGGTGAGCCCTGGGGACTGAGCAGTCTCAGGTATTCTCAGAGAAATCACCTCTGAATTCTTGTAAGAGCCTGGCTAGGAAGTCATTATTATGCCCATTTTACAGAGGAAAAAAATGGGCAAAGATAGTTTTGTAGAGCTTGGCCAAACTGTTGGTAAGTGGTAGAATTGGGGCTGAACCGAGCTGTCTGACCCTAAAACTCTTTAGGAGGAATCCACACCTTAAAATACAAGGTTGATCATTTTAAGCAGAAAACCCACTGTGTGCCTGTAGGGAAGTCTGGCCACATAGCTATCCCTCAAGAACCCTTCGTCAGAGACCTCCAAAGAAGACTGAAATGCTAAGAGTAATGGCTTTGGGGTTCAGATCACCCAGGGCTCTAACTGCAGCCCTGCTATTTTTGCTGGCTTTGTTAACTTGGGCAAATTCATTCAGATCACTGAGTCTTGTCTCTTCATTTAAAAACTGAGATAATAATAGTCCCTGCATCATGGTGTTGCAGAAACACAAAGTAGATAACGCATGTAAAGTCTGGGATCTGTAGTAGGGACTCAGTAAATATCCATTATTATATAAGAATAAAATGAAGCCGAACTGATTACTTTGAACTTCAACTACACTGTCAATCAAAGTATATTTACTGCAAGGTGTGTGTAAGAGGGGTTCAGGGGGAGGGGGTGGAGGGAGCCTAGATTGACCAAAGTATCATATTAGAACAGCGTGAAACGATAACACCTGCTTCCCATTTTGATTAACCTGAAGTTGACTATCTTAGAGGATCCCTCACATTGAAGTCTGTTTTTTTTTTTATAAAAGAATAATATGTCCTCCCCAGCCCTCCCAAGTCTTCCACACGTCCTTTCCTACCTAAAGATGACTCCTGAATCCTAAGCGATGATAAGTTACACCACCTGCCTGTACAGATGATGATTCATACCCGTTTTATTATTGAATATGAGGATAAATGAGGCAAAGGGAAAAGAACTCCTTTTATATGGAAGCAAAAGAGAAGATTTGTTATTAATGGTCCCTTAAATTAGGGTGAACTCTTTGAGAAAAGGTAAGGATGTGCCACATGGGGTTAGAGCTTGTTTTGCTCTTATCTGTTGTATGGCTTTATTATTACCATTTTTTATTGAGGTGAAAGTCACAAAACATAAAATTAACTATATTGAAGTTAACAATCCAGTGAGATTCAGTACATTCACAACACTGAACAACCACCACCTCTATCTAGTTCTAAAACATTGCCAGCACCCCAAAAGGAAACGACAAACTCTTTAGGCAGTTGCTCCCCATTTTCCCCCTCTCCCAGACCCTGACAACCACTAATATGCATTCTTCCTCTATGGATTTACCTATTCTGGATATTTCATATGAATGGAATCATATATTCAAGTTGATTAAATACTTAGAATGACCATGAAGGCAGTCAGAACTAACCCTTCCACGTCTACATAGGCTACAGGACCAAACCAGATGCCAATTTTACTGTAGCTTGGGTTCCCATAGCCCATATTCCAATGAACATCAAGCCAAAAAGCAGACCAACACTATGGTTTAACTCAAAAAAACCAAAAAAAAAAAAAAAAAAAAAAAAAAATGGTGGACCATATTAACATTTACAACAGCCAGTTTCCATTTTGACTCAACCAAATGGACTTTTCCATTCTTCCAGATGAGTGCTGGCTAATGAGAAAAGTAAAATGTGTTAAACCAAATTTTCTTTTATGTAAATTCCGAAATACATCGCCCACTAGAGTCATACAATGCGACAGACTCTCAACCAGATGGAGAAACATTCTCTGCCTAATGAAGAACCAGGAACCCGCCTACGCAATCCATCCTCTGTTGATTTAAATCGTGTCCTACAAGAACCACAGAATGTGGCTTAGAGAATGCAGTCCAAGCCCTCCCTCTACCCCAAGCCCCATCCCTCCTGATTGTTTACCACGTATCTGGGAAGAGAGCTACTAGTACTCCTGAAAGCTCGTCCACCTCCTCTACTTAGGAATTTTCCAGGAAACGTTTGCATCAGAATCACCTGAGGAGCTCGTTAGTGAAATGGGGGCTTGGACTCCACCCCCACAGATTCTGGTCTCTAAGACGGAGTTGATGTATGAGCATCTGTATCTGTAGTAAGTGTGTCAATGATCAACTTGTCAGTGGGGACAAATGCATGAGCTCTTGAAGGTGTGCAGAGAAAGAGAATAGGGAGGACCCGGACAGCCTCTGGTAGCAAAGACACAAGACTCAAGCAGCTCTTCCGTTGGACGGATGTTTCTATAATTAACTGCTCTTGACTTTGAATCATTCCAGAATCCAAGTTTCAAGGAACTCAAAAGGTGCTGCATGCTAACGTTGAACCTGCGTCTCCTGAGGGTGGGGTTAAAGAGACAAAGCTAATTTGGGAGGCAGTGCAAGTGGGCATTGATGTAGGGGACGTGCGGAGGCTTTGCAGGCTTGGGGGCTCACGGGTTCACGGGGGTAAGGGGAGCCGGGCTTTAAGGCAGGCGGCGGCGTTTCTATTCTCGGTTCATTCAGGGGACTCACCATGTGACCTCGGGCCTGTCACATTCCCGCAGCACCGTTGCCTCTCCATCTGTGAAATAAAGGCACCAGTGTCCGTCACACAGGCCCTCCTGGGGCGGGGAAGATTAATGAGGCGACGTCTGCAAAGTGTGTAGAATGCCAGGCAACGACCAAGGGCAGCAAGGGCACAAAGTAAATGGTGGCCAACCTCTCGCCGCCCCACACAGACACACTTCTTTTGCCTTTGAAAAATGGCATAAACTCTCTCTAATCCCAGTAAGGTCTACAGACCAGCAGCAGGAGCGGCACCACCTGGGAGCCTGTCAGAAATACAGAGTCTCAGGTCCTGCCCAGACCTGCCGAATCAGACGCCCCGGGGTGGAGCCCAGCCACCTGAGCTTTACCAGCCCGCCAGGGGAGGCTGGTGTTTGCTAAAGGTTCTAGTGATATCAAATGGCAATACAACAGTGAACAAGCTGGCGATCTTCCAAGGAGCTTACATTCCAATGTGTTGGACGGGGAGATAGAAAATAAATAGATAAGAACTTCGGAGACTGCTAAGTGCAGTGGAGAACAGAGCTCAAAGGGATGGTGGCAGTAGAGCATAATGGTTAGGGCTATGGACTCCAGACCCACATGTCCTAGGTTCAAACCCTCACCTGGTCACTTACTAAGTACTTGAGAGAAGTGACTTGTCCTCCCATTGGCTCATTTTTCTCACCTGCCAAATGAAGATAATGAAAGCTCTCTCTTTGAGCCAGAGCTTGTCATCCTTTAGTGTTGGTAAGAGTCATCTAGAGAGCCTGTTAAAACACAGAGATCCCCAGAGATTCTGATCTGATAGGTCTGAGTAGGACCCAAGAATTTGTACCTCTAACGGAGTCCCACAGTTGCAGTCACATTTCTCTAGGGGAAGGCTTCTAAAACTTTAACGGCCATTCACATCACCTGGAGGCCTCACTGAACTGTAAGTGCTGGTTCAGTAGGTCTGGGGAGGGGTCTGAGACTCTGTGTTCCTAACTCTTCTCCAGGTGAGGCTAATGCAGCTGGTCCACTGCCCATGCTGGAGGAGTAAGGTTAATGTATCTGACACACAGTAGATGATCAAATATATTATCTGTTATAGTATTTTTTTTATAGCTCATATAACATCCTCTATTTTATAAAGTGACGGTGATGGTAAACAGCCAGCCAATGGTTAGGGTTTGAAACATCCTTATTTGGTAAATCATAAAGTTGATGATGGGACTTCCCTGGTGGTGCAGTGGTTAAGAATCTGCCTGCCAATGCAGGGGCCACGGGTTCGAGCCCTGGTCCGGGAAGATCCCACATGCCGCGGAGCAACAAAGCCCGTGCGCCGCAACTACTGAGCCTGTGCTCTAGAGCCCCCGAGCCACAACTACTGAGCCTGCGAACCACAACTACCAAAGCCTGCACGCCTAGCACCCATGTTCCTCAACAAGAGAAGCCACTGCAATGAGAAGACCACGCACCGCAACGAAGAGCAGCCCCCGCTCGTTGCAACTAGTGAGAGCCCGCACGCAGCAACAAAAACCCAACACAGCCAAAAATAAATAAATCAATTAATTTTTTTAAAAATAAATAAATAAATAAATAAAGTTGATGACACTGCATCGAATCCTAGGAAAAGGTTATGTTGGTTTATGGAATCCAAAAGCTTCCAAACCAAGGATCCAGAATTTCCTCAAAGGCCATCAGAGGGGTAGAGAATTTACAAAACAGCTTCAGTCTAGAATCCAAAGTCTCAGATGAAATATTTTTTTTAATACAATCATTCTTCTTAGGGTTTTATGGTAGTTGGTAATTTTTATTTATTTTTATTATTTTTTTAATGTTTAAATTTTATTTTTTTTTATACAGCAGGTTCTTATTAGTCATCAATTTTATCCACATCAGTGTATACATGTCAATCCCAATCGCCCAATTCATCACACCACCACCCCCACCCCCTGCCTCTTTCCCCCCCTTGGTGTCCATACGTTTGTTCTCTACAGTCTTAGATGAAATATTAACCAACTATAGGGAAAGTTCTGCAGAGGATATGAAGGGAATTAACAGTCCTAAAGAGATTTTAAGAAAATATTATAATGACTACATAAAACACCCAAAATAAATTTTGAGAACAAATAAAGTAGAGTACACATGGTCCTAAACAAGGCAAAAATGCATTTGGGAGGTGATTTTCAGAAGGCTCTATCCATGTGTTTTTGTTTGTTTCATTTTGTTTTTCTTTCCTTGTCTCCTCTTTTCTTTGGGGCAAAATTTTTCTCCTTCCCCCATGGAACAATTAAGCAGAACAGTGGCCCTCTCCTGGGACTCCCTTCCATCAGGTTATAAATAACTTCAGCACAATAAGTAAGAGCATATACAAAAGCAATGACAAGGTCGTTTACCATGAGCAAGCCATGTTCTGTTTCCATGGCAACATGGAGGCAAAGGCAAATGACATTTGATGGTGTTTCCATATCCTCCAAGGTCTTACACCCTAAAAGCGCCAGCTCTGGGGCAGGCCAGGCTTCTTCGAAAACCCTTTCCCACCAGGGGGTGGGTGACTGGGATCTGGGACCCAAGCTCAAAGGCAAGGAACTGGAGACCAAACTTTGCTTGGAGCCGGGTGGAGGGCGCTGTCAGGAGACAAGCCAACTCTCTAATTGTGGACACGCTTTCACGTGCATCACCATGAAAACCAGATAGTCTCCAGAACAATTCCAAACTCAGGCAGGTCATTAGTCTACCCCTCTGCCTCACTCAGTTTTGGACTTGCTTTGATATCTCACCTTTCTTTTTCTACTTTTTCCTTTCAGTTTCAGAAGAAAAGCTCAGAGCAGGACTAATCAGAGGTAAAGTAAGGCACTGGCTGGTTACCAAGCCCCTTGCAAAGGCAGAAACTTTATCAGGTACAAGCTCGTTAGAGGTGTCTGCCTTCCGAAATGAATGGCAGACAGAAGCGCTTCCACTCACTTCCAATTCTGCCAGCCCTTCTCCCTGGTGTGGAAGAACCCAGGAGGCAAGATAAAAAAGGGTGAAAACACTCTGGCGGCTGTCTAAACAGCAAGGGTCCAAAGTGCTCCATATAAAGTGCATGGACAGTCTGCGGGAAGAGTGAGTTGGCTAAGTTTCTTGACATCACTCTCAGAAACAGCGGAGGTGTTCTAAACACCCCCTACTTCACTTCGTAATCTATGAAGGATTTACCATTTTGATTTCACTTGTTTGTATATTCACTTTAAAAAATTATTTTAAATGTTTCACTTTGAAAGGAATCCAAATCTGCTCGAGTTTATTTAAACCTAATTAAATCTGATTTCTGTTACTAACCTCCACAGTGATAAGGATAATGATATCCAATATGGATGGATGGACAGAAGGGTAGATGGATGGATGGATGGATGGATGGATGGATGGATGGATGGATGGACAGACAGACATCATTAAACCTCATTAAACCTGATTTCTGTCACTAACCTGCAATAATAATGAGGATAATGATATCTAATATAGATGGAAGGAAGGAAGGAAGGAAGGAAGGAAGGAAGGAAGGAAGGAAGGAAGGAAGGAAGGAAGGAAGGAAGGAAGGAAGGAAGGATGGACAGACAGACCTCAATCATTAAACCTCATTAAATCTAATTTCTGTCATTAACCTCCAATAATAATGAGGATAATGATCTAATCTAGATGGATAGAAGGATGGAAGGAAGGTTGGATGGAAAGATGGAAGGAAGGGTGGATGGATGGACGGATGGATGGATAGATAGATATATGGGCAGGCTTTTACCAGGTGCCAAACGGTCTATTGGGTGTTTTGCTCACAACAACACTGTGAGATTGATACCATCATTATTTCCAATTTGCAGATGGGGAAACTGAGATGTGGAGAGGGTAACACACTGTGTTCATGATCTTAAACTGTTAGAGCAGCAGAGCCTGGAGTCGAAACTAGAAGTAGCTTAACTCCAGAGCTCTTAGCTACGACCTACCTACTTCAAAAGTAGCCCTTTCTTTTATTTGTCCTAAAATAACTCCTTTCAAGCTTCCAGTGGAATGTTTGCTACGGTTGGTATTCTAGCATCTGCATGTCAGTTTCTCCCTTGGTGACTTTTTAGTCTGATAAATTCTGCCTTTCTCTGTGAGTCCAAGAGTTTTAGGTTTTACATAGAAACTGTTCCCTCTTTGCCTAAGTGTTTCCTTGTTACTGGGAAATACCATCTGGGGTTAAAAGAAACTGAATGGATGATGGACCTCTTCTCAAAGTCACATCCCTAAGGGCCTCTCTTCCTTTGGATGGTGACTCAGGGAATGATAAAAAGTAAAGATGCTACCAAAGGGACATGTCTGGTCTTTCTCATCCATGGCAAGCACATTTAGGGACAGTCTGCCCCCCTACAAAGTTAACTATGTCACTGGGACAAAGCTTAGGTCAAAACCAAAGATCCATTTCACAGTAGGCTTCCCAGGTACGTATTAGGCCTTTTCAACGGCAACATGGGGGGTGAGTAATTTGGAGGCCGACTAATTTAAAAAGCAAATTAAAAACCCTCTACAGAACATAAATTACCTAAAAGGAGGAGGAGACCTAAACATCTTTGATCATTAACTTTTGTTCAAGGTTTACGTTTTATCACTGGCTAACTTTGGAGCCAAAGACATCAGGGCTCAAATCTCTGTTCTGACCCTCCATAGCAGTGTGACTTTAACCTACGAGGTTGTCTCTGCAATCAGAAGAGTAGAGATAATGTATGGTCTACAGAATAATGGCCTCCTAAAGATGACCCTGTCCTAATCCCCCAAGTCTGTGACTATGTTGCCTTATCAGGAAAATGGAGAATCAAGGTAGTAGATGGGATTAAGGTTATTAATCAGCTGACCTTAAGATAGGGAGATTATCCTGGATTACCCAGTGCAGTCACAAGGGTCCTTAAATGTGGGAGAGGGAGGCAGAGCAGTCAGCATCAGAGAGATATGATGTAAGAAGAACTCAAGACACCACTGCTGGCTTTGAAAGGACCCTGAACCCTAGGATCACAGGTAGCCTCTATGATCTGGAAAAGGCAACGAAATGGACCAGAGCCAAAGCCTCCAGAAGCGGTGTGGCCCCGCCCACCCCTTGATTTTAGCCTAGGGAGACCCACTTAGGACTTAAGACCCCCAGAACTGTAATAAAATACATTGTATTCCTTCAAGCCACTATGGTGGTAATTTGTTACAGCAGTAATAGGAAGCTAATTCACAATCTATGCCTTTGTAAATTCTTAAGAGGATTAAATGAGCTGATTTATGGAAAGTGGATGGTGCCTTAGGAAGGACTCAACATGATGGCTCTTCGCCATTTCTGTAAACTGCCAAGTTTGAAGTTGGCAAGGTTGTCACCTACCTTTAGCTTGCCTGTTCCCACATCCACATTCCCCAAGAACACGCACCTGACCCAGCCCTCAGGGGACCATTCATTTAATCATGAGCTGATTGAGGCTAGAGTCCCTCCCAGAAATACCTGCATTCAAAAGACAAATACATGGAGTCACTCTGCTTAAAATCTGTAAGTTTTTCAAGGTCTCCAGCAGATTTCCATCTAGAATTTACAATGCCTTTCAGCATCTGGTCTCTACCAATTCCTACACCCTCAGTTCCTTCCCTTCCTCCATAGACCCTCCATTTAGGTGCTAGTCATCTAACTGACTAAATGTTTCTTGATCATATCCAAATCTCTTAAGCCTCTGGGCCTTTGCATGTGTCCCTCCCTCTGCCGAGAACAAATGCATATGTTCATCTATCCACGTTCTAATCATCTTTCAGGACTCAGCCTGACCACCCCAAAGAGCTCCCCTTAATATCCGGCTACTGAAGTGAATTAGGACCTACCAGCTCTGTTCTCCTATAGTATAGAATCCATGCCTCAACTTTAGCAATTCTCACACCATGTTACAACTGATCACCTGGTGGTCTCTTCCAATAATTAGTCCTAAATATCAATGTCTTTTTAGGATCATGGAGCCTTTTAAGTATCTGAAGAATCAGACCCCATTTTCAGGAATCTACAATCATAAAGGTTTTACATATAACATAATATAGTTCACAAATAATTTCAGAAGGTTCATGGATCCCCCAAAATGCCTTGGCCCTCAGCATAAAGAACCCAGCATTAAAATGTGAGTGCCGTCAGCAAAAGGATGCAACCTAGTTCATTTCTTTGTCCCAGTGTGTAACTCATGGCCCAACACAGAGTTGGTACTCAGTAAGTACTGGATGGATGGATATTCGGATAGATAGATGTATGGATGGTTGGATGGTGGATAGGAATGTGAATGATTAATTTGTATGTTTATATATCATTGGAAAGACTCATCTAGAGAATTTCTCCTAATAATAGATAAATGAAGATTACGAAACCACATCAGAGTGCAAGATGAATCACACGTCTCTGGCTAATCCCATTTGTGTGACAAAAAGGCATCTGTGAAAAATATCCTCACTGATCACATGTTCCATATTGCTTGGTAGTTTCAGAAACGTTCCTAAGAAAAAAAGATATACTCCATCTGATGCAACCAGGATGAAAATGAAAAAAACATAAACAAAAACCATTAACTAGGAGATACGTTTTCTGATAGAATAAATCGAAGGATTAGGTTCCATGACCCTTGTTACAGATGGTAAGGTTGAATTCAGAAGAATGTGAACCCCGTCTCTCTGAAATTCACCAGGGAAAAGGTTTGTTGTGGTTGGTCCAGAAATTGTGAAGATAGGCTTGGGGTGGAGCAAAAGTTAAACACAGACACACACACGCGCTGTTATATGGGGAACAACCTAAGTAGCCAACAAGGGGCTTTAGTTGATTACTCTCCATCCATACAATGGAACACTATGAAGCATTTAAAATACTACATCTTAGAAGGACATTTAAGGGCATGAAGAAATGCTCATGCTATCTTTTTTTTTTTTTGAATTTTTGAATTTTATTTATTTTTTTATACAGCAGGTTCTTATTAGTCATCAGTTTTACACACATCAGTGTCATGCTATCTTAAGTAAAAACAAAGCAACTTAACGGTGATCCCAAATTTGCAAATATGTATGGACATGTAAAGAAAAAAGGCTAAAAAAATGTTAGCAATTGTTATCTGTGGATGTTGGAATCACAGCTGATTTTTGAACTCCTTTTGTCATATTTTTACTATCTATACAAACATGGCTATTAAGTCACAACTTTTCAGTTAATTAAAAGCCGGCCTGTGCATGTGTGTCTGTATGCACAAAAATACAGATCAGTGGATGTTTTAATTCCTGCCTAAGGAAAAGCCTTTTCCTTGGACCTAAATTCCCCTAAAAATGTGCCACTTTTCACCTGGCAGCAGTTCCAAAGTCATGATACCCAGGGAGAGTCAATCTATCCTCATAAATCTAGCCTTTCATCTCATAATCTAAATTCGGTGACAGAAATTGGATTTCTGTCAAATTTGCCTCTTTCCTTTAGGGGCACTTTGGACATCTGTACTTTTCTCTCCACATCACCACTAAGTGTGTACCCGCCTGGTGCTAGAAGGGCTCCTCTTGCACGTTTTGCTGCTACAGCTTTGCAACTCAGTTCCCAGATTAGTGTCCTCCTGGCGATTCTACCTGGTCTTTCCACGAACGTCAGAAAGACTTTAACGAGGAAAGTCGCTCAGCCAGAATGAATGATGATCCACTGTCTCTTTTGTGTTACATTCAGCTGAAGGGTGCTTTAGGGAAGAGGACTCAAGCATTATTCAATTCAGTTTAATAAATATCTGCCGAATGTCTCTTTTGTGCAAGACGATGGAATGGATTTAGACACATATTTAGGCCCAATGTGGAAAGATGGTGCTCTTCAAAACACCATCCCTTACTGGGAAACAGGAGATGATCTCCCTGATGTATATTCAGGTATCACGAAGATGACCCACCCCCCCCCCCCACCCCCCCACCCCCCACCGAGTATCTTACGCTCAGCCAAGTGAGGGTCCCACGTCAGAGACCAAAGATTCTACGCTCACTCTTCGTTCATGTTTAAACAGAAATCCAAAGAACTTTCAGTGCTCAGTGAACTGGGATGCTGTTGTCGCAAGCAGTATCAGAAGGGACAGGAAAAGGGAGTTCACCACTCATCCCTCCGAGTGGAGTAAACACTCTGTAGACTAAGTCTAGGCAGCAGAGCACCTGTGGGAAGAATCTGGAGTGCAGGCTGCACAGGGCCGTAACACTTGGAAGACACGCAGCATGGCAAATGGCACATAACGGCTCACTGCCAACAGCTCAATCTCAAAATTCAAATCCAATAAATGTGCATGTTATTGTTAGGTAAGAATCAGCACTTCTGCCTTACAAAGGTTGAGATGGAAGTTCAGGGAGAGTGAACGTCGTGGGCAAGGCACCACCTCTTGGGGAAGGTGGGATTTGAGACCTACTGTACCTACCACCTCCTCACACCCACACCCACACCCACACCCACACACTCAGTGCACTGCTCAGGCTGCCTGTGTTCAGGTTGTCAGAGGGAATGAACCAAGCACATCCTAAAACCCAGTTAGAACCTGAAAGTTAGATTTCTGACCGAGAAACTCGTATGAACTAAATGGGCAGTCTCCCAGTAGGAGGGGTTCTGAATCGGAAGACTGTGGGGGAAGAATATGAATGACGGGTGACAATAAGCTCCATGAATGAAGCATTCGCCATTCTCACCCAGCCCCTAGCCCCCTGCGCCTGAAATAGATTTGAACAGGTGAATGAACGAAGCAAGCAAGCCAAGGAGACAGTGAATTCTGACAAGTTGACTGGGGAAAAGGAAACCACTTCTGTAAATGAAGTCTGATCACTATCAACTTTTTTTTTTTTTGACTCACAGGAAACATAGAAGAAATTGAGATATCAACTCAGAGTGGTTATCTGGCCATTAACCACTTCAAGTCAAATAAACAGTTCAAGGTCAGAGTGAATTAGTCCCTCAGTGTCTCAGACTCCCCCTCTGTAGAATCCCCAGGTGCATATACAGAAGCAAGCTGATGTTTCCCCATGCAGCGCCCCCTGCGACAGCCTTCAGTGTCTGACCTTTGCCTCAGCCAAGTAATCCAGACCAATAATCACGGAAATATGGTGAGAACAAGCTCACTTTGCCACTGTGTCCCCAATTTATTTTAGAAAGGGCCCTTGCCCTTTGAAGGTGAAGAGACTCAGAAATGATAACAATGGGGAGGATTATTGAACGTGGTAAATTTCTAGACATCGTGCAAAAGTACTTAAATATTATCTCTGTCACTTCTCAGAACACCCTCGGGGGGGGGGGGTTATTATTAGCCCCATTTACAGCTGGAAAAACTGAGGCCCAGGGGATTAATTAACTTGTTCAAGGTCAGACGGTATCAAGTGGCAAAGCTACGACATCTTAACCACTGTACTCGACTGGACTTCTAACCATTTTCTAAAACGTGACATCATTTTGAACAGTGAAGTCGAAAGGAAAATGCCCCAAGATCCTTTGGGGGATTTCCTCTTTACCCATCCTCCAAATAAAGTCATAGGTTTCCACTGAGTCATTTCTGCTGACACTGGGGTTACAGAGGAAAAGAGGTGGATGGATAGGGATTCTTTGGAGTTTAAGGATCTAGACGAAAGAGGTCAAGAAAGCAGAACCAACACCTGGTTTGAAAGAAAAATCAAATCTAAATAGTTGCTCTAGGGGCTAGTGTCTTAAACCTGATAGAACCTATGAATATAAAAGTCTGTGGCTACAACTGGTACAACACGCTCTGCATATCATAAAATTACTTTCTTATGTGTCTGCTTCCCCCTCTTGAGAACAGCAATTGGGTAAACAGAATTCCAGCAACACAGGGTGACCTGCAGAGAGGGACTGCTACGTGCCAGGCTCTGAGCGAAGCGCTTCATACACCATCCATGGGATATGGGCTCTTGGGCCAAAATGCCCGATCTTGAGTTAGCCTTGATGGATCCAGCTAAGTGGGGTAGATCCTTCTGGTGGCCAACTAAGCAGCCTTTCCCCAGAGTCTTCTTTCTTCCTGGCTCAGACCCAGTACTATCTGAGTGATCACCCTCTGTGTGCTCAGAGAAGGTGGTCCCTTCCCAGAGAACCACTTCTGATTAATCCAAGCATGGATCATTCCATCCCCGTTGCCAGTGATTGGTTTGGGCATGGGCATGTGATGCAAATCTGGCTAATGAGATTAAGAGGACGTTTGCTGAGGGCTCCCCCATGATCTGAAAGTGAGAAGTGTCTTTGTGGTATTTGAATGTGGTTGTATGAGGACATGATGCCTGGAGCTGTGGCAGCCGTCTTCACTATGAGGAGGCAAACCTGAGAGCCTATAGGCTGAGGATGGGGAAATGAAAAGATACAAAGCACATAGGATTCATTTTATTTTAAAATAAATTTATTTATTTTATTTATTTATTTTTGGCAGCATTTGGTCTTCATTGCTATGCGTGGGCTTTCTCTAGCTGCAGCGAGCAGAAGCTACTCTTCATTGTGGTGCACACACTTCTCACTGCAGTGGCTTCTCTTGTTGTGGAGCATGGGCTCTAGGCATGCGGGTTTCAGTAGTTGTGGCACGCGGGCTCAGTAGTTGTGGCGCACGGGCTTAGTTGCTCCGCGGCATGTGGGATCTTCCCAGACCAGGGCTTGAACCTGTGTCCCCTGAATTGGCAGGTGGATTCTTAGCCACTGTGCCACCAGGGAAGTCTCAGCACATAGGATTCTTGGTGAAATCACTGCACTGCTAATTTAAGCAACTGTGAAGCTGTTTATCTTCAGGAATCATAAAGTGAGATAATAGCTCCTGTATAAGAGAAGCCTCTTTTAGTGAGTTTTCTGCTGTTTGCAGCCCAAAGGAAAACAACAACAAAACTCTTGGTATATATTATGCTTACCCTTGCATATATTCCTTCATCTTTTGAAATTTCTACTTTCTCACCTGTAAAATACGGATGATCATCTGACATAGTTCATAGGAATGTTGTGAGGATTCAAAAGATAATGGAAGGACAGTGCTGAAAAATGCCCTGACATGAGCTTGGGATGGACATATACACACATATATAAAATAGATAACTAATAAGGACCTACTGTAGAGCACAGGGAACTCTTCTCAAAACTCTGTAATGACCTATATGGGAAAAGAATCTAAAAAAGAATGGATATATGTATAACTGATTCACTTTGCTGTACAGCAGAAAGTAACACAACATTCTGTTTTATTTTATTTTAGTTTAGTTTCTTTTACTTTATTTAACATCTTTATTGGGGTATAATTCCTTTACAATGGTGTGTTAGTTTCTGCTATATAACAAAGTGAATCAGCTATACATATACATATATCCCCATATCTCTTCCATCTTGTGTCTCCCTCCCACCCTCCCTACCCCACCCCTCTAGGTGGACACAAAGCACCCAGCTGATGTCCCTGTGCTATGCGGCTGCTTCCCACTAGCTATCTGTTTTACATCTGGTAGTGTATATATGTCCATGCCACTCTCTCACTTCGTCCCAGCTTACCCTTCCCCCTCCCCATGTCCTCAAGTCCAATCTCTACATCTGTGTCTTTATTCCTGTCCTGCCCCTAGGTTCTTCAGAACCTTTTTTTTTTTTTTTTTAGATTCCATATATATGTGTTAGCATACGGTATTTGTTTTTCTCTTTCTGACTTACTTCACTCTGTATGACAGACTCTAGGTCCATCCACCTCACTACAAATAACTCAATTTCGTTTCTTTTATGGCTGAGTAATATTCCATTGTATATATGTGCCACATCTTCTTTATCCATTCATCTGTCGATGGACACTTACGTTGCTTCCATGTCCTGGCTATTGTAAATAGAGCTGCACTGAACATTGGGGTACATGACTCTTTTTGAATTATGGTTTTCTCAGGGTATATGTCCAGTAGTGGGATTGCTGGGTTGTATGGTAGTTCTATTTTTTAGTTTTTTAAGGAACCTCCGTACTGTTCTCCATAGTGGTTGTATCAATTTACATTCCTACCAACAGTGCAAGAGGGTTCCCTTTTCTCCACACACCCTCTCCAGCATTTATTGTTTGTAGATTTTTTGATGATGGCCATTCTGACTGGTGTGAGGTGATACCTCATTGTAGTTCTGATTTGCATTTCTCTAATGATTAGTGATGTTGAGCATCCTTTCATGTGTTTGTTGGCAATCTGTATATCTTCTTTGGAGAAATGTCTATTTAGGTCTTCTGCCCATTTTTGGCTTGGGTTGTTTGTCTTTCTGATATTGAGCTGCATGAGCTGCTTGTATATTTTGGAGATTAATCCTTTGTCAGTTGCTTTGTTTGCAAATATTTTCTCCCATTCTGAGAGTTGCCTTTTCGTCTTGTTTATGTTTTCCTTTGCTGTGCAAAAGTTTTTAAGTTTCCTTGGGTCCCATTTATTTTTGTTTTTATTCCCATTTCTCTAGGAGGTGGGTCAAAAGGGATCTTTCTGTGATTTATGTCATAGAGTGTTCTGCCTATGTTTTCCTCTAAGAGTTTTATAGTGTCTGGCCTTACATTTAGGTCTTTAATCCATTTTGAGTTTATTGTTGTGTATGGTGTTAGGGAGTGTTCTAATTTCATTCTTTTACATGTAGCTGTCCAGTTTTCCCAGCACCACTTATTGAAGAGACTGTCTTTTCTCCATTGTATATTCTTGCCTCCTTTATCGAAGGTAAGGTGACCATATGTGCGTGGGTTTATCTCTGGGCTTTCTATCCTGTTCCATTGATCTATAGTTCTGTTTTTGTGCCAGTACCATACTGTCTTGATTACTGTAGCTTTGTACTATAGTCTGAAGTCAGGGAGCCTGATTCCTCCAGCTCTGTTTTTCTTTCTCAAGATTGCTTTGGCTATTCGGGGTCTTTTGTGTTTCCATACAAATTGTGAAATTTTTTGTTCTAGTTCTGTGAAAAATGCCACTGGTAGTTTGATAGGGATTGCACTGAATCTGTAGATTGCTTTGGGTAGTATAGTCATTTTCACAATGTTGATTCTTCCAATCCAAGAACATGGTATATCTCTCCATCTGTTTGTATCATCTTTAATTTCTTTCATCAGTGTTAGTTTTCTGCATACAGGTCTTTTGTCTCCCTAGGTAGGTTTATTCCTAGGTATTTTATTCTTTTTGTTGCAGTGGTAAATGGGAGTGTTTCCTTAATTTCTCTTTCAGATTTTTCATCATTAGTGTATAGGAATGCAAGAGATTTCTGTAACACAACATTTTAAATCAACTATACTCCCCCCCAAAATTTTTTAAATGCCGTGACATTAGCATGTGAACAACAAATGATAAATAATGCCATTTCAATGACCTCCTTGCTTCTCACAACAACCCATGCATCAACTACTATAATTCCCATTTTACAGATACAGAAACTAAGGCTTAGCGGGTTTAAGTAATTTATCCAAGTCACAACTGGCAAGAGATGAAGCTCAAATTCCAAGCCATTATCTGACTCCAGAACTCAAAGTATTAATGTGGCTCTACTATCTCCTTCCTGGAAACCCCGGCAGCTAGCGCAGGACCTGAAACACAGTGGGACCTTGAGGGTATTTGTTTAGCTGAACCTAATTCTGGGGCCCAGATATAAGGAGCCAAGGACCAGGACCTTAAAGCAGCAAAGCATAGCTGCAAGCAGCTGGACAGGGCCAGCTGGAGAGGGGCTCTCACAGTCGTCCACTTCCTTCTTGTCCTTTAACTCTGGGACTCCTGCTGTTCCTAGGTGCCTTCTTCGTCATTTAGCTCAGCTTTCACTTAAAAGTCAGTTTCACAGATCAGACCCTCACATGAAACGAGAAACCCAACATTCAACCTCACATGAAGCTCTTGGCAAGGGTTATTTTAAGAACCACTCTGAGTGGAAAGCCAGATGTTCCCTTTCAAAAGCAACAGGGGGCAGCAGAGAGCAGCAAACTGCTGGGTCGCTAAAACATTCAAAAGGAGAAGAAAAAAACAAACAACAAAAAACTTTCATCTTAAGCCCAGCAGCATCCTAGTGTAAAAATATGCCAGGTCAAACCTACCCAACATAATAGGTAGGCAAATTCACGTTTCTAGTCTTGCCAGAAAAAAACAGTTAACAGGGACCTGAACTCCAGAATGCTTTACTGACCATTGTAGCTTCTAGGGAACCAGCCCAGCTTGTCTTGGGAAACTGTCCAACCAGGAATAATCTTGAATGAGCTGAAAGGGGTAGGCGCTTTTAACCCGAACAAACTCACCTTGTTAAATTTTCATTTCCTTTCAGATTTAAATCCATCCTGGGAACAGCCGTCATCGGTCCGCTAAAGTATATCTGAAAGATGCCCTAGGAGAAATTCTTGGTCTATTTTTAAATACCCAGGGCAAAGGAACACTATGTTCTACATTCATTTACAATCCAGCTTCTTAGACCAGGATGCTGGGAAAGTAAATAAAATCTCCCTCTCAGTGGCTTTAAACTGTGACAAACATACTTCTAACAGGCATTACGGGTACTTAGATTTGTATTTCTTGGTTTCTCCAAATGGAGGAAATATCTTTGATTATCTCCTCTTATACTTTTACATTAATAGATCGGTATTAAAAAGGAAAACAAGTAGCATTTTCACATCAGAAGGCACTGAAAGCATGGTGCCACCTATGGTATCGTCCCTTTAGAACCTTCAAGAATCATTTCCCTAAAACTCTGGCTTTCCATTATAATGTTTCTCTTGCTTTTTATATTTAATAAATTCTTCATTCAGAGGGGAGTAAATCATTAAAAAAGCATCCCTGTTCATAAACAAATGATTTTCTTAACCAGCCCAGTCCGACACTTGCTGTTTTTTCTCAAAGAAACTTTTCTTTTTCCTTTAGAGTATTTGTCTCCATTTCAATCATGCATTCATTGTGCATTTGTTTGGTCCATGTTCCTCTTCCCCCCTAGACTTGCAGCTCGCTGAGGATCACTCCTGTTTTGCTCATGGGAACACACAGTCCAATGCTTGGCACAGAAAAGGAGTTCTCTGCAAATGTACCAAGTGTTCCTCGTGGCTTCGTAGAGGTTTCGCCGACTGGTTACGTTTAGGGAGAAGCTGAAGCCCTGCAGGTAAGGGACACTCCAGACTCTCCGATTCACGTGAAGCAGGAAATGATGGTGTTAAGACCCTTACATATTAGATAACTCACACAAGGTCACAATCACCTACTCTGCGAGTGATGGAGCAGAACAAAGAAAAGTTTGGGATGGGAACCCTACAGCTCCTATCTCTTTCCTGTATCTCCCCTTCTGCCATATACCAAGGTGGAAATATCCCCATCTTGTCCCCTTCAAGATACCACCCCATACATTCAAATGCATATGCCTCCCTTTCCTTAATAGCATTACCAGACTTGAATTCGCTCCCAGAATCTAGAAGAGTTGTTACATGGCGTTAAGCCTCAATCACACATGGTTTTTAAAGCCAATCCAAGTCATAGGAGCATTCTAAGTTCATTCTCAGTGGGCTAGACACACAGTATCCTGTACTGGAAGGAAGTTATGATGGAAAGTTACAACGACAATACATTTTTAAAAGGACTTTTACAACAGTTCATTAAATGTGTAATAAAAGCTTATATAATAAGTGCTATCTGCAGAAGGATAAATTAATCAATATCTGGGATGATGGGAGAGAGAATGTCCTCACCACCATAACATGATCTTCCGTGCACAGTTTTTAGATAGGTCCTGACAGCCACAGAAATATAGTACTTCTAAGAGGGCAGCAAAGTTGAAGACCTGGAAACGCCGGAATGATAAAAGAGGAAGAAAAGAATGACAAAGCAACGCACACCCTGGATAATAAAAGAACATCAACAACATCAATAGCTGCCATTTATGGCACAGTTACGATGGGCCAGGGACTCTCATGTGCACTTTTGCCCACATTATCTCAGTATCTTCACAGCAATCCACTGAGAGAGGTACTAATTCAGCCCCATCTCAAGGAGAAACCACTGATCATCAGAGAGGGTAAGTAACTTGCCCAAGGTCACACAGCTAGATCGGAAGTGTTACAGTTAGGACTCATACCGAGACAGTCTAGCTCCATAGCCTACGCTCTTAACTAATTCAAATTACTCCTAGAAGCCAGATTTCATAATAGGAATGGCAACGAAAGCAATAACCTTTTACGTTTACATGATTTGTCATCTACAGAGTGTCTTCTCACCCATTATATCAGGTGTTCAGAGGAGGAGACTTGAGAAGGAACATAGCAGCTCTTATTCTCACCTGGAAGATGAGGAATATGAAGATTGGAGGAAGACAGGGACTTCCCTGGTGGCGCAGTGGTGAAGACTCCGTGCTCCCAATGCAGGGGGCCCGGGTTTGATCCCTGGTCAGGGAACTAGATCCCACATGCATGCTGCAACTAAGAGTTCACATGCCACAATTAAGGAGCCCGCCTGCCACAACCAAGACCCAGCACAACCAAATAAATAAAATAAATATTAAAAAAAAAAAAAGGGGGCTTCCCTGGTGGCGCGGTGGTTGAGAGTCTGCCTGCTAATGCAGGGGACACAGGTTCGAGCCCTGGTCTGGAAGGATCCCACATGCCGCTGAGCAGCTGGGCCCGTGGGCCACAACTACTGAGCCTGCGTGTCTGGAGCCTGTGCTCCGCAACAAGAGAGGCCGCGACGGTGAGAGGCCCGCGCACCGCGATGAAGAGTGGCCCCCGCTTGCCACAACTAGAGAAAGCCCTCACGCAGAAACGAAGACCCAACACAGCCAAAAATAAATTAATTAATTAATTCAAAAGAACTGAAAAAAAAAAAAAAAAAAACCATCAGGGTGCCCTGACTTCGGGGGTGACATGGATATGGGTAATGGCGGTGACAAGTCACCAGGTGGTTGATCCAAACAGGAGTCTTGTAAAAAAAAAAAAAAATGAGACTGGAGGAAGACAAGTGCAGCCAAGACACCTAGATGACTGGTGTGTCATTGGCGGGGACGTACAATCTCAGATTTGGATATTTTTAGCCTTGGTTCAACGTTCTTTCCACTTTTACTAACATGTCACTCATTCACTTGTAATAACCACCCACTGAAATCATGAGAGCTGCCCTTCCAATGTCCACTTCTTGGTTGTTGCCAACATTAGTTACAGCCACATCGCAGGCATACTCTTAAAAGGCATCACTGGTGCAAGAGCTCAGGAGGAGGGTTCCCCATCACCATCCTAGCCCATACTTAGTAATGTAGTTTAAGTGTGCTGAGTAAGTGGTTGTAGCAACAAAGTGGAGGGTGAGCAGGGTACTGGTGGAGGAGTGGAGCGGAAGAGCCTCAGTAATGGGGTAAGGAATTCTCGCGCGACCTCTAGAATGTAAGTTCCATAAAGGCAGGAATTAGGTCTCAGAGCACAGAACCTTCCAAAGTGCTTGGCACATAATAGGGTCTCAATAAATATGTTTTGAGTGAAGAATGTTAGGAACAATGACATTTTAGAGAGATGAAAACAGACCAATCCCTTAGAAATCAAAATGCCTAATAAGCAATTTATTGAAAATTTACCAAATGATCACTTAACCAAGTGGTAATTAATAACCAATTCATTGCAAGAGCACTTCTGTGAACAAGTGTATTGCCGTGCTCCAAGCAAACCTGCTGATTGGACAACCCCAGGAAGATACAATATATATGGTAGTCTAGGTGAATGGCACCCCTGAGCACAGGAAAATCCATGTTAATGGTGCCCCCTGAGATGGTGCAATGTTATGACCCTGATCAAAGGGTATAAGGTTTCTCTGGTTTGAGACCATGGTTTTTCAAGAGGATAATGCCTTGAATATTTTAAATTTCGATGTAAAGTACCACAGATGCCAAGGATTTCCTAAACACTGGGTTGGCTTCCCATTTTAATGCATTGCACAGATTCGCTTTCTCAAATGGGTTAAGTGTCACAGGAGACTCACATGTATGCCCATGTGAACTCATCAACATGTGGCTGGGTTCACATGGGCTTCTTCTGCCAATCCATCACAGTGGTCTTTGCACACACTACATTTAAGGGAAAGCCCACCAACTGCTATTGGCAAATGGATTTCTAATGAACTGGATTTGGTAAACCTGTCATTTGGTAATGTGATTTTATTTTTTGGAAATTAACCAAAATCACATTCCCAAACCTTCTAGAGTATTTGTGGCTACAGAAAACATCTCTTAGACTCCTTATTCAAGAAGTTACCAACTGGTGTGAAAGGCTGAATTCACCCTGACCATGTATTTTGTTTGAAAAGTGCATAAAGATTGAGTCAATTTTTAAGTATCAGGAGGTTCCCCCACTTAAAAATCTACTTCTCTGGCTTTTTCTAAGAATAAGGTGGCATTGGGAGGTGGTTGTTCCTTTTAGATGGGGTGTGTAATTTCCAGTTCAACACTGACCTCAGCATTCCAGATCATCTCCCCGACCTTGACACCAAGTGCCTGCTGTGTTTTATCATCACATTTGCTCTGTGGTGTTTCTGATTAGCAGACAGTTATTTCTCTGAATTCATGTCTCTACCAAAGAAGGAAAATAAAATGCAGACCAAGAGAGCTACGCATTTTTTAAAAGGGTGTAATTCTTTGAGAAGGGGAAGAATATCCCTATGTATTTAAATATGCCATCCTGATTTCTAATTTCTGCTACCTGCCTGCCCCATGTAGGCATCTGTTTGTGAGCCCCTACACTCTGAATTGGAAACGAAGAAGCAAAACTGTCACTGTCTGAAGATGACATGATGCTATACATAGAAAATCCCAAAGACACTACCAGAAAACTACTAGAGCTCCTCAATGAATTCAGTAAAGCTGCAGGATACAAAATGAATATACATAAATCTGTTGCATTTTTATACACTAAAAAACAAAATATCAGAAAGAGAAATTAAAGAAACAATCCCATTTACCATCACATCAAAAAGAATAAAATACCTAGGAATAAACTACGTAAGGAGGCAACAGACCTGTACTCCGAAAACTATAAGACGCTGATGAGATAAATTGAAGACACAAACAGATGGAAAGATATATCATGTTCTTGGACTGAAAGAATCAATATTGTTAAATGACTAAACTACCCAAGGCAATCTATAAATTCAATGTAATCCCTATCAAATTACCAATGGCATTTTTCACAGAACTAGAACAAAAAAAATTTTAATTTGTACGGAAACACAAAAGACCCAGAATAGCCAAAACAATCTTGAGAAAGAAGAACAGAGCTGGAGGAATCAGACTTCCTGACTTCAGGCTATACTACAGAGCTACAGTAATCAAAACAGTATGGTACTGGCACAAAAACAGACATATAGATCAATGGAACAGGATAGAAAGCTCAGAAATAAACCCACGCACTTATGGTCAATTAATCTATGACAAAGGAAGCACGAATATACAATGGAGAAAAGACAGTCTCTTCAATAAGTGGTGCTGGGAAAACTGGACAGCTACGTGTGAAAGAATGAAATTAGAACATTCTCTAACACCGTATACAAAAATAAACCCAAAATGGACTAAAGAACTAAACGTAAGACCAGATACTATTAAACTCCTAGAGGAACTTCAGTAAAGCATTTTTTAAAATCATGCCCATGACATAGCACTTAAATCAGCTGAGAGCAAAAGGAAGCATGTCAGTGAGAATGAACACAGATGTGATGTGCGAGACAAAATATTGTTGACGGTCATTCACCGGACGCCGGCCCCCAATCTCCCACCCACGCACTGTGGGGATGATCTGTGGCTCACTGCACGAGGCTAATTGCAGTGGATTATAAGCCCCAAGAGGGCAGAAGCCATATCTGTCTTGCTTGCCATCACATATGCAGCACCAAGCATGGTGGCTGATACATACTGTTCCTTAATAAGCATTTGCTGAGTGAATGGATGTTTGAGCTGTAGACAATAGTGATCGAATAGAGAAGGATGAAGTCCATGCGAGTAACAGGTTACATCTATTTTCAGTTGCAAATCAGCTCTCTCTCTTCACATGTTTAACTTCAATGTGCAAAGCATCTCAGGATGTCTTCCTGTCTCTCTATAAATCTGATTTTGGTACATTCAGACCCCTCCAATTTTCCAACTCCAGAGAGGATTTTCTGCTGGATAATCCTATGCAACTGAACAAAGGCAATTCACTGCACCTGAAGAATAACAGTAACATGAGCACCGTTCTTAGGTTTCACCACAGGATGAATCGGGCCACACGCACAGGCTAAACTAACCGTCTGGTGGGGAGGCAACTCCAGCTTCATGTTAGCAATTTTCAAAATGCTTCTAGTACACCTAAATTGGTGAGTTGCCTCTTCTTACAAATGCATTTCTTTCTCCTAGATCTATTGCAAACACAGTCCTAAAGATCATTCCTCATAAACGCTGTGCTTTGAAGGAAAAAGATAAAACAAACAGCAGAACAACCCTCAAAAAATAAACAGCATCAATCTCTTGAAGAAACACACAGCACAGTCTTGAAAGGGATCATGGTGGTGAGGTTATGAGCCATTTTCTTTCCCAGTTCTCTGCAATGAGGCAATATTACTTTTCTCATTTGAAGAATAATAAATAAGCTTGCCCCAGACTGTTATTTTCATTGCTCACATAGTTAGTATAAACCACACTGACCTTTAAAAGATGTGATTTATTTTTTAACACCTAAAGCAATAAATGCTAGATATGCAAGCTAGTAGCTAGCTGAGGTGCTGTACCAGCTGCAACCCAGGGGTGCCCACCCATCTCTGGAATGCCAGCAGAGAGAAGGGGCTGACACATGAGATGGTACAAAACGTGGAACTCCAGTGTCTGAAAGCCGTCTACCCCAAAAGGTACTTAAAGCAGTCATCCCTGTTTTGCTTTTCCCACTAAAAGACACCACAGAGAATTACCAATCCTGGCTTACAAGGCTGTAAGTAAAACTAAATTTGCTGACTGCTTCGTCTGCACTCTTAGGCAGGCTTGATATTGGCTGTTAGTCTCCAAGGATGGCACTAGCCCAGATTCCTGCATCCTTATGAATCTTATTCAGTTCACTTCTGGGTAAGAGACTTGCCCCCCGCACCTGCCAGCTCCCACTTTCCCACCTTAGACCAGAGCCACACAGCCTCCGCCTCACTTGTTAAGTTATTTCCCCTCCTCTGGTTTGGCCTCATGGTTTTTCTCTTCATACCTCCACCAAGAACTTTTTAGATTACTCCATCTGTCCCATTTCATCAATGTAAGGTGTTTGAAGATGAGCTTGACCATCTACCTGCCTTTCTATGCTGGACTCTAATGCCTTTGAATCAGTAAGGCAGAGAAAGTAAGGTACGTTCTTCCTTGCAGACAACAGAAGAAATTTAAAGATTTCTCAGGTTGAGTCCTGACACACAGAACATAAACCTTCCTTTCTTCAGCTGTGAAATGGGGATAATGGCGGTACCTACCTTGTTGGGTTGTTGTGAGGATTAAATGAGATAGTACATGCACAACAAGTCATCTGCACGGTGCCTGGTGAATTGCACACTCAGAATAAACAGTGGTTAATATTGTGTGTCCTTTGTTTGAGATAGTTACAGTTAATTCTTGTCCAACAGACAAGGGGATAGACTAGACATCCCCTAAATTCCTTCTGAGATGATATTTTAATCATTTAAGGAGAGAGGAGAGGTATCACTTCAATATAAAATCAGATTACTCAGCTCCACATGGAATGGACTCGATTGAAGAAGCCACAACCACAAAGATTTGATTTATGTCCTGAATTAATATTTGTGTGTGTGTGTGTGTGTGTGTGTGTGTGTGTGTGTGTGTGTGTGTATAACAAGAATCACATCTTTGTTCTATGGTACAAATCTTACTATGTACTTTTCACCCCCCAGGAATAGCAAAGTATCTATCACTGGAAGGTACATATTATACTTTCAAAAGCAGTGCATTATTCTCAAGGTGTACAAGTTTGTAAGACCCATGAAGACATGGATTTTTGTCCATTTTGTTCTGTGCTGTATCTCCAAGTGTCCAGGACAGCACCTAGCACAGGAAGAATATTCAATAAATATTTGCTAAATAGATGAATATTTTCCTATTTATTTTTCACCTCCTCAGAAAACTGGATGAAAAAATTGGTTATCTTAGTTCTCAAAGCCAATCAAAGTATATACATCTGTATCAACATTGAAAAGTATTCATTTAAGTTTGATGTTTTAAACAATTTTGCCACAGTGCTTATTATCTGAGTGCCTGTGTTCAAGCGCATCCCGTTCTCGGCATCAGGTGAATGGGAATATTGGACACAGGGGCATCCACCGTTATGACCTACCCAGCTTCTCCTTTACCTTCTCTCCTCTGGGGGGACATGCTAGATGTGGGTAGGGTGGGGACCACCATGCTCTAGCAGGAAGTATTGCAGGATGCAGCCCCAACCAATCAGATTATACCGTGATTGGTTCAGGGATGGACCATGACGACACCAGGCCATTTCAGTCCTTCTAGGACGCATATGCAGAGCTACGTATGGGGGAGTGAGATGTTTGTAAGTAGGGTTGCTAAATCATCCTGGGTAAACATACTCACTACATACAGAAAGTCTGTGCAACTACGCAGGAAATGAAGAGAGGGAGAGGGAGAGGGAGAGGGAGAGGGAGAGGGAGACAAAGCGAGACAGGCAGCCGGCCCTGACGACACTGATCCCATTCCTGGATTCAGCTGTGTCTGAAGCCAGCCTCCCACCTCCATTTCTATGTTGTTGAACCCAGGGTTTCTATCGCTATAGGGGAACTGAAAGAACCCTAACAATATACACACTACTACATATAAAATATATAAAATAGATAACTAATAAGGACCTACTGTATAGCACAGGGAACTCTACTCAACACTCCCTAATGGCCTATATGGAAAAAGAAGCTAAAAAAGAGTGGATATATGTATATGTATAACTGATTCACTTTGCTGTACACCTGAAACAAACACAACATTGTAAATCAACTATACTCCAATAAAAAATTTAAAAAAGAACCCTAACAAATATACAAATAATGTATCAGAGTTCTATTTCAAATCATTCCAGCCATTTTTAAATAACTAGTGGGAAAGACGAGTAACACAAAAGACTGAAACACATACAGGCTGACAATAAAATAGGTATCTAGGAGGCTTATGTGTTCTGAACACTTTTTTTTCAGCTATAACAATTTTTAATATATTTTTGGACTTTATATTTTTAATCATTTTTAGTTCCAAAACAGAAATGTTTGATATTTTAAAGCAAACATGTAAGAACTGCTTCAGCCACCTGAACATGATAAACACATTTGGGGCTGAACAGCTGGAACCAGTATTTATTTCCCCTTTTTCTAACAGTATACACTAGCAAAACAACAACAACAATAAAACAGCAGGAGTGGATATATGTATATGTATAACTGACTCACTTTGCTGTACAGCAGAAACTAACACAACATTGTAAATCAACTATACTCCAATTTTTAAAAATTAATTGAAAAAATAATGGAAGTAACTAATGTCCTGGGTTTTTCAGTTCCAAAATTATATGTGAAACTAGAGTGAACTAGTCCAAAGGCAAAGGGAGGTGGTTCCTACAATATCCAGATATTCAGGTGAATTACATCACTCTTGAGCATCAATTTTCCTGAGATACACATGTTTTGAATGGCTCATCTCAGCCCTGGAATCTAGTGCAGCAGGTGACATGGCAGGACGAGGGCTCAGCTGTCCCTCAGTCCTCCTTCCGATGTTAGAGTCTGGTGCTAATTCTGAGAACTGAGAACACCGGTAAAGACACAATCCAGGCACAGCCTCTGGCTCAGCGTGACCAATCAGAGAATGTTACTAAGAAGCATCACAATGCACTAGATTTTCACGTGAGAATATAACAGATTTCTAAGTACACCAATTTTTCACTTCAAACTAAAGGGCAGCTATTTGGCTGATTTATCCAAAGAAGCATTGATTTCTTTTTATTCAAATAAAAGTTATTTCATAAAAATTCCTTCCTGCCCCTTACATGGCAAGGTTACATTTTCCTTCAGCACACACGAAAAACTGGTGATATCTTCCACTTTAATGACTAAGATATAGAAAATACTAGGTAATCAAAATCAAAGGAGCAAGATGAAAACCTGACAAATAATTTAATTTGATGCCATGCTTTACTGTGAGAATTAAAGAAAAAAATGTTAACTTCTTTGCCCACTGTCAGGTGAACATTTGTAAAGAAATTAGTGCAAATACAAATATATATATATATATATATAAAATGTATATTATATATAATTATATATAATTTGCTTCTAGATAGTAAAATTTTATATATTATATTTATATATTTATAAGTTATATAGAATTATATTTATATATTTGTATTTATGTATTTATAAACATATTTTATATTACATACAAGCATACTTATGTAAAAAATAATTATATAATTTAGAAATAATTTTATATTTATAATTTATGATATTAATTATAAATCTATATAATTATATTTTATATAATTAAATATAATTACACACACACACATATATATAAATTTTATTACCTAGAAGCAAACTTCTTAGGAGAACTAGCTTGCAAAAACGAACTGTTACAAAGCTAACAAAAGGTCAAAATTGTGTCGTACAATTTATGGTCAAAAATTTCCATGAATTTCTCTCTCCAAAGCCAGATGCTGATTTGCATTGATTTGTATTGTTCTGTGTTGATTTATCTGCTGACGGTGACTTCTGATCAGACTTTACTATAACGTGGTGTTTAAGTGTGTCCTGGAAGCCATGAAATTTTTGGCTATAGTTATTCTTATAAATGCCCAAGTTTGATAAAAATTTATTGAGCTGTGTTTGCAAATAGCAGGTACTCTGAAGTATATGAAATAATTCATGGATTTAATGGGATTTTTAAGAAGTCCTCAATGTCAAGAGCTAATGACACTGTAACTTTTAACTCTCATGCCGTGTCTTCTTTGAAATTGTTCTCCTGATGGTTTTGGATATGTGGAAGGAACCAGAAGTAGAATATTTACTCCAAATCCCTCAGTAACGATAGCACCTCTTTCTACAACAAGTCTGCTTCTGGAGTTTAGTTATGCAAAGTTCTTACTGCTCAAATCACAGTTTTTAACAAAAACGAAGGTTTGCTATAACAATCTGATGAGATTTTTAAAAAATCCTTTCCACTGAATTTGAACTATGAATAAATTTTCTTATATTTAATTACTTAAATATATAACCGTAATCTTATCGCACTAAAAGTTTCTCTTAATTTCTAAAATGACCAAGTTTCAGGGAGATATATGAGACCTTGAAAATCATCAGAAAGAAGATTCTGAAGGTCCTTATGAACAAAGAATGCCAAAACAATTGTGTTTCTTTCTTTAAGAGAGAGAATCTGCTGGCCAGTCAAGGGAACAGCAGGCCTCCAGTTTCTTCAAGTTGGTCTGATAATTCTTCTCTCCCTCCCGCTCTCTTTCCTCCCTTCTTTCTTTATAAGCATGTCTATGGAGTACCTACTTTGCGCCAGGCAGGCACTGTTCTAGAAGACAAGAGAATAAGCACGACATTCACTAGCCCTGCCTTCCTGGTGACATGGGAAGGCTGCAGACTTCTGGAACCATCCATTCTTAAGCTGCCTGCCAGGTGGTTCTGGACCCTGAGTGACCCACGCAGTAGCTCAGACCCAAGAGAAAGCCAGCCCGTAAGGACAGCAGCCTCAGTCCACACGGAACATTTTTCCCTTAATGAAACTATGAATGGAGAAAAAAAGTAGTGAATCGCCTAAAATCAGAAAGACTACAAGCCATTAAAGCAAACTATGGGATACAAGAAAATTGAAGAAATCTTGGCACTGTTAATAGAAAGACCATGTTTTCCCTGTAAAGTGAACGCAACAGGCCTACTCACCCAAAGGTTATTAGGTGGATACCGCTCATGTTATTGGCATTTACAATCACAAATTTTCCCCAACTGCTAGAACAATTAAGTGCACCTATGCTTGTGTTAGGTGTCTTGAAAGCTCTGTATTAAATGTTTTCAGCAGGTTGGTATAATTAAACATGAACTGTCAATTTCTTAATCCTGAAGAAGTCATTTTGCTCCAGGTAATGAGCTTTTTATTTATTTATTTATTTTCCTTCCTAAGCAAATAACAGCTCTTGCTTCAATTGGTTTTAATGGATTTAGCCCTGAGCAGTCCACCCTTTGTAGACAATCTCTTCTACAGAGAACGATTTCTCTAGGGAGGCTGAGGCTGTAGCTTCAGGGAAAAGCAAAACTTCTCTCTGATGAAACGGAAAATATGTCTCTCCCAACGCATTTCCTCAAACTAGCTCAGACACTGTACTTAACATTAAGCTCTGTAATACTCCCACCACACAGGTAATACTAATACAATTAGTGATTTATTTCCATTTTATTTTCAATGAAACTTTACATTCCTATCCAGGCATTCACGGGTCCTTTCAGGTTTTTTCACCTCTACCCACTCTTGCTGTTAAGAAAAGGAAGCGTTATCAGAGAGATACAGGGTGTCCTTGAAAAAGGGTTTGGCTTTAAAGAGCAGAGGCCCCGAAATGAAAAAATGAGATTAAAAAGGCAGTTTAATGTCTGTGCGTACAGTTTTGGCCTGGATGCTCCCTAGGCAAGAATCAAAGATGTAAGGAGTTCTATTTTTAACGTCTTCTTACAGAAACACCATGAACTTAGCCAGGCACGCGATTTACGACATACTCAATTTTATAGCACGAGGGAGAGGGGGGTAGGTAATGACTTTTCCGTTGCATTTCCCATGAATCTCAGATCACTTGTAAATTGCAGCGCCTGACATTTAAACTGTGCCACGTTGATAGCTCAGGCTCCCCCTCCCTCCTCCCCTCCCCCTCCACCAGGAGGACCACTGCTGATGCTTCATTTCATAATGCAGCGCCATGGCGAGTCAAGGGTCAAGCTCAGCCAGTGAAGTTTAAAGCAATTACCTTCTCCTGCAGATAAAGAAAAGTCCCAAGTCTCCAACTCTGAGTGGAGGGTGGAATGAGCCGAGAGACCCCAAGAACCATATGGCCAGCTTCAGCCTGTATCCTTGACATCACGGCGGGCACCTGGCAAACACCAGTGCTTGGCGCAGTGCACCCACAGCCATTTCTGGCCGAACACTCATCTATTTCTGGAAGCTTACCTGCCCTTTCCGGTTGGCTATCCTGAGAATTTAAATTCTGACATAATGAGTTCCTGCTGACTGAAATCATTTGTTCTATTTACATTTTTAGAATAATGCATTAAAATGGCATTCGTTCCTCAACTGTGCACTGACAATATCAAAAGATACTGAATAACTATCGTGTGAGGAGTCCTATTTCTCAGTAGCATGTACTTAGCAGCATTGTATTTGAATAAGTGCTTTTTCCCTCCTGATGTCTACATTTTCAACAACAGCTGAAGTTCTGCAGTCTTTAGAAATTGGAATATTTTTTAATTAGTGCTTTCCATTTACCCTCTCAGTGACCACATCTAGATTATACTACTTAATATTAAAGTGAAGAAACAGGAAATACGTCTCATTCCTAGCACACTTTCCAAGTCATCAGGAATAGGAATCCTTCTGTTGACCTTGGGAGGCAGCCCATCATGCTGCAGAAACTCTATACTTTGGAGACCGCTGAGCTAAAATTCAGACCACCACCACCTCCTGCCCAAGTATTAGTAACTTAAGTGATTAATTACTTCAACTAACTGAGCCTCAGTTTTCTCATCTGTAGAACAGGGATATCCATCTCGTGGGGTTGTGATCAGCATTACATGAGATGACACTGCCTGGAACTTAGCAGGTCTCCAGAGGAGGATCCAGAATTCAAAGCCAGGTCTTATAGTCACATTATATCATCTAAAGACAAAGAGAAATGAAGGTTTGGAGGTTCCTGAGAGCCCGTTTGAAAGATGAGAATTTGCACCTCTGGCTGTGGACAAACCTCTGAAGATGTTTTAGCAGGTTAAGGACATGATGAGTGACTAATGAAGGATGAAGCAGACAAGGAGAGGATGAAAGCAGGATGAGCATATTAGGGGCTTTGAAACCAGCTGTGACCACAGTGGAAGCCAGCATGGGGAACAGACGGCCCAAGAAGTATATGTAGCAGCATTGAAACCATGTCTCCCAGAACTAGGAGAACAGATCTTGGGTGGTGGTTCCCAAAACTGCCTGGGCAGCCATAAGAATCATATGGGCAGGTTTTAAAAATTATTATTTTTTAAATTTTAATTACAGATACTGGGCTTTACTCCAGATTCTCCATGTCTTGGGCTCAGAGGTAGAGGGGGTGTGTGTGTGTGTGTGTGTGTGTGTGTGTGTGTGTGTGTGTGTGTGTGTGTGTGTGTGTGTGTGTGTGTGTGTGTGTTAAATAAAATGTCAGGTTTGGAAATGACTGATCAAGGGCAAAATCCAGGAGTGTATCACTTGGAAACATTCACACACAGGGCCTACTGAAAACTGTATGTATTCTAGCTGACTGAATAGAAAATGTAGGCATGGATTTTCTTATTAGATTGCCCACTTAGAGTTCCACTTCATCAAGTATACAACCAAAGGTAAATTTAAGTTAAGGAAGTTATTGACAAATTTTGTGGAGGTAGGAGAAGGATATGGAAAACTATGTGTAGACATTTTGCACCGATGCCTGCATTTGGAATGCCCCAGATGTCTTCATTTACAGAGAATCTATGATATCTAAAATGATACACGTGCGGGAAAGTTAGAGACATGGAATAAACCTAGAGGTTAAGATTTTTAAAGAATTGACAGATCATCTATTCCAACCTCCTTCATAATGCAAGAATAGCCTTTATAACATCCTGGGCAGAGAGATGATCGTGTAGCTGGATACCTTCGATGATGATGAGCTCATTATTAATGGGCTGTATTGATCAGAAGGGAAATGGATTGTACTGGAGGAGGGAAATGCATTAGGATATGTTATAAAGAAATAAAATGTCAGAGGGTTAGAGGTTCAAGTGTTTGTGAAGGTATAATCATGTGGTTACACATGTTTGGAAATATTATGGGTGATGTTTGAAGCAATGAAAGGTAATAAATTAGTGGATTCTGAAGAGCAGGTTTTGGCAAGTAAGCTATAGAAAGACAGACGCATTAAGGATGAAGAGGCTGTCCAGTGTCTACATCTCAGGGCCCGCAGACATGGGGTGAATCAAAGACACAACTGGAATTCACCCAACAGGGACGGACACATCCACTAAGGATGGAATGGACATGCAGTGCTTTGGCTGCCCTGGCAACAGGACCCCTCTCCTCACGCTGATGGCACTGTAATGAACGCAACACTTGAAAATAAAATAAAGGATGGTGTCAATAGTGGAGTAAAAGGTAGTCTGGACAGTCCCAATGTGGGGAGGAATCAGGGTGGACTTCGATGGTGGTTGCTGGAAGACATATAATCAGGGAGGAAGAAAACACGGATGTAGGATGTCAGAGAAAGAAGATGTGGCAGCCTCTGCCTCACCTGTTTCCTTGCCCTCTTGCCACTCCAAAGAGATCAGATTTCTAGAGATGGTGTAGGATGGTGTGATGGTTAATTCTGTGTGTCAACTTACCTAGGCTATGGTACCCAATCTAGATTGCTTGCTGTGAAGGTGTTCTGTGGATGTGATTAACATCTATAATCAGCTGAATGTAGGTAAAGGAGATCATCTTCCATAATGTGGTGGGCCTCATCCAATCAGTCGAAGGCTTTAAGAGCAAAGACAGGTTTCCTGGAGAAGGAATTCTACCTCAAGACTATAACACTGAAATCCTGCCTGAGTTGCCAGCCAGCCAGGCTACAGGTTTCAGCCCCGAGACTAAAACATCAAGTCCTGTCTGAGTCTGAGTTTCCAGGCTGACAGTCTGCCCGACAAATTTCAACCAATGGAGAGATAAACAGATGATAGATATAGGGATACGTCTCTCTAGATATAGATACCTAGAATATATATAGTTATGGGTATTTAGTATCTATATATAGAGAGAGGGAGATTCATCTATAATTCATATATAGACATATTTTTTTTAATAAATTTATTGATTTTATTTTTGGCTGCGTTGGGTCTTCGTTGGTGTGCATGGGCTTTCTCTAGTTGCGGCGAGCGGGAGCTACGCTTCGTTGCGGTGCGCGGGCTTCTCATTGCAGTGGCTTCTCTCGTTGCGGAGCATGGGCTCTAGGTATGTGGCCTTCAGTAGTTGTGGCATGCGGGCTCAGTAGTTGTGGCTCGTGGGCTCTAGAGCGCAGGCTCAGTAGTTGCTGCACACGGGCTTAGTTGCTCCGTGGTATGTGGGATCTTCCCGGACCAGGGCTCGAACCCGCGTCCCCTGCATTGGCAGGCAGATTCCTAACCACTGCACCACCAGGGAAGTCCCACATACATTTTTAGAAATTCCTTCCTTGGGACTTGAAATTTGAGCCCGTGTCACTTACACCAATTGACTCCAGTTCTGTGCTCTGACATTATGAAGAACAAGTTCAATATAGTTTAATTATTTGAGCAAATAAGTTTGGTAACTGGGCGCACGGGTTTCTTAACCCATCAATTAATTTGTAATAGTGGGTCCCTGCCCTTCTAAAAGCCCTTCTCCTGAAACCAACCCTTATATCTCCCTCCAAGTGGATTAGGCATCATGACCACACTCCTCTGCATCAGTGGGTTAGGCTAGGGGTGACTCCTGGAAAGAGTCGGGCCAATCAGGAATTTTAAATGAATAGATATATTGACGGTTTTCAGTCTTGTGGGCAGGGTGGGATAAGATTCAGAGTGACCATGTTTGTCCATGTGGCATACGCAGGGGAAAAAAAATCTACAGAGAGGAGATGAAAGTACAGATCCAAGGTAGCCCTGAAAAGACAGTGTGACCGACCTTCTACTGTCTTTTTCTGTTTTCAGTTCTTGATGAGAAACTGTTTGAACTGTCTCCCCTTGGGTTCTGTGATTGAACTCTGTGTCCTTAGGTTGTGGAAGAAAGCTCTAATCTTTCCAAGATACGTTCTTGTCTTAAGATAATAAGAATGGGTTTAAGTTACTTGGAGCCAAATGATGGGTAATATGGATGCTGATTCTGTATTGCCTAGCAACAAAACCATGTGGAGGATGTCTGTTTACAATGCCATAAGCAAAACATGAAACAAGCAACAAAGTATATTGAACTGTTAACTTAGAGGCTGCATTTGAAGAGACACTTTGCAGAAGGTCAAGCTAAAGCATTACAAGGAGCAGGTCTTAGGAGGTTCTTACAGTGAGTTTCATTCAGTGGTATAATAATAGCCAAAAATAACAGCTAACACTTACAGAACATTCCCTATGTGCTAGGCATTGTTCTAAGTGTTTTACATCTACTAACTCATTTAATTCTCACCTCAATACTACCAGATATTTGCTGTTACTATCACCATTTTACAAATGAAGAAACAGGGCACATCCTGCTAGCCAAACTGAGACTGAGAAGAGAAGAATTTGAGAGCCCAAATTCAGTACAGAATTTTCCATTCTTGCTATATGTAAAAAACCCTAATCCTAATTTTAGGTCCAACCAGTGCCAATGACTTATTTCTTTAAACACTGTGTCCTATATTTGTTTCTAAGACAACAAATAGAGTGGGAAAGTACAGCATCCAATCATTTACGTCAGAAATCTGGAGAATCCTCCCCCCTTCCAGAGCCAAAATGTCCTTCATCTGTAAACATAGAGGGAAGTTGTTATAATTTTATACTTGCTGCATAACAAATGATCCTTTATTCTCCCATCAAGTCATTATGGGTCTCAGGATATCCTTTCTATTCCTGGAATCATGGCTAAATGCTCTTTAAGTGGTGAAAAGTGATCTCTAAGTGGGTTTAAGTTGTGAAATGTACATTATCTGAATGGTGAATTTGGCTGAAATAGAGAAACAGATGGTGGAGGCCCTGTTCCAGCTTCTAAAAGTGAAACAAAGTAAAGAGAAGAAAGAAGAACCATAATACATAAAACCCAGAGATGTACAGTTTGAATAACTTCCCATGTCAAAAATATATCTATTTACCCTGAGAACCAACTTAAACACAAACTCTCCACCCCACAAGCAAAAATGAATTTCGAATATTTCTCTTTTAAAGCACTCATTTTCTCTTAAAAATACAAAAAATTTTTAAAGTGCTGAGTAAATAGAACATTAAAAAGAATCAAATAATATCAAAGAGATTTTAATCAGGCCTTCTCTATAGAAATCACCCTATCCCAGTCCCATGGATAAGATACACTCATCTTTTCATGCCATGTATCCCTTTTCAGTGCTCCAAGATTTGATTCATGTTTATAACTGCCACTGTGGAGGGAAGATGCTTTATTAGAATTCTTTATTTATTCTTTATTACTCATCTCCTTTTGTACTGGCTCTTCCTTTACAGCCACCTTGTTTTCCAACCAGCATCTTGAGTCCAGGGGAAAACTAAAACTTTCACTCCATGTCCAGGTGACTTATTCACCTCCTCCACCCTCCCTTCTGAAAACTCCTGACCCCTATATTTGCAAATTATGACTTTTACAGAAGACGATTAAAAGAGGAAGCGGCATAATAATTAGCAGTCCACGTGGTGTTTGCTTTTGCAAAGATGCGAAATTTGTTTACAGTCATTATTTTTCTTGGTTCCCCAGTTCTAGGGTCTGAAAGAGTTGTTCCTCTTTCACTGATACGAAGGCTGAGGTGAAGCAATTAAGCAAAACAGTGCAGTTGCCCTTAATATAAACATGAAGGAAGGAAGGAAGGAAGGAAGGAAGGAAGGAAGGAAGGAAGGAAGGAAGGAAGGAAGGAAGGAAGGAAGGAAGGAAGGACGGACATACAAGACTGATCTCGATATTTTCTGGAAAATGCTGCTTGGTGTCATTAAGAACATCATAACTTCAAAAAGATGGATCTTTCGAGATCTAATTAGCGTAAACAATAGCACAGTCTAAGAGAGAGTTCAATGCAAGAAGCTGGCAAAGGCTGGGTCTTTAGCACATCCAGATCTAGAAGGAGGGAGGGAGGGAGAGGGGAAGGAAGGGAGCAGTGAAAAACCAATAAACACTCATATTGCTGATAGGAAATCATTTTAATGAGAAGGTCTGTGATTAAAAAGCATGTACTTGCATTTTTCCATTCCACCCCCACCCCCACCCCCATCAAGTCCTCAAAAACTCGACTTCAGACAAAAGCCCTCTTTTCACGAGCCTTCCCACATGTCTGCCTTTCACTCCTCCGGCACTGCCCCTTTGAAATCCGGCATCTTTTCAAGTGTGGAAACCCGGGTCAGGCCTTCATCTGAAGCGAAGGCTTCAGGCTTTCATTCTCTGAAGTTTTTCCCTCATCTTTGACCTCACCATCAGCAAGACATCTTGTCCTGTATCTGGAATTCAATTGAGCCATTGCCTACTTCTGGTAACCTGAATAAAGTTAGGTCTGCCTCAAAGGAACACAGCAAACCCTCGTAAAATTCAACAATGCCAAGGGAGCTTGGCAAAATGAGAAAATTGCAAGACATTCCCCCTTCATGGTTTCAGGAGATAATACTTCCAGTCCAAATATGCCTCCTTTTTTTTTTTTTTTTTTTTTTTCAAATATTCTAAACCCTGATCTCTCCCTAAATCTCAAAGTTGTTAAATTAGAGAAACAATACACATCCTTAAATACCTGGTCCCGTGGGCTTCCCTGGTGGCGCAGTGTTTAAGAATCCGCCTGCCAATGCAGGGGACACGGGTTTGAGCCCTGGTCCGGGAAGACTCCCACATGCCACGGAGCAACTAAGCCTATGCACCACAACTACTGAGCCTGCACTCTAGAGCCCGCGAGCCACAGCTACTGAAACCCGTGTGCCACAACAACTGAAACCTGCAAGCCACAACTACTGAAGCCTGCGAGCCACAACTACTGAAGCCCACGCACCTAGAGCCCATGCTCCGCAACAAGAGAAGCCACTGCAATGAGAAGCCCTCGCACCACAACAAAGAGTAGGCCCCGCTCGCCGCAACTAGAGAAAGCCTGCACGCAGCAACGAAGACCCAACGCAGCCAACAAATAATAAATAAATTAAATAAATAAATTTATTTTTTAAAAATGCCTGGTCCCATTCTTGGCTGGGCACCTCTGCTCTGTTTTTCCCTTTAGGTCTGTCCCCGTGTGCAGGCAGAGACCAAGCCTGTCTTGTTTCAGCATTTTATTCCCCAAGCCCAGCCCAGCGCCTGTCACCATAGGAGACCCTCAATAAATATTAGTTGAATAAATGAATGGATGAGGCATATGCAGTAGGGAGAAGAATGAACCTTATTAAATTTAGTCTGATATTAGAACAGGATTAGGAGAATTCTTTAGGGGTTGGAGCTTATTAATAAACAGTTGCATGATATTAAACTATGAAGACAGGGGGAAAAAAACCAGCTCATTATTCTGATATTTCCTTCATAAAATAAAGCCAATGAATAAGCTGCATTTAGAGGAGGCAGGCGATACATTTAAGCACTGTAAATATCAACATTAGTACACAGCCTCCATGCAATCTAATTTTCTAACACAATCCATCATAACTGAAGTATGTTTTTGCTTATAGGGATCATAAAAAACTCACTTGATTTATTGCTTTCCCCCCTTCTGTGTTCTCTGGGAAAATTCAGTTATACATGGATCTCTTTCTTCAAGAAGAAAAAAAGAGATTCTTGTCACCAGGGCATTTACAAACACCAACTTACTTTCCCCTTTAGAGGAAAGGTACCATAAAGCGGGAGTTTAATCAGTTGCCACGTCAGTACTTTGGTGACGAATCTGTACTCAGCCTCTGTTCTTTCTATATGCAGCTCACTTTCAGGGTCTAAAAAAAAATCTTAACTCTTTATGAGATGTTCAGCCAACCACTGTCTCAAATATTTATCGCTGGTGGTCCATGTCAACAGTCAATAGGATAACTGGAAATGTGATTTCATACTGTACCTCTCACGGACAATTTTATTTAGGTATCCTGAATGCTTATCACAACCAAGACCTGCAAACGGAGGCTCCAAAGGATCATTTTCATTGATTTGGTCAGGACCCTTCTCTCCCTGTAGTGGCTGCTGGAGTTGGGATGGAGGAGAAGGGGGGTGGGGCCAGGCAATTCATGCGTAGATAGATCAGGAGATTTTTATTTTCCTTTTCTTGAGATGTCCTAATGGGACCACAACAGGGACGTTTATTCAAGTACAAATGGGTTGAGGAGGGTGGGGGTGTGGCAAGGGGAGGAAATAGAGAGGAGAGACAAGAGACAGAGATGGGAGCAGGAGAGGAAGAGGAACAAGAAGAGAAGGAGGGGAGAGGAGAGAAGAGAAAGATAGAGAGAGAAAAAGAAAAAAAGAATCAGGTCCCCTATTTGCTGATTCATTCAAACTCCCAAATCTTTTGCTTCCCGGATTCCAACACTTAACTTTTTTTTTTTTAAATTGAAGTATAGGTGATTTACAATGTTGTGCCCATCTCTCCTGTACGGCAAACTGTACTCAGTTATACACATACAGACATTCTTTCATATTCTTTTCCATTATGGTTTATCACAGGATATTGAATATAGTTCCCTGTGCTGTACATTAGGACCTTGTTGTTTATCCATTCTGTGTATAATAGTTTGCATCTACTAACCCCAAACTCCCACTCCATCCCTCTTTCTCCCCCACCCTTTGGAAACCACAAGTCTGTTCTCTATGTCGGTAAGTCTGTCTCTGTTTTGTAGATAGGTTCATTTGAGCCATATTTTAGATTCCCACATATAGGTGATATCATACGGTATTTGTCTTTCTCTGTCTGACTTACTTCACTTAGTATGATAATCTCTAGGTCCATCCATGTTGCTGCAAAGGGCATTATTTAATTCTTTTTTATGGCTGAGTAGTATTCCATTGTATATATATATGTACCACATCTTCTTTATCCTTTCATCTGTCGATGGACATTTAGGTTGTTTTCATGCCTTGGCTATTGTAAATAGTGCTGCTGTGAACATAGGGGTGCATGTATCTCATACTTCCTTGCCTCATTCCTAAACCTCACTCTTTTACTTTGCCCACAACATGGAAACCCTTTGGTAAGACGCTGTGCAAGAGATTAGAGACACTGATGAATACCCGGGAGACCTCACGTAAAAACAAGATGCAGGTACCAACATTTCCTTTTGGGCAGCCAACCAGCCTTACTTAAATTTGACTAGCACAACCAGAACTGCCCATTTTGCTCCAAGAACCTTCACTGAGTGAAAAGGGATGAAATACATTCTTGTCACCGAGTAGATAAAAGAAGAATTTTCAAAATTAGGGAGCTATTTCATACCTTAGGGGAAAAAAACTAAATGTGCACCCAGAGAGGATTGGGAAAATCAAGCATCAGGCAAGATATCCAGAGCAATGAGGGTTGTAGGACTCTGAGTACCACTTATCTGGGTACTTCTCTGTGTTTTCCAAGTTTTCTACAATAAACTAGGATCCTATGTATCTCTCTTGCTGGGCTGTGTTCATGTGGGCCTCTCCCCATCTCAGCCTTTGGGCTGCCTGAACCCCTCTCCTGGAGCCCTGAACCCTGAGACCATCATTTCCTTTTCTTTACTGTCCACCTTCCTTCCCAGACCGGAGACTCCCATGAGAGTCAGATCTGTACCATGTTCAACTCTGTTTCCCCAGAGATTAGCAGGTAAGAGTCACTTAACACAAATGCACTGAAAGTACAACAGACAGATTGCTTATTTTAAATGAGAAAAATAACAACAAATGACTCGTAAAGACTCAGTCAGACAGCAGAAAACCTTCACTCATTCTCAAATGCTAAAGAAGATCTGCAGGCTAAGTTCTGTGCCCTAGAAAAGATTCCATAGGAAACGCCATCCTCACACAGAGGCCCCTGCCAAAGAACAGCCTTCCCTAACACATGATTCTACAGTCTACGCTGGTAAAGATTGACGAAAAATCAAATATTTGAAATAGCCAACAGTAGCCACTGGCTAAATGTAAAACAGTAGCCAGTAGACAGCAGTAGACTAACGTCCTCTGATGACTCTCAGGCGGAGATGCATGCAAATCTGTGACTTTCATGCTCAGAAACATAATAAACTTCAAGGGCCCGTGGGAGTGTAAGATTTAAGAATTTTCATTGAACTGTCTAGTTCTAAACAAGCAACAAAAAATCGTGATCCTTTTCTCCAGTTTGCACATTTATAGATCTGATATGCAGGATGGTCAAGATGTCAGCTCTACCATTCAGGAAACAGACCTCATCTGAGTCCTCATTTGACGTGGAACACATCACGTTAACTCTCAAAGCCGGAGTCTGTCTGTCAAGTGGGAAAAGCAGGAAACCTGACAGTAGGGGTCGTATGGGATTCAAAGCAATATGTTTATACCAACGCTTGGCACGTGACGAGGGCTCCAAACACGCCAGCCACTATTAGAGCATTATAATACTATTCATATATTTTAATATAAATTTACATATTTAAATATAAATTACACAATACATAAATTATATATAACATGTAAATCATATATACATTTTTATATATAATTATTATAATTCTTCCCTGTCCCCTGCCGGCATTTTATATTCCGTTTCCTAATAAGCAGATCAATACACAACAAAATATGAAACACAACTTTGATGAGCTGAGGAGGAGCCTGAGATTTCAGCGTGTTTCCTGAGTTACAGCCTTGACCATGAGCTACAGCCTTGACCAAGGGGTGCCATCTGGAACATACGAGCAAGGAGCACACAGAGACACAGCAAAACACCACCTAAGACCTGAAGACCTCCTGTCTGTGTAGGGTCAGCTCATAGGCAGAATCATGTTTTGTTGATTTAACTTTATCTGGGGTATAGTGGTGAATTTAACTATCTGTTTAATACATGATTTTCCCCCCAAAGATAAAACTGTGACAAATATTCTTGTTTCCTAAGACCATGTTTATTTGCATTTGAGTTTTCTTTATTTGATTCACTAATATTCAACTAATTATTTTCGTTCTTTGTCTAAGTTCAGACACTGAGGGTACAGCCTCCTCTCATGTCTACGCCTATGTTCTTACCCTTTCCCCTTCTTACAGGGACCCCCTGCTTTTCTTTATCCAACCTCTTCTTCAGGCCAGACACCCCCAATGGTGTTGACCCATTCTGCCCACCTTCTGCTCTTCCAAACTCTCTCTTTGCACTTCCTGCTCTTCAGCACGTTTTGGTACCAGGTGATATTATTTGTTTACCGTTTCCAACCAGGATGCAAGGAATTCCATCATGAGCTCTTGTATAATTCCCACTATATCCATGGCATTAAAATGTGTAAACAATGACTGAGGGCCTACTGTGTGCAAGGCACCCATCAGCCTCAAGTATGAAAAAATAAAAATTGCTAAGATGAGACCCTTACCTTGAAGAAGCTTCCAATTTAGAGGAAAAGCTAGACCTTGGTAAAATTGCTGGGATGTATGATTGTTAACAGAGGCATAAACAAATATTTCTACGTGTAAACATTATTGTGAATAATAACAACAGCAACAAGATCAAGGAATACTGAGGAAGCACTCACACTGTGCTTCTAAGAACTTTCAATGAACAATCTCATCTAATGGATGGGGGTTCTGCCAATCAAAGTGAAGGGAACAGGAGAAAACAGGTGTTTGAGGAAGAGAGGACGACATTCTTTAAAGACCCATAGGGCACACCCAGATTATGAGTCTGAAATACTGTTAGGGGCTAGAACTCTTTCTCCCAGGCCTGGGACAGGGCACGTGCTACATGAATCTGGAACATCATGTCATGCTGGAGAGCAAGAAAGCCGTCAAAGACAAGCAGAGTCATGTCAGAAGGACCCACGAGGCAACTTGAAGAGACTCCCATGGGTCAAACGTTGAATAATCTGAGTATCAATAAAGATAATAACTTCAGTCCTTGAGTTTATAATCATACAAAAAAACATGGTCACCACTGGAGTATGTAAATGAACCAATTCATTAATTTGAAAACAAAAAAGGAAAATCAAATGTTCTCCTGTATTTTCCATACAAGCTGTAGCCCTGAAGATCCTGAAAGTAGATTGGAGAATTTGCTTTTAAGAGGTATTCCAGTAAATCCATGTAGAAGGAAGGATAAAATTAGAGCATCACCATTTTGCAGCCCCTAAAGAACTCATGGGTCTAGATGTTGAGCACCAATGGTTACAGCATCACAAAAAGGGAGACAACTTGATATTGCAGGCCTCCTCTTGGAAGAGCAGACTACTAAAGAAACGGAACTTGTAGCTAATCAAGACTCTTGGAACCATTTACAAGTTGAAATACAAAAGACCAAGGACCATGTGAAACCACGTCCAGGATGCAGCCGGCAAACGCCAGACTGTGGGAAGCACTGCATGAAAAACTGCCTGTTTGTTTCACAATGTCAGCAACAACCACAAAGAAATTGTAAAAATACACAAAAATGTTGGAGTCAGACTGATCAAAAGGTCCTTAAAGCAGATTAAAAGAGCCTTTTAAAGACATATCAGCCCATCACTATGTGTGGGACCTATTTGGATCCTATTTCAAAGACTATGAAAAAAATGATACTTCTGAGAAAACTGGACACTTAAACAATGATTTAATAATCACTGAATTTTTTGCAGGTATTATGGTTATATTAGAAAAAGGGTTCTATGGTTATGTTAGATAAAAGATGGCCATTATCCAAAAAGCACACAGAAAAGATAACTGTTGGCAAAGATGTGGAGAAACTGGAAATCCTGTACACTGTTGGTGAGAATGTAAAATGGTGCACCACTATAGAAAACAGTATGGCGGTTCCTCAAAAGATTAAAAATTGAATTACCATATGATCCAGCAATATCACTTCTGGGTATTTACCCAAGAGTTGTATCAGTATCTCTCACGCACTCTCATGTTCATTGCAGCATTATTCGCAATAGCCAAGTTACGGAAACAAACTAAATATCCATCCATGGATAAATGGATAAAGACAGTGTGGTATATGCATAAAATGGGATATTATTCACCATTAAAAAGAAGGAAATCCTACCACATGTGACAACATGGGTGAACCTGGAGGACATTATGCAAAGTGAAATAAGCCAAACAGAGAGGGACAAATACTGCATGATTCCACTTATATGAAGTATCTAAAATAGTCAAACTCACAGAAGCAGAGTATAAAGGTGGTTGCCAGGGGCTGTGAGGAGGGAGCCACGGGGTATGGCTGTTTTAACAGATAGAAAGTTTTACTAAGCAGGACAAATTCTAGAGAACTCTGTAGTACATTGTGCCTATAAGCTAACAACACTGTACTGTACACTGAAAATTTTATTAAGAGGGTAGACCTCATGTTAAATAAAATAAAAATTAAATTAAAATTTTAAAAAGAAAAGCAAAAGACTTCTTATCCTTTAGAAATGCAAACTGAAATACTTATGGAAACAATGACAGGATGTTCGATACTTGCTTTAAAGTAACATGAGACTGGGGAGGGAGAGTGATCAAGGGCATAGGAACAAACAAGATTAGCTACACCTTGATAATTATTGAATCTGAGTGATAGCTATATGGTGGTTCTTTATGCTATTCTCTCAGCTTCTCTATATACTTTAACTTTTGCAAAAATACAAAGTTTCTTTTTAAAAAAAAAATCCAAAGAAGGTGATGTAAGGTGATGATGACTAAAAAGTGGGGATGAAGGACCCAGAAGCCTGGCATTGTTTGTTCCAAGTCTAGCCTTCCCCTAAGTAAAGTAGAACTCAGTGTCTAAAAATGATGGAAACCCACTTGAGCCAAGATAACCCTTTATAGTCCGTGCCCTTGGGAAACCATCACAGGCTGTGTCATAAGAGAAATAATGCGATGCCGTTCAAGTACATGAATTAATTATCAGTAGGAAAGAATGAAAACCATATCTACCTCTTACAGGTATTAATACCCCAAAGCTGTTGCAACTACCCTTCTCAACTTTGGAAAGGTCACTGGTATGTAATGAATGATAGGGTCATGAAGGTCACAGTACATTAAAAGTGAGCTGAATTTTAAGAGTTTACTGCAAATAAAATTTTCTGCAGGGAATTTATTAAGCCCAAGCAAGGTTACAGAGTTATTTGTGGTGTTTTAATGCTACTTTTATTAATAATAACCTCTCCAGGGTGCATCATTTGGGAAGGCGCACACTTTAATCCAGAAATGTGTGTCCTGCGTTATTACTGGGAACAGGAAATAATGAAATTTCTGTGGCAGAATAGAAGAAGTCACGATTTGGTAGGTTACTAGTATCTGGCAGAGATTAGACATTCTTAAAGGCAAATAAGCAGCAGAGGCTACAGATAATTCAGAGGCATTGATCATTCGAAAGAAATCTGAGATATCTAGAAAATTTTACTATAAGTTAGACTTTATACTTGTATTTCTATTTCCAAAACATCAGTGAACTTCAAAAGGTACACAGAACTCAGGCTATACATTCCGCTGGGCCTGGGAGATGAAAATAAGAGCCTTTCCACTTACATTTACCCAGTACTGAGTAATATTTAAAGGCACAAATAATAGCCAGAGATCAGAATTCAAACCCTACCTCAGCCAAGTTTAGCTGCCTGACCTTGCCTGACCTCGCCTGACCTCAGCTTCCTTGAGCCAACTTCCTCAGATACAAAATGAAAATAATAATACTTGTCCCGCAAAACTGTTGTAAAAATTCAACCAGATTCTATATATGGCAACTGTATGGTCAAACTCCCGGCACATATTAACCATAATATAAATGGCTATATTTATTTTAAATTAAAACTATTTTAAAATCCTACAAAGACCTTGGCCTTTGTTTCTCGGTAGCATTTGTCTTTTCTCTCTTGATTAAATGAGCAATTCCTCTGTCACATGGCAAATGGGGCTTTGAAGTGTCACTGGCTGAGTTCCAATCGCAGACTGCGAAACCCTAGGAAAATTGCTTTGACTCTACGACGTTTATTTATTTATATATTTTAAAAGGGACAGAAATAGTGAACCCCCTTCTGTGGTTGTTGTGGAGTTAAATGAGATAATGGATGCAAAACTCTTGAAGTCTGAACTTGGCAAAGAGTCAACCCATGAAGACTGAGTAAGTAGCCCCTACCATTACAATGCTCCATATAAGGTGATTTCACTCACCCTAAACCATTCCACTCTGGGATTAAATAATCCCATCGGTGAGAAAGTTATCCCTCACCCCTAACTTCCTTTTCTTTCTCTGTATTTCCATCTGTTGCCTGCTGGTTCTGCCCTTGCTGCAGATGGAAGATAGCCAGGATTTGCATGCCCATCACCAAAAATCCTGGAGTTTTCTACAGCTTCGGTCATGTGGCATCTGGCCTCTTTCCTCGGGAACACAATTCAAAGGAATGAGCTTTTCGGAGAAATTTCATCTTTCATCATCTGCCAAGAACAACCACAGAGAAAGGATATATCTAAAAGCCAAAACACATCTTTAGGCATGGTACCATGCCCATGCATCACCGGGGAAGAGGGAGTTGGTCAATCTAATTCTGAATATTTGTGTAGGGTTGGTTAAAATAAGTGGGCTGGTACAAGGAAACGCAAACACACACACACACACGCGCGCACACACACACACACACTGACATTATCACTTGTTTATAAAGAACATCAGAACGTCAGGTGCTGGTTTAATTTGTTTTGTAGTCAATTTTCCGGCCCCTCAAGGCTCATTAGCCAAGTAATCATGCCATATGATAATGTGTCCTCTGTGTTTCCTCCCTGGGTCCAAGAATACATCTTCAGTGCCATTCCCAGCAGCGGGCGTCCTTCATCAGCAACCTTGCCTGGCTTTGCTGAACGGATGCCAACACTGCACACGTGTTTCTCTTCCCCAACGTCCATTAACTCCGTTTACCATATACGTAGACATCTGGCCAAGGAACCAACAAGTTTATTTCTCCCACCCTCCATAATAATCCAACGTAATGTCTGTTTCTTCACAACGTGTCCCTCTGAGAGAGACATCTAGATCAAGCCCACGTCATTTCAAATTATACTGGCTTTGGCCAGGTGTTCTATGTCTGGGAAATAAGGCAGACTACCATTAGGCTAAGGTTTGGGAAATCTGGGTTTCAAGAAGGATCCAATTGTTGTTCTCCCTAACCTGGGGCCAATCTTTCTTCAGATCCATGATATTTCCTTGGCATCAACGCTTCTCCAGCTACATTCTTTCTCCTTGAAAATTCATCCAGTAAGGTGACTTTTAATGTGATGATGTGTGGATAGCCCCCCCAAAATCCTACCTTTACACCTGACTTCTTCCCTGATCTCTAGACTTAGGTATAAACTCTGTTCTTGAATCTATACTTGAAAGTTTCATGGGCATCTCAAACTTGTCCAAAATGGAGCTCTGGAGTCTTGACACGTCCTACAAATTGGTTCTTCTGTTAGTCTTCTCCATGTTCGAGTCACTACCGTTTACCCACTTGCTGGGAGTCACCCTTCTTTCCACCCTTCCATCTGTCAGTGTTACCAACAAATTATATCCATCCCTATTGCCTTTTTTCTAGGACCGGCCACCATCATCACTCATTACTCTGAGTCCACTAACTGGTTTCCCTGTGTCTGCTTTTGATACCCTCTCCTCAAATACATCTGTCACATAGCAACCAAAGTGATCATTTTAACACATAAATCAGAATATATTTCCTCCTTGCTTAGAACCATCAAATGGTTTCCCTTGGTACTTAGGAAAGAACTCAAAGTCCTTATCCTCGTGTGCAATCCCCTGCATGATCTGTCCTGTCCCTACCTCTTCATATAATTCACTCCCTCACTCACTACACCAAGGATACACTGACCCCTTTCTGATCCCCAATAAATCAATCTCATTTCTACCTCAAGGTCTTTGCCATTGCTCTTCTCTTTTCCTGGAATGGTATTCCCCTGAGTCTTTGCATGCCTTATTCTCATCCTTCATGCCTTAGCCAAAATGCCATCCATATCTTCAGAGAAACTTCCTACCTATGGTAGCAAATCAAACTCCATACCCACAGCCTCCACGAAAGTTAGGGTAACCCCCTAACACATCAGGCTTTATTTACTTCGTAGTGCATATCATCACCTGTACTTCTCTTTTTGACTCATATTTACTCCTGAAGTATCTCTTGCCACTGCCTTCACTGGAATATACAAGGGCAAGAACCCCATTTATCTCTGTCATTGATCTACCTTTAGCACCTAAAAGATGCCTGGTATATGACTGATGGCTAATGCATACTCACTGAATGAACCAATGAATGGATGGATCGATGGATGGATGGATGGGTGGGTGGATGGATGGATGTGAAAAGGGTTGGCTGTGTTTTTCTACTGAAGACTCCACTGAGTCTATAACCCTAAAACCCAAATTAAACTACAATTTCCTGCCTTTAGAGAACTCCCTGAGCCTTGATTCAAGCCACCAACGACCCAAGCATTAACACTCAGCCATCCTAAGAAGTGATCCGTCACCACCCAAATGCTCTAACTCCTTACTTACTCAAAGGATGTTCTGTGAACCAGCAGCGCTAGCATTACTCAGGAGTTTATTATAATTTCAGAATCTCAGGCAGGTCCCACCCCAGACTTACTGAATCAGCAACTGCATTTGAACAAGATTCTCGGGTGATGTGCATGCCCATCACAATTTGAGAAGCCTCATTTTGGTTCCATTGCTATGAGCCCTGATGAGAAGCCCCATCCCAGAACAATTAAATCTGAGTCTCTGGGGCCCCTGTCTGGGCATCATTGGTACTTTTCAAGCTCTCTCAAGTATTTTAATGGGCAATCAATAGTTAGAACCACTGATAGAGCATAAAGACAAACATCTCAAAATTTTACAAACTCTGTGTCTGTGTCTGCACAGGGACTGTTATTACAAAACTAAAACAATGCATGATGCACATACCTGAGGAAGAGTGACGAAACCCCAGCTCTGTGGACCATGCAGCAAGCTCAGGCTATGCCCCAGAAGAGAGGGGCAGCTTAGGGCTTGTGATGTACACCAAGAGAGGGTCTTGGGATGTGTTACTTAGTTTTCATGGTTCTCGTAGGAAAACACACATAAAGGTTTTTCATAATATTTCTCCATAATAAAAAAAGGAAACCATCTGAAGTACATGAACATCTTCAGATATCACCCAAAACGTCACACCTTTCTAAAATTTCACACCTTAATCAAAGGCAGATGCCGTTTACTTGTGGAATGCCAATGTTTTGAAACTGCTATCTGTAAGTAGCTCATTAGCTCACCTGTGGAACTGTTGGGATATAAAAAAGAGATTTTTTTAATTTGAATCAGATCTTCCAAGACAGAGGTAATAACCCACCACAACTGGGGGAGATTCTTGAGCTCTTTACCTTTTGTAACACAGACGCCCAGAGAGACTCAAAGCAGGGACAGTCAACCTTCTAAGAAGGTTCTTGGTTAGGTAGTCAAAAAGCACTGCCTCGATATGGAAATTTAATTTGGTTTCTGAAAGCAACATGCCACCCCAGAGTTCTCGCTCCATGTCAATATCTCTGTCAAGGGGTTAAATATCATGCTTTGAAAGATTCAGCTTGCCCTAATTTAAGACACACAATTATTTTTTACTTTAAATATGAATATCCTTAGCCACTGTATCAGTCAAGTTCTCCATGGGAAACAGATGGCATACTCAAATTCAGATTATTTAAGGAGATTTTACTTACAGAGGTACTATTTTCAAAGGTGTGGGCAGAGTGGAGGGAAACCAACAGGATGTGCAGCAACCCCAAATTAGGAGCAGCATGGCTGTTACCACACCCAGGGCAAGGGGGGGAAGCGGAAGGAACCGCTATGGGTCCCCAGAAGGAAAGGGGGCAGCTCGGGGATGGGAAGTGTGACCTCCAGCCCTCGTGAGGGCACCAAGACAAAAAAATGCCTTGACTGCACTCAACTCCCTCCCTCCAACCTCCGGCCAAAACGCCCCATAAGCAGAAGTCAAACGAAAATCCAAGGGCAAAGGAGCCAGGAGTGCAGTTCTTATTTATCAGCTTCCTGGGAAAAGAGCAGATGGACGTGGTAGACAGAATAATGGCCCCCTTCAACGATGTCCGCCTCCTAATTCCAGGAATCTGTGAAAACCTGTAAATTCAGTTTGTGCATTAAGTGAATCAAGTTTGCAGTTGAATTAAGGTTGCTAATTATTCTGAATCGTCTGGGTGGGCCCAGTGTGATCACGAGGATCCTTAAAGGTGGAAATGGGAGGCAGAAGAGAGCCAGATGCAACATTGCTGGCTTGGAAGATGGAGGAAGGGGCCACAAGCCAAGGAACACAGGCAGCCTCTCAAAGGTAGAGAAACCAAGGAAAGGGATTGGCCCCTAGAGCCTCCAAAAAGTAATGCAGCCTTTTGAGAGGCAACTGAAGATGCCTTGGCATCACCCCACCGGCATCTTCTGTCCTTAGTGGCCAAGCTTTGTCCCCTAAATCTAAGCCTTGGATCCAGAACCTCCCTAGACTAAGTTCACTGCAAGGCGGTGTGATATAATTTCAAAACGTAGTCTTTGGTTTCAGGCAGACCTGAGTGTGAGGCCCGGCTTTGCCACTTATAAGATGTGCAACCTGTAAGAATCCGCCTGCCAATGCAGAGGACATGGGTTTCAGCCCTGGTCCAGGAAGATCCCACATGCCGCAGGGCAACTAAGCCCATGCGCCACAACTACTGAGCTTGCACTCAAGAGCCCACGAGCCACAACTACTGAAACCCGTGGGCCACAACTACTGAAGCCCGTGTGCCGAGAGCCCGTGCTCTGCAACAAGAGAAGCCACAGCAATGAGAAGCCTGCGCACCACAACGAAGAACAGCCCCCACTTGCCGCAACTAGGGAAAGCCCGCACATAGCAACGAAGACCCAACGCAACCAAAAACTAATTAATTAATTAATTTTAAAAAAAGATGTGTCACCCGGGAGCGTCATTGTCCTATCATCTGAAAAACTGAGATGAGCGGAATCAAGATGGTAGTGTGGGAAGATGACAAGTTAGTGTCTCCCCACAACTAGGGTGACTGCCGGCCGATGGTGGGGAACCCTGACACCCAAGGAAATGGGAGGAAACCCCAAGTGAACCGGTAGGACGTGGCGGGGCTGACGGGGGAGGAGAAGTGGAGGCCAGACAGGATCAGCGCCCCTGAGGCCGCGGAGATCAGGAGAGGCAGGCAGGAGGAGCGGGAGAGGAGCAGAGGGCGTTTCCCCTCCCACTCAGGCCCGGGGAGCCTGCTGAGCTCCCAGGCCGATCCCCTGGCCTCCAAGGCACCCCCTCCCCCAGCCGCATTGGTCCCGGGGGCATAGGAGGGAGGCCGAGGGGAGAAGAGGGGGGGCAGGCGGGAGGGACCCTCCAGGACCAGAGGAGCACGAGAGGAAAGGAGGGTGTTTGCCCCGCCCACTTGAGCCCAGGAAGCCTGCTAGGCTCCCAGGTGAGGTCCCCCGCCCTCTGAGACCAGGATGGGGGGCACGCGTGGGCCCCTTCTGTTCCTGGAGCCTAAGCCCCACCCCGCAGAGCCCCCAGGGCCTTTTCCAGCCCTGTGGGTCCTGAGCATAGGCCCAACCCATTGCCCAGAGACCTCGCCCTTGCTTAGGTCCCACCCTCCACAGCCAAGGCCTTCCCCCCCTTTTTTTCTTTCTTTTTTTTTTTTTTTCTTTTCCCTCCTCCTCTTTTTTACTATTGTGGTACCAACTTACCTCCCGGTTGTTGATTCATCTGTATTTTAATTTTTATATTCTTTCTAACATATCTGTTACTTTCCTAGTCTAATTTTATTTTTTACTTTGTGATTGTTCTATTTTTTTTTCTTTTTTGCCACCCCATGCAGCTTGGGGGATCTTGGTTCACAAGCCAGGGGTTGGGCAAAGCTCTGCGGTGGGAGCTCCGAGTCCTAACCACTGGACTAACAGAGACCCTCAGACCCCGGGGAATATACATCGGAGTGAGGTCTCACGGAGGTCCTCATCTCAGTACCAAAACCAAGTTCTACCCAACAGCCTACAAACTCCAGTGTTGGAAGCCTCAGGCCAAACAACCAGTAAGGCAGGAACACAATCCCACTCATAAAAAAATTTAATAATGAGACAGCAAAAAAATACGTCACAGATGAAGGACTAAGGTAAAAACCTACAAGACCAAATAAATGAAGAGGAAATAGGCAATCTACCTGGAAAAGAATTCAGAGTAATGATAATAAAGATGATCCAGAACCTCAGAAATAGAATGGAGGCACAGACTGAGAAAATACAAGAAACGTTTAACAAAGATCTAGAAGAACTAAAGAACAAACAAACAGAGATGAACAACACAATAAACGAAACGAAAAATACACTAGAAGGAATCAATAGCAGAATAACTGAGGAAGAAGAACGAATAAGTGAGCTGGAAGACAAAATTGTGGAAATAACTGCCAAAGAGCAGAATAAAGAAAAAAGAATGAAAATAATTAAAGACAATTTCAGAGACCTCTGGGACAACACAAAACGCACCAACATTCGAATGATAAGGGTCCCAGAAGAAGAAGAGAAAAAGAAAGGGTCTGAGAAAATATTTGAAGAGATTATAGTCGAAAACTTCCCTAACACGGGAAAGGAAATAGTCACCCAAGTCCAGGAAGAACAGAGAATCCCATACAGGAAAAACCCTAGGAAAAACACACCAAGACACATATTAATCAAACTAACAAAAATTAAATACAAAGAAAAAATATTAAAAGCAGCAAGGGAGGGGCAGACAGCAGGAGCAAGAAGAATTACAATCCTGTAGCCTGTGGAACAAAAACCACATTCACAGAAAGATAGACAAGATGAAAAGGCAGAGGGCTATGTACCAGACGAAGGAACAAGATAAAACCCCAGAAAAACAACTAAATGAAGTGGAGATAGGCAACCTTCCAGAAAAAGAATTCAGAAAAATGATACTGAAGATGATCCATGACCTCAGAAAAAGAATGGAGGCAAAGATCGAGAAGATGCAAGAAATGTTTAACAAAGACCTAGAAGAATTAAAGAACACCTAGAAGAATTAAAGAACAAGCAAACAGAGATGAACAATACAATAACTGAAATGAAAAATACGCTAGAAGGAATCAATAGCAGAATAACTGAGGCAAAAGAACGGATAAGTGACCTGGAAGACAGAATGGTGGAATTCACTGCCGTGGAACAGAATAAAGAAAAAACAATGAAAAGAAATGAAGACAGCCTAAGAGACCTCTAGGACAACATTAAACTCAACAACATTCGCATTATAGGGGTCCCAGAAGGAGAAGAGAGAGAGGAAGGACGCAAGAAAATATTTGAAGAGATTATAGTTAAAAACTTCGCTAACATGGGAAAGGAAATAGCCACACAAGTCCAGGAAGCACAGAGAGTCCCAGGCAGGATAACCCAAGGAGAAACACGCCAAGACACATAGTAATCAAACTGACAAAAATAAAAGACAAAGAAAAATTATTGAAAGCAACAAGAGAAAAATGACAAATAACATAAAAGGGAACCCCCATAAGGTTAACAGCTGATTTCTCAGCAGAAACTCTACAAGACAAAAGGGAGTGCTATGATATACTTAAAGTGATGAAAGGGAAGAACCTACAACCAAGATTACTCTACCCAGCAAGGATCTCATTCAGATTCCATGGAGAAATCAAAAGCTTTACAGACAAGCAAAAGCTAAGAGAATTCAGCACCACCAAACCAGCTCTACAACAAATGCTAAAGGAACTTCTCTAAGAGGGAAACACAAGAGAAGAAAAGGACCTACAAAAAAACAAACCCATAACAATTAAGAAAATGGTAATAGGAACATATATATCAATAATTACCTTAAACGTGAATGGAATAAATGCTCCAACCAAATGACACGGGCTCACTGAACGGAAACGAAAACAAGACCCATATATATATGCTGTCTACAAGAGACCCACTTCAGACCTAGAGACACATACAGACTGAAAGTGAGGGGATGGAAAAAGATATTCCATGCAAATGCAAATCAAAAGAAAGCTGGAGTAGCAATACTCATAACAGATAAAATAGACTTTAAAAAAAGAATGTTGCAAGAGACAAGGAAGGACACTACGTAATGATCCAGGGATCAATTCAAGAAGAAGATATAACAATTATAAATATATATGCACCCAACATAGGAGCACCTCAATACATAAGGCAACTGTTAACAGCTATAAAAGAGGAAATTGACAGTAACACAATAATAGTGGGGGACTTTAACACCTCACTTACACCAATGGACAGATCATCCAAACAGAAAATTAATAAGGAAACACAAGCTTTAAATGACACAACAGACCAGATAGATTTAGTTGATATTTATAGGACATTCCATGTAAAAACAGCAGATTACACTTTCTTCTCAAGTGCACACGGAACATTCTCCAGGATAGATCACATCTTGGGTCACAAATCAAGCCTCAGTAAATTTAAGAAAATTGAAATCATATCAAGCATCTTTTCTGACCACAACGCCATGAGATTAGAAATGAATTACAGGGGAAAAAACGTAAAAAACACAAACACATGGAGGCTAAACAATACATTATTAAATAACCGAGAGATGACTGAAGAAATCAAAGAGGAAATCCAAAAAAACCTAGAGACAAATGACAAGGAACACACGACGATCCAAAACCTAAGGGATGCAGCAAAAGCAGCTCTAAGAGGGAAGTTTATAGCTATACAAGCCTACCTCAAGAAACAAGAAAAATCTCAAATAATCTAAACTTACACCTAAATGAACTAGAGAAAGAAGAACAAACAAAACCCAAAGTTAGTAGAAGGAAAGAAATCATAAAGAGAAGAGCAGAAATAAATGAAATAGAAACAAAGGAAACAATAGCAAAGATCAATAAAACTAAAGGCTGGTTCTTTGAGAAGATAAACAAAATTGATAAGCCATTAGCCAGACTCATCAAGAAAAAGAGGGAGAGGACTCAAATCAATAAAATTAGAAATGAAAAAGGAGAACTCACAACAGACACTGCAGAAATACAAAGCATCCTAAGAGACTACTACAAGCAACTCTATGCCAATAAAATGGACAACTTGGAAGAAATGGACAAATTCTTAGAAAGATAATCTTCCAAGACTGAACCAGGAAGAAATAGAAAATATGAACAGACCAATCACAAGTAATGAAATTGAAACTGTGATTCAAAATCTTCCAACAAACAAAAGTCCAGGACCAGATGGCTTCACAGGTGAATTCTATCAAACATTTAGAGAAGAGCTAACACCCATCTTTCTCAAACTCTTCCAAAAAATTGCAGAGGAAGGAACACTCCCAAACTCATTCTATGAGGCCACCATCACCCTGATAGCAAAACCAGACAAAGATACTACAAAAAAAGAAAATTACAGACCAATATCACTGATGAATATAGGTGCAAAAATCCTCAACAAAATACTAGCAAACAGAATCCAACAACACATTAAAAGGATCATATACCATGATCAAGTGGGATTTATCCCAGGGATGCAAGGATTCTTCAATATACGCAAATCAATCAATAGGATACACCATATTAACAAATTGGAGAATAAAAACCATATGATCATCTCAATAGATGCAGAAAAAGCTTTTGACAAAATTCGACACCCATTTATGATAAAAACTCTCCAGAAAGTAGGCATAAAGGGAACCTACCTCAACATAATAAAGTCCATATATGACAAACCCACAGCAAACATCATTCTCAATGGTGAAAAACTGAAAGCATTTCCTCTAAGATCAGGAACAAGACAAGGACGTCCACTCTCGCCGCTATTATTCAACATAGTTTTGCAAGTCCTAGCCAAGGCAATCAGAGAAGAAAAAGAAATAAAAGGAATACAAATTGGAAAAGAAAAAGTAAAACTGTCACTGTTTGCAGATGACATAATAGTATACATAGAGAATCCTAAAGATGCCACCAGAGAACTACTAGAGCTAATCAATGAATTTGGTAAAGTTGCAGGATACAAAATTAATGCACAGAAATCTCTTGCATTCTTATACACTAAAGATGAAAAATCTAAAAGAGAAATTAAGGAAACACTCCCGTTTACCACTGCAACAAAAAGAATAAAATACGTAGGAATAAACCTACCCAGGGAGACAAAAGACCTGTATGCAGAAAACTATAAGACACTGATGAAAGAAATTAAAGATGATACAAACAGATGGAGAGATATACCATGATCTTGGATTGGAAGAATAAATATTGTGAGAATGACTGTACTATCCAAAGCAATCTACAGATTCACTGCAATCCCTATCAAATTACCAATGGCATTTTTTTTTTACAGAACTAGAACAAAAAATCTTAAAATTTGTATGGAGACACAAAAGACCCCATATAGCCAAAGCAGTCTTGAGAGAAAAAAATGGAGCTGGAGGAATCAGACACCCTGACTTCAGACTATACTGCAAAGCTACAGTAATCAAGACAATATGGTACTGGCACAAAATCAGAAATATAGATCAATGGAACACGATAGAAAGCCCAGAGATAAACCCATGCACCTATGGTCAACTAATCTTTGACAAAGGAGGCAAGGATACAAAATGGAGAAAAGACAGTCTCTTCGATACGTGGTGCTGGGAAAACTGGACAGCTACACGTAAAAGAATGAAATTAGAACACTCCCTAACACCATACACAAAAATCAACTCAAAATGGATTAGAGACTTAAATGTAAGACTGGACACTATAAAACTCTTAGAGGAAAACACAGGAAGAACACTCTTTGACATAAATCACAGAAAGAACTTTTTTGATCCACCTCCTAGAGTAATGGAAATAAAAACAAAAATAAACAAATGGGACCTAATAAAACTTAAAAGGTTTCGCAAAGCAAAGGAAACTACAAACAAGATGAAAAGACAACCCTCAGAATGGGAGAAAATATCTGCAAACAAATCAACAGACAATCTCCAAAATAATCTCCAAAATATATAAATAGCTCATGCAGCTCAATATTAAAAAAACAAACAATCCAATCAATAAATGGGCAGAAGACCTAAATAGACATTTCTCCAAAGAAGACATACAGATGGCCAAGAAGCACATGAAGGCTGCTCAACATCACTAATTATTAGAGAAATGCAAATCGAAACTACAATGAGGTATCACCTCACACCAGTTAGAATGGGCATCATTAGAAAATCTACAAACAACAAATGCTGGAGAGGGTGTGGAGAAAAGGGAACGCTCTTGCACTGTTGGTGGGAATGTAAATTGATACAGCCACTATGGAGAACAGTATGGAGGTTCCTTTAAAAACTAAAAAATAGAATTACCATATGACCCAGCAATCCCACTACTGGCCGTATACCCAGAGAACACCGTAATTCAAAAAGACACACGCACCCCAATGTTCACTGCAGCACTAGTTACAATAGCCAGGTCACGGAAGCAACCTAAATGCCCATCGACAGACGAATGGATAAAGAAGATGTGGTATATATATACAATGGAATATTACTCAGCCATAAAAAGGAACAAAACTGGGTCATTTGTAGAGACGTGGATGGATCTAGAGACTGTCATACAGAGTGAAGTAAGTCAGAAAGAGAAAAACAATTATCGTATATTAACACATATATGTGGACCCTAGATAAATGGTACAGATGAACAGGTTTGCAGGGCAGAAATAGAGACACAGATGTAGAGAACAAACGTATGGACACCAAGGTGGGAAAGTGGCGGGGGGCGGGTGATGGTGTGATGAATTTGGAGATTGGGATTGACATATATACACTAATATGTATAAAATGGATAACTAAGAAGAACCTGCTATATAAAAAAATAGGGTAAAAAAATTTTTTTTTTAAAAACTGCAATGAGGTATCACCTCACACCGGTCAGAATGGCCATTATTAAAAAATCCAGAAACAATAAATGCTGGAAAGGGTGTGGTGAAAAGGGAACCCTCCTGCACTGTTGGTGGGAGTGTAGATTGATACAACCACTATGGAAAACAGTATGGAGGTTCCTTACAAAACTAAAAATAGAACTACCATATGACCCAGGAATCCCACTACTGGGCATATACCCTGAGAAAACCATAATTCAAAAAGAGACACGCACCCCAATGTTCACTGCAGCACTATTTACAATAGCCAGGACATGGAAGCAACCTAAACGTCCACCGACAGATGAATAGATAAAGAAGATGTGGCACATATATACAATGGAATATTACTCAGCCATAAAAAGAAATGAAATTGAGTTATTTGTAGTGAGGTGGATGGACCTAGAGTCTGTCATACAGAGTGAAGTTAAGTCAGAAAGAGAAAAACAAATACCGTATGCTACTGCATATATATGGAATCTAAAGGAAAAAAACTGGTACTGATGAACCTAGTTGCAGGACAGGAATAAAGACGGAGACGTAGAGAACGGACTTGAGGACACGGGGTGGGAAGGGGAAGCTGGGGCGAAGTGAGAGTAGCATCGACATACATACACTACCGAATGTGAAATAGTTGGCTGGTGGGAAGCTGCAGCATAGCGCAGGGAGATCAGCTCGATGCTTTGTGATGACCTAGAGGGCTGGGATAGGGAGGATGGAAGGGAGGCTCAAGAGGGAGGGGATATGGGGACATACGTATGCATATGGCTGATTCACTTTGCTGTACAACAGAAACTAAAACGGTATTGTGAAGCAATTATACTCCAATAGAGATCTATTAAAAACAAAAAAACACTGAGATGAGAAACAGGACAGCGACCTCACGGCATTCATGCAAGGGTTAGATGGATAGTGCATCAAAATACTAAGATGGTGTCCAGCACACAGCAGATGCTCAATAAATGCTGGCACTTCCAGTCTCAGCTTCTTAACTGCGGTGGCTTAAAAATCTGTCTACAAATTTTGTGATATTCCCCACTTTAAATGGTGGAGATTAATTACCCTCCTCTTGACTGTGGGCTGGACTGGCTTCCAACAAATAGAATAAGGCAGACATAATGCTGTATGATGTTAAGACCAGGTCATAAAAACTATAGGGGTGTATATTGTATGCTTCCAACTATAGAGCATTCTGGAAAAGGCAAAACAGTAAAAAGTGGTTTCCAGGAGTTTGGGGGGTGGGTGGCGCAGGATGAAGCACAGGGGACTTTTAGGGCAGTGAAACTAATCTCTATAGTATCTGATGCATGACATTATGCACTTATCAATTCAACAGAATTGTCACAGTTGCTAAAATGTACTTGAGTAGCAACTCAAGTGTCTATCAATGGATGAATGGATAAGTAAAGTGTCGCATGTACGGTACAATGGAATACTATTCAGCCTTAAAAAAACAAACCTAACACACACTACAACACATGGATGAACCTTGAGGATGTTGTGCTAAGTGAAATAAGCCAGTCAAAGAAAGGCAAATACTGTATGATGCCACTTACATGAGGTGCGCAGAGTAGTCAAAATCACAGTGACAGAAAGGAGAAGTGTGGCTGCCTGGTCTGGGGGAGGAGGGGCAGGAAGTTAGTGTTTAATGGGTATAGAGTTTCAGTTTTGCCAGATGAAAAGAGCTATGGATACAGATGGTGGTGATGGTTTCACAACAATAGGAATAGACTTAATATCTCTGAACTGTATATCTCAAAATGGTTAAGATAGTAAAATTTATGTTATGTGTACCTTACCGTAATAAAAAAATTGGAAAAAAAAAAACTATAGAATTGTGCAACACAAAGAGTGAACTCTAATGTAAATTAAGGACTTTAGTTAATAAAAATATATCAATATGGGTTCATCAGTTGTGACAGAAGTATAACACTAATGCAGGGTGTTAATAATAGGGGAAACTGTACCCCAAAAAAAAGTCATTGGGACTTTCTCTTGCTCTCTTTCTCTCTCTCTCCCCGCCACACACACACACCGCTCTTGCTCTAGGGGAAGAAAGCACCAGGTTGTAAGCAACTCTACAAAGCTGCACACATGAAAAGGAAATGAAGCCTCTTTTCCACAAGTCATCAGGGAACTAAGACCTGCTAGTAAACATGAGCGAAGCTGGAAACATCCTTCAGTCCCAGCTGCGCCTTCAGATAATGACAGACTCCACCAACATCCTGACCAAAACCTCCCAGGAGACTCTGAATCAGAACCACCCAGCTCCCAGAATCCTGGCCGGCAGAAACTGTGCGCGGTACTGCATGCTTACTGTTTTAAACTGCCAAGTTTTGGGTTAATTTGTTCTGCACCAATAGATAACTAATACATTTGCCAAAAAAGGAAGAGCTATAGAAATACTTTGAAATAATTAATTAGAGATGAGAGACTTTGAAGAGTGTGTAGCTTTCCTCAAAACAACTGACCAAGCCCAGCGTCAACCCAGGGGTTAGGAATCACAGTGGCTGAAGTTAGCAGTCTAAGAAATGTTTAATTATTCGGTGTTAAAGAAAGGTTTTACTTTACATGGAAAAAATTCCTTCCTTTGGGATCTAAAACCACCCAAATTATGTGTCCTCATCATAGAACTTCAGTCTCCAAGCCACTGCTAACACAGGGAAATATGGGTATTTCCTGTTCATCAGCATTTTACCCTTAAACCTTCTGTCATGCTGGCATGCTTTTTTTTTTTTTTTTTCCAAACAAGCAGGAAACTAACAGCTGTCCTCAGCTCCTCTGCCGGCTTCCAATCCAACTCCTACTTGTCCAAGGGTCCTTCGAGCCAGACAGAGGTCTTGTGACATTGACATCCCTTGTCCTGCTCAGCGCTCCAGGACCTGCCCTGACCAGGCTCCCAGGGAAGTGGGGGAGGAAATGCCCTCTCATGCATCCCAGCTGGTTCTCCGCTGATTTCAACCCACTGGCCATCTGGTCTCTTCTCCCTGCTATGCACACATCTTGGTCTGGGAAGTGGAAACTTTCTGCGGGATTCAGCTTTTTTTTTTTCTTTTTTTTTTTACTTTTTTGCAAACCAGGATCCATGAAGACAATAGAGAACACTGGCTGGTATGTGATATTATTATTTGTCCACATATAGAAATGTATGCACAGAAAATCAAAGATACCACTTGGCAAGGGTCCAATAGAACATGTGCATGTTGAAAATCACAGCCATTCAAATCTATGGGGATGGTTGGATGTGATTTCAGGTACGGAGGATAACCAAAAATCCAACCCAGGTGGTAGATAATTCTGCTTAGCTTTTCTGCAGAATTCATCCAAGTCAAAAACCCAAGCTCTAAAGCAAACAAAATGGGTTTCATTTAATCTGTTTTGCTTCATAAAATAGTGGGTCCCAAAAGTTCCTACTAAGTGTCTCATAAATACGTATATTGCCTAAAATGGATAATAGCTAATGGACCTCTCTCAAAACAGGCTGGCCAATGAAGAGGTGTTGAAAGACCACTAAATTGTATTTAATAGTGATAATCTAAAATTGGGCAGATAGGTATACTGACATACACCACGACCAGTGTATATAAATACAGATTTGGGTCTAACACATTCATACATGCATGTATGTGTGTGGACTCTACATATATGTGTGTGGTGGTATGCGTGTGTGTGCATGTGTATCTCAAGCCTGCTGATAATTTATAAAATGAAAAAATTTAGAAAACATGGTTTTTAGAGCCACTCTGATAAAAATGGGGATATCTGTAGACTGGAGATCCCATGGGAAAGCCCTCTGCTCCCATTTTTTCTACCCTCCTAGAGCAGTGATTCGTGATGCCCAAGTATATAAGCCCAGAAAGTCTTCATGCTGGGCCAATGAGAGGCCAAAACGCAAGTTTTCTCATTAGTATTACGTATCGCTGAAGTGCAATTTACAGACTTGCATTTTTCTACAAATGATCAATGGATAATCAATGGTAGTTTTCACTGAGTTAGTAGTACTGAAAAATAAACATACATTATTACTAGACTTGACTGAGGACTATCATTCAACCTCATACTAAGAAGTCTTGCTATCAAGAACTTTACAAGAAAGGTTGCAAATCTTCTCCAGCAAACACCCATGCACGTGACTTTAACTCCTAGAGTTTTTAGGAAGGACTTTCTGATTTCAGTTATCACCAAAGTTATTGAGCCAGGGGTAATTAAGTATTTTATGACATTGTTATTGTGATTCTTATGGTTGTTTTGGTTAACACCTCAGCATTAACTCTATTTCTGGCTGATAATTTCTTTGAGAACCTGATTTTTTTTTTTAAAGCTATGGACTTTCCACCCAAGTAAAACAAATTGTTCTAACAATTTTGAATACAATTTCAGTAAGCTCCTGAAGTCCACTGGTCCATTGGTGACGCCCAGGTGGGAATTCCTTTCTTAGAAGAGGAAATACAAGACAATAATGTGTCTTTTTATCCCTATCTCACAGAGACTAAGCCACCAAAAAGTAGAGAAAGAAAAACATTACCATCCACCCCAAAAAGGAGACAGATACCCTCTGACCGAGTGCTTCATCTTCCCAGGACTAATTTTTTTTATATATACATAAATTAATTTATTTATTTTTGGCTGCACTGGGTCTTCGTTGCTGTGCACAGGCTTTCTCTAGTTGCGGCGAGGCGGGGGCTACTCTTCGTTATGGTGCATGGGCTTCTCACTGCGGTGGCTTCTCTTGTTGCAAAGCACAGGCTCTAGGCACGCGGGCTTCAGTAGTTGTGGCACACGAGTTCAGTAGTTGTGGCTCACGAGCTTAGTTGCTCCGCAGCATGTGGGAATCTTCCAGGACCAGGGACCGAACGTGTGTCCCCTGCATTGATAGGTGGATTCTTAACCACTGCGCCACCAGGGAAGTCCCCCCAGGACTATTTTTATCAGTTCTCCTAGGATCCGAAACAGGAGACTTGTTAAAAATGATTTCAGTGGTGGGTATTTGCATGTAGGTTAGTCAAATTACTAAATCTATGCAAATAATCCTCTGGGAATCCCATCCATGTCTTCAGAAAAAGCAAAAAGGACATAAAACATTATGCCGGAAGGGGTGATTATAAGGTACCACCTAAAAGCACTTTCAAATTTTAGACATATGTTCCCATCCTAGAGCAACCTGGCCTCAGGGCCTGTAGAAATCAGACTCGACTTTTGGAAGTCTTGAATGGTCAAGTTCCTTTTCTCTTTAAAGTTTCCTCACATGCCCCATGCTAAGAAGTGACACAGTTCCAATAATATCCCACAGCTTCTGAATGTCCTTTGCTAAGGGAATTGTCTCGGTTCCACTGTATACAAAGCATTTCGTTTCACCCTCGGCTAGCTGCCTCATGGAGCTTTAAAGGGAGGGGGTTATTTTTGGCGGGGGAGAGAGGGATGTTACAATACAAACCACAGTCTGCAAGAGCGGAGCATATGTAAAATGCCTAGGACATCGATACATTCCCAAGTGCCCAATTATTGTTATGAAATAGGATATTCATTCCAGATGCCTTAAGAATAGACATTTCTTCATATCCATCAAGTACTTTTCTCAGAGTAACTGAAAAATAAGCTAATACCTCATGATAAGCCTGCCTCTTTGGAAGGCATAATCCTTCTTCTCAGCCAAAAAGGCACCGTGTAATAGGGATGGCAAATAAATGTCATTTCACATAGTAATTCCAATTGGCTGAGAGTAGATGCCAAAAGTGATGTATTGAGGATTCTCAGGAAGTGTCTCTGATGGGGGGTGGGGGGAGGGGGAAGGAATTGATTATCAATGTCTATCACGTATACGGAAAGGGTGGTGGTGTCACGCAGGCCTCACGATTGCCATTTTGATGGAGAGCATTACTGAGCACGGAATGAAAATGCACGAAGAGGAAGACTGCATAATATATAAGCTGGGCTGTACTTGAGAACATGATTTTTTATAAGTCTATTTTACCAGGCAATTTTTCACGGATGTTTCTAAGCTACATTTTAAAAGACAAAGTCGTGTTGGGGAGCATTACTGTGATGGGAGCATGACAGTGGCCTGAGCACACCTTCCTGTTTCTTCCCGGATGGGTGTTCATAGGAGGGGAGCCCAGCTGCCCCACCCTTGGGCAGGGCCAAATGGGTGTCCCCAAGCAGGGACAAGTGAAATCCATGTCTCTGGTGTGACAATATATGTCCCCACAGCACATGCGCTATGTTCCTGAGCCAGTGGTTTCCAACTAGGGGCAACAACGCACTCTCCAGAGACATCCGGCAGTATCTGGAGACATCTCTGGTTGCCAGCCGAAGAACGGTACTACTGGCATCCAATAGGCGGAGACCGGGGACGCTGCTAGACATCCTACAGCCCACAGGACAGCCCCACACAACAGCAGAAACTATCACATCTAAATGCCACTAGTGCAAGAGTGCCCAGGTTAAACCCTGGTGCAACTCAAAAGTATTGATCTCTGCTGTTCAAAACACACTGCATGATGGCTAAGCTCGGGGCTCTGAGTGTGAATCCCCGGCCACCACTAACCAGTCCTGTGACCCTAAGCAAAGCACTTGACCTCCCTTTCTCAGCCCGCATGTCCCTTCCTCTGAAGCAGCGGTGACGGCAGGGTCTACTCCACAGGACAAAACATGAAAATGGAATGAAAGCTCTTGGCAAAGTACCTGGCAGATGGAAAGTATTAGCAGAAAACGGGAATGACAAGAAATGCAAGACATGCCAACAGGTAAACAGTGTCCAACGGCCCCACGTCTGCACTGTGGCCACCAAACCAGAACCACAATACGTCTTCATAGAAACTGTCACCCACCGAGATGCCAGGGCACATGCCAGCCAAATCCTTAGGTTGCAGCTGTCTGTAAAAATGAAAGGCCCATCTGCTCTGGCCCAGCAATTTCATCTCTAGGCATTTATCCTACAGATAGACCTACATGTGAGGAAATGGTGGTGGTCAAGCATATTCCATGCAGCACTGTGATAGCAAAATATTAGAAATCACATAAATATCCACCAAAAGGAGACTAATAACTTAAATATGTGCAATGGAAGACTATATATCCATTAAGAAGATGGAGAGATTTTGTATAGATATGAAATAATCCCTACAATATATCCTTAAATTTAAAAAAAAGCAAAGAGTGGAACTATGCGTTTTCTATGCTACCTCGAATCAGTGGGAATGTCTATATGTCTATACGTGCATGAACAGATCTATGAAAGGACGTGTTAGAAACCATGATAGTAGTTATCTCTGATAAGCTAGGAGGCAAGTGGAAGAGAAATATATTTTTCTTGGCATACTCTTGCATCTTTTTTAGTACTGTGCCATTTTAATCTAAACTATTAAATAAATAAAGCGAAGCGTCAACTATGCCTTGTTAAATACATCATTCTCTGCCTTGAAACTAACTTACTTCTTTTGTACTTGTCTTCTGTAAATGCTGGCAAATCATCCCTCACTTAAAATGATTAATTTTAGGGCTTCCCTGGTGGAGCAGTGGTTGAGAATCTGCCTGCCAATGCAGGGGACACGGGTTCGAGCCCTGGTCTGGGAAGATCCCACGTGCCGCGGAGCAACTAGGCCCGTGAGCCACAATTACTGAGCCTGCGTGTCTGGAGCCTATGCTCCGCAACAAGAGAGGCCGCGATAGTGAGAGGCCCGCGCACCGCGATGAAGAGTGGCCCCCGCTCGCCGCAACTAGAGAAAGCCCTCGCACAGAAACGAAGACCCAACACAGCCATAAATAAATAAATAAATAAATAAATAAATAAATATTTAAAAAAAAAGAAAAAAGAAAGATTAATTTTAAATACTTTAGTCGAATCTTTTCCTGTATAGATGCCACCAATTTTTAATCCAAAAAGAGTAACTGACTATTAGCACGCACGTTGTTGTGCTCACGACAACAACGAAAATTGCAAGAGGTTCGCATTATAACTCAGACTACAGATCATGAGACTTACAGCCCCAGCTTTCCCCCAGGCTTCTTTGCAAACTCCAGCTTTCAAATGAAGGGCTGTATCAATTTGCAGAGCCAGTTGGTTCTAAGAAGCTGAGCTGGATCCTGGGCTATTATTAGCTTCCCAACAATGGCTGAGAGGGAAGGAGAAAAAATATAAAACTTATACTAGTCTTTGAATTCTGAAACCATCTGAAACCACTATTGTGGGAAAAGACAATTATATTACACAGGTGATTTAGAGGGTTCCCCTTATGAAATGAATGCTGTTGGTCTCTCCCCAGACCTTAAAAAAAAAAAAAAGTGGCTTCATGGTCTCTTAATTAATGACTGTAGGAGGATATACCTGTGTTTTGGGTGGGTGGGTGTGTGTGTGCGTGTAGTACTGCGAATAATTAATGTTGCTTTAAGAAAAGTTAAAGGGAAAAAAACTAAAATGGCAAGGGCACAGTGACATCTGCTGGCATTTCATAAACTTTTTTAAGACAAGCATTTGTTCCAGACACTGCTCTCCATTTATTCTCTGAGCTGAGGCACATTTGTGGCCGACCAGAATTAATATTCCCCAGTATGCTCCCTAAAATTATGTAAAGAGAAGATCATCAAGGAATGAAAGCCCAAGAGCCTCTTTCTCCTGGAGTGAATTCCCTCCCTTCCTTCAGTAAAGCAATCTGGAGCTCAAGGGAATGAATAATTTCACTTTTTTTTTTTTTTTTAATAACTAGAAGAGTTAGGATGGAGACAAATTAAACACTGTGAGCTGTTTCCCTTGATTTTGTTTCTATAAATGGGAATTCCACCAATCCTTGTCTCGAAATGGTGAACACAGGAGGAAACAGGGTAACAACCCTCTACCTATGACGGAAGAACAAGGAACATAAAACGGAACACTCCTATTTCCAAGACTCTGCAAGGGAGGGACGTCAGACCAAAGAGGCAGCAAAACCAAAACCACGAGTGAAAAGGGAGGGCACTGAAAATGGTGACTTGACGCAAGAGGCAGAAGTAGCGCTGCTGTGCTAATAAAAGGCTTTGAAAAAGGACTCCAAAATGCTGAAGTCTCAAAAGCGTTTCCCAATTATTTTTAAATCTCTGACAGTGGCATGGAGCCAATGAAGCAGTGGTTAAGGGTGGTCTAAGGTGAAGAAGGGAATTCTGTTTTCTCTTTACCGACGTTATGAAGGTGTATTCACAGAGTTGGGGTCTGGCTCTGCCTCCTAAGATGTTGTCACTCACCAAATGTACCTACAAAACAGAGGGACAACTTGAGGAGGGGACTAAACAGAGTGACACCCTGGACATGAAATAAGAGAAGGGCCAGCGGCCCCGTTCCTCATTCTCACGGGTTCTGAAATCAGAGCCCATCACACCACCATCTGGTCACCCTTCCGGCCCTCTCTTCCTCCTGCGTCACCACGTGCATCATCGCACGCCCGTGCACATGCCCACAGGCACCCACATGCACACACCTCACCTTTCCCCGCAAAGGTGCTCCCAGCAGCCATTCTCTCACCCTGAGGGCTGTTCTCTCATCAGCTGCACACCCGTGAGTAATGGTTCCAGCACAGACCTCACCCACTTCAGAAAGCAAGAGCATGGGGTCTCGAGGACAGGCTGCGTGTTGCGGCCTCTGCAGCTCCTCCGGCCACATCAACTCACTTGCTCACGCTGCTCCGGGCACGGGGGCCACCGTGCAGGTTTCACGGCGTGCTGAGCGCTCCCCCGTACTCCGGGGCTCCAGCCACCCTGCTCTCCTGCCCTCCCTCCATCTCCCCTCTTGGCAGAACTCGGTCCTTGTCATTCTCCAGGTCTCAGCTTAAATGTCACCTAAAAGTCTCCCTTTTTGGACAGATCTTGCCACACCCTCCGACCCTATATGGCCCTTTACCTTTTTAGTGCATCAGTGCCCCGTTTTGTTTCCATCTTAAGACTTATTATAATAGATAATTATATGGGCCATTTATTTGTTTTCATGGTTTATGTTGGTCTCTCCCACTAGAGAATAAGCTTCAGGAGGCAGAGATCTGGCTGGTCTTGGTCACTGGTCAGTGTATCATCCAAATACAACAGAGCCTGACACAGCACCTGACAGGGAGCACGTGTCTGAAATGTTTACCGAATGCATGAGAAAGGCAGTGAATGACCCCAGAAAAGCAGTCCTACATGTCATTTAAAGTGACATAACATTAAAATGTCATGTCATTTAAAATTTTTTCTAAGAAAAAAATGGGAGAAAATAAGAGTGTCCATTTGCACTGCTGGGCCTCAAAATGACACTCCTTTACTCCGGGTCTAGCTCAGGAGACCTAGTGCTGCACTATACCACCATGTTTTCCGGAATTCCTGGTATTTTAAAGGGCTGCAACTTATTCATTTGTGCCTCCCAACTGCCACCTATCTTATGTATATTTATTTTAGGTACCTTGCAAAGATAATTCTTTCTAAAAAAATAATGAAACAAGCAACATAAATTACAATAAAAGGTGAAAATCAGAGGCAGAGAAGTAAAATGGAGCCAACAGTGAGGTTAATATGTAACACCTATGCTGGCAAATTCTATACACTGTCAAGACTGGACTGTAAAATCGGCTCTGAGCTTCCTGGCAGGCTTTGTAAAAAGGGAACACAATCATGTGTTCCACTGAGAATGTCTGATACATAAATACCAATCAATATCTCCAGAAAGAATGAACTTTTTCTGAACCTGAAACCAGAGGTAACACAAGGATAGCCAGCACAGCAATTAACAGCAGGGAGTGTGACTTCTTCATAACTTTTTATCTTTCTTGGTTCCCCTCATTTGTTTTCAAAAATATTTTGTTCTTTGCATTTCAAGTGTTAGACTCAGCTGTATCCACTCTTAAACTCTGGTCTAAATGGTCTATTCTTTTTCTGTGTGTATATATAATATCTATTTTTTCAAATACTGCATGAAATGGCTTTCTTATAATATCTTTCATTATAAGCGGCAAACCACAATTCAGAACTGAATTTATGGAGTGGTGGGGAATGATTCTTTGTCCTCATTATGCACTTCCAAAGGTTACTGAAAGTTCACACAGACTAAACCTATGCAAGTGTCATGTGCGAAACAAACAAAAATTCACTAGAAAACAAAATATCTTTCCAAGAACCAGGGGGCACATTAACTACAGAAACTTTTGTATCAAAGAGCCTCCTAGTGGAAAGTTCTTGTCTGCATATTACAAGGTAAGTAAATGGATGAGGAGGGAATATTCTCAGAAGTCTATGTTTTAACTCAACTTACCTTACTCTGGAGCATCAATCCTTGGTGAGACAGGCAGAATCATTCGTCCTTTAATAGATAGGGAAAGAGAGGCTCAGAGAGGTACAATAACTTGCCCGAGGTCACACAGCTAGAAAGTGCAGAGTCTGGACTCAAAAGTTAGGTATGCCTGGATCCAAAGCCTATATCTTCTCACACCTTGGTTCTCAGGGAGTTTGCTCTTCTCAAAGCTTTTCTGACTCCAAAATAACTCCATTAGCTTAGGTCAAGGTGCCATCATCTTGCAAGGCAAGGCTTTTTTCTCCTTATTTAGCCAGCATGCTACCTGCTATATTTCAGACTGACCAAACTCCTCCAATTAGAAATGAGAAACCCTCCCAATGAAGAGCTTCACGTTCTAAAGAGAGGTATCAATTCCCCTCTTTATTCTCCCCTAGGAAATTCATGAAATTTCCCAACCCATGCAAATGAGAATATCTTCCTCCCCTTTGAGAATTTCTGTGTGTGCAATCTCCATTCTCTTATCAGCCTTTGCAATCAGCAGCAGCCTGACCTGGACCCAGCTTTCTAAGGCTGCCCATGGAAAAGATGTGTTTTTCATGATGCCCTGACAGTGAGCCATGCCACTGGCCAGGCTTCCCTTCAGAAAGACCCAATGAGGCTCAGTCAGGCCCAGGGGGCATCTTTAAGAGATTCACTCTAGAACACAAGCAATGACCCCGGGATGGAGATGGAGGGCTTGTCCCACAGGAAACAGACACCCAGCTAGCACCACGAGGATCTGGCCAGGGCTGCTGATGCTGAATCAGCCTCTGGATTCCCTACTCTGTCACTTTTCATAACGAGTCTAATATATTAGTGTTTCTCTCTGCCAATCAATCAGAGCCCGTGCATATGGCTGCTGTCAGCAGTCCTCCGCAGGCAAAACTCCATATAGAGACTCAGGTCTGTCAACTCCCTCAACTATACACTTGCAGCCATGCTGGGTCCTTCCTCCTTCACTCTCAATTTATCATCTCTGTTACAGCCAAGAGGAAAATGTAAGACTCACATTCTGGGGGCCAGTTTCCTACCTCAAGGGACTGTGAAATTCTAGTAACAACAACAACAACAATGATATAATTATTATTAAATGGTAATAATAACTGTCACTATTATCAGAGCCAGCACCACTAGTGAACACACGCTATGTGCCAGGTACTTTGCTAAAATAATTTACAGGGCTGATTAATCATCAAACTGATCCTGCAATGTAGGAATCATTATTATCTCCAAATGGGAAGACTGAGGCTCAGAGAGGTTAAGTAAGACCAAAGGGCATGGAGCTAGAATGTGACAAAGCTGGGACTGAAGCCAGACAGTCTGATTCTGAAATCCTAATCATCGCCCTGCGTTACCTCCTTCCTCCCGAGCCTCTTGTGAAGGTCCCTCTGCTATGCCCCTCGACACCCAGCATGTCCTCTCAGCACTGAGTAGAAGAGAGAAGCCCAGGACTTTGGAAGCAACTGCTCGAGTCTGCAACTTAGTCTTTGGGCCTCAGTACTCCCATCTGCAAAATGGGGATAATAAAGTTTTGTGGTAAATAGTTAATGCAACACTGCATGCAAAGCATTCTTCCCTGTGCCCTGGCACAAAAGGAGCTTCCTGCAAATGGTAGCTCTTAGGGAACTGAGGATGACACAAAGAAGACAATTTTGAAAACCTAAATCCATACTCTCATCTCTGACGCCCCTATTCTAAAATTCAGAGAAAAGGAACATCTTGAGGAAAGACAGACCTAGCAATAAGCAAGGTGATGGCACAAGTTGATCTGTTATGCTGGCAAAGGCCTAGTTTTGGTTCTCAGAAAAAATGAAAGGGGAGCTGATTCAGACGACGGTGCTTCAATGGAGTGAGCCGCGGTGCGCAAGCTGCACTGTGAGTGGCTACCAGAGCAGTGTTAGCCTGAAGGGGACGATGCCCCCAAATGCCTGCAGCCAGACGGGCGCCCTCTGCACTCCCTGCGAAATCACGCTCAGAGTGTGAGCCCAGAGCCAGGGGCCCGAGGGCTCTGAGGAGAGAAAGAGCAAACCAAGAGCCAGATTACACCAGTGCAGACCCCCTGCTCAGGCCACACATACACAACAATAACGATCGGTTGTGACAAACAGAAACAGGTGCCCTGTTTTCTTTTTGTGCCTCTGATAGACTCAGCATCACTGCTCAGAGCTCCTCAAGCTGAGCAGCAAAGTCCCCCTAACCACTGCACGGCACTGCCTCCTCCCTCCCTAGCATCTTACAAAGCAGCAGCACAGGCAGTGTGAGTGCAGTGATCGGTATTTCGGACTACGCGTTGAGACCGTCCGGTTAAAAATCCTGGATGGGCCACTTACCTGATGTGGTGCCCTGAGACACACTGCTTAACCCTGCCTACACCTCACCATCTACCTGCAAAATGGGGACATGAAAAGACTCCACCTCAAAGTGCGTGAGAACGATCCAATAGAATCATTCATTACCCCCACATCCAGCATCTACTCTGTGCCGAACACCCTGCTAGATGCCAGGGATACCATGATGTCCAAACCAGGTGCGTGCGCGGCCCACCTGACTTTACCTTCCAGTGGAGTAAGAGAAAGAGATAAAACAGAGCCACCAAGTAAATCCAAAGCCTCTCCTGGGATGACTGCAAGGAAGGGGATCCACACCAGGGAAGACAGAGGGTCTCCCTAAGCAAGAGACTCCTGAGTTGCAACCTAAAGGATGAGTAGGGAGTGAACAAGGTGAGCTGTGGAGGTGAGGGCGGGAGGAAGATGATCACATGGCAGGAAAACAGAGCTCAACACACAGCCACGCAGGCGGAGTGCTCAGCACAGCTTGTATCGTCCAGAAAGTGCTCAAAATACATAAACCTGGGAATCCCCTGGAGGTCTAGTGGTTAGGACTCCGCGCTTCCACTGCAGGGGGCCCCGGGTTCGATCCCTGGTCTGGGAACTAAGATCCAGCATGTCTCACAGCTCAGCCAAAAAAAAAAAAAAAACCCATAAACTTATCATTATTATCACAGCTCCTCTAACAAGCACTGACAGAGCTCCAGGCTTGTGGATAAAGAGAGACAGGCTTGGGGGCGGAGGGTGGGGGGGGGGTCAAATGTGGGAAGAAAGTTGAACTGTCCAGATGTCCAAATGCTCCATCAAAACTTATTACCACCTACCAAGGCCAGGAGAGCCTCCAAAGATGGACAATGCCAGGGGCACTCAGGGCTCTCAGGAGGCAACTCACTTCTTCCTGTCAATATACATTATCACATGCACTCATGGAAGAAAAACATGGCCACACTCTGAAAAGGAAACTTCTGGAACAGATGATCAAATACAGGGATCTGTGTCCAAACCATGTATGCACCTGGTTTGGACATCATGGTATCCCTGCCATCTAACAGGGTGCTTGGCACAGAGTAGATGCTGGATATGGGAGTAGTGAATGATTCCACTGGATCATTCTCACGCACTCTGAGGTGGAGTCTTTTCATGTCCCCATTTTGCAGATAGATGGTGAGGTAGCCAAGCCGCTGGGAAGAGTGTGTGTGGGTGCAGGGGCAGGGGAGGAGGTGCTGCTTCTTTGAAGGGACATCTAGGGAAAGAACTAAGTAAGATAATGTATACAGACACCTGCTAGTGTTCCAGCCACACACAATGGGTATTACTGAGAAACCAGGGGTTCTTTTCCCCTATAAACGAATCCCCCATCTTGAATGTAAGACTCTGTTCTAAGTCCCCAAAGGAGGGGGAAGAAAAGTTCATTTTCTTAGATGCTGTAGGGCTTACCCTTCCAGTGCCGGGAAGTCCACAGACCAAATTTGGTTATGGAGATGAATCGGAACTTTGAGACAAAAGCTGGCTGGCCAGGAAGACACGCCTCTTTATTTACTCTTCTCAGAAACATCTGACGGTGTTTCCCACAACATGTAAGCCATAAATATAACATGGCACGTCTCTGCATTAAACCTTCCAATGGCTTCATTGGAATAATAAGAGCCAGATTCCTTATCAGGTCTCAGGAGCCTCTATGACCCAACTTCATCCATATAATGGTATCCCTGTTTCAGCCTCGGGGCCTTTGCACTTGCTGTTCCCTCTTTCTAAAATGCTCTTCATGTAGAAAAACACTCAAGAAGGAATGCTCCATCTGATCACTGTGTATTGCAAGTGCTTTAAACAGTGCTTGGCACATAGTAGGTGCTCAATAAATGCTCACGGGATGCATGTATCGCTTGATACACATCAACTACTCCTTTTCAATTAGATCTCAGCTCAAATCTCTCCTCCTTGGAAAGTCCTTCCAAGTCACTCTTCATCATATTGTCACATCATAATTTTTGTAACCCTTGTCATTATCCTCATAAAAATGAATTTTCCATCCCTTGCTTATTGTCTGGCTCTCCCCACAACCAAAGAACCTCCAAGAGGGCAAGGTTCTCATTGGCCTTGTTCCCCGAGCAGAACAGCTAACGTGTGGTATGTTCTGGATAAACATTTACTACATTAGTTACTCCTTCCTCCAGTACAGACACACCCATCCATAGCAGCAGGCAAGCGTCACCCACATCTGTTGTGTCTGGTGACCAACGACAGGCCAACAGTAATGATGGTGCTCAGAGTAACTACAGATATAAAACATGAGGATGGTTGTCTCTCCTTATAACACCATGCGTCATTTTCGTAAGAACCCCCAGACCCGACAACCTAGTCTAACCATGTTCTCTGTTGAAGTCATCTGAAGGTGCTGGGTGCCCCTCATTTTGAAGCTCCCTCACCATTTATTCTTTAATTAAAGTTTTAATATTTTGAGACTGGTGCCTCGAGGCAGTGTTTTAAATAATGGGAGGCAGGCATCAGGGAGAGCCTCAGAACTTCTTAAAAATATCATCAGGACTTCCCTGGTGGCGCAGTGGATAAGACTCTGCGCTCCCAATGCAGGGGGACCGGGTTTGATCCCTAGTCAGGGAACTAGATCCCACATGCGTGCCGCAACTAAGAGTTCGCGTGCCGCAACTAAGGAGCACACCTGCCGCAACTAAGGAGCCCTGGAGCCGCAACGAAGGAACCCGCCTACTGCAACTGAGACCTGGTGCAACCAAATAAATAAATATTTAAAAAATAAAAAAATAAAAACATCATCTCCAAGTTTGAGGTCTTTGGCACAACAAAGTTTTGTCTCGGGCAATATGGGGGAAAGGAAACGTGGCAAGTGATGATTTTAGGAAAGTCGTTCGATAGTACTTTGTGGAGCATGCTACGTGGTTCCCATGCTGGGTGGGAAAAGCGAGGTGAGCTGCCCTGTGTCCTTCAGAGCGAATGCACTTGGATTTCAATAGTCTTCACACACACCACTGGGAAATCACTGCGTCCCCAAAGTATTTTCTGTGTCAGATACGATTTCCCTCTTGGAATGTGTTCATTACTCCACACATCAGCTTAAAAGATGCAAATAAAATGGTCTGATTTTTGGAAAGGTGAAATGTCAGACATGTTTATACAGGACAGAACCAATTTTCTAAATGCAAAAAAAAAAAAAAATAAAAAAGACTTATCTGAAAGGAATTTTATAAAATATAATGATTTGGTATGGCTTGAACTGAAAAGGCTAAATTTGTTTAAAAAAAAAAAAAAGTCATCAGAGACACGAGCATGTCACAGCAGCCTGTGCTCAGACATTAGAGAAGTAGGTAAAAAAATAGCATCAATTATCATGGAGAGAAAATAGGGCAGAGTGGGTCAATTCCAGGAGGAGAGATCTGCTCAGATCCATGTTTTGGCTCGTTTCTGAGTGGAAAACCCTGGGACCACTGGGTGACAATAAAGATGGTGTGTTCTTAGGAAAGAAAGATTTACTAAGATGATATTTTCATCCCAGGAGGCCAAGGAGAAGCAGGCCTTCTGTTGATTCAAGAATAAAATACACAACTGCTGTAAAAACTTAAATACTTAATTAAGTAAAAACTTAATTTCAGGGTATAGGTGCCTGTTGGGATGTTGTCAAATGCCACCAACCCACCTCTCAGCCAGTGGGCGGCGTGTCGCTGATCCTCCTTAGAACATGAGGAGAGGTCAGGCTTGGAAGGAATGAGGTTTCTGTTGAGAAATCTCCCTTTATGATTAATCTCCCTTTTTGTGATCTGTTGTTTAAAAGAAAGGGCATACATGTAAGGGAAGCTGCCTGCCTTTCCTATCCCACCAGGTGTCATAAGACTCAAAACAGAGAGTAATCGATTTGGTAAGAAAAAGAAAGAAAGAAAGAAAGAAAGAAAGAAAACTAACATCATCCAGGCACTTGCCATGTATCAGACCCTGTTCTGTGCTTATTGCTTTATTTAATTCTCCTCCAAACCCTCTGTGGCCAATACTACCACTGAAACTTTCATCTGGCAGGTGTATAAACTGAGACACAGAGAGGTGAAGTCATTTGCCCAAGGTCACACAGCTAGCAGGTGGCAGAGCCAAGGGCCCTGTACTCTTCTCAGCCTTATCTCTGGACGCTAATGGTACCCTCAAAAACTGTAAAGGATGATACCAGTTTCTTCCTAATCCAACTCAACCATGAGCTAACTTAGGGGAAGCCCAGTGGATTCCCCCAGATCCCACTGCCTCCCAGATGAGCTCAGAAAGCCTGAAGGTCTGGAGTCAGCCCCGTTGTTTGCCCTAGAACCACTGCCAGAGCCACTTTTACCCTTCATGGGCCCAGGTCCTTGCCTCTGAAGAAAAAAGATCTTGGCCAAAAATAAATCTGCCCATGGCTCCAGCCAGGCCCTCTGTGGTCACTTAAGAACTGAAAGGATCCAGGCCCTCTCATCTCTTTTATTTTTTCCTTTGTAACAAAGATAAATGGGAAATGGAGGGTAGATGAACTAGGACAGGGGCAGGGAGAGATCACTGCCTGGGGTGTGTCCTAAACTTGTGCTGAAAAGGCCAGGCCTCTTGGCGCACCGGATTTTAAAAAATAAGAAAAATATACAATCATTATTATTATAAAAGAAAACTCCAGTTATGGTGCATCATATTCCAGCTCAAACAAAGCTATTCCATGACACCATCGGCACTTCTTTCCAAGTTCAACTGAAAAGACCCGCGGTGGGTACCAATTCCCTGGACTGCCAGACTCGAATTTCCAAGCACTTGAGCAGCCCCGCCCCACACGCTCCGAGTCAGGCAGGTGCAGCCCGGCCCTTCCTTGTCCGGGCAGCAGCCATGAGCCCCCCCCCCATTCCCTGGCAGCAGGAAATAGAGTTGGCGGCTCCTGGACCAGGAGGGTCGGGGTCTTCCCCGCCCTTTCCGCGCGGGCAGCTGCCGGGCTGGCCTGGTCCCTCGGAGCTGACACCTTAAAGACTCCAGGAGCATCCCAACCTGATGGTTCCCCGGGCCGCGGGGATATGGAAGCAGCGACTCGCTAACCCCTCCCTCGCCTCTAACCCTGGAGAGTTGGGAACCTGGAGCTGACAAGAGGCGACCCCTGGCCTGCGCCACCGAGAACCGCTACCTGGGTTTCCTCTCCAGGGTGAAGGTGCCCTCAGGCACCAAAGGAACCAAGGGGCGCAGCCGGAGTTTCCAAGTCCTGAGTTCCCAGGCTGGCCCCCCCTTCCCCTCCCCCCAGGGTCAAATGCAGTGGCATCTTGGGCGTCCCTCCGGTGCCCATAAACACAGACACTCTCCCTCCAGCTCAGCGACCCTCCTCTTCCCCGCCTCCCACAAAGGATTCGATGCTTCTCAACGCCCTCCCAGGCCACGAAGTGCCTTCTCCCTCAGACCTCGTTAAGGGCGGTGGAGAGGCAGCGCCCCGGGGCGCACCGAGTGCACGCTTCCAGTCTGCCAGGAAACCTAACCAAAGTGCGCAGGCAGATGCCCGCTGTTCCCTGCACCTGGGACTCGCTCCCAGGAGGACGGACAAGGCAGCCTGGGCGCTCCAGAGGCGCGCTTTGGGCCGAGAAAGGGCTTGCTTCTGGAAGGATGAGGGGGTCGGGGATCCTCAGCCCCCCAGGAGGACGTGCAGGGAGATCTCTCCACCACACTGAAAAAGTTCCCAATACAGCGCGCCCGGCCTGGCTCTGAGAGGAAGCCAGCCCTCGAGAAGCCAGCTCTTCCCTCAGTGGGACCCTTGGGCCAGGTCAGGGGGGCAAAGAGGCGGTGACTCCGCCTGGACTTACCTAGAAGTCCCGCCGCACCCGGCTCCGGTCGCCTTCCGCTCGGCCCCAGACCCTCCAATTTCCCTGCGCTCTCTGCACTCTCAGCCACACTCACCATGAGCTGGAGATGGCGAAAGGGGGTGCTGGCTTCTCCCACGCTGTCCGCAACTTTGCTGGCAGGTCAGCCCCGCCCTGGCGCCCCTGCCTGGGCGGCAGGCTGGGCGCAGCTGCGCGCGGTGCGACTCAGCACCTCTGGGCCCGGACGGCCACTGCCCTGGGGTCTGGAGCGCAAGGTTCCTCGGTCCCGGGGTGCCCAGTCCGCTCCTCTGCGCTCTGCCTGGTGGGAGGTTCGGAGTTCTCTCGCTCCAGACGCACGGGCGGGGCGCGCGGCTGTCCCCTCCAGATGCGGGGTGCCCTGTTCGCTCCTTCCTCTTCCTGCCCGGGAGGCGCACGCGTGGGTCTGGTCGCGGCCGCCGCCTCTGCCGTTCGCGCGCTGGCGGAGCGTCCCCGCCCCACCGCGGGTGCAGCCGGGGGCTGGGGTGAAGCGAGAGGGCTTCCCCTCCACGAGTTCGGGCTTCCCCACCCGGCGCGGACCCCGGGCTCGGTCCGCTGCCGCCGCCGCCGCGGCTGCGAGAACCACTTCACGGCAGCGCAGCCTGTGCCACCGGCTCCGGCTGGAGGAGGCGGTGGCGGCGCGGCTCGCACGGGGACTGGAAAGGAGGTGACCTTCAAACCCCGCGCTCGGGGAGACGGGAGGAGGGCTGGGGTGACGGAGGGGAGCGGTGTGCACCCGGTTGGCCCGCGAGAGTGCCGGCGGGCGGGCGGGAGAGAGTGAAGAGGAGATCAAAAATATGGATTAGAAAATAAACAAAGGAGGGCGAGAGAGCGAGCGAGAAAATGTGTGCATATGTGCGTGCGTGTGCGCGCGTGTCTGTGCGTGTGTGAGAGTGTGTGTGAGCGCGCGCCACAGGCGGCGAGCAGCCGGGGCTGCGGAGCCAAAAATAATCCCGAGTTCTAGGGAGCGCCCCCTCCCCCTTCCCCTCGCCAGCACCGCCACCGCGGTCAAGCGCGCAGCCCCGGATTCCAACTGGAGGTGGCAGACGCGCGACTCGGTCTCCTGGGGTGAAGGGGTGAGAGCTGGGAGTGGGGCTATTGAGCCCAGGTCTTTGGCATTCCCAAGTCCTTGTCCCAAAGTGGACTCACTCACTGAGCACCAGCGCCCCCCCTCCACCCCCTCCCCTCAAGGAGACTGGACAAATCCCCTAGAGGAATGCTACGTGTAGGAGGTGTCTTGCCCCAATCCGCTTCTGCTCTGGGAAATCTTGAGGCCGGGCAGAGATGGAGCCCTATCTGAGATGCAAAAAGTTATCCAGGCCCGAGGGACACCAGGCAGGGAGCAGTGGCGCGCTGGCCTGGGCCACCCCACCCTGGCCTCTTACTGGCTGCCTAATCCTGCACGGGTTGCTGACTCTAGAGGGGTCCAGAGACTACTCTCTCAACAGTTGCCTTAAGAGTCAGAAGCCCTGTGACTCCTCAATAAATCCTACCACTCAATTAGCACTCACTTTCACCGGATGCTATCTGAAGTATTTACATTGAACTTTCCCAACAACTAAATGAGGTAGGTACTGTAGGTTTGTCCACTTTGCAGATCAGAAAACGGAGGCTTAAAGGGGTTAAAGCAGCAATGTTTCTTCTTTCTTGAGCCTCACCCTGGACTCACTGAGCCAAAATTTCATCTTTTTTTTTTTTTTTTTTTTTCTAGATAAACATTTTAGGTGATTATGTTACACAGGAAAGTTTGAGGTCCAGAAAGTTATAATTTGCTCAAGGTCACACAGCTGGAAGAACCAGGATTCCTGGGCAATACCTAATTTCATGGGGTGTACCACTGCACCACACTGCCTTCTGAGGGCCAGATGGGATTGGACAAGTCCAGATTCTAGCCTTGAGCCCTTGCTCTGAGGCTCATGTTCATTTTCCCTGCCCTATCATTTGATTTTGTTGTTGTTGTTGTTGTTGTTGCATTTGTACCATGGCTCCTCTTCTAAGTAGAACTGTAAGATTTCCAAAAGTAGGGACCATGTTACACGTATTGCTTTGTACCATGTGTATTTCCTAAGTGCCTACCAAATAACAGACTCATAAAGAGTTCCTCCGCAATCCTGTCGGGCTAGGATTTCTTCTAACATTAGAATAAAATTTTAAAAAGGAACTTCTACCAACAACTGGAATTTTTAAAAAACATGTAACAAAAATAACTTTGCAAAATCCAGAAAGGTGTCTCTGTCATTGGCCCCAGTAGGTGATTTTGCAATTTGGGTTGGTTTTACTATATGCTTCCTGAGGGCTCTCTTTGATAATATATTTGTATGTAAACAACTTTTTTTTTCTTTATACTAGTCTCTTATCCTTCAGTGATAGCACCATGAAGCCATAAATCTGGATTAGTAACATCATAATCATTTCCCCCAGAAACTGTTTACAATGGGAAAACCACCGAATTTAAATGTAATTGTCTAGCCGTGCAGGGAGATGAGATGGGTTGTAAAAGAGGTATTCTCAATTTAAAAGCAAATTATCAATAATGAGAGAAGAAATAAATGGCAGTTAATGGGAAGTTCTGTTGAAATACAATGTTTTGTGCAAATTCACCAACAGGAATTGTTTCTCCATGCTCCTTCATTTTTATTCCAGGAGGGAAAAAAATGAATGCAATCATTCAAGGCAGGAACACTGGCTATTGTTTCATTAGAATGGGTAATCGCTGGGTGCTTTTATGATTTTTTACTATATATTTTTCCATTGGAAATGAAATAAAACATATTCAACCATCTCAAAATCAAGGTCACTCTGAGTCGACTCATTTATTTTGGAGTAGAAGTAGGCTTAGGTGTATTAGCAATGAGTGTCAGGTATGACTCACTGGTGCTGTGTGGCTACATGGCTTAAGAAAGATTAATATGAGTGGGGGAGACATTCATTACAGTTTAGAACAAAATTAGAGTAAAGATCAATATACTATGCTATTATGCTATTCATCTGGAAAGTATTAGTTTCTTTTTCATCATGATCTTTCACATTCCAGGCAGAGTTTTTCTGTCATTCCTCCAGGTTGATCCACTTCTCAGTAATGAGAGGTGCTGAAGTAAACAGCTCCTAGGACAGCGGAGGGCCAAGGAATGCCCAGCTCTAGGGAAGAACATAGAGCCTTTGGCTCCTCCTACTGGACGTGAAAGATACTTTGCAATTTGTGATATAAGCAGATGTCAAAATGGTGTCTTCCATAAAACCGGTGGGAAAGAATGACAGTGTAGCCTCATGCTTGGCTGAGAGTTTATTAACCCTACTCAAAATGCTGACGATCTCCCTGGAGTGTAAATTTCATCATCGCACTTTCAAATTTAAGATCTTCGCATGGCTCCTCATTGTCCCCCAAGATAAAGTCTAGGGTCTTCTACATGAGTTACAAGCTCCTGGATTCTCTGTCTCTCATTTTACATTGACCCTATGATCCAGAGGTGATCTTCCCTTGCTTGTCTCCAATCCTCTGCACATGCTGTTCCTCCAACTTGGAATGCTCCTACAGACTCTCTTTTCCTGGATAGTTTCTGTTTATCTCCACTTGGACATTACTTCTCCCTGCCAACCCCCACTCACACACAAGATACGACCAGTGTCTCTCTTGTGAACTCCTTGAGCACCTCTCCATAACTTTATCACATCATTTGTCTCTGCCTATTGTAAATGTTCACTTCCATTAGACTGAAAGCTCCTTGATGTCAGGGAGTTTTTCTCAGTCCATGGGACCAAACACATAATAAGCTCAATATATGTTTGGTGAACCATCGTGGGGATTTCTATCGAAACAGGCTAGCCTCTTGGAGATGGTTTGAGAGATCAACCTGCTCATCCATTCATTTAATCCTTCCTTTCAGCCATCAAACCTGTATTTTACTAGAGGCTAGTCGTAAACCATTTAGTCTATAAACTAGATGCAGTCTCTGCACGCAAGAAGCTTACAGTCTACTCAGCCATAAAAAAGAATGAAATAACGCCATTTGCAGCAACATGGATGGACCTAGAGATCATCGTACTAAGTGAAGTAAGTCAGAGAAAGACAAATACCATATGATATCACGTATATATGGAATCTAAAATATGACACAAATGAACTTATCTAGGAAACAGAAACAGACTCACAGACATAGAGAACAGACTTGTGGTTGCCAAGGTGTGGGGGAGGGCAGGGGAAGGATGGAGTGGGAGTTTGGGATTAGCAGATGCAAACTATTATATATAAGATGGATAAACAACAAGGTCCTAGTGTATAGCACAGGGAACTATATCCAATATCCTGTGATAAACCATAATAGAAAGGAATATGAAAAAGAATGTATATATGTATGTATAATGAATCACTTTGCTGTACAGCAGAAATTAACACAACATTGTAAATCAACTATACTTCAATAAAATAAAATTTTTAAAAAAGAAGCTTATAGTCTAACATGATAAGCAGGCACATATATAAGTGATCTCAAGGGTTTTGAAAGATTTTGGCCAGTACTGAATGGGAGGGTACAACCAGACATGAGTGAAAAGGGGAAGGCCAGACAAAGGTTTCTAGAGGAGATCTCCTCTAAACATAGGAGATAAGTAGGAATTACCCAAAGAGTTGGGTGAAGGACATTTCTGGAGAAGAACACAGCTTACGAGACTGTCTGAAGCCAAACAGAGTATAGCCCCTTCAAGGAGGCTATACTGTTCAATACTGAACAGTATTTGAACAGTATTGAACAGATTTGAGCAGCAAATCTGTTCTATATTAATAGAATCATGCTAAGTTCAAGGGTCTGGAAGGTGGTGGGGAAGCAAGGCAGTGAACAATGAAGTTGAAGGCATAAACTGGGGGAAGCTCATAAAGAGCCCTGAATTGAAGCAAAAAGTGTGCTTGCTTTACCCCAAGGCAGCTTTTGATAGGATGACTCCAAGGCTTGTCCAGACCCACCATCGCCATAGTTCCAGTGTCATGGCCTGGACTTCATCTGCCTTCACTTCAATGACCATTTTTCTCCTTATTATTTTATATTTGTTTAAGAACTTTTCCAGATGGTCAGTATAAACATCTAGCAAATTCTGGGGACTAATAGGTCACTCCAAAGTATTCTAGGACTTTTAGGGATGATCAGTAGTACATTAGGATAGGAAAAGGATGAAAAAAGCAAACTAAAACAAACTGAAGTAGCCAAGCATCCTTCTGTGTCTTTTCCAAAGGACACCTTTCCACAGCAATCACTGAAGAGAAGATGTATAGCTCAAATTTATTTATGAATGACTCTGATTCAACATAGTGCTTCTCACAATCCCAGTACTATGTAAGACCTGCTTGCTCTCAAGTTCTCAGTCTTCGGGCTTACCTGAAAGCTTTATCACAGTCTGGTCAACTAATGAACTAATTAAAACAGCCTGAGGACCACAGGGGAATGGATTGCACCTTATATTCTCTATTCCCCCCTCAGTCACTGGACACGTGGCAGATACTCAATATATAATTACTGATTGGTTGAACTAAGTCACCATCTATCATGTAGTTCAGGGCCTTGATATTAACCAAGGCATCTAATACTGAGAATGAGCTAGCCAGTGTCCAGGGTTGAATTCTCTTCTCCTGAAAAGATACAAACTTTCACACTCTGTTTTAAAATGTCTTTGAAATAGTAAACATGATGGTTTCTCCACCTCTCCTTGGGCTCATCCCTTTTCTTCCCTTGCCTACATCCCCCAAATAATGATGAAGATAGCCACGGTAACAAAAAATAACACTTTGAACAATTGCGATGATAAGAATAGCAATAAAAATAACAAGCTTTTCCCCAAGGGGGGAAAGCCGGGTGAGGGTGGGGGTGGGATGAATTGGGAGATTGGGAATGACATATATACACTAATATGTATAAAATAGATGACTAATAAGAACCTGCTGTATAAAAAAATTAAACTAAATTAAAAAAAAACAAGCATGTGGCATCTACTATATAAGCTTTTTAGCTGTATTATCTCATTTAATCCTCACAACTCTGAGAGTAAGTACTATTATGGTTTCCTTTATATAGATGAGAAAACCTAAGCTTAAAAAGAGGAGGAGGTTCAGTGACTTGGCCAGCCCCACAGAGTTGGTGAATGGTTAGGCTAGGACTCAAAACTAAGTCTGTTTTGTGGCAGAGCCGAGTTCATGAAGCATAAATTATGATGCATCTTGCCTTTCTGCATACTAGGGCTCATACTCCATGTAGGTGGGCTTACAATCATATCAGTGATTTATGATCATGAAAGTAGGCATGCCTAGTCCACTGGTCTTGGAATAAGAGAAATAAAAAGGGAGGTTCAGTGATCCGCAGCACCAAAGGGAGCCTGCCTATATAAAGAGCATTTTGGAAACAAATACTTTGAGTGTTGTCAGAATCAAGTGAACAAAGAACTCCTAATGCCTGGCCAATAATAAGTAGAGACTAAGCTATGTCTTTGGTTTAGGGAAAGCTAGTTTATATGTATTTGGTACATCTTTAAGAAATCTACTTTTATATATCTTTAAAAAGTACATCTTTAAGAAATAAGTGGATAAAGCTCTGGAGTAAGACAGTCTGTTTTCATAATTTGAATCTACCACTTAATAGCAATGTGAACCAAGCAACATTTTTTAAACATCACTAATCTTCCACTCCCTGTTTGTAAAATAGGGATGCGGATGATAATAGTGAAGATGATGATGGTAACATAACTAATATAATAATAGTTACTATTAATACAGAGGACACTGCAGTTGATCCCCATCCTCAAGCGTGGTAATTCTGACCTCCTTGTATGTGACTGGTTTAGGACTTGTCCTAGGGTCCATGTCATCCAATCCAGGAAAAGGTGATCAACGTGCTTATGGAAAATATTTTGACCCAAGTGAAAGCCACAGGAAAAGATTTTTTTTTCTTATCCCTCCAGATGTTTCCTTGTGTGTCTATAACTTCTGGATCTGCCACAAATATCTTATGACCAGCCAGAGAATGACAGGGCAGGGGGGAATAAAGAACCAGTAACATCTTTGAGGTTATAGAGCTGCTAAATCAGCCAACATTCAAAACTACCCCACCACTGCATTCCCTGTTCCCTGTGATGATACATCCTTTATTGCAAAATCCTGTTTAAGTTGACATGTGGTCTAAAAGCAGGGTTTCTCAAACTTTGCACTATTGACACTTTGGGCCACATAATCCTTTAGTGGGAGGGGAGCTACCTGTGCCCTGTAGGATGTTTACTAGCATCCTTGGCCTCCACTCAATGCTAACAGCACCCTTGACTGCTCCCCAAAGCTGTGACAACCAAAAATGTCTCTAGACATTTCCACATGATCTCTGGGGGGAGGGGCAAAATTACCCCAGGTGAGAACCATTGGTCAAAAGCACCCTCATCAATAAGCTGATGGTATTAGTAGAAGTAGTACTACTACTAGTAATGTAGTAATAACAATTAGCATCTATTCAGGTCTACTGTGTACTATACCTTCACTCATATTCTCATTGGGTTCTCAAAACAACTCCATGAACCAGGTTATATTATTATCCTCATTTTACAGATGAGGAAACTGGGGTCCAGAGAAATGAAGGCATTTGCTCACAGTCACCAAGCTAGTAAGTAGTTGGTTTAGAATTCCAACCCAGCTCAGGATGACTCCTCTGACTCAAGGTTGTCATGAGAATTAAATGGTATGACGCACGAGGAGTCCCTCAGCTTCGTGCCTGGCACCGCAACTGCTCAAAGTGCATGGTGACTTCTACCTAACAACTCTATAGCCGGGGCATCTTTAAGAAATGCAACGTGATCTTGGGTTGCTTTCCACAGTTCCAAGTATTTTAGCTCATTCCTCTAGACGCTTCATAGTGACTGAGTGTCCCAGCCAACACACAAACTGCCCTAAAGTAATAAAGAGGAAAAACAGCACCACAATCCTTGATAACCCATCAAGACAACCTCTGCAGAGCTGACCACAATCTCCTTTTTTTTCCAGCTTTGAAAGTAACAGTAAGTCCTGAGTCTGAGTGGTGATTAGCAAAAAGTGTTTGCCAAAATCACTCATTCACAATTAAACGTTGAACTGGGAGTTAGATGCCAGTTTTATTCTCCTGCTAGATAAGGTAATAAGAAGTAATTATATACCTGCTTAGGACGTGAGGGGAAAAAAAGAGGAAAATTAAAAATAATTTTGAGAACTTTATGCTAAGCCTCAGATATGCCATCTAAGCTCAGAGAGAAGCTCTATAAGGCAGGTAGTATTATTATTTCCATCTTACAGATAGACACTGAGGCTCAGAGAAAAAAAAGCAAATTTTCAAAGCTTATGAACCTAACAAGCTCAAAATCTCATTTTAAATTGTTGCAAGTCTTAGTTCAGGGCTATGGCATCCTTTGCTGCATCTCAAAACCTCTCTTTAGATATAGAAAGTTCAAAGGCCAATAAGACAATAAAATCCTGTACATATTCTAAAGTCTTACTAAAAACATTTTTTAAAATAATAAACTGTGCTTTGAGTAGTTCCACTAAAGTCAACCATGAAGGTTGAAAGTGATCCTTCTCAAGAAAAAAATAAGTTGTAAGTCATGAGGCGTAAATAGGTAATGAATTTATAATCAGAACATAAATAGTTTTGCTTTAATGTACTAACACCTCAGGGGGGAAATAACCGTTCCATGTATTAGCAGCCAGAGTATTGACAATCGATTTCTTTCAAATGCACTTACTTTAAGTCTTCATCATTTTATTACAAATGGATAAGTAAAGATATTTAAGCCATTTAGGATGAAATATGCAACCTTACAAGGAAGAAAATGCATTTGCAGTGGTTACTGGTGGGTTATAGATGTTGTGAGCAGTAAAATATCTGTAAATCATGGTCAAAGTATGCATTACTATGCTCTCCATTTATACATTTATTATTTCTATTTATTCCTTATACTTCACTTAAAAGGCACAAACCTCTACATTTACCCCAAAAAATCACTGGGAATCTCTTTCAAGAATACATAGTAGTTAGTATGAGGAAACATGGGTTAATATGGGTCAATGGCTAAAAATTTGGGATTCTGGCAGTGAATATAAACATCCAAAGGATACCCTTTGGGTATCTGGTCAAAAGTGAACTCTCTTCCATAAAGCATGTTTCCATACCTTCTCTGATTTTCCCCACACTGTTACTTTAGGCTTGGTTCAAAATGTCTCGCTGTGTTAATCTGTAGACACTCTTTTGGGTTCCCCCAGAAGCAGACCCTGAGACAAATATTTGAGTGCAAGTATGCATTTGGGAGGTGAACCTTGGAAACAGTGGCAAGGGGGTGGGGAAGAAAGCTCGGGAAGGGACAGGAGCTAACCGTACATGTGTTGTCGACCAAGTTAGGAAACTGGAAATTAATTCCACTAAAACTTCTGGAAGCCAGGGCAGAACATGCCCCATACAGTTATCCCATCCAGGGGGCGAGGAAGCTTGAGTACTTATACACTGATTCCCATCAGTCATTGGTTAAGGGTTAGTTGTGCGTGGAGCGGGGGTGGGAAGGAGTGGTAATCCAATGCCACTTCCAGCCTTTCCTGGGCACAGGTAGAGTGGAGTCTAGTGGTCAGGGAGAGTCCTTAGGCAATGGTGCTGGTGTCTGGAAGTCCAGAATGCACGCATGGAATGGTAGATACCTAGGGATTGGGGTCACGGGATGTGGGGCAATGGTAGCATCTTCTATACGCTCAATGTCCCCATGAAGAAAGAAGAGGAAATGTTGGCTTCACAGGAGCAGTCAGTGACGTGTCCTGTAGGAATGAAAAGCCCCTGTATCTCTCATCACCTATTAAGCTCCACTGACCAAGGGTCCAAATATCCTATGGATGTCAAACTGTGGTGTAGATAAGAGTTGTCTGGGGCTTCCCTGGTTGGCACAGTGGTTAAGAATCCGTCTGCCAATGCAGGGGACACAGGTTCGAGCCCTGGTCCGGGAAGATCCCACATGCCGCGGAGTAACTGAGCCCGTGCTCCACAACTACTGAGCCTGCGCTCTAGAGCCCATGAGCCACAACTACTGAGCCCGCGTGCCACAACTACCGAAGCCCGCGCGCCTCGAGCCCGTGCTCCGCAACAAGAGAAGCCACCGCAACGAGAAGCCCGCGCACCACAGGGAAGAGTAGCCCCCGCTCGCTGCAACTAGAGAAAGCCCACGTGCAGCAACGAATACCCAATGCAGCCAAAAATAAATAAATAAATTTGTAAAAAAAAAAAAAAATAAGAGTTGTCTGAAATGCATATCAAAATTCAGATCCTGGGCACCATCCTAGAGATCCTGATTCAGGAAGTCTGGGATGAGACCAGGGAATCTCAATTTTTAAATCCCCTACACACACACATACACACACACATACACTCCATGCGTTCCTATCATAGGTATTCCAAGTACCTGATGTGAACACCATGTGTTTAATCCAGCAGCAGAATGACTTGTGAACAGGGTTGGAGGTGGGGACAAGTGGGAGTTTCACATATTTTTAAGGATCCGAGGGCTTTGCGCATGGATATTTCCCTTCTCTTTGAAAATACGATTGCTTTTTGTGCTCTCAAACTCACAGAAAGGAGGTTATTGTTAGGATTCTGAAGCACTGATTATGCACCATGAATATATTAAAATCTACAGGTATTTTGCAGGGAACTCACGGGACCACTCAGGAAGCACCATTCTGGAGTCTCTGGAGCCCTAAGTAGGACAAGGAAACAGTGATGTCATGTATTAGGGAGAATAAACAAATTAGGCTTCAGGAGGCTCCAGTTCTTGTCCCAGGCAGGCAATGTGGAGGAATCCAACCTTTGCTGAACCAGTTTCTTTACATCAAAGCCCTCCTCGATTCACAGGTGTGAGGATAAAGCACAACCAGGTGAAAAGGCACTGGCAGTTTGGGGTGATAGACAAAGTGAGTAAGGTACCATTATTCCTTTTTGGCAGGTCTTTTTTGGAGAGTATGAAGTGGCAGTAATCCTCAAATCACTGTCAAAGAATGTTCTAGACCTGGCATTTAAAAGAGAAGTTCTTTTATTAATGGACAAAAGCGGAGAGAGGAAGTAGAGCATAAACCGTATGTGCCTTTTATGAGAGCAGGTAGAGTTTTCTTGCATCCCTCTCTATTTTTAGTTTAAAAAGTATTTCGCAGATGTCAGCAACCATTAATAGGCTGACAGACGAAGGGGTAACCAACTTGAGAGACTGTCAACAAAGAGGCCATCGGTCTATTTGATTTCTCTACCTCTTCTTGCTTTGATTCCTCTCCGTGTTCAAAAGCTCCAAGACTAGCTTGCTTGCCATTATTCCGTAAGGCAATTAAGCAACTTGGCAATAAAAGCGACCACGTTTTTCTAGTAGTTCACAGAGAATACAGAACAGCACAGCACAGGACAGATGTTGAAGCAAAACGTAAGTACTTATCTGAACACACTTCTCAGTGCCAAGGCTAAATGCCCTGCCTTGCTTCCATCTTCCTCCACCAGTTAATCCCTCTGTCTGCTCTGTCATCAAACGTTCAGGATATAAACACGCTAAAGCTCCCTTACGTTAACCCTCCTCTCTCAACTCTTCCTCACCTAGTGTACTACTAGTTTGGGTCTACCTCTATCGCCAAGCTTTCTGAAAACAGTCATTCAATCCCTGTGGATAACTTCCTTTCTCCATCATCCAGTGACTTTCTGTAATCTGGTATTTCTGTTCATACCGTTCCACTGAAGCTACTGTCTTAGCATCTTCTTAATTGATAACCCTCCACCCCCACTGCCACAGCCATGTTCAATCCTTGATCTTGGTTGCTGTCTCTTCATCATCTGATGTGTTGACAACCTCCTGGCAACTCTCTTTGGCTTCAGAAACACAACACTTCTGGCCATCTTCCTCCCTCTGCCTCTGAACTGCTCCGTAATCGTCTGTTTTTCTATCCACTCTGCCTAGACACCACCCTCTGTAAATGATGGTGTGTTGGCATCGTCTTCAGTGAGCTCTTCAATTGCTGGGTCAAGATGCCCTCCAAGAAGTCCAGACTTGAATATAATATTCTACTGCGCTAGTAACCCCAGCAGAAAGAGAGTATCCATTTTCCCCTCAATAGTGCTAGAAAAATTCCTAGAGTGTGCCCCCACTGCTCTGGATGGGATCAGATGTCCATCACTGAACCGATCACATGACCAGGTGGATACAGCACTCTGGCTAGCCGTATCTGTGGAATCAGGGTATGGGATCAATTCTAACTGAACCACTCAGTCTCAGAATGGTGGACAGGTGTTTCCCCCCAAAGGAAACAGGCGTGCTGTTACCAGGTGCTGAACCATCAAATAATTGGATCGGTAATACAATGCAAATATTAACACACCACTTATCTAATTAATAATCTCATTGTCTCCCCATTACCAATAGGATAAAATCCAAACACCTTTGCTTGGCTTATAAGACTCTCCAGGAACTGGCTTATGCCTGCCCTTCTAGCCTTATCTGCCATGTAGTCTAATTTTACCCACGAAGAAAGATACACTGTTCTTGAAATAGTCTGTGTTCTGTCACACCGCTGTATCTCCTTTGCTGGAGTGGTGAACTTCTACTTCACCGCCCGTTGAGCTATATTTCTGTCTCAGGACCCAGCTCAAATGCCATCATCCTTTTGAAAAGCCTACCCCACTTCTCCTGGCTGAATCTGTTGCTCCTTTCCCAAGAAATTGTGTAAATATCTATATTTAATAGTGGTTCTCGGCAGGGGCAGTGCTGTTCCCCAGGAGATGTCTGGCCATGTCTAGTGACATTTCGGGCTGTCGTCGCTGGAGGGGGGACTCTTCTGGCATCTAGTGGGTGGAGGCTGTCCAACACCCTCCAGCGCACAGGCGCAAACAACAAAGCGCAATCCAGCCCAGAACGTCAACTGTGCCAGAGTTCAAAACTCCTGCTCCAGTGTAACATTTAACGCCTTGTATTATAATGATCGATTTTATGTCTTCCCAAGTAGATCCTGAGCTTCTCAGGGGCAGCGACACCGTCGGATTTGACAACGTACTCCCAGCATTAGCAGGAGCCTGCCCATAGCAGATGCTCACTAAACATTGGCAGAATAACTGAGGGAAGGGAGTGAGTGTCCAGATGGGCTTGTGAAACATTATCCAAGAAACCGAGTTCCTGGAAGGCATGACGGTTCCTTAAATGGCTATTGTATCAGAAATTTTCAGCCGCAGGGTGTGTTTCCTCCCACCTTGCAAAATAAACTTAAACAAAAAGTTTCTGAACTCAAAGTCACCTGAGTCTCTCTGCAAGGCAAACTCGTCTATTGCTCCCTGTACCTCTCACGCTACCGATTATTTAGAAATTATACAAAGCCAAGAGGCCATTTCTTAAGACAGAAGCAATAGCTCTGCTCCCATAAAAAGGTACACCATTCTCAAAGTTCAGACAAATTTTTTTCAAGGAAACAAAATTTCATGGCCCTTTCCCCCCATCCAATTTTAGTTTAAAACAAGGCTAGGTGTGTGATGTCTTCATCTAAGCCATTGCATGCTTGACTAAGGAATGCACATATCCTCAGGAGCTCAGTACCCATGTAAGGTCTAACACGTTTCTCAGAAAGGACATTCAAATGTCAGATGGAATGATTTACACTGCATGTCAATAAAAAGAACTCCGAGGTTCAGCAAGTCAATAAAGCTTATTAGAACAATCTTCGGGCTGAGTGTCAGTGTAGCCTGATGAGGACCTCTGAAGTCAGACACTATCTCAAGGCAAGTGGCATTAAATAGACCATTCTGGAGGGAGGAATAAAATTAAAAGTTTCTATTATTTTTTGAGTTCATGTTAACTTAATAACACACAAAAAGCTGGAGGAATGTGTGTTTATATTCTCACTTGGACATTCATTTGTTTAAGCTCCCGTGTACTGAAAGTCCCCGATGTGCCAAAGCACTGGATCAGGCAGATCACATTTATTCATTTCTGTTTACCAACACTTCTGTAGTGCTTTCTGTGTACCAGACAGTCTCCTAAAAATTTCCAAATATTAACTCTTTCAATCCTCATTACAACCCTATGACATGGGTATGACATTATCCCCATTTTGCAGATAAGGGAACTGAGGCTCAGAGAAGCTAAGTGAAATGCCCAAGGTCACCCAGCTGGTAAGCAGAAGAGCAAACCTTAGACAAAGCCAGGCAGTCAGGCTCCAGAGTCGATGTTCCCAATCTTCTCAATTAACTCTTAACCCACATTTTGTTCTGCCTGATATTCCAAAATTAACATTTTACTTAGTCGCCAATGTTTGAAAATCAGGAGACTTCACACAAAAGCTGGATTTCTGGATTCTCTAGACAAATCAAAATGCCCGTTTTCTGGCACAGCCAGGCTGGGAACTAAGGAGAGGTCTCAGGTGAGGCACACACCCACCTCGCTCATTTGAGACACCTGCCTGGTCCCTGACATTTGAGCTTGCGACCCTGGCTTATCTGTTTTGCAGATGAAGATGCTGAGCCTAAGAGAGGTTAAGGAACCTGGCCAAGGCCCCAGATCTAGTGAACAGCAGAGGCTAGGATTTGAACTTGGCAGGGTCCCAGTGGAAAAGACAGGGCACACTCCAATTGAGGCAATTCAGGGAGATGTTCTTTTATTTAAAAAAGGACTGGTAACAAAGGCGTGGCAGGTGTGTAGCAGTAATTCTAGACTAGTGTCAACGCAGCCATCATTATCCCCAGGAACAAGGAACAAGGGGAGGGAGGTGAGGACAGAATTGTTCAGAGCAGGTGCTGTGAGAGAAGGAATAGTTACCTTCGGGTGAGGGGCACAGCAAATCTCACAGGGAACAAATACCCTGACCTCCTTCCTCTCCTTCCCTTCTAGCCAGGGCGCACCCCAATGGCCAAATCCAAATGACAGGTGAAGGGCCTGGGATCTTGTAGGGCAGAGCAGGATGGGGGAGGATGGAGAGTGCATACAGCAGGGAACGCAGACACCCAGCACACAACTCCTGTTGGATTCCGAATACCATGCTTTTCCCACTTCACTTGCTCTGACCTACTCAGTCCATGTGATATTCTAATAATATTAAGATCATAGCAAACACAAATATGGTGCTCAAGACACATCAGCCACTCTTCCAAGAACTTTACATAGATTGATTCATTTTGTTAAGTGCCTATCAGGTCCTAGGCATGGAGCCTTCTCTGAAAACCTGGAAAGATGGGGAACAAAAGAGTGAAAGCCATCTTAGCGATCCTCTTCTCTCTGAAGAGGTCAGATTATGCTATCACATCTCAACCTGCTTCAGCCTTGCATTCAAACCCATGGGCAAAGAAGACTTCCTGTTATAAAAAGAAAGGGAACCAAAAAAGTTGAAAATGCAAAGGTGCATCCCATGCTGATTATGAGTCCTGTTAACTAATGTAACTATAGAGACCTCTTCCTCTGTTTTCGACGTCAAAACTCACCTTTCTCATGTACAACTCACTTAGTTCTTAATAGCTGATTAACCTACTAACCTAGGATGAAAAAGAAACATATAAAGGATGCAGCAGTTGACAATGGCTTAAGAGCTATAGACCCTTCATGCTTGAAGGGAAGATTTCTAATCCTACAGTAAATTTGGGGGCAAAGAACTAGGGGGTTGAGGAAGGACTTAGGGGTTCTGGGTCTCTTTGGATATGTCATCTGGCAAAGGGCAATATTTCCCAAACTTGAGTCATACACGTGCCACCCTCATGGTTTTTGCCATATTTGTACCAGCTACAGTATGATATATTTTTTTCTTAAAATTGGAAATTTCTTTATTTAATGTATTTTGAGATGCAAATATCATTAACCTAAGTTAATTACTAGTATTGTTCCACTATAGATTTAAGCAAATACATAACCACTAAAATGAAGAATCTTGTCTGTGTAATATCTAAAACGCTCCTTGTGTATTTTCAATAACACACACATGCATAGCATGGGAAATATCAGTGTAGGGGGTAAGGGCGTGTACTCAGGATTCAGACAAAACGGGGTTCAAGTCCTAGTTGCATCACTCAGGAGGGTTTGCCTTGTACAACTGGCCAAGAACTAAATAAAATAATTTGTATAGGGTACTTAACACCATGCCTGGCCCATGGAAGGCACTCAGGAAATAATACATTTCAGAGCTCCACACGCCACACCTAGATGGTTTCCAGCTCACCTAGACCCTGGTGTGTATATACCACTAACACTTACTTAAATCCTCAGAGAAAAGTGACAATCCAGAAACTGTATCTTGTTAGGGAGTCTCAGAATTCCAGGTCTCACCCAGAAGCTGGAGAGCTCCAGACTTCCATGTGGCAGAGCATAGGGTTTTCATAATGTGCAAAGACGGCTCTCAGGTCAGTCAAATATGGCTGCCACTGGCCAGTAAGAATCTACCTGTAATTTCTAAGAGGAACAGAGACTAGGAGATTTCACTTAATGTTGACGTACTTATTCATCCATCTATCTACCATCCATCATCCATCTATTCATCTATCCATCCACCTGTCCATTCATTCAACAGATATTTGAGTAACTCCATTTCTAGGCACTGTCCTAGGAGGTGGATGTAAAACATTGAACCAGAGTAAAACAAAGGTAGTTCCTACCCTCATGGTGCTTACAAGATAGCCGAAGACAGAGACACACGTGCACAGGATCCTGTGCTTATACTCCCTAGATTTGTTCAGCCCAACCTATCTCCCGGGACTTGGCCCTTTCCTCAAAGGAAAGTCAGTCTTCACTGCAACGCCTCATCTCCTAACAACCCCTGGCTGCTACAGCCTCCTCTGGATGAGGGTTGCTTTGGTATTCATCATGCCTGCTGTGATTTCATAACCCAAGTCTAACCCAACCAGCCTCACGAAGGCTAAGGTTCCTCCCACAACTTTCAGGTTCGGAAGAAGTATCACAGTACAAGGCATGGGATCTTGCCTCAAGAGCTGCCCTAAATGTTGATGAGTTAATTCTCCCAAAGAATAAATCTGAGCAGTTGAAGGAGATGGAAAGACAATACAGACATATCCTTCTCTGTTCCAACAAATTTTTCCTACACAGCCGACCTGGAAGACCTCCCATGTAATGGGGCAGCTCACTGTGGTTTCTTACAAAGCCGGGGTCAGCTCAGTAACACACTGTTTTGCATGTGCTTGTCTTCCTTCTTCCTTCATTCCAGCTGCCCTGGTACTGTACCTTTCTACAAAGCCTTAGCACATAAGGGTTATCTCAGGTTCTATTTTCAAGGAAACATGAACTTTAAAAAAAAAAAATCTAATAACCCTACAAATAAGCAAATATTTACAAGTTGCTACGAGATCTTTCGATGGGGAAGAGTTTGACCTGGTCTAAGAGTAGAGAAAGCTCCACTTGCAGAAGTGATGTTTGGACTGAGATAGAGGAAGAAGCAAACTTGATTAGTTTGGGGAAGAGGCATGAAGGAGCATTCCAGGCAGTTAGAAAAGCATGTTCAAAGGCCCTGTGGTAGAGACAAAATAGGAGGGAGGAACTGAGTAAATAATGGAAGAGCAGTGCTGGCAGGATGCTGGACACAAGCTCTAAGGGTTGAAGACAAAGAGCACCGTTCAGCGTGTGCCGCTGACTAATGAACTGCCAACGATTCCTGAACTCCCTTCTTCACTTGAAGAACTCTGTCATGCTCCTTGGACAGAGGTCTAAGACAGCCTGTGACTGATGAGGAGTTCAGATAATTCAGGATAAATGTTTTCCACAAAATGTTGCTCACATAGGTCTTCTGGACCGGGAAATGCAGATATGCCAGCGTCTTCCTTAGAGAGATGTTTCATAGATCATAAAACCAGAAAAAATCCTATGGAGTCAAGGGGATGTCAGTTGGAAGTAGTCAAAATCTGACTGCAATACGGTATACAAATTTTTTTATAATTGTAACATCTAACACAGGTGCCAAGCAAGACACTGACAGACAAGAAGGAGTATATGAAAAATACCATTTGCACATTAATTGTGGACAATCAGGTATTTGACCAAGTTCTCTAGGGCTGCAAACAGAAAGGTCATTGGAATAGGAAGACAGCATCTTTGTACTTCAGGGCACAGTAGAGACACCAGCGGGTCTCCTCCACCCCCAGGGTGGAAGTGTGGAGGAGGGTGAGAAAGGCGGCCCTGTACCCTCCCCTCAACAGTGTTTCAGTGTAAACCCCTCAGCTTTGATCTGTTTTACATGTTGGGCACCCACATACATTCCACTCAAAGGAGAATTCCATCACCTTGTTGAAAAGATACCAGACCTGGATACATACACCGAAGCCTAAACACCCAAGATTCAAGTCTGCCTACGTAGACCCCCTGATAACCCCGCCCCTGCCCAATATCTGATTTATACTATGATTTGCTTTTGACGATTCTTCACTTTCTTCCTTTTTTTTAAATGGGAAATGCAAATGTAAACGTCAGTGTAGTTTACTCCAATATCCCCTAAATTAAAAAAAAAATTGCAGTGAGGTCTGATGTTGAGAATATTGGAGACTTTCAAAGAAATGTAAGTCACTCCAGGAAAAAGCTTCCACATCTGGAGAAGCTAGTTTATGTCCATGAATTCTCCTCAGAACAGAATAAAAGTAGGTTGAGACTCTGCCCTGTCTGCAGGGACTTCAGAGTTTATAGAGACTGAAAACTCACACGCCTACTAACGCAGCTCAGGACTGGTGCCTGGGAGCAGCCGGGGAGACACCCACTAAGGAGGGAAACCCATTCTTAGCACCACTGTTGTTGTTGTTGTTGTTGTTTTTCCTAAGTGGGAATAAAAACCCAATATTGTCAAATTTTCATATTTCTCAAGAGAAGTCGGAATTCAGATTTCATATCACATATTCTAACATTTTAAAAATTAGCAAATGATTCATAGTAAGCAAAAAAGGAAAACTAAACTAAATTAATAGACAACAACATAAAACACCACAAGGACCAAACAAAACAGGTTTACACATTGACTCTGATGCTCTGGCAAACAGGTAGATTTAAGGGAAAACTTGACAGGAATGAGGCTCAGTTTGCTCTTGGATGGGCTGCCTTGGGATGAATGTGAAAACCATTTCTCTTCCATCTTTAACAATGAAATCAATATTTTGCTTTCCTTGGCAGAATTCATTTATCATCTGGGACCCAGGAGAAATGATTTGAATGTCCAGTCCGTCTAGAGATTTGGTGATTCTTCAAGGAGCTCTTGAAGCAACCTAGAAGAAATCTATCAGGTCAAGGGCAGGCATGCGACACTTTACCTGCTACGGTCATGAGATTGCCATATTGGTATCCCATAGTTGGCGTCTGATTAGACTCTGGGGTTGTTGCTGTTACTGTTTTTAAAATCATATCGCCAATCATATCATGTGGCTACAAATTCATGAGGCTCTCATATTCAGGTCTACACCAAAGTGCATTGCCCTAGACAACAGAGTAAAATGCAATAATCCATGCAGCCACACTGAGCTGGTTACCTTCTGTTTACCCGGAGGGTGCCAGGCTCCATCCGTCTCCACTGTGCTCTGTGCCCAGGCAAGAGGCTGATCTGGACAAACTAACGCCTCTGGTTTCCAGGTGGGTTTCTGGTTTCCTCTGGTTTCAGTGGGGAGCGCCAGCAGGGGAACGGAGGAAGGGAGGGAGGGGTATTTACTCCCCAGACTCTCTCCCTGCAGGGTAGCTGTGAGCTGGCTGCACCCCTCAATTAAACCCCACAGTTCTCTCTGCCCAAAGGCCCAGTAACTGCTCCCTCTCCTGCTCCTTCAATCCTTGAGGCTGTGACTGTCTATTACCAGCCCAGGGTACAGAATAATCCCGTGTGACTTCCCCACACCCTATCCATGCTTTGGTAAATAGTCCCTCATTTAAGTTATGCAATTTGAGTGTGCCACTGAAACGGAGTCCCCCGAAAACTGAGTTCCTCTGCCGAGTTTACGATTAACCTCTCCATCCAAAATGCTAGCTAGTGGGAACCTGCTGTACAGCACAGGGAGCTTAGCCCGGTGCTCTGTGGTGACCTAGATGGGTGGGATGGGGGGTGGGAGGGAGGTCCCAGTGGGAGGGGATACATGGATAACACATAGCTGATTCACTTCCTTGTACAACAGAAACTAACACAACATTGTAAAGCAACTATACACCAATTAAAAAAAAAAATGCTATTCCCATTCTTGTCAAATACCTGTTCCCCTCAAGATTGAGGAGTATCAAAGAAAAGGGGGGATTGAAACCCAGCAGGACCCTGTGGGGGCCTCCCAAGCACAAAAGCCTTTCTGTGTCCCCCATTTCTTGTTTGTGGGAAAAAGGTTTTAGCCTCCTAGACCTTCCCTGGGTTCCAAAGGGCAGATTCAAACAGTTACTAATTAGAGGAGTGAGGGAATGCAGAAACAAAGGAAAGGCATCAAGAAACAACAGTGCAGCATGGGGCGGGTCCCGGTCCTCCTGGGGCGTGTGCATAACAATCTGACACAGATCTCTGAGTTCTTCTCCAGGAAGGAAGGGCCCCACCCAGGTGGAGGATGGTGACTTCAGGCTGAGCACACACACTCGGAGCCCAGACTGGCTGGAACCAGAAGACTGATAATTGAGATTCCTGGGTCACCACCCTGTTACCTCCCCACCAACCAATGAGAGGAAGGTCACACACCCTGCAGCCCTCCCCCCAGGTTTTGCCTATAAAGACTCTTCCCCGCAAACCACCTGGGAGTTTGGGTCTTTGAGTACGAGCCAGCTGTCCTCCTTGCTCGGCCCTGCAGTAAAACTTTCTCTGCTCCAAACTCCGACGTTTCAGTTTGTTTGGCCTCGTTGTGCTTCCGGCACACAAACTTGGGTTCGACGACACCTCCAGTTTCCCGCTGGAACCTCCACCACTGCACACACCAAAACTCTCATTGCTCATTGAGAGCAAGAAAAAAATATATACCAACCTCACACCTCCCTCAACTCCTCCAACCTGGCTGCAAAGCCAATTCTGAATATGACATTAAAGAAACCCAACTCTTGTCCACAGTAATTGTCCTGACCTTGGCTCTCGTGGTTTTCTACTCAGAAGAAGCACAGCTTCTGTGGGGTCTATATCCCATGGTAAATGGATGCCACGCAGGATGCAGAGAAAAGTCCCCGACTGCAGAGATCCCAGAGCCCTTGCAAAGATGACCATTTCTGCAGTGAGTGCAGTGCCTCCTCCCTTACAACGAAACGGCGAGACTGACCCAGCCCCATCCTACTTCATTCTCGTTATGATGCTGCATAAATCAGTGTGCTGTAAGAGTCCAGGACCTCTTCTTCTGTCTGCGTAAAGCCTGGCCACCAAGCTTGAACATAATCTTTGCTTGTAAGGAAGCCTGGAGCATCTGAGTTCTGACTGTCCTCCTATGTCAGAGAACTCAATTCAAAAGTCAAGGCTCCAGGGCAACAGTTAGACCCATGATAAAATAAATTTTCACATCTTGAGGTATGGAGGAGTTATTCTGGATTATTCATGAATTAACTTTAATGTTATGCTAACTAGAACAGCCTGTTTGTGGCCTATCAAACATACATTGTACATCTGCTTTAATTTTAAAGAGAAGGGCGCAATGACCAGAAGTAAAGAATGTCCAAGTTAAAAATAAAGATTAAATGTCTCCCTCCCGGGGACGCCAGTGCTGGTCCTCCCTCAATGATAAGACTCCCTTCCCAGGTGCCAAGGCCATACTGCCTCTCTGTGTACATTCTGATCTGTTTTTTCGAAAGCCTGTAGGAATCTATCCCTGACTTGGTTGATGTTCTTTGTTCTAACAAGACATAAATCTGTGCTGAAAACCCTGCTTCTCCGGAGCAGTTCCTCAGCGTTATCTGAGAGGCTGTCTTCTGGGCTATAGTCCTCAGTTTGGCTCACATAAGACTCTTTTCTGTTCCTATTATAGATTATTGATTATTTTCATCGACACACACAAAGATTTGTCTCCCTCCCCCGCACATTTCTTCATTCCCTATTTCACATGACATAATAATCATCCTTAAACAGATTTTATCTTTTTTTTCTAAGTTCCTCCTCAAAATTTTTCATAAAAGCAGGTACTATCATGAGCTTCTGGTAGGAGTCTAAAATTTGTAATTTTGGGTAATTTGTCTCAGGGTATCAAAAACCTTGCAAATGTGCTTGCCATTCCACAAATTCCTTATTTGGGTATTTATTCTCAGACAATATGTGGCTCTAAGACATACGTGCAACCATGATTAACAGTTTGCAATTGGAAAAAAAGGAAACAACATAAATGCCCTCCCATAGAAGACTGGTTAAATAAAGTATGGAATGTGGTACAGACAATAAAAATAATGGTGTAAAGAATATTTATTGATGTAGAAAGATGTTTTTAAAACATTGCTGAATTTTCAAAGCAGGTTATAGAGTGATATGTGCATCTGTGATCCAGTTTCTGTAAACAGAATATATAAATGGAGATGTACAAAAAAGTACTTTGAGAAGATTGGAGTATATTTGGAACTCATGTAAAATCAACCAGTGGTTGTGGAAAGGGGGCAGATTCTCTTCCCTCCCCTCCATCTTGACCCACAGCCAGTGAGAGCAGAGAGGGGTCTCAAGCTGGGGCTCTGGGTTCCTGATTCCGTGGATATAACTCATACTGGGGGCCAGCTTGCTCTGCTCTTGCCATCGAATGTGGAATGTGGAAATTGCTCACTCCATTCTTAAGATAGTTTTTGAATTCCCCATCATGCACCCAGCACTTTGCTAGGCACTGATACATAGTAGTGAATAAAATATAGCCATGCCCACGTGGAACTTATGGTCTAGAGCAGGGGCCAGAACGCTCCTGCCCAAGGGCCAAATCCAGCCAGCCACCTGCTTTTGTAAATAAAGTTTTATTGAAACACTGTCATGCCCATTTGTGTACATATTATCTATGGCTATTTTCTCACTCCAGGGCAGAGATGAGAGTTGAGTCATTGTGATAGTGACCGAACAGCCTACAAAGCCAAAAATATTTACCCTCAGAACCTTCACAGAAGAGGTGTGCCAATCCCTGGCCTAGAAACATGCTACTGGGGTACCTGGGCCAGCAGCATTAGCACCACCTGGGGAAATGCAAAAATCCCAGTTCATCTGAGACGCTATGAGCTGGAGTCTGCATTTGAGCAATACACGCATTATAATCGAAGAAGCACTAATGTAGAGGGTCCAACAAGCCCCCATAGCTCTGTTCCATGTTGCATATTTAAATGTTTGTGTAGACATGGTCCCTGAGTTAGAAAAAGACTCCTCAGGAGGTACCTTTAGGAGAATTTTCCTGCCAGAGACAACCTCTCAGCATCAGTGCTCCAGATGAGGCCGCCAAGCACTGAATCTCCCACCCAGCAGGGTCTGCTCCACTAAATAAGAATTAATACATATCATCTGCCCAGACTCACCTATCCTACACTAATTACAAGCACAGCATTTAACTTAAACGAACCATTCGGCCATATGAGCAGCAATATTCGAGCTATCAATTTTATGGCACCTCTCAGGAAAATACATCATCCCACCCAAAATACAAAGGTCAAATGATATTCATTAATGCAGCGACACAACTCGCTGCAGCTAAATGGGTATTCTTGATTATGGCTCCTTGATTGAGAACTAATGCCTCATTAATCTTAAACATATCAACCTGAGAACATCAGTGAAGTCAAATAGAATAATAGCCAACCTTTCAATGAACACAGCCTCATGCTCGCTGGGTAAGGAGCAAATCCTACAGACGTGGTTGTGTTTTCCGCCTCCTTGACCCAGATGGATTTACTGAGAGCTTTGTAAAGAAATAGGCTTAAAATTAGTCTGTCTCTGTGTGTGTGTGTCTCTGTCTCTCTCTCACACACACATACACATACACACACGCACACAGCCTTTTCAGATAGGCAGGCAGACAGGAATTTTCTCTCGAGGCTTTTCACTTACGTGTTACAGAAAGAAAGGGAAATTGATGGGCTTATATGGCTCCAAGCCCAGTGAGTAACTTTCACTCTGAGGTCCCTGTATCCATATACCTCCGCTTATTTATCATGTGTAAGTCGACAGGAAAAGGAACCCAGAGGACATAAGGTCGCTGGTTCAACCTTGTGGGCACAGCATGCTCTGTATCCGTTTCAGTTTAGACAGGACGGTCCTTGTGGGTCTGAGAGAGCCTGGGGGCGAGAGAAAGGGGACCAGCAGCTCAAAGCCAGAGGCCCTGCCTGGAGCAGCTGTGTCTTCACACTGACGCAGGTCAGTGGAGGTCTGCTGCTGTGTTGAGTCTACATAGTGCCTCCTGACAGTGAATTTTAGTTCCTCATTGAATTTCTAGAAAAACTACAGTGAAAACCCCAACACACACACACACACACACACACACACACATACAGGCACGTGCATGAAGGCTCAGTGATTCACACTAACTGCAGGAAGGTCATTTGAAAAGCTTCAAGTTGGGGGCTACTGTTCAAAGGAATTCAGGATTCTCGGTTTTCACGGTACATGGTACTCAGTGATGGCCACGAAAGGGTTACCCATTAGTGATCTCACTTTAATGAATAGATAAAATTTGAGTCAATTACAGAAGTAGCTTTGTGAAGAGAGTTGCCTAAGCAATGTTAACCTTTTTTTTTCCCTCCATCGCAAACCATGCTGCAGCTGCATCCTTTTCACATAAACAGAGCCTTCTAAAGAATTCGAAAACTCTTTGTTCTTTGAAGACGGAAGTTATTCTCCCTGTTTCTCTCTCTCTCTTTTTTTTTTTTTTTTCTTTTTAAAAGGGTTTTTAATGTTTTGTGTCAAGGTAAATTCAACCTGATCCCATTCCTAAAGATTGCAATTTGAAGGATTTTTACAGTTCGTCTCTCTGTGTATTTAAGCTCAACCCTTAACTCTTACTGTGCAGAATATCTACTTAGCGGGCAATTTATCTTCAATTTTTGTTTTGAATCTCAGTATTTTTTTTCTCACTACTTGATTCAGGCCAGCGTGCGTGTGCTTGGCAATTCATGTGAACGTGGGTTTAAATTTTTAAAATTGTGACAATAATGATTGTTGTTTTTACATGCCTTCCATACCTCAGATGTTGGAACTTCACATACATCATATCGAATTTCCCAAACCTGCCCCCAGATGGAAACTAAAGCTCCAAGAGGTTAAGAGCCTTATTTACTCAAAGCAACGGTGTTGATTATTGGCAGGGCTGTAATTTGTCCAGGTCCGTCCAGCTCCTAAGGCAAGCTCATCCCTCAGAGCACACTTCCCCATAGGAGTTACAAACCTTAAAAAAAAAAAAAAAGAAAAAGAAAACCCAGAAACTACACAATAATTTCCCCAACCAAATAGCAGCACATCTGAGATCACGAGAGAGGCTCATGGCGTAGAGATGCTCCTCCAAGAACACTGAGGGCAGAACTCCCAACTCCTATTGGGCTGTCCTGCACATTCCTTATCAATAAATAATACTTCATAGAGGTCTCCAGAGATATTAATCCAAACAAACTAGAGGCTAATTGCCATTTTCCAGCACAGAGCTGCAATGACGATCGTTGTTTAATTCTTTCTGTGCACAGCCAGCCTGGGACACGCTGCTCTGCTCTCTGACTTTGAGCTGCAGCTCATGAGTGGGCAGGAAAGCGGCACAATCAGACCAGAGAGGTCTGGATTCAAACCCTAAGCATCTGCCTCCTGACTGTGTGGTCCTGAGCTAGTGCCTTGGTGCGCATCTGTAAATTGGGAATACTAAAATTAACCACTAAGGATTGTTTCAGGGTCACTATAACACAATGTTATTGTAACCTGACCATCAGGTCTCAGATGGCCCAAGTTCAATAACTGGAGGGGGGAGTTCAAGAACACAAAGAATGGTTTCAAAATAAACTCAGTTTCTTCTTTTTGTTTATGAGAACCTTGATGGAGGCATAACCAAAACCAGGACTTCTTTGCAAGCCCCCCTCCCACCCGCCTCCTTCAGATACTGCAGCTATTTCCACGTATCTCTCCCCAAAGCTGCAGCCCATGTGCTCTTATTCTCTTTCCTTCTGATTCTGCAGCCTGGAGAAGCAGTCTGCCTGAAGAAGAAATCTCTTGGGAGAGCAAGGAAAGGGAATAAATTGAATAGGTCGAACCAGAATCCAGTTACCGGGAGTAAAAGGGCTTGGGATCCTTAAATGTGATTAAGTTTGGTCATAGTGTATATGTGAAATACTCCAGTGCCCAGCCCATGGTGTATAACATTGTCATCATGGTCCAAGGCCAGCTGACTCCCTTCAGTGGGGGCCAGTGGAAACCTTCATACAAGCTGTTCTGGGGAGACTCACCAAGGAAGATACACCACATCCCGCTGTCTTTCTGTGGGTTCAGCCCCGGCTCATTCTAAGTGGCTCCATCTGTTCTAAAGCAGGGGTGTTGGGTGTGTGTTGGGGGGTTACCCTCACTTCTCATAGAGTTCTGTCCTGTGGGTGCTAGCCTCTATCTGGATGACTTAGCAGAGGTCACTGTCATGACCAGCATAAGTCAGCGAGCCCAAAGCAAGGTAAGTGAGTGAGATCATTTTCCTCGCCTCCAAAGAATTTAAACTCATTTCTGGATGCCACTGTCTTCTAAGGGTTGGTGGTGCAGAAGAGCAGAAAAGAATGGGAATAGTCTTCTGCCCATACTCCCCACCCTGCTGGCACCCACCCAAAGTCAATGAACCTGTGTTGAACCAGAAGCCCACGGCCTCACCTTCTCATCCCCAATCTCATCTCTTGCAGCAAATAACTTTGAATAAAACACTTAAAGTTGTCTCTGTTTCCTATGATATTCAACATCCAGCATTTGTTAAGCATCGTTCAATGCTGAATTCTTCACAATATTCTCTCATTTCATAGGGAAAAATGCTGTAAGCTAAGTTTTCGTCTCCCCATTTAAAGAAAATAAACTGAAGCTCAGAGAGGGTAGGTAACTCACCCAAGGTCACACAGCGAGTTCACCGCAGCGGTCAAAGGGATGGTCTCTGTATTATACTATGCGCTCTTACCCACCAAAGAGCTGCATTAGACAATGTCTAAGCCTCTGTAAGCTCTGACTATGCACCTGAGTTTTATCTAAAACACTCAAGAGAAAGCAGAGCAAGGAAATCTCTCTGAATCACTCAGACTACAAAAGTACAAGGGCGGCACCGTGACAGGCACACCCTGGGATGTAAGCCCTGGCTCTTGATTCCTCCAGCTTGCTCGCGCTTGGGCAGGTTTAGATGTGTTCACAGAATGCCAGGCTGTCTGGTAACACTGCACTCTCTTAGTCATCTCAGTGCAGGGTTATGCTTGGGCAGGATGGCAGGAAGGTGGCAAAGGCGTGTGGCCCTTGTCAAAATGGCACTGCCTTCCTCTAACAAGTGTGGAGTGGCTGGTAAACAGACCTAGGACAGGAAGCCTTCCCAACCAGGGAGCACCTGCCTCCCCAAAGTAAATAAAATTATATTAAAGACAGAAATATTAGAGGCCCTGATAATGTAATCATAAAGTAATCACTTTGAATTAGGATAATGGCTATGTCCAACTCCTATTGCATTTATTTTGAATATCACATTCTTTCAACTCTCATTATTTTAATTATGTTCAATTACAGACATTTGCATATGCTTTATCATGGATATTAGTGAGGGGGAAAAGACTTCCCTGAGTTAAATGATGAACAGATATTCCATATTATATTACACTTGCACCTCCTGAAAATTTGATTTACTACAGCCCAAAGAGAGGTCCCAAGATAGGCACTGATTTGAAATGAATCTGAATTTTCTGTGATGATGTGGTGAGCACAAGTATAGAGACAGTCATTCAGAAAATGAAATAGAGGTGGTGAAGGGCTAGGCTGGAGCGAGGCAGAGATCTGAGGCCTGGCTCTGGCTGTGTGACCTCAGAAAAATCACACAATCTCTCTGATACTCAGTGTCTGCATCCATAAAATCTGGAACACATTTCCCACTTTGTAGGGTAATTGTGGGGATTACATAAAATGATGCTTAAAAGTGCTTCTTAGGTCAGCATCAACACACCATAAAGGTTCAAAAAATTAGCTACATTTTTTGACAAATGGCGCTAATGCAGTTGAACACTGTAGGGGGAAAAAGATGAAGAACTTTAACCTCAACATCACATCTTATACAAAAATTAACTTAAAATGAACCACAAACTTAAGCGTAAAATTTTAAAGTATAAAATGTTTCGAGAAATATAGGAGAAAACCTTTGTGATCTAGGGCTAGGCAAAGAGTTTTGTAGATTTAAAAATAAAAGCATGACCCAAACAGAAAAAAAAATTGATAAATTGGACCTCATCGCAATTAAAAACTTTTGTTCTGCAAAGGATTTTATAAAGAGGAACAGAAGACAATTTACAGACTGGGAGAAAATATTTGCAAACCACGTATCTGACAAATGAATAATATCTAGGATATATAAAGAACTCTCAAAACTCAACAGGAAAAAAATAGCAACCCAATCAAAAAGTGGGCAGAAGAAGTGAACAGACACACAAAGAGGATATACAGACAGCCTAAGATGTTCAACATCATTAGCCATTGGGGAAATGCAAATTAGAACCATAAGATATAACCACAGTCTATAAGAACGGCAAAAAATTAATAATAATAGTAATGACAATGCCAAATGTGAGGATGTGGAGAAACTGGAGTACTCATACATTACTATTGGGATTGTAACGTGGTACAAGCGTTCTAGAAAACAATTTGTCAGTGCCTTACAAACTAAACATGCAATTACCATACCGTCCAGCAACTGCATTCATGGGTGCTTATCCCAGAGAAATGAAGACTTTCGGTTCACATGAATACCTGTACGTGAATGTCCATAGCAGCTCCACCCATAATACCCCAAACAACCCAGATGTCCTTCAACAGGTGACAGGTTAAACAATCTGTGCTATATCCACACCCTGAAATACTACTTAGCAATGAACAGGAACAAACTATTGACACACGCAACTTGGATAAATCTGCAGGGAATTATGCTGAGTGAAAAAAGCCAGTTCTAAAAGTTGCATACTCTATGATTCCATTTACATGACATTTTTGAAATGACAGAATTTTAGTAATGGAGAGCAGATGAGATGAGTGGTTGCCAGGGTGTTAGAAATGGGGTTGGGGGTGAGAGGAAGGTGAACATGCTTATAGAAGAGATGCTTGCAGTGATAGAACTGTCCAGTATCTTAAGATGTTATACTGTAGTGTTACAGAATGTTGATCACTGGAGGAAAGTGGGAAAAGTACACACAGTATCTCTCTCTATATATGTTTTATTCAAACTGCACATGAATCTACAATCATCTCAATAAAAATTTAAGTTGAAAAAACATGGAGGGTCTTCTGATGGGAAAAAACCCAATTATTTCTATAAAAAGGAATGTGTCTTGGATGATACATTGGTGGGTACCAATTTATTCTTAAGTCCACATGAAATCATAGCACAGGCTGCCCTGACCTCATTCTTCCCAGCTCTGAGTGCTACTACTGAGACATCCTCCTTTGGATTGTGGAGTATCTGGCCTTCTGAGCGGCCCCCTGGAGGCAGCCAGGTGTTTCATTTCCCCCACTGAGCCATCACAGTAGCTGACTGTGCATTAGATTCTTGCCTTTGGGGCCAGCTTGCTTCAGGTGAGCTTCAGATATGTAACTGCCTGAGTTACAAATAGTGTCCCAACATGGCAAGACAGAGGGAGGGTGCTACTAAGAAAGTCCCAGGTGAGGTAGCTAACCCCGCTTCACCTGGGAGGCCAGTGGAGCCGTCCTGTGCTCTGGCTTTGGAGTCAGCCTGCCTGCGTCTGAACTCTGCTACTAACCAGCCTTTGTGGCCTTGGACACATCACGTAGCTCTGCTGTGCTGCATTTCCTCATCTGCAAAATGGCAATAATAACAGCAACTATATAGCATATATGTGTGTCTATGTGTGTGTTACTGTTATTATTTCACAAGGTTGTTCCAAGGCTTGAATAAGTCATTTGTGTAAACGAAGCCTTTAGCATGGTGCCAGACTTCGTGAATGCTCCCTGTGACACGGTTCAACTATTATCACCGTGGCTGGATGATAATTTGAGAAATTAATGGATGCTTTCCTCTTCTCCCTACAGCCTTTTTCTTTCCCTCCATTTAAGTAGTTCATTGCTTCAGGCAAGTCGAGGTTGCTACAAATATTTCCGTATCTGTCCTTCATCTCTAAAAGCTCAAGCCCCGAGACGGGGAGAGGCAAATGTACTGGGGAAGCAGGAAAAAAATGGGGCTTCTGTCCTCTCCACAAGAAAGATGTCCCTGGCTTGGTGACCCTGGGGGGGTTGGAGGAGGGGAGATGGGAAATCTTGAACACCCTAAAGCAGCCAGACCCTGACCCCTCAGAGCCTCGCCCCTATTAGAAACCACTGTTTGGAACATCTGTGACTTCAGAAGCGGAAGAAACAATCTAATTCTGGACCTTATGACTCCCTGGGGGTGGAGGAGCCCCAGGCAGGATGGAGGTTAAGCTTCCTTCAGCCCCACAGAATGAGAGTTCAGGGTCGGAAATGAAATTGGTTATAAAGAACAAAGGAGGAGATGTTTGCTGAACACGTGAGCTCATGGATCGCTATCCGTGCCCGTGAGGCCCGTGTTTCTTACACCGGGCATGGTGGTCCCCGTGCCGGGCTGGCAGGCGGCCTCCCTCCTCCCTTAACTCAAAGGTCCAGGGGTCAGTGACAGGCCACCCGCCCTTCCCCCCTTTCTCCGCACTCTCCTTTGGAGACCGATGAAGCACTATTCGGTGACAAAACCAGACTTTCCCCAGCAAAAGCTCCACCTCTAAGTGGATGTGCAGGAGCTGTCAGGAAGCTGTTCTCCTCCCCACCCACTAAGCTTTTAAAACGACTGAAGTGCCACCCTCCCTAATTACCCAATTCAGTGGTTCACACAATGGATCTGCCACTTCCTGAGCATTTCTGACATCCGTAATTCCCCAAGGCCTCTCAGCTCTGACAGAAGGCATCTGGGGTAATGGGGGAGGGGGCGTGGAGCTAGGAGGGTACAGGCACTTAATTGGAGAGACAGGGACATAGGTGAGAAATGAAGTTGTCCTGGCTCTTGAGTCACACTGGCAGACGTCAGGGCTGGGATCGACCTAGAGGCCACCTCTGCAACCCTCTCACCTGACAGAGGAGGAAACTGAGGCAGAGAGGGAGGTGACCAGACACCGGCCCTTCTGGGACTATAATCCAGGCATTCATTTATTCGTCCATCCATTCACTCCTTGTTCATTTAAAGCGTTCATTTGCCAGACACTGTTGCAACTTGGAGTATAACAGTGAATACACACTCATGGTACTTGTATTCTAGTAGGGGGACAGGAAATCCACATATATTCTCATGGGAAGTTCTATAAGGAAGGACACGGCAGGGAAAAGAGGAGAGAGAGATAAAGGGGTTTCTTCTTAGACAAGGTGGTCGGGAAAGGCCTCACTGGTGGGATGAGATTTGAGCAGAGGCCCATTTGAAGAAAATGGATAGAACAGTGTGGATGGGAGTTCTGGGCACAAGAGGGATTTTTTTTTTTTTAATCATGTGCAAAGGCTCTTAGGTAGAAACATACTTGTATATTTGGACTGTTCCAAAAACAATGTGGAGGCCAGTGTGGCTGAAGTTGAGTGTTCTGGGGTGAAGGTAGTAGGACAAGACGGGTTTAGAGGGGGTAATGGGGTTAAGTGCTGGGGAAACTTAAAGGCCATTGTAAGGCCCCTGGCTTTTATGGTCCCTGAGATGGAAACTGAAGGGTTTGGAGCAGGGCTGTTTTGTGACCGGGCATTGTACTGATCTCTACCCAGATACCTTGGATAATATAAAATCCTTTTAGATCAGACTTTCTCATCCTTGGCCCTACTGACATCTGGGGTTGAATTATTTTTTTTTTGGCAGGGGGCTGTTCATGAATTGTAAGATGTCTAGCGGCCTCCCAGGCCTCTATCCACTAGACCCCAGTAGCAGCTCTCCAACTGTGATAACCAAAGATAGCCTCGCACATTGTCAAAGGTCCCTTGAGGGGTTCCTAGTTGAAAACAACTATTTTAGACCAACACATGACTTTTGGAGAGAAGGAACAATCCGACCCAGTAGTTTCTATACCTCTTTGCACCTTTGGGAGGCAGATTTTCCCCCCTAGATACAGTTTCAGGGGCATGACCCCAGATCTACAGAACCAATCTCTCTGGGGTACAGGCCCCAGAATACGAATAGAAAACTACTCTCCGGCTGTGCACCCCAATGATCTAGCCCAGCCCTTCTCCAATCCCTGTCTCTCCCATTGCCCTTCCACACAGTTGCTGCACATGCACTGTTATTTAGGCCTATGTGTCCTCAAATTGGCCCATTCCTTTTACTTAAATATTGATTCCAAAAAGGGAAACTGCACCAGTAGTTCTCATACTGATCTCAAAGGTGCAGAAACCACTGAGCATCCTGAGAACACACCTAGGGCTGGGGGAGGGGGGAGAGGGGAGGAAGGAGGAGGGGAGGGTCCAATTCGAACTTCCAATGAGCTCCCCGGGAAGCTGATGGCTTGCAGAACTGTCCTCCGACTTCTCAAACTCTCCATCACTTCCACAAATGGCAACTCTCCTTGCCGAACACAGAAGGTAGCTATAAAAAGTAAGGACAAAGCCATGCTAAATTGCAGGGAGATGCTGTTTCCTGCCAAAGCTCTGGAGTCTGAGGTCTGTCCCCTCTGGTGCTAAAAGGGGACATGAGCCAGGATTAAAGAGGCGTTAAAGACACACAAAGTATCCAACTACTCTTCCCTCAGTGGGGCCACCCGAAGAACCAAGATGGAGTGAAACTTTCTCGTTGTATTATTAAGTGTTATTTTTGTGCCAGGCCTGTGTCCCATCAAAAATTATCCCAAATACCTTCTACAACACTTTGCAGATGCCTCACCTCTGAGGAACGCTGCTCTAGTCCAACTTTCCCTGTTAAAGAGCTAGGGCTACAGAGGCGTTGCTCGCTGCTCACTGCCCGGCCAGGAGCTGGTGAAAACTGTGACCAGCACTAGGGTCTCCTGCCTGCCATTCTTAGACCAGTAAGTATTGCTTCCTTCGAGGTCTGGAGACCCTGGAGGCTCCCCAGCCACCAATGTCATCTGCATTTCCAGCCGATTTCACTGGGGCAAGGTCCTGTCTGTCTGGGAAGTCATTCCCTGGCAGCCCATACTGCCCTGCAGAATCCCACTTCTCTGAGAGCCACGGCCTGGTCACAGATCCTGCTGGAGGGAAGCGGTCCATTTCGAAAGGCACTCACTTAGCCAGGGGACAGGCAAACAGTGGTAGGAGGCACTAAGCATTTTAACACTTGAACCTTTATATCCCAAGCTAAATAAACAGAACTGTTTACGATGGGTGAGACGGCAATTCCTGCCTTTCAGAGAGGAATGCCTGTTGGAAGAAAGGAGTCAAAGTCCCAAGCGAGAGGACTGTGGGTGGGGCTGATCGGATGCTTTTCAGGGTCCTTTGGTCAAACACCCCATTACAGTCCCGAGTGGAGTCCCGGCTCCATCACTTGCCACCTGGGGATCGAGCAGGGGGCATCAGTTAACCTCCCTGCACCTTAATTTCCTCAACATGAAACTTACCTGAAAGAAAGTGGGTTAAATGGGGGTAATGCACAGAAAGCACCTTCACACGGTAAATTCTCAGTTAATTAGCCCTCAACAGTCACTAGTCCCACACCGAATCAATGTTTCTTCTCTTGGACTAAAAAGAAGGACATAAATTAAATGCTGACTGTTGCTGTCAGGAGGGTCACATTGAAATCCTTTGGTGGCCTCTGCTAACACAGGTGAGGAAGGTGGGGTAGGCGCCTGCCCACACCCGCCTCTCTTGGCTGGAGGCCCTGCTGGACCTTCTGCATCTTTGCTGTGGGGCTCTTTCTAACTTTCCTTGCAGTTCAGAGTGGGCAGCTGGTTTCTCCTCTCTGCTGGTGTTCTCTCCTCTCATAATAAACAGCAGCCTGCAGTTGTTCCCAGAAGCTGGAGGCTGTTTTCAGGGCCAAAGGTGAGCTTTCAGTCACCTGGTCGCCATGGAAACTGAAGCGTTGTCATGCTCTCTCCAGAGTGACTTGGCAGGGCTCTGAGTATGTGTCTCTCCATTTCCAACTAATCTCCCCCGCACACGTTTCCCTGGAGGAGCATTACCCGGGATCACAGGGAACAGGCTCTCACACTGACCGCCGAGGGCCGGAAGGGGTCTTGTGGAAGCATCTGCACCAGCGGGCTGGCCTGTGAAAACCCACAGATGCCTCTGGCATCCTCCTGAGAGGCAGACCTCCTCCAGAGTCACGAGGGCCTGCAGAGGGCCAGCGAGGAGCAAGCAGCAAGCGTTTTCCAGAGTCCCCGGAGTTTTTAGAAGGTGCAGTAAAATCGGTTCAGCCCATACAATACCACTGCAAAAAACCACAGTCTAGCGCAGGGGCTCTCAGACTTCAGCTCCCAAGAAAATCGCACGAGATGCTTGCTGCATCCAGATTCCTGCACTGTGACCCCAGGGATTCCGATCCACAGGTCTGAGGAGGCCATAGGAGTGTGTGTTCCTGACCCTTCCCTCCCTAGGTAATCCTCATAGAGGTGATCACAGCTCATACTTTGAGAGGCACAGGGGTTGGAGGAAGAAGAGAAAGAACCCGAGCTTTAGCAGTCCTGAGTTCTGGCCCCATTCTGCATCTAATTTGCATTCTGCATCTTGACCAAGACCTCAATGGTCTTAATAAGAGAACTGGATCACATTCACATTTCCCAATGGTATTCTAAGGGACATCACTCCCAATATTCAAAAAGCCAAATAATTTGGGAAGCGGTATTTATTCTATCCCTCTCTAGGACGCACATAAACTGCTTTAGCACATTAAAGACTCTGATACGTCCTGCAGTGTAAAAGTCTGATTTTTTTCAACCCAATGCTTTCCTGACTTATGTGCCCACAGAACTCTTTTTTTCTTTTACACTACTTGTTAATAACAGTCTCCTGGAATACCTGATTTGGTAAATGGTGGGCTAGGAAAGAATAACATATATTAACAGTTAATTCTGACTGAGTTATTACTGTGTGTCAAGCACTTGACATACATCATCTCGTGGAATCGTACAACTGCTCTGCCCAAAGCAACACGACTGGCAAACTGAAGAACCTGGGCTCTAACCTAAGTGTTCTGACATTGACCTTACATCACGCTAGGAGCTGCTCAAACACTGGCAAGAGCGGTGATTACGGCATTAGGGCTTCTACTCCGGAATTGATCACAGATAAAGCAGCTTTCTGGACTCAGGAAACAGGAGCAGACGTTGGAAAAAACAAACTTAGCGGAACATGTGAAAACAGATTGCAAAGGGGAATCAAGTGCCAAGCTTGAAATTATAAAACAAAGCCCCAGCTTTCGGAGTTATCAGCACACTAGGTTTTTCCCTTCTCTACCACATTAGATTTTGACTAATGTAGCAGACAGGCACCCAGCTCTGTGATGTATTACATTAGTGCATGATCAGAACCAGCTGTTGCTCTAAGGATATGGAAGAAGGATGAAGGGCTCGGTTGATGTATTGCCCCAACATACTGCAATGGAGGAACAAAGCAGATCCCGAGCAGGATAGCGCTGCGGTTGGAAAGTCGAGATTGATTTATCAGGGGCGTCCCAAGCCGGCACTGAGAAAGAGGACTCGGTTAGGCTGCTGGAATTTATCAACATAATTATGTGCCGTGATTTAGAAAGCAATAAACAACAAAGGTATCCAAGACACTTTTTGTTGTTGCTTTGGCTTAACTTATTAAAAAAGAAGAAAACTTTTTTTTTTTGTAGTTTTGGCTTTTCTTTTAAATGATAAGTTTCCTCTACATGAACAAGTATGAATGATGAAGCCTTTAGGAAAGGTAGGATGTGGGCTGAGGTGAATCACCTTTAAACAGGTATGTTTCTCTTCCATGAAGGGAAATAAGCCCTCACCAAGTTACTCGTTACCTCTCCTCTTGGCAGGTCCTATGGCTCCAGGGGCAAGTGAAATAGTTGAGAGCTAAACGGAATATAGCTAGCCAATCAGAGGTAGAAGAATGGCCAGACAGACAAAAGTAATGGAGCATTTACTCCATTCCAGCCACTAGACTAAGCCCCTTATGCCTATTTTTGCATTTTATGTGCATTATAAGTCTGCAAGGTAGGTACTGGTATCATCCCCATTTTACGGGTGAGGAAATTAGGCATTAGTGATGTTAAACTAATTTAATCCAAGGTTTCACAGTCAGAAGTTGGGCTGATGATTAAAATACAGGTTGCCATGACACCTGAGTCCATGCTCTTCATTCATTCATTCATCCATCCATTCAGTAAGTATTTCCTGGGCCTTACTAAGTGAAGGTATGGGAGACGCAGTGATGGTTGAGACTGGAGAAACCCTGTGGGCGTGGAACATAACTCCACTGGAAGAGTTATGAATGAACGAACAAACAAATAAGCACAGGCACAGACGTACAAACTATACTACTATAGTAAATTTTAAGGAAAGAGTGTCTTAGAAAAGAGCAGGGTGGTGAACAGAGGTCGGGGAAGAGGGAGTTCACCTGTGATGTAAATCTTACTGCTCTTCACCATCTAGGACATGTGAGGCTCTAATCAACACGCCCATCTTAGAATCCATCTATGTATTTTCCAATGCTCTCCTCCTTTCATGTGCATGCCTCATAGCTATAAAGATGAGTCAAGTTCTATCCTCCGTGTATAAACAAAGGTAATCGCATTTGTCCACATCATAAAGTAGAAAACAACATTCTTAGGCTTGTTTCTTTATAGGGGCGGGTCAATCAACGCTTCCACCTGCTGCCACACACCCTGTACATCTCAGGACAGCTGAACTCTTGGCATCTGCTCGAGCCCTGCCAGGCAGGTATGTTGCACCCATTCTCACACTTTCTGTGCATATACAGTACCAATGAGAATGATAACTCACACAAAGACTTGTTTTTCTCTGGGCAAGAGCTGAGGGAATCGTAGCTTGTGTCGCACGAACTCCTGCAAGCATCCCAAGCGGATCTTGAAGACAAGAGCAACCCCCCCGCTTCTCTTCAGGTATCCAAATGGCCAGGAGTGTGACAAACAGATAACAGACCCTCCAGAGTAGAGAGGTCGAGAACAATGTATAGCCCAGTGGGGTGTTGTCACTAGAGAACCCGTAGAGAGTAGGCAGTCCTGAGCCAGCTGGAGGGCATATGATGAAGAGGACACCTTCCCATCTCTTGGTCACCTATCCCCTGGTCCTTTACCTGATTCCCTGCAGCCAAGTATTCTGGATGCCATATCTCATCTAGTCATCTGTAACAGGGTTACTCTTACCTAGAGGGTACTCCCTAAGGGCCAAAGTCCTTTCACTTCCCCAGAAGAAATCTCATTTTAAGAGGGACTCTGGAATACTTGATGGAATGCATGGTGGATTCTCAGGCGCTGGATGGATAGTGAGGGGCAGGTTTCAAAACAGGAACTCATCCATCATGGTTCAGATCATGCACTAGTGGTGATCAGCTACATCATCTCGTTCTAAGGCTGATTCTGGAATTTGTTTTCCATTTGTGGCCTATGGAAATAATATTTGTTCTAGAAATCTACTTAGCAACTGTATTAGTCAGGATTCTCCAGAGAAACAGAACCAATAGAATGTATATATTTAGAAAGAGTTGTATTATAAGGATTGCTCATGAAATTACGGAGGCTGACAGTCCCAAGATCTACAGAGTGAGTTGGCAAGTTGGCAGGGCCCAGGAGAGCCCCCAGTATAAGTTCCAGTCTAAGTCCAAAACCAGGAGAACCAATGGTGTAGTTCCTGTCCAAAGGCCGGCAGGATTTAGGAAGAGCTGATGTCTCAGTTTGAGTACAAAGGCAGGAAGAAGGTCCCAATTTGAATGCAGTTAGGAAGTAGGAATCCTCTCTCACTTAGGGAAGGGTCAACCCTTTCATAGTAGGCAGGCCTTCAACTGACTGGATGAGGCCCACTCACATTAGAGAGGGCAATCTGCTTTACTCAGTTTATTTATATAAATGTTAATCTTACCCAAAAGACATCCTCACAGAAACACCCAGAATAATGGTTGTCCAAAGACCTGGGCGCCCCATGGCCCAGAAAGTTGATAGACAAAATTAACCATTACAAAAACATCATGATAACAAAAATAATAAATCCCACATGGTGTGGAGACCACTTTCCAGATTATAGAGGTCCTTCATACACTCTCTTCTGACCCTGACCAAGGGCAGGCAGCACTATCCCCATTTTACGGGATACTGTGACGGGAGCTGTGGCTTAAATAGTTTAAGTAACTTATCCAACAGTCCTAGAGCTATTGAATCAGCTGCAGAATTTAACTTATGAAGCTATTCTAGTTCCTATTCCAGTTTCCTTAAAACATAATAATTCTGTATCATAATAAATGTAATACCCTATAGCATGACAGATAAAATTTGGTACCAGAGGAAAAAGACTGAGTCACATTTTTTCCATCCTTGAAACCTCCTGAGATCCCCAAGCCAAGCACTTCCTGCTTCTCCACCCTCATGCCTCTTCTGTATGAACCACAAAGCTTGCTTGTGCTGAGGACAACTTTCTGATGTTACTTCCTCTCCCATGATGAGGCCTATTATGTGAACCTTAACTGCCATGGCTCATAATCAGTTCAGAAATATGTCCTGAGGTAGGTCTTTACTCTGGCCATTAAGATGTAAATTCTTGAGCAAAGGTATTCAGTAGGTCGGCTTCACTGCTCTAGCCCCAGAGTCAGCACTGTGCCTAGCACATAGTAGGTCATCAATAAATGTGTTGACTGTTGGACAGCTGGATAGTAGAGTAGAGAAGATAAACACCTAAAGAGGAAAGGCACATAGTCATGTCACCTCATACAGGGAACCTTCCTTTGTACAGACGCTTCAAAAGCCAGGATAAAGATGTCTACTTGTGGCACAAGATGGTTCAGGAAAAAACATCTGGGTATAAAACAGAGCTGGGTATGTGGTTTAGGGTACACTGATAACACATGCTTGGTAACAGGGACTATACTTGTGTATTATGGTCCAACCAACTCCAAGAGACAATGACAAATGAATACATAGCAATGTGAATACTTTGAATATCTTGCTGTTGCAATGAAAACGTGGCTACAGAGTCATGGACATCAAACTTTTGCTGTCATTATTGTCATTTCTGTCAATTTGGTAGGGTCCTTTCCCTAAAAAAGGAAAGAGCTCTATAACACAATGATTTTGTATACGTGAGCCAGGTTCTAATGCTGCTTTAGCTCTTATTACAGTCATGGAGGTACTAATTTGACTTGGTTGGTTCCAAGTCTGTCTCCCCTACAGACTATAAAATTACTCAGGAAAAGGTTTTTATCTTATTTATTTATTTAATTTGTTTAAAAAATTTTTATTGGGGTATAATTTACAATGTTGTGTTAGTTTCAGGTGTACAGCAAATTGAATCTGCCATACATATACATATATCCACTCTTTTTTAGCTTCTTTTCCCATATAGGCCATTACAGAGTATTGAGTAGAGTTCCCTGTGCTATACAGTAGGTCCTTATTAGTTATCTATTTTATATATAGTAGTGTGTATGTGCCAATCCGTTCTTCCAATTTATCCTGCCCCTTACACCCTGGTAACCGTAAGTTTATTTTTTACATCTGTAACTCTATTTCTGTTTTGTAGGTAAGTTCATTTGTACCCTTTTTCTAGATTCCACGTATAAGCAATCTATCTTATTTATAGTTGAACAGTTCACTGGTCAAGGTTGTAACTGTGACGAGTATGTAGCATAAGCTTCTGGGTTAAAACCTACAGTATGGTCATTAATTTTAGCAGCAATATACTCTGATAATTAAGAGAGCAGTCTGCCTTGGTTTTAACCCTAGATGAATGGCCATGAACGAGCCACTTACCCTCTGGAGTTTCAGATTCCCCATCAGAACATGTAGTTAATATTATTTAGAATTCTGGAAATATGGTGGCAGCAGTAGCAACATAGCTTCTGATTCTTCCAAAATCCCCACATTAAAAATAGACAGAGTAACAAATTAATACAAGTAAAAAATAGACAACATTTATGACAAATAATAAAGTGTTGATGTGACTGTCAAAATACAAGCAGGTGGGGACAAACCATCAACATCCCCGACACTTCTGTGCTACCAGCATCCGTATGGGAGGAAGCAGAAGGAAACAACAGGTCATGTGGCAGCTTGACAAGAAGAGAACCCCAATATGACCAGCAGGAATATGTGGAGTGCTAGCCTGAGAACAGCAGCTGACACTAACAGGATATTTTCCAACCCCATAATGGGTGAGTACAATGTATTCCCCGGAAGATAGGAAGGGGCAGAAGCAGCTCAGTCCTTGAAAACCCCCAAAACTGACCAGTCAGGGCCGCTTCCGGGACCAACCCACAAAGAGATGACATTGCTGGAAGTAAGCTGAGAAGGATAGCAGAAATGACGGAAGAAGAATGTCCAGATAAAAGTGAGAGGGGGGAAGAAGAGTCGGGAAATCACAGAGCACAAGCTACAGGTTTTTTGTTTTTTGTTTTAATTTGTACTGGAGTATAGTTGATTTAAAATGTTGCGTTAGTTTCTTTGCTGCTGTACAGCAAAGTGAATCAGTTATACCTATACATATATCCACTCTTTTTAAAATTCTTCTCCCATAGGTCATTACAGAGCATTGAGTAGAGTCCTCTGTACTATACAGTAGGTCCTTATTAGTTACCTATTTTATGTACAGTAGTAAGTCACAGTTTTTTTAAACTACATGGAAAAAGAAAAAGAGAAAGAGAAGAGGGAACTCTGTGAAGTTAGCAAAGCCACATAAAACAAGGCTCTTTCTAAGATTTCATGAAATATAATTTCACATAAAAATGAGCAACAGAAAAGAATCATGGGCACACCTCATACAAATTTATTAAAAGGAAAAAAAAAGATAGGATAAAGAGCCGAATAAAATCCTTACGGGTAGCAAAAGCATTCCAGATAGGTATTGTCAAAAATAAGATCAGCTTCATAACCTCCTGTTTCAAAACATGCCCAAAGGCATTAAGGAAGTGATGTAAGATACAGAAAACAATATAAATCAGCATTAGAAAAGTTCAGAAATGAGGTGACAGAATTCAAGAATTATAAAGAAAAGAAAAAAATAACGTTAGTAATGAAGAATAAACTCGAAAAACCATAAGGGAAATTAAACATGAAAATAATGCCTCCAGAGAAACAAAAAGATGTTCTCTTCCCTCTGACCCAGCAACTGGCAGTGCTGCGGACGATAACTGCTCTGTCACCTTGGATCATCCCCACTAACCAACCCACAATAGACATGCAATGGGAGCAAGAACTAAACCTTTGCTATATTAAGCTGTTTGGATTTGGGCCTTGTTTGTTACGGCAGCACTACCTAACCTAAACTGACCGACACGGGCATCTAACATATTCTTAGATAAACATGTAGATTCTTAAGAGTCTTTTGAAAGCTGTGATATATCTTATAAACATAAAAATACAATTTCAAATGTGAATGCACATATATTGCAATTAGTGACACAATGCAGTTGTAAATGAGTAAAATGGCATTCTTTCTTAATTAAGTCAACACTTTCTAAATTCATGACTGGAGTGGAGGCAATTACTTCCCAAGCATTAAAAGACCACATTGAGCTTGGATCGTTGGGTGGAGCCCCAAAGGTAAGTTCTATCAGGTAAAAACAATTTCTTTCTCTCAAGGGAACATACTCGCCATTATCATTATCAATAAAATCCCTCACATCTCATATCTTAGGTTCTAGATTACTGAGAAGGAAATGATACAATCCCGAATCCAGAGGCTGGAGAGCACGAAACACAAATTATTACCACTTTATTATCCTCACTATTAATAATAATAGTCACCTTCTACTCCCAATTAGCCACTGTTCTGAGTGCTTTATCTATAGTAATGAAAACATTTGTTTTGTGGTGAATGAATGAATGAATGATGTGGGGTAGAAAAGGGGTTTAAAGGAAACACAGCATTTATACCAGTGGAGACAAAAGGGTGAAGACATTCTAGTCAGAGGGAATAATGTGAATACAACAAAGGAGATGGGGATTACATGCCCCATAAAGAGAACGTGAATAAGCATCTTTGGCAGGAAATGGAATTTATACTTAATCTTCTAGATAAAGAGGATCCATGGGAAATCTTCAGACCAGGGGACTGGCATGACAAAGCATTGTTCAAAGACAATTGTCCTAGCAGCAGTACAGGATGAAAATTAGAACAGAAAAAGACTGGAGGCAGGGAGACAAGTTAGAAAACAATTGCAAAAGCTCAGCCTTAATGGGATGTGAGCCTTGCCAAAGATTTAGGTGTAAAGAGTGGGTGTTACTAAGTTTTGGCCAATGGTATATGAGTAGAATGTGATGTGGGGCCTCTGGGAAGTCTTCTTAAAAAGAGGAGGTGCATCCTTCTTTGCCCCTTCATTCATCATACTGCCTGGAACATAGAACTGATGGCTGGATCTCCAGAGGCTATTTTGTACCATGAGGACCAGAGGCACACACAAAGGAATTTGAAGCAAAGAGCTGGGGCCCCAATGCATTCATGGAGCTATCATACCAACCAAGGACTGCCTACTTCTGGATCTCTTTTGCATCAGAGAAAGACAGATGTTTACCTTATTTAAGTTACTGTTATTTGGAGGCTCTATTGGAAGTAACTGAATCTAGTCCTACAGGACAGGGCAGGTTAGAGAACAAGCCCAACAAATATAGTTTGAGGTACAAGTTAAGGATTTGTGTCCATCACCTGAGTTTAAGATTCTGGCTCTGCTACATAGTAACTTTAGAAGCTTAAGCAAGCACCTCAGTTTCAACAAGTGTTAAATGTACAATAATAATAGTTAGTACCTACCTAATGGACTCTTGGGATGATTAAATGCAGTGACTGGGGTAAAATGCTCAGCATGCTCTTTGGTGCCACTTTTATTAAGCAATGCAAAGTGGAATGTGATGTCCCCAAGAGAAGATGACACACAATTCTTGGGGAGAAGGTATGAGTGAGAATGGGGTGACCACTTTTGCTAGAAGGTTGGAGGGAATTACAAAAGCTTCTTGGAAAACTCATTTCTCAGGCTTCCTTGCCCCCTTCCAGGACCACCCTTGTGCTGTGAAACTGAAAAGCATAGAGAAAGTGGCTTTGTTGGCCCTCCTGGCTCCTGGCCACCTCAGGATGGGGCCTTTGACCACAATTCCAGTTTCACATCCTATTTAATGGGCTTATGGGCAACACTTGATCAATGGTCTATCAACACCATTGATCTTCACGTTCCAGGAAATGCTGTGCTGTTGGGAAGAAGAGGCTCTTGGCTTCGTTTCTGCATAAAAGGGTCTGATTAAATCAAAGGGATGTTTGGCTTTTCAACATGTTGGGTTTGAAAAACAGTGACAGGGTGGTGGAGGAGGCGGGGCTGGAGCTCTGTGAAGTTGAAAACTCTTTCAGGGAAACCAGGCCGCTTCTAAACTCCCCAAACATTTCAGGAGGAGCTAGAAGGTTCTAAGATATGACTGCTCCAGGAAAGCCATAGGGCAAGAAAAAAGTGGGTGGAAACGCACATAGTTTAATTGCAAATGTAGTTCTAGCTCCACATGGGGGATATAGTTGAAAATGACATCGTCACAGCTCTGTATTTATTGTTTTGATGTGACAGTTTGGGGTACAAAAAAGAGAATGTCATGTGGAAGAAGCATGGGGCTGGTATTAACATGAAATCTGATAGATTTAAGTCATGTTCTTCCACTGGGTATCACTATGCCTACTGAAAAGTGAGTTGCAGTAAGAATTAAGTGAAATAGTATAGATAAAAGGGCTTAGTGAACCCGGGGTCCTTCTCATATAAAACACATGTTGGGACTTCCCTGGCGGTCCAGTGGTTAAGATTCCACACTGCCAATGCAGGGGGGCAGGTTCAATCCCTGGTCAGGGAACTAAGATCCCACGTGCTGTGCAGCACAGCCAAAAGATAAAAATAAAATAAAATACACACCAAATAAAATAAAATAAAACACGTGTTGATGACCTGATGGAGCTAGAGAAGGACAAGGAGAGAAACCCACTGACAATTCCTTTAGGACCTGCAGGTGTCTTTCTGTGTTTGAGTGAACTTGGCCATTCCTTACAGATCTTAAAGCTCGATCCAGACTCAATTGTGTTTCTGCATTAGGTTTACCATGTGATTTTCCCCCTCATCATAAGTTATAATAAAGAAACTCTTTCTTGAATTTTTTCCCGTTTTCTTATCCTCTACCCCATAAATGAAGAATATTCCTCTTGGAAAACATCCCTGTAATTGTATCTGAACAAGGATGGCTGCTAGATGAATGGAATGAGGTGTCGTTATGGACTGAACATTTGTGTCACCCCCAAAATTCATGTGTTGAAGCCCTCACCCCCTATGCGACGGTGTTTGGAGATGGAACCCTTGGGAGGTAATCAGGGTTAGATGAGGTCATGAAAGTGGGTCAGCAGTGTAAGTTCCAGTCTGAAAGCTGCAGGCCAGAGACCCAAGAAGAGCCCATTTTTCATTCAAGTCCAAAGGTGGGAAAAGACTGATGTCCCAGTTCAATCAGGCAAGCAGGAGGAGTTCCCTCTTACTCAGCCTGTTTGTTCTATCCAGGCCTTTAACTAGTTAGATGAGGCCCACCCACATTAGGGAGGTCAATCTGCTTAACTTGATCTACTAATTTAAATGTTAATCTCATTCTAAAACACCCTTCCTGACACACTGAGAATAAGGTTTGACCAAATGTCTGGGTATCCCAAGGCCCAGTCAAGCTGATACATAAAATTAACCATTACAGTAACCATGGAGTAACTTATAAATTTATTTCAACAGTGTTTACCACATGACAGGTGTTCAGTAAACCTTAGCTATTGCTATTCTTCTTCTTCTTCTTATTGTTCTCAAAAGTCTATTTCTCACTGCTTCCAGGGTAGAAATGCCTGAGAGAATACAGTTAGCTCTCTGGCACCAAAGAAAGACTGGCTGCGGTTTCATCGTGACTTGGTTCCTTCTTCAGGAATCCGCTGGCCGAATGGGGCCATTTGTTTAGAAGCAGTGAGATCCTCCCTAAATTGCCAACTTAGTCAGTCCACCCTCAGTCCTGGGCATGCGCTCTTCCTCCACAACTTTCTGGAAATCTTGGCTGAGAGGTGACGAGGCTGCAGGTGGTGAGCGAGGGAAGCATTTTAAATGCAGCCTCTGCAGTTTGGCCGAGTTCCGGCTTGTGGAGATTAAATAATAGCTCGCGCACACACAATCGGGGGCCTGCCGAGAGTTAGGGGGTGTTACTGACTGCTCTGCTAACTCCTGGGTCCTCGTCACCTTTCTCAGAGCTGAAAAACTCTGCTTAGAACCACAAAAACAATGCCCTTTCTGGCCTGGCCCCTTGGAAGGTAATAAGCCACTTTAATTAAGAACAGCTTTAATAATGGAGGACTCAAGACGCCACACAAGGGCACTGCGAGCAACTACGAAATCAGGATGAAAAACCTCCCTGTTGTGCACCTTCCCCGAGATCATCTTCTGCTGGGTTAAATGCCTCTCCCCCAGCAGCGTCCGGCGGCGGTGCTGAACACGGAGCACAGGCACCGCCTGCTCGTGCCAGCTCATTCCCTGCCCCGACCTGGCCTGTGTGAGACCCGAGGGGCCCATCCCATCTCTCCTGATGTGGGTTCAGCCCAAAGGAGGGGGGCCTGTCCCAAGCCCAGGAAACCCCTTCCCTCCACTAGACCGTGGCCAGTCAGGTACGGTAAAGTTATTTATCAAACTGAGGTACTAAATTAAAACAGAAATATACACTAGAGCAAAGGTTCTCAATCTCGGCACTGCTGACCTTTGGGCTGGGTGATTCTTTGTTGTGGGCGGCTGTCCTGTGTATTGTAGGATTTGGGGCAGCTTTTACTGGTCTTCTCCCACTCGATGCCAGTAGCAAAGACACCTCAGCTGTGACAAGGCAAGATGTCTCCAGACACTTCCAGTTGTCCCCCCGGGGGTATGGATGTGGTAAACAGAAATACAGTTTGCCCATTTCAATTTGAATTTCAAATAAACAACAAACCGTTTTCAATATAAGTATGCCTATACAATCTTTAAGACACACTTACACTAAAAAATAGTCATCTAAAAGCCAACTTCACATGGAGCTTCCTTAAAAAACTAAAAATAGAACTACCATATGACCCAGCAATCCCACTCCTGGGCATACACCCTGAGAAAACCATAATTCAAAAAGACACATATACCCCAATGTTCATTGCAGCACTGTTTACAATAGCCAGGTCATGGAAGCAACCTAAATGTCCATTGACAGACGAATGGATAAAGAAGATGTGGTTCATATATACGGTGGAATATTACTCAGCCATAAAAAGGAATGAAATTGGGTCATTTGCAGAGACGTGGATGGACCTAGAGACTGTCATACAGAGTGAAGTAAGTCCGAAAGAGAAAAACAAATATCGTATATTAACGCATATATGTGGAATCTAGAAAAATGGTATAGATGATCTTATTTGCAAAGCATAAATAGAGGCAAAGACATGGAGAACAAACACTGGATACCAAGGGAGAAAGGGTGGGGGTGGGATGAATTGGGAGATTGGGATTGGCATATATACACTCTTGATACTATGTATAAACAGATAACTAATGAGGACCTACTGTATAGCTCAGGGAACTCTACTCAATGCTCTGCGGTGACCTAAATGGGAAGGAAATCCAAAATGAGGGGATATATGTATACGTATAGCTGATCCACTTTGCTGAACAGCAGAAACTAACACAACATTGTAAAGCACCTATAAAAAATTAATTTAAAAAATAAAATAAAAGCCAACTTCAAGTGGGCATCTTGTATTTTGTCCGGTGACCCTACCTGAGGGGCAAAATCAACACCCCCTTCGGGTAAGAAACACTGCCCAGGGTGCTTGGTCTCACCGCATATTACAATCACATGATAAGCTTCTAAAATACATCTATCCCCTGACCAACTAAACCAGAATCCGTACGGTCAGGGCCAGGTCATGTGTACTTTCATTTTTTTTTCATCAGCCCAGGAGGTTTGACTATGCAGCCAGGTTGAGAACTGCTGCCACTATTTTTCCAAAAATTCCCCAATGATAATATGAATATCTGGAGTGCTTGTCAAAATAAACCAAAACCAACAAACAAAAGATTCCTAGTCCCCCCAAATAGACCTACTGAAATATAATTCTCAGGGGCCAAGGCCTGATAATCCTGTATTTTTACCAAGTGTTTCAGGTGATTCTAATCGGCAGGTAGGTATGGGAAGCCATGCTCTAGAAAGACTCACACGTGTGCACAGGACACTCATACTAATCCTGGCTGCCACAGGGAAAACACACTTATCCATCTGTGGGAGAAGAGCTATATAAACCATGGTAGAGCCACACCACAGAATAGTGTGTCACAGTGAGAATGAATAATTTACAGCTGCATGCATCAGCATTGATACTTATAAGGAATAGAATGATAAATATAAACCCCCAAAATACCGTTTTTGTAAAACTCAAAAACAAGTGACTCAGCATATTCCTTGCATCCTTTAAGGATGCATAAATGTCTACTAAGCCTATAAAATGGGAAGGATAAAATCAAAATCCAAGGAAGTGGCTACCTGTAGAGATGAGTCAGGGGATCATGGAGGTAAACTCAACGGTGTTGGTAATCATCGCATTCTTTAGTGGTGTGGTGGGTTCTAGAAGTTTCCTTTTAATATTAGCCTTCAAAACTTACATATAGCCAGAAAACTCTTTCGCATGCATCAATTTTATGTAGTGTAAGAAGATTACATAGTGTGTGTAAATTTATTATTATTTTTAAATGAAATTTATTATTTATTTAACATTAATTTTATTATTTTTTTTTAATGAAATCTCAGAGTCCTTCCCCCTACTGATTCAAATTCCATAGGTCTGAGTGAGGTCTCAAAGTCTTCATTTTTGGTAAGCACCAGGTGATCCTAGCATAGATTACAGCTAGATTATACCTTGACATACACTGACGAGACCTGAACTACACTTGAAGTGAGGAGACTTGAGCTAAATGCTCAGCTTTACCTGTGGGGCTTTGGGTAAGTCACTTGCTCTCTCTGATATGTAGGATGATGGCCATAATCCCTAAGTACCTGGCTTGGGTTGGATGTTCCTCCTGCCTAATCCCGTATCACCTCCCAGGTCCCTCCCTCCCTCCTGGCACCTGGAACTCTGCAAGGTAGGTACTCAGTGCACTGAGTTTTCCTGGAGGGTAGACACATGTCTCCCACAAAAGCCCTGGGTGCCTTCTTTCCTTGAAATCACAGAAATCAGTGTCCAGGGCAGGGACAGCCATGGTACAACATCAGTGGCACCAAAGACTTCCTCAGATCTGCAGCCCAGCCAGCCCAGCTTTGTAGGCTCAGTGTAACATGCAAGACGGCTCCTTCCTCTCCTATATGGCAAACAGAGGCTGCCTTCTAACACCACATTAAGGACAGCAGTGCCACTGCTCTCTTCCCATTGACCCAGCCTTCCTTGGAAACATGGGTCTTACCAAGCCTGCCAGCCCCTGCCCATCACCCTTCTACACCTGCCCCTTCGGAGCAGCAGTGGTTCTCACCAAAGAGTTTCAGCCATGAAAATGTATGAACATATGTCCTCAGCTTCATGATCAAAAGGGAATCCAATCAAGAATCTGGTTATGCATTTGCAAATTAAAAATTTGTACCATAATGAGCAGAGCCATTCAAACTAATAATTACATAAACTCCCGTTACGGGTGGCAAGGTAATTACAACAGGTACTTCTGGCAAATTTAAAAAGCGACTTCAGTTTCCATTTCCTTCATGAAGAATGCAATAAACAGGTGTGTCCTTGCACTCCCAGTTGGAGAAACCCGCTTAGAAACTGAAGAGTAAAACGAATCCAGAAATCCCAATTCCCAGTCTCCCAGGATGGCAGGGAATTTGTTATGGAGAAGAAAGATGGTGAGAGTAGCAATAAAAGTACCTGAAGCCGCGATGTATAATGCATGTTTGTAAGGGGGGGGGATGTCCCTCTTAGGGGTATCTGACTACCCTCTTCCTTGCCCACTGTTCTCTGGCCTTGCTGGCCTCCTTTCTCCTTCAAGAACACTCCATGTGAATTCCTGCCCCCGGCCCTTTGCACTCGCTGTTTCTCCCACTTGGAATGCACCACCCTCACGCCTTCCTCAGCTCAGGTGTTGCCTATCAAGGGAGGCTTTCTGACCACCTGCACCAGATGCTATCCCTACACACTGTTTAATTGTCTCCCTGTCCCCTTAGTACCGTACTGGGTAATTACTGGGTAATTCTGAAACTGCATTCATGGTCTGCCTCCCACGCTAGAACGTAAGTTCCATGAGAGCGGAGACCTTGGCTGAGCTTTCACGGCTCCATCCCAAGGCCCAGCAGTGCATCTGGCACTTGGTTGGCGTTCAATAAATGGCTGTGAGTGAATAAAAAGTATGAATGAAAGAGTAAATCAATGAATACAGGCTCACATCCATTATTTGACTTGGGCCTCATACAATCCTGAGGGAGGGACTATTATTATCTCCCTTTTGCAGACGAGAAGACCGAGATTTAGAGACATTCGGGCATCGGCCAGAGGCGCCAGCTCTGACATGGCAGAGCCTGGCCCTGCAGCCTGGGGCCTCTGTGTGCTTTTTACTGCATTGTGCCATGTCAGGATGTGTGGGTGGAGCTATTTCCAAACTCTAAAGAAAAGGGGGAGAGGAGTAGCAGATAAGTTGGCTAATCAGAGGACAGTCCCCCCACCCCATCCTTCTGGCAGACAAAACAGCTTCCTTCCTGTCCAGCCCCAGAGTGGACAGTCTGTTCTGGACTAGATTTGAAGGCAGGCTTTATGGCATCTCCATCTGTCTCTCACTCAGGGTTAGACACACCATCCCAGGGGCTCAGGAATATTGACTGTGTATCTAGACTTCTCACTGACTAGTGAGTGAGATGTGTTGGATCCAGGTTGTGAATTCCAGAGCCTCACCGGGTAGCCCCCAAACCCATCAAGATCTGGGGAGGTAACGGGCAGTCGTGGGTAGCAGAGGATTGCTCTGGGTTCCGATCCTGGCTCTGCCCTGACTTTGTAACCCCAAGAGTTTTCTCATCTCTCTAAGCCTCAGTTTCCCCTCTACAAGGAGGGTATCGTAACCATACACATTTCAGAGGGTAGTGAGGGTTAGAATAAGTCAGTCAGCTAAAGCTCTCAACCCCAACTCCGCACGTGCTGAAAGATCAAGAAATGCCGCCATCATTAGCTCCCGGCAAAGCACAGACCTTGATAGTCACGGCTGATGCTCCAAAAGCAGCAGAATCTCATTTCTCAAGGCACAGTGGCTGCCCCAAGTCTCGTTATCATCATCCTAACTTGCCCCTCATCCCTAGTGAAGATGACCCCAGACAAGACCTCTGGCCAAGAGCGAAGCCAGGACCCCCAAGGGGCCTTTTTATCCAAGTCCTTCACCTTCTGGAACATGGTCAGCCTGCAAGTGTTTCTGCAACATCTTGGTCGATACCCCACCAGAAATGTCTGAGCCAGATGGGTGGTCTACCAGGGAGCACCCACGGCCTGTCTCACAGCACTTAAACCCACACAAAGCTGGCGTCTCCCTCCAAAGCAATCCCAGCGGGAAGAGGGAACAGCATGCTCTTAAGCGCTTTCTGGAGGTTACAATGTTGAGGAAAGAAAGATGGATTTCCTCCCTCGCCTCCATCTGACTTCACGTGTGTTGAAACTGAGGCTCAGTTCACACAGATCCCAAGGGGTCGAATCTGGATGCTGCTCTGTCCCTGGATGTCTGCTCCCACCCCCACCGCTGCAGGGCCGGCTCGGCTCTCCCATGGCCAGGCCACCAGCACCAGGCTGAATGACAAGGGTGTAATCCATGAAGGGGTTCGCATAACTGTGTGCTATGTTCACACATTACTGCCTCTCCCTCTCCGCCAATCCTGCTGCCCCCCGTTTGTTTGGAGCCCCCTACAGCTGCAACCCCTGATGACATACATGTCATTTATGTGGGCAAGTAAAGCTGAATTTATACAAGGCAAGGTGTGCAGCCCACACAAGCTGCTGTGACAGACACCTATCGCACCTGGTTCTTTCCTTCAGAACACCATCTCATAATTGTTCACTCATTGCTAGGATCATTCGCTCGATACTGTCTTATACGTCGGGATAAATACTAAGTCTCGTTCATTACTGTGTCCATATATCTGGCATGGAGTAGACACAATACATATGCATTGGCTGGAGAATGGAGGGAGGGAGGGAGGGAGGGAGGGATGGATGGAAGGAAGGATGGATGGATGGGTGGGTAGGTGGATGGATAGAGGAAGGAAAGAACGATGATGGATGAATGGATAGGTAGGCGGATGAGGGTGAAATATACTGATCCACTGGGCCTTATTCAGGCACAGTTTGCAGTTTGCCTGGTACATTGTTGCTGACAAATTCAGCCTCACCAGGTCAACCTCCTTGGAATACTCCTCAGATTTCTGAGGATGCCTCATTACCCCCATTTCACAGATAAGTAAATAAAGATGCAGAGATGTTAAGAGCCTTGGCCAAGGTGACCCAGAGGGTTAGTGACAGAAGAGCCAGGAGACTCAGCGTCTCCCAGGGCTTTGTCTTGCCCTCTTCTTCCATCCTCTCCTGGCACCAGATGCCCTGTTGTGCCTGTGACTGGATTGAGGAATTCTTTGTGTCATTTTCTTTTGACACAGAGTTATTTCCCAACCTCTCCCCACTCACGCAGGCACCAAGTTCCGAGTTCTTGGGTATGTGGACTTTGGAGAGTGATTCTCAAACTAATGTGCAGAAGAATGAACTGTGGAGTCCACTGTGGATTCCGGGGCCACACCCGCAGAAATTTTTATTTCATAAGTCTGCAGTGGAGTAGAGGAAACTTCACTTTTAAATAATTATCCCAGATAATGCTAAAACAGTTGGTCCATAGGCTACACCTGGACAAACTGTCTTGGGATTACGGAGATGTTGATCTGGCCTGCTGAGGACCTGTGTCTGGACGTTGAGGTCCAGGGACAGCCCCCCTAGGGGTGGTAGAATCTCTGAGGAGGGCAAAGGAGCAGAGGCTGGAGAACAGTGGTCAGGGACCCCCATGTTGAGCTTGTGATCAGGTTGAGCCCCTCAGGGGGGAGCTTGGCAGCCCCTCTGGAGCAATCAAACTCCCAGATGGTACCCACCGTATCAGCACCAGAAGAGATACTATGTATCCCAAGGAGCAACAGTAAAGGTGGCAGCCACAGTGGACAAAGGATCAGCCTCCTGCACCCACCCCCCGACTTCCCGTGCCCTCAGTTGGTCTAGGATTCTTAAGTAAGCCAGTGGACTGGAGGAGGGCACCCTACTAATGACTGATTTCTGATTTCCCTCCATCCAGGAAGATGATGTTTCAGTGTCCAACTTAATTTAGAAAAATACCAAAACAATGCTGTTTCTTGCTCTCCAGCATTGAGTAGAAAATTCACACTAGCACATTTCCTTATTTTTCTGGAGCAGACCCAAGCCTGCAAAGAGGATTCTCTGGAGTTTCCATACTAAAGCTCCTGCTCATTCTTGCTTTGCACGGAGTGAGACACACTGGAGACCCAGTGATAAGCTATGAGCTCCTGGGAAGGGTTTTCTCTCTCTCTGAGCTTTAGTTTCCACCTCTGTGAGGAAAAACAAGGTGGAATAACTCCTGCTTAGTTCAATTCAAATGGCCAGGTGGGATGTCCCAGAAGGTCTTATACGTCTGCAATGTTTAATTGAGCACATGTTATGTGCTGGGTATTTTACTGGAGACAATTGTGTGCAAAATAAGCACAATCTCTGCTCTCACTGGACCCTTAGTAAATATTAATTTCTTAACCCAAGGCCCTTTTACTGTCTTAAACTATTGTACTGACTTCCCCCTCATACCAAGAAAATCTTATTCAAATATCTTTTGTTTGTCAAGGCTATTCTACTGAGGATGGCAATATGCTCAAGGCTTGGCATGCGCCATCTCATTTAATTCTCATAACAACCCACCCAGAGATAAACGTATTATTTCCTCTATTGTAAAGATGAGGAAATAGACTTGGAAGGTCACTCAGTTAAGTGGGCAGAAATGAGATGTAAACCCAGGCAGTTTGACTCCAAATCCAGACTCCTAGCCCCTTCAGCATTACTTACTGCCTGATGTCTAAGGCCAGGGATGGTGACACCCCCAACCCCATGCAACCCTGATCCAAAGCCAAAACGTTACACATCTTAGCCTCCTGCCAAAGTCCTGTGCATGCCAGCCCACCCAACCACAGCCTCAGCAAAGAGTTCATTTCTCTTCCATCCACTTGAATGATTTCATTTTCCCTCTGATTCCTGGCCTAGAAACCGCTCTGCTGAAATGCTGATTTACCACGGGTGTTCCCACTATGGGGCAGGCCTTTTAATTGCTTCCTGAAGGGGCCTTTTGGTGCTCTTCTGAGAGCCCTGATTGAAATTTTTAAGGAATTATAAATTTGCTTTCCCCAAGCGAGCTGTTATTAAAATTCCACAAACCTCACAGCTAGCATCTTAATCTCCCCATTGGTCTAGGCTCAGGCTGCCAACTCTCCATTACTTCCCAGAGGTTGACCTTGGAGGGTCCTTCCGCCTCTGTGTCTGGATTTCCCATTGCCCACCTTGGAGGGTTGTTATGAGGCTCAACTGGGAAGGGGTATGTCAAGTTCTTAGGGCATTTCTGGAAAACTATGTTCTTGACATTAAGCTAACCAAGGCCAAACACTGAATATAACTGCAATTCAGAAGGGGGAAGTAACTTGCCTAAGGTCACAACTAGACATGGTTTTTCAATGGTTATTCTAGTATCTTTACAAGTCCAATATTTCATAATGCTTTCTCCGCTGCCTCATGATCCCAGGTGACTCTAATCAGTATGGAAAATGGGGTGGACATGGAAGGCAGGAGAGGGAAAAACAAAGGACTTTAAATTTACCTTACACTCACAGTTTTCTAGTCCCTTTGATTCAATAATCCTATGAGTGGACTTCCCTGATGGTCCAGTAGATGGGACTCTGCACTTCCAATATGGGTGGTGGGGCCCGGGTTCAATCCCTGGTGGGGGAACTAGATCCCTCATGCATACCATGACTAAGAGTTCACATGCCACAACTAAGAAGTCCGCATGCTGCAACTAAGAAGTCTGCATGCCGCAACTAAAGATCCTGCATGCTGCAATGAAGATCCCACATGCCGCAACTAAAACCTGGTGCAGCCAAAATAAATAAGTAAAATAAATAATAAAATAATAATAATAATCCTATGAGGAATGGGCATCTGCCCTATTTTACAAATAAGGAAACTGAAGCTCAGAGAGGGTAAGTAACCTGACCATGGTCACACAGCAAAGTAGGCTCTCAAGTCAGGATTCCAACCCAAGTGCACCAGACTGTGAAGCCCATCAGACTGTGAAGCCCACCCTTTCTTAGCCCACCACACAGTCAACCTAGAACTGAGCCTCAATATGCCCAGGACCCCCAAGTCCATGTGCTTGGGGTATGGCTGTGGCTCCATAAAAAAGTCTACTTAAACATTCCAATTCTCTGTATGAGGTTCCAACTGTCAGTGCAGTAGTTTTAAATTACATCCACAGATTCTTTGACATTCTTCCTTTCAAAAGGTGGAGCCAACCACCCCACCTGACCTTGAGTCTAGGCTGCACCCTCGTCTTGGGAACTGTAACAAACTATCGTTTAATGGCAGTCATCTTCTGATCTGTTGGCCTCACTATACCTCAGAGTAACACACTAGATTCTAACACACTTGGGTGGTTCACGTTCTCACTGCCGGCCTCGGTCTCCTGATCTGGAGGAGAGTCATACCCTCGTGATTTCTTGACATCACTCTGAAGTCTTGTGATTCTTGCCATGCTTTATGCATTTCTTTAAAAGGACTCCCTTTCCAAAAAGAAATTGATTTTAAAAGGAAGCTTTACGTAAGTGCAGAATCAATATCACTTGCCATAAATAATAGGCAGTCATAAAAATACATACAACGGATGCAATAAATATAATGAATTAGGCCCAGTTGTCTTTCCAAGGCTCTGTGCCTCTTTGTAATAAAGGGCAGCTGGTGAGCTCTGGAGAGGCATGAAAGCCACACTTGCAGCCATCTGAGCCTTTCCCCCGACGGAATCAGAGAGCTCGACAGAGGAGGGAAAATAGAATGGGAGCATTTTTCCCTCTGTCATGTCCTGTGCCATGTCCACATAAAACCACTGTGTGGCCACCAATGCTCCCAGACCTCATTATTGGAAACGCTGAACTCATTCATCCTCTACACCAAGCTTCCACGTGGCATTTCAGGGCAGAAAAAACCAGGAGAAGAATATCAAAGTCGAATTCCCTACGCATGTTATAATAACACAAAAATGTCTGCTAGGCCTAAACAGTAGCTTGGCCCCCCGAAGTGGGTTAGGCCATTTCTGGTCTTCTCTGTGAATGTCCCTAAGTCTTCATTTCCCTCCCATCAGTTTGCCCATCAGTAAAATGCAGAAACCTGACCCTGACAGTCCCCATTTTCTCAGAGATCCCTCGAAATGGGCTGAGGATCGGGCTGAATTTCAGAGCTGCTCTCGCTCAGATGTCCAAACGTGTACACGCACATGCACGCACGTGCTCCCCCACTGGCCTCCAGTTGCCTCGGGGACACCGAACAGGAACTGCATTTAGTAATCAATTGACTCCCCTTGGCTTGGTTTGGTGCCTTTTCTAAATAACAAGAGCCTGGCAACATCAGAACCTCGCAACAATCTTTATTAATGAAGCTCCTGGCACCGTGTGGAGAAGACACAGGCAGCATATGCAAACGTGCTAAGGAAATTATTTCCATCAGCTCCAGCTATTTGAAAGCAATTGAAAAGTTTCCATTTGAAGAAAAAGTAATTTTCCTGATGTGAGTTTTGAGAGCTGTTTGTCTGCCCCCACCTGACGCTGCCACAGCTTCCCCGGCTCCAAGCTTTCTACATTTTATTAAACCACAGCTAAGTGGCGTCATGCTGTTAAAATATTGTGTCGCTTTTTAAAGTGATATCATTACCTAATAATTTTGAGAGCTTTACTTTTTTTTTTTCTTTGCCGGGAAGGGAAATGGACCAAATAGCTTTGCACCGTCTCAGTATCAGGGAAATGGGAAGGTGGGAGATATGGGGTCCTGGGGCCCCAAAGCATGGAAAACTGGGCTCTAGAGGTCACTGTGAAGAATATATATGAATTCTTCCCTGTCTCATGTTTATAAACAATTGGAAAAAACATGAAATGCAGGGAAACATGGCTATTGGAACCCCTGACCCCAGAGCTGGATTTTCCATGAGGTTAATGAAACTTAAACTTCAGGACCCCACAACTGAATCAGCCCTTGCCTACTTTTATAATCATAATTTTGTGTCTTTTAAAGAGTATACTTGCTTTCTATTGCTGTCTAACAAATTACCATAATCCTAGGGGCTTCAAACAACACCCACGTATTAGCTCAGAGTTCTTAGGACAGAAGTCTGGCATGGTGCGGCTGGGGTCTCTGCTTGGGGTCTCAGTAGGCTGATATCAAGGCACTGATCTGGCTGAGTTCTCATCTGGAGGCACTGAAGAAAAATCTGCTTCCAAGCTCATTCTTGTTGTTGGCAGAATGCAGTTCCTTGAGGTTGTAGGACTGAGGTTTGGTTTTCTTGCTGGCTGGCAGCTAGGGGTTGCCCTTAGTCCTACAGACCTCTCTTTTTCTACCACATGTCCCCTCCATCTTCAAGCCAACAAATGTGCATCAAATCCTTCTTGCTGAATCTGAGTTCCTCTTTTCCAACCAACTGGAGAAAACTCGTGATTATGTCAGACCCAGCCATACTATCATATTACCTATCTTAAGGTCAACTGTGCCATATATCAATCTAATCATGGAAGTAAAATCCACCATATTCACAGTCCCAAGGGACACACAGGGCATGTACATGACAGGGATGGACAATCTCAGTGGACCATTTTAGAATTCTGCCTACCACAAGGAGAGGCACCAAACTGTCTAAGCTCCAGGTCCCACAGAACTTTGATCTACTTCTGCTTGATCCTTTTGAGCTTGGAAGTTCCCATTTGGACCACCTGAATGGCCTCAGATTGATCTTGGGTCTTTAATCTCTTTTTTCAGACTCAGTGACTCAAAAATTCATCATGCCCTCCCCCACAATGGCCTACATAGAAAGTCAAAATGGAGTTGGACATGCAAGGCTATGGGGGTCACCTGTTGGTTTTTCTGTAAACCACTCTTCTTCTCTGTTAATGGCCCATGGTTTCCTTTCCTGTCCAACTGTTCTCCCACTTTAACCCTATGTGGCTCAGACAAGAGCCCCATCTCAGCTCTAAGGATGAGCAAGTGTTGCTTATTTGGTCAATTTAAGACCCCCTCTCCTCTTGACCTCAGTGCTTGAATGACCCAAGCTGACCCAAGATAGATTGGTACAAGCAGCCAGAAAGGAGCTTTGTTCTTTTATCCCGAGGCTATGAACAATAAGGGGATATACCTGGAGTCGAATGGGTAACCAGGTGGAGCCTAATAATGAAGTCAGTTCAGAAGAGCAGCCCTAGAAATAGGTTCTAATTACATCATCTGAGCCTTTTCATTGTACTGAAGTTAGACTACCATCGGACAAACTAATTTATTTCTCTTTCATTTAATTTATTCATTTATCCATCCATCTGTGCATTCATTCATTCTTTGAAGCTGTTTGGTATTGAGTTTCTGTCCCTTGCCATCATAATACTAATGCAGTTGCCAGTCTCCATCCCCCTCTTTCATTCTACTCTCTCACAAGTGCAGCCTCCCCTCCCCTGCCCCTTCTCCACTCAGACTGAAATCCTTGCCACTCCTGGGCTTTCATCTTCACCCACAATGCTCCCATTGCCTGGCATGTCCATCTTTCTCCTCTGCTTTTCCACATGGTGCTCAGCTCAAATGACATCTGTTCTTGATGTCTTACCACCCTCCCCATCCTCATTAAGAGTTAATTTGCTCCTTTTCTTAACTCTCAGAAGACTTTGTACCTACCTACCTTCTGGTCCCACCTCCTTTTAGTTAGTCCCATTCACATCCCATCCCCGGGTGTGGCACACAGTAAGTGACTAGTTCTGTGTGTGTGTTTGGGGGGGGGGGGTGGGGTGGGAATCTACCCTCATTTCCATTTTAAGATAAAAGAAAGAGAGCTTCAGGGAGGTTACGTCAGACCAATCCGAAACCAAAGTCTACAGTCTTAACCACTATGATGTCTTTCACTTAATTATCATATTACCATTAATACTGTTACTAATATTGATAGTAAGAATAACTAAACATTTTCACACAGTGAGCCTTTGCCTTGCAACGTGGTAAGAGATAATTTAAATAGATTATCTCTCTTAATCTTCAAAACAATCTTCTAAGACAAACGCTAATGTGATGCTGTTTTACGGACAAGGAAACTGAGTCCCAGAGAGGTTAAATGATTGCCCAAGGTCACACAACTGGAATTTAAACCCAATTATCCTTTCAGAAGCATTGCTCTTGGCCACTACGTTTTGCAATGCTTGAAAAGAGAGACAGAAAGAAAGAAAGACTGATGAAACTTGAATGTGAGCGTAAACTTGAACGTGTTGAGGAGACCTGTGCAGCCAACCTCGGAGACCCCTCAAAATAATGGCAAGAGGGGCTCAGAGGATGGGTGAAAATGCCCATCCAGAAGCAGCAACCCTCCTCCATCCCTTCCCAAGAAGACCACTGTCCCGAGGCCCAAAGAAATGCCTGGGTCAAAATCTACATTTTCAATCACCCAAGCCAGTCGGTCTAGACTGTGTGTTTAAATAGGATTTTCTTTCTTTTCCTTTTTTTTTTTTTTTTTTAATTGGAAGGAAGCTTTAAACACTTTGAAAGTGGCCTCAGGGACCAGCTCACATCATGCTCTGCATCTCCTCCTTTTGAGGCAAGCGTCCCTGCAGCCACTTTGCAAGCTCTGTTTTCAATTACAAAAGCTTGTTTGAACAAGGGCCGTCACAGAGGCTGTTCAAACAGGCTTTTGTAATTGAAAAGAAGGAAAAACAAAAGATTTCTAACCTTCCAAAGCCAAGATCGGAAGGAGCTGGTCAGACAATTGTAGAACCAAAATGGCCGTCCGTAGTACAGGGATTGGGGCCAGCCAAGAAGACAGCTGGGCTCTTTTGCCTGGGCTGAGCCGCACTGGAATAAGAGCATAGAACCTCGTCCAGTGTCTGTTCTGGTGGAAAAGAGGGCTGGAATGGACGTGAATGGAAGTAGAAAAGTATAGTGATTCCCACCGGTGGTTCCTAAAGAAACAGTATTAGATCATTCATAGGTGGCCTCAAAAGCCATGGATGCCTGGAATTAAAAAATCACTTCAGTTAAATTTTTTTGCCAACATCTTGGAATTTATCAAGCAAAAAGTCTCACTTTGTTACACATATATCTTTAACTCTTCATGCTTTCTTATCTCACACTTGGAGGGCTTTAGGAATCTGCACAGAATTTAGTAACATTGCTTTGTTTTCATTATATTTTAAGAAAAATGATAATAGCCTCCAATTTAAGTACATTTCAATTAAAATTAAATCAATTTAAAAATATTAAGTGAATAACAGAGCTAGAAGATAAAAATACAGCAAAAGTGATGTTGGTACATGGATACCATAAAAATAAAGAGTTTGAGGAAAACCAAGATTGGGGACACTGGTTTGGTGGCTAAGAGTTTGGATTACAGAGTAACTACATGTATTCATATCCCAGCTTACCACCTACTAGCCACCTGAACTGTGTAAACCTACATTCCTCCTCTGCAAAATGGGGCTAGTAAAAACATCTAAGTTAAGCTTGCTCTGAGGATTTATAAAATAAGCAATCATTCAGAAAGTTTTCTATGATGTTGTTAAAAGTAAGATTACCATTTAGCTTAATGTTTCTCAAACTTAAATAATAAACAGACCCCCTTTAGAGGGAAAACAATTCTAATGATGGAAATTTTTGCAAACCCCAAGCATATGGCTAAGGAAGGACATAATTTGTAGACCATGGATCTAGGCATTACTATCAGTCAATCAATCCATCAATCAAGAGATTGAGGTTTAAGTGATTTATTCAAGGTCACACAACTATTTAATGATATATTTTTGAACTACTGAATGATAGTTTTTGGTAGTGATTGAATCAGACATGTAGTGGAATCCAAATCTCCTTTTTAAAATGTGCTATAGACATTTTGGGACGGACTAATTATTGTGTGGGCCTGTCTGCTCATTGCTTTCCTATTCAGCATCCCCATTCCCTTCTCCCCCTACACTAAATTACAAAAGCACCCCCCCACCACCACCAAGTCAATGTAACAACCCAAAATTTCACCACACATTTCTGAAGACACCCTAGGGACGCAGCACCTCCTCCTGGTTAAAAACCTCCAGACGTCCTCTATCTATTCCAACCCTCCTCCCTTACACTGCCAGGATTGCTTTAGAAACCAGGTTGCTAGTGAAAGATGTTGGTGAGCACAGGCAGTAGATTCGGATGGGCCTGGCTCCATGCTCATGTGATTAATTACACACACATCTAATGTCAAATAGCATTGGATTTGAGAGGGATGCACTGTTCTCAAGCCTTCTCCTTCCTCCTTTCACTAGGAAAGATAACCGCACGGCTTAGAATGACCTAACATTGCAATGGCTTAACTTTGTTCTTCCAATCCCACTTTGGGGTGGACTTAGAAAACCACCCCAAGTGAGCAGGGCCCCTCTCACCAGGTAAACAGAACAACAGGTGGGAAGGGTAGAGAACTCCTGATGCATGTTCTACGAATGACCTAAGGAAAGACAAGCTTGGTTCTTGGTTCACTAGACACTTAGAATTGCCATTTGTGATAACAAGCAGGACTGGGGCAGCTGAGGGGAGGGAGGCTAAGACAGCCTTGTGGAGGCCTGTGCTGATGCAGGAGCAAAGAAAGCTCCTCTTTCAGGGAAGGGGATGGGGCAGATCTGAGAGACGGTGAAGGAAACCTGGTTCTCACGTGCCTCCCCACTCCAGCTCCCCACTCCGCGCGCGCGCGCACGCGTGTGTGTGTAGATAGATAGGTATAGCTATAGATAGATACATAATAGATAGATGCACTCACATACAATGTAAAATTCACTGTTTAACCATTTTAAAATGTGTTCCTCATTGGCATTCAGTACATTCACAATGTTGAACGTTTTCAACATCCCAAAAAGGAAACTCCACGCCCGTTAGCAGTCACTCCCCATCCCACCTTCCCCCAGCTTCAGGCAGCCACTAGTCCAGTCTATTTTCTGTCTCTATGGATTTACTTCTTCCAGACATTTCACATAAATGGATTCATACAAAATATGTGACCTTTTGTGCCTGACTTTCTCTACTTAGCAGAATGTTTTCAAGGTCCGTGCATGCTGTAGCATGTATCAACGAATGCTTCATTCCTTTAGGGATGAATAACATTCCATTGTATGGATAGACCACAGTTTTGTTTATCCATTCATCAGTCGATGGACACTGGGCTGTTTCCACCTTTTGGCAAATGTGAATAATGATGCTATGAACGTTCGTGCGCAGGTGGTAGGGACGATGGGGCAACCGTAAATCAATGGAAATTTGCCTGCAAAGGTGAGGGGTCTGAGGACCGGTGCTTAGGAGGGGCAAGTTTTGATGTGGACAGAGGGACAGCAGGACGGCATGGGTGACCAGCTGCAGTGGGAGTCTATGCTGAAGGGAATCAGAGAGCAGGAAAGCTGAGACATCTCGCTGGAAGAACCAAGAGTGTGTGAGGAGAAAGAGAAGGTCCCTGGCACCAACTTAGGGTTCTCTGCTGTGGTTTTGCTTAGAGAAAGTGTTCCCAGCCTCTGCAAAGGAGACTCTGCAGCCTGACGTTGCTCTGCAGTCCCAGGGAACCACAGAATTTCTAAGCTTCTGGGGAAGGAGAACAACGTCTCAAGTCACGAAGCTGAGGGTAAAGGCCATGAAGACAGACTCACATGGTCAGGATGTTCTTGGGATGGCAGGAAAGCAGGGAGGTCTCTGGGGGTCCCTAAGGGAACTGCAGGAAGGCATGATGGTTAAGAACTGGCTCTGGAGGCAGAGTGTCTGGGTCTAAATTCATGGTCGGCCACGTCAGGCACGACTTCAAGGCAAATGCTCCAACCCATGGTGGCCCCCACCCGGTGCCTTTGCTTGAGCTGGGACTGATACGGAAGGCACTGCTACTCAACAGCAGCCCATGGCTCCCTTCTCCCTCAGTGGGGTCCCTCCCCGCCTTCTTCTGGGGGCCCCCAAAGTCCCCTTCAGCCACACTTGAGGCTCTCAGACAGCTCAGTGACTTATATATAGAAGGGGAGGTTCAGGAAGGAAGACCCCCTCCCCCCCACAGCCAGAGCATCCTTCTTCTCTTTTTGTTAATTTAGAGTTTCCGATTTTTCTTATTTAAATTGTAAATTCCCCTTCCCTGGAAGTCTCGCCCAAACTGCCCTATTACCACGACATTAGCAGCCGTCTTCCCCTCTGGTTACAGATTTTCTGATCACTCGCATGCATCACTGGGTGCAGAGCGAAATTATCAGCTGCCTCAGCAAGTGGCTGGAGAGGTTAAGGTGGAAACCGTCCCGGGCCTCCCTGGAGTCCTCTGGGAAGAGGCAAGAAGAGAGAGCTGGCTGAGGCTGTCTCTCTGCCCGCTCCCCAGCCAGGGCTGGGCGAGAGCAGGGAGCCAATCTCGGGAGCACGGCCAGGGAAGGAGGCACGATGCCAGTGTCTTCCAGGCCCAGTGGCTGCAATCTTTCAAAGGCTTGAATATTTTACACTTCCTCCTGTGTCTGGGCTCACATGCAGAACGGAGCGCGATGGCCCCTGAATTCCAAATTTACTTTAAGTAATTAAACTCGGTTATTTCCATCTGAATACACTACCGGGTTGGAGAATTTTATGGAAATCTGGGTAAGGAGAATGAATAGATAAATAAATTACATGGGGGAGAGGTGGTTACTGATGGAGATGAGGGGCCAGCAGTAGCTTTCTGCCAGAGTGGGCTGGAGACTCTGCACCATGGCTGCCTCTCACCTGGGTCCTGCGTCCAGCAAGGAGAGGGGGTGGGCTCTCACAAGCACTTGTAGGGCCTGGTTGGTGGGACTGTTCTGCCCAGAGCCAGGCAGGAACTTCTGGTGTGTTCACCTTGCTCCAGCAAGACTAGGGAGTAGGCAATGTCTGTCCTCAGCTGGGTCCCCTCCACCGGCAGCTCCTCTTCTTTCCTTCCTTCTTTCCTCCTTCCTGCCTTCCTTTTCCCATTTTCTCATTCCCTTCACTGCCCTTCAAGAAATAGTTGCTATTATCAATAGTCTCAATATCAGTGATTGGCTCCATCTCAAAATCGATTTCATCTTGATGCTCTCATTGGCCCTTCTAAGTCAGATAAGAGTTTTTTCCCATCTGAATGCTCCCCTAACCCCTTTCTCTCCCCCAACAAGGGCATTTTGCTTCTACCTTTCATCAGGTTCTACCCTGCACTATAAGTGACTTATATAAAAATTGCAAGCGCTCTGAAGGCATAGGATCTGAACAATTGAGTTGATAAGGAAAGATACTCTCCTAGAGAGGGTAGATGAGACAGGGAAGGATCCCTGTCCCATCAGAAGCCATCAGAAAGTCAATTATGAACTCGATCAGGACCAGAGCCCCTGCTTCTCAGTCTTCTCCCAAACCCCACTACTTATTATGACCTATCCATTCTCCGAGATGCTGGGCATGATACCTGTATCCCAACAGGTGCTCAGTAAAATTTATGGAATTGCATAGAATTTGGAGGAGCTAAGTTAAATTCCCTCCATCATATCAGAGATGGAACATGGGTCAGAATGGATGATACCCATTTTCCACAGGGTCTCCTGCTCAACATCACGCAAGGAAAAGGAGAACAGGGTCTGCAGGTACCCTTCTTGCACTGTACATATTCACATACCACCATCACAAATATGAATATGCAACTCCATTAAACAGGAAATAATTGTGTTTTTCCATTAAGTCCACTGCTTTGATGCATCTCTTCAATTTTTTAATTTTCTGCCCTTTCAATCAGTTTTGAAAATTGTAGTGTTTAGCAGGAGCAGTTTTCAGCCATTGCCCTCCTGAAGGATATTTTATTCCTGATCCCATGCTAACCTAATTATTCAGTGAAGGCCTTGTGTCACAAGGACCAGGATCTCATCTGTGCATTCACCTTGTGTCCAGGCTGGTCTCCTTGGACAGGGCTCTCAGTTGCCCCTGGTGAGGACACTCCCTCCCAGTGCCTGGCACAGAGCTGCCTGTCCAGCTGCGGTGATGCGGACAAGAGAGCCAGGTCAAGACCAGCAGGGCAAACACTCACAAAGCTGTGACTGGTTCCTAAAAAAGTTAGAGGATTACCCTATGACCCAGCAGTACCCAAAAGAACTGAAAACAGGTATTCAGACAAATACTTGTACACAAATGTTCGTAGCAGCACTGTTCATGAGAGCCAAAGGGTAGAAACCACCCAAATGTCCATCAACTGATGAATGGATAAACAAAACATAGAATATCCATACAATGGAATATTATGCTGCCACTAAAAAGAATGAAGTGATGACACACGCTACAATACGGATGCACCTTGAAAGCATGACGCCAAGTGAAAGAAGCCAGACACGAAAAGACAAATATTGTATGAGTCCATTTAGATGAAATGTCCACAATAGGCAAATCTATAGAGACAGAACATAAATTAGTGGTTGCCAGGAGAGGGGAAGAGAGAGGACCAAGAGCTAGACCCTGCAACGGTAAGTCATTCTGAATAGGGAAGTCTGCATTTTGTAAAGATCATTCTGGCTACACTTTGAGAATAGATTAGAAAATCCGTTCAGGGACTTCCCTTGTGGCGCAGTGGTTAAGAATCCACCTGCCAGTGCAGGGGACACGGGTTTGATCCCTGGTCTGGGAAGATCCCACATGCCGTGGAGCAACTAAGCTCGTGTGCCACAACTACTGAGCCTGTGCTCTGGAGCCCGTGAGCCACAACTTCTGAGCCCGCCCGCCACAACTACTGAAGCCCGCACGCCTAGAGCCGGTGCTCCACAGCAAAAGAAACCACCGCAATGAGAAGCCCGTGCACCGCAACGAAGCATAGCCCCCGCTCACCGCAACTAAAGAAAACCCGTGCGTAGCAACGAAGAACCAACACAGCCAAAACTAAATAAATAAATTTATTAAAAAAAAAAAAAAGAGAGAGAGAGAGTCTGGGATCTGTAACATGCAGTCTTCCGTTCTAAAAGAGAAAAAAAAGAAAGCAAGCAAGAAAGAAAATCCATTCAGGGATCAAGTATACAGGTGAGAGATGACGGCAGCACGATCATTTCTGTGTGACACTATTTCCCAGCTCCCAGGAGAAAGGAAGCAGGATTCACCTATATGTGCCTAGTGCTGTCCAGAGATTACCTTGGGCCTCCTCATACCCCAGTTCCTCCCTTCTTTTCTTAAATGCCAGGGGACCACTGTCGGAGATCCAGAAGCCACCCCACCACGCAACGTAGCTCCCATAGGTGGAGTCAGAACCATCTGGGGATTCCCACATTCTTAGACTGGGCTCATCATCAGGTGCCATGCAGCTCGATAATCTTGAGAAAACTGCTCAGCATCTCGAGCCCTCCTTTTCTTTATAAAATTAAGATGAGTCATAAAAGCCCCAAATCTCTCGGGCCTTTGGGGAGATTCAAAGTCAAATGCACATAAAGTGCAGAGGGCCCGGAGGCAAGTACTTAATGCACTAAGTATTATCTATTATTACCAATATTATCATGTTCTGAAATAGGGGAGCCCTTTGGTAAACTCCTTCTCTGGAGTGTGGACTCTTTTAAGGGCAGATTCTTGGTCTATTTTCCCATATTTGAATGAGAGCCCGATACCCTGTGGGTGCCCAGTAAACAGTCGTCTGATGTGGGAAAATAGGAATGAAGACTGACCCATGAATTGCAAGTTGTAAAGCAGGTTAAAGTGAGGTGATGCTGGCAGGTGGGGGTGAAGGGAGAAAGGAGATAAATCAGGACCCCTTTTGACTCAATTCACCCCCCCGGGGGCATCCTATGGGCATGGGATGCAGGTCACAGCTCATGCATCCGAGACAGGTGAGAATACCCATCCGCTCGTCCTCCCAGCACAGCCAAATTCCACTGCCAGGCGGGAGTTACCCAGGGGATGTTAAACTGTTTTTCCCCCATCAGTGAGAGAGTTTTCTCTCTCCACTAAGAGGATGTCATTTCCCACTCTCTCCCAGCTCCATCCAGGAGCTGTGCCTTTGAGGAGTTAAGCTAATAAAGCAGTGGCCGTGGTGGCAGTGATAAGCGGCTTAGCATGGGGGCTGGTGCTGACCTGGCAGCTTTTCACCTGACAACCACTTGTGGAGCTTATGAGAAGGGAAAACGAGAATTATCTTTTCCTCCTGGGAGATCGTCTCTTGCTTCCTCAGAAATTAGTTCCAAGGCCAGAATGCAGTGGCGGGGGCGGGGGGGGGGGGATTCAGCACTTCTGAATTATAAAGGGAAAATGTTGTGCGGAGGGCAACCCAGACCTCTACAAAAGCTTAAGCCTGATGGTAAATGACCCAGTTTTAATAGAAGAAATAGTCAGTAGAGGTCTCTTTCCTAAGACTTTTCTCTGAGCTTATGAGTGGACAGCTGGGAAAAGGAGGAAGGGAAAGAAAAGAGAGAGAAAATGAGCCAGGAAAATAGAACTAAGAGAACAGCATCCCCCAACAAGGGAGAGGGGAATTAGGAATGATCAGGGCTGTATGGATAAAGTTACCAAACCTGCTATGGTGATGAAGGGAAAGTAATCCTTTCATCTGTGCTGACTGCCCAAGTATCAGAGAGCCAGTTCAGGCACGGCATGGATTATCAGACACAGTCTCCTACTTTAAGCTGTCCAATGCCTACCATTTGTATTTGAGATAGAGCTTAAAATCCTTAACATGGTCTGCAGGGACTCACACAATCTAATCTCACATCTGCCAGGGACAGGCATCAGCTGCTTTGAAGGCTGGAGAGATGAGTAAGACAGCTCCTGCCAGGGATGCTATGTGTAGTTCACAGGGCAGTGCACTGAACAGCTCCAAGGAGCATCATTCCCAATGTGGTCATCATGGATTTGAATATGGTGACAACTTTTTATGGCCCATGACAGTCATATGTCATAGTAGCTGTCTTCTGAAATCTTCTCTGACCACCAGAAGTCAGTCTCTCTTGTTATTCTCTATTTTACCATCCTATTTATTTCCTTTATAGAACTTAGTGCAATCCAAAATTACACTATTTATTGTCAGTCTTCCCCACTAGAATGTAAGCTCCATGTTGCTCTTCTTCACTTGTCTCCTCACCCCTAAAGAATAAGTAGGCACTCAATTTATTGTTGACTGGATAAATGGACATCACTAACATACCAGTACTGAGTGGTATTTTAGCCTCTGTAGTTCTTCAGCCAAATCTAGCATCCCTAAACATGGAAAGCATTCAACATCCAGTTGAGTCCCCTTGACTCTAACCAAACTGCATGGAAGCAAATGTATGGTAATGGAAAGTACAAGCCAAATCAGTGACCATCTTGCCCTCTTAGGATCCATGAACTCATGGAGGATGCACTAAAATGGTCCATCTCCATTCTAGACACTTAAGGGGAAAAAAAAGAGCAAGCAGTAAAAAATGGTGTTGTGGGCACCAATGATGCCCACCTCCTGGTGTTCATGCCCTTGAGTGGTTCCCCTGCCCTTAAGTATAGTCTCAACCTAATGGTTCTCTTCTAATGAACAGAATACAGCCAAAGTGATGGCATGTCACTTCCAATATTAGGTTATAAAAAGACTGTGGCTTCTAACTGGGAATCTTTTGGTTCTCAATCTCTCCCCCCAGTCCCTTCTCTCTCTCTTCTCAGATTACCAGCTGCCACACTGTGAGGACACTCAAGCAGTCCATAGGGAGGTTCACATTGTGAGGAACTGATGTTGACCAGCAACCACATAAGTGAGCTCAGAAGCAGGTCTTCTGAGGGCTGTCAGCAGTCACATGACTGAGCCTGGGAGTGGGTCCTCCTGCTTCAGTCCAGCCCTCAGACGAGACCGCAGCCCTGGCTGACAGTTTGACTGCAACCTCATGAGAAACCTTGAGCCAGCGGCATACAGCCAAACCTCTCCCTAGTTCCTGATCCCCCAAAACAGAGGATAATAAACATCTGCTGTTTCAAGCCATTGAGCTTTGGGATAATTTGTTACACAGCAGTAGACAACTAATGCACATGGGAAGACATCTTCTAGGCACTGCTGACTCAGAATGAGGATAGTTTCCCACGTTATTCTTGGATTGCCTCAGGTCCATGCCTTCCTCTCCTCCTGGCCACCATCACCAAACAAGGGGACAACAGCTTGGAAGTCCTCAAGGGACCTCATGAAAATTGGGAATTAATGTCTCTACCTCTTAATCAAACAGACCTGGGTTTGAACCCCGACCCTGCCAACTGCAAGGGCAGTTGCACGGAAGAACTGAGTACGTTCCTTACCACCTCTTAACCTCGATTTCCTCATGGGTAGAGTGGTTGGAGTGGCAGGATCTACCTTGTCCACCTCTTAGCACTGGGGTAAAGAAAGACAGAGTTAATACACTCAAAGTGCTTGGCACAGGGTAGGTGCTAACACAGTGTTGCTATTTTCATCTTACTGGGTTATTAACAAAGGTGCAGAACCCTTGGTATTTAGGCTGAATTGCCAGAGCATTCAGAACATTGTTGCTCTTGAGCAAGGACCTGATCATACACCTGTGTAAGTTCAAACAACCTCATACGCGATGTGAAGGGAGCAGAAAATAAATGTGGAATACGCAAGATGGTAAGCATGTACATGTGTGTGGCTTTCTACTTATTAAGCCAGGTGACTCTCATTTTATCCTTATAACATCTCCATGAAACTCATTTCTAGACAAAGAGAAGCCGACATGCAGCTACTATGTAGCTCAGAAATGCCGAGGGACTTGAATAGGGTCACATTCTTGGCAGTGCTAGAGTCTGAACTAAGACTTGGGTCTTATGACACCTACGAGAATGCTTTTCCCGAGTGGCCACCAAGACAGCCATACACTTCCCCTCTGTTCCTGAGTTCTAAGCCCAGAGCTGGCACTTTCCCTGTGGACCCATCCCTTTATTATACTTTTTCCTCATTAGAACTTCACTTTCATTGCCAAGCCAGCTCTCCTAATCTCGTGTCAACTCTGCCGCCTCTAATTATTTCACTGTAATTATTTTTCCTTAACAAAGGAGTTAAAACTAATCATAACATCTTTTTGTAAGCCTCCAAGAGTCATGCTTAAATTACCGCACTGATTTGAAAACCCCAGCAAGCAAATAGGAAATAGTTATACTTTTGTCTAGGTTGTGGTTAATGCTTTGCCAGATACCTAAGTTCTGGTACAAAACCAAGAGGTCACAAGCAGGAAAAAATGACTTTGTCAAGAACATCCTTCAACTTGTGATGAATCCTCCCCCTGCAAGTATGCGACGTGGAGGGGACTGGAGTGAGGTGGGAGGAGCTGGAGAATCAGCGATGTCTCCAAGGTGTCCCCAAACCACGCTGTTTTCAGGGTAGACTCCTGATCTCTGATTAGTACAAAGCTGCCATGTGGTCAACTCCTCCCCAGAAGGGGCTAAACGTGTGTGCTTCAATGGGGACAAAGTGAAAGCAATGGCTAACGTTATTATACTTCTACTATAGGCTAAGTGCTCTTCTAGGAAATGGATGGGTCTTGCCTCATTTAACCACTGTAATAGCCTAAGAGGTAATTGTCAGCATGCCCATTACATAGATGAGAAAACTGAGGCTAAATAAGTTAGCCAAAGCCAAGAAGTTAGCAAATGGCCAAGATAGGTCTGTCTCACCCTAAAATGCTTGTTCTTTCCACTAATCTCCACTTTAGGTAGCACCTGGGTGGGGAAGTGAGAATGGAGTAAGAGGACCCTTATTTTAGAGGTTCTCCTTGCACTGAAGCCTCTCCCCATGAGGATGCCTCGGTGTCTCCCTCAGAAGATCTAAGTGGGATTAAGCACATGGTGCAGTTACTGACGCATTGAAGGCTCTCAATGCACGCCAGCTGCTCTGCTGTCTAACCTTCTTGGAAAAGAGAGTAAACATGTACTCAGTGCGGTGGGGCTGGAGAGTGAGAGACTGGGATGGTCCCCCGGGGAGGCTATGCTTATCTCAACAGTGAGAGGTCTCTGAAGATACGGCTGTGGCACAAGATAAGGGGAACAGGAACTTCAGTGCTTCAGATCTTCCACAAGTATCCAGAGAAAATCCTCATTAGTGATAACTCTGGAGTCAAAACAGAGGATGAATGTACTTCTGGGGTGCAAACAGATAGCGGAGTCCAAGTGTGAGGTGTAGGGAAGGGGAGCCTCCATCCAGCCCAAATGGTAAGACCCCTTCTGCCAACTACCTCCACGCCAACAGAAGCAACCAAATGACAGGGCATCTTAGAGTTTATTCCCCGAGAAGCAGATGCTGGGTCAAAGATCCAAGCACAAGTAATTTAGTTGAGAAGTGACTGTCGATAAGGGAGGTGGGAAAGGGACATGACTTGTATTATTAGGCAGATTCTCACTGTGGGAAACTTCACCCCACCCCACCCCCACCCCAGGGAATACTGGGAGCCAAGGTCAGGTCAAGGTCCTACCCAGAGGGTAGGGGGATCTGGAGTATTTGTACACCAACTTCCGTCTGTCATGGAACAGGGAGCCCTTCCAGGAAAAGTTAACTTGCCAGCACTTCCAGCCTGCACTGCACACAGAGGAACTAAAATGGCTCCAAAAAAAGAAACTCTCAGGAAGAGATGCAGATGCTGTCACCTGGAGGTTGGGTTGCTGTGCACCCCAGTGGTAAGGACAGGAGCAAGACACTGACGGAGGCACAAACTTGAGAGCCTGGCAGCCTCTCTCCTCCTCTGACCAGGAAGCTAGCTATCCTGGACAGCTCCTTTCCATCTTCTGCAAGCCCAGCCGGGACTCAAAGATGTCACCTTGCTCCAGTCCGTTAACCAGCCTCCAGGCCTCCCGAACTTTCTACCTACCCTACCAGGTCCCTCCCATCCTGGTGCTCAGAAAAGATTCTCAGAGTTGCCATTGTCAGGACTTTCCTCTTCTTAAAGGCAGCAGGATGGACAAACCGATCCTCAGTTAAGTGTTCTGAGCTGAAGAATGACTGCCTTCCAGTAAGAGGACTTTGGCACCTCCCAGCCCGTGCATTGAGTTTGGGGTACCCCGTAGCCAGGCAGTGGAAACTATGCCCCTCTCTACGTGATGCTCAGCGAAACTTCTCCCTGGAGAGTAGCCTCAGCAGCAGAGATGTCCAGGCTGTACAGAGGTCTCCACCAACTGCACTTCTCTTTAATTCTGAGCATTTCTGGCGATCATTCTAGACTGCTGGACAGAGACGGCTTCATGAACCCCCTGTGGTCAGGTTGCCCTTCAGAGGGTTAGCAGGGAATACGAACAGGTCACAGATGATTTCAAAGCTCTGACATTCTACCAAGGCTGGAATCGCTCCCTACCTTTACCCCACCCTTGGTGAGTGAGCCACCCAGAGCAGCCACCCTCCAGCAACTGAACTGCCAAACAGCCCTCAGATGGTAGCGATGCCTAGAGTGGGAGTGGTTGCATTGCTTGGCTCCCTGGTAATTTCACCCGTGCAGTACGAAAGGTAAGAGGAATCTCTTCTCTTGGCACGGGGTGGGGTTGCAGTGGCATCCCCTCCCACAAACAGAGCAGCTCTCCTTTCATTGGTGTAATGTTGGGCATCTCCATTAGATTTTTTTTTTTTTTTTTTTTAAGAAAGGGGCCCAACACTTTTCATTCACATATGCATCAAATAGAAACTAAGTTTCGCCATATTCCTCTGTAGTTTTGAGTCCTGGGAGGAAGTATTACATAGTAATTAAGAATAAGGTTCCCTGTGCTATACAGTAAGTCCTTGTTGCTTATCTATTTTAAATATAGTAGTGTGTACATGTCAATCCCAAACTCCCAATCTATCCCTCGCCCTGGTAACCATAAACTCATTCTCTAACCTAAATGGGAAAAGAATTTGAAGAAGAATGGATACATGTATGGGTATAAATGAATCACTTTGCTGCACACCTGTAACGAACACATCATTGTTAATCAACTATACTCCAATATAAAATAAAAATTTAAAAATTAAAAAAAGAGGTTACCTGAGTTCGCATCTGAACTCTACCCCTTACTGAGCATGGCCTCATAATACGGTTTCCCCAAGTGCTCCTGGGTGTACTGAGTCCCACCTCACAGGGTTATTGTGAGGACTGAGTGAGTCTTCATGTTCTGGACATGTGTTCGTGTTCAGTAAATGTGAGCGTGTAAGCTCACGCAATATGAACAAGGTGAGTCCCTTCTCTCCCAGCCAGCTGAAGGTGATGATGTGGATTGCAGTGTCACACAAATTACTATATAATCACAAAGTGCAATGTGCTCTGAAGGGACGAGCACGGCTCCATGAGAACTGTTTGAGACAGAAAAACGTTTATCTGCTTTAATCTCTTCTCTTGACAGTTGGGGAGACTGAGGCATTTAACGTGGAAGATGCTGGCCCCAGGTCACACACAAGGTGCCAGGCAGGATGGTGTCTCAATTCCAAATCCCATCCTCTTTCAATTACATGATTTTTTCTCATATAAATCTCTGGGTCTGTTCGTGTTGCCCCGAAGCCACAGGTCGATAATCTGCAAAGTTTCCAAGTTTTGAAGGACTGCAGAAAGTATCCACCAAATGCATGCATCCCCGCCCCTGCTCTCCTCCCTAATGCCTCGGGAAGGCACAGAGCTTCTGTTTGGATACCCCCTAAATGGCAGAGCGCTCACCCCTCCTGAGCGACTCAGTTCTCTAAATCAGGAAATCATCCTTTGAAGAGCATACAATTCAACCATGCACCTTCCTGAACACCCAGCATTTTCCCATCCAGAGATCTGATCACGGTCAGGCCTTGTGCTGGATGCTGTCATGAGCCACCCAGACCGCCTTCAGGAATCAAGGATTCATTCCCCAGTTTCTGGGAACGCAGGCAGCAGATGGTCCTCAGCTCTCAGCCCTCCCTTGGGAACGCCTCAGCTGAAGGGACCACCTCGCTGAAGCTGCCCTCTTCCTGGGGCAGCTCAGGTACGAAAGATCCAGCCCCTCGCCCCAACATGGGCGGTTCTGAATGGTCATTCAATCTTTGAGACTCTCCACTGGGTCGGCTTAGGCTTTTGTCGAGATGGCACTGCAGCTCAACCACTTCCTCTACCTAACCCCTGCTGTGGTCTCTTCCCTGCCACAGGCGTCGATCCTGGAGACCCCTCCCCGATAAGCCTCCTGCATACGCCAACCATTTCAGAGCCTGCTTCCTCAGAAACCCACCTGCCCTGCACACCCACCTCAGAGGTGAGCCACAAACCAGAACCCAGGTGTCCGGAATTCAAGTCCAGGGCTCTTCCGTATGAAAGAATCGCCATCCTTGTATTGGTTTCCTAGGGCTGCCCTAATGACTGGGTGGCTTAAACAACAGAAGCGTGTTGTCTCACAGCTCCGGAGGCTGAAAGTCGGAGATTCAGCTTGGCTGGGTTAGTTCCTTCTGAGCTCTGGGAGGGAACGTCTGTTCCATGACTCTCTCCTAGCTCCTGGTGGTTTGCTGGCAACTTTTGATGTTCCTTCTAGAAGCACCAGCCCCATCTCTGCCTTCATCTATTCATGGTGTTCTTCCTATGTGTGTGTCTGAGTCCAAATTTCCCCCTTTCATAAGGGTACCAGTCCTACTGGATTTGGGGCCCACCCTACTCCAGTAGGACCCCATCTAAACTAATCACGTCTACAATGACCCTGTCTGCAGACAAGGTCGCATTCTGAGGTACTGGAGGTTAGGACTTTTACATATGAATTTTGGGGGGATAAATTCAACTTGTAACACTCCTTTCAAAGAAAAGACTAGTTACATATTTTTGGCTGTGCTGCGTAGCTTGTGGGCTCTTAGTTCCCCTATCAGGGATCGAATCCACACCCCCTGCAGTGGGAGCACGGAGTCTTAACCACTGGACTGCCAGGGAAGTCCCAGAAAATACTAGTTACATTTTTAGTGCTAGCTAAGAGACTCATCAAGTAGGGCATGTGGGTGGCCTCTACCCTCACCCATGGCCAAAGCCGTAACGGTGCACAGCACCCCCCTTGTCTGGATTCAGCCCAAGAATCGCATCCTGCCTCAGAGCTTCGGGTGGCCACTTGCCACCAAGAGTTGACATAGAGAGGAAACCTATTTATCTTTGATTTGGGGAGGAAAAGAGATTAATTCCAAGCAGATCAATTTGGAATTCTTCTGGATGAGGCATCACGTGAGTGTATTAATTTGCCATAACAAAGTACCACAAACTGTGAGCTTAAACTGTGAGCTTTGGAGGCTAGAAGTCTGAGATCAAGGTGTTAGCAGGGTTGGTTCCTTTTGAGGCCTCTCTCTCCTCAGCTTGCAGATGGCCGTCTTCTCCCTGTGTCTTCACATGGTCTTCCCTCTATGTCTGGGTCCTAATCTCCTCTTCTTACAAGAAAACCAGTCATGTGGAACTAGGGTCCTCCCTAATGACCTCATTTTAACTTACCTCTCTAAAGACCCTACCTCCAAAGAGAAACACATCCTGAGATGCTGGGGGCTTAGGACTGATTCTGACATGTAAATTTGTGGGGACACAGTTCGGTCCCCAGCAGGAAAGGAGAACACACCAGGACCCCAATGCCTGGGCCTGACTTCCGCGTGCCCACCCCCACCCACCCTGCTTTCTGCTTCTCCCAATTACTCTCTCTCATTATGGCCTTTTACTAGGGGGCTTTCCCCATATTTCTCGCCCTGAGAACACAGTGAAAAACTCACATGCCCTGAAACAAAACCAGCTCCCAAACACCTTTCCCCAGGTGATGGGGAGGTCTCTGCTAAGAACAGGCATCAAAGTTGAGGGGAATCTTTGTATTCCGCTGGCCTGACTTACAAGGTAAACTGGCATGCAGATTTCTTATTTAATAAATTCCCACAGAAAATTAGTTTTTCACAGTGGGGAGAATTTCAAGGCTTGCCGAGATGAGCGGGCAGGATCTAATCACTGTTGAGGCTTTGTACATACACCAGGCATTGCCAGTCTCCAAATGATCCAATTACTCTGCAGAGGCCCATCTGCCTTACCTGCATACTAATCGCGAGACAGGGGAGAAGGAAACACACTGGCCTTTTCGGGAAGCTCCAGACGCACATGGCTCCCTGGCTGACCTTCTGCCAATTACATTCATCTCAATTCTATTAGCTCATCTTTTGCCCGAAGGTGACATATGCCCGGCTTAGAGGGAAATGGGCCTCCACCAGCTTCCCTCGGCAAGGGGAGAGGGTGCCAGCTCGGCAGTGCACGCGTATGGCTCGCACAGCTGAGGTCCCCAAATTTGCTTCCCTATGGTCCTCTCGATGAGGACTGGTGAAAGGTGAGGATACATGCATCCGGGGGGCAGAGCAATGTCTAAGTGAGCCCACACCTGACAGGTGGTTTTCCGGGGAGAGGGGGAAATAGAGACTGATGAAATAAGGTCAGACGTCTGGGTTTGACTACAAGTTCCTCTCTTAGAGGGTGGCTTGGAACAAACAGCTTTACTTTTTTGAGCCTCTGAAGTCTCCTAGATAGAATGGAGGCGGGTACACTCCGACAGCTGAAATAGTATTTTTGTCTGCCTGGCCCCAACCCCCCTCCTTCCTAGTCACTTATCACCCACCTCTGTCCAACTGAGCTTGGGATGTTTTATGGACCAGAAGATCTAGAGAAACATATAGTAAGTGGGTCTAATAAATGCCCCCCGTACACAAATGAGCATCTAACCGGCCGTGTCTTTGTGTGGCGCAGGTTCTGCTGGCTACTGAAACACCAGGAAGGGCAGAGGAATCAGGGTGACTTCTGGAGAAGGAAACAGCAATGTGGTACCATGAACAAGGGTGGAAAGAGGGAGAAAAGGCCTTGGAAATATTTAGGAACAAAGAAGTGGAGTGCAGATTATTATGGCATGTGTTGATTGGGGGGAACCACCTTCTAAAAAAACTGGGTGGGGTTTATCTATACTTTCCAGTAGAGAACATACTTCCCCCAAAATACACACACACACACACACACACACACACACACACACACACACACGTACACACACCCCTGATAGAAGTAAGTCACCTCAGGCGAGTTCAAGAGAAGGCTGGAAGCCCAGAGTCCAACCATGGGGGGCTGGAAAGGGGTACCTGTGTGTGATGAGGGTGGAGGGGTTTCGGCTGACTCACCCGAGGTGAGAACTATTATAGCCAAGGGCAAAGTTAACAGTACAGTCAACTCCACAGGCCTAAGAGACCATGAGGGCAGTGCTTGAAGGCGAGTACCAGGTCTTGGGGGTCTCTTTGTGACTTCTGAGTTTGTCATTCACTGTTTAAAGAGTAACAACTACATAGCGGTCTCTGGGCTTGGAGTAGAGGAGAAGAGGGTGGGCAGGAGTATCGGAGAAATGTGATGAAGACTTTTGTCCCCTATAATAAAATGAAGGAACTTCACTTCAAAGAAAGGCAGCGTAGTGTTACTCTGTGGGAAAATAGAGTCTTAGAGTCATTCAGACTTGGGTTCAAACCCTGGCTCTGCTATTTTTCAACTGTGGGCCTTGGGATAGGGATGCTGAATGTCTGAGCATCAGTTTATTCATCTATAAAATGGGAATATTAATTCCTACCTAATGGTTCTGTTCCAAGGGTTGGGGACACTATAAATAAGTTTCCTAGGATGCCTGACTCATGGTAGGTGAACGATAATGAGCACTTGTCTGTATTTAGAGCTTACAACCCAAAAGAGGGATGGTTATTCACTCATTCAACAAACATCCACTGAGCCCAGTACATGTTACAGGCACTACAACTTGTATAACTACGAATGACTATGAGTTACAAGTGCCATCAGAAGTACTGGGGGCTATGAGAGTTTAAAGGGAGGACAAGTCACTTGTAGGTGGAGAAGCAAGGAAGACTTCCTAAAGGAACCTTGAAGAATCAGGAATGTCTGAGCATGGGGAGACTGAGGGAGAGCATTTCCAGTAGAGGTGAGACTGTGAGCAAAAGCATTAAGATGGAAAAACTGAGGCTATGAAAAAAAGAATAGCAAAAAGTATCCTTCAGGTTGGGTTTATGACGTGTAAAGCAGCAACGCCCAACAAAAATTTCTGTGGTGATGGATATTTCCTAAATACTTACTGTCCAATAAGGTAGCCATGAGCTCCATGTGGCCACTGAGCTCTTGAAACAGAGCTGTTATAGCTGAGGAACTGAATTTCTAAGTTTATTTAATTTTAGTTCATTTAAATATAAATGTAATGATCACACATGGTTAATGGCTACTGTACTGGCTAGCACAGGTGTGAACGGCGATTAGGAGCAAGCCATCTGAACAAATGAATTGAGATCAGACCAGGCAGGGCCTTGAGTGCCGTGCTAAGAGTCACATTTCATCCTTAGAGTCTAAGCAATCACAGTTCGGCTCTGGAAAGCCATTCCAGTTACAGAGTGCAAGATGAATTCTAAAAGGGGACCCCAGAGGTGAGAGGAACAGGTTGTCAGAGCCTAAAATTGTTCAAAAGAGCAGTAATTAGGATCCTGCCTTAAACAGTGACAGTGGGAATGGAGAGGCGAGGACAACTGTGAGAAACAGCCTCACATCCAGCCGTCAGGAGATGGTGGGTTGAGACGGTCGAGGGAAACAAAGGTGACTAAGGGGATGCCGAGATGTGAAATTTAATCAGAGCGTCTGTGTCTTGCAACACCAGGCACAGGAGAGAGTGGAGAGGAATTGTGAGTTGGATAAAGGAGGGGAGGTGGGTATCTTTGGGGCCGACGTGGTGATGACTGATACAACAACAGCTTCTCTGAACCTCTCATGCCTCCCAGACAGAACTGCTGCACTAGCCACTCTCCCAGGGGAAAGGTCTGTCTGAGCTGCGTAGGCTTGGCTTTTGGGGGTTGGAGTCCCAGGGACCTAGAGGGGGCTTCTGCACCTTCCTGGATGTCTTGATGGTGGTTGTGATTTCTTCCAGGGAAAGGAGGCTGATTTGGCATTCCTGGCACTGCCCACTCCTCTCATGTCCTTCTCAGAGCTGGCCGCCAGGTCCCCAAGAACCCTGCATGACTTGCTGGAGAGCGGTGATTTGTTTTTGTCCTATTAACTCCTTGAAAGGACAGAAACAGATTACTGGGCTGGAGGGATGGCCTGGGAAGAGTACAGATGAGAAACTGGCTGCATGAGGCCAGAGCAGGGAGGCTGGGATGAACAGGACAAAAGGGTTAAGGAGGAAATAGAATCTCCATCTCTGTACTCACATCTACTGAAATAAATCTCCGCACAGAATTGCAGTTGTTTGGGGAGTTTTCTTCTTTGTCTGTCTGTCTCTTTCTCCTATTTTTTTTTAACCCCTTTGTCACATACTATATTCCCTCTGCCTGGAAAACATACTCTACCCTCCCCTCCACTCTCCTCATCCACATCTGCATGCATCCATTCATGAATCAATGAATAATGTGTTCAGCATCTACTATGTGCCTATAATTGTGTTAGAAACTGAGTGCACCACAGTGACAAAATGAGATAGGTTTCCACCCCCACCCATGAAATCCAGAGAGCAGGGAGAAAGCTTAGATACTAATCAATGACTGCCCCCAGTCAAGGTGCAATTATGAACTTAGATAACTTTGTTGCAGGACCTCTTGCCAAGCTTTAGGCACGCCCACTCATACACCTCTGTGCAATGTCCCCTCTGTGCCTTGACTTATTCATCTGCAAAGTGGTGTTGAGAATAGAACCCACTTACGTTGTGGAAAGAATGAAATATGATTTTACATGCAGATGCCCCAAAGTGCCTGCCACTATTAGCTAATATTATCGTCACTCCTCCATGAAGGTCAAATGGGACAATGGACTCTGGCCCCAGGATCGTTCTCTAGGCCTGAACGCATCTGAGGTTTGATTGGTTTTGTGTCTGAGCAAGAGGTCCACCAGATCTTTCAGAAACACATCGTGAGTCAGCCTCTCCCCGCCTCTCAGGTAGCACCGTCAGAACCTTGCTCTATGATACACAGAGGCTGTTTCCTAAATCCTTGGCCTTCTAGGGAATCATGAAAAAACATTTGGAGCTTAAAGCTCAAACCTATAACATTTCAGAGTGAAACCAGTCTGCTCAAAGAGAGAGGAGTTAAGGGAACAGCAATAAAAGGCATGATTTATAGGCTGTCTAGTGATATTCTCTCACATATGGCTATCACGATACTGGGGGAAAAAAAAAAAGCCAGGGGACAGTCGCTGAGTCTCCTGAGATTTGCAGTAGGGATGAAAAGGTATGGCATCCAAGAGAGGGCCACCCTGAGGCTTGTTGCTTTCCTAGGTGCTGAAGCATATCCTTCTAACACAAAGTTTCTCTTTTAAATTAAGTGGAGCAAACCTCCAGGGTAGCTACTGTATCTTTCCCCATGTGTTCTGGCAGATTCAAAGCTGATTTTTGAGAATAACATTGATCCCACTTACATGTTTCCCAGGAGATAGTAATGATAGAAATATGAAATATTAAAGCATTTAAGTATCTACAAGCCTTTAAGGAGGCTGGATAAGGATGCAAAGGAAAGAAAGCAGAATGGAATAACTGTTCTGTGTTAAAAGGGGCCTGGGTAGCTTCAAGTGGTGGGGAGGAAAGAAGAGACTTTGACTTAAAGAAAAGGAGTAAGGGAGGTTGCAAGAGAGGATTGTAAGCAAGAAAGGAGAGCGATATGGGCAGCTGATGAAAAGGGGAGGAAACTGGGAACTGATAGGTGAGTTTTAGGAAGTGTGGTGGATGCTATTTGTGCCTCCTTTAACTGATAGAGCATCTGCCCCCAGAGGCTGGAGTGTTGGCTGACATAACTCACACATCCCCCCTCCAAATGGAAACGTCCTCACCTGGGAGGCTATGCCTACCCTCCAAGATAAAAGATGGGACCAACTCTGTGGTGCAATTCACATTCCAGGGCCTCCTGTGGGCCCAGTCTGAGACTAGATCCCTGATGAATCCACATCCTTGCTTACTCTTATCTTCCTCATCCTTTTTTCACTCCCCTTCTGCAGAAAGTACTCTCCCAGTACATCTCCTAACAAGAATCCCCTCTCAGACTCCTGCTTCTAGGGCACCTAAGACAGGAAGTTTTACACTGTGATGCCACCTCCTCCTCCAAGTCCCCCTTCCCAGGAAATCTCGGGAATATAGATTTAGTTCTTGCATTCTTTTGGATTTAGAATTGTGCATCTTGGGCTGTGGTAATAGTCTGACTATTAGCTGTAAGGTTCAGCAAAACAGTTAAATCACTTCCCATTTACAATGAAAAAAAATAATAGTATCTATAATGTATTGAATGCCTCTGTTCTAAGCACTGTTTTAGGTACTTGACACTTGTTATATCATTCAATCCTCCCAACATCCCTATAAGATGCCCACTTTTACCCTAGGTTATAAATGAGGAAATTGAGTCTACAAGAGGCAAACTAAATTGCCCCTAGTCACATAACATGTTAGTGGCAGAAATGGGTTCATACCAGGTTTTCGTTCGATTCCAACACTTTTTGCTACACGATACGCCATACTGGGTCCTTCTCCAGCTCAATAAGAATCAATATCAAGCTGCAAAGTTCTCATTTCAGAATTGAAATGCAGACCCCTGTGGCCCCAGTATTTCAAGCACGTACATTTCCTTCTTCACTCAGAGGGTGGCATTTATGAGGGAGTCCCACCATGAGTTGACTAAAATCCAGCTCCTACTTCCAGAAGCTCATCTGAGAAATCTAATACCTGAGACAGATAATCTAATGGGCATGTGAGTCATCCATTTCTCAGGATTCTCTAAGCTCTAGTCTTGTATTAAGTTAGAAAGACGGGCACATGGACCATATTATCTCCCCTCATGAAACTGCCTCAACCAAGTTAAAATTTAACACCATGACTTCAGCATTTATAACAGATGAGAGCAAGAAATGTCAATGCGGACAATCTTTCTGTTGACGACATTGTTTTCTATTGTAAAATACCCCTTAAATATGATGCAAGTGACTGACTCCCTCTCAGATTTCAGTGCTTATGCAATGTTCCCTCCTGCAGAGGAACTTTGTGTTCCTTCTCACCATGAAATATAGCTTCTATAACCCAATATGTTTCTCATTTTGCCTTTGCTGCCAGGAAGCTCAGAGATAAATTCAGTGCGGATAAATATAAGCTCTATCTTGGATGTCGACTCTTACAATGTTTTTGAATAGTTTTTATGTGTTTTATTTGTTATGTTTGACTGTATCAGTCCACTCCAAATTTTTAAATAGGCGTAGTAAAAGACTAAAAGTATATCTGTGTGTTGTTAGAGGGAACACCTGGAAAACTGGACCTCTGAGGTTGTATTCCCATCTGGTGGCATTTTACTTTAAATATCCCTGATTGCTATCCCTCCACTCCACCAGCTCTGCCATGATCACAACCCAGGCCACCATCAACTCCCATCTGGATGACTGCAAATGCCTACTGGTGTGCCAGCAAGTCGTTTTTTTTTTTTTTTTTTTTAGTATTTTCAACACCGGTATTTATTTTTCAAATTTCAAATAATACATAAAATGCATTGAACAAAGTAAAGATCACCTTAAGTCCCAACATTCTGATATAAACATATTAACATTTTATTGACCACTTTTTCACGGACCTTGTTACATACACAATTTAAATTAAGTGATACATATAATATTTCGGTCCAAAGGGCTGCCTCCAGAGCGTGGAGTTCCAGAGTTTGGAGAGTTCCCCCTCGTACCCCCACCCCCTGCCAGGAAGAAAGAAGTATGAGTCATAGGAAAATGAAAAAGAAATGTCTCAAATCTTGTAGGATTCATTATTGATTTCAGAACTTGAGTTAGATTGAAGAATGAGGACAAATAGAGCATTGGTTCAGGATGGCGGAGTAGAAGGACGTGCTCTCACTCCCTCTTTCAAGAACACCAGAATCACAACTAACTGCTGCACAATCATCGATAGGAAAACACTGTAACTCACCAAAAAAGATACCCCACATCCAAAGACAAAGGAGAAGCCACAATGAGACGGTAGGAGGGGCGCAAACACAATAAAATCATATCACATAACTGCTGGGTGGGTGACTCACAAACTGGAGAACACTTATACCACAGAAGTCCACCCACTGGAGTGAAGGTTCTGAGCCCCACGTCAGGCTTCCCAATCTGGGGGTCCAGCAACGGGAGGAGGAATTCCTAGAGAATCAGACTTTGAAGGCTGGCGGGATTTGACTGCAGGACTTTGACAGGACTGGGGGAAACAGAGACTCCACTCTTGGAGGGCACACACAAAGTAGTGTGTGCATCGGGACCCAGGGGAAGGAGAAGTGACCCCATAGGAGACTGAACCAGGCCTACCTGCTAGTGTTGGAGGGTCTCCTGCAGAGGCAGGGGGTGGCTGTGTCTCACCGTGAAGACAAGGACACTGACAGCAGAAGTTCTGGGAAGCACTCCTTGGCATGAGCCCTCCCAGAGTCCGCCATTAGCCCCACCAAAGAGCCGGGTAGCCTCCAGTGTTGGGTCGCCTCAGGGCAAAAAACTAACAGGGAGGGACCACAGCCCTACCCATTAGCAGACAAGCAGATTAAAGTTTTACTAAGCTCTGCCCACCAGAGCAACACTCAGCTCTACCCACCACCAGTCCCTCCCATCAGGAAGCTTGCACAAGCCTCTTAGGTAGCCTCATCCACCAGAGGGCAGACAGCAGAAGCAAGAAGAACTACAGTCCTGCAACCTGTGGAACAAAAATCACATTCACAGAAAGATAGACAAGATGAAAAGGCAGAGGGCTATGTACCAGATGAAGGAACAAGATAAAACCCCAGAAAAACAATGAAATGAAGTGGAGATAGGAAACCGTCCAGAAAAAGAATTCAAAATAATGATAGTGAAGCTGATCCAGGACCTCGGAAAAAGAATGGAGGCAAAGATTGAGAAGATGCAAGAAATATTTAACAAAGATCTAGAAGAATTAAAGAACAAACAAACAGAGATGAACAATACAATAACTGAAATGAAAACTACACTAGAAGGAATCAATAGCAGAATAACTGAGGCAGAAGAACGGATAAGTGACCTCGAAGACAGAATGGTGGAATTCACTGCTGCCAAACAGAATAAAGAAAAAAGAATGAAAAGAAATGAAGACAGCCTAAGAGACCTCTCGGACAACATTAAACGCAACAACATTCGCATTATAGGGGTCCTAGAAGGAGAAGAGAGAAAGGACCTGAGAAAATATTTGAAGAGATTATAGTCAAAAAACTTCCCTAACGTGGGAAAGGAAATAGCCACCCAAGTCCAGGAAGTGCAGAGAGTCCCATACAGGATAAACCCAAGGAGAAACACGCCGAGACACATAGTAATCAAACTGGAAAAAATTAAAGACAAAGAAAAATTATTGAAAGCAGCAAGGGAAAAAGAACAAATAACATACAAGGGAACTCCCACGAGGTTAACAGCTGATTTCTCAGCAGAAACTCTACAGGCCAGAAGGGAGTGCCATGATATACTTAAAGTGATGAAAGGGAAGAAACTACAACCAAGATTACTCTACCCAGCAAGGATCTCATTCAGATTCCATGGAGAAATCAAAAACTTTACAGACAAGCAAAAGCTAAGAGAATTCAGCACCACCAACCAGCTCTACAACAAATGCTAAAGGAACTTCTCTAAGTGGGAAACACTAGAGAAGAAAAGGACCTACAAAAACAAACTCAAAACAATTAAGAAAATGGTAATAGGAGCATACATATCAATAATTACCTTAAACGTGAATGGATTAAATGTCCAACCAAAAGACACAGGGTTGCTGAATGGATACAAAAACAAGACCCATAAATATGTTGTCTACAAGAGACCCACTTCAGACCTAGGGACACATACAGACTGAAAGTGAGGGGATGGAAAAAGAAATTCCATGCAAATGGAAATCAAAAGAAAGCTGGAGTAGCAATACTCATATCAGATAAAATAGACTTTAAAATAAAGAATGTTACAAGAGACAAGGAAGGACACTACATAATGATCAAGGGATCAATCCAAGAAGAAGATATAACAATTATAAATATATATGCACCCAACATACGAGCACCTCAATACATAAGGCAAGTGCTAACAGCTCTAAAAGAGGAAATCGACAGTAACACAATAATAGTGGGGGACTTTAACACCTCACTTACACCAATGGACAGATCATCCAAAATGAAAATTAATAAGGAAACACAAGCTTTAAATGACACAATAGACCAGATAGATTTAATTGATATTTATAGGACATTCCATCCAGAAACAGCAGATTACACTTTCTTCTCAAGTGCGCACAGAACGTTTTCCACGATAGATCACATCTTGGGTCACCAATCAAGCCTCAGTAAATTTAAGAAAATTGAAATCATATCAAGCATCTTTTCTGACCACAATGCAATGAGATTAGAAATCAATTACAGGGAAAAAAACGTAAAAAACACAAACACATGGAGGCTAAACAATACGTTACTAAATAACCAAGAGATCACTGAAGAAATCAAAGAGGAAATCAAAAAATACCTAGAGACAAATGACAATGAAAACACGACGATCCAAAACCTATGGGATGCAGAAAAGCAGTTCTAAGAGGGAAGTTTACAGCTATACAAGCCTACCTCAAGAAACAAGAAAAATCTCAAATAAACAATCTAACCTTACACCTAAAGGAACTAGAGAAAGAAGAACAAACAAAACCCAAAGTTAGCAGAAGGAAAGAAATCATAAAGATCAGAGCAGAAATAAATGAAATAGAAACAAAGAAAACTATAGCAAAGATCAATAACACTAAAAGCTGGTTCTTTGAGAAGATAAACAAAATTGATAAACCATTAGCCAGACTCATCAAGAAAAAGAGGGAGAGGACTCAAATCAATAAAATTAGAAATGAAAAAGGAGAACTCACAACAGACACTGCAGAAATACAAAGCATCCTAAGAGACTACTACAAGCAACTCTATGCCAATAAAATGGACAACCTGGAAGAAATGGACAAATTCTTAGAAAGGTATAATCTTCCAAGACAGAACCAGGAAGAAATAGAAAATATGAACAGACCAATCACAAGTAATGAAATTGAAACTGTGATTAAAAATCTTCCAACAAACACAAGTCCAGGACCAGATGGCTTCACAGGTGAATTCTATCAAACATTTAGAGAAGAGCTAACACCCATCCTTCTCAAACTCTTCCAAAAAATTGCAGAGGAAGGAACACTCCCAAACTCTTTCTATGAGGCCACCATCACCCTGATACCAAAACCAGACAAAGATACTACAAAAAAAATTACAGACCAATATCACTGATGAATATAGATGCAAAAATCCTCAACAAAATACTAGCAAACAGAATCCAACAACACATTAAAAGGATCATACACCACGAACAAGTGGGATTTATCCCAGGGATGCAAAGATTCTTCAATATATGCAAATCAATCAATGTGATACACCATATTAACAAATTGAAGAATAAAAACCATACGATCATCTCAATAGATGCAGAAAAAGCTTTTGACAAAATTTGACACCCATTTATGATAAAAACTCTCCAGAAAGTGGGCATAGAGGAAACCTACCTCAACATAATAAAGGCCATATACGACAAACCCACAGCAAACATCATTTTCAATAGTGAAAAACGGAAAGCATTTCCTCTAAGATCAGGAACAAGACAAGGATGTCCACTCTCGCCACTATTATTCAACATAGTTTTGGAAGTCCTAGCCAAGGCAATCAGAGAAGAAAAAGAAATAAAAGGAATCCAAATTGGAAAAGAAGAAGTAAAACTGTCACTGTTTGCGGATGACATGATACTATACATAGAGAATCCTAAAGATGCCACCAGAAAACTACTAGAGCTAATCAATGAATTTGGTAAAGTTGCAGGATACAAAATTAATGCACAGAAATCTCTTGCATTCCTGTACACTAATGGTGAAAAATATGAAAGAGAAATTAAGGGAACATTCCTATTTACCATTGCAACAAAAAGAATAAAATACCTAGGAATAAACCTACCTAGGGAGACAAAAGACCTGTATGCAGAAAAGTATAAGACACTGTTGAAAGAAATTAAAGGTGATACCAACAGACGGAGAGATATACCATGTTCTTGGATTGGAAGAATCAATACTGTGAAAATGACTATACTACCCAAAGCAATCTACAGATTCAATGCAATCCCTATCAAATTACCAAAGGCATTTTTTACAGAACTAGAACAAAAAATCTTAAAATTTGTATGGAGACACAAAAGACCCCAAATAACCAAAGCAATCTTGAGGGAAAAAAACGGAGCTGGAGGAATCAGACACCCTGGCTTCAGACTATACTGCAAAGCTACAGTAATCAAGACAATATGGTACTGGCACAAAAACAGAAATACAGATCAATGGATAGAAAGCCCAGAGATAAACCCACGCACCTATGGTCAACTAATCTATGACAAAGGAAGCAAGGATATACAATGGAGAAAAGACAGTCTCTTCAATAAGTGGTGCTGGGAAAACTGGACAGCTACATGTAAAAGAATGAAATTAGAACACTCCCTAACACCATACACAAAAATAAACTCAAAATGGATTCGAGACTTAAATGTAAGACCGCACACTCTAAAACTGTTAGAGGAAAACGTAAGAAGAACACCCTTTGACATAAATCACAGCAAGATCTTTTTTGATCCACCTCCTAGAGTAATGGAAATAAAAACAAAAATAAACAAATGGGACCTAATGAAACTTCAAAGCTTTTGCAAAGCAAAGGAAACTACAAACACGACGAAAAGACAACCCTCAGAATGGGAAAAAATATTTGCAAGCGAATCAAAGGAAAAAGGACTAATCTCCAAAATATATAATCAGCTCATGCAGCTCAATATTAAAAAAACAAACAACACAATCCAAAAATGGGCAGAAGACCTAAATAGACATTTCTCCAAAGAAGATATACAGATGGCCAAGAAGCACATGAAAAGATGCTCAACATCTCTAATTTTTAGAGAAATGCAAATCAAAACTACAATGAGGAATCACCTCACACCAGTTAGAATAGGCATCATCAGAAAATCTACAAACAACAAACACTGGAGAGGGTGTGGAGAAAAGGGAAGCCTCTTGCACTGTTGGTGGGAATGTAAATTGATACAGCCACTATGGAGAACAGTATGGAGGTTCCTTAAAAAACTAAAAATAGAACTACCATACGACCCAGCAATCCCACTACTGGGCATATACCCAGAGAAAACTGTAATTCAAAAAGACACATGCACCCCAATGTTCATTGCAGCACTATTTACAATAGCCAGGTCACGGAAGCAACCTAAATGCCCATTGACAGACGAATGGATAAAGAAGATGTGGTACATATATACAATGGAATATTACTCAGCCATAAAAAGGAACGAAACTGGGTCATTTGTAGAGACGTGGATGAATATAGAGACTGTCATACAGAGCGAAGTAAGTCAGAAAGAGAAAAACAAATATCGTATGTTAATGCATATATGTGGACCCTAGATAAATGGTACCGATGAACCGGTTTGCAGGGCAGAAATAGAGACACAAATGTAGAGAACAAACGTATGGACACCAAGGGGGGAAAACCACGGGGGGTGTGCTGAATTGGGTGATTGGGATTGACACGTATACACTGATGTGTATAAAATTGATGACTAATAAGAACCTGCTGTATAAAAAAATAAAAGAAAATTCAAAAAAAAACCCATATAATATTTCTTGCAGTTACCTTTCTCCTCCCTCCATTATCACCACTATCCATACTCATGCATGCTAACAAGTGACATGTGCCCTTTTTACATGTTTCTATGTGTGCACATACATATCCATATGCACACACATATCTACAGTTTTATCTTAGAAATTGTTATTATTGTCTTATAAAGCAGGATACTATTATATACATCTTCTGCATATTACTTTTGTCATTAACAATTTCTTATTGAAAATCTCTACAAATAACCAAGTGTTACTTTAATTTTTCTTTTTTAACGGGCACATGATGTAACACTTTCATTTTAATCTCCTACTAATGGGCATTTATATTGTTTCCTGTTCTTGCCCACTATGAAAATGCTTTAGGGTGTACCTTTTGACATATTTGTACATTGCATCCATGTAGGAAAGATTCACACGATCAAACGATGCATTTATTAATGTTAGTAGGCGTTGCCAAATTGCCTGCATAAAACTCTATTAATTCATATTTTGCACCAGTAATATAAGGAAGCACAAGTTCCCCGTATCCCTGCCAGCAATGAAACATAACTCATAATGTTTTGCCTATCCACTAGACGTAAAGTGACATCTCTTAGTCACTTTAATATCCATTTTTCTGACAACCAAACATTTGAACACTTTTTTCACATGCTTTTGGGCAAGTCTTGACTTACTCTTTGCCTCTCCTTAAATTCTCCATTTCGCAACTAACTAATCACTGTACACACAGACCTGGCTCTGTCACTAGGTGATCTAAAAGCCTCCAAAGGCACCTGCATATTCAATATGCTTCTAAACAGGAGTGCAAAGTTGTGTGCGGGTCACTTAAAGCCATAAGAGAATGGGGACATCTTTCTGGAGCATCTGCTTAACTCCATGGTGAATAACTTAGAACACCAATTTGACAGTAAAAGAAATGTGATATAACATGCAGCCAAGTGCCAAATGTCCATACATGTTTGCTATTGACACAGAGGACTCTGAAGATATTTCCCAACTGGGTTAGACCACTGAGAACTCCAGGCACCTCAATACCCCATTCCTCACCCCCAGAGCATTCTTATTCATTCTTTATCCTTAGGACGACTCTGGCAGAAAGTTATGTGAAGCCCAGCTATAGGATAAAATCCAACATTCTTATCAAGGCCTCCTGGCATCTGTTGACAGCTGCAACCTCATCTCAAGACACCTAGGTCTTCACACACTCAGCTTCAGATCCCACAGACGCTTCCTAGTGCTTTGACTTGGCTGTGCTCTCTTCCCACTTGGCATTTTCACGTGCTGTTCCCCCAAAGTGGAACATCATTTCCTCACCAGTGCACCTGGACAGCCCCTGCCTGTCCTGCAGATTTTGGCTTAGGAATAACTTCTGGAAAGTCTTCTTTAACAGGGTGGACTTGGAGCTCTTTTAAGCTTTCACAGGATCTTGGGCTACATCTACCGCTTAGTGGATCTTGTAACAGATGGTCGATGCTTCTCTACTTATCTCTTACCTCTTGTTATTCACTGGTTTATTAACTCTGTCTTCATCATCATCATCATCACCATCACCACCACCACCATCATCATCATCAGAGCTCTCACTCTATGTCAGGCACTTTACAAGCATTAACTCACTTAACCATTTAAGTTACTATTAAACCCCCTCCCATAAAGGTAAGGAAACTGAGGCGTAAAGAGGTGCAGTCATGGGAAGAGATCATTTGGGAAGTACGTGATGGAAAATGGAATTCCACCTCAGATGTGCACCAGTAACAGAGGCAGAACTTTGAATCACTCCTAACCACACTTAATCACCAAGGTGCTATTGGCTAATGGCCTCACCTCTATCAGGTCTTTGCTCAGACCTCACTTTCTCAGGGAAGCATAACCAGACCCACCATTAATTCTGCACCCCTGCTCTCCATTCCACTCTTTCCTTTTGAGCTTCCATGTATTAGCTTTCATCGTCCCATATAACCCATTCTTCTTCTTGTTCATTGTCTGTTTACCCTGCTAGAATATGAGCTCCACAAGGGCAGAGAACTAGCGTGTTTGCTGATGGATCTAACAAGAACACAAGAAATATTTGTTGAATGATGGAATAACTGAACTATGCCATCTGCCCTCTGGATCAGCTGTATTCCCAGAAGGAGGTAAGGGAATGTTTGTTGTTACATGAAAGAGTTGTCTCACTGAGGAGGCAGGCTCCAGCCCTGGGCCCATATGTTTTGTTGTTGCTGTTACTTGCTGTTGTTTCCAGAATCCCTCAGATCAGGCTGGAGGGCCTCTGGGCCTCCATCCAAGGTCAGAGGAACCATGTCTGCCTGTCAGAATGTCCCGAGTCCTGTGCTCTGTTCTGGCTCTGCCCCAGGAGCTGTGTCCCCCTATGGTCCTTCCATGCCTCACTCCCCCCACCTTCCATGGCCCCCTCCATTAGTCCAGACCTTCCCTTTCTTAAGCACATGGCCAGGACTGGGTGAGTTCCCTTTCATGCCTGATGGTGCCTCCTCCACCTGGCCATGATGTGGTAAATACCCCTCTGCCATTCTGCCACCTCATATACCCAATTAGGTGGGCTCTTGGTGGTGGGGGAAAGCTGGCTGTTTCCTTGACAGCTAATACCCAAACTGACTGAAACAATTAGTTTGTCTATTTTAAAACTGAATTCCAACGCTTCCATGGCAACCAAAGTTATTAAAAGATGTAAATTAAAGTGCTGTGCAGGAAAGATGGCTTGGCTTGGAAGGCACTTATTTTGGGGAAGGAACACGAAGAACCTCGAGCCAGGGCATCCCCCTCCCTGGACGCACATCACAGTCAGCTGCAGGGAAGCAGCGCCAACGGCCCCACCTCGCGCCCTTGGCTTCGGTTACTGCCTCTTATCGGAGACACCGCGGTCTCTTACACACCCGAGAAAGATGAGGGGCTTTGCACTTTCTGAAACCCCTTGTGCCAAGAGGGAAACCCGAGAGAGCAGGTGGGAGGGCTGACACTAGTGTAGCACCTACTGCATACCTAATAATAATGAGAGTTGACACGCGTTGAGTACTGAGTCCCCGGCGTTGTGCTGAGGGATTTGTAGACATTCTCTCCCTGAAAGCTCCTAGCAGATGAGATTGCATCTCAGTTCGTTCCCATTTCGCAGATGGGGAAACAGGCCCAGAGAGATGAAAGGACTAAAGGAGTCCCACAACCAGTAAGAGATAAAACTGGGATTAGAGCCCACATCTGTCTGATCGTATTATATTTTCTGAATTTGTGCCAGACAAAATGCTGGGGAGATGGATTAGTCCACTTAATCTTCTTAATAAACCTAAATGGCATTATGGTGTAGGATTAACAGCTCAGGCTCCCGAGTCAGAAGGATGTGGGTGTATATCAGTACCTCCACGTGTTAGTTCCGGGACCTCAGGCCGAGACAGCTAACTCTCACCACCCTAGTTTACTCGGCTGTAAGACGAGTGCTGTGTGGAGGTGAGGATGAAGTGATCTGGGGCAGGAGAGGCACCTTACCCAGTGTCTGACAAATAATAAGCATTACAAACGAACGCTCGTTGTATTATTATTATTCTCCTTGTAGATGAGGAAAAGAGGCTTAGAGAGGTAAAGGAACTTGCTCAGGGATATACGGCTGGAATCTGGAGCCAATCTCGTCCCCAAGCTTATGTTCTTTCCCCCACAAATGAGCCAATGACAGAGTTCGCTCAAGATCTATAGTCCGCCGTCTTTTCATGGTGAACCCGGACACCCAGAATCTCCAGTCACCATGCCCCCGTCTCGTGTCCTGGGCTGCCTTGCTGCTTCTGAGAAAGTGGACAGGGAAAGAAGCGGCTGTACCTAGCAGCATGATAATTACATCGGGGACCGGATACCTGCTCCTTGCTCTCTGCCCGGTACTGCGCTGGGCTGTGTCCTGGCTCTCTGCTCCCTGCCTACACAGAAATGGGTTCAGTTCTTTACAGTGAACGTTAGCACTGACACAGGCTGCTGCTTCTGTGTCTGGCCGTCACTTGCTGATCTGTCGGGATTCAGTTTAAACATGAAGCCCTCTGAGAGGCTTCCCTAACTCGATGGGCAAGATCCCTCTAGGTTCTGCTCCCCATCACCGGTGCCCGCTCTCAGCGAGTTGTCCCTGTGGGCCCGCCCCGCTATGAGGACATGCAGGGAACCTGTCTGCACCGTTTTCTCAGTGCCCAGAACGGCGTCTGCACAAAGTAGGTACTTAATAGAAATTTTTGGAATGAATGAATGAATGTATTGTGGCATTTTTTATTGAAGAGTGAGGATCAGCTTATTATTCAGCGAAATCTTGACCAACCTAGAGCCTCAGTTAACACTCCCAGCAAAGAGACATCCAGGGCCCAAAGGGGAGATGAAAGGACACTCCCCTTAGCCTGGAAGAGTCATGAAGTTAGAACTCTCCGCCATGCCCAGTTTCTAGGCAAGGTTGTGCGTGGTGCAATCATTCATTCATTGTTTTCTATTAATTCCTTGTTTAATTCAACAAATATGCATTAAATATGTATTTACCAACAATGGGCTGAATGGTGGAGGCAGGAACACATGACCTTGACCGTGGGGCTTATACTTTCAGGGAACAGCTATGATGGAATAAAACAAGCTTGGAGCAGATAAATGAGTCAAATGGATATAAATTGTGAAGTCACATTTTTTTAAAGGCATCATATGTAAAATAATGGAAGGCACTTACTTTGGAGTGGAGATAGGGAAGGCACCTGGGAAAGGATGAGGAGAAGCTGACCAAGTGGAAGGCCAGTTAGCGGTCATTCCAGGCAGAGGCCCTGAGACAGGAAGAACTTGGTACCACAGAGGGTCTGAGAGGGCCAGTGAAACTGGGAGATGAGCAGTGTGGAGTGGCCTGAGATGAGGCTGCTGAGGGGAGCAGGGGACCAGTCTTGGGAGACCTCGCAGGTCCAGTAGGAGAGGGAGAGAGGGAGAGGGAGGGAGAGAGAGAGAGAGAGAGAGAGAGAGAGTGTGTGTGTGTGTGTGTGTGTGTGTGTGTTCTGTTGTTCAGAACACCAGAAATCTTAACCATCATTTTATTGTAGCTCATGTCACTAGCCACGTGTCCCTCCAACTTTGCAAAAAAACAGGGAAAAGGAACACAAGGTGGAAATCCACCCAAGGCCACCAGTACTGTGGCCTACAGGGCATCTGAAGAAGGGCATGGTTTAGGGTTGTTGCACTAACTGGGGCTGCTGTGGTGTGCGGGGCCAGGCACCAGCATTGAGACTGTGCTGCCAGCTATGGGGACTCCCACAAAAGCAAGACTCTCTGAACAGGACCTCCTCTAAAGTCCTCTTAGGGCTCTAATTGTCCTTGAGGCCAAGGCCAGTTTTTAGCAGTATCTGAAGACATTTTTGGTTGTCACAACCAGACGAAAGGGGGTGCTACTGGCATCTAGCGGGGGGAGGCCAGGGATGCTGGTAAACACCCCGCAGGGCACAGAACGCCCCATGACAGAATTATCTGGTCCGCAAAGTGAACAGCGCCAAGGTTGAGAAACCCTGGAATAAGGGACTGATTGGTCATACAAATGAACGAATGGATGGATGGTTTGAATAATGCATCTCTCCACTTAACAACTGAATGGTTTTTATTTGCACCAGGTGACCAAATGTTAGTTGTTGTTAATTAAAACACCCCTGGGCACCTGATGCACTACAGAAAAATGGAGCTCCCCACAATTCCAGGAGCATACGTGAACCGAACATAACTCCTGACTCTGTTTCAGAACTCCTCTCCTGACTGGTTATAATCAATATTTTGTAAGCCTTACTCTGCCAGGCACTGGGCTAAGCACGTTATGTGTATTACTTTGTTTAATTCTCAAAAACATTCCTCCTCCCAGTTTTATACATGAGGAAAGAGAGATGCAGAGAGATGCAGAATTACCTCATCAAGGTAACACAGCTAGTAAGTAGAAGAGAAGGGGCATGAACCCAGGCCTCTGGGTCTGAACTATGGGTGCGGAACCACCACCCAGGATTGCATCCGGTGGTGGTGCTGGGCAGAAGTGTGATGTTGTGATTCACAATAAATATGTATTTCGTTTTCATCTGCATTCCTGGTACTGAGCTCCTAAAACTCTTGGAATTTCCCGTGTTGAGAGCAATCAAGATGCCTTTCGTTATGTTAATTGTTATGTTAATTAGCGGCTTTTGGAAATCCCCTAGGTCACCTAAGGATGGGGGCTGGTTTCCAGTGGAAACAACCACGGGATTAGAGGCTTGGAACTTTCGGTCCTAACCCAGGCCTCCTGGGAGGAGAGAGGGGCCAGAGATTGAGTTCAATCACCAATAGCCAATGACCTAATCAATCACGCCTATTTAAGGAAGCCTCCAGAAAAACTCAAAAGGACAAGGTTTGGGGAGCTTCTAGGTTGGTGAACACACGAAATTTGGGGAGAGTGGTACCTGTAGGGGGCTCAGAAGCTCTGCATCCCCTTCCCACATACCTTGCCCCGTGTATCTCTTTCATCTGGCTGTTCTGAGTTATATCCTTTTATAATAAACTGGTAATCTAGTAAGTAAAATGTTTCTAAGTTCTGTGAGCCACTCCACCAAATTAATTGAACCCAAGGGAGGCTGTGTGGTCATTGGAACCTCTGACCTATAGCCAGTCAGACAGAAGCACGGGCGGCGACATGTACCTGGGATTGGCATCTGAACTGGGGCGGGGAGGGGCAGTCTTGTACGGCTGCACCTTTCACCTGTGGGATCAGATGCTGTCTCCAGGTAGTTAACATCCGAATTCAGTTGAATTGTAGGACACCCAGCTGGTGTCAGAGAATGGTTTGCACCTCCCAACTGTTGGAGCAGAATCATAGGGTCACCCTCTCTGCTGGGGGACTCCCAGCAGGCACTGCTCACACATGCAGCAGAGCACTGTCCTCAGTGATTATTCAAGCCCCACCCCGAGCAAGTGACCTGAGAGCCAGAACCACCGGGGTTCACAGCAGAAGCCCCAGGACCCATCTGGGCACCTGGTACCAAGCAGATGTCTGTCAATGAGTGAATAAGGAAGAAAATCACTTCCTGCCTCCAAACTCCATGAGTAAGTATAATTTATTTCTTTATTTTAGCTTCAAAGCAAATTTCTCTGAGAAACATTAGCACAGGGAAAATTCTGAAAGGGAGCATAGAGCAGAGAGCTCAAAGCAAGCCAGGATCTTTGGGGAACGTTAGCTACGTCCCAATCACTCTGCCCATTATGTTGAGGAGGGAAAGGAGTGTCTGAAATAGCAAGACACCTCTATTTGTGCACCCCTGACTCCATTCCTTGAGCGCAGGTTGCAAAAGATCACATTTTTAGCTAACATTCTGTGTGATGCTTTTCTTAACTTTGTAAGTTGCTATTTTACTAGCAGCTTCCTCTTGGGGCATCAGATGACAGATTGGATGATTTAAGGGGGAAAAAATGTGGTTGTATTTGAAGTATTTGTTTTTAAATACCTCCAGGAGTCTAATGTGACATTCTGGGTAAGAACACAGCATCATGTGTATGCATATGACATCTCTCTTAATGATGTATGAAATCTCTTTATGGTGGCAAATCACCAGTGGGGCAGAGAGGAACGTGGCAGGAGACTCCATCAGCCTGGTAAACTGTGACTGCCACCCCTGCCTTAGGAGAAGTGGGAAAGGTGAAGACATCTGGGGGCTTCTCCATTTGGAAAATGCTCATCCACAAGGGATCCAAAGAACATCTGGCCTCAGTGCCCAGACTTTAAAAAATAGAGCATCATTGACATGAAGGCTCTCAAGGCAATGGCTCATGAGTTTCCCCCACTGCTGGGCCCAAGTGGGAAATTAGCTCCCCCAACAGAACCTCCAGCTATTTATAGGAGATTCTAACAGGACTCTAGAAGCACCAGAGCCTGGTGAAATGGGAGAAAGAACTTCTCCCCAAGCCAATGCCACACTTTGCCTTCTAGGCACCGAAGTCCTCTCACAGAGCCTCTTGTAAGCACCTTCTGGACCTCACCCATCACCTGTCAAGGTCTTTCATGATAACTGTTTGTTCCTCTGACCATTAGGACTCAAATTTACAGATCAGGCAACTGAGACACAGAGAGGGTAAGAAACTTGCCTCAGAGTCGGCTTTATCAGCTCAAAGATGGAACAAGAGAGACTGCAGCATGACCAATCCATGGGAACTTTCATGGGCTACACTTGGAAAAGTCATACATCACCCTGCCCACCTTCCATTGGCCAGAACTCAGTCACATGGTCCCATTAAACATAAAGGATGCTGGGAAATGTAGTCTAGCTGTGAACCCAAGGCGATAAAGGAACGGGTTTTGGTGAACTCAGTTGTCTCTACCACAGGTGCTAAGCAAAGCTCTGGGGAGCTCTAATGAGTCTGGGAAGCCAGATTCAAAAACGTACTCTATCATCTTTCAATCATCCATCTTGTCCACCCCCAGAGTTACAATGAAAGCTTTCAAATCTATCACTGGACAGTGAGTAGGGGCAGAGCGGGTAGAGGTAAAAGTTATCAACTGGGAATCTCTGGAGTCGTCTGGGATGCTGCTCAAATGTAAAACTGAGGTACTACTTACTGACAACTTGCTATGCGCCGGGTGCTGTACCCCATGCTATGCTTGTCTTACCTCATTTACTCCTCACCCTGATGGTATTATGTAGTGACAGTGACCGTCCCCATCTCACAGATGAGAAGCTGAAATGCTGAGAGGTCACAGAGCAAGTCACAAGAGAACTGGAAATCACACCCAGGTAACCCGATCTCAGAGCTCAAGTGCTTGCGCCACTGGCTTTTATATGTTTGTGCTTCTTTCTTCCCATCAGTGAGATTTTGTGTTGAGAAATAGGGTTTCTACCTTCTAGTCATATTATTTAAACCACAGCATTAGCTCACTTGGAAAGGGAAACATTTTCATAAAATATTCAGTATGTGAAATATGAAAGAAAAGAAATATATCCACAGGAAAGTCACTAATCAAAGTGATTCTCTCACCCGGTTGCCTTACATGACTGGTTTTCTAGTCAGAACAAGAAAGAAACAAAGGGTAGATGGCCAAAATTCCCATGCTTATCAGACAGAGCTGCCTGGCATGCTCTCAGCTTCAAACAAACACGCTTCTAATTCCAGAAGAAGAGAGATGCGTGTGGTTAAATTCCTCACTCGGAACAATTCCTGGAGTCCTACGTGGGGACCCACGGGTGTTTCTCATCCACATCTGGGATTACATTTCTTGAGGCTGTCAGTCTGTTTACCTACATGGTGAGATGGGAACACTAAGAGATGGGTCGTTATCAAGTAGTCTAGTTTTCTTCTTGGAGAATTTGCAGAAGAGAATCATCAGGGACCGAGTTGTATTTTTATTATTGTTTACTGGCTTGCTTTCCCTTTTGGGGTGTGGGGAGATTTCTTCCAACTGTGAGATGGACCTAACGTTGTAAACATCTGAAATCAGAATGTGTTTTTAGATCAATGTCGTGTTGCTTCTGTTCCCCATCCTCTCCTCCTCTCTCCAAAACAGCACTATTAAAGTGAGGCTGTGATTTATAACCCATGATACCTGAGAATAGGGGGAATAGAGCACACGATACTGAATGGCTCAGGACTGGAGTATCCACCTCTCTCATCCACCCTAGGGGCCTAATCCTGTGACAGTAAACTGGCCACATGTGGAGGCTTTGAGCAGAAGATCCTAAGGGCACGGGCTGACTCACTGAAATTAAAAATACAAACCAAACTAAAGGGGGGAAGCCAACAACCATTTTCATTTAAAAAAATAAGACTACATTTGAAATATTCATTTGAATGTGTAGTAATAAACTTTTATACGTTTTAATCTGTTTTCTATTTGACAATACTTCATTTGCAGACTCCTCATGGCTTTTAAAAATAGACCCAGAGTCCAAATCCCCACAGCATGAGATTTTTCACATTCTCTAATTTGCAGTAATATATTTGTGTCAAATTCGGTCTACGGGTCACCCTAGGGGATTAACACTGGGCTTGGTGCTGCTGAGAAAGCACCTATAGTTTGAGCCCAGGCACCACACGGGGCTGTGGATCAGGCATGGGACTAGGATGGCCTCACCCTAATCCTGCCTCTGCCGTGGACAGACTTTCCCCTGAGGCATGAGCTCTCCAAACATTGCTTAGCACTTGTGTTGGAGACAGCTCTGAGTTCACCCAAACCCATTCATTTTCCCCTTTGGGTTCACAATTAGACCACACTCCCCAGCCTCCCTTGCAGTTCAGTAGGTCCATGTGACCAAGTTCTGGCCAATGGGAGGTGGCAGAAGTGATGTATGACTTTTCCAAGCATGGCCTTTAACAAGTTCCCTGGACTGTCACCTGTACTCTTTCTTGTTCCATCTTCGAGCTGAACGAAGCTGACTCCAAGGCAACTTTCTTAACCTCTCTGTTCCTCAACTTCCTGATCTCTAAAATGGGGGCAAACATAGGATCCACCATTGGACTTGTTTTCAGGAACATTTAATGAAGTAAAAACAAGACAGCAGAACTTAGCGGTTGACCTCATGGACTGTGAAATCAAAGTTCAAGGCTTTGCTTCATAGTTATGAGACTTGGGGCAAGTTTTTTAAACTCTCTTCATCTATTTCCCAGTCTTGAAAATGGGAATAACTAATACTCACTGGTAGTAATGTGGTGGACATAATTAAAAATAAAGATATAAAATGATTAGAACATAATAAGCCTGGCATCTAGTGAGTACTATGTAAGTCCTAGCTGCTACTATTACTACTGCTATGATAATAATTACTGTGATTAGAAGGGTGTCTGGTGCATAGTACTATTCACAAATGTTAACTATCATCATTACATTCTGTAAAATATGTGCAACAATAGAATCTACCAGAATTAAGTGAAATAATGGGTATAAAGCCTTACCGTGGTACCTAGTATTGAAAAACCATAAGCCTCTAATAACCTCCTATTCAATGCCACATGTGCTCTGGTGGAAAAGAAGGCTCTGAGGGTCAGGACCAGGCACTGGGCATGGATGACGTGACAAAGGCTGTAGAGACAAGTGGGTAAACGCACCAACACCACACTTCACCTTTTCCATAATATGATCTTGGCACCACCCAGTTCTGGACTTTGACCAACCAGAATCAGGGGGCAATCCAGAAGCAAAGACAGACAGGGTTCTTAACGCAGGACCTTAGACCCATAAAGTGCCCCTAGGTAGGACTCAGTGGGTCCATGGACTTGGACAGGAAAAAAGAACAACTTTATTTCCAGTAGCCTCTAACTGTAATCTAGCATTCCCTTTAATTATAAATGTAAGCAACAAATCACTGTGGAATTACCACTACCTGTGACTTTGTCACCAACAGAGACCACAGAATTTTTTAGTCACATTACAATTGTCACAGATACCTCAAAATACCATGACACTTGTCACTATTTCCAAATTACAGTAATTACTAGACTTGCTTGTCATTTAATGTATTAATAAAGCAAGCAACAGTTTTACTGGATTACATTTATTATTTTAGTAAATGCATTTCAATATACATGGTTTCCTTAGTGATCTTAAGTATTTCAAATTATGTATTTTAAGACTTTATTCTTCATAAAGGCCCATAGTTCTCCTCAGATGCCAAAGGGGCTCATGGAGCAGAAAATGTAACAGCTCCTTGGTCTAGGGTCTCAAGGACCCTCAGTCCTATACACTCAAAGAGGCTAGGTCGGGACTCCAGACACCTGCTGGTGGTCACCCAGGTGTCTTCTGGCAGGTGTCCTCCTGGGCCCTCCACTACTGCATCTATAATGAGGAGCTAATAACATTTTCCCCAAATCCTCTGGAGGAGGATTGTAAGAGTCAAATGTGGTGCCGAATGTGAGGCTACTGGCCGAAAGGAATAGGTTCTGTGCAAACTTGGGACACTAACCATATCGTCCTTTGGAAGTTTAACAGATCCTTCTCCTGATTCCTCGTGGCTGTTCTGACTGTTGCTCCCCGGTCCCCCTCCTAGGTGCTGCAGAAGGAAGGTTGCCGAGAACTGTGGGAGGGGGGAACCACTGGAGGCACTGCTGTCACACTGCGAGCTGGATCCTGGCCAGACCCCTTGCTAACTCTGTGGCTTTGGACAAACAGTCTCACCCCTCTGAGCCTCTGTTTCCTCGTCTTTATGATGGAGAGAATGACAGTGAAATAAGGAAAACTGTGCCGAGTGCAAAGCAGAGTGCCTGGCATGTAACCACAGTGTAGGGCTTGGTGAAGCACAGTGGTTGGGATGACAGTAGAGATGATTACTGTCATCATGATCACATTGTGGCAGGTATTTAATTCTCATGGAATATCCATGTGTGCCTCACATTTCCCAGACCCCTTGCAGTGGGCGCGATGGGACAAGTTTTAGCTGGCAGACTATGGGTAAAGTGATGGGTGCAATTTCTGTGCTGAGGCAATGAAAACTACAAGAGAGATTCCCCATTCTCTTTCCTCTCCTGCCACATGGACGGCGGAGGTGTGTGTTGACACAGTGGAGCCACAGGATAGAGCAGCCTGTATCTCTTGATCACTAGGAGAGAGCTACCCTGGAGAGTCACCCTATGCTCACTGGACCGGTCCCCATGAGCAAGAAATAAGCTTCTGTTGGGAAAGCCATTGAGATTTCTGGTTAACCTGTTACTTCAGCATAGCCTAACGTCTCCTGACTAATATATTAACTAAGAAAACCATGAAGAAGCAGATGACATCTGCAACATCTCATGATGACAATGGCTAGGTCTACATGAGACACACCTAGAATTCAGCATCTTCTGCTAGGACATGAGTAGACAATCCATTTGCAAGGTCTGGGCAGAATCTAGTCCAAAAACTGAATGTAGTCCAAGGAGAGATGCTCAGAGGTCACTCGCTCTAGTGTCTATGTACCATCTGAAAACCCTGCTGACCCAGCATATCATTTACTCATTGCAACTCAGGAAGCCTCTCAAGATACCATGTTTGCAGGCAGTGCCCACATTAGCTGAAACCACTAAGCTGTTATTTCTATACACCATTCTCTCTCCTTCTCTCCAAAGGTGCAAGGGGCTCTGAGCATTGCAAAGAGCTCTCAATATCCACGCGGCTGCCAGTGTGTGAGGAGGAGTGGGTGTAGGACTAGAATTCCCGTCTGTGGCACTGCTGAGGACAGTACAGGGGCAAAGTGTAAAGCGTAATTAACACATTTCAAATCAACATGTAAAACGCGTCAGCTGTTTGAGTATTAATTAATATTTTTGCAAACTAATTACATTAGAATGACAAGGCCAGGAAGACACTAAAAGAGTTTACTAATTTTGTTCCACTCCTCTTGTTTCAATGGCTACATGGATAACCACTCTATTCAATTTTTATTTTTTAAATTTACCAGAAATGATCTAAACACCACACTATTTCACAGCTATCATCATTTATTCATAGCTCAATAGAGGAAGCCAGAATAGCAATAACTCTTTTTTTTCTCCTCCTAATTGTCATTCTGGTGAGATAAGTGGAATGTCAGTCTCTAGTCAAGCTACATTAGTGCTGAGAATCAGGCACAGTCACAAAGTTTCTCCAAAGTGTGCTAGCGTCATTTGTCATGAGAGGTTTGTGCTGAGCAATCAGACTTTAACCCAAGGGGGTTTTCAAGCCTGCTTCCCCCATCTTAGCTGGGCTGGTGGTTCAGAAGGCAAATTGCCTAGAATCAAACACTAACTCTGCCTGTTAGCCGTACAGCCGTGAATGGATCCCATCAACTCTTCTGAGCCTTGGTTTTTCACTCATTAAATGAAGGTTATGTGGATACTCATTCGCCCAAGTCTGTTGGAAAGAATACATGAGGTAATCTATGTAAAATGCTCGGCACTGTGCCTGGTAGACAGTGGACATTCAATAAATGTTGGCTACTGTCACTGCCACCACCGCTGCCATCATGAAGAGTCTCCTTTGCTGCTGTCCCTACCGTCAGGTGCCGATCCACATGTCGGACAGATTTCCCAGTTCTCCTCTCCTCTTCCATCCCTCACCCATAAACACAGTCAACCCAAAGCAGTCTTTGCTGTTTGCCAAACTTGGTCCAGATTATTAAAATATGCCATGCAGCGTGGCGCCCAGGTATACGGCACCCGACGCCTCTTACTGACCTTAGAGTTAGGGCACGGGGATGTGGGAGAGGAAGATGCATCATCTGAAATTCTCCCGAGTCTTCCTGGAGACTTGGCACTCTCTCTAGGTGTTCACTCTCTCCCTTGAACCCGTCTCTGTTTTAGAGCTTGGCTAAAAGCATCTGTTCACGCATCTGTGTATTTTACTAGATCACAGGCTCCATGAGAGCAGGAGATGGGTCTTACTCATTTTACGTGACCAGGGTCTGAGAAAGTAGCGGTTGAATAGTAGATGCTCTTTCAGCTTGTTGCATCAGTGTGTGCTGCTCCAAAGAGGTCCCTCTGCTAATACATATGTAGTCCCTGCACTTCCAGCACCGCTGAGCCCAGCCTGGATTCCAGCCACAATCCCTCTTCCTTCCTCTTCACTAGACCCAGTAGTTCCATGAGTCTCTCAGGGGGGCCCACAGTTCCCTATTTGGAGCTTCTCCTTTTCATCTGATCGTTTATAAACCTTTGCCTTTGGCTTTGGTTTCCACAATCAACCAGTCGCACTCCCACCACGTAGGCCGATTCTGAGCATCCCAACACTCCCCCTCAACTGTCACATCTTTAACCCTTCTCCCATCTCCTCCACGGAAGCCCTATCACCGTGGATCAGTCCGTTTCTTCTTTGCCATTGACAAAAACATGCTAAACCCTTGGAATTATGCAACATTACAGGCACTGACAGGCTGGAGCCTCCTCTGTTCAGTCTAATTTGGTGCATCGAGTCTGAGAGCTAGAGTGAAATGTGAGCCCGGAGCACATCTTTTGATCTTAAATAGTCAGAAGGTTGGAATGTATAATGCTATGGAAATAAATGGTGTCAAAACTGTAGGAAATAATTTATGGTGTGGGAATGGGTTCTGTGATCACAGAGCACTCACAAAATCTTAAAACAGAGAGTCGACAAGGTTGGTTGAGCTGTGGCAGGGGAAGGCTGGCAGAAGAGAGGATGGAGAAGAGGAGGGACTAGGTTTTTCTTGTGATGGTTGGAAGGTCCAGCCTTTGCCTCTGAGGTGAGAGGGGACTTCTGGTTTCAGCTCGTCACCTTAGCTGACTTTGGGGTCTGAGAGTCACGGATGAGATTCCTGATCCCCTTCCTATAACCTCCCTGACTCATTTAATTAGCCACCTTGATCCTCAATTTGCTCATCTGTAAAATAGGAAAAAAAATAGTACTCACTTCATAGGGCTCTTGCAAGGGTGAAATTAAATGAGGTAAGGTATATGAAATGACTTGTAGAGTGCCTGGCATATAGTCAGATGCTAATTAAAAGCTAGTGGACTTTTTTTTCCTTTGGCTACTCTTTTTCATTAACCCCATTGCAATGTACAAGTGGTGAGATTCTTCTAACATCCTCAAAACCTCGCAGTAACAGAAACCAATTTTTTTTTTCTGATATAGGCAGTAGAAAGAGAATTTTTTTTGACTGCCCACCTTCTGCAGGGACCCTTAATTAATTTCCATGGAGTAAGGTGCTTCTGGAAGACTCAAGAACAGATGCATCCATTTGGTTTAAAGGATATGAATTGGTCCTAGTTGGCACCTCTGCTCTTTCCTATTATTGTAGCACAGAATGAGCTTCCAACAACACTAATAAAAATAACTACAATGACTAGCATATGTGAAGGGCTATTTATGTACCAGGTAATATGTTAATTACTTCCCATACCTTCTATCATGCCTTTTCACCTTCACTAAAAAGCTGTAAGTTTCATTCTTTAATTATCTTCATTCTACGGAGGAGACAGACCAGACACGCAAAGGTAAGAAACTTGCCTGAGTCTCACCTCTAGCAGGGACTGGAGATGGGAAATGCTGGAGCTGGGGTTTGAACCTAGGCAACAGACTCCACAACCTGTACCAACGACAGTTGTGTTCATGGTGGAACATGCCCCAGCGCTGCAGTCAGACACCGATTCAAACATTGGTCCTGCTATTTAATTCTTAAGTAAGTTTGGTTAACCTACATCACCTCTTAGAGTCTCGGTCACCTCCTCTGTGAAATAGGGATGGTGACACTCATTTTAAAGATTGTTGTGAAGCTAACATAGTGCTTGGCACGCAGTACACACGTGGTGAATGACGCCATGTGTTGACGGCTGCTGCTGTCAGGCTCAGCGCCCTCCCCTGGTGCTGCTGGACAGATCTCAGTGGTCGGTCAGCCTCTCACCAGTGCCTCCCATCAGCATTCCCTCTTCCTGCTTATTTTTCCTCTTTAACACCCAATTCTACCTCTGCCCCCCTTATTCTCAGCACATGCAGTTCCCTCTGCTATTCACAGGGTATATGAAGGCTGCCAGGCATAACCTCTTTCAGTCTCTCCCTTCTTCAAATTCACCCACACTTACTCTCCATCCTTTCTTTCTCAATGTCACATGAAAAATGTCCTTTCTCAGTCCAATTAATGCCATCGCTCTCTGGCACGGTGTTGAGCCCTGGTGACACAACGGTGAGCAAGGCAAGTGTACCCTCAGGGATACTGCTCACCTTTCAGCAGGTAAACCCCATCTGTGCTCTGATTCACATCCTTGTATCTTCTGAGGCCCATTCTGCAAGCCTGTGACATACCCAAGCCCCTGTCACCTTCAAAATTCCTTCAAGCCAGGGAGCATCATTGCCTTGGCTCAAGCACCTGCCCCTTGAAAGGCTGGTCTGTATTGTACTTATGTGTCTTCTCTTTCCATCTACTCCCTAAGCCATCCACATCTAACTTCCGCTCCCGCCACCTATGTTGGGAAGGCTCTCGTTGAGGACGTTAATGATTGTACACCTGCCAAACCCAGTGCCATCAACCCGGTGCTCACTCCCCGCGACCCCAGTGAATCATTCAGTGCCCTGCTCCTTTCTTGTAACCCTCTTCCCCTTCTGTTTCCAGGAGGATCTTGGTCTTGGTTTCTCTGTGTTCGCTCCGATCACTTCCACTCTCTTGCACAGCTCCCACGCCCCTTTTCACGCTTATTCCCTGAACGTGCAAGCTCTTTCCCATCTGTGCCTTTTCTCGTCTTCTCTACTTTTCTTGACTTCAAGGCTCCAGTCTACATTTTACTGGAGGTAATATCCACTGGGAAGCCTCCATACATATCCCATTCCCATCTAGGCTTACTTATGTCTGAACCCAGACCCCAAACTGAAGGAATATGGAGCAGGGTTGATAGAGAGGGCTTTGCTCTCATGAGAATTCTGGCCATCACGAAACAAATGACCTTATATCTCTTATGATATTTCCCCCCACAGCCTATTGGATCGTATATTCTTTGAGGGTAAGATTATATGTCCAAGTCATATATGTATCCCAGTGCCTAGTGCTTTGCCTAGTATAGAACAGCTATCACTTAAATGCCCATCAAATTTTAAAAAGGCCAACCATATCTCCAACTGAGAATCCTGGGACCTTGACTTAAGGCCTGATTACTTTTTGCAGGTTCTTTAAACATTCCTTTGAGCTGGCTTCAGGGACAGGGAAGACTATCAAAGTGTGATTGGACAAATTAGACAAGGGCAAGCATGCTCTTTGGAAAGCACTGCTGATCTTCAGATGGATCTTGCCCTTGATGGAGAAAAGAGGGCCATGGACTCCAACATGAATTAAGCCATGTAAGTAAACGTCTGCCTGCCTAGGTTCTCCATCAGCCATGATGCAAAATCATTACAGCAAGTTCTCATAAGCCACAGGTCTCAAAATAAACTTCTAGTTATGTATTTATTGTCTTACTTTTACACAAGAAATAAAGTACGGGGATTGTGTGAGGAAGCGAAATAACAACTGTGGATCATCTGCTCTGTGCCAGGTACTGTCTTAGGCATTGCACACAGATTATCAAATTTTAAAATTCAAACCAATCCTTTGGGGTGGTGTTCATTATTGCCATTTTACTGATAAGAGACCTGTTTAGCATTTAAGCGACTTGCCCGCAGGCACATAACTTATAAATTGTGGACCCATGATTCATATCTCATCTCTAAGACTCCAAAGCTCATGCTTTTTCCACTCTAATGCTCTTGGTGCAATAACTCAACTGTCCCTTGTAAAATGTTCTGGCTTCTGAAGTGACTTGAAATGGCCAGGACTGGTCTTTTGTTCACAGCAAAAGAAATTCAGTCCCTTCTCAAAAGTGCTGGTTTCTCTCCAAATGGGCCAGAGTATTCTAAAAGGCTCTGTAGCTCTTGGATCCGCTTTTCTGAGACTCAGGTTTGAGACAGGAAAAATATATGATTCCTTGGCCCGGGATAAAAATCTCTGGATGGAAACAGAGATTGGTGGAAGCAAGATTCCACGTATGTCTCCCGAAGGCCACTGGGTTTAGCCACCAGCACTTTCTCCCACTGCAATCATTTGGGATAGCAAAACTGTAATATTAATCAATCTCAGTTCGATTGCTTTGCCATGAAATAGGAACAGGCGAATTTATCAAAATTGAGGCCCTCCACTGGGTTTATATTGCCATTAAACTATCAACAGGAAAGCATGTAAGGTGAGGCAAGGAACCGACTGGTAACTGAAAAGAAATGATTTTTTTTTTAAGCATCCTCTCCTGCAGCCTCCTTTGTTTGGCTGTCAGCATAGCCACTGTGGGGCTGGGTCTCAGATCTCAGTGTTACCCTGCAGCTGGAGGTGGAGAGAACTCAGACATAGGCATTTGCAATCCAATGGCTGCGCCCAGGTTACTTGGTTCTCTCTCAGCAGGGCAAGCTGCGTGACGGTAAACAGGGGGGAGATGTGTATGCATTTGTGCGATAAAACAGGCTTAATGATTCTGAAGGGGAAAGAGTCCAGGAGACATACAGTAGCAACTCAGGAACAAAATGGAACCATGCAGGGCCAATTAATGTGCAAATATGTGTGTGCTGAACTTGCATTCCATTCATCATGTGGACATGGAAATTGGGCCATTTATCTGTTATATTATGTATGTGACATCTTAGTTTGGTTCTTACAGGCTGCTCGGGGACAAAGGGCCATGTGCTTTGCGGCTAGCAGAGGGAATTTAAGATAAATTCTTCAGCTGTCATAAACATTGCTGGGCAGAATTTGGTCAGAAGATAAAGCTCTTTCCTCTGCAGGGTTTTAACATTTCTCAGTAGTCCATGTGCCATCTTATTAAAACTGTGTGTGGTACGGGGAGGGGTGGCATATGCCATGAAAAATTATTGGCACAAACAGCTTACTGTCATGTTTTCAAAGTCCAGATTTAGCAAACGTTATTCACATATTCACTGTCAATCTGCAGAGAGAAAGGGAACTGGCAGAGCCATTCACTCTCACTGATTCTGTGGGTTTTTAATTCTTCTTGTCTCCCTTTAACCAACGTCTCCTCGACAGGTGGGGTTTGTCCTGCTTAAATTACAACTGTTTGTCTGTACTTAGGGGAAAAAAGAAAGTCATTTGAGAAGGAAAAGGAGCTCACAGAAGCACGTTCCCAGAGCCACTATTATTTACCTAACAGAACATGCCGTGAATGTGGATCATGCACTAAATAACGGCGATCGCTTGCTTTGATGAATTGCCATTAGAAATTCAATTAATAAAAGGTTATCTCCCTGCAGTAGTGCAAAACATATGATCTGGCTGCAGCAATTACAATTCAGCCTTAGAAACCATGGTCAGGAGAAAGGAAAAGTTGTGTGTTTTTTAAAAAACCTGCTCCATCTGGGAAATAGGAGTCGGGAGTAAAAATGAATGAATGAATGAGTAAATGCGTGATGAATGGGTGAGTTTAGGCTATTTTTGATCTACAGTTCTGTCTATGTGCTGAGAGTTCTACACTTCCTCCTTCCCCTTTTTTTCATTATCCTGGTTTATACTTTTTATGTTGTTTCCTTTTTCATTTTTGCTGCTGCTCTTTTTTAACCAAGTAGATTCACTTTTTTTCTTGGTATACAAATTATATACTATAAAGTACACACATCTTAGGTGTAGAGCTCCATAAATTTTACATGTGATGGTAACCTATGTAACCATATCTAGATGAAGGCATTGAATATTCCCATCTCCCAACTGGCTCTTTTGTCCCCCTACCGAAAGGTAACCATGACTGTTACTTTTATCACCAGAAGTGGGTGCTGATTTATATGTAAATGAAATCATACAGGGTGTATTTTTTTAACTCCACATTATATCTCTGAAATTCATGAAGGCTATTTCATATATCCATTGATGATTCTTTTTGATTACTATCTTGTATTCCATTGCATGAATATACCACAATTTGTTTATTGATTATCCTGTTAATGGACACTTAGTTTGTTTCCATCTTTTGCCTATGAGAAATAAAGCTTCTATGAAAATTATTGTATACATCTTTTGGTGGACATAAGCACTCATTTCTCTTGGGCACACAAGCAGGAGTGGAATTGCTAGATCATTAAACATTATTTCACCAATGTTTAAAGTACTGCAATTCTCCAAAATTCCATTTTTAAATCTGAAAATGGTGATAACAAATATCCTGCCATGTGTGATTTCTGTGAAATTGAAAAGGGGCAACATATGTAAAGGTGTTTTATTGTTGATTGTGTGTTTTAAACTGCCAAATGTGGCACAAATGTGAGACTGTGCTAGAGAAAGGAAGATGGAAAATCACAGGAAATAGGCATCTCTCTGTGGTGCTGACCCCAGTGCACTGAGACATATTCAGGTATGATCTAGAAAGTAGAATCAGCCCTTAAGGAGTGGCAGAGCTAACATTTATCAACACTCACTATGCACCAAGCCGTGATCTGGGTGGTTTACATGCTGTTATTCATATACTGAATATATTCATATATTGAAATTCTATCCCCCAACGTGATGGTAGTAGGAGGCGGGGCCTTTGGAGGTGATTAGCCCTCAGGAATGGGATTAGTGCCCTTATAAGAAGAGACACGAGAGCTTGCTTCCTCTCTCTGCTTTTCTGCCACGTGAGGATACAATGAGAAGAATGGCTATCTGCAAACCAGGAAGAGAGTCCTCACCAGACACCAGATCTGCTGGTACCTTGATCTTGGACTTCCCAACCGTCACAGCTGTGACGGTTGTGAGTAATAAATTTCTGTTGTTTAAGTCACCCAGTCCATGCTACCTTGTAACAGCGGCCTGAGCTAAGACACATGGCATGGCAGTTAATAGCCAGCCCTGCCAGACATGATTACAAATCCCAGCTCTATCACTCATTAGCTGAATGGTTCTAGGAAAGTCACTGAGTCTTTCCAAGCCTCAGTTTATTCTTCTGTGAAATGGGGATTATAATAGCTCGTACATCCCAAGATTTTTGTGAAGATTTCATAAGATGATGTATGTGAAATCTTTACATAGTGAATGGTATATATTAGGTACTGGATACATGGAAACTGGTCCCCTGTGTGGAGTAAATCAAAAAAGTAAACACGGACATTGCCCTTTTAATGCTCTCAACAACCTCGTGTGATGTGTATTGCTGTTCTCACTCTGAAGATGAAGAAAGGAGCTTTGAGTAGATACATGACTGGCTTAAGTAACTGGTCACAAGATCATTGGGAAGCAGGTGACACTAGTTCCTCCTGACCTCATCCCATCTTTCTGCTTCCTGACCCTCCTCCCCTCCCACTGATCTACCTCCCTAGGCATCTAAAATAACATTTACACCATTAACGAACCACAGTTCCTAGAAAACTTTTGCACACCAAGTTATTCTATACAAGACCGTAGACACTTGAACTGGAGTTTCCACTCTTGCAATGATCTCCCCTTACATTCTGTAGAACGCTGTCAGAATCCGCCTCTGCACTCCTTACTCCATATGACCCTCCAACAACCATGCGATGGGCCAAAAGGAGCTGAATTATCCTCACTGAGTGCATGAGAAAAGTGAGTCTCAGCAGTTACAGTGATGCACGATGTCACACAGAACCCAGGGTTGCTGAGGCCCAGGTAGATGCTCTTTGCTCTACACATCTAGTAACTCAGAAGGAGGAGAACAACGGCTCCATGGCCCTGGATATATTTTGGAGTGCCCATTAAGTGATGTCACGCACAATTCCCCATGGATGGTCACCTTGCTGGTGACCTCTGACCAACATCTTTTTAAATTCTTTACCTGTTGTCAGCATCAGCCACAGTTCCCTTAATGCCCCAGAGGATGAACAGGGAGAGGAAAAAGAGGGAGGGGATGGAAACCACCAGAGAGACAGATGGAGGTCTCACTGCCAAAGCAAGGGCTGTTCTGAATGGAGCTAGAATCATAATGTGTATATACAGACTCTGGAGTCACCAAGACAGAAGCAAGAGCAGATCCAAATGTGAAACCATCAGCCGTCTTTACCAGGCCACTCAGTACACACTGCATAAAGAGTACCAGGGGTGACCCTGTCAGCCCCAAACCTAGCGCCGTGGGAAGCGCACAGCTGACAACACACCAGACAAACCACCAGGAGATTGTGCGGAGCACAGCTGCAACCGGAATACCCTCTTCATTTCATCACAAAAGAAAACCGTTTCAAAACGTCCTCCAAAGGGACAGCAAAACCACGTTTCCTACCTCAGCTTTGCTGGCAGCCAGGCTCGCCGAAACCTGCAAGTTAAAGAAAAAAAAAGACATTAGTATTGATTCAACAAGAAGGTAATTGGATTAATTGTCTTTTTAAAGGAATTGGCATCAATAATTTGTTACGACCCGAGGGGACAATGGGCGCGACACACACACACACAGACACACACACACAGAGGCACTCTTTCTTCTAGCAAGCACAGGAGCGAGATTTGTTTTTCCAGTCCTGTGTATAAGGTGAAGAGGATAATTAATATTTTCAACACATTATAACAATCTTGCCAGGAAAAAAAAAGGGGGAGGGCTGTGTGCAATGCCCATGCACTGTTAATGATTAAATGAACACTGAAAAAGCAAAGCCATTGAAGACATTGAGGGGTTTTTTTTTCCTCTTAAAGTTCCGCGTCAGTGTTCTGAGAAGGTAAAACTTCAAACTACAGCAACTACAGCCTTCAGTTTCCAAAATGCCTCAAAATACTGTGAACTAAAGAGTGGTGCCAGGCATTCTGCCAAGCTCTTTATGTCATCCCCAGAACGACTTTCATTAACCCATTTCATAGATGAGAATATTGGGCTTGGAAGAGTAGTTAAGTAATTTTTTCAAGCTCAGAAATTTATTCAGTAGAGGAAGTTAGATTTAAACACAAGATAAAGTCATATAGACTTTCAGGCTCCTACCCACACACAGCCCATTCTGTATTAAAGGATTTGATTTTGGAATAAAGGAATAAAGATTCCACCCACGATGTTCGTATATGCCTAGAAGAGATCTCCTATCTAGGGGCAGATAAGGTGTTTTTTTTTCCCTGATAACTCCAGGAACTCTCCGCCCTGCAACTTTCTACTTATACCTGAGGTTGACCAGCCATCCTCAGCCATTTCCTACCAGTTGGCTCTGAACTGAACTGTGTCCACCCCCACCGCAAATTCATGAAGCTCTAACCTCCAATGTGATGGTATTTGGAGGTGGGCCTTTGGGAGGTAATTAGGTTTAGATAAGGTCATGAGAGTAGGGCCCCCTGGACAGTATTAATGCCCTTATGAGACACCAACAAGTTTGCTTCCTGTCTCTCTCTCTCCACCTGCTTGCATGCAGGAAAGGCCATATGAGGACACACCAAGAAGACAGCCACCTGAAACCCAAGGAGAAGGCTCTCACCAGGCACCAACCCTGCTGGCTCCTTGATGGTGGACTCCCAGCCTCCAGACTGTGAGAAACAAACTCCTGTTGTTTAATCCACCCAGTCTATAGTGTTTTGTTATGGTAACCAAGCTTACTAAGACAAGCAGATACCAGCTCACAGCTGTGAATCCAACGAAGGGCTTAAGAATGCATGGGTTCCTGAGTTAGATGAACAGCCCCCGTAGCTCACACTGGCCCAGCCCCCAGCACTCCCTCCCCCATGCTCACCCCCAAGGTATCAGACCAGCCCTCACTGAAGCCATCAGCCCCAGAAGTAGCTCAGGCAATGCCTGCTGCCCAATGGGCAGCTTTCACGCATCATTAGCCTCCTAAACGGGAGGCTTCAGACTGACCTCAGCCAAGAGGATGTATTAGCTGTGGCCTGTGGCTTAGCAAGGCATATCCCAGGGCCAGCCCTGGAGAAACTTCCAAGGTGTGATGAATGTCAGAGCCCAGGTCCTCCCCTCCCCTCCCTTCCCTCTGTCCTTTCAGAGCTGGGGCTGGGAGAGCAGCTGATTCCAAAGCAAGTGCCCACAGCCATAAAGCACAAGTGCAGAAGATCCCTTGCTACATAACCTCGTGTGTGTGTGTGTGTGTGTGTGTGTGTGTGTGTGTGTGTGTGTGTGTGTGTGTGTGTGTGTGTGTGTGTGTGTTTGTATTCACCAACATTTCCCTGCTGTAAACCAGTAGGAATTTGTGAGGGAGAAGCATGCTATTTAACAGCTACAGGTCTCCAGCAGCACATGGGCGACACCATTCTCAGCTGCCCTCTCTAATTTCCTCCACTTCAGAATCTTTGTCTGTGTCTCCCAACTTGTGAATTTTGGGTCACACGGCCCCTTTCATTCCTCCCTATTAGGCAAGCCCACTTCTTGCATCTACCTTAGATAAACACACACCAACATAAAGAGGCATAGACATGGCTGATTACTGAAGCATTGTTCAGGATAACAAGACATTTCTAAAACATTTAAGTGTCCACAGATAAAAGAATGGCTAAAATACAGGGTTTGAACACTCTAATGCCTCCAGGGGCCAAGCAAGTAATAAAAGTATATAAAGTGAACTACCTGCCAGACAATAGGGAATGGTGAGGTCTGTGGGGAAATGTGAGATGCCTACTTTAAAGCCATTTGCATTCAATTTGTAAAGGCAAAATATGGTTCCAGCCAAACACAACACACATGTAGTCTGGATGTGGCTGCTAGGCTGCCAGTTTACCATCCTCTAAGCCAAATCAACTATGATCCAGCCATATTATATAATATTATGCTGCTGCTAGAATAAATGGGGTGAATCCTAACGTTCTGACATGAAAAACTCAACAGTACATACTGTTGTTTTTTTTAAAGCATGACATTTATTTACTTATTTATTTATGGCAGCATTGGGTCTTTGTTGCTGCGCGCGGGCTTTCTCTAGTTGCGGAGAGTGGGGGCTACTCTTCGTTGCAGTGCACAGGCTTCTCATTGTGGTGGCTTCCCTTTGTTGTGGAGCACAGGCTCTAGGTGCACGGGCTTCAGTAGTTGTGGCTCACAAGCTCAGTAGTTGTGGCGCACAGGCTTAGTTGCTCTGTGGCATGTGGGATCCTCCAGAGCAGGGTTTGAACCTGTATCCCCTGCATTGGCAGGCGGATTCCTAACCACTGTGCCGCTAAGGAAGTCCCTACATACTGTTACTGGACAAGAAAAGATGGAGAACAGCACACATATGATATGATACCAATATTCTAAAAAAATAACTAAAGTATGTATATATTATATATTCCTGTAACCGGGCAGGACTTTAGCCCCTCTCTGAAGTACCTAGATAACAGTATCTGATGCCCGTTCCTGAGTTGTTTTACAGATGCTAAAACCCCCACCAAATAGAAGAAGTTAACTAGTTAATGACGGTGAGCACGTAGTCTCCAGACCTACTGGAGCCTGAGGATTGATAATGTTAACCCGTATGACACCACACTGTTACTTCATCATCAACCAATCAGAGAATTGTGCAGGAGTTGATCACATACCCTGTGACTCCCCTTCATCACCTGGCCTTTAAAAATGTCTCCCTGGAAGCCAACAGGGAGTTTGGGTCTTTTGAGAACTAGCTGGACTCCTTGCTTGGCGCCTGCAATAACCACTGCACTTTCCTTCACCACAACCTGGTGTCAGTAGATTGGCCTGACTGCACGTGGGCAAGCGGACCCAAATTTGTATTGGTAACATTCCTCCTTCCACACTTACTCGCCCACCACACACACACACAGATGTATGTCTGAAAAATGTCTGGGAGGAGGACTTTCCTGGTGGTGCAGTGGTTAAGAATCCACTTGCCAATGCATGGGACATGGGTTCAATCCCTGGTCCAGGAAGATCCCACATGCCGTGGAGCAACTAAGCCCACGTGCCGCAACTACTGAGCCTGTGCTTTAGAGCCCATGAGCCACAACTACTAAGCCCACATGCCACAACTACTGAAGCCCATGTGCCTATAGCCCATGGCCCACAATAAGAGAAGCCACCGCCATGAGAAGCCATGCACCACAACGAAGAGTAGACCCTGCTCACCACAACTAGAGAAAGCCCATGTGCAGCAATGAAGACCCAACGCAGCCAAAAATTTTAAAAAAAAATTTTTTTTACCCTCTGGGAGGATACAAATCGAACCACCAAAAGTTTTACCTCTGAGGAGGAATTTGGAACGTGACTGGGACCTGATGGTTTGAGGAAAGTCATGGGGAACATTCTCTTTTTCTAAATTGTTTGAAATTTTTTCACTGAGAATGCATCCATGTAGTATTTGTCTAGTTAAACATAAATTTAAAATATGATAAAACTAAAGCTTTACAGTTCCTCAAGGTTAATAAGAGACTTTATAGAAATGCTGGCTTGTCTCACTGAAGAGAGGACTAAAAACAGCTCTCTCACCCATTCATATATCTGATGACACAGAGTAGAAGGTGGGTCATATGGTGATGCAATCGGGAGTGGTGGGGCTTGTGGCCAATTGGAGATAAACCACAGTTCATTTGATTTAAAATTCTATGTATTAGATAAATCTATGAAAAGCAAATGTTGACATTTACTAGAATCCTCTATACACTGCATTCAGTGTCGATTTTATAGTCATAATTATGTTAGATTCACTCCAACACAGGTAGCTCAGGGTTATTCAGGAACACGGCACCACAGACCTCAGGGCCTGTCTGTCATCCACTGTGGCATGTTCAGCAGATAGAGAACTGTGGAGGCCAGCTGGGGAGGGAGTGAGGGCTCTTTAAGGGCTGCGGGTGCCAGACTGAGGCGTTTGGCTTTTATGTTGTCAGCCGCAGCCACCATCAGAGGGTTCCCAGCGTGGGGGCTGATATGATTAGAGCCATGTTTGAGGTGGGCCATTCTGTGGACCAGCACAGGGCACAGAAGGGATGCAGGAAACTCCCGGCAGGACACTCCTTAGAGCTTTGTTCCAGCGATTTCCCATCCTTTTAATCATTTCCCTTCCTCTCCTTCACTTTCTCTGCCTGTGTTTGAAATTGCAAAGGCCGACATTAAGGGTTTCCTCCTTGCTTGTGCCAGGAACTTGATGTACGTGATCCTTTCAATCCTCTCCTCAACCCTAGGAGCTGGTTCTCATGCCATTTTTTCAGATGGGGAAACTGGGGTTGGGATGCTAAGTTCCTTTCCTACAGTTGGGGCTGTCAGAGGCAGAGTTTGCACCCAGGTCATACTCCAAAACTGCCCTCAAAAACCTTGCAGGGATTTTTCCCATGGAGATATGGATTCTTCCTGGGACTTCCCACACATTAATAGGTATGAGAACGGAGTTAATGGATAGATGGGTGATCACGGCTCAGGAACACCCACCTGGTCTTCCTCTGCACCTGTGTCTGAGACACCCATCTCCATCCGGGGTTCTGATGCTCCATGCTATTCAATCATCTGTGCTGAATGTGTTGGCTACCACTCTACCACTTCTGCAGTGGTAGTGGGAGACAGGTCCCTTTTGGTTGCTGGGATAGAAACCACTCAAAAAAGCTTAAGAACACAAAAGAATTTATTAGCCCATTCGACTGATAGAGTTCATTTTAAATGGATCCAGATAAGGATCAATGAGGTTAAATTACTTCTCTGGCAAGTGGCAGAGCAAGAAACAGAACCCAGGTCTCTATGACTGGAGACTTTGCTCTGCAGTACTCCCACGCACAAATCCAGGGACTCAGTGATTGTGTGCTTTTCCCTGTCTAGACTCTAACCCATCCCAGTCTCACTGAATGACCTATATTCTCTGCCTCCTGCTCCCTCTCTCCCCTTCCTTCCTGCAGGAATCACCATGAGGTCCCCATGGCTGTGCTGAACATGCCACACTGGCCTGCCAGGTAGGAAGAGAGAATCATCACATCCCTCCTCAAACACTACCCTGTTGGGCCTTCAGATTTGTCTCCCATCAGCAAAGGACACCACCGTTCACACCAAACAGTGAACCCTTTATCTGTGAAGTCAAGTGTCACCTAAACAGGCCTTCCGGGCCAGTGAGGATATTATTCATGCACCAGCAGTTTGGTGATTTCTTCTACTCACAGTCACTCAAATAAAAATGTATCCCTGTGCCCTGTCATCTACTAAGTCTGCCAGGCTGCCAGGTGTCCTTGGCTTTGATGGAACTATTTTATGGAAAGTTCTGACCTAGAACAACACCAACATGAAGGTTCTCTTTTTCCACCAATTATCCCTCAATCTAGTGTCCTTTTTCAGTTCTGTAAGGACATCTCAGGGAAACCCAGAGCTTCCCAGTCACCCTCAGGCATGAGAAGCCCAGTCTAGCTCAGTGCAAAACTTCCATCTCATGTCCAATTTCATGTTCATCTCCCCCAGTCCCCCAACTGTTCTGGCCAGGCTTTGGCCAGAGGGATTAATTGGGGAGAATGAATGGTCTTCTCCTTCTTGCCCTCTTCTCCCTTTGGTTTTCTGGTTTTAACAGCTCTGTCACTGGGTCTGAGCAGACCAATTAGAGAGAAAGGGCACATTCCTCTCCACTTGAGCATGCAACAAACAAAATCATCTGCTATCAATGCTGATTATCAGGCAATTCAATGGTCATAGGTGCCTTCTGTACAGATGTCCAAATGCTGGCACCTTTGCGGGGCACAGGTAGATTAGGGGCAGCCCTGTGGGTGCAGGCCTCCTGTAATTGGCAGGGACACCAAAGCTACAGTAACAAATAGAACCAAATAAATAATGGCTTGACACATGGATAGTCATCTCTTGCTCACATAGCAGTTCTAGGTGGGAGAACGCATTAGAGGCCAGCTCTCCTCCACACAATCATTCAGGGACCCAGGCTGAAAAAGGCCCTGCCATCTTTAATATGTGGCTTCAGGTCACCATGACCAGAAAGCCAGAAGAGGGAGAATACATGGAGGAACACGAGTGGGTGGTCTTTATGGACCAGACCCAGGAGTGTCATGCATCGTTTCAGTTCACATCCTGTTGGCCAGAGCTCAGTCACAGGGCCACACACAATGGCAAGGGGTTTGGACATGTAGTCAAGCTGTATATCAGAGAGGAGAAGATAGTTTTGGAGAGCAGAGCTAGCAGGCCTGGCCACACCTCCTCACTGCAGCACTGCCTTGCCAGAGATCCCTCTACACGGTTCCCTAATAGAAAACTCACCTCCACCTGACCTCCCCCAACATCTCCGAGTGATGGAATTCTGGCAGCTAACACAGTCTCCTGTCGCTGAGGTCCCCTCACCTTGCAGCTGGTCCTCTGGGGGACACCAGCCACATGGCTCAAACCCAGATCTTCTGTGGTATCCCCTGGACCCACAGGAAATTAACAAGTCCTTTTGCAAGAGCAGAGATTGAAGCTGTCCCTTCCTCCATGCCCTCTCTCTCCTGTTTTCTTCTCCTCCTGCTCGAATAAGCAGAAAGGGGTGATAAGAAGCTACACCAGCAGACCGAGTCCTCTTCTTGCTGGCATCCCAGGTTCTACGAGAGATCCCTTTGGAGCTCAGCTTGACTTCAGGTTGGCACTGGTAACTCCTCTCTCCCCTGAATCCTCTCTGATCTTCTGCTTATTTATCTAGTCAGTACTGATAACAGCAGAGGTGGCTTGTCCCCCCTCAAGGAGATCTGAGGAGGTGGCTGAACCCATTGTGTCTGACCCTCTTTCAAGTGTAAGAGACGCTCAGCATTCCTCTGCCTTCACTTGGGGTCCTAACGATCTGTTCTGGGATAACGGGAAATGTCTTAGTCACCTTGACCAAAGCACCCTGCAAAGGGTTGTGAATGTGTCACCAAATTGGGTCAAGTCTTTCCTTGAACGGATTGAATCTCTGGGTTGTTTTCACTGGTGTAAACAGAACACCTTAAAGTGCTATCATCAAAGGGTGGTGACGCAGCATGGAGCGTGTGGAACAAGACAAATGGGGCTCCTGCCACCCCACGGCTGGGCGGGCTTTGAGAGGGTCACTTCCCTGACCTGAAAGAGCTGATTTCTCTCTCTACTGCGCATAGGGAAACCCTTCCCCACGGTGGTGCAGATTCTGTGCTGTGTCATGAATAGTAAGCACCAGCGTCTCCAGCGTCTACCTGCCATGTTTCACCCCCGGACGACGCCAGGGATTCTAAGCAAGTTGTGCAGCTGAGTCTTGCAAACCCGCCCCTCCCTCTCTCTAGGTGTGCCATGCTGGGCATGTGCGGTGACTGAAATCAGCCACACATTCTCTGGCACTTCTCCCGTCAAGAGATGGGGTATATGTTCCCAACCCTTGAATCTGGGCAGGCTCTGAAACTGCCCTGACCAGGGGATGACGGCAGAAGGGAGGTTGTGCCAGTTCTGGTCCAGCCTTAAAAGACTGGCCACTTCCACTGCTGCCTGGGGGGCCTCTCTGGGTGCCCTCAGCTGCGCATCAGAGGTCTGACTACCCTGAGACCGCCATGCTGGGGCAGCCACTTTGAGGCATTTTGACCGACGGTACCCGCTGAGCCCAAACCTCCAGCCACCCTGGCCAATGTGCCAGCCACCTCGGACCCTCCAGGCAGTACATCTGCCAGCGGAACACCACCAAGAGACCTCAGTCAAACCATGCCCAGCACGCCCTGCCCAGATTCCTGACCCACAAAATCTTGAGCTATAATGAATGGTTGCTATTTTGAGCCATTAAGTTTCAGGGTACTTTGCTAACAGCAGTAGATGATCACAACAAAAGGTACGTATCCTCTCTAAGCCTGTAATTTCATACTTACAAAGGAGAAAGTATGTTTTTACAAGACTGTTCTAAGAATTAAGCAAAAAATCTATGTTTAAAGTGCTTGACACAGTCCCTGGCACACAGCAAGCTGTTTTATCTCACAAGCATGTGTGCTGTTCTTTGTGCATTTCCACATGCAACAGTCTTTTATATATATATATATATATATATATATATATATATATATATATATATATATATACATTTATTTATTTTATTTATTTACTTTTGGCTGCTTTGGTTCTTTGTTGCTGTGCGCGGCTTTCCCTAGTTGCAGCGAGGGGGGGTTACTCTTCGTTGCGGTGTGCGGGCTTCTCACTGTGGTGGCTTCTCTTGTGTAGCAAGGGCTCTAGGAGTGCGGGCTTCAGTAGTTGTGGCACACGGGCTCAGTAGTTGTGGCTCGCGGGCTCCAGAGTGCAGGCTCAGTAGTTGTGGTGCACGGGCTTAGTTGCTCCGCGGCATGTGGGATCTGCCTGGACCAGGGATCGAACTCGTGTCCCCTGCATTGGCAGGTAGATTCTTAACCACTGTGCCACCAGGGAAGCCCGCACGTGCAATAGTCTTGATTTACTGTCAAGTGATGATTCTCAGAGCACTCAATTTGATTTCCAGATGGTAAAACGTATATGGATTGCTCTGGACTCAGAAATACCTGGGCTTTATAAATCCTTGTGCTGCCATCTACAAGCTGTGCGCATGACCAAGAGAGAGCTACCTCACCTCTCTGAGCCTCAGTTTCCCCATTTGGAAAACAGATACAAAAATCTATCTCGCTGCCTTTTTGGCATAGATTCCATGGGAATGCCTGGCCTAGAGTTGGAGATTGAGAATGAATAACCGTAGTTTCGGTTAGTTAGGTGTCGTAACTGTTATAGTAGCAGCAGTCGTAACACTGATGTTTTGAGCTCCACTGCATTTAATGGAGCAGCCTGTGAACAGACCCCCTAAAGGGGTATTTCTGAAAGCAGGCAGCTTCCCCTCTCCTCACCATCTCTCTCCTCTACTCTAGCCCAGGACTTGGTTCCAGCCGCGGAGCTGCCAGAACTCAGCCCAGATTTTTAAATGTGAGTGTAAAAAAGGAAAGAGCCCATTCACAGATGATATTCAACATCCCCTCCCTCCCCAAGCCAAATTCCGTAGGCTCCAGAATGTCCAATGAATAAACGGCTCTTAAAATTCTTCTAGAAAATGCACGTTTTCTCTTAATAATGCTCACTGTCAGAAATGAAATATTTACATGCACTTGCTTCAAAATGCTGGCAGCTTGTAACCTAAGAACAGTTTTACTTGTGGTGCTGAACAACTACCTTAGGTCCATCTTGTAGATAATTTTGAGAGGACCAAGAAGATGCAGGGTAGAAAGAGCTGCAGCAGGGAGACTGAGCCGGGAGGGAGGGGCTGACGAATCCCTGCCCTTGGTTTGCCCTTGAAGTTGGTGTATAAGGAAGGTTAAAGTAGTTCCAGCACTGGGCTGATGGGTGTCTGAGCTGTGATGGGCCCATCAGTCACCCTGACGCGTGCTGGCAAACACTGAGAGATTGTAAACATTATCTGAAGCTTAATTAGGAGGCCTGACAGGAGGCTGGGTGGGCGTGAGGAGGGAGCACTGAGGCTCCCTGTGCCCTGCCCCCACCCCACCCTGCATCCTGGAATCTTTCGGAAAAGTTGCCGCCATTCACGTCTCCTTCCAAAGAGCTCCTCGTTGCTTTTTTGAGGCCAGGCTGCAAGTTTTAAAAAGGCTCCTAAAATGGTTCTGTTTTCAAATTTAGCTCAGCAATCTGGAAATGCAGTTAAAGATCTTTAAAAAACCCCCTTCTCTTTGAACCAGTAACTCTGCTCCTGGGAATCATTCCTAAGGACGAATTGGAAATACATCAAAAGTTTGTGGCACAAAATAATGCTTTGTAACGTTTTTGTAACGGAAAAAACAATTGGAAACAACCTAGCTGTTCAACAATTGGGGATTGCGTCAGGGAGCTGAATCATCCCCTTTTCAGGGACCACTATATGACTACAAAAGTGACGGTCCAGCAAAGTTTGAAATAACATGGGAAAATGCTCATATATGAAGAAAAAAAACCCAGAACATAAATGACATAAATATTGTACTACATGATCTCAGTTATGTTAAAACATGAATAGAAGAAACATGGGAAGGAAATGACAAAAAATATATTAACAGTGTTTTTTGGGGGGAGGTAAAACTGGATATTTCATTTTCTTCTTTCTCTTTTCTGTATTTTCCAAGTTTTCACTACTAAACAAGTGTACAGAAAGTTATTCTTTAGACACCATCTAGTTCCTGCCAGTCTTTTCAAATATTCTACCCGTTTTCCTAACTATATCTTCCCCAGAGATTGGTGATTCTAGAGCAAAGCTGGGCTGTGTGACTCCAGATGGCACAAAACAGAGAGACAAGAAACCTAACATGATGAGTTTTGTGTACTTCGTGAGTAAGGCACTGTGCTGGGACTTTGGTTACATTCCCTCATTCAATCCTCAAAGCCTGCTGGGTAGGTGCTATTATCACCATCTTATCAATGTTGTGGGAACTAAGAGTCAGAATAAGTTAGGAAAATTTCCAGGCAATAGAGCAGTTGAGTCAGCGTGGGAATGTAAGCTCAGGTTGGGCTGACTCCAAATCCCCTTCCCTTCCCTCCTTCATTTCAGTCCCAGATGGCGAGCAGCCCCGGTGGTGCCCTAGCGGTCACAGCCCTTCCTTCCAAAGCCCTTGTGGTAATATGTCAATTGCTATGGAAACATCCCTGGATGCCCCAGCAACCCCCGCCATCTCATTTCTTCCAGTGCCTGGAATTCCATAACTGGAGATGCTTTCCTTTAGGTTAGAAAGCTGCCATAACCCTTGTGGTAATACGTCAATTGCTATGGAAACATCCCTGGATGCCCCAGCAACCCCCGCCATCTCATTTCTTCCAGTGCCTGGAATTCCATAACTGGAGATGCTTTCCTTTAGGTTAGAAAGCTGCCATAACCCTTGTGGTAATATGTAAATTGCTATGGAAACATCCCTGGATGCCCCAGCAACCCCCGCCATCTCATTTCTTCCAGTGCCTGGAATTCCATAACTGGAGGTGCTTTCCTTTAGGTTAGAAAGCTGCCATAACCCTTGTGTCTATGTGTCATCTCTGAAAATGTGTATCCTGCTGGGAGAGGTAACAGGGCGGGTGGAGGTTGGGGAACGCACCCTGACCTGGGGTGTCCTCATGCTGGGGAGAGGGATGCAGAGCACAATTTATAATGGGGGGTGGGGGGGGACATTTACCATTGGGGGTTGCCCAGCAGCTCATCCCTTTTCTTAAAAACATCTCAATCTCTATTCCAAGAAATTGCCTCTCCCCAATCCTGCATAGTCTCAGTGAGGGAATGAAGTGGCCCCTTTTCCCACTTCAGACATTGAAAGGGCAGAGCCAGTGATTCTTAACGTTGGCTGCACTTCAGGGTCACAGGGAGTTTGACAAGAGGCAACTGCCCAGGATGCAGCCCCGGGCATTCTAGGTTCATTGATATGGGGAGGGGACTAGACATCGGTACTCACTGAAGCTATCCAGGTGGCAGTGATGAGCAGATAGGGTTGAGGACCGCTGGACCAGATGCCTCTTCTCAATATCCCCAGGTCAGCAGGGGGTACACATAACAAAGCACTGGCCCCTCTCTCCTGAGATCTCAAGCCCTTGAGTCAGTGACGTGAGGGCAGAAACAAATGGCTGGGGTGCTTTTATCCCATGGATGGTGGGGTTCTGCCAGGACCAGGTCTGCTAGGAGGATATTCCTGCTTCCCAGAGCTGCAGGGCCAGTTTAGCTCTGGCCTCTTTCCAAGCTGGTTCTCCCACCTTCCTACAGATTCTGAGAGCCCCATTCCAACAGATTCCCTTTTGTTGAACCCAGGAGCAGTAGAATGTGGTCACGAGGACCAGAAGGCAACATAAGAGGACCACACAGAGGCAGGCAGGAGAGTTCCAGGACCACTAGACCCTCCTGCTCATAAATGGTAGAAGTGACTAACCACCCTCCAAAGATTCATGCTCCCTCTTCCCTCATATGAAGTCACCACTAGGAGATGGCTGCCCAGCCGGAGGCTACATTTCCCAGGCTCCCGTGAGTGTAGACAGTGCCATGTGACTAGTTCTCACCAATGGGATGTGACCGATAGTGATGTAAGTCACTTCCAGGCCAAGGAGCTTACGAGGCAGGTATGCCTCTCTTTCTCCAAGCACTTCTGAATACATTTCTGAATATTTCCCCAGGCATTTCTAAATGTTTCTGGGGTCCTCTGAGGACTGAGAGGAGGGGAGTGCTGCAAGGGGAAGAAGTCTGGATCCTGTAATCACCCTGTGGAGGGCTGGCAGGCCACAAGGGACACCTGCATTGGACTGCTATGGAAGCAAAAAATAAACTTTATTGTGTTAAAGGACTGTAACTGGGGTTGCTTTTTAACAGGGGCTGGTGTTATCCTCACGAATACGTTCTGTTACTACTGGTGATGATGATGAGGATACTAACAGTAATATTGATACCTATAGCTAATGTTTGGGTTTTTTTTTCTTTTCCATTATGGTTTATTACAGGATATTGAATATAGTTCCCTGTGTTATACAATAGTATCTTGTGGTTTATCCATTCTGTGTATAATAGGTTGCATCTCCTAATCCCAAACTCCCAATCCATCCTTTCCCGGCCTCCCGTCCCCCTTGGCAACCACAAGTCTGTTCTCTATGTCTGTTGTTTGGGTATTTATAGTATGCCAGGCTCTTTGCTAAGGGTCTCACCTGTAGTAAGTCGGTGGTTCTCAACCAGAGACTAATTTCTGCCCAGAGGACAGGTGGCAATGTCTGAAGACTTGTTTGGTTGTCATACTGAGGATAGGGGGTTACTGTTCTCTAGGGTGGGTGGAGGCCAGAGACTCTGCTAAACACCCTACAAGCACAGGACAGACCCCCACAACCAAGACTTATCTGGCCCCAAATGGTACGAGTGTTAGAGCCAGAAAACCCTGTAGAAGCTCATCAAATACTAATCGCCCTCAATTGCATACCATTATTATCCCCATTTTAAAGACACAGAAACAAAGGCCAAGAAAGCGTATGCTAGGTAACACAGCCGGTCAGCTTCAAACCTGAATTTGAAACCCAACAGCCTCAGCCAGATGCCATCTTGCCTCTCTACTGCCTGACCCCCAGGACTTTGCATCTCTGCTCTCTATTGAGCTGGACTAATCCCAGACTGCTGGTCTCCCTTTTCTGAGGGCTCATTCGAACCGTCACCACCATCTCCCAAAGGGAGGACCTTGTTGCTACAGTTAAGGACGTCATCCTCAAGGGAAATCACCAAGGCAGGCTCTGTGTGGTCAGGCACAGCTAGACGGTAAATGATTCAATTAGCTGGTCAGGCCTGGGGTCTGACTCAGGCTGAAATGGGATGCTGCCTGCTAAACCCATGGAAGCAAGGGGCAGGGCCGGCTGCACCCCAGGCCAGAGGTCTAGCATATACCCCAGGTTTTACTCCTGTCATCCACCTTTGGGAAATTTAACTGTGCAATCCCTTGACTTTCTATAATCCCTCCAGCTATTCCCAGGCACTTCCCACGCCTGGCTGGGAGATCAGAGCTTCCCAACTCCAGGACACAAAACCCAACCTGGGGCTGAAATGGAGAGTCTGCGGCTCCATCTCTCACCCTGGGGTGCCCACTTCCTCCATGAGTTTTCCCCAATCAGCTCACACCACCTCATCACTGCCTTCTCTCTCCACGTAAGAGGTGACTCTGACATCTGCAGTCACCTTTGCTAGGGCAGGTCTTATCCATAAACATATAATTCCATTACAGTGTGATAAGTGCTATAACCGAGGTGTCCACAGTGAAGTCTCCTGGATCCAGAGAGAATAAGGGCAGAGAATAAGGAAGACAGAAAGGGTCCTCAGAAGGAGGTGGCAGAGAGCTAGGTCTTGGAGGATGGGTAGAAGTGCTCTGAGAAGGGAAAGGTGGTACTTGACCCAGATCCCTTTTATCAATCCAGTGCATCACACCCCCAGCTGCTGTGAGTGTTGGCTACCAACACTTCTTCTGGAGAATCACACCTTATCCAAAGATGCCAGAGAGGGGAAGCCCTGACCCCTCCCTGCTCAGGGGCAGCCTGCAGCCGGTGACCGACTGATACAATGGTATAAACATACATTTCGCTTGCTCCAAGGTGTTAAAACTGTGTGGTGCGACTCACACCCCAGAACTCCCTGTGGGATCAGGCTGAGGCTTGACTTCAGCCAAACCACATCTTTGCTGAGTGCCTCACCCTGCTGCCATTGCTTTTTTTTTTTTTTTTTTGGAATTTTAGAATTTTATTTATTTTTTTATACAGCAGGTTCTTATTAGTTATCCATTTTATACATATTAGTGTATATATGTCAGTCCCAATCTCCCATTGCTTCTTGATAGGTTCCTCCTCAGAGCACTCCTTCAATACTCATTATTTGCACAAGAATCACATCTCAGCTCTGCCTCTAGAGAACTTGACCCAAGGCCAGGAGGGAGGGCATTTTAGGTTGTTGGGACGATACGGACAAAGGTTTGAAGGCAAGTGCTCATGCGATTTTGGAAGGTCAGGAAGCTTTTTATGCAATATTATTAATAATAATAAAAAAGTTAACATTTACTAAGGATTACCCTGTAGGCTGCAAAAACAAAACAAAACTCTGTTCTCGGTATTTTTAAACATCATCTCAATCCTCATCGCAACTCTTCGATGCAGATTCTTATTGTTCCCAATTTTAAAAATAGTTTGTCCGATGTGAGGTAATTAGCCACAAGGGGTACGGCTAATAAGTGGCAGAGGGAGATTTGACTTCAGGTGGGTCTGAGTACAGAGTCTCTGCTCTGCAGACGTGATGTTCCAAGTCTTCAGAAAGTCTCAACACCTGGGCAAGACACTCCGCCTCCTTCACTCATCAATCCGCCCAGCAACGGAGAGTTCCTTTAAAACACCCACACACAGGACACCACGCTTGTGGTTTCTCTGTCACCTTTGAATGCACATGTTCAATGACTCCTTTTAAAAGGACACAGTATTTACGGAGCCCAGATGAAAAGGACAGCATGAAGGAATGCTCAGAACATTTGCTCGCACAGAGATGACATAATTTATGTTCCGCCACCACCATCTTTGCTCTCCCTGCTGCAATCTCGAAATGGAGGAGAAACTTGGTAATTGCTTCAGCGGGGCTGGGCCTGCTGTTGTCCGTTTGCTTTTCTTATTGCCTTGCCCTGCCTGGTGACCCCTGAGTATTTCATCTTCTTTGGCAGGGCTGGCAGGTTCTAGGACACCCCTGGCAGAGTGGAAAACGCCTTGGAAAACACACAGAGGGAAACTGAGGAGGGCGTGTTGGGGCAGGAGGGCCAGGCTTGGGGAAACGTCCGCAGGCAAAATGCTGGGCTAGCACCTCTGCCGTCTGTGGGCGTTTGGAGGTGAGAGGCAGAGCACCCACGGAGCGCGAGGGAAAAGCAGCTCGTTTCAGGTGAAGCAATGACCTATAGCACTGACCTGGACGGACACGGGGCTCCCTCCTGCTTGCTGCAGAACACACTTCAGAATCATAATGATAACTATCCGGAGAAGTATTGTCATAATAGATTCTGGCATGACAGTCCAGGAGTATTGGGATGACTTCTGAGGCTAAGTCCACAAGCGAAGGGTGCAGAAGGGAGGAATGCAGAGGGCCTGGGAACAGGGAAGTGGCTGGGGTGCACCCTGCACAGGGAAGCTGCGGTCAACAGGCAGGAGAAGGTTCCAGGCGGCTAGTGCAGGACGACACACCCAATGTTATTCTCTAGCTGGGCTGCACACCTGCTGTCCCAGCCTCTGAAAACTCAGCTTTCCTCACCTTCTCTCCCAGGCTGAGCTGTCTTCCTGCCTGGTGACTCAAATCTGAACTCACACCTGGTCTAAGGTCCACGGGAGGTGGTAAGTGAAGAAGATGAAAGGTCAGGCGTTGGAGTCTCCTGCCCAAGCTCAGTCTCAGCCCTGCCCTTCCATCCCTGTGTGAGCTGGGGCAAGTCTCTTAACCTCTCTGTGCCTCAGTTTCCTCATCTGTTAAATGGGGACCATATAGGTTTCTTTAAGGAGTAAATTGGTAGCGCCCATAAAGCATTTAGAACAGTTCTTGGTGCAGAGTAAAGAGGCAACAAGTGTTGTCTGCTATGATTATGCACAATTACTGTTACTGTTCTCCTGCGGCCGCCACTGCTGCTACTTTGTTAGAGAACCTAGTACAGTGCTTAGTATACAGGCTACTAGCAGTTGGTGTTTTATGTTCATTTCTTCTCCCTCCTTTCTCTAAATAACTCCAAAGAATGGAGTTACTGGTTCAAAGGACATGGAATTGCATGTGGACCCATGTGTTCTGAATACACACCACAACGTCCGCACCATCTGCTTTCTGGCAGGTGCTTTCCAGCACTGACTCTTCCCTCGACTCCACTCCAACCAGCCCCTCCAGAGATATCTCAGATCCGCTCGCTTTTCTCCATCCCCCATGCTTAGTCCAAGCATCATCCTCTCTTGTCTGGATAAGAGGGATAAGACCACTTAACCAGTTAATTGAAAGCCCCATCCTCTCTCGGCCACTGGGACTGCAGAGCCATTGAGAGCCCAGGTTCCCAGCCTGCGTTCAGAGTAAACAGGATTACCTGGGGGGGCGGGAACTGGTGGAGACAGAAGGTGTTTCAAAACTTAATCAAAACTTAATTAGAAAAAGAAACAAGCCAAAGGACAAACACCTGCCAGCAGATGCTGTGCAAAGGCAAACAAGTCTGAGATACAATGTTGCGTTTGAGTTCTGAGAATAATCCCGCTGGGCTACACTGGGAGTAGCTGCAAATGCTTCCAGGGGAACAAAAAGCCTCTGTGTCTACTTCTCGGGAACAAGTGACAGTGCGGCTCCAAGCTCCAAAGACACGGGAGGAGGGGGCTCTGCCTAGGATCACACAAGGGCTGCAGGGAAGCTGCGCGTCGGAGAGATGCTAATAAATAATCACTGGAGCACACACCGGCCGGTGCCTCAGAGTGAGGAGGGGGCGGAGTGCACGAGAGAAGAGGCCTCCCGAGGCGGCCGGAGCCCGGCCTCGCCCGCCCCCCACCCCTGCCTTCCAGGCAGGACTGGCGGTGATGGCTGTTCCCAGGGCCATCGGTACCTCACTCACATCCCCTCGCCATTCCCGAGCCGAGGTCTTCCTAATGCAGCTCCTGTCGGCCTCTCTTGGCGGCTCCTCTGACCACAGGAGTGTGCTTCCTCGTGCACACAGCACGCTGGAAGGGTGTCGGCACTGTGGCCCTGGGAGCAACCCTCAACTAGGGACAGCCTGCATGTCCCTAGGTGGACGGCTCAGACGCGGCCCACTGCACTGCCCAGGGGTCCCACTGGGGCTGAGCTCCAGTTGCACACGTGGTGACCTGCTCCGTCACGCACCTACATTGGCCTCCCCATCACCCTCTCTCCCTTTTCCCTTCTCCGACTGCTTCTTGGGACCACTCCCCAAATAAGCCACTTGCATGCAAAGCTTTACCTCGGGGTCTGCTTCTAGGAATTCAACCAAAGACAAGGATGTTGGTGGCGGGCAGACAGGACTGAGGCTAATGACTTGGCTGAGTGAGGGGCGCTGTGCACAAACCTGTCCCAAAGTCAACAAGATCCCCATGGGGGCTCAGGTGGCCTCAAGACTCCTGTTTGGATCAAGCACCTGGTGACTTGTCACCGCCATTACCCATATCTATGTCACCCCCGAAGTCAGGGACCTCCTCCGTGCAGGAAGCTAACCTTGGAAATACCAGTTAAACGTTACTTTATCTCTCACCCCCGAGAGACTCCAATGAACTCTGCCCTCTTCTTCCTGACAGGAGACCAGAGACCCAAGGGTTCTTACCTGAGGTTCCTGTTCCCCTAGCCTCGCACGCTGTGGTCTCTCGAACCTGGAGCTCCTGCCCTGCGCCCACCCCAACTTATTCTAATGAACTCTTGCTTCTTCCAACTCAATCAGCAACAGGTGCTCCAGGAAGCATTCTCTGCCCCTGCTACCAACTCCAACAGCAACCAACGCTTTCCTATCGCCACAACAGAGATTCTTGCACAAGACTAAAATATTGGTTAATCCACAGTCCCAAACTAGACCAGTCTCTTAACCTGAAAACTTCAAGTTTACGGGCTTTTGGTGGTTCCTGACCCAGAATCACATTTGTATGTGTGTGTGCTTCTGGGGAGGAGACCCATTGCTTTTATCTAATTATCAAGAGGCTTTCTGACCCCAGAAAATATCACAGCCATTGCACCAGACTATGAGCTCCTCACGGACCCGGTAACACCTTACTTAGTCTCTTATCCCAGAGTGCACTCCAGTGCCAACTATCAAAGGCACTTAGCTGGCGACACTATCGGCTAATGTAGTTTGAAAGTTTATTCTGACCAAAAACCCTATGGGTCTTGATTTGTTTGACCCCCATGACAACCCTAAGTGGTGGCTGCCATCTCTATTCATCGGACATGGGACAAGAAGCTGTGACAGAAGAGCTGGCCCCGGGCCCCACAGCTGGAAGGCTTGGTATGGGACGCGAAGGCAGGTAAGTCAGGCTCCTAGCACCAGCTAGCTTTACTGAAAATACCAAGAAAGGACAAGCTGATGAATGAACAAACATCACGCAACTCCTAACCACGTTATCCCACCAGCTTTTAGGCAGCACCGTGACATACCTTGAACAAAACCTCCGCCTTCGGTAAGACTCCAAAATGTCCACCAATGTCCACGTCATTTTTCCTTACAAACAGCAGTGGAGCTCCTGTAACCTGGAAATGGATGTCTCTCCTGTAACATCTGCAAATGTGTTTTAATCCTTCGGGGCAGGCAGCATCTCTTCTTCGATCTGTTCAATTTTTTGTTGTTGATTTTTTACAAACTGAGGACCAGAAGGTTACATGGCTTGCCTGACGCCGTGCAGTGAGTTAGCTGCAAAGCTGGAAGTGGAATCCAGGTCTCGCCTGTTCCCAGTTAAGTGCCCTTCCCCCTTCTCCCAGTGGCTGCATCTCTGCCAAGATGATGCTAATATGCTTTCCTCCTGAGAGTCATGTGTTTCTTAGTCCACGAGGTTCCGTGAACCCATCACGAAATTCGATTTCATTTGCCTAATGACTCCCAGAGAATCACCTGGCCCTCACACAGCCATCGTGGGATTCCCTGGTCCAGGCTCTAAGAGGCTCCCAGGTCTACGCGCCCCCCTGGAGGCTGTCATATCTCTCCTTCTTGGGATCTGCAGGCCCTGGCTAAGGGGATAGAGACAGACTGACTGTCCGGGCTGCTCTGTGTGGCCTGGGCCCCCCTAATGCACTAATTGATTTATTGGCTAATGAGACAGTTTGTGTGCACCGCTGGGCTATTTGCAAAAGCATTCCCTTTCCACCACTGCTCTCAAGGAAATTCCCAGTCCCCAGTGAAGCAGGCAGAGGGACTCTCTGGAGTCCCTTCAGGGACCAAGTAGTTCATCATGTAAGGACTGTGAAGTAGGACATTGCTGGCCCCCTGGATGTCCTCTGGCTCTGCAGCCTGGGTGCCCCATGCCACCTGCCTGAGCCTCCAATGCCCCACCTACCTGTCCAGTGGGGGACAGAAGATCTCCTCACTAGGTTACTGTGAGGAATGTGTGAAAAAGCGCCAAATAAATATTTGTTGAATTATAAGAGACACAGATAAGAGAGCACATCAAATATGCTTAAAAGAAGTTTCTCTCCCTTCCGTAACTCTTGCTCCATTATTCTTTCGATCATGTGTGTCAAGAACGGGAAGGTTGGGACTTCCCTGGTGGCCCAGAGATTTTGCCTTCCAATGCAGGGGGTGCGGGTTTGACCCCTGGTCCGGGAGCTAAAAATCACACATGCCTCTCAGCCAAAACACCAAAAAAAACATAAAACAGAAGCAATATTGTAACAAATTCAATAAAGACTTTAAAAAAAAGGTCTACATCAAAAAAAAAGAACAGGAAGGTAGCAGGAGCTGAGCATGGGGGTGTCCCCTTTCTCTCTCTCCCGTTCCCCCTGCTTCATCACAGACGCTATTAGTGAGCATTTGTCATGAGCACATGCCTGCTGTGCCTCTTCTCACCAAATTCTTCCCTCTCTGCCCTCAAACGATGGCAGGTGTCTCCCGTTTCATAGACTGCAGTCCCAAGAACGCTCAGCAAAGATGGAAATGCGCTACACCTGAGCTGCCCAATACAGCAAACGCCGGCCACTGGCTGCTGAACTGTGCCTTGTGCAACCGAGGAACTGGGTGTTTTGTTGAATTTTAATCACTTTACATGTAACTAGCCACAGGTGAAAGTGGCCACCAAGTTGGATAGCAGAGTTACAGATGGGGGTGAAAAAGAAAAACAAACTGAAGTTTGGAGAAGTTCGGCAACGGCCCAAGGTCGTAAACCTGGAGGAAGGTGGAGGTCAGAGCTGCATCCACCATCACCAGTTTCCCGAGGGCATCTCCTAAACCAAACGGTCAGGCTGGCCGTGGACTTAGACACACGAGCCGAGATCTGAAACTCAAGACAGTCTGGGAGAGAAATATTTCCAGGGCTGGGGAATTGGCCCAGAAGGAGAAGGAAATGAATATTCAAAGCAGATAATGGTTGTGGAAATGCTTTGTAAACTACAAGTGCTGTCTCCCCCTTGGCACTGATTCCATGGCAAAGCTTTCCTGTCCCTCTCCATATCCTGCTGCTCTGTTAATCCTTAATTAAAGCTTAAGGGATTTGGGAATACAGGCCTCTGAAATTTGGACTAAACCCTCCATGTTATTGAAAAGGAAAAAAGGAAAAAAAAAAAAGAAGAAGAAGTATCTTGGAAAATTAGCTTTTCTTTCCTTAAACGCTTTTTGGGTGTCATTACAAACCAAGTGCCAGGCTAATATACCTTGTGTTGCGAATGCCTCGCAATTCCTGCTAATTGAATTAAACCCAATTCTCTGCAAATAAACTCTTGGTTGTTCTTAATGGCAAATAAGGAACAGAGCTGTTTCTTTTTGGAACGGGTCTAATTACCAGCATCTCCATGTGTAAGGCAAGCCGCCTTTGTGTCAGCTCCTGACAATGACGTCTCTGTTAAGACCAAAGTTGCAGCGTGCCCTTGGAAACGTCTCCCTTTTTTTTACTCCACTTCAAAATGTTTAATAATGACTAATCTACTTTCTAAGATGGCAGAGAAAGCACAAGAGGACAGAAGTCCCCCTTTTAAAAAAAATTCAGCACAAATACTTCGAAACTGACACACTGCTCATTTCCCTCCCTTTCTTTTTCCCTTGGACACAGCACACATTTTGAAGTTGCCAATGAGTGAAGGAACCTGTGCCTCCGGAGCTGCACGCATGCCCAAGGTGAACGGAGGAATCCGATGTCAGGGAGGGAGATGGATTCCGTGGGGCTCGTGTGGCCCAACACCTTTATCAATAATGCAATGCCAATTACTTTGGAGACCAGCCTTGACTCTTGCGGGATGAGAAACTTTATTCCAGGGCTCTGCGAACAGCATATATAATCAGCCACACCAACTAGATTTTAAAATGCAGTACACATCATTGCTTACTGGCAATTCTGCCCTGATGTGTGGGTGGAGGTTCCAAGTCTGAGATTTCCGAGTAAGGTGGATGAAACTTTCACACGGATGGCAACTGTCCTTTGTGTACACTTCGGGCTTCCGGGTGGGTGATGGCTGGCTCTCTGAATTGCTAAGCTCTCATCCTAGGAAGAGCCTCAGACTCTCAACCCTTTGCTGCAGCAGAACAAACCAACTCTAGATCAGCTGGGTAGCCCAGAATTGGGTTCCCACATTGCACCCTCCAAAGTCTCTCGTTTACCTCCTTCAGTGCCCAAACACCTCATTCTTTGAAGATGTTATGTTCGCCTCCCTAGGAAAGCTCTCCTGATCTCCTCTGACGGCACAACTCTTAAATTCAGCTTCTGGAACCCAATGCAGACTCCCCTGTCAGAGCTTGCTACTTGCTTCTGTTTGCTCCTGTTGCATTCTTCTCTCCCATCTGTGCCTGAGGCAACATGGCAGAGTGGACGCTTGGACTCTGATTGAGGTTTGGATCTTAGTTCTGTCACTTACAGCTGCGTAGCTTGCTGCAAGGTATTCTACCTCTCAGAACCTCTCTTTTGTCACCCACAGAATAGGGATGTTAATGGTACCTTGCTTCAAGGAATGGCTTGGGTATGATGTGTTATAAATAATAATGGGGATAAAGTGACTAGTACATAGTAGATGCTCAGTAAATGGAATCCCACCGTGTTCTTATTATCAGACTGACCCTCTGTATTTTCTTTACTTGCTTAGATGTCTACTTCCCCCACTGGGCAATCAATTCTTTGAAGGAAAAGCACGGGCCTCATTAATTTCTGTATCTAAGTCTCCCCGGCACCTAGCACAGAGCCAGGCATGCGCTTGGTTTGGAAAACATTTGCTTAATAAATTAATGAATAAATGCCTGCATATTTATTCACAATGAATGAAAAATGAATGAATACCTGCAACAAACGTTTAGGAAGGGAAATTAATCAGTGCCTAGCGTATAGGAGGTGCTTAATAAGCGAATGAATGAAATAAACGAATAAATGAAGGAACACCTACATCCAAACATTCAGGGATTTAAATGAAAATCAAATGGAAGGGCTTTGTGATTTCCCACAGAGAGAACCAATTCCCCCCAAACCCTCCTGCCAGAAGCAGCTCACATCAGCTCACAGCAGAACAACGATGTTAAATTATTGCTTAACTACTTCTCATATGATGATCTCCTGCATCTCGCCAGGAAAATCATCGCCATTCTCTCAGTGCTGGGAACAGCTGCAGTTCACACGTTTGGGCCGCCTTTTCAACACGATTCCCTCTAACAAGTCTGAACTTGATTTCAGTGGCTCCCTTTCCTTTTCTCTCTGAAGAGCTCCCTCCAGGAGCCTGACATGCAAAGTCCATGGTTCTGGGAAGAGATTTACCATCTCCCAACCTGACCTGAAGGAACAGAGAAAGAGGAAGGTGGGGCCTGGCTGTGACCCTTCCCAGAGAAAAGACACAGCGGTGTTTTATTTCAAATCATACCTGGGACTCTGGACTTTGAGCAGAGGCGGCCGAGGGAATGAGCGGTGAGCGGTGTATTTAAAGCAGACACATCTGTTGCTGCCTCTTTTTGTCTGTCAGTAGAAGGACGCTCTTGATCCTGGCTGAAATGACAACTGGGCTGCACCAGACCTGGTTGGTGGTGGGCAGGGAACCAGGTCCCTGAGGCTGTGTGAGTAAGGTTGCCCCCTAAAATACAGGACACCCACTTATATTTGAAATTCAGATAAACAGTGAACAAAGGTTTTTTTTCTTTTTTTTTAAATAAATTTGTTTATTTATTTATTTTTGGCTGCTCTGGGTCTTCGTTGCCGCATGGGGACTTTCTTTAGTTGCAGTGAGCGGGGGCTACTCTTCCTTGCGGTACATGGGCTTCTCATTGTGGTGGCTTCTTGTTGCGGAGAACGGGCTCTAGGCATGCGGGCTTCACTAGTTGTGGCACACGGGCTCAGTAGTTGTGGCTCACGGGCTCTAGAGTGCAGGCTCAGTAGCTGTGGCGCAAGAGCTTAGTTGCTCTGCGGCACGTGGGATCTTCCTGGACCAGGGCTCAAACCCGTGTCCCCTGCACTGGCAGGCGGATTTTTAACCACTGCGCCACCAGCGAAGTCCCAAAGGTTTTTCAATAATGTAAGTATGTCCCTCATACTGTATGGGACATACTTATGCTTAACAAATATTTATTGTTTCTCTGCAATTCCAAGGTAACTGGGCATCGTGCATTTTTACTTGCTACATCTGGCAACCTTTTGTGGGAGGGGCAAGGTGAGGAAACCATTCTCTCAGATCCTTCCCTCCTCTCTGGAAAAGGATACCATGGAGAAATGGGTGGATTATTCAGAGTCTGAAGCTACTTGAGCAGAAGTATGATGCTGTGGTTAAGAGGACAGCCTCTAGGTCCAGCTCTGTGGGTTTAAATTGTGGCTCTGCTGCTTCTCAGCCGTTGAATCTGGGATTGGTGGTGTAATGGTACCTATTTTATACAGTGCGTGGGATGGTGAAGTGGAATCATCTATGTAAAGTGCTGGATGCAATGCTTGGAAATCACTCAACCCGTGTCATTATGTACCATAGTTATTACAGGGGTCTTTGCAAATCAACTAGGGAGCACTTGCTAACCTGCCTGAACAGTGACCTGCAGTACAAGGCAATTTCCTTCATTCCCTAACCCACGGGCCGCCAACTCCCATTGCTGTCTGTTTTTGTAAATAAAGTTTTATTGGAACACAGCTGAGGCAGGAGATAGATAGGCCCCAGGCTGAGCAGCTGGAACTTGTCCCCTGCGGACAGATACTCCAAGATAAAGATAATCACAGGAGCAAGGAGGAGCTGAGTCCTGCTTGGATACAAGATAAAGAGGCCAAGTATTTCTCATTCTTGAGGTCAAGGAGAGCTCCCTGACTGCACATGCGCAGAAAGGCTCCTCAGGGGTCAAAAAAGGGAGGGGGTGCCACCCCAAAATAGGTGGTGTCAACCTCCCCATAGGCCTCTGTGCTGGAATCCATCTTGCTCAGAGACGTGCACACACACAAGGGAGGACCCTGAGTTAAACCAAATATGGACCCAGAGCCAGGCAAACCAAGATGATTGGTCAGAGGAAACCCGGAAGAATTGCCCCGTGCAAGTGATTTAAACTTCCATGAAGGTGCGACTCTTTCTCTGTGCCCGCCCACGTGTGTCTATCCACACGTACGCTTTTTCCTCCTAGTAAACACTTTACTTGTTTCACTACTTTCCGTCTCTTTGTTGAAATTCATTTCTCCAAAGCAGACAAGCCAGGACGTTGTCACTAGCCACTGGCCCTCGTGGTCTAGTGGTGAGGATTCAGCGCTCTCACTGCCACGGCCTGGCTTCAATCTCTGGTTGGGGAACTGAGATCCTGCTTCAAGCCGCCACAGGCCGAGGCCACCTGAGATCACAGCCACACTCATTCCTTTACATATTGTCTGTGGCAGCTTTCATGTTACAAGGGCAGGGTTGCGTAGTTGCCGTAGAGATTGTGTGGCTCTAAAAGCCTAAAATATTTATTAGTTGGCCCAAGACAAAGTTTGCCGATCCCTGATCTAACCACTTGTTTCCTATTGTTGCTACAACACATTACTGCAAACTCAGTGGCTTAAACAATGCGAATTTATTCTCTTCCAGTTCTGGAGGTCAGGTGTCGGAAATCAGTCTCTCTGGGCAACAGTCAGGGTGTTGGCATGGTTGTGCTCATGCTGGAGGCTCGAGAGGAGAATCCTTTTCGTTGCCTTTTCCAGCTCCTAGAGGCCACTGTCTGCATTCCCTGGCTTGTGGCCCCTTCCTCCATCTTCAAGGTACAACATTCCAGTCTCTGCTCCCATCACCATGTCACCTTCTCCCCAGCTCCTCCCACCTTCCCCTTATAAGGACCCTTGTGATTGCACTGGGCTCACCTCGATAATCTAGGATAATCCCCCACCTCAAGATCCTTAACCTAATCACATCTGCGCAGTCCCTTTCTCCATGTAAGGTAACATTCACAGGTTCTGGGGACATGGACATATTTGGAGGCGTAATTATTCAAACTATCACACCAAGGGGTCACAGAGAAGGCAGATGCCAGGCCACCACCCTAACCCGTTCTCATCCCAGCCCTGCACCTGGGAATGAAGAATGAACCCCTGTAAACCTGCAGAGTGTGACTGGGCTTGGGGTCCCCTCTGGGCTCTCACGTCTGGCAGGTGAGAGGTTCTGGGCTGGGGAGCAGGAGGAGGGGGAAGCACCTACAGGAAAGGGAAGGTGTCCAGACCATCCTCCACGCATGGAGCCTTCTGCTTCCTTCCCCCTCTTTCAAGTGCTTCTGACCCAGGTGAAGGCAACGCTTTCTAACAGACACACACTCTCAACAGGCCTCACCTACTGGGGAGGTGTCCCCTGCAGCCTCCTTGAGAAGCAGCGGCCAGCATGAGGAACGCTCTCGAGGGCAGGAAGCTCGCTCTCCCACAACGGCAAGGAGCGTGGAAGAGACCAGGACGTTTAGGAGCAAGAGAGGCACCGTGACGCGTTTGCAGGAAGCCCTCTGACAGCCCAAGCTCTCTCTCAGGGCAGCCCTGAGAGGCGCTCCTCCAGGTTTTGCCAGCGTGTTTCCCAGGATGCGGAACTCACTGCCTCCCCAGGTAGGTGGCCCTGTCCTCATTGGAGCCCACCTGCTGTTACAGGGTTCATTCCCTCTGCTGTGCCCACACGGGCCTCCAGGTAACTTTGACCACGGGCCCCACTTCTAACTAACCTAAGTTTCCATCCCTTTGTCATCACCTCACATATGTGAAGCCCAGATTCTCATCCCAGGAGTTCCTTCCTCCATCCAAGAGCTCTGTGTTTATGTAAAAACTGACAGCACAGGGGGAGCTGTGTTCTAGGTGAACCCAAGGCACAGAAGAGAGAGGTACAAAGCCAAGTCACCCTCAGGCCAGCCGGCGGGCGGCAGCTTCCTCCTCAGCAGAGCGGAGCATCCCCTGGGGCCCCAGTCTCGTCCCCTGCATTGTCAGGCACCAGGGAGAGGTGCCGCCTCTCTGGGAACGGCTTTGTTCTTCCAGACTCTTTAGAAAAGCTGTCTGATTCACTGCTGTGCAGATGTACTGCCTCTGGTTCACATAAGGACAGAGCCGCAGGGAGGTCGGGGAGGAAAGAGGAGGCTGGGATTGAGGTGCCGGAAAACTGTCCTGTATTTGTCACTTGGTTCGTGACACAGGGCCTAGGTCAGTTTCTAAAACATGGCAGGAACCTAATGACTCTTTTCTAACTTCGGTTGTGGGGAAATTGAGGAAGGGGAGTGTTACTAAGTTAGATATTAGATGGACTGTGAACCAGGGACCATGAGTGTCTTGGTCACTATTCCCAGGGTCCAGCAGCGTCTCTGGCACACAGCAGGAGCTTATGGCAGACATTGCTGGCTGTTTACCCAACAGTCATTCCCAACCACCTTCTCTACTGTCTTAGTTTCTCAGTCTTGACAAAGCCTAAGGAGACTGATTCTAGCCAACGAGCTGCACGGGGAGGACTGCCAGCGACGGCATCTTCTCCGAAAGCAATTCTTCTGATAAAAAGAGCTTCAAGAAGAAAGAGCTTCCACTCACCCACTTCCTGCCTTGAAACACAGTGGGATGTTGTGATGCCTGGAGCTGTGGCAGCCATCTTGTGATCATGAAACCATGAATATGAGGATGAAAGTCTGTGCTGAAGGTGGCAAAGCAAAATTGTGAAGCAAAGTTTGGATTCTTGATGCTGTTGAACTAGTCCTAGAACCACCTGACTCCAGTCTTCTTGTTGAGTGAGACACTTCGTGCCTGTATTGATAAGCCTCTGTTGGCCACGTGTGTTGTGTGCAGCTCAGGGCACTCTAGTTTATGGAGCACTTGATAAATATCTCCTGAGTTGTACTGGGGCAGTGGCGGTTGGGGGGCTTATAGGAAGCCTCCACCTAGTGAGTCAGGACCAGATAAAGCCAATAAGACACATAATAGCTGGGGAGAGAAAGAGGCTGAAAGAATTATGGCCAAAACCAAGAATATAGCTTTTGATGGAAAGTGGGTCTTGGAAAAAACTTAGTTCCTCCCAGTTAGAGATATTAGATTTCTGGTTCTGATTCTCTGTGACTTTTTTTTTTTTTTTTTTTTTAGCCGTGCAGCATGCGGGATCTTAATTCCCCAACCAGGGATCGAACCCGTGCCCCCTGCAGTGAAAGTGTGGAGTCTTAACCCCTGGACCGCCAGGGAAGTCCCATGATTTTCTGTGACTTTTATAAGACTTTTTCTCCCTGGTGAGTATTGAGCAGAGGGTGGAGAGGTTTATCTGGCATCTTAGCCAGCCACAATGTGGTGCAGAGCATGGAATCTAGAACTGGATATGCTGAGTCTAAGTGAGTCTAGCTCTTCTAAGTCAGGGTTTTTCATCCTCAGCACTGCTGACATTTGGGGCCAGATAATTCCTTGCTGTAGGGGCTCTCATAAGAAGTTTATCAATATCCCTGGCCTCTACCATTAGAGGTCAGGAGCACTGCCTCCTCCAAGTTGTGACCCCAAAAATGTTTCCAGATATTGTCAAATGCCCCCTGGGGTGCAAATTTTCCTGGATGAGAAACACGCCTCTCTAATAGATTGTGAACAACGGAACTGACGCCTCTGGACATCCTTTTCCTCATCTGTCAAAGGGGAATAATAAAAGAACTACGTGCTGGAGCTGGTGAGAGTGTTCACCAAGGTAGTCTGCAGAAGGGGCTTTAGTTGATGTGAATTGTTACGATGATTACTGTTCTTTGAGGTGGTTTGTGCCATGCCTGCTTCAGGACTTGGCACTCATCGGAGCTGAAAGGAATGTAGGTATTCATCCAACTCCCCATTTTTCAGATAAGGAAACACAGAACCAGAGAGAGAAGGTGACCTGGCCAGTGTCACAGCCCCAGAAGCAGAGTCCAGTATCTTGAATGCTGACCTGTGTTGTCTCTTTTGAAGCGGAAATCTGAACCAGCCTTCCCCGAGAGCCTTGCCCTGACTCCCACAGGACCCTCAACTCCAATCAGTTCAAGGGTGTTTACTGGGAACAGACTTCACACCAGACATCATGGTAAATACCAGGGATGCAGTGATCAGTAAGATGAGCATGGTCTACCCTGCCCTCATGAAGTCTGCTTGGAAAACCCAGCATTACACAGATAATGACAGATGAGGTGCATTTGGAATCACACGGAGCCCTGAAATAAACCAAAATTGGAAGTAGACCCAGAAAACTCCAGTTCTGCCACATTTTTCCCAAATGAGGGGCCGGAAGCTCCCAAGATAGAGGAGAACACTGGCATCGGCCAGTCGGCTTTCCCGAAAAGGCATTTCCCCACCTCCTCCTGCCCCAACAAGAGGGTGTGGGTGGTAGCCGGTGGGGTTGAGAGCAGAGAGATGTGGGTGTGGAGCTGGGAATCACTGTGATTCTGAGGCTTATGTAATTTCTGAGAAAGCCATCTCTGATCAGATTTGGATGGGGACGAACAAACCACATGGCCAATATGATCACTTAGGATTCTGCCAGCTGGACAAACTGTTGTCGTAATTTGTTACCCTGGGACAATTGGGGCTACATCCTTGAGGGTGTTTCGGGCAGAGGGAGCAGTGTGTGTACTCAAGGCACTGAGGAAAGTCCAGGAGGCTTGGAATATAAAGAGCATATGCAAAGTCTCCGTGGGAGATGGGGAAGAGGGGAGGTCAGAAAGACGATGGGAGTCCAGTGGGGCTGAGGCAGAGCAGGTGAGAGGGACCCTGGGAGATGATGAGGCCGGAAGTGTGGGCAGGGTCCTTATACTGAGACACCTCCAAATCACATCAGGGAATATGGATCCTTCTGCAGGTGCCCAGGGCCACTGGCGGGTCGTAGGTAAGAGCATCACATGATCCAGTTCCCATTTGGGACACATCCCTTTGGCTTCAGTTGGAGGATGCCCTGGGGGAAGCAAGGCTGGAGATGGGAGACAAGTCAGGAAGCTGGAACTTAGGGAGAAAGATCCTTGGGGAGAAAGAGGTGGCCTGGGCTGATGTAGAACATGTTCTCAAACCAGGAGCGTTTGCCCTCCCAGACACTTGGCAATGATGGGAGACGTTTCAGGTTGTCACAACTGGGAGCGGGGGTGGTACTGGTGGAGGCCATGGATGCAGCTAAACATCCTACAGTGCCCAGGACGCCCCCCCCCCCACCCAACCCCCAAAGAATACCCAGCCCAAGATGTCAACAGTGCCAAGGTTAAGTCCTGGCATTGAGAGATGGAGAGGTGGGTTTGAGTTGTGTTCAGAAGGTACAATTGGCTGACTTGGCGATGAATTGGATGTGGAGGCTGAAGAATTAGGAAGTATCAAGTAACAGGTCCTAAGTAACAGGAAGGATCATGGTTCCATCCACTGACATGGGCAGCACAGAGGAGGAGGAGCAAAGAAGGGGTAAGGAGAGTAGCGCAATCTGGGGCACAGTGAGGCCAGTGTCCTGGACATGAGCAGAGTAAAACGCCTTCAGAGCTCCCAGCTGTCTGGACAAAGGATGTCAGCGGCTCCCTGTCCCCCCAGACTGAGCTTCTCAGCTCCCCATCGTCCACCTGGGCCTCCCATATCCAGAGCCCCGCCCACTGCATTTCTTTCCTGGTGGCCCAGCTCTCCGGGCAGGAGTCTGGCTCTCCTGGAGCAACCTTGCCCCCAGCTGCAGAGCCCACATCTCCCTCAGTAGCCACGGCAGCGGCAGCAGCAGACAGAGCTGCCCTTCCACTCCCCAGACGTCAGTCACCCCCCCAGCCTCATGACTAATTAGACATCTGCAGCAAGCTACAATTTGCTAAATTGCCTCATGCTCCAACTTCTGGCAGGGACTAATCTGAGTTCTCAACTTGAAGCCCAGAGCCTTCCTCCAAGCAGCCTCGGCCCCCCAGTGTCCCTTGTCTTCCCTGGACATCACTGTGTCCCCAACACCCAAAGGAAGTGGAGAGAGGACAGGTTAGGGGTATCTCCCGGGATGGTGCGGGGGGAGGACAGGAGGCTATGGGCGTGGCTCCTTAAGGAGCTTGTCATCAATTGTCACCGCAAAAAGACTGCAGAAGAAGATGAATAAGTAATCAGATGTAACAACTTGCCAAATTGAGTTTAATCAAGAACTAAAATGGGTGACAGGAAACACGTTTTAGCGGGGTGGCAGATGAGACTCTTTTCCTCATAAGACCTTGAGAAAGAAGGGTCCTTGGAGACCATCTATTCCAATGTTTCTCAAAGGGCCACCTGCCTCGGAATCCCCTGGCGGGGGTGGGGGGTGGTTTGCTGGGAATGCATATTCCTGGGTTCTGTCTCTGAAGATGCTGACCCAGTAGATCCAAGGGCGGGGGCAGGGGGCGGTCGGGGTGGGCAGGAATATGGATGCTTTGAGACAAATAGGCCAGGTTTTTGACACCCATAAAATCTGGCTGTGCTAGGATTGAGGTCCGCAAATCCCAGATTCTCCACTAAGCTTCCTCAGTCCTCCGCATCAGAATTAATCAGATACCATCTCCTACAAAGCTGATCAATGCGTGTGCAGGTCCCACAAAGCCGTGTGCAGCTGTGCTAGCACGCCCTGCTCTGCCCTGCCAGGAATGCCTGCCCCACACTCTGTGCTCAGCTCACGTGTCCTGTCGCCTAGGACGTCCAAGTCAGGCACCTGATCTGGGGAGGACACACGTCTTGTCCCATAGGGGCCCCCAGTCCCTCACGTTCCCCTATTTTACATGCACGTGCAGGACAAGCAGGTCAGTTATGTTTCTGAAAGGGAGCTTCAACCACGGGTAGCAGAATGCCATCCTCCCCACTCGGGCTTGGAGAGGGAGAGCAGCATATGCATGAACATTTTTACCTCCAAATAAACACACGAGAGACTCCAATCTTTCCAAAATTATAATATTATAATAATTTGGACAGGGGCTGGACTGAAGAAAGGGATATCTCTGTTCTCTCTCCAGCCTCAAACATTGCCAGGACCAACACACATGTCAGTTCTTGGTTTACTGATCACACACCATCCTTAACTTTCAGTGAAAGGAGACCCTCTAAGAGTGGCTTAACAGGCAACATTGTATCCGCTAAGTTACCTTTATAGTTGAAAGATACAGTGGACTGCCCCCCTCACTTGTACCATTCTGCCAACGTCTTATTAATATAGATATTTGTTGAATTAGGAAATCATGATGACCTGTCACCTTTTATTCCTCACAGGGGGCTTTCTTGGCAAAGGTAGTGAGACTTGTTACTAAGACTCTAGAATGAGATTTGTACCCAGACCCTTGGCCCCCCGACTTAGCTTCTAGAGGTCTGTGGACAACCTGAAATTGAATGTAAAATATAAATTTTGGTGGGGGTCATTGGCTTTTGCCAGATTCTCAGAAACATTTGTGGCCCTAAAAGGGATAGAAGCACCATTGGAGAATCTCCTTCTCGGTTGTCAGGTTTGTACAGCAGGGAGATGACCGAGATGACCTCTGAGGAGCTTTTAACCTTATCATTTGCAGGAGGCTTCCATTCACTCCCAGAGGCACGCCCTTTCCTGCAGGGGTCCCAGAGAGATGATGTCCCTAGGAGATCATTTTCTGGAATGCCTCCTCTTTTTGTTCTATTTCTAAGACCCAGAACCCAGCTTTCTCCCTCTGCTGAGTCCATGAGGCCCCAATTAAGAAGCGACTGGACATTTAACAGGTTTGCACAGAATGCCCCATGAATGTGTACCTGCCCTCATGGGGCAGAGACATATCAATAAGATGGAATTACAGTACAATCAGAAACATAGCAATGATGTTGTGTGCCAGGCTGTGAGCTAAGCATTTCATATATAGCACACTGTCTAATCTTCGCAACAGCCCCAAGAACTGGACTATTATTCATCTCCATTTTATAATGAGAAAACTAAGGCACAGAGATGCTAAGAAACCAGCCCAAGGTCACACAGCTAGGAAGTGGCAGAATAGCATGCCTTTGCCTCCCTCAGCCTTCTTTCTATGGATTTGCCCTCCCCAATCCATTAGCCAGTGCAGTTTGGAACTAACTGGGCTCAGGATCTAGTTTCACTGCCTTCACCCCAACTTCAGGAGGGCCTGGGGCAAGATCGGCACCACCCCGTATCCGCTGAGCGTCAGCCTCCCTTAGACCTCTCAGGTTATACCTGACCCAGGTGACTGGCTTCCTGCCCACCCAGTTCTCCTTCTCTTCCAGGTCCCAGTTCTGCCCCGAGCCCTTAGCTGGGTCCTGCCTCCTCCGTGCGGTCCTGGACCATAACCTGCTGCTGGCTGGGGTCTTTCTTCAGCCAAACGGACATTCCTTCCCTCTAGAATTAGGACACTCGATACACATTTTCTGAGAGCTTCCCATGTTCCAGACCCCATTTTAGGCAATGGAAACATGTGTGAACAAGATTGAGCCCCTGATCTAAAGGAGCTTATACATTCATTTTTAAATGAAATCTTTAATGAACTACTATGTGACATGAAGTGTAGACGTTTGCATTATTGTGATTAAGGTGAACAGATGTTCCACTAGCCAACAAGTACATTAGCAAGCTTATTTTACACAATGATAAGGGTCACAGTGAAACACAGTTGCGGGATATGCCAGGATGGCAGGTGGGAGCCTCATTTAGATGGGATGGTCTGGGATGTCCAGTGGAAGAGGTGGCATGTGAGAGGAGACCTGAATGCCCAGAAGATGCTGGTCATTCTGTGCACGGGGGCCAGAGGGAGCAGCTAGGAAACGGCCTGACGGCAGGACTGACCTTGGGCCATTGAAACAATATGGTCAGTTTTAGAGACACAAAGAACGGCAGGGAAGCGGATCCTGCTTGGGGACGGGTGGCAGCAAGACCAGATGGGCACACTGCAGCCGTGGAGAGGATGTGGATGTCATTGTATGTGGACAGTGGTGACACAGAGAAGGCATCAGTGTGGTTTGATTTGGGTTCAGAGATCATCCCAGCTGCTGTATGTCATCTTCCCATGGGTCTCACCCATAGGGGTCTCCCCTCCCAACCAGACCCACAGACACCCACCCAAAATGAGCTGGAAGCTCCACTCCTGCTGGGACTTTGTCCCCACCTTCCCGAGGGTCCTCCAGACCTGACTCAGCTCCCCTCAATCCTGGCCCCATCTCATCCTCTTTCCTCCAGCTGCTAGTCTATGATAGATACTGAGCTTTCATGGAGTTGCATTCATTTTTATAGAAAAAAAAAATAACAACAACAAAGAGCAGATAATTGGAAGTTCAATGATTCCTTTATGCTCCCGAGTGCCTGTGGACAACAGAACAGGCTTGGTGGGGCTGAAATGATCCCCACCCCCAATATCATCGTAAAATGCCTAGTAAGGCTTGATGCCCAGTGTGGATGATGAAGTTTCACCAACTCCACCCAACTGTAAGCACATGGTTTCTAACCCAACATGCAGGTAGCCAGGTGATGTCAGACCCTGAGCAGCCACAATATCGGAGACAACTTGCAAATGGCTTTGCAGCCCATGCGTGGGTGCTGGACAATCCTAGCCTGGACAAAAGTGGCAATTTGATGTTTTAAAAACCCTGCAATGAAATGTCAGGGCCATCTGAATATATGGAGCAAATGAAGGAACTGGAATCAAGAAGAAAGGAAAGGCAAACATCCTCGGATCTTGCCCCTGGGGGTCTTTCATGCCATCTATGCCAATAAGTTATCTAAGGAAGAAAAAAAAAACAACTTTTTTTTTTCTGTTTGTTTCCCCTTTGAACGGAGAGTTTTTCCAAAAGGTTCCAATTTATCTTTGATTCTGTAGTTGCTGGTGATAGCATTCAAAGACCTTTGGGGTAAACAGGTGCGTTTCTAATGAGTGGAAGTAACAAATAAATTGCATCCAGGATTTACAACATTAGCGATGCTTTTGTTCTCTTGGGTCAATGCCTGGCTTGTGGACAGCAGAGCTACACAGCCCATAGGAGCCCAGGGAGATGGTGGCAGGGGGCCTACCGAGGGGGGAGGAGGAGGAGGGGATGGAGGGAGAGAAGGGAGGAAGCAGAGGAGAACCACTGAGTCCTCCTATGCAGTTCCTCAGAATGTGCTCAGGCTCTGCCTCCAAAATACGACTGACACCCTTCTTTCTCCCTCCACCCCTGCTGCCACCACCCTGGTCCGAGTCATCATTAGGACTTAAACAGCCTTCCGCTGGTTCCCCTCACTTCTCTTTGCCCCTTCAATCCATTTTCCACATAGCAGTCAAAATGATCTTTTCAAAACCCACAGTTCATCATGTGACTCCCAGCTTGAAACCCTTCTAGAGCTTCCTATGGGTACTTAGAATAACCTCTTTGCTTGCTACAGCCTAGAAATCTCTGCAGGATTGGCCCCTGCCTCAGTCTCCCTCTACACTCCCGTGTGGTCAGCAGCCTCTAGGATGGTCCCCGAGATCCCGTGTTCTGGGCATTCATGCCTTTGTGAAGTCCCCTCTCCTTGAGTGTGAACCAGACCTTGAGATTTGCTTCTAATGAAGAGAAGACAACAAAGGTGAGAGAGCTTGAAACCAGGTCCTTCCTCAGTCAAACCTTTAGATGACTGCAGCCTGCAAGACCCTGAAACCGAGGCCCCAGCTAAGCTGCACCTGGACTACTGACCCGAAGTGCTAAGAAATGTTGTTTTAAGTGCTAACTGTTGGGGTAATTTTTTACACAGCAGTAGACAGCTCATGTATCCAGCCACATTTTTCTCCTTTCAGCCTACAGGTATATCATTGTCTTATTTGCCCCGGGAGCCCCACATACTCTACCCTCTCCTGAAACGCTCCACCCCCACCCTCCACATGGCTGCATGTTTTTCATCCTTTATTTCTAGGCTAAGATGCCACTTTCTCAGAGAAGTGACCTGATCACACCATCTAAGTAGTTTCTCCACCCACCAGTGTTCTTTAATACCCTTTAGTTCTTTAATTCCCTTTGTAGATCTGATCATGGTTAGTAATTATAAATTATTGATATATGAGGCAAATGACTCTCTCCCATATATACAGATGGATGAATGCATGGATGGACAGATGGGTGGATGGATAGACAGGTGGGTGGGAGGGTGGATGGATGGATGGATGGATGGATGGATGGATGGATGGATGGATGGATGGATAGTTGGTAGATGGATGGGCAGATGGATAGATGGATGAGGAGGAGAAAGAGCCTCACAGGCACATTGATTTGTGTTCAGAGGAAGATGGCTAATATAGCAAGAGGACTTGGAACTTTTACTTAAAGCAGGGGTGGGCAACTAAAGTTTAATTAGAACACCCTTTTTTTTTTTTAATACTGTCTATAGCTGCTTCCACACTACAGAAGAGTTGAGTAGTCAAGACAGTGACAGTGTGACCTGAAAGCTTAAAATAGTTATTATCTGGCCCTTTTCAGGAAAAGTTTGCTGACTCCTGATCTAGAGAGAGGGGATTCTTAGGGTGGGTGGAAGGAGTGTCTTCAAGTACTGCATAGAAGTAGAATATAAGTTGTTCTATGTAGCTTTAAATGGGTAGAAAACAGTACCAATGTGTAAAAAAAGGGACAGATGTGGGCTCAACAGGAAACAGAATATTCTTAGATTCAGAGCTACTCCCAAAAGTAGGCTTCCCAGGGAATCAGTGAGCACTCTGCCTTGGAGGTATGCAAGGGAAAACTGAAAAACCACTTTCCAGAACATTGTAAAGATATTCATTGGTCAAGGATTTAGGGTTCCTTAACCTGTTTGTGTCATGAACTCCTTTACAAGTCAGATGAAACCTAAGCACCACTTCTCAGAATTGCACTTATAAATGCACAAATATATACATAGAATATATAAATTATAAATTATATTAAAATACAGATAAAAATTTGTAAGAGAACAACATGTCTGTGCTTTTTAATTGACACACTAAATAACAATATCCAGTGATGGTCTATAGTAACTTTGAAGTAGAGATGAGCACAAAGTAGGGGTCAGCAAACCATGGTCCACAGGTCAAGTCTGGCCCACAACTTGTTTTTGTAAATAAAGTTTTATTGAAACACAGCCACTCCCTTTTTGTTTACATACTAAGGCTGTTTTCATGCTACACAGTGTAGTTAAATAGTTGAGACAGCAACCATATGGGCCACAACACCAAAAATATTTACTCCCTGACCTTATACAGAAAAAGTTTGCCAACTCCTGGCATAAGGGACTTTCAAGATATCTGTAACACAATATGAAAATACCTGGAATTTCTATTAGCAATAGAACCACAGGTACTACCAGCACTATTGAGGTTTGTTTTGAAATTCACACTGAGGGGCGGAGTAAATTTCTGGTAAAGGTTAGGTAAAAAGTGCTGGGGGGAGGAGTGACTGCTTAATGGATAAGGGGTTTCCATCTGGAGTGATGAAAAGGTTCTGGAACAGCGGGGATGGTTGCCCAATACTTAATGTACTTAATGTCCCTGAATCATATACTTTAAATTGGTTAAAATGATAAATTTCATGTTCTATGTTTTTACCACCCAAAAAATGCACTAAAAAATAGGATATATTTTTTCCATCCAAGTTCATGGACCCCCCTGAATTCCATCCACGAACTCCAGGTAAAAATCCAAGTATATTCCAGGAGTCTAAGTTCTTAGAGAAACACTCAGGCCGTGGATTGGAAAGTGTAATGATGCTGGGGTGCTGGAGTAAAAGCAAGAGGTTGACCCTCCTAGTGAGGGAAGCAGAGAGACAGAGCCCATTTCCAAGTCCCTTGGGCACACAAGCCAGGACAGAGCATATGGTTCCATCTCTGGGGTGGCCGGGGGAAGGGCAAGAAAAAATAAATCTCCTACCCCACCTCAGGAACCCAGGAACTAGACACAGGAGGGTTCAAGGGTCCCATTTAGTGATTCTCTGGGTTGGTATGTTACTTACCGCACAGCTGCCCTCAGACCTCTAAAGCCACAGGGCTCCGTGCATGCAGGGATCATGTGTAAAGCCACGTCTGAGCCCGCCCCGCAGCCTGGGAAGACAGAGGCCTCAGATGCCCTGCAAAGGCAGGATGCCTAATTGTGGAACTCAATTCTGTTTTCATAGGAATCAATTTGGAGGGATTTTCATTTTTGATTATTCAACAACATCCAATTTTCTCTTCACACCTCGGCCAGACAGGAGGAGAGAAATTGCATATGTCAATCACCCCCAAAGGCCATGGACGAGCCTGAAGTCAACCAGCATCGAGGGAGCATGAGCAGGGCCCTGGGAACGTGCCCTGGCTTTTCTGAGACAAATGGAGACACCAGATGGCCTTTCGCCCCAGACTCCAGGACACTGTCTGGCGCTTGTTCTCCCTGTCAAGGAGGGAGACAGACAATCTTCACGCTGCAGAGTGATAGGCTCGGGGGACTGAGGAGGGAAGCAGCCCCTGCCCCCTACACCTTGGACAGTCTTCCTACTCCTATTCATCCAGCATCACGGAGGGCCCTTTCCGAGTGCTTGGAAATAACAGGAAGGAGCCCCGTCCTCCCATCCATAACCCTGAGAAAATGAATGCAGTCACTCTCAACCTTGGCTTCGTACCCCTTCATGTGGGGGTGAGTCCCTCCAGCCCTGGGGCACAGACCGGTTAAGCAACTCACTCAAGTTCCCATAACCAGTTAGTGGAGAACCTGGATTCAGAGCCAGAGTCTGGCCGCCGAACCTTAACTCCCACCCTGTAGAGGACGCTGCCCGAGGGCACCAGGCTCTCAGCGAGCAACACCTCTTTTGCCTCTGTTAGAACCCTCAGTGCTGTGTCACATGGTGTGCAACTCTGCGAGCTGGTGAGCTCCCCGAAACTCGCCGCCCGGCGTTCAACCATGTGTTTATCAAGTCCCAGGCGCAAGCCCTCATCTCACTCCCAAAATAGTTACCAAGTGCCCACTCTGTGCCAGGCCTTGTGCTGGCAGCTGAGAATAAAGGGAGTGGGCCTTTGTCCATTCATGGCCCAAATATCTGACCACCCTCTACATCCCAGGGGCCACCAGTGCCCTCCAGGACCCTCAGTCAAACAGGGGGGAGGCAAACACATAAGGTGATGGGTACTACTGGGGGTTAAATGTGCTAAAAGGGGTGGGATTCTGAGCCAGGTGCAGGGTGGGCTCTCACCAGCAATAATAGTAATCATTATCATCATCAGCATCATAATGATGCTGCTGATGATGGTAGAGCAGTTGATACTCTTTACTGGATGCTTCTTCCGTGCCAGGTATTGCTCTCAGTGCTCCGAAGCCTTGCACTAAACCCTCACAATTTTCTGACAGAAAAGCTCTTTTTGGCCCCATTTTACAGGTGAAAGAACCGGGAGCAGAGGCTAACTTACTGGCCCGAGGTCTCACAGATCGTAGGCGGTGGAGCGGAATTTCCAGCCTGGGAATCTGGCTCCAGAGAAGATGCTCTTCACCAGTTTATTATACTACGTGCCACCCCTTCCCCACAGTGAGTAAACATCTGTTGGGCTGAACTGTCCAGGCCCGGCTGGAAGGGCAGAGTGGTCTGGCAGCAATGAGACCGAGAGAACGACGGGAACCCACTCCCCCTGCCCCAGCTGGGACGGACAGTGTCCAGACTGGCCGTGGCCTCGGGCTCCAGCACCCTAGGTGGCTCCCGTATTACCTCTGAGGCCAGATGAGCAGGAAGTGACAGCAGTCAGCTGAAAGGAGCTTTCCTCCTCTCTGTGCGATGACTCTGTCCTGATGGGGTGGGCTGCAGTATGGGCGGGGGCTGCAGAGATCCTGGTGGGAGCAGCTCTGGGCAGTGGGCCTACGGGAGAGGAATGGCGGGGAGAAGCCAGCTTCTGCGGGGCCGATGGCTGGCAAGGACCCTCGCCGCTCTCCCAGGGCAGGTGGGCTCATGGGCTGGCGCTGTGATGACAGACCACCTTAACCATGTGGGGCTTTGGGGCCAAATGTTGGGAAAACCGTCACTCAGAGAGGGGACAGCACTCCCTGAAATTGGAATCAAGGTTTCCTCCGATTAAGAAATTGCTGTCAAAGAGAGGGCTGGATGCAGATGGGCGTGTTTAACTGTCTGATCCACTTAAAACCCTGTGAGGCTGGGAGAGCCCGGGAGACAGATGGGGTGGGGGGCACGGTGTCACCAGGATGCTGCTGGAGTCACAGGCGACGACGATTCAGGAGGAATGATTTCACATCTCTTTCTCACAGGGAACACGTTCCTCCTCGCAAAGCTCATTTTCAGGTGCCCCTGACAACTGACCAGCAAGCACAGCATCAGAGCCAGGGAAGAAATGTGCGGGGCTTCAGGAGGGGGGGTTCCCCTCCCTGCGGCCTGGAAGCCTGATGGGGCTACTTCCCTCAAGCTGATGCCCCCGGCACAGTCCAGCCACCAGCTGGGGCCATGTGGATGGTCCCTCCTCACCCCACCTGCTCCCCCGATGCCCTCTCCCCCTCCTCCCCTCCCTCGGATTGATGCTGCAGACAATCAGATTCCTTTAGCAAATGTCTGTGTACTCAGTTCCACACAAGGCACTGAAGACACAAAGCTGAGAAAGGCAGGATGGCAGGTGGTGAAGAGAAAAGACCTTGGCTCAGGGTGTGGTTTGAGTGCTGACCACGGGCAAGTGTCTTAGTCCCACGGGCCCCAGCTCCGTTGCCTGTGAAATGGGATAACAGCTCTTCCTAACGAAAGAGACAATGTGAATCCACAGGACGGTGCAGCAGCGTGGTCCTCATACAGGATGAACGTGCGATCAGTTTACCTGAAGGCTAGGATGCCTCGCCAGATTTCCCAGTCCAGTGCAGGACAACTGGTTTCTGTACAAGTTATTTCAGCTGAATGTGATGGAACAAGAGGCAAACAGAAAGGCCAGTCTTCTCTGATGGAGTCATGAAGGAAACAAGGAGGTGACATTTAGGGTAGAACGTCAGCCCCTCATGGTGGAGAACACCTATTAGTCATTTCTGTGGCTCCAGAGCCTGCCTGGAGCTGCGTCTAGCATGTAGAAAAAGGGCTCGAAACATATCTGTTGAGAGAAACTAAAGCCAAGTCTTAAAGGATGCGCCATGCTTCACCAGGCAGACACAGCAGATGGAAAGGGCATTCCAGGCAGAGGGACCGCATGGGCAGAGGCCTGGAGACGGGACTCTGATAAGATGTCAGGTGGATCCACCTTTGTGGGACATCGGGCTCCCGAGGGGTGAACTGCAGAAGGCAAGGCAGCAGGGGTCCAGGCTCCAGCTCAGAGAGCCTTGGTTTCCAAGAGAGACAGTTTGCATTGCTTCTGCAGGCGAAGTGGGGCCTCTGCAGGGTCAAACGGCAAAGCAGCCTCATGAGAGGAAGCTTTTGAAGGATCACTGGAGCAGAGGCAGCGCACAGCTGGAAGCAGAGAAGCCTCAGGTGGAAGATATCGCTAAATTCCCAGAGCAGGAGGGTGGCCTTGCGGAGGGAGAGAAAGCAGAGGAGGGGAGGGGAAAGGATGGGGTTGGGGGCAATACGAGGGGGACTTAGGCTGGAATGATGGGATGTGCAGGCTCATGCTTGGAATGGTGGGTATGAGAGAGACATGAGTCCAGGGTGATGTGCTTGGTGGATGGAGAGCCATTTACTGAGACTGGGTCACAGAAGGAGGAGTCTCGGGGCAGCCCTGTTGAGTGAGGAGGACGAGACATACAAGGGATGCGTCTGTTGGATACAGAGATCCAACACTCAGAGGGAGTTCAGCTGTGGGCAGCAGCACCCAGCTGTGCCGCTAAATCTTATGTTGAGTCCCATTCCCTGACGTCCTCCATGGTCACGACTCTTCATCTTCACCAACAGCTCTTGAAAACCAGATCCTGTCCTACGCTTCTGCTCCCTCCCCAAAGCAAGCAGAGGGAAATGTTCTAGAAATGGACTTCAACCATCTCCCATCCAGAGGTTCTGTGTGCCTCCAGAGAAGGGCTTCACAAGATGTGTCTGGCACAGTGTCTGACTGGGATTGGTGCCCAAGGGGTCTGCTGACTGAGAGAAGGAAGGCAGAAGCTCCTGTGCTGTTTACAGATCCCCCAAGAGCAGGAACCAGGGCTCCCAGTGTCCCCCTACATGTGGAATTTGAGAGCCATATGATGCAGGCACTTGCAGGGCTTGACTTACAAGGAAACCCAGGATCCCCTACTTGGACAAGTCACTTCCCCTCCCTGAGCCTCAGTTTCCCCACATGCACAATGATGATGGTATTGATCACCTGGAAGCATCACTGAGCCAGGTATGGAAACCACGCAACACACGGCCTGGCTCAACAGCAGTTCAATAGTTGGTAATGATGCTAATAATGGTGACAATTCCAATGATTTGCTGCTACTATTGATCTGGATGATGATGAAGATTATTTAACGTCTTCATCCGTCACTCCCCTTCTTCAAAGCACCTGCTGCTCTCATGATAAAGCCAAAGATACCTAATATGGCCAACATGACCCACTACTGTCTGACTCCTGCTTGTATCTTCAGCCCTGACTTGATGGACCCTCCTTTTCTTTCTCTCTCTCATATTCTCTCTTTCATATTCTCTCTCTCTCTCTCACTAAGGGGCTTGGTGACTTGCCATCCTGCCAAATATCAGCAAGACCTTCTCCTGTACTCTAAGCTGTGAGATTTTTGGCCTACTCACTTGTTCTCTCATTAATTTCTCACTCTCACACTCATTCAAAAGTCATTTATCTACTGCCTACTCTGTGCCAGGCACTGTAAAAACTGAAGTGCCTGAAATTCCAGCCATGAATGGGATATCAGTGCGTAGTCCATCATCCATCCGTGCCTACTGGTCAGCAAGCTCGGTTTACAAAGAAATGTGAGGGGGAATGAGGTAGGATAGAAGGTCACTGATCCCAGAGACCCCAGCTGCTCTCCACACCTGTTTAATTACAGTAATAGAAGTATGGCTGCTCCCAGAAACACCTACCTCCGACACACACACACACACACACACGTACACGCACACACACGTAACACACGCACACACTACACACGCGTGCGCGCACACATGTACACACACGTGTACACACACTCGTGTACACACACGCACACATGTACACACACACACAAACACACACACACGTATGTCCTAATAGAAAACCCAAATTGGATTATAAAGTAGGAAGGAAGTACAGGAAAGGGGGTGTCCTCAGCTGAACCCAAAATGGAAATCGGAGTCTTGTTTCTTGTGGGATTTACTGATAGGTGGGTGGATCTCCAGCCCAGGGTGTTTACTTGCATGGGAGGAAGAGAGACTACGAAAAGAAATATTTTTTCTTGGATTCCCAATAAGGAAGACAACACAGAGAGGATGGAATGGCATTTTTCTTAGCCTGAATCTTGGGATAAAGAATTGCAGAGAAAACAGCTTCAGATAGAAGATGAAGAAGCAGCTTTCATTAGACACTGAGGAATTTGGGGTTCAGGTGGCATGGTCTGGGGGCCCAGTTGACCCATCTGGTGAAGAAGAGTTGGTCTTGTCTCTTCTACAGAGAAAACTGTGTTGCTTCAGCCAGTGAGACTCAAAGGGACCTGGAGGGTTTTATAACTTCGAGTACTAGAAGTCAGGGAAGCCTTCCTAGATGAGGTGGGAATAGAGCTTAGATGAACAGGTAGTGTAGGGTAAAGGTGTGTCAGAAAACCCCGCCTGCTGCTGACATCCTACTACCTCAAAGCCTAAGGATGCAGCCAAGTAAAACAAAATGGAGACGTATGAGGAAGCGCATCTTTAAGGAAATATCGGGTGCTGATGGCGGGTGCTGGTCTGCAAATCAGAACCAAAGCTTCCCATCTTCCCAAGAGCACCCACATCAAGAACTGGAGGTTCACACAACCCCATCGGCCATAGCAAGAGCTGCTGTCCCACTCACTGGCCCCTTCCCAACCCAGAGGTCCCACAAGCCACACACCTAGGAGCTGTGATATCCAAATAATCCCAACAGATATTAACCGACAGTGATACCCATGCAGTATCCACGCCAGAACCCGGCCCGCAGCCCCGCCCCCACCGAGTTCATTACTGAGCACTGCGTCGGTGCCCTCTGCAGCACCAGTTTCTCTGGGCTCCACGGTTTCCCGAGAAAGGATAATAAATGTGTTTGCCAGCGTGGGGTGATTTATTAAAGTGTATTGTATTGCAATGGTTTCACAAGAAGATTAATTTTTAATAAAGAAACCTATTACCTCACTCTTTGAGGACCTTCACACACCTAAGAAAAATGATTCTCTTTGCCTCTGTGGAAGCTGCTGTGGCTTCTTTCCTGGAACACGGTCCACTTTTCTCTCTTCAGGCTCCTCCCGAGAGAGGAAGATGGACTTTCTGAGTGGGGTCCAAACGGAATCCAGGCCTCTTCTTGGTCCATTAGTGACCGAATGCCCATTTTTCAGGCTCTTTTCTTAGCCACCCTGGCTTGGGTTTGTGGTCTGCAGAGCTGCCCCCTCTCTAATCATGAGGAGTGGTGCAGAGCAGATGAAGGGCCAGACTCTCGACGCCTAAGACCCAGGCCAGTTGCTGACCACTGGGTCCTCTGAGCCGGGGCTTGAGGGATGGAAGGGAATTTAAAGGAGTCCCACATGTGATAAGACATCAGAATGTAAGTCAGGAATAAAAATAAAAAGAACTAAGCAGCCTTATACACAAGTGGACCAGACGGCAGGCTTGAAATCACTATACTCCACCGTTCACTAGCTCGGTGACCTTGAGCAGGTTCCATGACCTCTGGGCCTGAATTTCCCTACCTGTGCAATGGCCATTAGTAGAACTGGGGGAGGATTCAATGAACTGAAACAAGTTAAGTCTCTGTACAGGACCTATGTTTGTTGTTACTGTTATTGCTATTGATATTACTGAGAGGAGAGAAAAGGCTGGTGAGGCTGGGATTTAAGGTAGAGGGTGATCTTTGCATAAAGTAAAGGACTTTTAGGGAATAAAATTCCTTCCTCTCTCCTTCATTAGGAATAGTATACAAGGAAATGGGTGGACAATTTGCCGAAGAGAGACTTTGGCTAAAGCTGAGAAAGAATAGTCATGGGATGTGGTCCAGAGCGGATGAGGGGCCTGACAGTCAGATTCAGGCAACCGAGGAGGGGTGTGGAGACTCCTTCTCTGGAGGATTTTAAACAGGGGAAAGTGCCCTCTGGCAAGAGTAATGACAGGTTAGTTAACTCGGAGACAGAAGGTTAGTCATTAAAGTATATTATTATTGTTATGATTATTGTTGTTATTGTTTAAGCCACATTGTTCAAAAATTAGTTGAGAACCTACCATGTGCTGGAATTGCATCTACCGTAATTCCAGGGACCCAGCCCAACCATGTGTATCTTTAATTACACATAAAGGACTTTGTACTGAGCTTAGGGTCAGAACAAATCACTAAAATTCCCAATGATATTGGATCCAAATAATGAAATACCAATAGCAGCTAATATATATTAAGTACTTGGTCTACGCCAGACACTATACTAAGTACTTGATATATTAGCTCATTTAACCCTCAGAATAACTCTGTAGCTCCATAACATGAGGAAATTATTTGCAAATCACATATCTGATAAAGGATTGATATTATATAAAAAAACACTTAAAACTCAATAATAAGATTTGCCTATTCTGGTATTTAACATAAATGGAATTCTATAATATGTGGCCTTTTGTGTCTGGCTTCTTTCAGTGAGCATAATATATTCAAGGTTCATCCATGTTGTACCATGTATCAGTGTTTCATTCCTTTTTATAACTACGTAATATTCTACTGTATGGATAGACCACACAGAGACAGAAAGCAAATTAGTGGTTGCCAGGGGCCATGGGAGGAGCAAATGGGGAGTGTCTGCTTAATGGGTAGGGAGTTTCTGTTTGGGGTCTGGAACCACAGTGGTGATGGTTGCCCAACACTGTAGATGTACTTACTACTATTGAATAGTATGTTTTAAAGAGATTTAAGTTGGTAGCATTTTACCACAATAAAAATATCTCAATAAGAAGAAAATAAACAACCCAAATTTAAAAATGGGCAAAAGATTTGAACAAAAACTTCACCAAGGACAACAGTATACAAATAAGCAATTGAAAGATGCCCAACATCATTAGTCATTAGGGGAATAAAAATTAAAGCCACAATAAAATAGCACTACACACCCATTAGAATGTCTAAAATTAAAAGTACTAATCATACCAATATCAGTGAGGATGTAGGAAACTAGAATGCCCATATGTTGCTAGTAGGAGTATAAAATGATACAACAGCTTTGGGAAATAGTCTGGCAGTTTCTTTAAAAGTTAAGCTGTCACCAACAAATGATCCGGGCATTCCACCTCTGGGTATTTACCCAGGAGAAATGAAAGCATAATTCCACACACAAAGACTTGTACACAAATGTTCACATCAGCATTATTTGCAATACTCCAAAACTGGAAACAAACCAATTGTCCATCAATTGGTAAATGGATAAACAAAATGCAGTACATCCATTCAGTGGAATTCTATGCAGTAATGCAAAGAATGAAATACTGGGTGAACCCAAAAACCATTACAAGAAGTGAAAAGAGCCAGATGCAAAGGACAGTCTACTTTTTATTCACTTTCTATAAAATGCCCCCCAAAAAACAAATTCATAAATATGGGAATCAGATCAGGATCAAATCTTAATCCTGAAGTTTCAGAAGTTGCCTGGAGCTAGAGGCTGGGGGAGTGGGAACTGACTGCAAATGGAGTATTTTGGGGGTTAAGGGAGAAGATCTAAAACTGGATTGTGATGATGGTTGCACAACTCTATAAATTTACTAAAAATTATTGCATCCTACATGAATACTAGGTGAATATTACAGTATGTCAATTATATCTCACTACAAAACCAGTATATACTATATGATTCCATTTATATAACATTCTAGGAAATGCAAACCAATCTATAGATTCTGAAAGCAGATCGATCTATGGTTGCCTAAAGAGGCTGGGCTCAGGGAGCGATGAGTATGTTCATTGTCTTGATTGTGATCATGGTTTTAATGGTACACACAAATGGCAACATAGATCAGATTTTACTCTGTAAATATATGCAGTTTTCTGGGTGTTATTTAGACCTCAACAATCTTTTTATTGAACTATAGTTGATTTACGATATTGTGTTAGTTTCAGATGTACAGTAAAGTGATTCAGATATATATGTTCTTTTTCAGATTCTTTTCCATCATAGGTTATTACAAGATATTGAATATATTTCCCTGTGCTATACAGTGAATCCTTGTTTATCTATTTCATATATTGTGGTGTATATCTGTTAATCCCAATCTTTTTTTTAAGGATGAAAGACTCCCAGCTGAGGACAACCTGATTTTTCGGGGCTACTACCTTTTGCAAACACACTCATGACTCAGAGGGGAGATACCAGGGGTGATGTTCAGTATTAAACAGAGTTAACTATGAGGTTTCAGTCCCAAGGGGGATGGAAATGTAGGTTTATTTTATGGAGACCCTGCTTTTGAAGTCTGATCATGCAGAAGGGAGAATAGCATAGCTGTTTAAGAGTTCCAGGATTGGAATGGGGTCTACCTCAATGACTGCATTCCAACTTCATTACCTCTTTAAAGATGCCATCTCCAAGTACAGTCAAAGGGCTAGGACTTCAACATTTGAATTTTAGGGGGGGACACGACTCAGCCCATAACACCCTGTGAGGATACAGGTGTAGAACCAGCAAGGCTCTTAGGTATTCAGGAGCCACAGCAAGGAAGGAGGAGGATACTAAAAGAAAAGGATGGGGAAATCCCAGATGTGACATCCAAATAAGGTTTATGATGTGGAGTGTTCTCTGTCGGTTGTGCTGTCTCAGGCAGATGTGACTTCAGCAAGTGCTGAGTGGTCCAGCTCCTTGTTCCTCAACGTGTGGCCCAGACCAGCAACACTGACACCTCCCAGGAGCGTGTTAGAAAGGCAAATCTCCGGGCCCACCCCAGACTAACTAAACCAGCCTGCACGGTAACAAGATTCCCAGGTGATTCCTGCTCCTGCTCAAGTCTGAGAAGCACTGATCTAGACTCTCAACTTCTTCCCAGCTCCCTCCCCCACAGAAGCCAGGATTTCCAGAATTGATCCCTGCTCAGAATCCCCCTCCCCAACTTTGTTCCACCCCTGTTTATACATTTGTGTGGCTACCTACACAATTAAGTTATAAAAAGACTCTAAGGAGTACTATTAGCAAACTGGTTTGCACCCAATTGATTTCCCGGTTGTGCAAATGTGCTCAGTAATGACCCGCTTTAATAGGATGTGAAATTAGTCCAGAAATCCAGCTCCGCCTTTCTCAGCCAGGCAGCCTTCAGAGATGACCCTGGAGCAGCGAGCTCACAAGGGGTCCTGGCCCTGTGGCCTCCCCAGGATGCTGCACAATGATGAAAGAAATGCTAGGAGAGGTGCTGAAATGGTTGGAGCTCTAAACAGAGGACCGGAGGAGATGCAACAGAGGTCCACAGGCCCAGTGAAGGGAAAGGAGCGAGCGGCCACAACTGTCCCAAGGCCCACGACACTGATGCAGGTTGGTTCAGTCACTGCATTTCATGGGAGAGAAAGGAGGCTCAGAGCAGTTAAGTAATCATGCTCTCATCATCCAGCGAATGAACAGAGGAGCCAGGATTTGGACCCAGACGTCTGATAACAACAGCTGGGTGCCTACCATTCACACCGGGCCAGGCTCAGCCGTTGCTGTTAGGGTCGCTGGGGACAACATTAGTTTCCGCCTGAGGTCTTGCAAAGACATTTCTCTATCAGGCCATCCCATCTTTTCCCGGGGGTCCTGCCCCTCCGGTTGGAAAGGCTGACTGCTTGGGAAACTGGCTCTGAGAGGCTTAGAAAGCCTTTGGGAGGATCGGTGGGCTAAGGAGTAAGAAGAGCCCCCCAAGTGTGTCAGCTCCAGGAGGGCTGAGCCAGGCGGAGAGCATCAACGATCCGGCAGCCGCCTCTGCTAATTAGGGAAGCTTATCCCAGGGCATCACTGGGTTTGTTTAGCTTTCAGATCCCATCTCTCCCACTGACTACAGTCCCTGGCAAGGACCCGATTTCCTAATGAAATGTGAACAGCTTCTTTCACTCTCAGGGTCTGATTTTAACCCCTGAAAAGCAAAGCACCCTTGCCACCTGCTGGCCTCCCTCTGGTGGCCAAGCAAGAACGAGAGGAAATGAGAGAATGTGAAATAATGGGGGAGGCAGGTCTGCCAGCAAAGATGTGGGGACCACCCTATCTTCCTAAGCCTCAGTGTCGAATGGAAATAATAATACCAGCCAGCCCCTTACCATCATGGGGATGTTAGTGCCGTATGACCACAGTATATTGACTCACTGAGAGTCCAGCTGTGCTGGTATATGTGCTGAAGGGATAGCCCTCATTTGTCCCCCCACGGCCACTCTCCACCCTGCTCTGTGCCCTGGAACGTTCACCTTTATGGACTGTAGTGATGAGTCCCCTTCTCCATGGAGTTTGGCCAAAGGGAGACGTCACCAGGACAGCACAGGGTGGGAGGAAAGGGAGATCAGAATATTTGACCTCCTGACTCCCTCTCTGCTGGAATGCAGTCTAGCAATGACTTGACCTTTTCCTGAAGGTCACAGCCATGTCAGGCAATGTCTGGGTTCCAGGACCTCCCCTTCCCTTGGCTCCTTGATGCCTAGGGGTGGTGGTAACAGCTCCCCACTGTTGCTAGCTCCAGGGCACTGCGTCTTCCCTCATCTGTTTCCCCTAACCGTGCCCCCTCTCTCATAAGCAATCCCCATACTAAACTCTTCTCAGTTCTCCCATTAGTATATGTCATCTGTTTCTGGCAGGGACCCTGACCCATACAGAATCTAACTTATTTGATCCCTAACCCTCAAATACAATTCTAAAGAATAGGCATGATTAGTTTCCTATTGAAGATGAGAAAATCTGCATTGGGCCTCAAATCTGCATAGAGAGCCCAAGGCCATAAATTAGCTATTAGAGTTTTCAACCTATGGTGTCTAATTTACATTTGTGACCCATGAGTCAGAAGTGAATAGTGCTTATTGAATAGATGAGTGAATGAATGAATGAACCCATTCAATCCCGCCCTCCCTAATCTAGGGTTTAAATCCTGTCTGTATTCCAGGGCTTCACATGCGCTTCATACACAGTTCACAGGAATCATTGCTCAGGGCCACCTGTAACCCAGGTCTCCTCAAAGACCCTCGGCTGTTGCCCCCTCTCCAGCTTTCAGGCCAACCCAATACCAGATCAGCTTCTTCTAAGAGCACCATTTTTTTAGGAATTCAGTGTTCCCCAAACTGTATTTTTCTACCCCAGATCCTCCGAGTCAGAGCAGCCCTTTGCACTTTATCTACAAAATTTTCCAGTATACTGCAGTTTTAGTGGGTTTATTAAAAACCTGTCAGAGAAATGCTGGTAATGGCAAAAACATTTCTCTGGGGCTGTCAATTCTCCCACATATCCATCAGCGCTGCCCTTCATGACAAGGAAGCCCTCTTTTAGAATGTGTCAATTCTGATTATTAATGTGGGGAAAACACCTGCTAAGTATGTTTGTCTGGGAGGTGAGCTTGGCAGGAAGCGAGGGCAGCAGCAGCCGTGGCTGCAGAGAAAACCAAGGTGTCCAGGGCTGAAAGGCCACCATAATTAATTAGCACTTGGCTATCACAGCACACATGGAGTGGAAGGGAGGGCGGAGCAGGTGGGAGGGGGGATGCAGGACGCAGAAGGCAGGCTCCCCCTGGACTGCGTGGAATGCAACTCATACTTGGGGTCCACAGAACGTTGACATGTTCATTTGTCCTCAGATTTATTAGCTCCTAAAACGCCCTGGAAACTCCCTGCAAAATTATCCTCAGGGTTCAAACACGATCAGAACAGAATAGCTCTGCCTTGTTGTTTCACTAACTAAAGTCCTTTGGGATTACAGACAAAGTCTCGATCACTACCATCATTAAACCAAGCGTAGGCATTCACTTGTGTATTGTTTCACTTGTCTGTCCATCCATCCATCTACCCATGCATTCATGTGTGAATGTTTGCGTGCCTCTTTCTCTCTCACTTTCTCCATCCATTCATCCATCTAACCAACCACCCCTCCATCCTTTCAATTATGAATGTTTGTCCTCTCTCTCTATCTCTCCATCCATCCAACAATCCATTCACTAATTCATGAAGTGATTTCTTCACTCAACTGGCATTAATTGAGCAATTACTCAATTCCAGGCAATATGGTAGTCATGAAGGATGCCAAGATGAATCAGACATAGGTCCTTGACCTCAAGGAGCTCTCAGTCTAGAGAAAGAAACAGACGTGTACGTGGGTAAGAGGTCTCAGGGAAAATGAATATAGCAGCAGACCATCTGCAGTGCTGGGGCAGGACTTCCCAGAGGAAATCTCAGAGCTGGGTTTTGAAAGATGAGCAGGAGTTCGACAAGTAGAGAAGGGCATGAGTTGGATGAGTCAGGATGGGCAAGGTTGCTCCAGGCAGAGAGAGCAGCATATGCAAAGGCATGGAAGTTTGATCACTGGTGGGAATTATAAGAGGTGAGGCAAAAGACCAAGAAAGAGAATAAGACAACTTCTGAAGTCTTGAAATACCTAAATGAAGCACCATAATCATGGTGAAACATGAGGTCCTGGAGAGGAGAAACAACCTATCCAACTTGCCATGTCCCTTCTGTACCTGATATGGCATCTTAAATACAGTGGGAGCCCAATAACTATTTGTAGAATTCCATCATTTTATTAAGTCAGCCCTGTTTCATCAAGTGCTTAATGAATGCCCATCCAGGCATGCCTGGCACACATGTTGGGCACTCATTAACCCTAATACATCAGGGCTGAGCCCCCCGTGCCTGGCACAGAGCAGATTCTCCATGAACATTTGTTCAGTAAAAGAATGAATGTCAGGTGTCATGCATGTGCTTCATGTTCATGATGTCATTTTAATGCTTACTGCAACCTTACAAGGAAAGTGGTATTGTTCTCAAAAGCAGATGAAGAGACTAAAGCTGGGGGAAGTTAAGTAACTTGCTTAAGACCCCACAGCTGGGGTTGGCGGGAGCTGTGATTGGAATTGAGGTGTGTTGTTTCCAAAGCATCCATTATTTCCATGCCATGCATCCAGCATCCCTCCCAAAGTCAGAAGAAAGAGGAACATAACATAGGACAAAGGATTCCTTGGAGCTGTCTGTCAGAGAAGGACCAAGCCAAAAGGGTGATGGGCACTTTGCTTGATGCCAAGGTACCCAGGGAGGATTGTAGAATGGAAATGAAAGCGTCGGAGGTAAGTTTTTTGTATTGTTTTTTTGGCGGGGGGAAACTGTGGCTGTATTCCCATCTAATCAAGTCCTGCTGTTGGCTGGGTCCTCATAAAAGAGAAACCCACAAGATCTAGCTCCAATTTAGCATCTGGCCATCCACATGGGTCCAGATATGGTCCTTCTGGAGAGAAAGATCTTAACACTTTCTCTCCATGGATTAACAAGTAGTTAATAGTACTTCCTGCTTGAATTTATGGTGGCAGAGGCTTGGAGGATGGAGGGGCAAAGAATCTCTTTACCCTAGTGAGCCCCACCTGACCCCTCCCCAGCTGGGAGATCTCTGAACACAAGGACCCTTGTCTCCTACGCTTGTCTGATGCCCTACAGTTCAACCATCTTTTAGGGAAGATGATGGAAACCAGCATCCACCTTGGCTTCCACGTCAGAGTAGGCAAGATTGCTTCCCTAATCTAAAGTAGAAAGACTCCTTTAGCATCAAAAAGGGGGAAAGAAAAGAGGAAAAAGGGCTCTCTAAATCTTCTCCTTGCTCAAACTCAACAGCTCCAATTTGGAGAATTATTTTAGGCCTCCTTTTGATGGGGAGCTAAAAGAGCATAGTTTGGGCTGTAAATAAAATTGCGTGCACTGAGCAAAGGAGAGTTATACCACACCAGGAACATGTTAAGGAACTTATATGCAACTCCGGAGAAGAGCTTATTACATCTCTGCTTCCACGGAAACTGCGGATCAGATTTAATCTGTAAAGAGGCCCTGTCAAGGTCTTCTCCTCCTCGGGCGAACACAGCCTCCAGCAGACCCAGGCTGAATGGCGGTTCTCTCTCCAGCCTCGGCAGAAAAGCACACACATGGCCAGCCGTTGCGGAGAGAGCGTCCAACGTAAACATCCACTCTCCTTTATGCTCCATTTCCCCACCTAATATATAGCTGCTCTGCATATGTAACTTCCAGCGCCAGCAAAATTGAACGTCCTGATTCTTAATAATGCTGGGCAGTAATTTCATCACCTGGATCACTCTCTTCACCAGTCAGCATAGAGGGGAAAAAAAACAAATCCTGTGTTGTTGGATAAACCCACCAGATGGTTCATCTCTATCAACTGCACATTATGCCTGCCGTTACATCTCACTCTTTGTAAATCTCAACTGTTTAGCGACCATCACGTCACTACTTTCTTGCCTAGTTAGCCTCTCAACCTTATTCCCAAAGTAACCAAACCACGCTCAATCCCCCCATGGACCCTGTTCCCGCGCCTGCATCCAGACACATATGTCTTTGGCTTTATGAGTCACTGCTCGATGCCAGCTAAGTATATTACTGTCTCGAAAATTAACTCACACACTGAGAATAATCACAGAAAAGAAATTTGTTTTCCTACAAGGTTGTTTTCCAGCTGTTTTAATGCAGACAATTTTACCCTGAAACCTAAATTGAAAAAAAGAGAGACAGAGAGAGAGAGAGATGAGAGGCTTTAAAATCTGCATAATTTGAAAGTGCTTAATGTAAATTAGATAGATCAGCCTAATTTTATTTCAGTACTTTTTAATTGCATTTATAATTAGCAAAATACATTAATGTGCTACACAGAAGGTCGGGATTTCTGGTAAAGGGATCTCATTAAAATGCCCCACTGCATTTCTGTCACACATGCGCCCAGGAACCTGGAGGCCTGCTTCCCTCCGCACTCCGGACTGGGGGCTATTTTTAACTCGTGTGCATCTTCTTCAATACTGGCGAGCCTGTGATCAGACGGCCCTTTGTATGGAATACCCCCTCTATCCGCCTCACTCTTAGAGATACCCAGTGAGTCTATTACAAGTCTGATAGGCCAGATCCCATTTGTCCCCATGTGGCAAGGTATTTTTCAACAATAACTCATTTCCCTTGGAATTTCCCTCCCTTGCTCTTTCATCCATTCAAGCAGAGGCCTGTCTATACTTCCGTCTGGGGAAGGGATGTAACAGCAGCAAGCAGCCCAAGCCAAGAAGACAGGAGGCCTTCCCTGTTTGGGCTGCCATGTGGCCCTGTTTGCTATCTGAGGAGCCCCCCCCGCTGGGGACAGAAATTCTGGTCAGTCTTCTCTGTAACGACAATGATGATGATGATGACGCAGTAGCAACAGTAGTAGAATTGAATTTTTTCTCTTCCAATTTGTCCCAAAGTCACCCTGAAACTAGGTAATATGTCACAGTCAGGCCCTGTTTCCCCTGATTCCGCAAGTCGTTGGCCAAGGCAGACTTTATTTGCTCCCTGGAGCTCCTCTCATAGCCCTGCGGAAGGATCCCGCTGTAGCTCCACCCGCAGCCTGGCCAGGGCTCAGGGCATATTGGGGCTGTGGGGGCGGAGCCTGTTCTCAACACAAAGGCACAAGCCACCCCTCCCTCCACCCCCGTCCATCAAGTCCTGGTCACAGGATGTCCCGCCACAGTGTGCTCTTCACTTCCTTTTGCCTTGTTCACTTCCTGTTATAAGGGACACTGTTATCCAGAAGAAAGGGGATGGGCTCTGTGATCAAGTCCCCCCAGCACTTTTGGCTAATGCAAAGCTAAGCAGCACACCGCTGGACTCGGAGCAGATCAGCACGTGTGGCCCGTGGGGTTAATCTGGCTCTCCTGTTCTCAGAACATTTCACACTTTTTCTGGAGCAATCTGGCATACTCCACAGTTTCCTATGTCTACTCTTCCTCCTTATATATGTCTCTCAGTGTATAAGTAGGATATATATCTATATACTTGAGCTTATATATTTATATAATTATACACACACACATATATACATAAAACAGACATATATACTTAATAGGCAAATGGAACATGCATATACATCTTTGGAGAAATGCATATTCATTTTCTGAGGACAGATGTATATTTAGTATATGAAACAGAACACCCAGATATAGCAATCCTCCCCCTGTTATTTTTTTTGATTAATTAAAAAAACATACCACATTATATTCTGGGAACTAACATTTGTTGAATATGTAGATGTACTAAAAGCTTACACGAAGAGCTATATATATATTGTTCAATTTTTTTCAGTGATCCTGTCTACAGCCCAATGGGGTGGTGGTTAGAAACCTCCCTTTTGCAGATGGGGAATCTGAGGTCCAGAGAGGCTCCCCCGAGGTCTCACAGGAAGCGAGTGGCAGAGCTGGTCCCGAAGCCAGGCCTCTCTGGCTCAGGCAATGGTCTGTAACTCCAGGCCACACCCACACTGACCCTGAAGGAGTGTATGCAAGGCCCATACAGAGCGGTACCCAGGGGGAACCTCATGGCTCAGACCCCTTGAGCAACATTGTTGACCCTGGAAACATATAAGATTTCCCTTCTGACTCCATTGGGAAAAACGGAACATTTGGCAAATGTAAGTAAACAGAACAGTCATCTTCAGAGGCAATATGTGATCCATGTACATTTCATGGAGAAAAGCATAAAGGTGAGTAATTAGAGCACAACACGCAGTTTCCAATTCTTGTTGCCCTAATAATAACCTAGTGGAGATGCTGCTGTCCCGTCATGCTGAACTACTTCAAGTTCCACCGAGTGCCAGCTTGTTCAGGCCCCCTTGCCTTTGCCTATGCTGTGCCATCCACCTGGAAGCCCCGTATCTCCCTGGCCCACCTAGGAAACAAACCCTCTCACCCTTTGAAACCAAGCCCAAACATCTCCTTCTCATCAAAGCATTCGCTGGCCTTCCCTAGAATGTATGTGGCACACCGCAGGGATAAACCAACTCTGCTTGGAGTGTCAGCTGTATCGTAATTTGTTGTTTGAATTCTCTGAGGGGAAAATCTGTCTTATTTATCCTACTACTAATGGGGACTAAAATCATAGCAACATCTATGTGCCGGAACTGTGATAAGCATGTCACATGCACCATTTCCATGGCCTCTCAGAGCAACCCTAGTTGTCACATTTATCCCTGTTTTTCAGGTAAGGAAATGGAGATTCAGAGAGGTTAAGTAACATGTTCAAAGTCACACAGCTGTGAAGTACTGGCACCAGTATTCAAACCCAAGCTGTCTGTACTATATATTCCCAGGGCCTAGCACACAGTAGATGCACAATAAATGCTGTTTGAAAGAATAAATGGTGCATATTTAGTGAAAGCCTCTCCTACTGTGTCCCATCCAATTAACCTCAAGCAGATGGAGTGAGGATACCCTTCTAGCCCTTACCCTGTTTGTCCTAAGGCCTCATGACTTACCTAGAAGTCAGCATTTCATTATGAGCCCATCATGCAGGTCAGGGTAATAATTAATGACTATCTGCTGGTGTGACTGCTTATCGCATCTTAGCTAGATTCCAACAAAATCTAAATGGCCTATTAATTTTCCTAATAAATTTAGATATGGCCTCTGACCGCAATCTGGCTTTGATTAGCTAACCAAATATTTGAAGATGGGCCAAGCTGGCTCTTTCAAATATTTCAAGCAAATAACACTTAACCGGATTTAGGATTTTTTGCGTCAGCTTATGGCTGCGCTCAGCAGTGAATAAGGGAAGAGGACAGCTTCATAATTGGTCTCCAGCTACCTAGAGTCGAGCCACCCTGGGGAGCCATCTAGACAAGGGTTTGGAAGCCAAATATGACCAAGACAACACAGATATGTCCTCAGTTAGAGGAAGGGCAGAAATGGAGCAGCAGGGAGTAACTTCTCAGGAGCGCTCACAAGAGCGTCCCGCAAAGAGGATGCACACAGCCACCTTTCTGAGCTGGCCCACCCCACAGATGTCCTGAAACGCTACACCGCTGATGAGAACCCAACATATGGCCTTTACCCCCAGAGACCCAAAAGGAAATCAAGAGAGATGGGGAAAGAGAATGCTCTTCCACAGGGTTCGTGCAGACTGGTTCCTCTTACTCTTCAGGTCTCAGTGTAAATGTCACTGCTGCAGGGTGCCCTCCAAACCCCCTTCGTAAAGGTGACCCCACCATCCCCCTCAAGTAGTTATCACAAAGCCCTGTTTAATTCTCTTTATGGCACTCATGAGACTCTGCAATCCTTTACAGGAATTTTATGTATGTGTGTAATTGTCTTCTGCACCCTCGTCCCCCACCCTGCAGCAAGAGTATAAGCTCTAAAAGGGCAGAGACCTTGCACAGCACTTAACACACAGTTGATGCTCAATATATATTTGTCAAATGAGTAAATAATTGATGAATGAATGATGATGAATTGACGAATGATGAGAGGGTCACACAGAGGTTAATCTGAAACAAGACGCAACAGATAACAGAGATGGAGCCTACCAGGTCTGGAGTCACACAGAGGTGGGTTTGAATCTTGGCGTTGCCTCTTGCTAGCTGGATGACCATAACAAATTATTTAACCTCTCTGTGCGTCAGTTTCTTCATCTGTAAAACGGGGTTAATATCAGTGCCTCCCTTGTAGAGTAAAAGTATTAAATGTGTTGATATGTAAAATACTCAGTAGAGTAGCTGGAGCATAATTAGTGCTCATGAAAGGTTAGCTGCTACTGCCATCATCATCCTCATCCTCATCCTCATCGTCGTCATCCTCATTATCATCATCGTCGTCATCCTCATCATTTCATCATCATCATCATCATCATTTCATCATCATCCTCATCATTATCATCATCATTACTGTCATCATCATCACCTATCACCATCATCATCATTATCACCCCGGGATGGGATCTTCCTCTCTAGCTTTATTCTAGCTCATCCTTGAAACCTAATCTGTGACAGCACCACCCCTCCTCTTCCCCTCTCTGACCCTGTATGATACTCTTTGTAGCCACTGATCACACTCATATTCTTCCACTGTCCCAGGACCTACCAGGAAATGACAGCCAATCAACACGGACACTCATTCTCATGCTGGATTGACTAACGCAACCCTAATTCCTTATTCTTGGCCTCATTCCCCTGACAAATTTGCATCTCCCATGCCCTGGAATCTGCCCCATGTGGGCTGCATCTACTTCCCTCCAGATCCAAATCTTTGCATTTCAGAATCCAGCTCCAGATTCTGGTGGGCCCCTTGATGTTGGGGTTCACCAGTCCTGACCCCAGCCCGTGAGCAGATGATGACCATCCATTATAGCTCACCAAAGCCCAACCATGTCCTCACAAAGAGATGGCTCGTACCCCCAAATCTGAGAGCCGAAATGCAGTACCTGCCTTTGACCATCTAGAATGCCTTGCTAAGCCCTATGCAAACGTGAAAAACCAAGTGCAGTGCCAAAGTCTGAAAAGGGGGACTATTGATGTAAGTGGTGAGTATTGTCAGAGCTGTCACTAGCAGAGTAAGCAAGACAACTGACTCATTAGAGAATGAGGGATATTGTGAGACCCTAATGGCTTTGGAAGGCAATGAAAGGAAGCAGATGCTTTCCCTTGGACACAAGCAGAAGGGAAGAATGGAATCATATATCTTCTAGGCTTAAAGGCAGAGGTAATGAGGGAGACGTGGGCATGTATGATGGGGAAAACTGATCTATCTAAGGAGGCCAGAATAGGCTTCTTGAAGAAGAGGTATTTAAGTTGAGACTTGCAAGAGAAATGGCCAGGGAATTGGGAGGAAAAAGAATTCCAGGCTAAGGGAACAACACATTGAAGACCACAAGGTAGAACAGATCTTGGTCCTTAACAAGAACTGAGAAGCCCAGCATAGCTGGGCACAGTAAGTGAGAAGGAGAGAGGAGGAAAGTGAAGCAGAAGCAGAATCATGTCTTGACATTTGTGGGTGTCTCCATCCATTTGGGCCACTGTGACAAAAACACCATAGACTGTGGCTTAAAGAACAAACATTTATTTCTCACAGTGCTGGAAGCTGGGAAATCTAAGATCAAGGTGCTGGCAGACACAGCATTTGGTGAGGGCCTCAAGGCTTCCTGGTTTGCAGACGGCCATCTTGTTGCTGTGTCCTCACATGGTGGTGGCGGGGACTGGGGGAGCACTCTAGTCTCTTTTTCTTCTTATAAGGATATTAATTCCATCATGGGGGTTCCATTCTCATGATCTCATCTGAACCGAATTACCTCCTAAAGGCCACACCTCCTAATACCATCCCACTGGGGGTTAGGGTTTCAACATTCAACTTTGGGGGAGATTACACAAACATGCCGTCCATAACAGTGGGTTAGGTCTTCTGTTGATGTTTCCCATCTATTGCCACTGATCTGTAGAAACAGCATAACAAGGTAGGGATTGCTTTTCCCATTCTCCAGGTGAGAACCTGAGATCAGATCATTTGAGTAGGCTGGCCAGTAGTCAATTCAGTAGGGAGAGGGAGAAGGAGCCTGAAGCAAGGTATACTGGTTTGCATGTGATTCCCCTTCTCATTCTAAGAACCAGGTAGATGAGAATGGATATATGTCTAAGAAATGCACAGAGAGTGTGTAGATTGGGACCCCGCATGATGGGGTGAGCTTCCATCTCACTTAAGTAGCCATGACGGGACCACCGCCTCTTGGCTGCTAATATTTAAGAGATGCCACCAGCCTCTGCCAAGATTTAATATTGGTTTAGCAGTCAGGAGTTAATTAAATGTTAATGTTCAGTCACTTGAAATTAAACATTAGGAATCTCAGCCTTATTTGTAAGTTTCTTAAGCCATCATTGAGGTGTTCTGGTTGGTTCTCCCCCTCACTGGGCCATCCGACTCCTCCGGCTGGATCCGCCATCCACAGGCAAACTCATTTCACTCACCACATGCCTTGACACACAGCATCTGACCTGCCCTACAGCCATACTCCACCACTGAGCAAACCTAAAAGGCTGAATACATACACACACGCTGACGTCGAGTTTCACATAAGGTGAGTCTACCTATAATATCATAGTTATGTCAGTATGTGTAATGTTTTACAGATGACAAAGCTCTTTCAGGGATGTAATTGAATTTGGCCTCATATTGAGATGATGACAATGATGTTGGAAGAGGAGGAGAAAGGATAGAAGGAAGAAGGAGGTGAAGGCAAAGATGGAAGGAGGAGGAAGAGAAAGAAAAAGAAAGGGGAAGTGGGACCATTCCTTAAGTGTTTGTCCATTTTCATGCCATGCTCACAACAATGCCACAAGGTAGAGATTGTTACTGCTCTCGTTTCACAGATACAGAAATTGAAGCCCAGAGAGATTAAATCACATGCCCAAGACTACATATGGGATTGGATGTCAAGGTTGAGACTTGTAATGCTCATTCCTTAACTACAAATGATCATATATATGAGAAAAAGTTCAGAGAAGTTCAGAGAAGTTCAGAGAAGACAAGAGGTTTGATCAAGACCCCACAGTTTTATGATCTTACGCATAATATAAGGAAATAAAGCTGAGAGAGATTAAATTACTCACTCAACGTCACAGTTTTGTATGAGGATCAGAGCTAGAATCCTAGATTCCAGTCTCCCAGGAAGTTTTTGATTGTGGGTGTGTGTGTGTACGTGCACACACAGATTCAGGCTCCCTCCAAACCTGGAATACCCCTGGGACACCTTCTTAGTGAGATGGTCTAGGACCCTCCTAGCTTCCTTGGCAATTTGCTAAGTTCCTGCTTGCATTTCAGCCCAGAGCACTGCTCTTGAATAGCTAACAGGTAGGAAAGACAGGGATGGAGGAGGGAGGGGACACCCCACCTTTTCCCAGGAAGTCCCTTTCAGGACTCTGGCCAGGGCCATGTCAGCTCCAGGACCTCTCAATGGCAAGAAGCTTGTGCCCCAGCACCTACACCAATGTGCTGAATTGAAAATCAGGGTAAATCCGCACCAAGGGAGATGTCTAATCAAGGCTCAGGTTTACATTTCCTTTTCAGTGGTATGTTGACAAAACAAGAAAAGACAGAAACAGACATGGTTAAGCTGGCTTTCGGAGCCCAGCCAGCAAGAAGTGAGAGCAGTGGGGGCTGCCTATGGCCAGCAAGGAGTGGCCAGAGGGGACATTCAGCACAGAGGGCCACACCAGGGCTGGAATCCTGGCCCTTCTGAGCTCTTCTCGAAGGATGAATCACAAAGTTAGAGAAAACTGAGGTCAGCCCCATAGAGAGGGGTTCATGGGGGACGTAGCCTAAGGTTTAGAAAACATGAGGTATATAAGCTGTGGTGCTGTCTCTCCAGTATATTCAAAAGAACTCAGGAAAGGATAACAGAGGGTTAGAACACTAATAGTAACAGTGCTGACCATTTACAGAGAAGCCGCTCTGTGCTGGGATTACACACAACACCGTTTCTTCAAAAATGGTTTTGCCCCACGGTCTCTTTCACAGACTCAGAGACTGAGGTCCCAAGATTCTAAATCCCTTGTCTAAGATAATCAATTGTGTGGGATTCAGAAACCATGTCTTCCACATTGCTGATTTCACAGAAGAGGAAACACGCTCCGTGAGAACAGAGCCCTGCCAAGGTCATCCTGAAAGTCCTTGGCATCCTGGGAACCTCCAAGCCCCAGAGGCAACCCCACAAAATCCAGATGGTGGGCTCAGTCACCTTGATGGTTATTTTCGAAGTAACCATTTGGGCCATAGCAGCAATCATGATTTTCCCTACCTCTTTATTTCCATAAAACAAAGTTCCTTTAAGTGTAAATAAAGCAAAGAGCATTTAGATGGATCAAACATTTCATAGGGTGGTAGGATCACTTCCTTTTGAATATATGAGGGCCAACCTCTGCTTTGGCTAACTTTTTCTACTCTGCAAAATGTAGTCTGGGGCCAGAGAGATCTGGCTTTGGATCAGCTCTAATACCTACTGCCATGTGACTGTGGGCAAGTCATGTAACTTTGCTAAGCCTCACTGTTCCTGAAAATGGGAGAATTATCCCTTCAGCCCACAAACTTTTGAGTGCCTACTGCGTGTCAGGCACTGTCCTAGGTGCTGAAAGTAGAGCTATGAACAAGGCAGACCAAAATTCAGAGCTCTTGGCTAATATCTGAGTGGGGATAATAAGAGGACCCAGACTGTAGGTTTGGTGTGATAGTTAGAGATACTGCATGTTAAGGTCTCAGAACAGTGCCTCCTGGTGAGCCATCGCTCAACAGATGATGTCTGTTAAAATAATATAATTATGGGGAATTCCCTGGCGGTCCAGTGGTTAGGACTCCGCGCTTCCACTGCAGGGGGCACGCATTCAATCCCTGGTCTGGTCGGGGAACTAAGATTCCCTGCAAGCCACACGGTGCAGCCAAAATAATAATAATAACAACAACAACAACAACAACAATAATAATAATAAATTATGACTATCATTCTCCTGATCAGTTTTTTAAGTTGGGTAGAGCTATATAATTTTTAGGGCAATAGGGAATTTGAAAAGAAAACAGTTGTTTCTATAGTTTGGTGAGCATTTAAGCATGCGCTTTTATTTTTTCCCACTCTTTTTTAGATTCTATTCCCATTACAGAGTATTGAATAGAGTCCCCTGTGCTATATAATAAGTTCTTATTAGTTACCTATTTTATATATAGTAGTGTGTATATGTCAATCCCAATCTCCCAATTTATCCCCTGCCCACCCCCGGCCCCTTTGGTAACCATAAGTTTGTTTTCTACATCTGTGGCTCAATTTCTGTTTTGTAAATATGTTCATTTGTTAAGCATGAGCTTTTTGATGATTTAGCTGACTTGCTATGTAAGCAATTGAAAGAAAGACCCAACATCTACTTCCCCCAAAGCAGCACAGGAATCTGAGAGCAGCTACAGAGGCTGTGACACAGCCTCCTGCTGATGCAGACAGGAAAACGGTGATGTTCAGGCATGCATCATGTGCCAGGCACTCAGTGCTCCTTTTCTGCCTCTTTTCATTGTCACGGCAGCCCCCACGCAGTAGGTGCTTTGTCTTCATTCTCTCATGGAGGAAGATGAGGCATGGTGAGGGTAGGAAATGTTTTCCCCTGGTAGGGCAGGATGTGAACCCAAACCCCTGACAACACCAAGGGCAATGTTCCTTTCACTGCATGTATTTTATTTTTTAGCGTTATGAGTCATCTTCTTTTCATCATCCTTTTTTTAAAAGACTGACCTTGTCACTTCTGGAGGGGAAAGAGACAAAAATAAAGCTATTCGCATAGTCCCATCCTTCTCTGTACGGTCTCTGTACATGTGGAAAAGGCAGGGATTTCTCCCGCTTACAAGCCTTTCCCATGTACTCCCACATACCCTCCTTCCTGGGAACACAGGTAGCCTCCATTTCCCAGCTCCCTTGCAGCTAGGCATAGCCCCGTGACTGAGTTACAGTGGGCAGAGCATGAGGGGAAGGACTGCTCACTACTCCCAGGTCTGGTAGGTACAAAGTCTCCACAAGACCCTCATCCTCTTTTCCCCTGGAGGCCAGAAAGTGAAGATGGAGGAGCCACAGAGCGGTAGAAGCCTGGGTCCTGAGTAAACTGCAAAGGCAGAGTGCCCACTCTGTGTGCGTGGTCACACAATGCACAAGGGAGAAATAAACCTTTCTTGCATTAAGCCCCTGAGACACAGAGGTTCGTCCGTTATAGCAGCACACGGTGTCTTATCCAGCACATCCCACTGAAAGGCAGGCTCCTTTCCTTAAGGGTAAGAATTGTGTCTTATTAAATTCTATACTCTGGGCACCCAACAAGAGGCACATAGTAAATTCAGGCAGGCTGCCCTGGTGGTTAGGGGAAGGGGTTCTGGGATCAGGTCAGCCTGGATCTAAGCACTGGCTCCGACACTTGCGAGCTGTGGGAGCCTTGGGGAAGATTAACTAACCTCCCTGAGCTTCATCTTCTCATTGGTAAAAGAGTGATACTAACTCTGTCAACATATAGTCATGACAGCATACAGTCATGGGTCTTAAGATACGGTGGGAAAAGTGCTTATCCTACGAAGAGCACGCAACAATCTCCCAGTAGCTGGTAAAGTACTGCTGCTACTACTACTAATGATTAAACTGATATTGTTAAATGCCCAATAGCAAGAGCTTGAAACTTGACCCAGAATATACCCACATGTGCATGCACACATACGCTCACACACACAAACACACACACACACACTCACTCACGCAAAAAACATAAAAATATGCAGGCTTATAAACTCCCTAAGGTGGCTTCTTCTTCTAAATAATAACAATGATGGCTCTGTCCCTTTTTCACAAGCATTTATCGTCACCATTCATAGCTTTTACTTCTCTACCCCTCCTTCCTCAATGCTGCTGGCTCCCTGGGTTCTTAGAAATAATAATTAATTCATACTCCGGACTCTCAGGATTATAAGGTATTATAGGATGGCAGAGCTAAGACAAACGCTTTAATTCACCAGCTGCCATGTATTTAATTAGAGATTCTGATGAATCTTCCTTACACAGATAGGCCTTCTTACTTAGTGTTGTGTGAGAGAGGGGGAGGGGGGGAAGGATCTGTGCACAAGGGCTCCTCTCAGACTTTTGGCTAGCATGGACTGCTTGTCTGTCACCTGAGAATCAGCTGAAAGGGGAGCAACGTTGGCTGACAGCCCGCTGCCATGTGTGCTGGATTGAGTGGGGGGATGTCTTGAAAGGGGCTTCTCCATTCCTGGGACACAGGAAAGCCCTCCATATGGGGATGGGATGGGGTGGGCTTTTTTTCACAGATGTGAATTGCTTCTGGGGCCTATTATAATTTATAATTTTTATTATAATTTTGGAACAAAATTTGACTCTCATTGACAACATCATTCTCAGGATGGGTGGGGTTTGTGTGTGTCTCACACTCGCTGATGAAGCTGACAGCTTGGTAAACAAGGCTTATGTTTGCTCTTGTGAAGGGGGACAATTGCTCTTTTAAAAATGCTTTTGTTGCACTAAGTATCTCTAATGAGGACAGCGGATAATAAAATCAAAAGTTGGGTTGACAGACTCAGTCATTTCTCCTCTCCATCCAGGGAAAATGCAAATTACTGACAAGCAGTGGAGACGCAGGTTGCAGCCCCAGAAGTGACCCCAGGGTGGCCAAATGCTACTCTTCCGGAATGATGCTTTGAGCACCTGGGAAGGGGGGTTCCCAACACCCCTACACATCAATTATTAGATTAGCCCCACGCTACCGACCAAGGCAGTGTGGCTTCTTTTCCTGCCCTCCTGGCAGGGATAGAGGGAATGACCTCTTCAGAAGCTCAGAGTCAGGAAGGCTTAGTGTTGTGTCCCGTGCTGCCTCTCTAGTCTCTGCCCAGTGCTTTTAAGAAGCCCAGTGTCCTACTACAGAGAACTGAACTCCCTTAGTTGAGCGCGAGCACTCTCCAATCCCAGCACATGCTTCCCTTCCAATGTGGTCTACCAGCTCTTGCCGACGTGCACCCTCTATCAGATGTCCTCAGGAAGTTATCTTCATGGAACCTCGACTGTTCCAGGCTCCCTCTACCTGTACCCCTTTGCTAGCGGTGTAACCCTCTCCGGAGCTGCCTGCCCCCTTCTCTGCATTTGCCGAGCCCCACCTGCTCTTCGCCATCTCCCCTACAAAGCTCTCTCATGTCTTCCTCTTCTTCAGCAATCACATATAATTACCTATAACTTTATCTTTTCCTCTGTTGCATATCTTGTCTTCCCACCTAAACCATAAAGTCTTTGAGGATAGGAGTGAGGTTTACACATTGCCATCCCCTTATGGATATGCCTAAGGCAAGCCCACCACAAACTCCAATAACCTTACTGTTCCACTGACTGATTTATAGAGAGGATTACATTGCACCTCCCAGAGTATAAATTCATTGTTCAGAACATTGTCTGAACGAAATATCGTTGGTCTTCCACCTGATTCACTGTGATAAGCTTCTGTGTGTGCTGGAGAACACCTCTGACGTTCATTAGAACCAGGTCCCCAAGGAGAAGAATCCCAGACAACTGTGCCCTGCGGGTGTTCACATGCTCCCTTTTTTCCCAATGGAGGGCCCTGTACAGTTATTACAAGGTCTTCTTCACAAAGGGAAATATCACTAGCTCCTCTTGTTTCATCCTACCTTTCTGACCCCTTCCTATTCCTCCCCTACCACCATTCCTAATGGGGCCAAACTCCAATTTTGCACTGTCATCTCATTAAGAGTTGCCATAAAGTTAGTCAAACGTGAAACGGGATGTGATGCCAGGTGCAGCCAGGCAACAGGATCCTTCATCGAGGATGAAGTCCAGGTCTGGGTCTCGGGCAAGGAGTAAGCTGAGGAGGCTGAATTTCATCCTCAGGGCAAAATAGTTGGGGAGATCCCGGAGAAATGACAGGATCATCTACGGGGCTTTTTTATCCTCATGGGCGGAGAAGGGCCAAGGTAATGATGGTGGAAATGAAGAAAGGCAGATTTATTCAAGAAATTGGAGACACTCTCCAGAGAACCTGATAGTATATAAGATATAAGAAGTAAGAGAGAAGGATCGTCAAAGATAAAGTCTGGGGGGGAGGGTGCCATTAGCTGAGAAGGGAACCAGGAGCGTGGACAACACACAGCGAGGGCCGTTGGACACCCCACCTCTTTAACTGTCCTCTTAGGAATCTATCTCAGGGAGACTTCTGTGAATGGTAAAACGTTGTATGCCCTTAAATACCTGTGACAACATCATCTATAAAAAAACTGGATAACAGCTTAAATGCCCAATAATGATAGCGATTATTACGTCCCCGGCATTGTTCTGAGTGTCTGACACAGAAGAACTCATTGAATCCTAACGACAACCCTACGAAGTCAGTCCCATTATGACCCCTGCTTTGCAGACGAGCAACCAAGGCCTACAGCCAGGATTTGGACCTGGGGGCCAACCTCCTCAAAGTGTAGCTAGATATACACTCCCTCTCCTTGACAGGGAGAGGGTCTGCTACATTTGAGCACATCAGCAGGCTAGAATTTTAGACAACCACTAAACAATTATTAAGGTAATTCCATGGAAACAAGGGAAACATGTCTGGCGTATCATTAAATAAAAAATCAGGGGAAATGGTGTGGAAACTCTGAAAATAATTACGTTAAAGTATGTGCACACATGGGTGAGATCTGGAAGAGAATTTACCTTGGTGAAAACAGATGTGCTCTTCAGGTGATGGAATTAGGATGATTTTTATGATAAAATTTCCGCATATTATTGTTGATAGCCACCTTTTATTTAATAAAAAAGTCAAAATAAGATTAAAAAAAAAAGGTATAAAATGTATAATCCCACTATATGAAGTACAAAAACAGGCAAAACTAATCTGTAGGGATAGAAATCAGAACAGTTGTTGCCTCAGGTTGGGGCATCCTGGATTGGCCAGGGACATGGGATACTTTCTTGAAGGTAGGGAAATGGCCTACATATAGAATGAGGTGATGGTCACCTGGGTATATTTTTGTCAAAAACTCATTGAACTGTACCTTTGAGATGTGTGTATTTTATTATATGTAAATTGTATGTAGGTATTGTATGTAAATGATGCCTCAATTTTTAAAATATAAGTGTAGGGAGTGTGAGAGTTAATTTTATGTGTCAGCTTGACTGGATCAGCTGATGCGCAGATATTTGGTCACACAGTATTTCTGGGTGTGTCTGTGAGGGCGTTCTCAGATAAGATTAGCACTTGAATGATGCACTCACTAAAGCAGATCACCCTCCCCAATATGGGTGGGCATCATCCAATCTGTTGGGGGCCTGAATAGAACAAAAGATGAAGGATGGAGGAATTCACTCCTTCTTTCCTACATCATTGCCTGAGCTGGGACATCTCATCTCATATTCTCCTGCCCTAGGACTAGGAATTACACCAGTGGCTTCCTTGGTTCTCAGGACTTTGGACTTGTATTGAACTATACCACCAGCTTTCCTGGGTCACCAGCTTGCTGATGGGAGATCATGGGGCTTCTCAGCCTGCATAATCATGTGAGCGAATCCTTCATAATCAACCAATCAATCCACCTACTAACCTACCTATTTATCAACCTACCTACCTAGCTATCCATCCATCCATCCACCCACCCATCTCTCTATCTATATATCCATCCATCCTTCCATCCATCCACCTATCCATCTATCTATCCACCTATTGGTTCTGTCTCTCTGAAGAACCCTAATTCGGGGTGGAGGGAAGTCAAAACAAAACCTCTCATTTTAGCACTCCCTTCTTCTTCTCTCTCTCTAAGGGGAAGCCATCATAGAGATGATCAATGCTATCAAGAACAACCAGCTCATTTCTCTGCCCACTCTTCTCCTTACAGATAAGGGAATTTCAACAGGGTGGCACAATCCCCTAGAACAGGGCTCCTCAAAGGACAACCCATAGGCCAATGCCAGTCTGCCATCCAAAATTTTATTGGAACACAGCCAGGCCCATTTGTCCCCACGTCTATTGTTGCTTTCATTCTGCAGTGCAGCGCTGAGTTGTGACAGAGACTGTACGTTCGGCAAAGCCCCAAATATTTGCTATCTGGATCTTTACAGAAAAAACTTGCTGAGTCTTTCCCTAGAAAACATCTGGGGACATGTATGGGTGTTCGGGGTTGCCACAGGGACTGAGTTGAGGCTGCTACTGGCATTTATTTGGCACAGTTACTAAACTGCATAGTGGAAAACCACCCTGCCCAGCCCTGAACAGGGACCCCACTGAGAAACTCGCTCTCCAAGTAGGTTCAGAACCTAGAGGAGGTGGCCACCATCAAGACTTAGGCTTCCAAGCAAATTATAACTCTGCACAATTTTGTTTACCCCATTTAGAGAGATGCACTTTCCTCCCCCTGTTTTTCTATCGTTACGCAAGGAGCATCAAAAAAGCACCCACCTCTTAGCTTCCTTAACTTAACCTAACTTTTCAGTTATTGTTTGACAACTTGTCTCACAGGTTCCCTTAGGGCCTAGTGTTAGAATCAAGGAGGAGGGTTTTAAAAGTTGCCAAACCCAAGTTAAATAGAAGGAGACAGAAATACCCGCTGGGGTTCGAACCTGTGTTATCACACATTCTCCACGTCTCCCTGCGGGACCTAGGGAGGGTGCTCTGCTCCTCACACTGGAACTGTCACTTTGGGTTGACAAAGTACTTTCTGGATACAGTAGGTTGTGCTCTGTGTGGTAGGCTGTGCAGAAAGAGTAATTCCCGATTTTAAAGAGGAGAAAGCAAAGAAGTGATTTGCTCAAATTTAAGTGGGTAACCTGAACTTAATCTCAAAGTCAGCAGGCCTTTCTCAGGATTTCCCTATTAATATTGTACTCAAGCAACTTAACAGTGGAATTCCAGAAGCTGAGCAACCTTTCGAGAGCATGTCAGGCTACAGAATGGGATGGGAAGTAGGGCAGGATTCAACCTATTTTGCCTGTGAAAGCTTAAATGTCTGTCTTGCAGTAAACTCAGCATTTTGAGGGCTGAGGCTAAGTCTTATTCATCTTAATCTCTTTGCATCCTCAATGCCTGGTATCGTACATAATTCATAGTAGGCACATAATAAATGTTGGATGAATACATGAACGAATGAATAAAAGTCATCTCATCCTCTCTATCCTTCCCTCTACCCAGAAGGAATTATAGAATGATAGTAAGGTATAAAAGAAAATAAAAAATGATAGCTAACATATGTAAAAGGTACCCAACACTCTTCTAAATATGTATGTGTTTTGGCTCATTTATTCAGTTCAACAACTCTCTGATTTTGGTGCTCTTATCATCTCCATTTATTTTACAAGTAAGGAGACTGAAGATCAGCCAACTTAAAAAAATGTCCCAAGGTCCAAGGGTGGGAAAGTGGAAGAGCTGGGATTTGAACTCAGGTCTGGCAGCCTCCCATATCAGGACCCATAATCACTCCACTATTCTGCATCCAATGCTAAATGCTGGGGCAATGCAATCCCATCATCCCACTTGAGTGTGTGTGGGTGTGGGTGTTCCTTTTCTAGGATGCATATATTTCCAATGGAATCCACACTGAACCCAGGGGAATGGAGGGGGAAGACTGCTTAGCTTGTCAACATTCATAAGAAACAACTCTCTCCAAAAAGGACCTGCAGAGATGCGGGGATATGTGGACACATGGATATTGGATTCTGTAATTTCAATAAAACAAAGCTTGGGCATCACACTATGTGATAAATGGCTCAATAAGTAGAGTAATATAATGCAGTCAGAAAGAAATACATTTTTATGTGCTGAATGGAATTGTAGAACACCGGCTACAGCTTGGGCGATCATGTAATGAAAACGCTTTTTTGCTGGGTTGGAAATGCAGGGATGAGCGAAGCTCAAGTTTAGAAGTTGAACAACTGTGTGCGGCCTAACTTTTCACAATTTAAATTCAAGATACATTAAGGGACCAGATCCAGAGGGGTTTTTGCAAGGGGTGGGGGAGTAGGGAAAATGGAAATACTATCACTTTTTGAAAAATAAGCATACGATTTATTTTCAAATCTCCCTGAACTTGTCATTAAAATATCTTGAGTTCATGTCCAGGTAGTCATTGATAGCCTGGCAGCTCAACTCATAATTGGGAGTCTGGATTTTTCTGATAATAGTTTGTTCCATTCCCACAAAACAGTGAGTGCTTAATATACATTTGTGGAAGGAAGGAGAGGAAGGAAGGAAGGGAAGAAGGAAGGAAGGAAGGAAGGAAGGAAGGAAGGATGGAAGCAAGGAAGGAGGGAAGGAAGGAAGGAAGGAAGGAAGAAAGGGAGGGAGGGAGGGAGGAAGGGAGGAAGGGAGGAAGGGAGGGAGGAAGGGAGGAAGGGAGGGAGGGAGTTGTTGAGTGTTTCATATGCCAGATACATAAACATGTATTTTGTTTAACTTTCATATGACTCATACTGGGTAGATACCAAAAATAGATGAAGAAACTGAGGCACTGAGAGGGTGTGAGATTGTATAGTATCTGAGTGGGTAGAGTTAGACCCAAACTCAGGAGGATTGTCCTGATCACCTCCTATTCACCCCGTTGGTGAAGGAGGGTCCCCCCACCCTAAGCAGAATGAGATGGCCTAACATACAACACCCCACAGTGGACAGATGAGACCAACACAGTTTATTAGTCACACATATACACACAGCCCAGGAGAGCTAAGACACTGCACAACACACAGGGCCACACGGCGGACAGTGAACCAGCAGGGGCTGTGGAGCCAGGCTTTGTGACAAGAGGGTGAGACGGCCCCCTGCTCCCACAGGAGGATGTGATTGGTGTGCTGGAATAATTCTGCAGGCTGGCAGGGAAGCGATACCCACTAGGTGGAGGATCAGGTGGGGTGCAGCTGCTGGCCCAGCTCAAAAGGGAAGCAGACAGGCAGAGAGCCTTCCCTGCTGGCTGGAGAGCAGATCTGGCAAGAGCAGGAAAACTCATGGCTAGATCTCTGGGGCCCTGTATGGCTCCAAGATCTCAAGGAAGCACGTGAAATTTCAATTCTTGCAACACATGGATGACTCTGGGCCGGTGACTTTCAACTGGTACATGATCACCGTTCCTCCCCACCTACCTTGATTTACCCTTCCACCCCATGTGCAAACCTACAGACCCTCATCCTTCTTTATTTCACCATAGAAGGAAAGGCAGGTGTGACATGTGGAATGAGCATCAGTCTTGGAGCCAGTAGGTAAGAGTTCGGGTCCCAGCTCTGCTGTCCAGGAGCGCTACACTTCTGAGCCTCTGTTTTCTCTGCAAGTCGAGGATGCTACCACATACTTCACATAGCGGTTAAAAAGATTAAGTGAAATAAAAGAAAGTCCTCTGAAAAGAATTTTAAATGAAAGCGACTACTATTTACAGTCATGGCTGTCATCATCTCTAGAATGCTCTGACCCCAGGGATTGTTTTTTAAAAGGAACTAAGCAGGAAAGTAAGGGTATACCACTGCACCAAATAATAATAAAAAGTAAGTAAAAGTAGCATCAAACAATTTTGAATGTTTATAACGTGGCCCCCTCTGTGCTAAGCACTTTCCCTCAGCATCTCACTTGATTTTTATAGCAATGCTATCAGGTTGGTATTGGCATTATTCCCCTTGCAAAGATAAGTTCACTGAGACTCAGAAAGATGAAGCAAGCTGCTCAAAGCCAAGTTCCACGGGGATTAAGTGACCAAGAAGGGATTCACATCCAGGTCAGGGTAGCTTCAGAGCGTGTCCTTAACCTCCAAGTGATACATACTCTCACAAAGATATCTGAGTGATGCAAGAGGCTAGATAATGCCCCTCCACAAAGATACCTGGCCCTAATCCTCAGAACCTGTGAAGGTGTTACCATATATAGCAAAAAAAAAAAAAAAAAAAACAAAGACTTTGCACATGTGAATAAGGATCTTGATGTGGGGAAAATCGTCCTGGATTATTCAGACACGCCAATGTAATTACAAAGGTCCTTATATGAAGAAGGCAGGAAGGTCAGAATCAGAGAGAGAATTGAAGATGTTCTTCTGCTGACTTTGAAAAGAGAGGAAGGGGCCACAAGCCAAGGAATGCAGGCAGGCTCTAGAAGCTAGAAAAGATAAGGAAATACATTCTCCCCTAGAGCCTGCAGAGGGAACATGGCCCTGCTGACACCTTGATCTTAGGACTTCTGACCTCCAGAACTGTAAGGCAATAACTTTGTGTTTTATTCAACCATGGATTGGGTAATTTGTTACAGCAGCAAAAGGTGAGGTCAGAGTATCATTGCATAAGACCAGACAATTTGCTCTATGCCTGTGCTGTCCAGTATGGCAGCCAGTAACCACACATGGCTATTTAAACAGGTAATTAAATGTAATTGTTAAATTCAGTTCCACAGTAACACTAGTCATGTTTCACAGGCTCGGTAGCCCTCCATGGCTAGTGGTCACTGTGTTGGACAGACAGGGCCATTTCCATCATCACAGAAAGTCTCTTGGAGGGAGAAGGTCAGCATGTCTGCATGCCCTTAAGTATTTCTGGAAGGATGGCCAAAGGGGTTCGTCGGGCACACGGGTGATGGAGGGTGACTGCCTGGCTTCAAACCCCAGCTCAGCCACCTCCTAGCTTGGCATAAACTAGGGACGACAATAGGAGCACCTAAGCCATTGCTTTATTACGAGAGTGAATATGGACAATAAAGGCAAAACGTTTGAGCACAGTACCTGGCACAGATTAGTGGGCATTTAATACATATGAACCCTTATCATTATCAGCATTTCCCTTTTAGACAGGAAGGTCGAAGCCCAGCCCAGTTTCAGAAGGTCCACTGGGTTTCTGTCTCAGGCCAACCACAGGTGAACACAGGTTAAAACCATGGCAGCTATCTCATGCTACCACATGAGTACAAATTCTGAAACTGACTCTGTGCCCCAAAGCAAGCAAAGAATGGAAGTGTTGCCTGTGAAAAAATATTACACAAGACACTTCCCCAGAATGTGGTAACACAGCCACGTGAATACAAATCACTGACGTACAAATACTCCTCGGAAATATTTATGATGAAACTTCAGCACCAACCCAAACAGCCTTCACAGAGTGAAACGAAACCATAAATTATTTCCAAGAACATTGTAATGCCAAGGGAACTCACTTAATTATCCATTATCCCAGAAATGTAGACATAATGTTAATTCAAATGAAGGGGGAAAGCCATTTCCATCTTTTATTAAGATTCATTGGGCTCTTGAAGAGCTCTTTGCCCTGAGGCTGGGCCAGGTGATGGAGAGCTCATCCTGGGGAGCCAAAAACAGTCACCCAGACAAGAACAGGGGCACCTCAGGGTCAAGAAACAGCACCTCCAAAACAGAAGAAGAATTATCTGTCCTCACTCCCCAATCCTTCTCCCACAGACGCCTGTGTTGCCACCATTAGAAATGATTTTCTTTCATCTGGACACTGACAGATACTTGTTCTCTCTTTCAAAACCCTCATTCTGGATATTGCCGCACAATGAGGCTCCAGTATGTCAGCGAGCTCCAAGAATGCAGAATAGCAGACCCCGGCTTTCAAACCTTTGTTTTCTAGCTCCCAAGGCTACATTGAGGCCATGCTCCTGTGGCAGGCCAGGGGATGGATGGATGCATGGATGGACGAACAGATAGCAAAGAGACCTAGTGGGCACTGGGTGGGTCCAGTGAGTCTGGTTTCAGAACTTCACCTCTGACCAAATAAGTTTATAATTTACATTTCATGGGACAAAACATTATAAAAATGTGGGTTTCCAGCTCTTTTTGCTTATATTCCCCCTGCCTTATAAATAATTATGGTCTGGCCTGCATCAGACCTTTGGATGCAATGCCTCTCCCATCTGCATGTGGCTTCTCCTCTTCAAGCAAGACCCAGGTTTAACAACGGGCATAGAGAACTGGGAGAAAAGCGAGTAAAGAAGAGGTTCATGGGCTCGGGGGCGGGGGAGGTTTGCTGAAGAGAAGCTTAGGAACAGCTACGGCAGGTGAGAGAAGGGGGTGCAGGTATGGCAGGTGAGGGAAAAGAATGAAGTCTGGGATATGGTGTCCCTTGTGGGGTACTCAGAAAGCCCCAGAAAGTGATGCGAGTTTCTGTGAGTCGATTTGAGGGTGTGGACTCTGTTCTTTTGTCTGCCCCACCGCTCAGGGATTAAGATGCACCATAACTTTATAAGCACTTTGCAGACTTTCCAATTTCGTATGAGGTTTGGTTGCGGGATAATGAGGGAGGGTGAGATGTTATTTTTAAAATAAACTTTAAATCCTTCAGCACACAGGAAAGGAAACTCTGCTGGTATCCTGAAGCCCTGACACATAGTATGCACTCTTGTAAATGGTATGGAATGATGAACACTAAATGGATTATTAAACAAATCAGTTGCTTAGTTATCGATATTTACCACCTACTGTGATATGTTGGAGAAGTTGGGTAACCTCTGTCTGTAGAAAGAGATTAGAGGGGAACTGACATTTGGTGAACATTATTGAACGTTTATTAAACTTTTGTAGATATTGTATGTATGTTTATAATGTTGCCTCTGTGAAAATAATTTCTAAAGACATCTACATGACACACCTATTAGAATGGCCAAAATCCAGAACACTGACAACCCCAAATGCTGGTGAAGATGTGGAGCAACAGGAACTCTCATTCACTGCTGGTGGGAATGTAAAATGGTACAGCTGCTTTGGAAGACAGTTTGGCAGTTTCTTACAAAACTAAGCATACTCTCACCATACAGTCCAGAAATTATGCCCCTTGGTATTTACCCAAATGAGTTGAAAACTTATTTTCATACAAAAACGTGCCCACAGATTGTTTATAGGAGCTTTATCCATAATTGCCAAAACTCAGAATCAACCAAAATGTTCTTCAGGCGGTGAACAGATAAATAACTGTGGTACATCCAGACAATGGAATATTACTCAACACTAAAAATGAATGAGAGAGGTGGAGTCAAGATGGTGGTGTGGGAAGACCCGGAGTTAGCGTCTCCCCAAAACTAGGGTGCCAGCCAGCCACTGGTGGGGGACTCTGATGCCCAAGGAGATGGGGAGGAACCCCTAAGTGAACCGGTAGGACGTGTGGGCACTGAGGGGGGAGGAGAAGTGGAGGCCAGACAGGATCGGCGCCCCTGAGGCCAGGGAGATCAGGAGAGGCAGGTGGGAGGGACCCTCTGGGAGGAACAGGAGAGGAACAGAGGGCAATCACCTAGCCCACTCAGACCCAGGAGCCTGCTGAGCTCCCAGGTGGGTCCCCCGTCCTCCAAAGCCCCCTCCAGGCCTTGTAGGTCCTTTGGGGCATAGGGGGGAGGTCAGGGAGATCAGGAGAGGCAGGCAGGAGGGGTCCTCTGGGAGGAGAGGGAGAGGAGCAGAGGGCAACTGCCCCACCCACTTGGGCCCAGGGAGCCTGCTGAGCTCCCAGGCTGATCCCTTGTCCTCCAAAACCCCTCCAGGCCACGTGGGTCCTTGGGGGCACAGGAGGGAGGCTGGAGAGAACAGGAGAGGCAGGCAGAAGGAGCCATCCAGGATGAGCCAGAGACGAGCAGGAGAGGAGCAGAGGGCATTTGCCCTGCCCACTCTAGCCCAGGAAGCCTGCTGGGCTCCCAGGTGAGGTCCTGCACCCTCTGAGATGGCCTTTTCCAGCCCTGTAGGTCCTAAGCACAGGCCCCTCCCACCACCCAAACCTCGCCCTTGCTTAGGCCCCGCCCTCCACAGCCAAGGCCTTTTCCCCCATTTCTTTTTCTTTTTTTCTTTTTTTTTTTCTTTTCCACTATTGTGGTACTGATGTACCTTCCAGTTGTTGATTCATCTATATTTATATTTTTATATTCTTTCTAACATATCTGTTAGTTTCTTAGTCTACTTTTATTTTTTACTTGGTTATTGTTCTCTTTTATTTATTTATTTATTTTGCCACCCAACACAGCTTGCGGGATCTTGGTTCATGAGCCAGGGGTCGGGCCAAAGCTCCTGCGGTGGGAGCTCGGAGTCCAAACCACTGGACTAACAGAAAACCTCAGATCCCAGGGAATATTCATCGGAGTGAGATCTCACGGAAATCCTCATCTCAGCACCAAGACCCAGATCTACCCAACAGCCTACAAACTCCAGTGTTGGAAGCCTCAGGCCAAACAACCAATAAGACAGGAACACAATCCCACCATAAAAAAAAAAAAAAATGAGACAGCAAAAAAATATGTCACAGATGAAGAAGCAAGGTAAAAACCTACAAGACCAAATAAATGAAGAGGAAATAGGCAATCAACCTGAAAAAGAATTCAGAATAATGATAGTAAAGATGATCCAGAATCTCAGAAATAGAATGGAGGCACAGATTGAGAAAATACAAGAAATGTTTAACAAAGATCTAGAAGAACTAAAGAACAAACAAACAGAGATGAACAACACAATAACTGAAATGAAAAATACACTAGAAGGAATCAATAGCAGAATAACTGAGGAAGAAGAACGAATAAGTGAGCTGGAAGACAAAATGATGGAAATAACTCCCAAGGAGAAGAATAAAGAAAAAAGAATGAAAAGAATTGAAGACAATCTCAGAGACCTCTGGGACAACACTAAACGCAACAACATTCGAATTATAGGGGTCCCACTCAGAAGAAGAAGAGAAAAAGAAAGGGTCTGAGAAAGTATTTGAAGAGATTATAGCCGAAAACTTCCCTAACATGGGAAAGGAAATAGTCACCCAACTCCAGGAAGCACAGAGAATCCCATACAGGATAAACCCTAGGAAAAACACACAAATACACATATTAATCAAACTAACAAAAATTAAATACAAAGAAAAAATATTAAAAGCAGCAAAGGAAAAACAAAAAATAACATACAAAGGAATCTCCATAAGGTTATCAGCTGATTTTTCAGCAGAAACTCTGCAGGCCAGAAGGGAGTGGCAGGATATACTTAAAGTGATGAAAGAGAAAAACATACAACCAAGATTACTCTACCCAGCAAGGATCTCATTCAGATTTGACAGAGAAATCAAAAGCTTATCAGACAAGCAAAAGTTAAGAGAATTCAGCACCACCAAACCAGCTTTACAACAAATGCTAAAGAAACTTCTTTAGGCGGGAAACACAAGAGAAGAAAAAGACCCACAAAAACAAACCCAAAACAATTAAGAAAATGGTAACAGGAACATACATATCGATAATAACCTTGAATGTAAATGGATTAAATGTCCCAACCAAAAGACAGAGACTGGCTGAATGGATACAAATGCAAGACCCATATATGTGCTGTCTACAAGAGACCCATTTCAGACCTAGGGACACATACAGACTGAAAGTAAGGGGTGGAAAAAGATATTCCATGCAAATGGAAATCAAAAGAAAGCTGGGGTACCAATACTCGTATCAGATAAAATAGACTTTCAAATAAAGACTGTTACAGGAGACAAAGAAGGACACTACATAATGATCAAAGGATTAATCCAAGAAGAAGATATAACAATTATAAATGTTTATGCACCCAACATAGGAGCACCTCAATACATAAGGCAAATGCCAACAACCATGAAAGGAGAAATCGACAGTAACACAGTAACAGGAGGGGGCTTTAACACCCCACTTAGACCAAAGGACAGATCATCCAAACAGAAAATAAATAGGGAAACACAAGCTTTAAATGACACAATAGACCAGACAGATTTAATTGATATTTATAGAACATTCCACCCAAAAGTGGCAGAATACACTTTCTTCTCAAGTGCACACAGAACATTCTCCAGGATAGATCACATCTTGGGTCACAAATCAAGCCTTGGAAAATTGAAGAAAACTGAAATCGTATCAAGCATCTTTTCTGACCACAACACTATGAGATTGGAAATCAATTACAGGAAAAAAACTGTAAAAACACAAATACATGAAGGCTAAACAGTGTGCTACTAAATAACCAAGAGATCACTGAAGAAATCAAAGAAGAAATTAAAAATACATAGAAAGGCTAAACAGTGGAGGCTAAACAGTGTGCTGCTAAATAACCAAGAGATCACTGAAGAAATCAAAGAAGAAATAAAAAATATGTAGAAAAAAATGACAACGAAAACACAATGTCCCCAAACCTATGGGATGCAGCAAAAGCAGTTATAAGAGGGAAGTTTATAGCAATTCAATCTCACCTCAAGAAACAAGAAAAATCTCAAATAAACAATCTAACCTTACACTTAAAACAACTAGAGAAAGAAGAACAAAGAAAACCCTAAGTCAGTAGAAGGAAAGAAATCATAAAGATCACAGCAGAAATAAATGAAATAGAAACAAAGAAAACTATAGCAAAGATCAATAAAACTAAAACCTGGTTCTTTGAGAAGATAAACAAAATTGATAAACCCTTAGCCAGACTCATCAAGAAAAAAGGGGAGAAGACTCAAATCAATTGAATTAGAAATGAAAAAAGAGAAGTAACAACTGACACTGCAGAAATACAAAAGATCATGAGAGATTACTACAAGCAACTGTATGCCAATAAAATGGACAACCTGGAAGAAATGGACAAATTCTTAGAAAAGCACAACCTTTTGAGACTGAACCAGGAAGAAATAGAAAATATAAACAGACCAATCACAAGCACTGAAATTGAAACTGTGATTTAAATTCTTCCAACAAACAAAAGCCCAGGACCAGATAGCTTCACTGGCGAATTCTATCAAACATTTAGAGAAGAGCTAACACCTAACCTTCTCAAACTCTTCCAAAATATAGCAGAGGGAGGAACACTCCCAAACTCATTCTATGAGGCCACCATCACCCTGATACTAAAACCAGACACAGATGTCACAAAGAAAGAAAACTAGAGGCCAATATCACTGATGAAAATAGATGCAAAACTCCTCAACAAAATACTAGCAAACAGAATCCAACAGCACATTAAAAGAATCATACAGCATGATCGAGTGGGGTTTATCCCAGGAATGCAAGGATTCTTCAATGTATGGAAATCAATCAATGTGATACACCATATTAACAAATTGAAGAATAAAATCCATATGATCACCTTAATAGAGGCAGAAAAAGCTTTTGACAACATTCAACACCCATTATAATAAAAACCCTCCAGAAGGTAGGCATTGAGGGAACTATCTCAACATAATAAAGGCCGTATATGAGAAAGCCACAGCCAACGTCGTCCTCAATGGTGAAAAACTGAAACCATTTCCACTAAGATCAGGAACAAGACAAGGTTGCCCACTCTCACCACTATTATTCAACATTGTTTTGGAAGTCTTAGCCACAGCAATCAGAGAAGAAAAAGAAATAAAATGAATCCAAATCGGAAAAGAAGAAGTAAAGCTGTCACTGTTTGCAGATGACATGATACTATACATAGAGAATCCTAAAGATGTTACCAGAAAACTAGTAGAGCTAATCAACGAACTTGGTCAAGTAGCAGGATACAAAATTAATACACAGAAATCTCTTGCATTCATATACACTAATGATGAAAAATCTGACAGTGAAATTAAGGAAACACTCCCATTTACAATTGCAACAAAAAGAATAAAATACCTAGGAATAAACCTACCTAAGGAGACCAAAGACCTGTATGCAGAAAACTATAAGACACTGATGAAAGAAATTAAAGATGATACAAATAGATGGAGAGATATACCATGTTCTTGGATTGGAAGAATCAATATTGTGAAAATGAATATACTACCCAAAGCCATCTACAGATTCAATGCAATCCCTATCATACTACCAAGGGCATTCTTCACACAATTAGAACAAAAATTTTACAATTTGTATGGAAACACAAAAGACCCCAAATAGCCAAAGCAATCTTGAGAAAGAAAAACGGAGTTGGAGGAATCAGGCTCCCTGACTTCAAACTATACTACAAAGCTACAGTAATCAAGACAGTACGGTACTGGCACAAAAACAGAAATATAGGTCAATGGTACAGGATAGAATGCCCAGAGATAAACCCACGCAAGTAAGGGTACCTGATTTACGACAAAGGAGGCAAAAATATACAATGGAGAAAAGACAGCCTCTTCAATAAGCGGTGCTGGGAAAACTGGACAGCTACATGTAAAAGAATGAAATTAGAACCTTACCTAACACCATACACAAAAATAAACTCCAAATGGATTAAAGACTTAAATGTAAGACCAGACACTATAAAACTTTTAGAGGAAAACATAGGGAGAACACTCTTTGATATAAACCACAGCAAGATCTTTTTTGACCCACCTCCTAGAGTAACGGAAATAAAAACAAAAATAAAAAATGGGACTTGATTAAACCTAAAAGCTTTTGCACAGCAAAGAAAACCGTAAACAAGACAAAAAGACAACCCTAAGAATGGGAGAAAATATTTGCAAATGAAACAATAGACAAAGGATTAATCTCCAAAATATACAAACAGCTCATGGAGCTCAATATCAAAAAAAACAAACAATCCAGTTAAAAAATGGGTGGAAGACCTAAATAGACATTTCACCAAAAAAGACATACAGATGGCAAAGAGGCACATGAAAAGATGCTCAACATCACTAATTATTAGAGAAATGCAAATTAAAACTACAGTGAGGTATCACCTTACTCTGGTCAGAATGGTCGTTATCAAAAAATCTACAAACAATAAATGCTGGAAAGGGTGTGGTGAAAAGGGAACCCTCCTGCACTGTTGGTGGGAATGTAAACTGATACAACCACTACGGAAAACAGTATGGAGGTTCCTAAAAAAACTAAAGATAGAACTACCATATGACCCAGCAATCCCACTACTGGGCATTTACCCTGAGAAAACCATAATTCGGAAAGAGTCATGTACCACAATGTTCATTGCAGCTCTATTTACAATAGCCAGAACATGGAACCAACCAAAATGTCCATCGACAGATGAATGGATAAAGAAGAGGTGGCACATATATACAATGGAATATTACTCAGCCATAAAAAGAAACGAAATTGAGTTATTTGTAGTGAGGTGGATGGACCTAGAGTCTGTCATACAGAGTGAAGTAAGTCAGAGAGAAAAACAAATACCGTATGCTAACACATATATATGGAATCTAAAAAAAAGAAATGGTACTGATGAACCTAGTTGCAGGGCAGGAATAATGATGTAGACATAGAGAATGGACTTGAGGACACAGGGTGGGAGGGGGAAGCTGGGGCAAAGTGAGAGTAGCATCGACATATATACACTACCTAATGTAAAATAGCTAGTGGGAAGCAGCGACATAGCACAGTGCAATCAGCTTGGTGCTTTGCGATGACCTAGAGGGGTAGGACAGGGAGGATGAGAGGGAGGCTCAAGAGGGAGGGGATATGGGGGCATATGTATGCATGCGGCCGATTCACTTTGTTGTACAACAGAAACTAACACAGTATTGTGAAGCAATTATACTCCAATAAAGATCTATTAAAAAAATGAATGAGCTATCAAGCCATGAAAAGACATGGAGGAACCTTAAATGCATATTTCTAAGTGAAAGAAGCCAATCTGAAAAGGCTACATACTTTATGATTCCAACCACATGGCATTTTGGAAAAGGCAAAACTATGGAGACAGTAAACAGATCAGTGGTTGCCAGAGGTTTTGCAGGGAATGAGGGGGATAGATGGAGCACTGAGAATTTTTCAGACAGTGAAAATACACTGTATGATACCATAATGATGAACACATGTCATTAAATATTTGTTCACACCTGTAGAATATACGACACCAAGGGTGAACCTTGCTATAAACTATGGACTTTGGGGGATTATGATGTGTCAATATAGGTTCATTAATTATAACAAAGGTACTGCTTTGTGGGAGCTGTTGATAGTGGGGAGGCCATGCATGTGGGGGAGCAGGGGATATATGGGAAATCTCTGCACCTTCTTCTCAATTTTCCTGTAAACATAAAACTCCTCTAAAAAAGCAAAGTCCTTTCAAAAATCTATATGAAACTAAAACATCAGCTCATATACCATAACAAATGATACAATCAAGTATTTCCACTAACACAGAAATGTCAAAGTTGGGACTTCCCTGGCGGTCCAGTGGTTAAGACTTTGCCTTCCAGTGCAGGTGATGCGGGTCCAATCCCTGGCTGGGGAGCTAAGATCCCACATGCCTCGTGGCCAAAAAACCAAAACATAAAACAGAAGCAATATTGTAACAAATTCAACGAAGACTTTAAAAATGGTCCACGTCAAAAAAAAAAAAAAAAAGAAAGAAAGAAAAGAAATGTCAAAGTAAAGCAATGTATTATTAATGCAGAAATAGAAAAGTGATGTTGGTCTGCATCTGTCCATCTGCCTGCTGACAGAGCCTTTCTCTTCCCTTTCCCCCAAGGTCCTGTGCTGTGCCTTGATCTCTTCATCTGCATTATGGGAATAAACCTACTACTCTCCCTCCTTCACATCATCAGACCGACTGATAATGCAGCTAAAGGGTTGTGTAAAACATAAAACTACATAAAAAGCAGACATCGCCCTCCTGGTGAGATTGTAAATTACTACAACCCATCTGGAGGGCAACTTGTCAGTATGTATTAAAATATAAAGTGCATTTGCCCTTTAACCTGGTGATTCCATTTCGAAGAAAATAATCCCATACACATGCATGCTCAGGTGCACAAAAATAGACATTGGAAAACGATCACCATAGCACTGCTCACAATAGGAAGAAAAAACCCAAAAACATCCTAAAGTCAATCAATAAGAAACTAATATGTTGAATACAACAACTGTGGCCCATCCATGTTATGGAAATCTATGCAGCTCTTAGAATGGGATAGGATATAGAAAATATGAATGATGGATTTAAAAAATAAATTGTGTACCAATATGTATAGCATGATCTCATATATGTAAAAGTGTGTGTATATAAGTGTGCATGCATGACCATAGATATAATCTGGAAGGTTGCTCATGAAAATGTTAGTAATACTTACTTCTGGGGAGTGAGCTACAATGGGCAGGAAGGAATATCACTTCTTTCTTTATATGCTTTATCAATTTATACATTTAATTATTGCCATAACCTCTTAACTGATCTCCTTGCTTCTGCTCTTACCCCCTGGAGAAGATGGAGTCCTGCTGCTGAATCCTAAGCCAGATCATACCCATCCTCTGCTCAACACCTCCCAAGGCTCCCCAGCTCACTCGTAAGCCAAAGTCCTTGCCATCTCCACAGAAGGCTGTGTACCCCGCCCCTCTCCGACTGTACCCCCAGTTTCTCGGCTTGCCCACTCCTCTCCAGCCAAGGGGCTTCCTTGAACAAACCAGGTATGTTCCAGCCTCAGGACCTTTGCACAGGCTGCTCCCTCTGCCTGGAAAATCCTTCCTCCAGCTCTCTACAAAACAACCTCCCTCTTCTTCATGACCTGCTCCTGTCCTCTTATGTAAAATTGTAACCGGCAACCCTTTGCTCTGCTTTTCGCAAAGCACTCATTCCTTACTACCATGCTATCGGTTGCTGTCTTCACGAGTCAGAACGTAAGCTCCAGGAGCCCAGGAACACTGGTTTATCCCTCAAACCTATCCCTTTCGGTCAGTCGTCATTGGTCCCCTTTCCTCCCTCTTAGCTGCCTATCTCTTCCAGAATAGACCAGCAACCAGCATCCTTCCTACTCACTTGCTCATATAAGTTATTAATAAATATTTTCAGATATACTAATTCATACTATAGTATAAATGACTTATTATCTACTCTGTCATAAAGTTCACTGTCACATAATTGGGTTGAATCTTCAAGTGATTCTGAAACTGGAGGGTGCATAAGCATCACCTGAGGATCTTGCTCAGCATGAAGATTCTTGGGCCTCAAATCACTGAGGTTCTAAGTCAGTGGGTTGAGGGTGGAGCCCAGGAATCTAGATTCTTGAGAAGCACACGGGGAGATTCTGCAAGAGGTGGTCCACTTCAGGGAGCCTGCCAGTGAGTCCCGCTGTTTTCCACAAGGCACTCTGGAGGTCCTTTTGGTGATAATTCTCTGTCCCATGAATTCACTATTCTTATTCACATGCTAGACTTTAAAAAAGCAACACACTGATTGAACTGACACTGTGACACATATAACACAAGAGCTAGAACAGAGCAAGAATCAAATTTTACATTGGACATCTTCACTTGCCTGATCCCAAAGTGAAGTGCTTTCTCCTAAGAGAGACAACAGTTTCTGGCTATTGGTTTAATCAGAATAGATTTTACTGCTCAGGTATATGTAGAACTCACCCCGACTCCCTTCTCCCTCCAGGTCAGAGCTTCCCACACCTAATGTGCATAATGATCACCTAGGGATCCTGTTTAAAAATACAGATTTCAACTCAGTAGGTGTGGGAGGGGTCCCAGATTCTGCATTTCCCCCAAGTTGCTCAATGACGCCAGCCCAGAGACCACATCTTCAGTAGAAAGGGTCTTGACTAGAGACAAAACATAGGTTTCACTTCACATGCCACATTGGAATGATTGGTTGTGCCTGCCTGGCTTACCAGTAGACAAAGATTTGGAGGCAAGACTCAGCTCAGAGGGAAAGAGTACTGTGATCAATTAGTGATGTCTGTCATGGGCATGGGGTAGAGTTCTATGAGATGCGTGCTACCCTGTTCTGGGCTGTGTTCATCCTGCCACTTGATTGGATAGTTGATGTTTAAACAGTACCATCAGTTCAACATGAGAGTTTCTGACTTAAGCTTATGACATCACCTCAGACATTAATACATTCACAACACACGCTCACACACAAATACATCTAGAATATAACTCTGGCTAAAGCTTCATTTGTTCTCACCTCTTGGAATTTTCAGAGCCTCCAAGTTCCCAGACTTTCCCACAGTGCACCTCCCTCATAGGTCAGCTTCTTTCCACCTCAACCCTCTGTAATCTCTCCCTTAACCAGAGGAGAACAAATATCCAGGAGTTACACATAATCACAACCTGATTTTCTTCCAAGAGGTCCTTGCTACGTACATTCTGCATTCGTTCGCTGGGACCATCATGACAAAAAACCACAAGCCAGGTGACTTAAATTTATTGTCCACCGTTCTGGAGGCTAAAACTCCAAGATTAAGGTGTTGGCAAGGTTGCTTCCTTCCGAGGGCTGTGAGGAAGAATCTGTTCCATGACTCCTTCCTTGGCTTGTAGATGACCATCTTCTCCTGTGTCTTCATCTGGTCTTCCCACCATACTTATCGGTGTCCAATTTCCCCTCTTATAAGGGCACCAGTCATATTGGAATAGGGCCCACCCATAGGACCTCATTTTCACTTGATCTCTTGTGTAAAGGCCCTATCTCCAAATGAGGTCACATTCTGAGTCAGGACTTCAACATATGGATTTTCAGGGGACAGATTTCACCCCATAACACACTGATGAAATGTTTTCGACAGAAAAGGTCAGATTTAGAACTCAGTCCATCACCTCCCTTCTACTTCCGGTTGCATCAATATTTAATTGGCTCTAATCTTTCTTCCACCTTATGGTAGTTTATAGGCTCTACAACAAGGCTTTCTGCTAACAGAGCTATTTGAAACTTCTTAATGGGGCCAAAGGCACCCCCCCAATCTACCCCCTCTCTATCCCACTCTCTGACTTTTCTATTTTTTCTTTCCTTTGGAAATGTAAAACACTTGAGTACAATAGGTTGAAAACAACAACAGAGGTGGCCAGTGTGATTGAGCTCCTCATCCGGGCATCTCATACCTGTGTCCCACAGAGAGTGGGTCCATTTGGACACAACAAAAGTCATTTTCTAATAAAGCTCCCCAGGGAAGCAGTGGAGGCTGGCCTGACCTCCCATTTCAGTGGCGCCCACGTGGGCTGAACCCAGAATCATCTGCTTCCTCCACAGCAGGCAGGCTCAAATCCACACAACAGTAATGCACAGAAGAGCAGATTTTGGCGACGATGCAGAGTTTCAGCCAAAATAAATGCTACCACCTGGTAGCTTTTGAACAGTATCCATGCCGGTATTTCATTTGGGTTGAAAACACTAGAAAAATAGTATTTTGCATTTTGCACCTGTAGCCATGGTCCCTGTCAGCCACACATCACTTCGCAATGATGCCGTTGAGGAGGGAGGGAAAGGGTATTCTAAAGGGGTCTAAGCAGTGAGGGCATGTTGGATTCAGAGTTTCTAATAAGATGTGATGGGGGAAAAAGCCATGGTATCCTACAAAATTTTAACAGCCATTTCTTCAGAAGCGCGGATATCTTACTATCCCCCATTTGATGCACATTTCAGTGTTTCCTTGGTTAAGTCAGTGGTACCTCTGCCAAAATGCATTCACTTATCTCATTACAGTTTAGCCTCTCTTATGTTCCAAAAACTAAGCATGGCGGTAAATGCTATATACCGCACAAGGGCACACACGCATTCAATTAGCAGGCACACTATAGAGAAATCTGACTTAATGAAAGTTTATTTGAAGAGAATGCTTATTTAAATGCAGTCTACTCTTGCAAATGGAAATGGGTTATTTTTGGATAATTGCATAGCTGGGTGAGCTGTGCATTCACTCTGCCGGGTGGCCTGACTGTTTCTTAACCTTTTCTAACTGGAAAAAATGTATATATTTTTTTCATCTGCAGAGAGAAGCTAATGGGATTTCATTAGGTCAAGAGTATGGTCATGAAGCTTAAGGACTGAGGAGAAATGCAAACAGGAATCCTCAAAGAATGATGTTGAGGGAACGAAAGGAGGCAGAGGCGACAGAGCTGAAAGCCTCTCATTTTGATACTGCTGAGTATTATTAGGTCCAGCAAAGACGACTAATAAGGGTTTTTAAATATCTAATTACAGTAAACAGTCTTCCCCTTTCAAACAAAAAGCTTCATTTATGCCTTTTTAGGCGTCAAGAGGAAAGCCACCCTATAAATACCATGGGGAAGATATTGAGAGTATCCCAGCAAGCCCTGCTGTACAGTTGGCATTCTGTATACACAGGTGCAAAACCCGCGGATACAAGAGGGCCGACTGTATTCATTGTACTGTACCATTTTATATAAGGGACTTGAGCATCCATGGATTTTGGTATCTGTGGGGGCTTCTGGAGCCAATCCCCTGAGGATACTGAGGGATAACGGTACTCGAAAGGCCGGTGGCAATTGCAGGAAATGAGATGTCTGTGAGCTTGAATGCCCAGACAAGGTGAGACTGGGACAGGTCCATCTGAGTGTGACATCTGTAAGGGGTCTCTGAATGCCTGCACCCCATGCTCCATTCCTTTCTGAACACAGCACCCACCCTTCCCCAACTGGTGGGCCATGCGGGAACTCAGCCACCACCTTTCTTTTTTTTAATATCTTTATTGGAGTATAATTGCTTTACAATGGTGTGTTAGTTTCTGCTTTATAACAAAGTGAATCAGCTATATATATACATATATCACCATATCCCCTCCCTCTTGCGTCTCTCTCCTACCCTCCCTATCCCACCCCTCTAGGGGGCCACAAAGCACCGAGCTGATCTCCCTGTGCTATGCGGCTGCTTCCCACTAGCTATCTATTTTACATTTGGTAGTGTATATTTGTCCATGCCACTCTCTCACTTCGTCCCAGCTTACCCTTCCCCCTCCCCTTGTCCTCAAGTCCATTCTCTACATCTGCGTCTTTATTCCTGTCCTGCCCCTAGGTTCTTCAGAACTTTTTTGTTTTTTTTAGATTCCATGTATATGTGTTAGCATACGGTATTTGTTTTTCTCCTTCTGACTTACTTCACTCTGTATGACAGTCTCTAGGTCCATCCACCTCACTGCAAATAACTCAATTTCGTTTCTTTTTATGGCTGAGTGATATTCCATTGTATATATGTGCCACCTCTTCTTTATCCATTCATCTGTCGATGGACACTTAGGTTGCTTCCATGTCCTGGCTATTGTAAATAGTGCTGCAATGAACACTGTGGTACATGACTCTTTCTGAATTATGGTTTTCTCAGAGTATGTGCCCAGTAGTGGGATTGCTGGGTCATACGGTATTTCTATTTTTAGTTTTTTAAAGAACCTCCATACTGTTTTCCATGGTGGCTGTATCAATTTACATTCCCACCAACAGTGCAAGAGGGTTCCCTTTTCTCCACACCCTCTCCAGCATTTACTGTTTGTAGATTTTTTGATGATGGTCATTCTGACTGGTGTGAGGTGATACCTCACTGTAGTTTTGATTTGCACTTCTCTAATGATTAGTGATGCTGAGTATCCTTTCATGTGTTTGTTGGCCATCTGTATATCTTCTTTGGAGAAATGTCTGTTTATGTCTTCTGCCCATTTTTAGATTGGGTTGTTTGTTTGATACTGAGCTGCATGAGCTGCTTGTACATTTTGGAGATTAATCCTTTGTCAGTTGCTGCATTTGCAAATATTTTCTCCCATTCTGAGGGTTGTCTTTTCATCTTGTTTATGGTTTCCTTTGCTGTGCAAAAGCTTTGAAGTTTCATTAGGTCCCATTTGTTTATTTTTGTTTTTATTTCCATTTCTCTAGGAGGTTCGGCCACCACCTTTCACTCTCATGGCCCCGTTTATCTCAGTTATGGATTTCCATGGATGGCCTCTGGACAGCATCCCATCTTGACCTACCTGGATGTAAAGAATCCCCCTCCTTCCCATAATCCCACACCTACAAGCAGCTCCCTACTTTATCCTGAAGTCAGGAAAAGAGCACGGGCCCTAAGAAATTGAGATGAGCTGCTGTCTTGAAGCATCCATATTACATCTACAGCCTTGCCATCGACCCACCCCTGCCGTTTTAATCTGTGGTCAGTACTGAACGCCCAGCTCTAAGCCAGGGTCTCTAGAGGGGACACTCACGGTGTGAAAGACACAGACTCTGTCTCAAAGGGTGGGAGTTGCCTTGCACAAGTGACTGAGACAGAAGTTTCTGCAACTTGAAAACCAGAACCGGAAGCAAACTAACAGACAAACAAACAAAACCCTGCAGTACGATGATGGGCACTAAATGTAGAGGACTCATTATCCGCAAGACATAGCATAAACCATCAGTAGACATTTAAAGACTAGAGGAGTTTGGGATAGTGGCTCCCTAATGAGAGATTAAGGGAAATGAGTTGGGACTTGGTGGGAAGGGATGGAGAGGACCTCTATGGCAGAGGGGGTGTTGCCTTAGCTTCTGTGATTTCCCCAAGATGTAAGTGAAAGGGGAGTTGTATGGAAAGGTCGGGGGTAAGCACCCATCCTTTGTATGCAGATGCCTACAGTCTGGGACCTGGTCAGAAGCCCAATGGAGGTGCCTAGGGCATACATTATACTCTCTGACCTGGATTTAGTATCCTCACCCCTGAATACTTGGACTTGGGCCAAATAACCTCTCTGAGCTCCAATGTCTCCATCCCTCAAGTAAGGTGAATACAATCTTCCCTGCCTACCTTTCATTAGAACCATCTTCATGTTTTTAATCATTAAAATGTATTGAACACTTATTATATGCCACTCACAGAAGTGGGCACTCTGCATACAGCATCTCACTCAGTTCCCACAATAGCCTTAGGAAACGAAATCACGTTGCCCATTTGATAGACAGAGAAGGATAAACACTGGCGTAAGTCCAGTCCGCTGCAGATGTCAGAGCAAGATTCACAGGGTGCTTGTTGATGTGTTTTACAAATCACAAAGCACCAGCGAATGTTACAGGTCTCTTTCCCAATGTCTCCACAAGGATTTGCAAGCATCGCTTCTAATTATTGGGAAGCCCTTAGGTGGGAGCTGAGAGACTATTTTCAGCCAAACTGAAGTGGGTAGGCTCAGAAAATTCATATGTCCACTCCCCAAGAACATTCTTACCTCTGATCACTGGAGCTCAGACCCAACTAGGGCAGGGCCAAGGGTACCTGGCAGCAGAGTACCCCCAAAACCAAAGCAAATGAATGTGGTTTCATAAAGTGCCAGGTTTAACCAATCCACCAGTTGTTTTCCCAGGGGGTCAGGGCAGGGGGAGTCAAATTTCAATGCCCATGTCTTTTTGAAAAAAATACCGTTAAAAACTCTTAACAAAATATGATAATTGATTGGGTATCAAATCGCCCTTTGGCTTTTCTCTCCCAAACTCAACCAGTTACCACTGGTTGAAGTGGTATGAAAGGGCATGAAGAGGTCCCATGGGGGCAGGGACCTTGTCTAGTTCATTGTTACATACTCAGTGCCTGGCATACGGTAGGTGCATACTAAAGGAATGACTGTCTAGCAGGTGGCTGCTGTGAATCTTCCGTAAAAATGCTGAGAAACATGGCACTTTTCAATGGAACCCAAAATGGCAGGTATTGGACTCACCCCGAGGGAGGAGGAATGCCCTGTGTTTTCAGAATCAGCCAGCAAAGCAACTCAGACTGGTGTTTGACTCTGCAGCCTCTGCACATACAGCTCTCGCTTTTCTGCAAGTAAAAAATGCCCATTCCCAGAGTTCTAGGCACTAATGGAAAGAACGAGAAATGGAGAATGTAAGTGTTCCCAGCCCCGCAGGTTACTGCTGTTACTGTCTTTGCTTCTGGGGTGCTGAGGGTGGTTTGCAATACCAGAGAGTTCAGCCCAGTTGGATGGTGGAAGCCAGCTTGGCAGCATGTGTGTAACAGAGCAGCCAACAGCTTGGAGCCCTATCCTCCCACCAAGGGAAACTCAAGGCCAACGGAACCTCCTAGCATGGAGGCTGAACTCTATCATAGATGCTGCTGGTGTTCTGGGAGCCATAACAGTCAATCCCCCTGGGACATGGGGCCCAGACGGCATTGGTGGTGAGCCGGAGAGTTCAGAACCCCAAATGCAACCATACCATCCTGCCCCACATCTTTCTGCCCCACCGCATCTTCCAGCTTGTAAAAGACTTTCACATCCTCTCACATATTCATGTGGTCGAATACTTGTTGGGCACCTACTATGTGCCTGCCCCAGTTCTAACCACAGGGATGCTGCCATGAAAAAGATACAGCACTTGAACACTTGAGGCGCATGCATCCTTCTGGGGAGATAGAGAGAATAAAGAAATAATATAATGCCGGGGAGGGATAGATTCCTGGGGGAAAAAAAAACCGATCCAGGAAAGCCGAAAGAAGAAGGTGCTGTTTTAGACAGGAAGCTCGGAGGAGGGTTCTTTCTGGACGTGGCATTTCAGCAAAGACCTGAGTGAAAGGAACGAGCTGACGAGCTTTGTGAATCTCTGGGTCTAAAGTGCAACCAAGTCACCGTGGTCTGTGGGACCTCGACCTGCTCATTATTGGGTGGAAATCACTTTTCAAACCCAAGTTTTAAAAATATTCCCTTGGAGTAAAGTGTTCTCAGATTTGTGCTGACTTCAGGAGACAAGCAGACTGCCTTGGCAGCAATTTTTAAAAATAAAATGAAAAGCAATTATGATCCATCACAGCAATTTACTCAGCGAGAATCTGGGGAGCAAAAAAGGTAAACACATCCCCTTCCCCACAAGGGCCTCCTGAGCTGGGGTCTTTCCTCGTGGCTGGGAGCTGGCTTTCTCTCTCTCCAGGATGCTGGTCCAGGCTGTCTTCAGAGCTTCAGGGACAGGTGTGTGCTCTGATTTCCAGGTACAAACCAGCTCTCATCAATGCACACAGCCAGGAGTGAGTCACCCTCAAGCACAGCCAATTCGGGCCACAAGCAGCAAAGACAAAGGAGAGCATTTGTGTGTTTCCCAGACATGACACATCCTAAGGAGGGTGCAGCCAAATCAAGCCTCCCGAGGTCTGAGGGTTGATCTGCAGTCAAAATAGCTTAAAATGAAAGGAAGGGAAGGCTGCCCAAATCATGCAGCTCTTTTAACCTAGCCAGACACCCTACGTTCTCCTGACTAGCACATTTTCGTCCTAGTTTCTTATCTTGGTTTCTAACCACCCACCCCCATCTTAGCGAGTCCCTCTATTTTAACATTAAGTTTTTAAAAAATATGTGCAAATAGTACATGCTCAGAATACACAGAAAAGCCGAAAGAAGGGAATAAAAATCATTCATGGTGTCACACCATTCAGCAATAACGGCTTTGCACGTTGTGCTGTACACCCTTCGAGAGTTTTTCTTTCCCGTCTTATTTGTGGATACATATTTTTAAACAAGCCATAGCCATACGATCTGTCATTTAACATAATTTTTTTCACTCAAGGAATCAGAAATATCTTCCCAGGCCCATGTAAATGATAGAGTTATCCAAATGTGTTTACCAAATCAGATTTAATGGCTGCAGAGGATTCCATTTTATGGCCAGACCATAATTTATTTGATTTTTCCTGTTACTGGAATTTTCATTATTATAAACAATGCAGTGATGAGCATTGCTCACTCCTTCATTTAACAATTATTTATAGAGTGCCTTCTGCGGCTAAGTTTGCGAGCACATCCTTAATTATTCCCTGAGGACAAATTTCTCGAACTGGAATTGCCAGGTCAAAACACAAGTGTGCATTTAAGGCTTCTGAAACAAGCATATTTGTCTTATTGCCAAATCGCCCCCCCAAAACGTTGTTCCAAGTTGTACTGCTACCAGCCTAGGATGCAAGTACCTGGCTTCCAAACTCTTTGGCAACATTGACTTTTTTTCCTTTCTTTGGCCAATTTTGTAGGAGACAAATGATGTCTTGTTGTTTCATTTTTCAGTCCTTTGTTGCTAGCCAGCCTGAACATTTCTCCATGTGTGCTGGTCATTTAGATTTCCCTTCCTGTGAACTGCTTATTCATAGCTTTAACAATATGTCTTAATTGAGTCTTAGGATGAAGAGGAAAGAATGGAGAAAATTAATAATTATTGAGTGCTTGTTATTTTCCAGACAGCGTACACTCCTGGCTTTGAGGGGAAACACGTATCCTTACAACACATCCATCTTTGTCCCCATTTTATAGGTGATGATGTACACCTTGGGGGGGGGGGTGGTATACCTGTCCTAGGATGCAGGGTCAAGGGCAGAAGCAGAAATCAAACTCCCCCATGGAAGCTTGTGCCCAGCACTGTCTCCTGGGAGGTGTTTAAACTTTCTTTGATTCTGGAGTCACTCCGTCGAGGGAAACTGTGTAAGAGCCAGAACTAAGATGCTCTGGTCCTTACCCTGGGGTCCTGCCTCCGCACCCAAGTCACTGGACACTGAATGGCTTCTTCAGAGAACCTGCCATCTCAAATTATTTTTATCATTTTAGCCCAAGAGCCTCTAGGAATATGTTCCCTAGGAAATACTTGGAAAGAGTAACTACCAAATGGCTGGGCCAGCTCTTTCTCACTGCAGCAGAGTAGCTAAAGAACCATTTTAGAAGCAGGGCAATTACAGATTTCACATTCTTATATACGCTTCAGAAGTAGCCTTATCTACTCTGAGTATTTCATATAAATGGAATCGCACAATATGTGAGCTTTTTTTGTCTTCTTTCACTTAGCATGACGTTTTCTAAGTTCACCCATGTTACAGCACATATCAGTTATTTCATTCCTTTTATGGCTAAATAATATTCCATTGTATGGATAGACCAGAATTTGAATATCCATTCATCTGATGATGGACATTTGGGCTGTTTCTACCATTTGGTTGCTGTGAATAGAGCTGCCATGGACACGTGGACATGTACTTATTAGAGGACCTGTTTTCACATCATTTGGGTCTATAACTAGGAGTGGAACTGCTGGGTGTTTGTTTCTATTTTCTGGTTCATTAGACTGTCAGATCCTTGAGGGAGGAGGCTTTGCTCACCAATTTACCCCTAGAGCTTAAGGTAACCGCCCTGGTTTGCCTGGGGCTGTTCAATTCCCCAGGACATGGGACTTTCAGTGATAAAACTGGGAAAATCCCAGACAAATCTAGACAAGCTGGCCACTTTACCAATGTCTAGGACGTTATGCGACATGGAACAGCTACTCAGTAAATATTTTTAAAATTAAAAGCTCCTGCCATTTATTCAGCATTTAGTTAATCATGACATGTCTCAGCATACTGAGGTTTAAAGGGGAGGTTTTTTAACGCAATGAGGTATTAATAGCAATCTATAAGACGACAGAAACCCACACTTTCAGTGCAGTTGAAGCATACACAGAAGGGAGCATGGAAGTTTTCAATCGTGAAACTGTAGGTGGTTGCAGTGTTAAGGCTGTTTGATAAAGACACTCAAGTAGTATCAAGGCTTCCCTGCGCTGGTGAGGAAGAGCAGCTTCATGTGCCAAAAACCAGAGCAGAATATTTTTTCCTTATACTAAGTGAGATCAGGCAGATCAGAAAAACACTGCTCATGACAGAGTCACAACTGCTATCTTTTTAGAGAAAGGCAGAGGCCTGTGGGAAATACCACAGTGCATTCAGACAGGGATGGAGATTAGTTATGAGAGCTTTGGTTCTAACCAAGTAGAGATCCAGCAGGCGCTTGGCACTGGAAGTAAAGGAACCTCCTTCCATTCTGTGCCATTAAGAACAGCAATGGGATAGCACCTCACACCTGTTAGAATGGTTATTATACTAAAAAAGAAAAAAGAAAAAGAACCGTTGTTGACAAGGATGTGGAGAAAAGGGAACCCTTGTGCACTGTTGGTGGGAATGTAAATTGGTGCAGCCACTATGGAAAATAGTATAGAGGTCCTTCAAAAATTAAAAATAGAATTGCCATGTGCTCCAGCAATCCCACTTCTGGGTATATAGCCAAAGGAAATGAAATTAGAATCTCAAAGAGATACTGCACCGCCATGTTCATTGCAGCATTATTCATAATAGCCAAGACATGGAATCCACCTAAGTGTTCATCAAAGGATTAATGAATAAAGAAAATGTGATCTATACATACAATGGAATAGTATTCAGTCTCAGAAAAGAAGGAAATCCTGCCATTTGTGACAACATGGATGAACCTGAGGACATTATGTTAAGCAAAATAAGCCAGACACAGAAGGACAAATACTGCAAGATACCACTTAAATGAGGAATCTAAAATAGTCAAACTCAGGAGCAGAGAGTGGAAGGGTGGTTACCAGGGGCTGGGTGTGGAGGGGACAAACAGAGAGATGTTGGTCAAAGGGTACAGCTATATTGGATGAACAAGTTCTAGAGATTTACTTACAGCATAGAGCTTACAGTGAACAATACTGCGTCATATACTTAAAAATTTGCTGAGAGTAGATCTTATGTTAAGTGCTCTTATCACAAAATAATAATAATAATAAAGAGGGTGGAAGGAAAGTTTTGGAGGTAATGTTGTGTTTATGGCATAGATTGTGGTGATGGTTTCATGGGTGTGTACTTATCTCCAGACTCATCAAGTTGTATACATTAAATATGTTCACAGTTTTTGTATGTCAGCATACTTCAATAAAGGGGGTTAAAATTTTTTAATAATTTTTTTTAAAAGCAGAGATGGGAATAGTTACACAAATTGTTGACAAGACTCTGAACTTGCAGTGACCGCAGAAGGAGAGCCTGAGAATTCTGTGTATTTGAATGTCCTGATAGAATTGGATGGCATTTCAGCGAATGTGTGAGGTGTGTGTGGAGGGAGGCAAAAGAGAAGTCAGGGATCAAACAGGCAGGACCGTGAGAGACTCGGAGGAGGAGCCACAAAAGAAGTAGGAGCATCAGAACAGACACGCCTCTGACTTCGCCAATCCCCACCGTGAACAAACAGCATGTGTACCCAAAGAGGGCCTCATGTTTCTGTTGATTGGGTAAAGCTGTACATTTCATGCCATTATGCCATTATTAATTCAGACATTCTAAACTAAACCTTGTCCTTCTATATAAGTAGTCAGGCTAAAGAACCCCTTCCGACACTGCTAAAAATAAATCTCTGAAGAAAAGTGAAGAAAGGAAACAAACATATATTTATAAAGTGTGTGTGTGTGCATGCTTTCAATGCTACAACACTTCAGAAATGTATACACTATTAGCACCCCCATTTTATGGATGTGGCAACAGAGGTTCAGCAAGCTGAATGGATTTGCTTAAAGTCAAAAGATGGTAAATGGAGGAGCTGAGACTTAATCCTGTTCTGACTGCAAATGCCTCGTCTTTGCATTGTATCACGCTGCCTCTCTCATGTCCCACTAACTCCTTCTGAATGGGCTCAACAGGGAAGTGGAGTCAAGGTGCACTTTCCTTGGAGGGTCAGTAGCTCTTTCCCCACAATGGGGAATTAAGGAGCCTTCCTCCTGTCTGACAGACCACAATTACCTGGATGTGCACTTTCTCCACCATGTCCAAAAAGTGAAGGTCTTTGGTTAGATTAGGATGTCAAATTTATCATTCCCTGTCTCTTTTAATATCCAACACCTTGTAGTTGCAACACATCATTTCTTTATTAGGGATCAGCAGAACTGTGCTCATAGGAGCTTTCCTATTCTGGGTCTTAATTTTGTACATTTCCAGTTTCCATGGAGACACTACATTCTAGCATTCTAAGAGTGTCACTATAAAACAATGTGAAAACAAAGCAACTTCATAGAAATGGCTCACTCTGGACATCACCAAGCAGCACCCTCATCAGATACACAGAACTGCTGTGCTGCGCTCTGGAGTTAACTGCTGGGGCCAAGCTCCCTTCTTTTCCCCCCAGTCTAAGGGGCGCATTTCATGCCCATCCTGGGGACCAAGCTCATAGTTACGAGAGCATCTCCAGGTCACCCTGCTTCAATTATTGCACCACTGGTATAATAAAGTCGAGAGGTAACTATGGCAACATTATTCCAAGGATAAATACCACAATATCGCCTTCAACATTTTTCCACCACAAACAAATGAAAAACCGAGAACATGTAGGATTAATAGCATCACTTGTTAAAAAGCCAATGGATGGCAGAGTTCAGAAAAGCTTTAATTAGTGGAGTCTTTCCCGGCTCAGTTTGACACTTGCTCTGTGCTTCCCACAGAGGAAGCACATGTGGGTGGTCAGCCTCAGAATTCACTGTCACTGAACCTGGGCACCATCGGGAACCCCAACCTGGGTTTCTGGAAGTTCACAAGATGTCCTGGGTCTGCTTTCACTAGAAGAGTCCGTGTTGTAGGCAGGGGTAACAGCTTACCCCTGAAGTGGAGAACTTCATGGTGGGTCGGGGTCAAGTACGTTCACGTTGACCAGAGCATAGGGAGGGAAAAGGATTCATTGTCAGACCTTCCCATCGCTTAAGACTTGATAGAAGTAGTTTAGCACAGTGGTTGAAAGCAGGGACTTGGAATCGGACAGATGACTTGAGTTGAAGACTCTGTTCCTCCACTTTCTAGCTCTTTGACCTTAAGCAAGTTATTGAACCTCTCCAAGTCTCAGTTTCCTTATCTGTAAAGTGGGGATAATGGCCAACCTCATAGCATTGTTGTAAGGATTAAACGAAATCGCAGTGTGTGGCAACCCATCCAACAAAACCCACTTCCTCTTGGCTCACATCTATATTTCCCAGTCCTACTGTTCCTGAGTTATGACCAGTGCAGTATGAGTTGAAATGATGTATTCTTCTAGGCTAGCCCATTAAAAGCTTCCCACCTATGCCCCTCCATGCTCTTTGCCCCGTCTGCTGGATGAATGCCAACACCAAGGGCAACCTTGGAAGCTATTCAGTAATGATGGCGGATCATCTGAGCTTAATTTGGGGACTAAATCAACTTGAATGGCGGCATGGACCAAAGCTCCCCCATCCTTTGCCAACCGGGAACACCTGAATTAAGAAGTTATTGATAAAGAAATAAACCTCTATTGTGATAAGCTACTGCAGTTTTATCATCTAGCACAACCTTTAATTATACAAATGCAACACGCTTAGCCCAGTTCCTGACACACAATGAAAAAGCAGTATCTGTTAGGTGTATTATTGAGAAGAGGTCACTTTTCCTGAAAAGGTGGTCAATTTGCCAAGAACTCTGGCAAATACCATCTCTGCTGATTTCATGGAGTCTATTTGATTCGTAGAGTTAGGCGTAAGCTTTTCTGCTGCAATAAGTAATGAAGTACAAATTGAGGAAATTAGTTATCAATTAGTCATTCGATGGTTGGGAAGGCAGGCGGCAGGCATAAATGGTGCCAGATTAGTTAAGCCACGATAAATTTTATTGCTCTACAAGGATTGGGTCTTTATCCATTACTTCTCAAATTTATCTTTATTATTGGCCCCTGGACATGAGACAGGGCCTGGACATGGAAGGAGGTAAAAGACCAGCCAGGGCATTTGAGAGATGTGACGAAATTCACAGCAAATATGGTCCTCACGGAGGCTATTTATGAGCCACTGAGAGAGGAGAGGAAGAGGCACCAGGGAAGCTATGTTAATCTTTGCTCACTGCCCTCTCTGTAGGGTTTCCAGTTTTCCTAAGGAAATCCCACAGTTTGCATGCCCTTTCCCTATAATTATCACAATGTACTAAAACCCCGCGGCGTTTTGCATGTCAATCCACTGCAGGAGGTAAGAAGGGATCTTTCTGCTCATCTGGAAAATGTAAGAACTGGACTCATGAGATTAAGCTACAACTGACAAAGGGGAGGGTGTGGACCTTTCTAGTCTGCAAGTCCCTGGGACCCGACTACATCTCTGTATCTCTCCTAGTGCCTACCTAGTGCCTAAATTTGTTCATAGCTTTTCATTATGCTTACTAGGATATCCAGACTTTCACCATGACTTCTGAGGACTTCCAAGATCTGGGGCCTGCATGCTCTCGAAGTTTATCTGCTACCATCCTCCCCTCTTCATCATACCCTCCAGTGCCAAATGAATTGGATGGAAGCTGGTAAAATAAATTCCTAGGGAAAGTGGTCTTCTTTAATGGTCAACCAAGGCCCTTTACGTCATAGGCTAAGTTTCAGGAGAAGACACTGGCTTAGTCTATGTAACACCCAACAGCCACATGGCATCAGTGATTCATTCAACAGGGTCAGGTTGGACCAAAGCAATGGGCTTCTAACCAAGACTCTCCCAGTCTTGGTTCCATCCAATCTAACCCTCACTCAGCTACCAAGATCATCAACTAAAACACTCCTCTATAATAATAATAGCTAAAATGCACCTAGCACTAACTAGGTCCGAGGAGTGATACTAAGCATGTTACATATATGAACACATTTAATAAGAACTTTAGAGGTAAGGTATCATTTTTGTTCTCATTCTACTGATGAAGAAATTAAAGCTTAGAGAGGGTAAAATAGCTTGTGTGGCACAGCCTAGATTCAAAACCAGGTATTCTGGGTTTCAACTACCATATTTTGCCAACTCCAGTAAAATACTTTTGTGGCCAAAGCTACCCTCAAAAGCCCCCTAATACTCCCATAAAGTACCATACATGTGGTTTCGCATTATCAACACTTGTACATTAACTCATGCGCTAAAGCTTGAGGACTGTTAAGCTAGATTAGGAAAAGGAACAAAAAGATAGGCGATATTAGATAATTATCAAATACCTACAGGTTAATGGGTAATGAGTAGGGAATCCTTTATTGTTTCTGCTTTTGCAGGGTTCAGGTCTTTGGTTTTCCTATTAAAACTCTATGACTTCCACATGGTTGTCTACTTGTTCATGGATATGTAAATTAAATGAGATAGAATGATATAAATGGAGTAGTAACCTATAGAGAGAGAACAGCAGTGGTGGCATGATAAATGCTTAATCACCCAGCTCTCTAGGTGAAAATCACTGACTTGTAGTGTTTTCTGGTTTCCATGGTGTAAATATTCCAAGAATGGCTGATTTCAAGGTGCCAATATGACACCAACCAACTGGTAGCTTTCCTTGAAATTAGACAGTCCATTCTTCCCAGCCAGTATGAGCTGGCTCCAACACACCATGGGAGGGCAGGCCCTACAGACAGCTCTTAGAGAGGCAATTTCACTGCACATATTTGGAGAGATTCTCTCTGTCTGCCACATAGAAGCAGAGTTGTAACTCTTTCTCAAGTGAAAAATGCAGCCGAAAGTCTACACAATTATATTCTAAACATTTTTGAGAATAAACAGTAAAGTAATAACTAGTGTACAAAGTGTAGTATTTATAGACAACTTACAAGATATACCAAGATATTTTTCTCTTAAATTTTCTACATAATGGCACTGAAATATTTACTTCTAGAATTTTAATAAGCACATTATGAGGACTGAGCTATACTCATTGTTATTATTCAGTTATTGTTGTCACTGGGGGGGCATTATTAAAGTTCAGCACACACGTGTGCCCACACAAATATTTGCATTCTTTTTTGAATGATGTTTTGTACATGTTTTCCTTTGCTCTAAATTTATTTCCTTCAGTCTACTTTGAAACACAATATGTGTCTCACAGTTGTACGAATCCCAAGTGAGGAGTGAGCAAAGTTCTATATCCAGGCGTCGTCTAAATTACTCAGTAGTTTCATGCAACCCAAATTGCCTCTCCTCCTTAGCCTCCTAATAGGTTCTCTTATCACAGGTAATTCAGAGAGATGAGTTACCAACCTTTTCTGAAACCTCTGTAAAATGCCTGTTCATCCTCAATTTGGGTGGGGGGCATTCTCTCTGGAGGGGAAAAGAAGGATTCTATGACCCATGAAGCAAGCAGCCTCCTGGGAAGCCCGGCGCCATGATTATGAGGCTCAAACAGCTCGGTGAGCGGCAAAAATGGAAGGGAGCCCTCCAAACGGATAGAATATTCAGCTGTTTGGAATCAAAGATAAGCTATCTCAGTTTTGAGACAGTGCACTTTTTTCCTTCTATTAAAATAGCTGATATTATATAGATTTGCTACTTTTCAGTTCTTCTGGGCAACCACCCACACCAAATGTTCCTCACCTTCAGTGCAATCCTGGAGCTGATGAAGTTTTGCTGCTCTGTGTTTGTGTGACTTTGGGTAATTGTCTTGCCCTCTCTGACCCTCACTGTTTATTCTACTGAACTGAGAACATTATGATCCACCGTCACCCTGTGGCCCCCATCCCCTCTCTGAGACCAAGGTCAACTATGTGCAAATCTATTTGAGTTTAAGTAGATGTCTACACCGGATATATTAACTTCTCTATTCAGTGGCTTCTGAGAGGTGTCAAATGACATAATGGATAGGAAAGCTCTTTGGGAAAAAAGAAAGATAAGGGCTGCACAAATGTAGGGCATTATTAATGTTAATTACTTGCAAGTGATATGCATAATGCCCAGAATCAGTGAATTTTAGAGCTGGGAAGAAACTTTATAATCACCCAGTCTAATCCAACATCTCTCTACCAGACCCTAAATATTAGAGCCTGCAGAGAGAGCTCCTTAAACTGCCTGTATGGAGAGAAAGCGACATTTTTTCACATACAGGTCACCTAACCACAAGAAAATGACCACCGTTTTCTGAGGCTGATTCAGGTGGCAAAAGCCTTTTACTTCATTTTAACTGAGATCAGTGTGAGCAGGTAAATGTTTAACCACTGTCTCTCCCCCTCCCCTCACTCCATTAAAAGCCCTGATGTTCACTGTTTGCCAATTCCTGTGGTGTCAATACTCCACTGTGGTCAATTTCAATTGGTCAATTTATCAGCAGGAAGCTGCTGAATGTGGAGTTAGGAAGAGACACACACAATACTTCTTCTGATCTGGTTTGAGCCAGCTCCAGCAGCCCACACTGCCTCCAATGACTTCAAAATCACGGAGTCCCTGGCCTCAAGGGATTCCGTGAGCAGCTATGAAGATCGATTTGTGAGCAGGTAAATAAACACAAGCTGATTAGAGTAATAGTGGAGGAAGTGGGTTCCAGGTGATGTGGAAGCCCAGAGGACAGAGCAGTTAATTAAAGAGCAGCTACAAGGAGGAAACTTTTGAGATGGGGTCTGAGGAATGTGAAGGAGCATGCCAGGCGAGCAAGGTGAGGGCTAACAGGAAAGAAGTCCAGAGGGAGAGCGTGGCACAAGCAAAGGCAAAGAGGTATGAGTGTTTTCAGGGCATGGTAACCAGTCAGATGTGGTTGAAAGTTTTATACTAAAGCAGTTTTATACTCCCAGCCCAGAAGCTGGTGACAGGAGGAAGGAGCCCTTCAGAAGTCTTTCTCTATTGCATAAGATATGTCCTTTCTACGGAGAGGATGCACTCTAAGAAAGCACTGTCCGATAGAAATACAATGCAACCCACACATGGGATTCTAAACTTTCCAGTAGCCACACTAAAACAAGAAAAAATAGGTAAAATTATTTTTAAATGTTTTAGTTAACCTAATACATAAAAAGCATGATGATTTTAATGTGACCCTGGCCGTGTTTCACGTGCTAAGTGACATGTGCCGATGGCTCCTGTGTTGGATGGCACAGCACTAAGTTGTTATGATCTCCTTGGGAGAACATAAAAGCCTCCTCCCTCCCCAGGGCATGCTCTGGACGGGCATTATTTGGTTTAAAAGAACTCTGATTTCTCCGATCTCATGGCATTGCCTCTGACAAAACTTGATTACAACCCACAACCAGTGGCATCAGTCAGTAAAAACTCAGAGAACAAAAGTCTCCCACCCAATGTCCCTATTAAATTTACCCCTGGGACATGAGTGTTCCAGCTTCTATTTCTTCAGGTGAGTGGACTCTCTTCTGGAGAAACAGGGGAGAAACAGAGAATGCATCTAACATCTGCATATCTATTCCTTTTCTCCATTCTCTCCAGCCAGAACATAGCAGAAGCTCCACCTTTGAGGGTCATGAGAATTACAATGGGTTCCTCTGAGAAAAGAACTTAGAAGAGAACCAGGCTCACAGCAGGTGGAAACAAGACCTTTGCTATCTTTATTATGCACACAGGCATCCTGCCTGACAACACATGCTCAGTGAGATTTTATTGCCCTTGGTTATTACACAGATCTTGAGGCTGACTAAGCTCAAGGACACCTTGATCCCACCCCTCAGCCAGCTCTCTCTCCAGGGAGTTTCTTGAAGTTGCTCTTACTCAGCCCAACTGGTTCTTCCAGCCTAGACTATCCTTTGTGCTACTTCTGGAGGGTCAAATCGTACCCGCCTGAAGCCTCATTCTTCCATGAACCCAGCTCGGGCTTGCACAGTCCTCACATACTCCTCTTGCCTGGAAGTCATATGTGATACCTATTCTGTCCCGTACAACCGGAGCCTCAGTCATGCCCAGTTGGGTGCTCATTGTCCAAAGTTGTTTTTGTTGGATGCCTTGTCCAATAGTTCCAGTGAGCTGAACAAAGGGTGTTAGTGGATATCAACCATGTGTCAGATATTCTCACGGCTCCTGAGGATGCAAAAGTCCTTTCCTTTGAGGGTATCCTAGTATAGAAGGTTCCATCACAATGAAGACTATATCCCCATCTTTACTTTTCAAATCATCTATGAAAGCACTGGGCTCACAAAAGCTGCTCTAATACCTTCTGATGGATTGAAAAAGAGCGAGAGAGAGACAGACCTTAAATTTCCCAGTAGAAGCACTCACCATCTTGGACCAAATGATAGAAAAACAAGCCCCTCATCTTATCCCTCTCTGAAAACTCTTACACTCCAGAATCAGAAAAGCTCTCATTATATGGACACTGCATTGTTTAAAAGTCTGATTTAATATTTTCGCTTACTTCCGAAATTCTCCCAGGTCTCAGTCTGCCAAAGGATTGGGCAGAGCGGAGCATTTTAGTCAATGATAGCATTATCATATGACTCTCGTTAATCCCTATATACAGGAAATAGCTCCCCTAGTATTTAGCAAAAGTCTGGCTTCTTAATACAGCAGGTATTAGGGTAGGCATTAGACGGTGTTTTAGACAGCAGGAAAATCTTATATCCCTCTCCTTCCCTACAAGGATTCTTTTTTCTTTAAAGTTTCTTCTCGAAGTTTCACTTTAAATATAAAATATGTCCTTGTGGAAGCTGTTACAAATGTCACCACTTTAACCGGCCCAAATTTATGATGGCATTGAGTTTTAATGGAGCCATAAATGTCTGATGTAATGGTGATATATGCATTGCAATAAATTGTTATAGAGAAATATAAAAATAAGTGTAAGATAAAAGATTGTGTATAAAATATGTTTTTACATCTCCGTTAATGATTAAAAATCATACAAACTCGATATTCTAAATCACTCGGAATTGCCATTTGTGGCTCAGAGAACATTTTCTCCCCTGAAAGTCTTTCCCAGTCTGAGTTGATGATTCTGTGGTCAGAAATCACATTCGCTTTAATGAGGACATTTAAGATGATTTTTACGTTGACGTGGGAAGAAAAGTAATTAGCATTAAAGAAGATGGAGATGATGCTATCGATGACCCTCTGCCTTGGGAATGGTCCTCTGAAACTGACAGGATTAATGGGCCCGTGGCCTTGTGACAACTCCCGCTGTCTTCAGGACGAGCCTAACGCTCACCCAGGTGTCTTGGCGTGACTTGGCAGCTCCAAGGACAGAGCAGGAAAGAGGGAGGGGACAGGGACAAGCAAGCAGCAGGGGGTGAGGCTGTGGTTGGGGGAGGAGATGAGCTGAAAGTGGCCACAGATGATGCTATGCTGCTGTCCCAGCTCCACCACAGACTCACTGTGACAACTGCCTCCACCTTTCCAAGCCTCAGTTTCCCCACCTACAAAATAGAAATGATCCTAGCATCAGGAGATGGGCATTTTTATTTTTACCACCTGCCTCCATTTACCTATTTTCAGGACTGCCCCTAATGTTCATTTGAGCACCCATCCCAACTCCTTATGAGTGAGCGTCTGCCTCTCACACCAGGGTAGCACGTGGGAAGCAGAGAAGGCCCTGCAGCCACAGTAATCTTTTCAAGAATGGGCACGTGACGCCCACTTGAGCCAATGAAAAGTCATGAGACTTACTGGAACTTTGAGGATGGGAAAGATACTTTCTTTTCTGCTGGACTTCACCTTGAGAGAACGTGGGCTTGAGTAACTGCAGCCCTTTTGCCGTCACAGCAACCTGTCTGAGCATGGTACCAAGAAATGAAAAGCAGAGTCAAGGGATCAGAAAAAGACTGGACCCTAGAACACTGTTTAAGCTGGATCCAGCCAGGCCTGAAGCCTAATACTCCTGGATTTTTCAGTTGCACGTGTTGACAAATTCCCTTTCAGTTTCTCTTCATTTGGGGTTTGATTTTCCGTCACTTGTAACCACATGAGTCCTAATGGATAGAATGATTCATGGTGAGGGTGAGTGAGATAATCCTCATAATGTTCTTCGTGCATCAAGTCCAACAAGCAAGTCCTCAGTAAGCGCTAGCAGATGCTGTTATCATCGAGATAACGACTGTCTGTGGCCAACACTGTGTCTTGGGGACTGTGCTGTGCACCTGTTTGGCAGAGCCCCCTTCCAACCTCCCGGGATCACACCACGTTTGGCGACCTGCTGCCCTGCTCTCCTCCCCCTTTCCATGACAGATTGGTGGGGCACCTGGTGAATATTAACACTGGCCCTGGCTCTCCGGGGAGCCCTGGACTGTGAAGCCCTGAAAGCCAGGCTCCTCCCCATATTTGCTTCCTCCCAGCCCAGCTCCCCACAGCCAGCCGCTCTGCCCTCTCTAACTTCGGGATGTGGCTCCACTGCCAACAAGGTCTGGGCTTCTGTTTGCTGTGGAAAAATATCAAGTTCAAAGAGACCTGCTCATAGCTTCAACCCCTCCCACAGCTGGCCACACGCTGCCCCCCAGGGCCTGGCAGCAGCTCAGCCTCACCCTGCTTCCTCTGTCTCTAGCTGTGGTTTGCACCCATTTATTTCTCGTATCATTTTTAGCTTTTTAACTTGCCAAGGCTTGTGCTTACAAAACTGGAATGGAGCATGCAAAACTGGGCTCTAACTCAGGCACTGACTCCCCTACCTTGTGTTCTGTTTCTACAGCAAGAGGGCTGTTTGTCCCAGCCCCACGTGTTTTTCTTTTGCTCCTAGAATCCCAGCTTCAAGTCTTAGGATGCACGGAACAAAACAAAGCATGACCATTTTCTCTGTCTCTGTGCTGTAGAAAGTTCTCCAGGTTTCTCTCCCTCTATGTTAAGGCTCATTTCCCTACAGATGCCAGATGAATAAAGACCAAGGAAAAATATTTAACAAATGGCCACACACCTCCACAACTTGTATCACCTTCTAATAGTCCACATGATTAACTGATGTATTTTTATTGTCTGTGTCTTCCCACAACTGTAATTCAAGGTCCACAAGAGAGGTCTGTTTGGCTCACTGCCGGGTGCCTAGAATAGCGTCTGGCACATAGAACAGGCAAACGTCGGAGATACTGCAGGTTCAGTTCCATGGCAATAAAACAAATATCACAATAAAGTGAGTCACACGAAGCTTTTGGTTTCCCAGGGCAAAATAAAGGTTACGTTTACACTATTCTGTATCTACTCAGTGTGCAATAGCATTATGTATTAAAAAATAATGTATGTACCTAAATTTTAAAATACTTTATTGCTAAAAGTTGCTAACCAGGCACCCAACACAGGAGCGCCTCAATACATAAGGCAAGTGCTAACAGCTATAAAAGAGGAAATCGACAGTAACACAATAATAGTGGGGGACTTTAACACCTCACTTACACCAATGGACAGATCATCCAAACAGAAAATTAATAAGGAAACACAAGCTTTAAATGACACAATAGACCAGATAGATTTAATTGATATTTATAGGACATTCCATCCAAAAACAGCAGATTACACTTTCTTCTCAAGTGTGCACGGAACATTCTCCAGGAAAGATCACATCGTGGGTCACAAATCAAGCCTCAGTAAATTTAAGAAAACTGAAATAATATCAAGCATCTTTTCTGACCACAATGCTATGAGATTAGAAATCAATTACAGGGGAAAAAATCGTAAAAAACACAAACACATGGAGGCTAAACAATACGTTACTAAATAACCAAGAGATCACTGAAGAAATCAAAGAGGAAATCAAAAAATACCTAGAGACAAATGAAAATGAAAACACGACGATCCAAAACCTATGGGATGCAGCAAAAGCAGTTCTAAGAGGGAAGTTTATAGCTATACAAGACTACCTCAAGAAACAAGAAACATCTCAAATAAACAACCTAAACTTACACCTAAAGGACCTAGAGAAAGAAGAACAAAAAAACCCCAAAGTTAGTAAAAGGAAAGAAATCATAAAGATCAGAGCAGAAATAAATGAAATAGAAACAAAGAAAACAATAGCAAAGATCAATAACACTAAAAGCTGGTTCTTTGAGAAGATAAACAAAACTGATAAACCATTAGCCAGATTCATCAAGAAAAAGACGGAGAGGACTCAAATCAATAAAATTAGAAATGAAAAAGGAGAACTCACAACAGACACTGCAGAAATACAAAGCATCCTAAGAGACTACTACAAGCAACTCTATGCCAATAAAATGGACAACCTGGAAGAAATGGACAAATTCTTAGAAAGGTATAAACTTCCAAGACTGAACCAGGAAGAAACAGAAAATATGAACAGACCAATCACAAGTAATGAAATTGAAACTGTGATTAAAAATCTTCCAAAAACAAAAGTCCAGGACCAGATGGCTTCGCAGGTGAATTCTATCAAACATTTAGAGAAGAGCTAACACCCATCCTTCTCAAACTCTTCCAAAAAATTGCAGAGGAAGGAACACTCCCAAACTCTTTCTATGAGGCCACCATCACCCTGATACCAAAACCAGACAAAGATACTACAAAAAAAGAAAATTAAAGACCAATATCACTGATGAACATAGGTGCAAAACTCCTCAACAAAATACTAGCAAACAGAATCCAACAACACATTAAAAGGATCATACACCATGATCAAGTGGGATTTATCTCAGGGATGCAAAGATTCTTCAACATACGCAAATCAATCAATGTGATACACCATATTAACAAATTGAAGAATAAAAACCATATGATCATCTCAATAGATGCAGAAAAAGCTTTTGACAAAATTCAACACCCATTTATGATAAACACTCTCCGAAAATTGGGCATAGAGGGAACCTACGTCAACATAATAAAGGCCATGTATGACAAACCCACAGCAAACATCATTCTCAATGGTGAAAAAGTGAAAGTATTTCCTCTAAGCTCAGGAACAAGACAAGGATGTCCACTCTCACCACTGTTATTCAACATAGTTTTGGAAGTCCTAGCCACGGCAATCAGAGAAGAAAAAGAAATAAAAGGAATCCAAATTGGAAAAGAAGAAGTAAAACTGTCACTGTTTGCAGATGACATGATACTATACATAGAGAATCCTAAAGATGCCACCAGAAAACTACTAGAGCTAATCAATGAATTTGGTAGAGTGGCAGGATACAAAATTAATGCACAGAAACCTCTTGCATTCCTATACACTAATGATGTAAAATCTGTAAGAGAAATTAAGGAAACACTCCCATTTATCACTGCAACAAAAAGAATAAAATACCTAGGAATAAACCTACCTAGGGAGACAAAAGACCTGTATGCAGAAAACTATAAGACACTGATGAAAGAAATTAAAGATGATACCAACAGATGGAGAGATATACCATGTTCTTGGATTGGAAGAATCAATATTGTGAAAATGACTATACTACCCAAAGCAATCTACAGATTCACTGCAATCCCTATCAAATTACCAATGGCATTTTTTACAGAACTAGAACAAAAAATCTTAAAATTTGTATGGAGACACAAAAGACCTTGAATAGCCAAAGCAGTCTTGAGGGAAAAAAACAGAGCTGGAGCAATCAGGCTCCCGGACTTCAGACTATACTACAAAGCTACAGTAATCAAGACAATATGGTACTGGAAGAAAAACAGAAATATAGGTCAATGGAACAGGATAGAAAGCCCAGAGATAAACCCACGCACATATGGTCAACTAATCTATGACAAAGGAGGCAAGGAGATACAATGGAGAAAAGACAGTCTCTTCAATAAGTGGTGCTGGGAAAGCTGGACAGCTACATGTAAAAGAATGAAATTAGAACACTCCCTAACACCATACACAAAAATAAACTCAAAATGGATTTGAGACCTAAATGTAAGACTGGACACTATAGAACTCTTAGAGGAAAACATAGGAAGAACACTCTTTGACATAAATCACAGCAAGATCTTTTTTGATCCACCTCCTAGAGTGATGGAAATAAAAACAAAAATAAACAAATGGGACCTAATGAAACTTCAAAGCTTTTGCACAGCAAGACGAAAAGACAACCCTCAGAATGGGACAAAATATTCGCAAACGAATCAACGGACAAAGGATTCATCTCCAAAATATATAAACAGCTCATGCAGCTCAATATTAAAAAAACAAACAACCCAATCAATAAATGGGCAGAAGACCTAAATAGACATTTTCCAAAGAAGACATACAGATGGCCAAGAAGCATGTGAAAAGCTGCTCAACATCACTAATTATTAGAGAAGTGCAAATCAAAACTACAATGAGGTATCACCTCACACCAGTTAGAATGGGCATCATCAGAAACAACAAACAACAAATGCTGGAGAGGTTGTGGAGAAAAGGGAACCCTCTTGCACCATTGGTGGGAATGTAAATTGATACAGCCACTATGGAGAACAGTATGGAGGTTCCTTAAAAAACTAAAAATAGAATTACCATATGACCCAGCAATCCCACTACTGGGCATATACCCAGAGAAAACCATAATTCAAAAAGACACATGCACCCCAATGTTCATTGCAGCACTATTTACAATAGCCAGGTCATGGAAGCAACCTAAATGCCCATCGACAGACGAATGGATAAAGAAGATGTGGTACATATATACAATGGAATATTACTCGGCCATAAAAAGGAATGAAATTGGGTCATTTGTAGAGACATGGATGAATCTAGAGACTGACATACAGAGCAAAGTAAGTCAGAAAGAGAAAAACAAATATCGTATATTAACGCATATATGTGGAACCTAGAGAAATGGTACAGATGAACTGGTTTGCAGGGCAGAAATAGAGACACAGATGTAGAGAACAAATGTATGGACACCAAGGGGGTAAAGCGGCAGGGGTGGTGGTGGTGGTGGTGTGATGAATTGGGAGATTGGGATTGACATATACACACTAATATGTATAAAATGGATAACTAATAAGGTCCTGCTGTATAAAAAAATAAAATAAAATTCAAAACAAAAAATTGCTAACCATCATCTGAGCCTTCAGTGAGTGGCGATCTTTTTGCAATAGTAACAGCAAAGACCCCTGATCACAGATCACCATAACAAATATAATAATAATGAAAAAATTTTTAACATCATGAGAATTACCAATGTGACAGAAAGACACGAAGTGAGCAAATAAGTTGGAAAATGGTGCTGATGGAATTGCTTGATGTAAGGTTGCCACAAACCCTCAATTTGTAAAAAACATAACATCTGCAAAGCACAAAAAAGTGAAGTGCAATAAAACAAAAGTCTGCCTGTATATGCGATCAACAGGTATGTGCTGGCCATTGAATACTTGATTGGGACCAGCGTAATGTCCATATTAGACACCAAGTTCTCTTTATTCATTTGTTTATTCATCTCCCCCTTTCTTCTTTTTCATCTGCCCTTGCCCAATTACTTCATACCTACTAAGTGCAAAAGAGACAAAATTCCCACATTCAAGGCACTTATAAGTCCAATGGAGAAGATGTCTACTGCTTAACCCAAGAAGGACAAAAAGGCATGATAACTGTCAGAAGGATTTCAGGGTATTTGGGGAACACAGCAATAAAGGAGCTTTCTCTAAACCTAGGTTGGCAAGCAAGGCCTTCTGGAGGAAGGGTTTTGTGCTAAGCGTAAGTAGAAGTTGGCTTGTCTTCGTCAGAAAGAAGAAAACCCACGGAGAGCATATCCGACTATGAGTTCATCCATCTTCCCTTGTTTTCTGCTTCAATGCTGACATTCAAGAGACCCCTCTAGCCAAGGTTTAGATTAGCCAGCTGATTTCAGCAGCAGATAATGTCTGGTGTTTCACTGTGATGCATTTACACAGAGTCATAAATAAATTCTGGTTCGCATGCCGTGGGCCCCCCAAATTTAAATGACCCAGTGGAAAATTTGAAGCTGGACGAAAACCACTGGAATGTGCTTTATACTTCCTTTAGATTTACTTTAAAAAAACAGCCTTATTGAGAAATAATTCACAGACCATACGTGGTATCCACACAGTATACAAGTCAATGGTTTTTAGTTTATTCACACAGCTCTACAGCCAAGCTTGAGCTCTATACAGGGGAAAACTGGGGTAGGAAGGAAAACCCTCAGTACCCTTTGCTTAGTGAGAAAAACGCAGATTTACTGACTTACAAAAATAGGATGGAGTTAGCCACATAGGGGCAGGATGACATGGGAAATTATAGGGCCTGTGTGGGACTGAGCAATATTAAGCCCCAATTACTTTTCCAGAGCCATTTTATTTTAATGATACAGAATTTGCGTGATAACACTGTTTGCTGAAGTAAGGCATCCAGTGAAAAGGGGGCCCATGTTGGACCCCAAGTAAATTATGGGAAATGCGAGATACCTATTATCGTCAGCCCTATTTTACCAGGGAGGTGCTGGGGAAAACGGAGAGAGGGTGACTAAGACAGAATCAGAGAGAGAAAGATGGGGGGAGAAAGAAATTGAGGAGGGAGGGAGGAAGAAGGAGAGAGAGAGATTGAAAGGAGACAGGAAGACAGATTTACAGACACACAAACAGATGGAGAGAAAGGCAGAGATACAAAGAGACAGACACATGCAGATGGAGAGAGGGGAGGGGGCAGAAAGAGACAGAGACAGACGGTCAGAGAGACACTGGCCCAGGAAAATGCAGAGAGATACAGTGTGTTTAAAAAATAAATTAAGAAAAATTTTAACCTCTACTACCTTCATCGTGAACTCTTCACAGGGGGTTCAGATGCCCTTTGCTCCCTCCAGGTCACCTAGGAAACTGGGGGGCAGAGTCCTTCTCTCTCACTGGAAGCAGGAAGGGGGAAGGGGAGGCAGGAGCAGATGCTGGGGAAGAAGCAGCCCCAGATGGCCGTGGGTGGCTGAATCACACCTCCCCCCAGTGCTACTCTGGTGCACTTTTAGCAAAGTGAAAAGGATCGCAGAGAGTGTTGCTATAGATAGTGATGTGTCTGATTCTGAAACAAAGGAGGCAGCTCAGAATTTCAAAGCCCTGTACCCCAAACTTCCCAAAACACAGGTCCCAGCATCTCTCCAGGATGCTGAGTTCACTTCCTCCCTGCACAAGACAGGTAGCAAGGTGCCGGATGTCCAGGCTTGCAGCAAAGGGGTGAAGAACTGCTCCACGGGACACCTCATCAGAGCTGGAAATTAAGTGCAATGAGATCAAGGATGCCAGAATCCCTCTGTGGGCAACAAGTCTTTGTCATGGTTCCCACTGCAAACGGGGAGACATCCCAGCTTTAAAGAGCACACGCATGCCCATGCCTTCATCCATCTACTGCACACGTATGATATGAATGTGGACACAGTTCCCTGAACAAGACTCAGGTATGTTCCTAAGTTCTCCTCTACTCAGGTAGCAAACACTGACATGCTTACTAATCAGAACGGGAGAAGGGTCGAGGTGGGGGAGCAAGAAGGAAATTGTAGAAGGACAGGGCAGGAGAGATGTCCTCAGGTGGCCTTGGAGAGGGGAAGCTGCCTACAGAGAAGGAAATGCATTTCTAATGCCAAGGTCATGGGGCACCTTTGCTACCTGTTAGGAGGGAGTTTAGATGTGACTGAGAAGAATGGAGCCGGGACAGTCCTGCTCTGTTCTGTACAGTTTCAGGACTGATGTTGTCTGGGTTTGAATAAAGCTATGGGAACCATGAAATGTAGAGAGATTTGAAGGCATCTCCTTCAAATGTGTCAGGGGACCTGACACTTCCCTTTAGTTACACTGAGATAAGGATGCTATTAAAAATGACCCCCTAATATTTTCTAGGCAAAACCAATATCTCTGTGACCAGAGGAGCATCCGGTGTGGACACCAAAGAACTAAGGAGAACTGAGCAAATTCCATCCTTGTGAGGAAAGACCGCTACCGTTCCTGCCACTGTGGGCTGTACATGCTTCTCTCGTGATGCAGCCCTTGGAGACATCTTCTCGTCTCTTTCGTCATTCTTTATGGTCAGTTTGGCTCAACCAGGTTCAGCTGGACATCTTACTACATGTCAAATCCTGCACTAAGTCCCGGGGCTGCAGAGAACAGTACATTGTCCTTGCCTTGGACGAGCTCACTGTCCAGGGCAGAAGTTAGGATCTAAAGCCACCCCAGGGCTGCCCACATACAAGTTTGGACACTTGGCACCAAAGAGGAGAATGTCAGCCAAGTTCACCCTGTGTCTCATGAACCTGGCTCTGAGCTCAGCAGACTTCAGCAAGATTATCAGTTGAGCTGAAGATCAAAAGCTGATGCTACCTCATTTCCTCACCAAAGGTTTCTTTTGCAACAGCAAGACTCCGTGGGGCTCCGTGGAAATCAGGTTTCAGTGGGGATTAAAGCATATGCTCTTTGACTTGAGAAGTCACCTACCAGCGTGCCCCAGCAAGCAAGGAGAAGTACATTAAACCAGGCAGGGGGTGAGGAAGCAGGAGTTTCTTTTAGCTACAAACAGCCTCCCCAAGGAAGTGCCTAGGGAAAGATTAGTGCAGGTAGATTTGAGAAGGAAGGGTGAGAATGGGAAAGAGGGTAAGAGAGGAGAGAAGAGACAGAAGGGGAGGAAGGAGAGGAGGAAGAAAGAAGCAGGAAGGAAAGAGGGAGGGAGAACATTTGGGAGAAGTCTGTGCAGGTAGTCATCATGAGGGATGACCTTGGGCATCAAGTGACAATGCTGAGTTCAAAGGTTTTCTGGGCACTGAAGCCTGAGTTCATTGACCTGGACAAGGCCAGGTAAATCAACTAGGCATGACCACCACCATCTTGCTGCAGTTCTTCCATTGGCAACATTGCTGCTTGGAAGGACATTCCAGGGCTGGGGAGGAGACAGCCCACTGGCACACTGGGGTTTATCTTTAAATTAGCTTGAGATGAAGTAATTATGACAATTTGCTTTCCCAGTGGCCACCAAGACAAGGGTGGGCCCCCCAAAGCCCAGAGTCATGAGCTCTTGGTGAAAGTCTATGGCAGTTGGAGGGGTCTGTATATTCTTACACATCCAAGTGCCAGGTTAGAGACCCTGTGTTAGTGCCTAGTCCTCTGGGATTCTGAATTCCCAGCCAGTGAAATCTTCAGGTCTAGCAACTACTACAGTAGGTCACATTGCGTGTTTCATTTCCAGAGACGGTGTTGTTTGTATTTGTTCTGAAACTCGGGTTTATTGAGCTATAACTTACATACAGTAAAATGTATCCTTTTTTAAGCATTCGGTTTAATGAGTTTTGACAAACATATACAGTCTCATTAATCACCATCACAATCAAAACATATTTTGATTTGTTTTGAATATTTCCATTACCCCAAAAAGTTCCCCCAAGTCAACTTTTTAGGTGCTAACAGAAGGCAGGTATTCTCCTCAATCAGGGAGAATGGTATACTTTTTAAATTTTCCTTTCTGGGCCTTTACATTCATTCAGGATTGATGACAACATCGTTCAAGACTTAAAACCCCATCTTTGGTGAATAATCTCCACAAGGTCAGGGAATAAGCCTGATTTTGCTCCCCAGTGTAACCCCCAGACCCTGGTGGAATATCTGGCACTTAGGTGATCTGTAGTAAATTGTTGTAAATGGATGAGAAATGTATAGATTTGATCTTAGATCAATTTAAAGAGAAAGTAGCTATGCATCACCAAAAAGGGCATTGTTTTTTTTTTTCATTTTGCCAGTGCAGACATGGAGGCTCGGAAAAGCAGCTAGAATTCTAACCATTATCTGCCTGACCCGAAAGCCTGTGCCTTTTACTCTGTGCCTTGCTGCCACCCCTCATTTCTGCAAATTCTGACAAGCGCCCCACAGCCAGCTAGCTCCAATTCTGCGGCTGAGTCTCCTGGATAATCACGTTACCAAGAAGCTTCCCGCTTCCGAGTTGCTCTGAGCCTTCCTGGGCTGAGAGTCTTCGGCCCGGCAGTCACTGTTAGTTTCCATAATCTTAATGAAGAAGGGCCGCTCCCCCTTGGCTCCAGGTCTTTAAGCTCCTGAATTTTAATAACCAACTCCACTGATGATTTACAAATTTCAAGGCAGGAATTAGCAGAAAATTCCATATTTCATAGATGCTGAATTGGGCTATTATCTCCATGCAGCAGGTGCCAATTTCCTATCAAATGGTGAAATGCCGTAATTATCAGTAGAATTCCATTCAAATTCTAAAAGTAGATAAATTACCAATGGGAATATCATTTATTCATTAGAATATGAAGAAAGGGAGAAATATTACCCTGTTCATGGCTGCAATGAGGCTATCTTGCAAGGGAATGCCCAGCTCACGGATGCAGGCTGGGTGATTCTAGATTCATTAAGCTCTCAGGTCGGCAGGGGAGAGAAGCTTCCATGAAACACCTGAACAGACGAGATAATGGGCCACTGATTGAGAGCCTAATGTGTGAGATGTGTTGGTGCCTCCTTATTTTCCTCGTGGTAGTTGGAAAGACACATATTAGAAATCACCGGAAAACTAATAAAGACTTCCTACTCCCTATCATACAGGTATCTCCACTGAAGGAACTGGTATCCCGACAAACTGAAGCTCAGAATGCTTAAGTCACTCACCCAAGGACACACAGCTTGCAAGAGACAGATGTAGGTCGGTCGGCCAGTTTCCCAAGTCTATGTTTAGCTGGTTACATTCCTCAGCAACAGCAAGTCCTCAGTACATCATTGCCTCCCTGTCCCTCTGCCCTACAGCTAGATCCTGAAAGTCCTGGGATGATTTCAGGGTTCTCACCTGTCCGTGGAGACACTGGGTATAAGTCAGGGCTGTGCAGGCGAAGTTCACCCTGCCAGTGAGCGTCACCATCCTTTAAAGGTGAAAGATGGTATTGTGTCTGGGCGCCCACGGGAAGGGGTGTTTCAGGTACATACTGCTGGTGAGGATGGACAGACTAGAGGTGGTCTTGGAGCTTCGCCAGAGGTGGGAGTGGGGAAGGAGGTTGACAGCACACAGTGGCAGGGATTCATCAGACCCCACACACAGAGCTGCCTCCATGCTGGGAAGGAATCTCACTGCAGGTGGTTCCAGGCCATGGGGAGAGGAACAGCAGCTAGAAGCTCAGAGATGGAGATTCTCAGAGGAACCACCAGACCAGCCAGGGTCATGCTGCCTCACGGGCCAGGAGCAGCAATCAGAGGGGCGCTGTGGCAGCAGGGAACGGTGTTCCCACTTCCTCCTCCTTCCTGACCCACAGGGACCTCTGCTGCCTTCTGGAAGCCTACTAAGTGGGTGAGCAGGTGCTTGTCCCCATGTGTCCCTTCCTCTGGGTAAATCCCACCCGGTATGGTTGCCTTCCCTTGGGTGAAGGTGCCAATGAACCTCTTGAAATATGCAAATATTCCCATAGAGCTCCTATCAGATCACTTCTTTGCTCATGGAAGTTTCTACTTAGGAACTTTTCACATAAGAGCTCCTAACCAGTATAAATAAAAATGCAAAATCAGTCTTCACATCTTGGTTTGAATTCAAGGCCAGGTATAAGAGTCTCCACCCATGTGCCCTTGGGAAAGTTATAAAACCGTTCTGAGCCTCAGTTTCCTTAACCATAAAATGACAATAAAAGTACAATTATCTACCTTACTGGGTTATTGGGAGGAGTGAGTGACTCAATGCATGGATTATTGGGAGAAGTGAAATCTGTACACTCGGCAGACGCCTGGAACACAAACGGGGCTCAGAAATCTCTTGTCCTCATTGCTATTGTCTGTTGTAGTTGCTACTGTTGTTACGATTGTACCTGAGTCACCAAGTTGATAGAAAAAGCCTCAATGCATAAAAGGCATGGCCTTGTAGCACACAGCATATACTATTGTTACTACTGTTGATAATATTAAAATGTTCGTAATGATCCTCTGTCACAATATGAGCAATAATTTTATATTGTTGATCATAATACCTATAGTTAGTAATATTGCTAATAATATACACTAGTTATGAGATTTATACTAATATAATAATGCTGGTGTTCAGGGCAAGAGCAGACAGGGAGGCAGGAAGTGGCAGAGTCCTTTCTCTGGGCGCCTTTTCTCTGGGCTCCAGGCTGTGGATGAGGCTTTGCCCCTGGCTGACCTCAAGGCCTGCAGGCCAGTGAAGAGTGGAGGAGAGTGGGTCTAAGAAGCCGAGGACCCGGCATGCTGGCCGCTTCCTTGGTAATGGAGGGGCTGTTGTTTAAGGCAGGGGTGGGTGGGCAGGGAGACATCCAAGGCCCCATCAGAGGGGAGCTGCTCAGCAGTATTTAATTTAGAGAGAGCCAGTCATAGCATGATTTCTGAAAAGAAGGTCAGGCCTGACAAATCTGTTTGAATTCTCTGAATACATCCCAGAATTGGGAGACAATGGTTCCATAATGGGCAATTTATCTGCATTTCAGGGAGGCATCTGATGTAGTATGACAAAACGGATTGATTCGCAAAGGCCAACATGGCACGTTAGGGAAGGGAAATTAAACTGGGACGGAAGGAGTTTAAATCAGAGAAACCTATTCCACCTGAAGAAAAGGGCTTTTAAAAAATAAGGTGCGGGCTTCCCTGGTGGTGCAGTGGTTGAGAATCTGCCTGCCAATGCAGGGGACACGGGTTCGAGCCCTGGTCTGGGAAGATCCCACATGCCACGGAGCAACTGGGCCCGTGAGCCACAATTACTGAGCCTGCGCGTCTGGAGCCTGTGCCCCGCAACAAGAGAGGCCGCGATGGTGAGAGGCCCGCGCGCCGCGATGAAGAGTGGTCCCCACTTGCCGCAACTAGAGAAAGCCCTCGCACAGAAACGAAGACCCAACACAGTCATAAATAAATAAATAAATAAATAAATAAATGAATGAATGAATGAATGAATGAATGAATGAATGAACGAACGAACGAACGAACGAACGTGAATTTCTTTAAAAAAAATAAATAAGGTGCAAAAAATAAAAAAGATGTGGGGAGAAGCAGGATTCAGGTTCGGTCAGAAGACAATGGAACAGGAAGTTACCACTTTTCCCCTTTGGTACCCAACCTCAGGAATGCAATGTTGTATGTGGTTAGATGCTGTGAAGCCAGTGCAGAGAATCAAATTCCACCAGCAGTTAACCTGCTAAACCCAGCAGCCTCATCTGGCCAGGTGTCAGCCAAGGGGCTGAGAACAAGGAGACCTGGCAATCTAGCATCCTGGACCAGCCCTGATGGGGGAGAAGGCAGCTGGTGGTGCCACCTTGGGAAGCACAGGTTCTAGGCCAGGCGCTGATGGCAGCTGGCCCCATTGCTGGTCCTGACAGGTAAGCAAGCCATAAGGTGCTCCAACGGTTCTGCCACATGCCAGCTCTATGTGGACCTCAAACTGCCTCTCTGAGTCTCCTTGTGTGGAAAACGGGGATCATACTGTCATTCTTGTGGGCTGGAGGGAGAGACCCACACACTCATAGGTGCTTGGTGATAGGGATTTATCTTAAGAATCCAGGCAAGGGAGTTAACAACACAAGAGACTGTTCTGGCATGCTCATTAACCAACATACTATGCCCCTCTGCAATGTGTATCAGGCTTCCTAGAAGATGCCCCAAATATCTCACTAGTATTAGGGACAGAGTTGGAGCTATCTCCCCTTACTTGGCACTGGTACCTCCCAAATGAAAGTGCTGATCAGATTGGGTTTCACCGTTCAATATGGAACATCCTCACTGAGCAGAGTTTGTGCAAAGACACCTCTGCATACGTTGGCCTCTCCCATACCCAGCTTATACGTGTTTTGCTTCCAATGCCATGTTAACGATGCTGGTTTCACTCCATATACATGGCATGGTTCATAGAAACTCCATGTGGAACCTGATGCGAGAGATGACTTTCCCAGAGAGAATCACGCGCAAGGTAGGGACTGGACAACTTTTATTTCCTCCAGGAGGGGTATGATCTCACCCACCTCAGTGGGTTTGTGTGAATATTCAACAAGGTAAAGAACACAAAGTATCCAGTATGGAGTGGAGCCATGCACTTAGTAGGTGCACAGAACTTGTCAGATCCTTTCCTTGCCTCTCACTGTTTTTTTAAAGTAAATTTTTTAAAATTAATTTATTAATTAATTTCTGGCTGTGTTGGGTCTTCGTTGCTGCGCGCGGGCTTTCTCTAGTTGCAGCGAGTGGGGGCTACTCTTTGTTGCGGTGCATGGGCTTCTCAACGCGGTGGCTTCTCTTGTTGTGGAGCATGGGCTCTAGGCACGCGGGCTTCAGCAGTTGTGGTGTGCAGGCTCAGGAGTTGTGGCTCGCGGGCTCTAGAGCGCAGGTTCAGTAGTTGCGGCGCACGAGCTTAGCTGCTCTGTGGCATGTGGGATCTTCCCAGACCAGGGCTCGAACCCATGCCTCCTGCATTGGCAGGTGGATTCTTAACCACTGTGCAACCAGGGAAGCCCCTCCTCTCACTTTTTATCATTCCACCCACTGCTCTGTGTGATGGCAGGGGTGGCAGTGGGGAGGGGCAACACATCCCTATTTTCAAAAAAGGAATGACTCACACTGGTGTGGCACTCACTCCAAACATTCATTAGTCTCTCTAATCCTCACAACCACCCCATGAGGATTGCACTGGAGGGAACTGGAGCTCAGAGAAGTCAAATGCTTTCCCCATGCCCTCACAGCTAGGAGGCAGCGGATCCAGGCTTCAACCCCTGTACTCTGGCTCCAGAGTTTCCACTTGAACCACCACACCATTCTTCCTCCCTGAAGATGAAGACATGGAGGCTCAGGGAGAGTCAAAGTTTGCCCCTGCAATGCTGTTCACACCTGCACCTCAGCGTCACCTCCCCAAACAGCAGTGACAGCCAGCTCTGGACCATAATTTCACCGGGCCTTTTGGGTGGGAAAGGGTCCCAGTCAACCTTTCTGACAAGCACCCAGACATAGGCCTTGTTTTGAGACTTTTCCAGTCTCCAAGCCTTTGCTTAGGTCACTGATCCAAAGAATGACTTCTATTCAAATTATATGAAGCCCTTCAGGAAATGACTTTATAAGCCTAGGAACATAATAAAAAGCACGATTTTCTGTCTTTCCACAACAGGATGGAGCAGTCCATATGCATGCACACGGACACACCCATGCGCACGAGCACGCACGCACACACACACACAAATAGCTTTGCTAGCGTTGGGAACAGTCAACCAACAGAACAGTCAACTCTTCTCCTCTGAATCTGGCCAGTCCAAAACGCTTTTTAAGGAGGATCTATTTTTTAAAATGGAAGCCATTGTGAAATACCTTACTTGGCTTGAGTCCTTTAAAGAGATTCCCATACAGAAGCTGCTTTGTTGTAAAGAAAGCTGTGGAGCAAGACCCAGTCTAGCACCAGACTTCTGACTTGAGGTTGTCGGCAGGGCTGCCAACCCCACCATCTCTTCCAAAGCTTCCTGTGGGCCATCTGTTCAATCTCAGAGTGAGGCTCTTAGAAGCCAGACCTAAAACACTGTCCAGACAAAGCCCCTCACAATTCAGCCAAATGAGAAATTGGCCTTTGGTGAATGTTTGCCTTGGGGCGATCACTCTACCATCTTGGGACATCCTCTTGAGGAAGATCCTGTGTGCTTCCCCCAGGATGCAGATGAGTGAACTGAGACAGGAAAAAAGGTGAAGTGGGGAGGAGTGGTCCAGCCATTCAGCATGCATGGAACTAGGGTTCAAGGAAGAGGTGTGAAACTGAGGTTTCGGAGGTTAGCAAGCTAGTCCTCAATGCTTTCATTCAACCACCGCACCTGAGGGTTTTCTATGCACTTGTGGGTAGGGCAGTGAGCAAACAGAGCCTCAGCCTTATGAGGAGGGAAACAGTAAACAGATAATCAAAGACATGTACAATTATACACGGTGATAAATTCCACACAGGAAAACACAGGGTGAAATGGGAGCTGACAACAGAGGAGCTAATGAGGGTTGGGAGGGAGAGGTCCTGGGAGACCACTTGGAAGGAGTGACATTTAAGCTGATGGATGACCAGAAGTAAGACAAATAAGGAATATTCTAAGCATGTAGCAGTAACTGTATCCATGAAGCCTTAAGGTGGGAAAGAGCTATGTGTGTTTGAGAAAGTCCACAGCTCTGAGGCCACCTAAGATTCCACTTTGGAGGCTGACGCACAGACCTAAGTCCATGGCGGGGACTTTTCCCAAAAATTTCACCAACAAAGATGCCTGCCAGGTACCAGACTGAGGCTCGAGCAGGTTGCACATACCATCTGTTGGCAAATCCCCCTCCATGCCCTGGGGACCCCCAGGCATGGGGATGGATGGCCACGATGAGTCTAATTGTATCTGATTTCTCCGTGCCAAGTGTGTGCAGAACAACCCAGCAGAGCCCTTGACTAATGACTTTCAAATATAATTAAAAACATATTTCAATAGAAAGCACATTGCCAAGTCTATATCAGCAAAGTGAAATTAACCTTCAGACTATACTGGAACAACATTGAATCGCAAGGGTTTGTAAGAGATTAGATATACTGTAGCCTAATTATGTTACAATAACTCACCTCATTAATCTCCAAGGAAACAATAACGACAACAGCTAAATACTGTAATTAACAAACCCTATTTCAAACTTGATTTTAATTTTATAGGACTTGCTTATATTATCCAATGTAACTATGGAAAAGGAAGAATGTCAGTAGAGCAACCTGGTTCTATAAGGGCTCTTGGCTGACAGAGCCCCAAACCACAAATTTGTGATTCTACCAAGTTGGGCCTCTGCTTAGAACCCAACCCATCCAGGGAAAAGTTGACATACCACATATTATCAAAACCTAGATGTCCCCTCCCAACAAAGAGGGCATAAAATCAAATCTGTATTTGTTTTTCTGGATTTGAAAGCTGGGAATCTTGCACTTGGTCTTCTTTTTGGGGCTTGTTCAGTGTTGGGATGCTCCAGCTGCAGGCCCTTTGCAAAGGTCTCATGAGAAAGGTTGGGACAGGTCAGACAATCAAGGGCATAATAATTAAAAGTGGGCAGATAATAGAATAAAGAACAAAAATGGCATGATCATCTCAATAGATGTAGAAAAAGCATTTTACAAAACTCAACAACTTTTTATGATAAAAGTGCTCAACAGTCTAGGAATAGAAGGGAAAGTCCTCACACTGATAAAGGGAATCTATGAAAAAACCACAGCTAAACATCACACTTAATGGTGAAAGACTGAATGCTTTTTCCCTAAGATCAAGAACAGGACAAGGTGTCTGCTCATGTGACTTCTATTCAACGTTATACTGGAGGCTCTAGACAAAGCAATTAGGCAAGAAAAAGAAACAAATTGCATCCATATTGGAAAGGAAGAAGTAGAACTATCTTTATTTGCAAATGATAAGACCTTGTATACAGAAAAGCCTAGAGAACACACACACACACACACACACACACACACACATTATGAGAATAAGCAAGTTCAGCAAGGTTGCATGATACAAGAGCAATATGCAAAACAAAAATTGTATTTCTTTGCACTAGCAATGAACAACCTGAAAGTGAAATTAAGAACACTTCCATTTACAATAGCATCAAAAAGAATGAAATACTTAGGAATAAACTTAAGTGCAAAATGTTTACATTGAAAACCGTAAAACATTCTTGAAAGAAACTTGAAAATACCTAAATAAATGAAAAACAGTCCGCATTCATGAATTAGAACACTTAGTGCTGTCAAGATGAAAATACCCTCCCAATTGATCTACAGATTCAACACAATCCCTATCAAATTTCCAGATGCATTTTTCTTTTCAGAAATTGACAAACTGATCTTAAAATTCACAGAAAAGTACAAGGGACAATAGCTAAAACAATCTTGGAAATAAAGAACAAAGTTGGAGGACTGACCCCCCCAATTTCTAACCTTTCTACAAAGCTACAGTAATTAAGACAGTGTGGTATTGGCGTAAGGATCAACATATAGAGATCAAAGGAATAGAATTGAGAATCCATAAATGAACCCTTACGTTTATGATCAGTTGATTTTTGACAAAAGTATCAAGAATCAATGGGGAAAGAATAACCTTGTCAATAAATTATGTTGAAACAACTGGATATTGAAATACAAAAGAATGAAGTTGGACCTCCTTTCAAAATACTTTTAAAATTAACTCAAAATAGATCATAGACCTAAATAGTTAAAATTACAAAACTCTTAGGAGAAAACACAGGAGTAAATCTTCATGACCTTGGGTTAGGCAATAATAAAAGCAAAAGCTACAAAAGAGAAAATATCAGGTATACAATATTATAAATCCACTATACTTCGATTAAAAAAAAGAAACATAAATTGGAATTCACAGAAATTTAAAACTTTGTGTTGGAAATATCATCATGAAAGTTAAAAGACAACACACAGAATAGGAAAAACTATTTGAAAATCATGATCTGATAAAGAACTGGTATCCAGAACATACAAAGACCTCTTACAGCTCAATATTAAAAAGATAAACAACCCAGTTTAAAAATGGGCAAAGAATCTGAATAGACGTTTCTCAAAGAAGATATACAAATTACCAACAAGAACATAAAAAGATGTTCAACATCGTTAGTCATTTGGAAAATGCAAATCAAAACCACAATGGGATACTACTTCACAGTGACTAGAATGGATAGAATTTTTTAAATCATAACAAGTGTTGGCAAAGATGTAGAAAATTTGGAACTGTCATTTGATGCTGGGGGGAAAGGAAATGTTTAACAATTCAGTCTCTTTGGAAAACAGTTTGACAATTCCTCAAATTGTTTTTAAAAAATAGAGTTACCACATGGCCTAGAAATTTCACTGCTAAATATATATCCAAGAGAAATAAAAACATGTGTCCATGCAAATATAATATTTGCACACCAATGTTCATAACAGCATAATCCATAAGAGCCAAAAAGTAGAAACAACCTAAATGCATACCAACCATAAATGGAGAGCGTGGTATATCCATACAATGGAATACTCTTCAGCAATAAAAAGGAATGAAGATACATGTTACAACATGGAGAAATCTTGAAAACATTATGCTGAGTGAAAGAAGCCAGTCATAAATGACCACATATTATATGATTCCATTTATATGAAATATCCAGAATAGGCTACTCTATAGAGACAGAAAGGAGATTAGTGATTGCCCAGGGTCAGAAGGAAGTCAAAATGCGAAGTGACTGCTTAATGGGTATGGGGTTTCTTTGGGGGGGTGTTAAAAAGTCTCTAAAATTAATTATGCTGATGGTTGTCCAACTATATGGATATACGAAAAACGACTGAATTGCACGCTTAAATGGGTAAAATGTATTCAACAAATATTACTTAAGGGCACGCTCATAACAGCTAACTTTTATTGAGTGCTTGACATACGCAAGTCATTTATATATATGATCTCATTCAAACCCAACAAAAACCTTATGAAGAAAGGAATGCTAACTTCACTACACATGTGATGGTCACAATGCCAGAATGTTTAACACAGTTTTGACATAGCATCAAACCCAGGAAAGTCTCAGTCAAAGCTCCACGCACTTAATAATTGTTCTTGATTTGGTTTCAGTGCCAGGTCCTGTGTTTCACACTGGAGATAAAGAGGGATATACACAGTCCAGCCTTCCCATCTAATGAGAGTTAGCTATAGTCACAATGACACATAACAAACCACCCCAAAACTCAGTGGCTTAAAACAGCACTCAGTTATTCCCATATATGTGGCTTGGCTGGACAGTGGCTGATCTGGGCTAGACTAAGTAGGATGCTCTACCTCAAACCACAGGTCTGGCTGGACCTGGCTTCTCATTGCAGGTGAGGAGTCACAGGTGCTCCACATGTGTACTTAATAATGGCGCTTGAGTTGGTCTCTGCCCGTCAAGACAGATGGAGTCTGTGGGGCCCAGGCGGAAAGCACAGCAGCTATCCAGGGGGGACATGACAATGACAGAGGTACATGAGGGTAAAACCTGCTGTGTAAGGAAATTTCCATCCTATGTCTGTGTCACATTTTCTAACACCCAGAGCAAGTCACATGGCCAAACCCAAAGTCAAGGAGTGAGGAAGTCTACTCCGCCCATCATGAGTCCATGGCTGCATAATACCAGGACGGGGAATAAAGCATTGTGATCAAGCATTCCATCTACCACTGAGAGACATACATGCCTCAAATAACAACTCTCAAGATCTTCTACCTTTTGGAGTTTTCCATCTGTACAGGTGATTGAAAATGTCTATTGATATCTACCATAATGGTTCGGAAGATCAAATAAAATACTGATTGTGAGAGGTTCTTTGATAGTGAATTTCTCTGAAAACATGAAGAATATTGTTATTAGTATTTACCAAAGACCTCCAAAGATTAGAAAGATCGCCTTGTGGAGCCTCTCAAGCAGAAACGGAAGCACGCAGATAAATGTGTAGAATAACCAAAGTCCCTGTCACCCAAGAAATCCCTTTTGAAAACAACACATGAAGAAATTGAGATATTTTAAATTACTGTTATTGTTTTGAATTTCTGCTTTTCTGCTGGACTCATGAAAGTCCCAGAAAATTGGGTTCTTTTACTGGACTCTCGGACCTTCTCAAAGAGAATAGTACCTCCAAGAATTTCTAATTTCTAATGGACAAACAAGAAAATAGAGGTGAAATCTTAGGGGGTAAGAGTTTGCTGCTGATACAGCTTCTTGTGCCAAGATGAAGCCCGGAGAGCATTCTGGTGTCAAGGGAAGAGCCATATCAGAAGAGAGCAAATCCAAGTTCCCATGCTGGGAGGAAGGCTACTCAGTGAATAAGGGCATGGACTTCGGGGAGCCAGAGAGACCCAAGTTTGAGTCTAAGATCTGCCACTTAATAGTTGTGTGCTCTTGGACAAGTCTCTGAGCCTCACTGAACCTCAGTTTCTTCACATTAAAAAAGGAGCCCTATAATAGTACCCACATTAGGGCACTCATTTGAAACTTAAATGAGATAACACATGTGAAGTGCTTAACATAATCCCTGGTATATAATATTTGCTAAATTAATGCCAAACATCATCACTGGCAATTTAAAAATACTATGGTTATTCCTGCCCTGCCCATGTCATGAGGTTTTCATGAGGAGCAAATGAGAGAATTATTAGGAAGATGCTATATAAGCTGTGAAGAACTAGACAAATAGCTCTATGTTGTTACAGTACCTAAGTGGCCTTGGCACTCTGAACGCAATAAATATTTGTTAAAGGAACAATGAGTCAGTGAATGAAACCAAACCCCTTTCCTTTGCTGATTGCCTTGGAACAAAGGAAGCCCTGGTAACCAGCATTTCCTACTTGCAGCCGTGGGCTTCTACCGCAGATGCACGCGTCTCAAAGACTCCCAACCTCAGCACGTTGCCTGCTTTCCTGAGAAACTCATCACAGAGAAGGCAAGGCCTTTAGCCTTCATGCCTTGACCTAGAAGAGACAGCTCAGAGATTATTTTTGTGGAAAAGAAGAAAGGTCACATTTCATAATTCTGTGTTCCAATACCTGAGCACTGGCAAGAGAAAAAGAGAAATCTGTCAAGTGGACTTTTCCACTCACAGAAGCATAATAAGTCTTAAGAGTTTGCATGATGCGTTGGTATCCCCTTGAAGAAGACATTCCAAGTTTGAGATGCACCATGAATATCCTTCAATGTGGTATATGTCGGCTGGAATGTTCGCATCCTTGTGTAGGCATGGACAATATACAACAGGGACAGAGGTAAGTTATGGCAGGGAACACATTTAGTAATCTAATCACCCAGTGGATACCCACGATATACAGTTTAATCATCCACAAGGTATAGTTTCTCTGTAATTGAATTAGATTTTGAAACAAGGCAAACCTGATCTATAGTGCTGTTAAAAAAAACACGGACGACAGGGTATGTTTTCTTGTTTGTAACAATAATCCAATGGTTAGTGTTAACGCGTTACCAAGGAATGAAGCAAAATGGATAAATGTAAGGTATTTGGGGTTCACTGCACAAAGAGGCTGCATAAGCTAAAGATGGGAGAAGCAGGAAAAGTTATCCTTCTCATTTATGTTCACTTAAGGCAGATGTTCTATTTTACTTTAATCTGCTTCAGGCTTATTCAATTAAACATAATTTGGGGCTTCCCTGGTGGCGCAGCGGTTGAGAATCTGCCTGCCAATGCAGGGGACACGGGTTCGAGCCCTGGTCCGGGAAGATCCCACATGCCGCGGAGCAACTCGGCCCGTGAGCCACAACTACTGAGCCTGCGCGTCTGGAGCCCGTGCTCCGCAAAAAGAGAGGCCGCGATAGTGAGAGGCCCGCGCACCGCGATGAAGAGTGGCCCCCACTTGCCGCAACTAGAGAAAAGCCCTCGCACGGAAACGAAGACCCAACACAGCCATAAACAAATAAATTAAAAAAAAAACACAAAAACGTAATTTGAACTATCGTTACTCATTCATCCAACAGACATATGAGCATTGACTCTTTGCTTACTGCTGTGTTTGGTGCTGAAGGCCCTGAGATGAGTACTAGTTATGTGACCTTGGGCTAAGCCTCAGTGCCCATGTCTATGAAGTGGAGCCAATAATGGTTTCCATCTGGTGGAGCTGCGATGGTTGTGAGAAATCACTTACTGTACTGCATATAATACAGCAGCAGCATCACCACCACCAACGTCATCATCGTTATGGAGTTTGTTAGTTTGTTATTATTTCCGTGCCTGCAGAGAGTTTATAGTTTTGCAGAGGTGGCAAACCACGACTGCTACTAAACAATGTGATAAATGCTGACATATCTTGTATCTGTTATTTATTGCCACAGCAACGCTATGCAATAAACACCAAAACCTCAGTGACATTCAACTGTCAGGGTTTATTGCTTACACATCTGAGGTCCACTAGGGGTTGCCCAGAGGGCTTTGCCTTCTCACATGGATCGGCTCACATGCCTGGGGTTGGTCAACTTTTGGTTGGTCAATGCTGTCTTCAGCTGGGTGTGTCCACAACCTTCATATCTACTTCCTGTAACCAGGCACGGGTCCAGGCATGTTCTTCTCATGGTAATGGCAGCCGTTCAAAGACAGCTGAACAAAAACATGTAGAACCTTTGGAAATCTAGTCTCAGAATCAGGACACCATCGTTTCTGCCCTGTGTTACCAGCCGAAGCAAGCAAATCACGTGGCTGTGCCCGGATTCAGGGTGGAAGGGGACTGCAGAGTCACACAGCAAAAGGCATGGATGGAGAGAAGAGTGACTAACTAGGACTATCATTGCAACTTATCCCACATATGTCTACACAGAGATGCCATGGAAATAAAAGACAGTCCCTAGCGGTACTGTGAAGAGAGGGCTCAAGAAGGTTCCCAGCTGAGAGGTAAGAGTACCCATGAGTAAGAGTTCCCCAGGCAACCCTAGTGAATTTCCGGGTGCCGTTAACTGGTACCTTGTTGTCTTTCTTTATCTCCTAAAGAGTTAAAGAGCCCACAGAGTGAGCTTCCTGAAACTTTGAATATGACAGCAGACCTGAGCTCTGTCAGAGCATCTCCCACACCTCCTCCAGAGAGGTCACTGAAGGGCACAGCTAATCCATCACACAGTGGACACTCTGGGCTTCCCCCCGACTTCCAACAAGGAGGTCAGCACATCTGGAGTTTTCAGTACCTCATCTAAAACTGATACACACCATCCTAGTTCATTGTCCAATGGTCGAGCCCTCAGAGTTCCAACCCTTAATGACTTGGGTGAAATGGAGCCATTTTCCCAGCTGACAGGACCAGGATGTCCAATGAGTCTCTCTGTGATGCTGTGTGCACTCCAAGACCACGAGGAAACAGAGCGGGAGTTTATCTATAAATTCTTACACAGCTAAGCAGACAAAATTCCTCACAGCTCCTTATAGAATGTACCTTTTAAAAGAATCAAAAATCTAGAAATTTCCAGATCAACCACTGTCAGCTTTTAGAACCTTAAAAGAGGTAACCTTTGGAAAGGCAGGCATCCTTCCTGAGAACACAGAGGGAGCAAGATGGGGAATTCAGGGAACCAAAGCCCACATTAGCTCAGGTGGGGAAAGCACCATTTTACTTCAAAAATAGCAGGAGTTGGGCTTCCCTGGTGGCGCAGTGGTTGAGAATCTGCCTGCCAATGCAGGGGACACGGGTTCGAGCCCTGGTCAGGGAAGATCCCACATGCCGCGGAGCAACTCGGCCCGTGAGCCACAACTACTGAGCCGGCGCGTCTGGAGCCTGTGCTCCGCAAGAAGAGAGGCGGCGATAGTGAGAGGCCCGCGCACCGCGATGAAGAGTGGCCCCCACTTGCCACAACTAGAGAAAGCCCTCGCACAGAAACGAAGACCCAACACAGCCAAAAATAAATAAATAAATTTAAAAAAAAATAGCAGGAGTTGGGACTTCCCTGGTGGTGCAATGGTTAAGAATCCAATGCAGGGGACACGGGTTCGAGCCCTGGTCCAGGAAGATCCCACATGTTATGGAGCAACTAAGCCTGTGCGCCACAACTACTGAGCCTGTGCTCTAGAGCCTGCGAGCCACAACTACTGAGCCTGCGTGCCACAACTACTGAAGCCCACGCACCTAGAGCCTGTGCTCCGCAACAAGAGAAGCCACTGCAATGAGAAGTCCATGCACCGCAAAGAAGAGTAGCCCCCGCTCGCCGCAACTAGAGAAAGCCGGCACCCAGCAACGAAGACCCAGTGCAGCCAAAGATAAATAAATAAAATTAATTAATTAAAAAAAAAAACAGCAAGAGTGAAACAAGAGTAGGTTCCACCAATCCCTACAGTTTAAAGGGTAAGGAGGGCTCCGAAAGCCCCCTTCATCTCCTCTGCTCTTCTCATTCGCTCAAAGGTTACTGAAAGGCTAACCAAAAGGGAGTGTATCATTTAAGGATAATTTTGGCCTCCAGTAACAGTAGAATTAACTCCAAGTGGCTTAAGCATATAAAAAACTTACTATGACATATAACAAGAAATCCAGAGGCAAATTGGTTCACGGTTGGTTAATTCTACTGCAGAGAAGCTTTGAGTTCCTCCCTAAAACCAGGAAAAACTTTCCCCATTCCCCCCACCCAGCAGACTTTTCCTCACCTCTCACTGGCCAGCATAAAGTCACAGCCACCATTCTCAGAGGGACCACTAGCATTCATTACGAGGATGGCCTCAGAGACTAATCAGGACACATCCTTTGGGGTGGGGCGCCCTGCCTCCCCTGAAGAGCATGACTGCTTACTACTTTAAAACAACTGGAATTCTGCAGCCTGGAAAAGTGGGGGTATAGCAGTTGTGTAGACAGCCAAGCACATCTGCTAAAGGAAGTAGCATGAAGGTCTGGGAATTTGGACCAGAAGGAGTGAGGGCTATTTCTTTAAGTAACTAACCAATGGCTTTCTTGAAGCCAGATAACCTGGTTAAAATTCAGACTCTGCTATTTATGAACTGTGTGACTTTGGACATTTATCTGAGCCTCCATTTCCCAATCTATGAAATGGGGCCAATAATGTCTAACTCACTTGCTTGTTATGAGATAATACTCGATGAAAAACCCCTTGGGCGCTGGCATCTAACTAAGGATCATTAGCTGAGAGGTTCCCAAATGCCCTTCCTCCTCTTCTCTCAGAACAAGAAGTCATCATCATGGGTATAGGTCAGCGTCTGGAATCAGACAGGACTGGGTCCAATAACTGGTCCTGCCGGGTACCTGCCACATAATGTCAACCAACTGCTAAAATCTTCTATGCTTTAGAGCCCCCATCTGTAAGATGGGTGTAACACTGTTCCTAATCTCATGAAAGTGGTTGTGAGAACCGAATGAGACACTGCTAATCAAGGATTTAGCAGGTGCTCAATCTTGAATCAGCACTCGGTAAATAATAGTTGTTAATATTACTGTTGTTGTTGTCATCATCATCATCCCCTACAGGTCTCCAACCTGCCGAGTACTAGGTTCTGTAGATACACATGGACTTCCCAGATTCACAGCAACCTTTTGCAAGAAGCAAATCTGATTGCTTACCACCTTTTGATGCATTCTCATTTTCCTGAATACAAAGACCAAAAAAATCCTTAGTATGGCCTTTTGGCCCTGCAAGGTTCAGTTCCAGTTTACCTCCCCAGTCTTATCTCACATCAAGCTTCAGTGGCCGTCTTTCAGTCTCTCTAACTTGCCATCCAGCCGCAGGGCCTTTGTCCATGCTGTTCCTTCCACCTGAAATTGTCTTTCTCTATTTGTTAGTTAACAGGTCCTCCTCCTTCAAATCTAACCCCAAATGTCACTTTGCAAGGGAGCCTTTCCGAAGCCAGAGACTGATTCCTTTGGAATATATTCTCAGCAGAGAGAGGGTATCCTGAGTGGTTAAGAGCATGAACTCTGAATCAAGACTGCAAGGGTGTAGATCCCAGCTTCACTACTTACCAGCTGCATGACCTTGGGCAACTTATTTAACCTCTCTGTGCCTCAGTTTCCTCATCTGTACAATGTAGATAATAACAATAATTAATAATGATACCTACCCCGTAGGGCTACTATTAAGATTAAATGAGTTACTATTATTAAAGAACTTAAAATAATGTCAGGCATGGTAAGTGCTATGTAAGTGTTTACCAAATCAAATTAATAAACTGTCCCTTGTCTCCAGAGAATCTCTCTTACTCTGCAATTATGCACTCATTACCATGATAATTTGATTACTCACTGTCTCCCCTTCAAGAGCAAATGCTCCAGGAGTCCAGGGGCATGTCTCCTTGTGCTCCCCACTGTACCCCAGTTCCAGGCACAACACCTGGTGCAGGATGGGTTCATGATAAATATGTATTTGATTAATAAAGGGAAACAACACACATCAATATTTTCCTTGCGTCTGCCAAGATAGAGAGGCCTCTCCAACCCCTTCTGACCTTCCCAGGTCTTGTAAATGGCAGCAACAGCCCTGCCCTGCTTGATGCACTAATGCAACCATTGCCAACAAGCCCACAAACACCGGGGCTCCCCAGGGACACAGAGCCGGTAATGGGCTCCATATTGTTTCGGATGTTCCGGACCATGAAGTGATCGTGTCTGAGATAATGTGAGCATGGTTAACCCCAAATTCCTCCACTCACTCCAACGCACGGAACTCTTGAAAACATCCTGCGACCCAACCCTCCCAACCACAACAAATGCAGGATGGGAGCCTTAATCAGAGAAGAAAAGATTAATTGGGAACTGCCTCGCGAGCACCCACATGCCAGGCCTGCTATGCTTATAATACAGGCAATTAGGGTGGCATTGTAACCTGTGTTGTCACGGCAGCGGTAGCAGCCCCAGCAAAGTCTCTCCTCCCCATCTTTGGGGCCTGCAACCTCAGAAGGCCGGAAAGCAGACAGATGAAGGGGATCCATCAAAAGCAGCAGCAGAAGGTGGCCATACCCACATCCAACATAGAGGGCAGTGGAAGCAACAGCAAAAAGCAGGGATGCCGAACCTCGCTCTAACCCTTACACACTGTGTGACACAGGGCTGCCTGATCCACAGTTTAGGGCTCAGTTTCCTCATCTGTAAATTGGGAGAATATCACCTAACCCTTAACTCTAAACTCATGAGTGTCGGAATAGACGTTTCCTGGGAGTTTATAATCACTTATACGTATCTTCAGACACATGGATGATCCATCTGTCAGCACAAATTACCCAAGGCCAACAATGTGCCAGGAGCTGACCCAGGTTCTGAAGATTCACTGTTGGCTAAAGATCACTGCCCTCCAGCACATGGGCTGTGGATTCAAACAGGCCCAAGTCAGAGACCCAAAGCCTCTTGGACAAGTGCCCCAACCTCTTAGATGCTCATCAGCAACCAAGAGCAGTAATACCTACGTCGCAAAGCCATTATGAAAAATAAAGCAGATGATGTATAAAAGGAAACAGATACATGGTAGGGGCTTCATAAGTGGAGCTATTAGTTTGAGGGCCTCCTTATGTGCACATTATATATGTACGGTGGGATAGCAGGTGTCAGGTTGATTTCACCTCCTGAATGAAGGAGACAACATTTCCCTTCGGGAGAAGGCAGCAGGAAAGTTACCTGATGCGACAAGCTAATGAGGCCTGCTGTTAAACAGGAGTGTCAGGAGGGTGGCCTGGGAGGACGGGAGATGGATTGATGCTGTGATTGACATACACAGGCCAGGAGCTGCCATTTGTCCTCCTGGAGACTCACCCCACGATACCTGGGGATGTGAAAGGAAGTGAACAATAAAACCTCCCACCATGAGAATCTGTTTTAAATCCTCGTTACTCTGCCGGTTGACTAAGCCCAGTTGGTTCATCTCCGGTAGGTCACATCTCACTCGTCAAAGGGCAGAAGAGCCAGCCCTTCCTCTCCCCGAAGGGACACAACGGAACCACTCTGCACAGAACTCCTGAGTCAGTGCCCGTGCTCTGTGCTGCCACGGCACCCTGTGCCCTCTTCTGTTCCGACCCTGATCCCACCGAGCCATAAAATCACATTTTCTAATCTGTCTCTCACTGGAGGCTGATCCACAGATGCTCTGTTCTTCAAGGTTGTTTGGGTTGCAAGTGACAGAAACTCAACTTGAACAAGGTTAAATGGAAGTAGCAATGTTGACTCATGGAATTCATCATGGGGTTGAAGACCCAAACTCTGGGTAGGAGCCAAATGCAGTTGAGTCTCAGGAATAAATTAAATAAGGGGCTCAAAGACTACCATGGTGCCCCCAGAATCGCACTCTCTCTTTCTCTCTGACTCTCATATCTGCTTCTCTTTGAAAGTTAAGTTCATTCTCAATAATGACAGACTTGTTTCTCCCAAATGTTGGAAGCTCTCAAGTCACTCATCTCACATATTCTTCTTTCAGAGAGAGCTGATTATCTTTCAGGCCCAGTTTGAATATATTCCAAATAGACTCTTAGCAGCCAAGCCTGCATTATATATACCGCTGGACCAAGCAGTGGCGGGTGCTCTGTGTGTGTGGGGGTGGGTGGATGAGTATGTGTCTGTGTGTGTGTTGATGGGGGGCGTCCATGAAAAGTGCCAATTCCTGGAAACTGGAAAACATATAGTTGGAGTGGATGGGGCATCAGCTTCTGAAAGCGCTGGGATGCTATTTCGGTAAGAATGGCAGATACAAAGGAATCAAGCTAGATGCAAGGTGCAGATCAAGCTGGACACAGGTGAGTCTATTAATGGCTTAAAATTATAAACTAAATGTCTGTGCAGATTCTTGTCTCCTGCACCACTGTTCAAGAGAAAAGCTGTGTCTTTTATTAGACTCTCAAAATAATTTCTACATACAGAAGTTTAGGAGTTATTGTTCTGGACTTGAGAGGAGGTATTGTCTCTTTCTGTCCTTCATTTCCAATATCTAGGACACTGCGTGATAGTCCATATGCTCACACATATTTTTTTATTGAAGTACAGTTGATACAATAACAACATTGTGTTGGTTTTAGGTGTACAGCAAAGTGATTCAGTTATACCTATATTTTTTCAGATTATTTGTCATTATAGGTTATTACAAGATATTGAATATAGTTCCCTGCATTATACAGTAAACCCTTGTTGTTTATCTATTTTATATATGGTAGTGTGTATCTGTTAACCCCATGCTCCTAATTTACCCCTCCTCCTCTTTCCCCTTTGGTAACCGTAAGTTTGTTTTCTATGTCTGTGAGTCTGTTTCTGTTTTGTATACAGATTCATTTGTATCACTTTTTAGATTCCACATGTAACTGATATCATATAGTATCCGTCTTTCTATGTCTGACTTACTTCACTTAGTATGATATTCTCTAGGTCCATTTATGTTGCTGCAAACGGCAATTGTTTTTTTGCTCATACATATTCTTTGCTTTTTTAAACAATATTTATTTATTTACTTATTTATTTATTTTGGCCGCGCTGGGTCCTATTTGCAGCATGCGGGCTTCTTAGTTGCAGTATGCAGTCTCTTAGTTGTGACATGCATGTGGGATCTAGTTCCCTGACCAGGGATCTACCCCAGGCCCCCTGCATTAAGAGCACGGAGTCTTACCCACTGGACCACCAGGGAAGTCCCCCATACATATTTTTTGAATGAATGAAGTTATAATGAATACACAAATGAAACCGGGTGAATGAATGAATGAATGCATGAAGTCAGGCAAATTCAAGTTCAAGAGAGAATGTGTTTCTCTCTCCATACACCCAGTTCCAATCGGACTACTCTGGGTTTTTAGGAAAGAGGATTCCAGGAGGAGCCCAGAGAACAGGCAGCCTAAGGTTTAGTCGGCCTGGACAGCAACTTCCGTTATCCATTCCCTCTTTCACCACCAACAACAAAAACAACAATGACTTGCCAGGTGGCACTTGAGATATACTGATGAATTTAATCCTTAAAAACTCCTCTGAGGTGGGTATTAGTGCCCTCACTTAAAGACTGTAAAACGAAGGCTTAGAAAAAGCATTCCCAAGGTCACAAATAGTATTAAGTAATAGAGCTGGAATTTGATCCCAGGTCCATTTGGTCCCAATGTTTTTGTTTTTTTTTTAACCCAGAAGACCTGATTTCAGACACTGTTGCAGACTCTGGTTTGGTTTTATGTGCATGGAATATATTCTTTGAAATATAATTTTGAACTATAATTATAAATGCTCCTATACTTCCTTTCTAAGAAATCTTTGTTGAGTGTCTTATTACCAAGTACTGTGCCGTGTCCTTTACATGGGTCTTTTCAACCCTCACAGGATCCCAGTAAGGCACCAGCGTCATTCCTATGTAACGGAAGAAGCTATTGCTGTTCATAGAAGTTACAGTTTCCACCCAAGGATGCAGTGCTAGTAAACCACAGAACTGTGCTGAATGCCAGTTGTATCTTCCCTGGAGTGCTTTACAACTATGCTTTTAAACACTGTATTATAGCTAGCGTGTTGGGGGAAGGCAGATATCAGCCCTTCTCCGCTACTCTACAGGGTCCTTGCAGATGGCAGACAGAGGTGCTAGCCATCCAGGTAGGACCCCGCACCTTCTGTGGTTACTAAACCACATGCAGGTTCAACTGCCTTTATGAGCAGGGCACTAATGTTCACCATTTGAGGCATGAGATGCCCCAGCTTTGTGAGAAAGCCACCCCCCCCCCGCCCCCCGCCTCAAGGTCTTTACAGAACAACTGACTTGGAGAGTCAAACACATCAGAAGCAGCAATTACAGAAGCTCTTCGTCTCCTGAAACAGCTGCAGCAGAGCTGAGAAGTTCCAAGCGTACACCGCAGGGCAGCCTGGTCCCCGCCTTCCGCTCTTGGCTTAAGCAGGGCTTGGTTGATTCTGAGATGGTTACAGGTGTGGGTCCCACTGTGGGGGGCTGGAAGGAAAATACCCAGGGACGAGGTTCCTGTTGCCTGGGAAGTGAAGGGTCTTAGAAAATGCAAATCCCGGTTCAGTGTGCCGCGTGTTTTTCACATTTCACATGTCTGGACACCCCCTTATGGGCAGGCTGGGGGAGGGGGGAAGGAGAGGCTGCCTAAAGCATTCAGACAAATAATTGATTTTGCACAGGATGCTAGGCCTCTGCTCCCTGCTGAAAATGGCCTGTGAAGTGGGATGAGGTGAAGGAAAGATGCCGGCAACCTAGGACCGCATTCTAAATCCCACATCCTCCTAAAGAACACCCACACCCACTTGCCCCTGTTCCAGTGATTCCTCCCCACTCTCATGGAACATTAAGCCCTTCCTGCAAATTCAAAAGGGAGCCCTCTGGAGACAAATCAACCATTGGCGGAAAAAAATAGCAAAACTCATTTCATTTGGCAACCAATGCTTTAGGAAAGACATAAATATTGGATCTGCAACTTTATTTTCCTCCAGAGAGACACTCCGGAGAAAATTAAAACAATGCAAGATTTAATTATTAAAAGCCAAACATTCCTGTACATATTTTCTGTCCCAAAGTTTTAAAAACAAATTCCCAGAGAAAATACATTTTTAATGACCGACTCCCTCCCACTCAGGCTATGTTTTAAATCATCTCTCCATCATGACTCACTGGGCACCAATGAAGGGAGAACACCAGGGAAATCAGAGGGCAGGCTCTCTGTTAAAGGAGAAGCAAGACGGTGCTCGAAGACTGGGGGGAACAGGCACCGTGGTTCGGGCTGTATGTCCACCCCCATCTTCTCAGACATACTACATGTTTAAACTGACCACATTTCTCACATTTCTTCTTTTGTGTAAATTTCAAAGTAGGATATGAACATGAAGAAAAAAATGTAAGAAGATCAGTTCTTCATTCAACAAACATTTTTTGGATACCTACTGTGTTCCCCCTAAACTGTTCTAAGCACTTTGAATCTGTTGGTGAGTAAAGCAAAGGGGCCTTACTCATTATATTCCAGGGGAATGATAAAGCACTTCTGTCTACCCCCAGAAGCCCCCACATGCTTCAGCTCTTCCATTCCCTTGCTGGGATGGCCAGAGACCATAAAGTCAAGCCTCTTCTCCTCCTCTCCTATTTGCTCCATCGCTTCATGACCCCACATTGATTGCCTTCTCTCCGTTTGTCTTTGAATGTTTTTACTCTGTTGCTAGTCTAAAAAAAATGTATGTACAGATGTCAAATGTTTGCTCATCACAGAGGTACTCAAGAGCTAAGGTATGAAGGAAAACATGGATTTACTGGTTTTGGTGAATATAGAAAGGAAACAAGGCATTATGGAAGATGCCCTTCCAGGACACAGGTCAATGGTTGCAGGAGCCAAATGATGCATCCTATTCTAACTCTGCTGATGAAGTTTGACCTACTCCTCGTTTGGGGTGCAAAGTAGATAAAACTGGGCCAAAAAAATGAACCAGGGGGAAGACGTTCCTGGGTGAGGGGAGAGGTTGTCCATGTACATCCCCTTGGCAACAGGAGCAGGTCCCACTGACTCATTCCTGTGCCTTTTTGGTTGAAGGAGGGCAATATACCCCTCAAGGAGTAGGAATCTAAATAGGTCTCACTCCCGATTCAAACTACCCCAGGATGTCAAAAGTTCCCAACAACTTTTAGTTGCTGAGGGGGTCCTGGCCCCGACCCAACTCACCCTGCTATTGTACGTGCTTCCACAGGCATGCATGATCATCAAGCAAAGATGAGGAACAAGGGGAGGGTACTGGTGCTGGCAGAGCCCCTCATAAATGTAGATGGAGCCAGTGGAAACCTCGCCACCTAAGAACGTCTGAAAAACTACCATCGTTGGTACTTCCACTCAACTTGAGATGCGGTGCATTAAAGGCAACTTAAAATAACTTGAAGGAAGAAGGGTAAATAAACCAGGGATGATTTATCTCCGAGGAATAATGGTGTGACTGCTGAATAATTACATGCACCAATCTTTATTAGTATGCAAAGTAGCTGGGCTTGGTTGGCTCCCAGCACTGCTCAAAGGACAAAAAGGCGAGAGAGCTGGGCACATGCTAATAAATCACACCCCACCCCTCGCTGTGTGTCACAGCCACCCCCAGACCCTGGGGGCCTCTCTGCGTGTGACTCTTCTCTGGGAGATAAGCAGCGGGTGTTTCATTTCTACCTTATAGTGATGGATTAGCCTCCAGAGTTCCTCCAGACAAGCACGGGAATGGTTTGGGCATCTCTTTGCACAAGTTTGATCCAAACTATTCCTGTTTTATCCAGCAGTTCCTGAGGCTAACTGCGGTGCGCGCCCTCCTCTGGGTGGAATACTAAGCACTCTTAGCTTCCTCTCACTTCACATCCCACCAGCTGACTTTGGGAGACGGGTCCCGGCTTTTCTCTACTGGCCCAAAGAGCTGCTTAAGGAGAAAGAATCTGCAAGGCTGACTTCCACTCTCCTGAAAAGTCTGTCCCAGCAAACCCAAGAGCACAACTTGGCCCCTTTTACTCTCTGAAGACAAAACAGATTTGCACTTCTGTGTAAGGATTTGAGAGGGTTTAACCCAGACAAAATAATAATAGTAATAGTTCAAATAGAGATAGTTTAAATTTCTATAGAATATCAAGTATGCCAGTCATATTTCTAAACCACATACACACACATTCCCGCACTTATTTTATACACATACACACTTATTTGATACAATGACCCTATAAGGACTTTTATTACCCCCTTTTCATGGAGGAGAAGACTGCGGCTCAGAGAACTAAGTCACTTACTCAGTAGCTAAGCTGGACTCCAAATCCCACATCCTGGCTTCAGAGTCTATGTTCTTCATGACTGCACTAAAATGTCTATATTGTTACTTCACTTAAAATTTTTAAATAGCTCTCCATGACTCAGAAGATAATGACCAAAATCCTTACAAGGATATATGAGAGTGGCCTGAGAGATTTCACCCCTGGCTTCACTCCTGCCACTTTCCTCTTTGCTCTCTGGGCTTCCCATCCTGTCCTCCTGCTGACCCTCCAATGAAACAAACTCCATCCTGGTCAGGGGCTGTGACCCTCTCCCAGGGCAGACCTTCCCTGACCTGTCTGCTTGGCCAACTCCTACACACCCTTCAAAAAGACTTGGCTTAAATGTCACATCTTCCAGAAAGCCTTTTCCCAAGGTCCCCCTGTCCCATACTCAGCTAGGTTATGTCCTCATAGTATCATGTATTTCATTTTCATAACATGTAGAACCATTGCAATTAAATAATTATGGGCCTGATTATTTGTTCCCTGTCTCTCTCACACCCTGGAATGTAAATGCCATGAGGGCAAGGGCTGGGTGTATATTTTTCATCATCGTCGCCCTAGTACCTACACTGGCCCTGGCACAGAGAAAACACATAAAAACCATTCACTGAATGTCCTAATAGAGGAACAACTTTAAGGTACATCATGGCATACTGAAGCACTCTGAAGTTTGTCAAACTGGAATAGACACAATAAAATGGAAGTATCCGCCCTTTCCCCATATTCACAACCACCAAGACCAATGATTTGGGCATCAGGAGTGTTGTTTTAAAATGAGAGTATTTACTAAGCTCAGTTGCACCGTACAGGTACACAGTTCACTGCATGCCAGGCCCCCTGCATCATGTTCGTGCATCACCTCATTCTACCCCCCAAAGTCCTTGTGAGGTCAACCCCCATTTTAGAGATGGGCTAATACCTGTAGTCTCACCCATAGCCTCATGGCTAACATTTATTAAGCTCATAGAAGCTTGTTGTTAAAATAGATCTAAATATTGGACAAAAGCAAGCAAGAAAGCTTAGAACCCTCTCCCGACCTCTGTTCCCCTCCAGGGATATTAGGGAAGAATGGTTTGAATCCTCAGACACCTGCACAGCAATTACGCTTTTGTTTCCTCACTGGTCAAGTGAGTGTTGAGGACTTCCCGCTAATTCCCCACATCCTTCTTACCAATAGCTATTCACGACCTTGATGGCAACCTAGCTTTCTATTCACTCAGTCAACATGTATCTACTGAGCTCCTGCTCTTTGCCAGGCATTGCTCTAGACACTGAAAGAGCGGCATCAAACAAGACAGAGGTCTCCACTCTCCTGTAGCTTATGTTGTTTGAAGGGACTTACAGACTCCTCTGGTACATAAAAATTAGGAAGTTAAGGCTATTCAAAATTGGCATTCAAACCTAAGCTCCAGGAAAGCTGAAATGACCTGGAAATCCTCTAGACAACCTATTTTTCAAGGATGTCACAGATAATATGTGGCTCTGGATAGATGGTCCTCAAAATATTCTCCACCCACTTGTACATTTAGGAAGCCAGGACTTCAGTAATCTCTACAATTCAGGCTACAGAGTAGTCTTTTGAAGCAAGCTTAAGTATCACGATGTTTTCCCCTGTGAAGCCTCTTAACTTTACAAACACAATAAACTTTCACATGATTTCCTTTTGCATTTTTTTTTTATTACTTTGGAGCCCAAGTTCTGCCTATGCCCTATGTCAGCTCTAAGTGTGGAGAAGACATCATATCTGGTGCTGACAGTACATGGTCTGGCAGGGCAGACAGACAATTAGCCAATAATGCAGTGCAAGACACAGAACACACGGAGCCAAGATTGATTCATTAGGATCTTCAACAATAAACAGAGTTTGCTAAGCTCGTCAGGGCAAGGAGAAACGGAGATGAGAGACAGTGAAAAGAAGAAAAGTCCAGATCAAGGAGACAGCATATCTGCAGTGAACATCTCGTTTCTGCCTGCCCAGTGTAATTCTCCCTTTTGGAGTTAGTAGCGTTCCTTTATTTTTCTTTGAATAACCATACTTCCCTTGCCTACTCTCAACCTCTATGGGCTGGACCAAACCCACCCCCTACTCCTGGAGTGGACATGTGACCTATGCCTGGCCAGCACATGATTGGCTCACACTTGGGCATGGGAGCCAAATCAGGATCACAGGAAAGATAACTCTGAAGGATTCATCCAGAATGCACTAAAGAGAGACAGAGAGATAAAGGGGAGGGTAAGCAAGAGATAAGAATGATTGAAAAGCTCCAACATGCATCTAATAGGAGTCCCAGAAATGAACGAAGACAATAATAAAAAACGAGCAATTGAAGAAATCATCGTGGAGAATTTTCCAAAGTTGAAGCAACATGGGTCTTCTGAAAGTCCTAATCAGAATAAATAAAACATACGCCTAGATATGTCATACCTACACTGCATAACATAAGGAATAAAGAAAAATCTTAAAAGCTGACATAGAGAAAAGATTACAACCTACAAAGAAATGACACTTAGAATTGAAAAAAAGACATTTATGAGGAACACAAGTCAATGATATACCAGGAGAAATTACCATGAATCTAATGTATTAGGATCCATCTCACTATGATTCAGCAGTGCAGGCAACACAATGATATTTTCAGGTATAGCAAGGCTAAGAGATTTTACCCATCTACTAACACTTGTCTAAAGAACTGTCAAAGTGGGCTTCAGAATAAAGATAATAAACACAGAAGAACGTAAGAAACAAAGTTGAACCCAGAAATTGATAAAATATGTTGACAATCTGTTTTAAATGTTAACTACAAATAACTATTTTGAAAGAGATTAAGCTAAAATTTCAATTAATAAAAACAGAATGGGGAATTCCCTGGTGGTCCAGTGGTTAGGACTCCATGCTTTCACTGCCAAGGGCCCGGGTTCAATCCCTGGTCAGGCAACTAAGATACGGCAAGCTGCGTGGTGGCCAAAAACAAAACAAAACAAAACAGAATGGAAAGATAATGTTTGGTAACATCCATGCCATGGAACCACTAAGGGTTTCTCAACCTCAGCGCTACTGATATTTGGGTTGGGTAATTCTGGTGGTGCAGGGCTGTTTTGTGTACTGTAAGATGATAGGCAGCACCCTTGGCCTCTACTCACTAGAGGCCAGTAGAACATTCCAGCCCCTAACTGACAACCAAAAATGTCTCAAGACATTGACAAAAGGTTTTCCAAGGGGCAAAACTGTCCTCTTAGTTGAGACCACTACACTAATAAATGATACCATCTATTGTCTCCAAAGCAAACTTGATTAATCCAAGAGAAAGAGGGAAAAGAGGAAAAGAAGAGAAGTAAAGCGAAAATATGGTGAATAAAAATAATAAAATGAGATGGTTTATAAAAGTCTAAATGTTTCTGTATCACAATATATGTAAATAGATCAATTCACCTTTTAAAAGAGTGGTGGGTTCATGGATTGGAAGACTTAATGTAATTAAAATGACTATTTTACTCAAAGTGACCTACAGATTCAATGCAATCCCTATCAAAATCCTAATGACATTTTTTGCTTTCTGTCTCTATGGATTTGCCTAATTAGGACATTTCATATAAATGGAATCATACACTATGTGACCTTTTGTGCCTGGCTTCTTTCACTTAGCTGCATCTTTTTGTGAAGAAATAATTTTCTATTGTATGGATATACCCTGTTTTGTGTATCCATCCAACAGTTGATGGATATTTGGGTTGTTTCCACCTTTTGACTATTGTGAACTATTCTTTAAATATTTATGCATATTTTTAACACCCATTTTCAGATATTTGGGGTTTATACCCAGGAGTGGAATTTCTGGGTCATATGGTATTTCTGTTAGGTATATCTTTAAAATCAAAAGAGTAAACTATAAGCAGGTACATACTAAAAACCAAAAAAAGTACACTGCACGTATAATTTTCTAGAAAAACCTAAATTACTAAAATTGACTCAAGAGAAAATAGAGTAATCACAACAAGCCAATAACTAGAAAAGAAACAGAATTGGTGATCAAAGTTGCTTTTCCTGTCCAATATGCTCATTCTAAAGGCAAAAAAAAAAAAAAAAGGAAACTAGGAAAATTTTATCAAATTTTCAAGGAACATATTATCTTCTGCCTTATATAATTTTTTTCAGAAAATATAAAAAGAAAGCCATGACTCACTTAATGAGGGTAGTATTACCTTAGTAGCAAAATCAAACAAGGTCAGTATAAGAAGACAAGATTATAAACCATTCTCACTTATCAACAAAGATGTAAAAGTCTCAAATACAGCACTGTAAAACTGGATTCATCAAGGTCTAAAAATAATAATACACCATAATCAAATAGGGTTTATCCCAAGAATCCAATAATGGTTCAGAATCAGAACTCCTATTAAGGTAATGTACTACATTAAAAGATTAGGGAGAAAATTGAAATCGTATCAAGTATCTTTTCCGACCACAACGCTATGAGACTAGATATCAATTACAGGAAAAGATCTGTAAAAAATACAAACACATGGAGGCTACACAATACACTACTTAATAACGAAGTGATCACTGAAGAAATCAAAGGGGAAATCAAAAAATACCTAGAAACAAATGACAATGGAGACACGATGACCCAAAACCTATGGGATGCAGCAAAAGCAGTTCTAAGAGGGAAGTTTATAGCAATACAAGCCTACATCAAGAAACAGGAAACATCTCGAATAAACAACCTAACCTTGCACCTAAAGCAATTAGAGAAAGAAGAGCAAAAAAACCCCAAAGCTAGCAGAAGGAAAGAAATCATAAAGATCAGATCAGAAATAAATGAAAAAGAAATGAAGGAAACAATAGCAAAAATCAATGAAACTAAAAGCTGGTTCTTCGAGAAGATAAACAAAATTGATAAACCATTAGCCAGACTCATCAAGAGAAAAAGGGAGAAGACTCAAATCAATAGAATTAGAAATGAAAAAGGAGAAGTAACCACTGACACTGCAGAAATACAAACGATCATGAGAGATTACTACAAGCAACTCTATGCCAATAAAATGGACAACCTGGAAGAAATGGACAGATTCTTAGAAATGCACAACCTACCGAGACTGAACCAGGAAGAAATAGAAAATATGAACAGACCAATCACAAGCACTGAAATTGAAACTGTGACTAAAAATCTTCCAACAAACAAAAGCCCAGGACCAGATGGCTTCACAGGCGAATTCTATCAAACATTTAGAGAAGAGCTAACACCTATCCTTCTCAAACTCTTCCAAAATATTGCAGAGGGAGGAACACGCCCCAACTCATTCTACGAGGCCACCATCACCCTGATACCAAAACCAGACAAAGATGTCACAAAGAAAGAAAACTACAGGCCAATATCACTGATGAACATAGATGCAAAAATCCTCAACAAAATACTAGCAAACAGAATCCAACAGCACATTAAAAGGATCATACACCATGATCAAGTGGGGTTTATCCCAGGAATGCAAGGATTCTTCAATATACGCAAATCAATCAACGTGATACATCATATTAACAAACGGAAGGAGAAAAACCATATGATCATATCAATAAATGCAGAGAAAGCTTTCGACAAAATTCAACTCCCATTTATGATAAAAGCCCTGGAGAAAGTAGGCATAGAGGGAACTTTCCTCAACATAATAAAGGCCATATATGACAAACCCACAGCCAACATTGTCCTCAATGGTGAAAAACTGAAACCATTTCCACTAAGATCAGGAACAGGACAAGGTTGCCCACTCTCACCACTATTATTCAACATAGTTTTGGAAGTGTTAGCCACAGCAATCAGAGAAGAAAAAGAAATAAAAGGAATCCAAATCGGAAAAGAAGAAGTAAAGCTGTCACTGTTTGCAGATGACATGATACTATACATAGAGAATCCTAAAACTGCTACCAGAAAACTACTAGAGCTAATCAATGAATTTGGTAAAGTAGCAGGATACAAAATTAATGCACAGAAATCTCTTGCATTCCTATATACTAATGATGAAAAATCTGAAAGTGAAATTAAGAAAACACTCCCATTTACCATTGCAACAAAAAGAATAAAATATCTAGGAATAAACCTACCTAAGGAGACAAAAAACCTGTATGCAGAAAATTATAGGACACTGATGAAAGAAATTAAAGATGATACAAATAGATGGAGATATACCATGTTCTTGGATTGGAAGAATCAACATTGTGAAAATGACTCTACTACCCAAAGCAATCTACAGATTCAATGCAATCCCTATCAAACTACCACTGGCATTTTTCACAGAACTAGAACAAAAAATTTCACAATCTGTATGGAGACACAAAAGACCCCGAATAGCCAAAGCAATCTTGAGAACGAAAAATGGAGCTGGAGGAATCAGGCTCTCCGACTTCAGACTATATTACAAAGCTACAGTAATCAAGACAGTTTGGTACTGGCACAAAAATAGAAATATAGATCAATGGAACAGGATAGAAAGCCCAGAGATAAACCCACGCACATATGGTCACCTTATCTTTGATAAAGGAGGCAAGCATATACAGTGGAGAAAAGACAGCCTCTTCAATAAGTGGTGCTGGGAAAACTGGACAGGTACATGTAAAAGTATGAAATTAGAACACTCCCTGACACCATACACAAAAATAAACTCAAAATGGATTAAAGACCTAAGTGTAAAGCCAGACACTATCAAACTCTTAGAGGAAAACATAGGCAGAACACTCTATGACATACATCACAGCAAGATCCTTTTTGACCCAACTCCTAGACAAATGGAAATAAAAACACAAATAAACAAATGGGACCTAATGAAACTTAAAAGCTTTTGCACAGCAAAGGAAACCATAAACAAGACAAAAAGACAACCCTCAGAATGGGAGAAAATATTTGCAAATGAAGCAACTGACAAAGGATTAATCTCCAAGATTTACAAGCAGCTCATGCAGCTCAATAACAAATAACCCAATCCAAAAATGGGCAGAAGACCTAAACAGACATTTCTCCAAAGAAGATATACAGATGGCCAACAGACACATGAAAGAATGCTCAACATCATTAATCATTAGAGAAATGCAAATCAAAACTACAATGAGGTATCATCTCACACCGGTCAGAATGGCCATCATCAAAAAATCTAGAAACAATAAATGCTGGAGAGGGTGTGGAGAAAAGGGAACCCTCTTGCACTGTTGGTGGGAATGTAAATTGATACAGCCACTATGGAGAACAGTATGGAGGTTCCTTAAAAAACTACAAATAGAACTACCATACGACCCAGCAATCCCACTACTGGACATATACCCTGAGAAAACCATAATTCAAAAAGAGTCATGTACCAAAATGTTCATTGCAGCTCTCTTTACAATAGCCAGGACATGGAAGCAACCTAAGTGTCCATCATCGGATGAATGGATAAAGAAGATGTGGCACATATACACAATGGAATATTACTCAGCCATAAAAAGAAATGAAATGGAGGTATTTGTAATGAGGTGGATGGAGTTAGAGTCTGTCATACAGAGTGAAGTAAGTCAGAAAGAGAAAAACAAATACAGTATGCTAACACATATATATGGAATCTAAGGGGAAAAAAAAAGGTCATGAAGAACCTAGTGGCAAGATCGGAATAAAGACACAGACCTACTAAAGAATGGACTTGAGGATATGGGGAGGGGGAGAGTTGAGATGTGACAGGGTGAGAGAGTGTCATGGACATATATACACTACCAAATGTAAAATAGATAGCTAGTGGGAAGCAGCCACATAGCACAGGGAGATCAGCTCGGTGCTTTGTGACCGTCTGGGGGTGGGGGTGGGATGGGGAGGGTGGGAGGGAGGGAGATGCGGGAGGGAGGAGATATGGGGATATATGTATATGTATAGCTGATTCACTTTGTTATAAAGCAGAAACTAACACACCATTGTGAAGCAATTATACTTCAATAAAGATGTTTAAAAAAAAAAAGATTAGGGAGAAAGCATATAATCATAACAATTGATGCAGAACAGGCATTTTATAAAATTTGATACTCATTCATTATAAAAACTCTTAGCAAGCTAAGTATAGTAGGGAATTTTCTCAGCCCAATAAGGTTATTTATCAAAACCCACTGCAACAATCATGCTTGAAGGTAAAACTATAGATGGATTCCTACTACTGTCAGAGACAGGAAAAGAATGCCTACAATCACTGCTTTTATTCATCATTGCTCTCTTGGTCTTCTAGCTAATGGAAAAGACAATAAATGTGGTATCAATTAATATTAATATAATATAATACAATAAATTGAAAAATAATATATAATTAATATATTATATTATGTATAACATCTATAGATTGGAAAGGCAGAGCCAAAACAGTCTTGACAAATGATATGGATAACATAAACAGAATATCCAAAAACCAGAATATCCACCATCAAGACATTAGCATTATAAAGAATTTAGCAATATTTCTGGATAAAGATCAAAACACAAAAAGCAATAGCATTGTTATGTCCGGAATAAAGCAAAAAACTCAAACTTACATGAGAAAAAAATATCCCATTCACATAGTACAAAAACCTCCAATATACCAAGAAACAGATTTTCGTATTATTTTAATTCAATATAAATACATATTATATATACATATATAGAGAGAATTTGTACTTAAATCATTTTAATATACAAACAGCTTTATATATATATATATATATATATATATATATAAAATTTATAGACATGAAGGAAGTCCTCAAAAATGGTGAGGCATATACCATATTCATAGATAAGAAAATAATATCATAAGGATATAAACTCTTCTCAGATAAATCTGTAAAATCAGTGTACTTCATATAAAAGCTATAATAATTTTTCAGCAGACTTTAACACACTGTTCTTTAAATTCATATAGAGGTGCAACAGACTAAAAATAGTGAAGCCTTTGTGGCATTTGGAAATAGTTTTAGAAACATCTGGTAAACCTGAGGATGTACATACCCTCTGACTATGCAATCTCACTTCTACGCATTTAACCTCAGCACAAGGATGTACATTGACAAAACTTAATTGGAGCCTTGTTTGAAAAAGTACAAAATAACCTGAATGTCCATCAGTATGAGAGGGATAACTAATTGTAGTATAGTCATGCAGGGAAATACTACACAGAAGATAAATGGAATAGACTAGTGTTGCCTGTGAAAACATAGATAAATAAAAAAATGTTGAGGAAAGATGCATGAGCTATCATATTTTGCCAGTGGATTCATAACTATTTAGACAATATCTATGGGAATAATAATTCAGGCATCAAAGGAAGACAGTGGGAAGGGGGAATGGTCATTGGGGTGACAACTCAATCAGTTTTTAAAAAATCTCTACAAATTCTGAAGTGAATATATAATAATGAGATATAAAATAGAGACGTAATAAAGCTAGAAGGTCGGGGTATAGGAGGTTCATTATATTATTCTCTAATTTTCTTCTAGGATTTCCTACTTTCTGGATTTCTCTGATTTTATCCAAATTTAAAATCATGTTTAACATTTTCCTCTAACCTCATATTTCCTATAACTGTCAATTAGGTCTAAAAGCTTCATCGGATTCACGTACAATTTATTTTCTTTTTAGCATGACCACATCATGCGTGGTACTGGGCATTACCTACTGCATATATATAATATCTGATTTTCCCACTTGACTGAACAGTGGGTTCAGATGGTGTCATCCTGATCCATCCATCATCAAATTCACAATCATCATGTCACCTCATGGTTTTAGCAGTTACTGATCATTATTGACTACCTCTATTATTTCATTAGGAGCTGCAAAATGGTGATTTTCTAGTGATTGTTAGGGATTGCTGGGTGATTTACCATCCTGCTTGCTCTTATTTCCGTGGTTTTTCTATAAAGGAGCTTTCCTTCTTAACTATTTGCCCCAATATATAGATAATGATTGTTGGAGTTGGGTGGTGGGTACATGGGAACTTGTTATACTTTCTACTTTTCAGCATGTTTGAAATTTTCTATAATACATTTTTTAAAATAAAATAAAAACAAGGTAAAAAAACTAAATGCATAGAAAAAAAACTGAAAGGAAATACCCCAAATGTATTACCATCATTAATGCCAAGGTGGTAGGATTACTTGGTGTGACTTTTATACATACTGTATTTCCAGATTTATTAAGAAAAAAGATATAGTATCACATTTATAATTAGAAAATCAACCAGAATCATAGAGTAACATAATAATGGCAGGAGAGGTAAGTGGTCCAATTTAAATCGGGATTCAGGTCCAACATCTCTAAGAGGTATCATTTGAAGAAACTGGTTTGGCAAAGCCCTTGGGAAAGAGTACACCAGGCAGAGAAAACCTGAATCCCAGGGCAGTGGTGATCTTAGAGTGTTTGTGGAAAAGGAAAAACTACAGTGCGCTGAGCATCACTTAGCTCTTAGTAAACATGAAGACCAGCTGATCCTCCAAATCACCCCCCAAATTCCTGCTGATTTCACTCATAAGTCTGTGTTCCTGAAGTTACAGAACCCAAATCACACAGGAAATCTCAACTTCTGCCCCCATGGAGTAGGTAGAAGGCAGAAAACCTGAAAACCCTAAATAATGGATCACAGTGGCTCCGTAATGACAAGGCAAAATAGTGATAATTAAATGATTTTAATAGTGTGTCAAGATGAAGGATAACAGTCTTGGAAAATGAGGTTGGTAAATCATTACCCCTCAGGCTTGCATGCACACCCCAGTTAGGGCATGAAAAATGCAGAATGCAAAATCCCTGGCTAACCATCTTGGTTTCGCACAATGTTCGCTCTCACCCTATTTAGGGTTACCTCTGAGCCAAGCACAGCTGGGATCCATTTTCCACTCTGAGGCAAAACGAGAGCTAAGCTCAAATTTCTCTCACTTATGGAGCACTTTACTCTGTGCCCCCAAGCTCTATGACAGACACTGGCAATAGATACAAAAGACATCTACCCGAACTAGGGAAAACAGGCATTGCCGGGGCCATTACAACATGTGATGGGTGGGGGACTGAGGCGGCAAAGGGGAGGGTCCTCTAATGAACCCCCAGCCTCCTCTGAGTGAGGGGAGCTTCCCCAAAGAGGCAACACTTGAGCCGGCTTTGAGGAGCAAGAAGGGAGAGAGGGGCATTCTAGGCAAAGGGAATCAGAGCTACAAGTTTCAGCTTGGAGAGAGCAGCAAAGAGGGAGTCCCTGAAGGTGACATTTAAGATTATTTAATTTCACTGGCACCAAAAGTTCTGAAACCAGAATGCTTGCTGCATCCTTCGCAAACACCCACACTTAAATCCATCACCACCTACTGTCCATGGCAGCATGATTGAAAGAAGGGCCTGACCTCTAAGAAAGAATTTTCCCTTTCCCCCAATACATAATGAGTTTGTCAACCTTTTGTTGTTCCACAGGAAGTGCGTAGAACAAAAAGGAATAAGTGAAAAAGAAAACAGTAAATAAAATTCATCCCCATATCCTCCACATTGGCACATCCATTGTAATGTTTTGATGCAGTTTCAGATTTTTTTTTTTTTTTGGCTCTGTGTGTGCATGTACATGTGTGAGTATTTATGCATATTTTTAAAGGAAATTAGAAATGCACTAATTGTAAACTGAAAATCATTTTCTCTTAATACAGAAGTCTACAGTTTGGATGGTTTCCAAGTCTCATTACCCACAGCTGTCATCTCCTACTTATGAAATTAGTGTCAGGAAAGGGTTAAAGTGCCCATTGGCAGGAGGGAGGAGATTTATCATCTAAGGGGACTGCTGGCAACAGAAAGGTTGATGTGCTTAACAACTCACACGAGGATGCATTACACCCACGTCTGTCCACTAAGCTCTCTTCCATGGCAACCAGAATACTGCCTTCGCAGAGATCTGAAAACTTCCTGACACTTAAAACACCCTAATGTGACATCCCAAGGTCAGGGGTGGCTGGGAAAACAGTGAATTATGTAGTGAGTCTAGACATTTGCGAAGCTGCATAAATGCTTTAATCTCAGAACCTACCTACTCTGTCCTCTTGGCTGACAGATTGCTTGTGCCATAGCTTTAGCCTTGGCATCTCCATTGTTTACCTTGTCTTCCAGGTGTGGCCTCACTTCTTTATTTCTCAGCTGCCAGATGACCACTTCCCTCTGGCCTGGCCTCAGGACCCTATTGCATTTGGTGGGCCATGTCCTGATGACCCCACCATACCTGCTGGCTTGGATCCTCAACAACCAGGTATCACACTAGGATCACAGGAAGAAGATGAGCTCCTCCACCAGGGATTCTGGTCCCCATGTAGGATGTGTGAGCACTCACTCCCTGCATGACTTTTCTATCGCTGCAATAACAAGCTATCACAAGCTCAGAACCTTAAAACAAACCCATTTATTTTCATATCGTACCTCTGGATGAGGAGTGCAGGCAAAGCTTAGTCGGGTCCTATGCTCAGGGTCTTCACCAGATGGAAATCCAGGTGCTGGTTGGGGCTGTGTCTCATCAGAGGCTCAAATGAGGAAAGATCCACTCCAGGCTCCTTCGGGTCGTTACCATCAATAGAATTCATCTCCTTGCAGCTATAGGACTGGGGTCCCTTTTTCTTGCTGGCTGCGGGTCAGAGCTGCTTTCAGCTCCTAGAGGCTGCATGCAGTTTCTTGCCATGGCCATTTCCAAAGGCCCCTCTCACAATATGGCAGCTTCTTTCTTCAAAGTCAGCAAGGGGAGTTTCTCTATGCATCTATTAGTGTTAATACACACACATGTGCACGCACACACACACACACAGAGTCAATCCTCACTCTTTGCGGGTTCTGTATCTGTGAATTAGCCTACTTGCTAAAATTTATTTGTAACCTCAAAATCAATACTTGAAGTGCTTTTGGTGACATTTGTGCAAGAATGCACATAGCAGGAAAAATCTGAGTTGCCCGATACACATTCCCAGCTGAGGCAGAACAAGGCAATGCTCTGACTTCTTGTTTCAGCTCTCCTGCAGAGATGACGGGAGGATGGAGATGTGAGAGGGCAGTTAAGAGCAGTGCAAAAAGTTCCAGCTTTGAGGCCAGGTAGATGGGGTTTAAATTCCAACTTTGGCACCTGGCTGGGGTGGCCTCAGGCAAGTCCCTTATCACTTCTAAACCCCATTTTCTCTTTTGCAAAATAGAGAAAACAGAATCTACCAAGATAAATTGTTTTCAGGATTTAAGATTATAATTTATGTGAGACAAATACATAATATACATACATTCACTGGGAACAGTGAAGTAGTAAATCCCAAACCACTGTTCCATTACTCCTAGGGGAAATATGTATATATACATATATATGTATATGTATATATTATGCATGTATGTGTATATATGTATGTATGTACATATATATCTATAAAGTATGGCAACTTTATAGAATGTAACTACTGTAACTAATGACAATCAAATGTATATGCATACACATACATATATATGTATATATGAACACATATATATTATGTGTTATATACAAATATATTAGATATAAGTATTATATAATAACAGTATTATAAGTATATATACTTATAAGTGTGTATGTATATATAATAGATATATACAATAATAGCGGAAGGAGTATATATATATGTGTGTGTGTGTATATATATATTTATACACACACACACACGCACACACACACACACACACATATAGTGTGTATATATATAAATGTAATCAAGGTAGTGACATCTCACTGCATTACCTTTGTTTAATCTATCAGTTAGAATTAAGTCACGGGTCTACCGAAACTCAAGAGAGGGGATTATACAGAGGCATGAATTACTGGGGTTAGGTTACAATTTTTCCATCACACCTCCTAATCACCCAAAGTCTTTCCACATCTGCACAGTACCTAGCATGGAGAGCACACCATAAATGGCGGTTGAACTGATACAGAATTCTGTCCAATGTGTATCCAATAAGGAATACCCCAATCTCAGCCTAGAGACTTCAGTCCCAGGAGACCCAAGCAGGTCAGAGCACCTACTCTAAGTGCATTCCCAAGTGAACCCAGCCACATATAAGCCTGTGAGGCCAGTGTGTTTTAACACACACACAAACATGTAGCACTCTTGAAGAAAATTTCTGACGATACAATTGTTATTACATTTCACCGGTTACAAAGAACCTGAGCTAACACAGTCATTGGAGAGTATTATATAACATTCTGCCATCTACTGTTTACCTTTCAAATTTACTAAAGTGTGTTTTCTTCTTTGTAGAGACAAATTAATGTTCCTACGATCACAGTCTACTTGGCTGGCCTCTGACTTTGGCAGAAACATTCCAACTGTGCATGTCCCATAGGAGAGAACTGATCTACCAAACTGCCCGGACCAGCTCAGTACCCCTGATGCATCTCCCACCAACACAGACCATGAAGGGACCACCGGCCTCCCAGAGCCTATGTGTTGCAGGTGGGGTTTCTGCTTCATCACCTACATCCCAATCTTCTTTTATCACTCAGGGTTCTTTGGTTGCAGGCAACAGAAACTAACTATGGAGAGCATGCAAAACAGATATTTTATTATAGGGATATTGGGAAGCTCAGAGAAATGAAGGAAAGCTTAAAAGCCACCTCTGGGAATCCAGGCAGTAGACTATTGGCTAGCCTCCTCTGAGAGTTACAGTCAGGGTGAGTAAGCCCATACTATTTTCCATCTTTGTGTCACCCCACTCAAGATTTGATTCTGGGAGAAAGAGTAAGATTGACCTGTGTTGAGTCACTTGCCTCCCTTCTTTGGAAGTTTGGGGCTCCTTTACAGTCTCCTGTAAAACTGCTACCTACTGGGAACAAGTAGTTCCCCAAAGCAAAATCCAGGTGCCGTTGCAATAAAGGTAAATGAATCCTAGGCACGCAAAATCAGAAGTGTACATTGTCAGGGTCTGCTGTCAATTCAAGAGAACACGACTTCTCAGAGAAAGAGGTGACTTCCTAAAAAATCAGTTTTCTTTATCCATCTACTCATTCAAAGTACAATTATTTAATGCTAATTATGTACTAGACCTTCTGCTAAGCTTCTGAGATGCAGAGGGAAGTAAATTCAAGAAACTGCCCTCAACTCCTTCAAAGTCTAATGGGAGAGGTTAAACAAAAGCAAATTAGTAATGGTAGTGATGATAGTTGTATTTGCTAAGTGCCTTCCTCATGTCAGGCACTGTGCCAAGGGGGCTACATTTATTATATTATCCATTATCTTATCCAATTCTCACAACATTTTGTGGTAGGTAATTACCTACTGACAATAGTGTTTATAGTGTTTGTCTGTACACAGATTTGCCTGAACCCCAATAGATTGGCAGACAGGACCACAAGCCCTTCTTAAGGACATCACTGGCTGGTGGAGGAGTGTTCCTTTGGGGAGAGGATTCCCTCTGTAATATAGTTGAAGGATTTCACTTGCACTGATGATGCTGTGATAACAAAAAAATGCACTTGGGTGGAGTTAATGAATGACTGTCCTCAACATATGCCTTATAATTGGTTAAAGAGATGAGACCATTAAGTGAAAACTAAGACTCCTTTTCTGGGAAAAACAATCCAATCAGGGTTTCTTAACTGGGCTGACCTCACTGACCTTTCAGGCCATGCTCCTCCCCATTTACTACTGTCCAGCTCTCTTTTAGCTTCACCAAGCACACAAGGTCTTTTCCTTTTCAAAGCTTTTGCTACTGCTGTGGCCTCAGCCAGGAACGATCTCCCGCTGGCCCTCTGCAGGGCTGCTGCTTCTCATGTTCTAAGTGGCAGTATCACTTCTTCAGAAAGACCTCTCTTGACCATCCCATTCCATTGTTCCCACATCACCCAGCTTATTTCCTTCCTCGTGGTTACCACAATATACAATTAACTTATTGATTGATTTGTTCCTCCAGTTTTTGTTCGTCTGTGTCCACACCCCATCCCAACTAAAGTGATTGCTGCAAGATGAAACAGACCTTATCTGTGTTGCTCTCTACTGTAAAACCTGTTCTGAAAAGTTCCTGGGACATAATAGTTCAAATATATATTTGATGTAAGAATAAATGAATGAATGAATGAATGTGACCATAGCACAGAAATTCTATAAGAAATCTTTGTCTTAAATACCATATGATATCACTTATATGTGGAATCTAAAATATGACACAAATGAACCTATCTATGAAACAGAAACAGAATCAAGGACATAGGGAATAGACTGGTGGTTGCCAAGGGGGAGGGAGTGGGAGAGGGTTGGATTAGGAGTTTGGGATTAGCAGATGCAAACTGGTATATGTAGAGTGGATAAACAAGAAGGTCCTACTGTAGAGTACAGGGAACTATATTCAATATCCTGTGAGAAACCATAGTGGAAAAGAATATGAAAAAGAATGTATATATATGTATAACTGAGTCACTTTGCTGTATACCAGTAATTAACACAACACTGTGATTCAACTATACTTCAGTAAAAAATAAATTAAGAAAAAAAAAAGAAAATCTTTGTCTTGATAAGTCTCTGGTATTTGCAGAGGACAAAGACCCAAAGAAGACTTTGCTGATATGCAAAATAAGACCTCCTATTCAGCTTAGTGCAACATTTCCTATATGATGAACAATCTTTAAGATTCCACAGAAATTTGAGCAGGCAACTAATACTATCTTCCCCTTTCCTTATCACCATCACCAAATTCACACTATTATAATCACTATTACCATTTATCAGCTGCCTCCTGTATACCAGGCACCATACTATGTCTTGAATATATGCGATTTAACTATTTCTAACAACCCTATAAGGTAGATATTGTGATAACCACATTACCAGGTAGCTGGTAAATGATTTGCTCCAAGCCTTACAACTGTAAGTGATGGAGCTGAGACGAACACCACTAGTGGGCACCATAGTTAACATTACCTGGAATGGCTGTCCTCCCCAACCCCCACAATTCCAGGTCTCTGGACATGACCCTGATTCCCAGAGTGGGACTCCCAGATGCCACGTTTGTGTTACATAACCAAGGCTTGCAGACCTGAGATTATTGATTCGAAGTTGGGTACTTGACCCAAGATGGTCCAAATAAAATCTTGCCTTTGAGTTTTTTGAGTAGTTATCAAAGGAAGGAATGGGGTCCCTCTTTGGTAGGCAGAATCATAAGGTTTGAGCCTCTAGAGTTGCCACTCACATTCTCATAGCTGGTCTGTGGGAAGAGATGTTGAAACTCATATAAGCAGCGATGAGAGACAGAAAAAGAGGATCCTGGCAACTTCTGAGTCTCTAGTTCTAGTCTTTTTGAGGCCCAGATGTTCCATGCCATGTCCTCAGATTACCTGGGATGTACTAATATATCTGCAATAAATTCTCCATTTTGTCTGAGTGATCTTTAATTTAATCTTTGCCATTTTGTAGCCCAACCTGTCTCACTAATTGCATGTGAGGCACTGGGTAGGTAATGAACTTCTCTCTAATATAACCCATGGAGACCAGTTCAGGCCACTAACAACCCAGTTCAAGTTTGGACCAGCCCAATCACAGTATCTCAGAGCTGGAGAGAAAAGGGTATCCTAGGGCACTTTGGATATGCAGAAACCACCTCCCTCTATTCTCACAAACAGGAAATACATGTTTTAAGAGGCTAAAATGTATTCAAGAATTCTGCCCGGCAAAACAAGGGCAGCAGCTTTGCACCAAACATAAATTATCCCTTGCTATGGAAAATGGGCCTTTAAATCAAAATGGCCCTTGTTGATATGAAATTCAGGTTGCAATTCAAAAAGGGTTTTTTTTTTTCCCCTTAAGTATTTGTTCCTGGCAAACAAAATAAATTGTCATGCCAAACACATATAAAGATTGCAGAGATGCACCTCTATTAAATTCTACTTAGCAGCAAAGTGACTCAGGTGTTATCTAAATTTAGCCTTCTGAGCTCCCTTTCTTTCATACCTAAACACCATTCCTTGCAGCTTTTGCGTAGACTTAAAAGAGTTTAATAAATAGAAATACTTTCACAATGAATTAAGATTAGGTCAGCTGGAGACCTTGACCTGGTTGGATCAAATCTTGTATTGATTTCTCAAAGTACATTTTTTTACTAAAACCTGGACTCTTGCAGAGAAAGAGAAGAAATGCTTCAACTATGAGTTTAGGTAAAAAAACCACAACCAATACATCCTCTGTCTATTTCCTTAACTGTACAGAGTGGAGAGAGCTTTCTCTCTGAAGCTGGTGGATGGAGATGGCAACCACAATCTGAAGTAATTTTTTTAAATGTAAAATGTGTACTCAACGTTGAGACCATAGGTACCAGATACTTTAGACTCTCACAGTGGAGCCAGGAGTGGAGGTCAGGGTGATCAACTGTCCCAGTTTGCCTGGGACTGTGGGTGGGGGCAGTGGGGGAGGTTCCCAGATATGGAATTCTCAGTGCTAAAACTGAAACAGAACCAGACAAACTGGGGTAGTTGGTCACCCTAGGGGGAGGCTGATTTGAGAGTGACATTACAATGACTTTCTCTAACATGTCTTTCAGGGAAGCCAATGTCCTAGACATAAACTTTAGGATAACTTTTATGTTGGTTCCATTTACCTAATCTGTGTAATAGTACCAAAGCATCTGAACATAGCTTTCAAAATGGCTCTTTATCTTTGCTGCCTCATTTAATATTCATACTAGCCTTAAGAGGTTATTATCAGTATCACATTTTACAGACGAGAGAGCTAAGAAGTTAAATGACTGGCCCAAAGTCATACAGCCAGTAATTAGTGAGAAGGGAGTTATAGGCAGTCTATTTTACATCCCTCTCCCTCTCAGTCCACACTCCACGATACTGAAGTGCCTTGAGTTTCACAAGGGCACCACAGTCTCCAGTCTTGAACTTTTGCACATGTTCAATGCCTATTAAACATACATTACACTCAACCTTAATTGTCTCTTTGTCCTACTATATTGGGAGCATCTTGAGGGTACAAGTCTTTCTTTGCACCATTTTTTTCCTAAGTAACAAGCCCAAGGTCTACCAAATGGTTAGGGGGTCAATAAGCATCAGTTGAATTAATACATTAATGAATATCTAACTCCAAAGTTAGATGACATTCTAGAAAATAACTTCAAAATACCACTCCAAGTGTCAAATAAGGTATCAATAGGTAAGTGACGGGTTCCAAGGCAAAGACAAAACCGAAGAGCATTGGGAGGTTGGATTGTTCTCTTGGAAGCCTCATGCATTCTCAGTCAGTCTACCTCCCTGGTTCCCATCCCACTCATGACACCAGTGAAAACTGCAAAGGCAGTAGCCAGCCCCACCCTGCCCTGCAGTCTGAAGTCCAATACTGGCTTCACTACCCCCTCATTTTCATGCTTGTCATTGAAGTCACAATCACACCATGCCTAAACTAAATGCTGAGTAAGTGTCCAAGTGCCAAAAAAAAATACTGGTTGGAATTTCTGACACTAGGGACTAAAATCTTTATGTCATCTCAGAAGGAACAAGCCTCTTCTTTCCCTTTCTTGGCCAAATTTTGGGAATCTGATGTCCATCCCAGGATGACTGTGAACCAGTGGCAGGAGAAGAAGCAGGCAGAGAAGTCCAGGGAGTTTATCGAACAGCAACTGGGATCTTACCTTCAATTGACACATAATTTTCCCCCTATTGTCACAGATATTATTTTCATTAAAAGCAATGAATCTTCTTACGTAGCAACATAAGTGTCAAGTAGTTGGAATGGGGTGTTTTGGCAAACCCAAATACAGAGAAAAGTTGACTTATATGCCCCCTAGGGGAAGCAGTGGGTCAAATACTAAGACCAAATTCCTCAGTGAATAATCAGAAGTCAAGAAAGGAGACCCAATTGTTGAGTAGAAATCCCTCAATAGCCTCCTGAATAGGTTAAGCTGGAATCCTTCCCTGGAGGTACGGAAGACAGCTCGCCATGGCAGACCCCAGGTTTGCCTCTAACGGAACTCCCCCTTCCTGCTTCTGCTCAACATCCTTTGAGAACTTTAAAAAGTGATAAGAGGAACAAAAATCATGGAGAAAACACTCATATTCTTACTACCTTAAGATATAAATATTATATTTTGTCATAATTATTTCCATTCTTTAAAACAAACAGAGCGTTACAGATAATGCTGACACCATGGTGCTCAGTCCCATTCCCCCCACCCAACGCCCCCTCCTAGATAGCCACTGACAAAAGCTCAGTGTGTGTCCTTCTGTTGATGTGTTTCCCTACCCAGTGTTGCTCTGTATGTTGTGTTTGAGCCTCTCCGTATTGATGCAAGGAATCAAGGTGCAGCACTACATTAAAAGAACTACCTGTATTCCTAACTGATGCAATGTAGTTTATCACATAAATACACACATGTTCCTTATCCATGCCTCCGCTGATGGGCATTTATGTTATTTCCTAATGTCTGCCATTACAAACACGGCTGCAGTGAACATTCTTGTACACATCTCTTTGCACACATGTAAAAGTTTGTCCAAGGCACAAGATTAAAGGTGGAATTTCTATGTCCTAGGAATATGCATTTTCAAACTTGCAGATTCTGTCAATTTGTTTCTCAAAGGGGCCATGCCAATATACAGTCCCATGAGCCCTTAAGGAACATAGAATCTCCCCCAACCGCAAACAGGGATATCTTTAGATATAGGCTGAGATGACCTCAACTTGGACCAAGAGCTTGACCTTTTACAAAAGAGAATGGATTGACTTACATGGAAAAAAAGACCCCCTGAAGTTCAATATAATTCTCTTTAATCACCAGTCGCATCATTTTAAAAGCTAATAATGTATCCTCATTCTCCCACCTTGTGATAAGTTAATGAATTAGCCACTTGCCAATCAGAAAATAACCCCTTGGGATAATATGTCAAAATTGAGTAAGGCACTGAAGCCTGTATTGAATTGATGGATTTAAGGCAAGACTTTAGGCAATCATAATGTTGTTTGTAAGATGAATCTACTCATAAGAGCCCTTCCATGACAAATGACTTACTTGAAGGCTATTTATGAGGTCCAGGTGGGAGAGGTATAAACTCAATTAAACTTTGAAAACATAATAGAACCAAAGGCAGTGCATCAATTTCTGGATGTCCAATCAAAAAGCCAGTGACGTCTTTAACAGGTTGGTGATACCTTCCTCTTGGAGCTGCAACGTGTAGTTGTCCAACTTACATGGTTCCAACTGCTGCTGATCTTGCTGAAGGCACACCACCCCCACACATACTTCTTTCCTCCTCTCTCTGTGTCTGCTTATGAGACCAATTCACCTCAGCTAGGAGGAGAATCACTATCACATGCACTTTATACTGGATCCTAATAAAACCAGGCACAGGCTGGCTGCCCACCCCCATTCTTTAATGACTTGGTCTATCCATATCTAAACCACATAAATTGTCACTGCCCCATGCTCTGGGGCTCCCTGATGCCTGGAACTCAAATGCAGCATCACATAAAAATATTTTAAAGACTAATTTGAATCACAACCCAGGGAACCAAATACTCCTGAGCAAGCTTAAAATATAAATAAATATAAACAACCCAGGACAGGACCCAGATACACCAGCCAAGCATTCATTCTGATACGCTTCATTATAGTGTGAGGTGATATATCTGAAATATAATTTGATAGCTTCAATGTCTCCCTGCTGAGGAAGAAGCTGATTGAAAAGGCTGATTCACTCCCTACTTTGTGTCCCATTAAAAACACATCCAGAAGTCACTAAGTAGTGGGGTCATTTTTTTTTTTTTTTAAACATCTTTATTGAAGTATAATTGCCTTACAATGGTGTGTTAGCTTCTGCTTAGTGGGGTCATTTTTTATAAACAGGTATCCTTCCTTGGAAGGCTTGAGAGAACCAAGAGAAATTGACGTTTGCATGAGGCTAGTCCTGGAAGACAGACAGGCAGGCACGTGCACACACGCACACACACACACACACACACACACACACACACACACACACCAGTCAGTGGCTATAAAAGAGAGGAGAACTGTTGCCATGAAGGAGATATACATTATTATGGTGTCATCCATCTATGCCAACTAGGTCAAGTCTGGTGAAGCATAGGGAATGCACCCCATGACCTCTGAACTCCACAGCCAATAGAAAGCAGTGGTTCTCAACCCAGGATGCTTTAAAAGATGTCAACACCCAGGCTCCACCCCAGAGCAACTAAGTCAGCATCTCTGGGGAAGGATCCCTAGTATTTATCAAAATTTCCCCAAGTGATTCAATTTTGCATCCAAGGTTGAGAAACTCAAGTTCAAAGAATCTGAGACGTCAGTAATATTTTCTAGACTTCAGCAAAATCAAAACAATCATTGCCTTGTCTGCTCTTCCAACAAAATGGTGGCTGTTAATATGGCAGTTGCAACTATAAATTTTACTTTCTCTATATTATATTGGTCAAATCTCTCTGGGAAGAGAAAAATAATAGGTAGCTTTTAGTAAGAGCTTATTATACACCATGCATGGTGCTAAGCAATTTCCATGCCTTATCTCTGTACATCCTTACAACATCCCTAAGAGGTAGGCACTGTTATTATTCCCATTTTATAATGAATGAGCAGAGTCCCAAAGAGGTTAAATAATTTGTCCACAGACACAATTTAAGCAAGAAGCAGAGCCAGGACTCATACCTACCTCCGTGAGTTACGAAGCTCTGCGTTTCACCCGACATTTTACTGCAGCCAGTCTTTGAAATGTGAAGTTCTCACTTTTAAAGAAAGAGCAGTAATACAGTTCACATATCTGGTTGTCAATTCTGGTGAGGAAAATTCAAGGACCTCTCAAACTCTTCCATCAACTCAGTGTATGGCTGCCGAGGATTTAGACATCTCTCTTTCAATGCAGTGTTATTCAAGTCAGATAATCTTGGATAAAAACTTGAGCTCTTCCTGTTCCCAGCTGTGAGATTTGGGGCCAATTATTAATCTATTATGAAACTCAGTTGCATGATCTGTAAAATGGGGATAATACCTACCTCCCAGGGTTATCAGGATGAAAAGTAATTACATTTATGAAAGCTCCTAGCATGAGTCAGGGATTAACACATGGTAATCTCTTCCACTGCAAGTATGTGTCAGAGGTACCTAGACTGTGACTTTCATTCTTATCTCTAGCACCACCTGATAATTATAGAGTTTCTCTTTTCAAAGTACTTCCCCATCGATGATCTTATTTTAACCAGTTTATATCGAATACTAGGTGCAGCAGCTGCATGGTGTTCCTTTTTTATTCTTAGACCCCCTCCAAAGGGGATCAATGGTGCCCCCATGACCGTAAGGTTTTTAATGGATGCAAATTTGCAAGGCATGACACATTTATTAATTCCTCATTGGAGTAAACTGTAACAAAACCAGCAGGAGCAATCATTAATTTACATTAATAGCTTTCAGTGTCATATACTCCAGTGCCTGACATGAAACAGTAATCTGAAACCAAACTATGACTGTGTCCTACATGAGTTAATGTATCACAGGCCTCTAGACCCAGTGCTCAGGCATTTCAACAAGGGGAAGATGTGTTAATGCATCCCAATGCACACAGGAAAATATTCAAACTCCTTACCGTGGCCTTCAAAGTTCTGTCTCTTCCAGACTCATCTCAGAACACTCAGACTCACTCTTCTTCAGCTAGATTAGTCCTGCTATATATTCCTCACACACTTTAAGCTTATTTCCATCTCAGGGCCTTTGCACACACCGATAGCACTGTCTGAAACATCCCCCCTCCTCACTGCTCTTTCCATGACTGGATATTTTTAACCCTACAGGTCTCAGATCAAATCTTATTTTTTCAGAATGGTCTTTCTTTCCTGACCACCTTATCTAAGAGGTCCTCCCTAGAAACACATCAGGACTTTATTTCTTTCCTTCACGGCACTTATGACACTTCAAGTTTATCTTGTTTATAGTTGTTAATTTTATAGTCCTATTACCCCCACAAATGCAAGCCCTACAGGGAAGGGACTATGTAGATTTTGTTTATTAGTCTATCTCTAGCATTTAGAACTATGCCTGGAACACAGCAGGTTCTCAATAAATACTTGTTGAATGTGAGAATAAATGGTGAAGCATCTTCTCTCAAAGTCCAAAAATGTTTCACAAGAGCCCAATGCTTTTGATGGTCCTTAAAGGTTGGCATTCTTCAAGGTTGTATCCTCAGGTTTTTCTTCCTTCTCAACACTTTCTCCCTCATTCACTGTTGTGACTCCTACCACCTACACTCATGATTGCCAATTCCATGCCTCCAGCAGGCCTGTCTGCTGGGATGGAGTAGAAATGTATTTACTAGGCAATCCAAAACGTATAGCTTGACTCAGTATGAAAGTTTTAGTCATTAAAGGCAATTCCAAGTATACAGTGGAGTCCTTCACTTAGATTTGTGCCTAACTTAGCCCTCCCCCCACCATGGTTTCACGTCTGCGTTCTAGGAAAGAGAGAGAGAGCTCTGAAATTAAATAGGAAAGGAAGGTTCACTAGAATATTGGGGTATAACAGTCTTGGCTTCAAAATGAAGATTTTTTTTTTCAGATGGGGCCTCTTTATTCCTCCATCAAACAAAACAAGTAGATCTTCAGGAGACTAAGGCCCTATTTTCATTAAGACACCCCCCCCAAAATAATGAAAGGTTTATTGATGATGTCCTATATCCATACCTCCAATCCAAACCTTATGCCCCTTACACTTTCCTTTGTTCCTAGTCAGTCTCATAAAAGTCCCCCTTTTTTTGAAGTCTTTGTTGATAAACTTCCCTCTATTAAATCAATTAGCTACTTACTCTAATTTCCCCCTTCAGTTTCTGTCTCTGATTTAATAAACAAATGGGAGAGATTATTTTCTTACTCCTCCTTTTCTTTGTTGTTGTTGTTTTTAATAAATTTATTTATTTTTTTAATTTTTTTTTGGCTGCATTGGGTCTTCCTTGTGGTGCGTGGGCACCTGATTGCGGTGGCTTCTCTTGTTGCACAGCACAGTCTCTAGGCGCACGGGTTTCAGTAGTTATGGATCACGGGCTCTAGAGCGCAGGCTCAGTAGTTTTGGCGCATGGGCTTAGTTGCTCCGTGGCATGTGGGATCTTCCCAGACCAGGGCTCGAACCCGTGTCCCCTGCATTGGCAGGAGAATTCCCAACCACTGCGCCACCAGGGAAGCCCTCCTCCTCTTCTTAAAACAAATAAACAACAACAAAAAAAGAATTTCTAGGTGAAAGATAATAGTAAGATCTAGCACTGAGTGAACATGCACACTGTATATCAGGCACTGTAGTAGACACTTCGCTCTCATTATGAAATGTGCCCCATATAATCCTCACTACAACACTCTTGAGGTAGGCGCAACTGAAACAGAGGTTCAGAAGGGGGATTACCTTATCCAGCGTCACACAGGGAATCTATGTAGAGTCCCATCTCCAATTTGGAAATCTCTGCTGCCAAAACGCATTACTTTAATCACCATACTAAAAAGTTCATTACCAGGTATTAATTGGGTAGGGGACTTCATGAAACAGAATTGACTGTCAGCAGTTCTGTTTGGGACGTAAGAGTATGACTTCACTACGATGTTTAGTGCCTACCTGAGAAACAGCATAGAGCCCAAGCTGATAGGTAACTCCTGGCTGGATGGAATGGAGATGTGCACTCATAGAAAATATCACAGTACATTTGATAGCCTTGCCCTTTCCGGGGTACACAGCCTGGCTCCTGTTTACCAATTAGCTGAACAGCTCTGTATTGCAACAAGGCATAAATGGAGTAATGAATTGAGATGCAGGTTTCATAAAAGTGATTAACTGCTAAATTCCAGTTCAGCTAACAGTTCAATTACCCCATTTTGCATCTCAGCCTTCCATCCAATTCTGCATTCACGGAGCCCCAATCACTGAGGCACCTACATCCTTCGCATTACCATTAATTAAGCCATCGCTCTTTCCCAGGAATCTGTCCACCCTTATTCGTGAGCTGGGTTAGCAAATAAGGAAGGGAAGAGAGAGGTCTGAGAAGCATATATAACTGTACTGGAACAGGGGGTTGACCCAAAATAGATTTTAATGACCACAATCCTGCACATATTGTCACCACCTTCCTCTGAGAACACAAACGTAGACAAACTCCATGCTGTATACGTCCAAAGAAAATGGGCAGTAGGAAGTAGCAGAGGAAGCGTAGAGACCTCAGCTGAGGTTTACACCTGCCTTTGGTGGCTAATAGGTTCCTGGGGAGGGATTCGAACACCCAGAAGAAAGCACTGATTAACCAGGTAACCATTCAGCACCATGGACAGGACTCCCTCTTTGTGCTTATTTGACTACTGAGCACTGGTGGGGTTTTTTTGTTTGTTTGTTTGTTTTTTGTTTGTTTTTGTTCCTGCGTTGGGCGAGTGGGAGCTACTCTTCATTGCAGTGTGTGGGCTTCTCATTATCATGGCTTCTCTTGTTGCGGAGCACGGGCTCTAGGCGCGCAGGCTTCAGTAGTTGTGGTGTGTGGGCTCAGTAGTGGCTCGCGGGCTCTAGAGCCCAGGCTCAGTAGTTGTGGCGCACGGGCTTAGTTGCTCCGCAGCATGTGGGATCTTCCCGGACCAGTTATCGAACCCATGTCCCCTGCATTGGCAGGCGGATTCTTAACCACTGAGCCACCAGGGAAGCCCCTGAGCACTGTCTGACTTCAAATGTCAAAAAGATAATCATAACTCCCTCATCCCCATCCCCACCCACCCACCCCCAGCACACACTTAGACCTGTTCACTTCCTGTATTGATCGGGGTTCTTGGTTACAAACAAAAGAAACTGGCAGGGATGTGTTTAATCAGAAAAGGAGTTCTTCGGAAGGATACTGGATTGCTCACCAACTTGCCATGGAGGCTGAAGAATAAAACCAGCCACCATAACCAGGATGACCACACAAGAGTCAGGTTCGGACCACACTGCCCTCTTCAGAGGTTGCTGACTGGCTGGTACTGTCACAAGAACAGGCTCTAAGCTCTCCCTCCAGAGCCAAGAGAAAGTATTGGATTGGCCCACACTCACATGCCCACACCAAGCTGCCAGGAGAGGGGAAGAGTGAGTATGTGGTGTTTTTAGCTTCCTGACTCCCATTACACCCACACAACAATGATTCCCTAAACACAGGAAAGGAGTTCAGATGCTGAGCTGCTAAAATGTACACACATATACACCTCCACCACACATGACCCTCCTATTGCTCATTTCATCAAATGGTTCTTAGGATAAAGACAAAGCTCCTTGAAGACCTTGGTCTTAAAGACCTCCTATCTCCCTTGCCATGCCTCTCACTTCATCACCCTTGCATCTATAATGCATCTTCGCAAGTCCTTTACGCATTCCTCCAGAACACAGTGCTTTCTTCATCACGAGGCCCTTGCACACATGGTTTCCTCTGCCGAGAACATTCTTCCCCTAGATACGTGCTACTCAACCTCTGAACTCAGAGAAACCTGCTCCAGGCTCCACTGAGAGCCCCTCTTACAAGTTCTCTTTGCACTGTGTGTTCATTCCGTGAACGCAGAAACATGTCTTCAGGGTTCTCTGCTGTACCCAAACAGCTAATAGAGTTTCTGGCTCATAGTCAATGCTCAATATGTATGTGTTTGATGAATTTCTCTCAACCCTGACATCAAATAGAAATAACATGCAGGAAGCAGAGGAAGAGTAGGTAAAGTCTGTGCTTCATCCCTTTGCTCATGTATCCATTTGGCCTATTTATGACATCTTTTCCCTGGATTCAGTGGGCTGCAGTGTGCACTGTAAACATGGACCTTTGGGAAGTCAATTTTCTCCAGTATTTCTTTGGCTGCCTCTTGCTAGCCCTTACTGCTCAAAAAATGAAACAGTTTTACAAATACATGAGTGTGCAGGTGAATTTCACACTGCAACCTTTGCTTTCTCGGTAAGAATATTCTGTATGCAACTATCTTCTCTCTGGTGATGCCCAGAGAGAGTTAGCACCACTGTCCTTTCAGAAGGACAGGGAAGCACCAAATAGCTGGCTGTTATTTATCCAAGAGAAGCCACTGTAGTGAGCAAAATGAGAGACCTGGGTTCAACTTCTGACTCTTCCCCTATTAGCCATTTGGCCTTGCTCTCAGTAATGACAGAGCTAATATTTCCCACCAAGCTGGCAGGATGGGGAATTGGAGTTAGGGTTAAGACAATTTTTTGAAAGAAAAAGTTGAGATATTTCTTTTATACCTGTTTGTGGACTGAGATCCAATCCTGCTACCTCAGTGTTACTTATCAATGTATAAGTTTAAAAATAACAGACTCTACATATAAGGGAACTCATACAAGTATTTGTCTTCCTCTGTCTGATTTATTTCACATAGCATAGTGCACTCAAGGTCCAACCACGTTGTCACAAATGGCAAGATTTCATTCTTTTTATGGCTGAATAATATTCCTCTGTGTGTGTGTGTTTTATCCATTTATCCATCAACGGACACTTTAGACTTATTGTGGTGATTTTGCAATATATACAACTATCAAATCATTATGTTGTATACTTGAAATTAATATCATGCTATATGTCAATTATACCTCAACTTTAAATTTTTAGGAATAAAAACAGTCATGCATTGAATATTAATATGTAACCAGCACTCTTCTAGGCACTTTCATGCACAATCTCATTCTAACATCACAACCACCCAGTGGGTTGGTATGACTGTTATCTGCATTTTAAACATTAGGAAACTAAATCTCAGAGAGGTTGAGAGGCTTGCTCAAGGTCACACAACTAGTAATAGGGAGATTTGGGATTCAAAGCAGGCTGCCTAGTCCCAGAGTCCCCTTAACTCTTAACATCTCCCTAAATTTTATGTGCAATCTATATAATGTATGGCGACAGGTACACAATAATTGTTTAATAAATGTAATTTTAATAAATACGAGATGGATGGACAGATGGATGAACAGATGGATGTGTGGATGAGTGGAAAGATGGGTAGATAGGCAGAAAGATGTGACATCTTTATCCTTTAAATGATCCCTATCATGGCCTGCTTTGTAGACAAGGACTAGCCCATGGAGGCTTCATGCACAGCTGATGATGATCCCAGAAACAGGAGTTAGTCTCCTAAAACTGCATCCAACAGGAGCTCTGTACTCACTTGCTTACTTCCAAGCAATGTCTATAACTTTTAGGGGCTGCTAGAGGAGATGAGGGGAGCGAGTGTTCCCACACACACCATACCCAACAAGAGAGGATGAGGGAACAGATGCTATTAATCACCCATCTCTCCCTGACAGATGGGCCACAGCACAGTCTTGGAAATCCATAGGCTGGGCCCAGCAGTCACACAGGCTGTGAGATGACACCCAGAGGCCATCCAAGAAGGCTCAGTGTTGAGGTTCGATTGCCATGTTTAAACATAAACAGCTTGCTTTTCCCGTGCCTTGTTTTCTGTGTTTCCATTATCTGGCAAAGTTGGGTCCAATTGAGAAGGAGGCAGCTGTGTTTGGGGAGCGATTGTCTTCTTCCCATTGGGCACGTAAGCTGAGTTCTCTATTGTCCACATCTGTGGCCGCCTGGCTGAAAACCCAAAGAGATGCTTGTCTCTTTTCCAGCACAAACATATTTAGTCCAAAGCCCAGAAATGATTCTGTAGTAAAAGACCTCTTACAAACAGGAGAATCTCCTGGGCTGTTCATCCCTCTCCTCCTTCCTTAGGACCCAAAGACGCACTGTTTTCAAATACCTACCATGAGCCACGGCCCGGCCCATCTGTCTTTGAATCTGTATAACCAGTTTCCACCGTAGGGATGGAGATGTGGCAGACCCAAAATTAGATTTATACACATCTCCAAACAGGAGCTGCATCCAAACATTTCTCCAAAGTTGATGTTTTGCCACTATATCATGCTCCGTGCATACTATAAGGTGCTTCTAGTTCTAAGCAGAACAGAACCTGAGCACTGCCAGGAAGCCTCCTTCTACCTTTGCTTTCTAAATCCCTTTGTCAAGATTTTACCACATGTGATGGAAAAGCCCCAGGAAGAACCAGAATCTGGCAGAAGAGAGGTGGGTTCTAGAGTCAAACAAACCTGGACCCATCTCTGTTGACTTGCACCTGGCTATGGCACCACATCTCACTAAACTTCTGTTCCTCCACTTGAAAAATAGATATGAGTACTATGTCCACTTTAGAGGAAAGTGGAGATTACATGAGAGAAAAAAAAAGCATATTCATCGTCCAAGTCTTAGTGTAAGTATCAGGTACTCAGAAACACCTTTTCTGGCCCCTAAATCAAGTTAAATCCGGTTGCTTTTAAAGATTTTCACAATACCCTGTGCTTCTACTCATATAACACTTATTATGCTTGTAATTCCTTCTTAACTACATGTCCCCCGTCCTAGACTCTAAGAGCCTTGATAATGGGATATAAAACTGCTCTGTCTTCCTCTGTATAACCACCTCCTCGAACAGTACTAAACATATAATGAATAAGCAAGAAATAATTATGGTATTACAATGGATGTTTATAAGCAACCAGCACAGTCCCTGGCACACAGTAGGTCTTCAAAAAGCATGAGTTCTTTTTCCTCTTCCTCTGGTTGTACTGAGACTTATCCCCCCACCCTTATATATAAGGTAGAAGAGTGGGTAGAGACAGAGGGTTGGCAGGCTGGCACAGCAGGTAGCGAGAAGGGGAGTGAAGAAATGCAAGTCAAAGGTAGGGGGAAATTGCAGCTATGGTCTCCCACCCAAAGGTAGGCGTGACTTCACCGAGTCAGAACAGCTGAGTCACAGACCCCTTCCGTTTGATGGAACAACTAGGTCTGGCCTTGGTAACGGTGATGCCAATATTTGGATGCCAAGCAGAGGCCTCCCTGGGGCTGGAACATGGAAATTCACTGTGAACTGACCTTTTCTGGGAGCCAGGGAGAGGAGGGGACATGCAAGGGAGTAGTTCTGGACCGAGTCTTCAGGACGGGTTTACTTAGGGAGATGGCAACCTCGTGCACCTTCCCTTACTGACTCTCGACCTTGATAGTGACCCTGTCACCCTTGCTGCCTGGCTTCTGAGTGCCAGGCACATGCTTCCTTCTGACCCTGTAATGTGAGCTGTTTCTCGTTGACTGGCTCCGTCCTTGCCCCTTCTCTGTGACTCCTACTTGAATAATGAGCTCTAAATATATTTTCTTGTTCTAAACCATTTTTCTTTTCTAATGCTAAATTATAAGGCTTGTGTGTGTCAGCAGGAAAACGTGCCCTGTTTTTCGAAGGGATGCAGAGATGCTGCTAGACATTCTTCCAAACTGCTGGGAGCGGGCAGGGGCCTTCCCACTAAAGTACCAGCCCTAGAGTGGAGGCTTGTCCACGGCCAGCACATCGCCCTGCAATTACTGGCCCAACCCCAAGTTCCCCAATTATTTCTGAAAAAGTTCAGGATGGAGAAGGACCTACCATTAATTATTAAAAACAAAATCCCAGAGACATACACATATGGAGAAGGACCTCTTAACATACCTCCTTTATTTTAAACATCTGGCCAGGACCATCAGACCACTGAATTTAGCCAGGCTTCTTGTAATTCACACAAGTTACAGGCAAACTAACAAGAGCCAGAGTTTTCTCCTCTTGACATCATTATCTCCAGCTAGTGGAGTTAGTGATTATGAAAAAAAGAATTCAGAGATGGATGTTTCTGGCTCTTCCACTGCTGTGCTATTTCCTAGGACAATATGACTTACTCTTTGAGCCCTGTTTGACTGTTTTTTTTTCAATCAGGTAAAATATCAGTCTTATAGGTAATATAGCACACGTACCCTTTCCTATAAGTTGGGTCCTTTCTAGAGTCTAGAGAGTAGTACATGTTCTTTAAGAAAGAAATGTGCCCAAAGCCAGACTCAAGAGGTTCAGCATTAACAGTTATAGCTAACAGCATGTGCAAAGGCCATGTGGCATGTCCAGAAATGGCAGGAAGTAGTAGAGTGAAGTGCAGACAGCACCAGGCATGGAGGCAGGAGCCCTCCTGATACTTTGCATCCAAATAAACCTTGGGCAAGTTTCTTGATCTCTGAAACTGAGTTTCCTCATCAGGTGGGGTGGGATCTGCCCAGATAGCCTCAAAGGGCCACTCTACGGCTCATACAAGGTAATACAAGGAATTAGGGTACCGACAGTGGAATCCTTACATCCCCATGGTTCCACCTCGTCCATTCCCTGCCCCTAGGTTGATGCGAATACTCCAAAACAAATAAAAAACCATAAACTTTTAACTAGAAACCTGAGAAAACCCAGAGAAGTAGCACCTCTTTTATTTCAGTTCTCAAAAATGCAAATCTCTCTACCTATTTAACTGGGTTATCCAAAGAACACAGCATGGGTTATTATTATTCATCACTTTGAGAGAAAACTGATTATATGTGTGACTTTACCTGGAAAAATGCTATGGCTGTGATTTAAATTTGAATATTCTGCCAGGTTGGTGGGTGGTATCATTTATACCACCCCCCCCCCCCCCACACACACACACACTCCAACTTGTGTGGAGATATTGGAAAAAATTAAGTAGTAATTTTAAATTATAAAAAGACAAGGAGTCTTATATTCACTAGATGGTCTCCTCTCTCTGGGCAGCTCTGAATTAGCAAAAGCATTGAGTCTTAAAAATAACAGGGTGAAAGAGGCACCCTTTCACAAAGGTTTGCATTAGCACTTTGATCATTTGCCCATCAAACTGTGCATTTCTGTATAGGAAACTAAGAACAGCTTGTCTCCACAGTCTATTATAATTACCACTAAATACTCCAGAAACTTGGCAGTTTTGAATTTCATAACACCCATGACTGACATTCCTAATTAATACTATTGTTTTTCTCCTCTGGCTGAATTTCCTGAATGCCAACATGCATCGCATACGCTAAAAACAGACATTAAAGAAAATAACATCAGTGTTAATCTCCAGCGCAAATATATCAAATGCCTCAGTGAAGTGTATAGAAAAGAGCTGGATTCCTATAAATAATGGAGCATCCCTGCCTGATCATCTTTATCCTCCTACGCTAATAAGATGGTAATCTTTCTCCTCCTGTGTCCTTGCTCTTAGATTTCAGAACAGCTTTTGGAGAAGTGCACTCCCAGCTCTTTTCTTCTCTTGCTTTGCTTTTAAGTTGCAGATTGAAACTTTCAAAGAAAACCTTCTAGCTTAAGTTAGAAATAGCATCCACTGGGCACTCTATAAATAGGGAATCCAGAGAAGAGAGCAAGATGGTCTAATTTGTGCTTTCTAATGGATCTTTTTCTGGTTTGTGTGGGGCTAAGAGCACCCAGCATTTGCTGATGTACACATTTACTATGTGGGATGGTTTAGAGCCGGGATTTCGGCATTAGGAGGCTCCGTGTTTTGAATCCTGCCTCTGCCATCTAGCAGCTGGCCCATTTCCTTAAGTTCTCTGATCCTCAATTTTCTTATCTGTAAAGTGCAGATTATGACAGTACCTATCTCAGAGAGCTGTTCTGAGAATGCGATGAGAAAGTAAATAATGTCTTTAGCAGAGACTCTGACACATAGTACTAATTAAACTTAGTTATTAGATTTACCATTAACATACACCCAAGTGTGGTTGATATGTCTAAGAAAAGTACCAGGCACCTAATAAGAACTCAATAAACTCATATGGTTGAACCAATAAGAAAAACATCTCTGTGAGGTGCCCAGGACTTTAAATTGTATTTAAATAAAAAAGAAAGGAGCATGTGTGAGTCTAGGGCTCACATTGTAAGGAGTGACAGCTGCCTCTTCTGCAGATGGTCAGGACCTCAGACAGTATCAAAAAGCAGAAACTTGCAAATGAAAATTAGACCTTGCAGCTTTAGAGGTGTATACATAGATGTTTCCATATCTTCCACATCTCACACCATAATCACTAGTTTTATTGGCGTTGGTTTTGCTCTTGATGAGTCTCCTATGGACATGGGCTGTAGAATGATTTCACCCATTCAGCATTTCTATTTTGCTTCCTCTAGTTTTTCTAATTCAAGATGGATTAATATTTATTTTCTTATTGTGGCAAAATATGCATAAAATTTATCATTACTAACATTTAGTACATTCACAATTTTGTACAACCATCACCACTATCTAGTTCCAGAATGTTTTCATCACCCCAAAATGAAACCCCACACCCATTAAGCAGTCACTCCCTAATCTCCCCTCCTCCAGCCTCTAGCAACCATATATCTCCTTTGTGAACTTGCTTACTGTAGATATTTAATAGACGTAGACTTATACAATATTTGACCTTTTGTGTATGGCTTCTTTCATCCAAGTAGAATGCTTTCAAGGTTCATCTACCTTGTAGCACGTATCAGTACTTCATTCCTTTATATGGCTGAATAATATTCCATTGTATGGATATACCACATTTATTTATCCATTCATCCATTGATGGACATAATTTCCACCTTTTGGCTATTGTGAGTAGTGCTGCTATGAACATTTGAGTACAAGTCTTTGTGTGGGTCTATGAACTTAGGAATGGAACTGCTGGGTCATATGGTAGTTTAACTTCTAGTTTTGATACCCTACATTTCTATGCAAGAATCACCCTTTCCTCATGATCCTTCCCTGTGGTTTGACCTCAGGCAGTTGGCTTAATCTCATCCTCTTTGACAGGACTGGTTTAGGGATGGAAAATTGACCCGGGATAACCCAAGGAACAAAAACCCTGGGGTTTTTGCAGAAACTCAGCTTTCACTTGGGGCTGGGTGGGCGAAGGTGGTAAAACTCAAGTCTGGAGCTGCTAGTGGCCATCAGCCCACTGAGAGGAGAAAGCCTGTCTGAGAAGAAGCCAAAACAGAGGATAGGGGTGGAATGAGACAGATCCCTCAAGGCATCATTAGAGGACCCAGATTCCATCAGGGCAACAGGAAAACCCTACCCTCTAGAATGTTCTGTTTTGTAACGTAACATTTTGTTTTGTAGAACTTAGTTTTGAGTTGAGAATTTTTGGTGTTGTTGTCCAACTGTTTATATGGGTGCTCAGACAATAGTGATGAATCGAGTGGGCAAGGATTGTTTGAACTTAAACTTTGTAACATACCATGAATACTACCTATGCAGCTGTGATGGTTAATTTTATGCGTCAACATGACTGGGCGAGAGAGTGCCCTGATATCTGATTAAACACTGTTCTGAGTGTGTCTATGTGAGTGTTTCTAGATGAGATTAATATTTGAATCAGTGGACTGAGTAAAGCAGACTGCCCAAAAGTGGGTGGGCCCCACACAATTCGCAAAGTGGGTGGACCCCACACAATTCCTTGAAGACCTAATAGAACAAAAAGGCTGAGTGAGGGAGAATTTTTTGTCTCTCTGCCTGGCTGTCTTCAAATTGGGACAGTGGTCTTCTTCTGCTTCAGACACAGACTCAGACTGAACTTAAACCATCAGTTCTCCTGGTTCTCAGGCATTTAGATTTGGACTAGAACTCTGACATTGACTCTCCTGGGTCTCCAGCTTGTCAAGTGCAGATCATGGGACTTCTCAGCCTCCATAATTGCATAAGCCAACTCATTACAATAACTGTATGTGTGTGTGTGTATCTATATACCTATATAATCTACCCTTTTGGTTCTGTTTCTCTGGAGAACCCTGACTAACTGTTGCAGGAATGCTTCCCCTACTCACAACATGGACAACCAGCCCCAGCGCAACTGAATGAGATCAGTAAGCCAGGGAGTATCTGCCACATCGGAAGAATCAAAAGTGCGCTCCAGCTGCCACCTGTCCAGTGTCTTCAGACCAGACAGACACGTTTCCAAGATAATGGTGAATGACCTCATGTGTTAAAAGAGGTATATAAAACAGAAGTGTGAGGGAGGAGAGGTGGAGCCTGCTGTCAAAAGCTTTGCCACACACAAAGGAAGAACAGTGACATCTTTATAGCAGTGGAAAGGGGAGGGAGAGGCTGCTGGTTTGGTTAAATGAAGAGTTATGCACACCCACCTACCTGTCATTTCCCCAAAGCCTTCCCAGGCTACAGTTTAATCTGAAGAGGAAAAAACGATCCAGCCTAGAGCCAGTCTGTTTATGCTCCCAGATAAGGGATTGTGGAGACGCCTGGGAATGTACAACTGTGTCACTGATCACTCTAGAAGTACTTTCCAGCAGCCCCTGCAGTTATTAGAGCCATCTCTAGTGCTTTATGCTACCAATCAAGCCTCATGTTCAAAGTGCTGTTCTTTGTCACAGATCTCTAAAGCTCTGTGTTAAGCTTCAGAAAAAGATACGATTTTTGCTTCAAGGTTTATTCAGCTCAGCCAAAGACCTCAGAGATGACCTTAATTTTATTTTTTTTCCAGTCCTTTTCAAAAGTCCTTTTTTAAAAGTGTGCTAATTGATGAAGTGGTTGCTAGAACGTTTTTCCCTCCCGGTGGACAAAGTGCTGCATTTCTAGAAATGCTTCATTAAGAAGCCAACCAACACAACCACTGCCACCCCCTGAAAGTAGTCCAGAGGCATATCCCTCTGTCTCTGCAGAAACATCCTTGCCATGGGCAATTTTATTGCATCAATAAGCTCATTATAAAGTCTCATTGTCAGACCCATTCCCTTGACCAATCTGGAGAGGTGATGAAGGGGTTATTTCTTTTAATTATTGTTACTTGGTAATTTCTGCCTTGGTGCTAGAGCTAGGCAAGAAGAAAAACTAATCCTAAAAGAGCTTCCTCACAGAAACGCCAACTAAAAAGGATAAATTAAAAGATCTAGCAGGAAAATAAGAAAAGCTACAGAATATTTTATCAACCCAAAAAATACAAACTGGATACTTATGATCTTCAAGTACATATTTTTATAGTTGACTATGAACCAGACTGCAGAAAAAAATCTCAAGATTTCGTTTAAGTTGACAGTTAATGAAGCACATTCACTCCATCAACTCTATAAAATTAGAAATAAATAACCCAAAATTGGCCCCCCAACTATCTATCTATATGTGTGTACACACTTGGTAATTTAAAATAATACTTTTAAAGAGAAAATCAAAATGGAAATTACAAACTATGTAGAACTGAATGACAAGGTTTTGCAAAGCAAAAATGACAGGATACAGCCAAAGTAGTTCTCAGAGGAAAATGTATAGCCTTAAATGTATGTATTAGAAAATAAGAAAGTAATTAACTAAGCCAGGATTTCAACTCAAAAAAATAGAAAGGGGTGGGGAGGGGATGAAATAAACCCAAAGAAAATATAAGTAAATAATTACTGAAGTTAAAAGCAACTGATAATGTAACCAGAAAACAAAACAAGCAACAACCACCATAAAAAACACTGGGGTATATCAATAAAGCCAAATGCTTTTACTTTGTAAGTATCAGCAGAATAGGTAACAATTTTTCCTGAACGTAGGTGGAAGCACAGGCATCTTTATTGACCCCAACTTAACTCTGGCGTGGACCCTGAACAGCCCTTAGAAGAACAAGCCAAACCCACAGAGCCACACATCTGTAAACATTTCCCCATTTCATCCATATGTTTTATTAGGAGGTAGAATGAAACACTTATGGCCACAAGCTGAGAGATGTTTAGTCCACACAAAGTGAGCCATGGTGAAATCAAGACTGGTCCTCCTGGGGCTCAGTGAAAAATCCTGGCATAGCTCACAAACATAACATCTCTGTCAGCCTGACGTTTTCAAATCACGATTTCTCTTTGATTCTTTAAACAGGAGAAAGAGAGATCTATTCTTTATCAGAAAAAAATTTAAAGTGGGAAAACATGGGTTTATAACTCATCCTTCAGGTTTCCAGCTTCTTCATCCATCTAAAGTAGACACCTCCACCTCACCCCCCAGGCCACTCCCTGTCACATCACCTGCTTCCTTCTTTTGTGCAATTTATCACAGTCTATAAGTATTTTAATTGCTTGTGTCTGTCCCTCCTGGAATTCAGGCTCTAAGGGGATGGATCTGGTCTGTCTTGTTTGCTGCTCTCTCCCCCAGACTCTCTATAATACCTGAGAGAGCCATGAAATAATAATTAAATGGAGTAATGCATTTAATTAATTATTAATTAAATGATAATTAATTAAATGGAGTCATGGGAATAATATGCAATATTACTGAAGACTCCCCTTAGCTCTGTTTTTTTGTGCCAAGGGACTTCTGGGCCATTGTTCTGTTTCGTGGGCACCCACATGGAAGATATGAGAAGAGAAATGGAAATGAGATAATGAGGCTCATTGAAGCATTTATTTCACACATTGGGAACTTAATCAGACACCCCACTCCAGATAGAACCCCCATTCCCTTCCTCTCCAGCTGCTGCCCCCTCTGAATGGCCTTCATACCCACGTTGGATTTGCCCGGCCGGGGCTTGAGAAGGCTGCAGTCAATCGGCTCTGGCCCCGTGAGCCTTGCTTGGGTGCACCCTTTTCTCAGCCATTAGACACAGGAAGAAGCTGACACGTCTGGAAGATTTCTCTTGTAGAGTCTGACAGGCTTGAGTGGGTGGCAGTTTTGACGGCTGGGGCCTAATTATCCCATTCACCCTCTGACATTTCCTCGGCTCTGCTTCTCTCTCGACACTCACACCAACAACTGCTTTCAGCAGACGCCTCTGAGAGGTGGGGGCCTGCTGACACCAGTCCCCAATTCTGTGGGCTCTGGGGTCATGGTGTGGCCCTGTCTGGCCTCTGCAGGCATGTGGACGGGAGGTCTCTGAACGCAGGTCCAGGACCCCACATGAAGGCCCAAGGGGCTGGAACAGAACCTCTCCTTCTACCCAGCCTGAGTTTTCTGGGATCTGCTCTAAGATTAGTAGCACCTGGCAAACACAGGAAAACAGCTAAAGAAAGTCTAGCCATCCACCCATTCATTCATTCATGCATTCATCTGCTAAATATTGACTAAGTGCCAACTATATGCTAAACGCTGGGCCCACAATGTTGACCCAAAGCTCCCTCCCGCTGTGGCCCTCACTGGTTGGGGAGACAGCAAACACACAATCCCATATATTATGTCACTGGTACTATTGCTAGAAATGGAACGAAGAGAATGGTATACGAGATAAGAAAGCATGCTTTTTTAGCAGTGAAGTGCTCAGAAACAACCTGCCTGATGGGATGGCCTTAAAGTTGAGCCTGAAGGAGAAGCAGCCAGCTGCCTGGAAAGCAAGAGTCAGGGTAGTTAAGGCAGAGGGGATGGCTCACAGGTGCACAGGTTCTGAGATAGGAAACAGCTTGTCCAGGAAAGTGAAAGAAGGCCACTGCAGCTGGAGCAGAGTGAACAGGGAGAGAGCAGCCCGGGATGACGAGAGGGGTGCACAAGGGGCAGAGTGTGCAGGGCTTGCACATCAGGAAAGGACTGGGGGTATTTTACTCTGAAGACACTGAGACGCCAAAGGAGGGTTTTAAACTAAGAGCAGCATTATCCTTCTATGGGTCCCAGGAATTAGGAAAAAAAGGGAAAGGAACTTGGACCACAAGCACCCAGTAGCAGCACTTCCCAGGAGTGGAATTCTCATTTTCTGACATGTAAAGCACATTTTCTGGGACAAAGTCATATATTCTCCACCTCGACTACAAGAAGCCTTAGAGGAACTTGTTAACATCAAGATTACTGAGTCCTGTCACAGACTGTCTGGGAGGAGGCACCAGAATCTGTGTTTTTAACTAGATAATGACTGATTCTTGTGGACAGCTTGGCTTGAGAACCCCTGAGCAAAGATGCAGTTCCTTCAAGGTGTTACGACTGAAAAGTCAGCCACTGAAAGAAACGAAGCACAAAGCAGGCAGACAGCCAGGGCGAAAAGGTGAATGAAAGAAGGGTGGGATCCGTGGGAGAAAACGGCGTGCCAAAAACACCTGTCTCCTCAATGTAAGGGGTCCCAGGGAGCATCTCTGACGCCCACATGCCGAGGAATTTCACAGCCTCTGGAACATCTTGAGTGCTGGCTGGTCCCTAAAGAGAAGGCTACCACCGCCCCATTGATGAACACCTGCTTCACTTGGAGCAGAAAAATAGAAGAATCCAAGGCAGGCTCCTCCACAAGTTTCAGCTACCAACTTGAAGAGATTTAAGACCCACAGCTGCCTCTTGATCGTCTGTGACATGGAAAGCACAAATGGCTAGGATAAGTGCAGGCAAGTGGTGACCCAGAATATGGTGTAGTTCCTCCAGCTTTCCAGCTGGTTTCATGCTGGCTGGCCACATAGCATTCTACACGGCTGCATCCCCTACAGCACCAAGCATAGTGCCTTGCACTGAGTAGGGGCTTTGTAATTACTGACTACAATCAATACATAAACTGGCTTTGGAAGAGGCTAACATCAAAAATCAGATCACATCTCCTAAGCTCTCAACTGAGATCAACTGGACTAAACCCATTTTAGTTGGCTATAGACAGGGATTTCTCAACCTCAGCACTACTAGTATTTTGGGGCTGCATAATTCTCTGTTGTCGGGGGGCTGTCCTGTGTATTGTCAAATGTTTAGCAGTGTCCCTGGTGTTATGGAATGTTTGCATCCCCCCAAAATTCACAGGTTGAAACCAAACCCCCAATGTGATAGTATTAGGAAGTGGGGCTTTGGGGAGAGGATTATTAAGTCATGAGGGTGGAGCCCCTGTGAATGAGATCAGTGTCCTTAGAAAAGAGACCCCAGAGAGCTTCCTCACCCCTTCTTCCATGAGGACACAGTTAGAAGACGGCCGTCTATGAACCAGGAAGCAGGCCCTCATCAGACAACGAATCTGTCAGTACTTTGATCCTGGACTTCCCAGACCCCAGAACTGTGAGAAATATGATGTTCTGTTACAGCAGCCTGAACAGACTAGGACATCTGGCCTCTACTCACTGCATTCCAATAACACATCCCCTCCCTCCACTTACAACCAACAAAAGTATCTCCAGACATTGTTAAATACCCTCCCAGGGTTGGGGTGGGGTGCAAAATCGCTCCCCAATGAAAACCACTGCTATAGATAATAATAAATAACATTTATCCAGCAGTTATTATATGCCAGGCACTATCTCTGCCATATGACATACACTTTTTATTTAATGTTTGCAACAGAATGGTGAGATAGGTGCAACTATGCTCATTTTACAGATGAGAAAACGGAGGCTCAGAAGTGGTGGAGCTGGACATTGAACCTAACTGTCCAGCTCTAACCAGTACTAGTTCTCACCACTCCACCCACTTCCTGTGTCACTAGGGACTACTGTATTGCAAAGATGCAAAAGAATTCCATGCAATTCTCTACTATTCATGTGTTTAAATTTCCATTACCAAATTTTTAAAGAAAGAAAAAAAACTGTCAGCAAACAAAACTTATAGGGGATTACTCCAGGTCATTTGTTCTCAAAGGGTGGTTAGGCCCCCAAGACTCCTACAGGGGATCTTCCGGGTCAGAACTGTTTCACGGTAAGTCTATGATGTTATCTGCCTCCCTCACTGTCCTCTCTCATGAACGCACAGTGGAGTTTCCAAGATATCACAGAGTATGTGATGATATCACTGCTGTAACACATAATGGAATTTGTGGTCATGTATTCCTGTGTTTTAAGAGCTCTCACCTTCAAATTCTGACACGGTAAGTATCAACAGATAGCACCCACCTAAACAAAAATCTCTTCAAAATTTTTAAGAGTGTCAAGAGACCTTGAAACCAAAAAGATTGGGAACCTTTGCTCTAGATTTAAAGAAACTCAAAGGTATAATGGTCAAATGGAATGTGTAAACCTTGATGGGATCCTGGGTTTTTAAAAGAGGACTTAAATGAATATTTAGGGAAAATCTGAATATTTATTGTATTTTATATATCATGAGGGAATTATTGTTCATTTTTCTTGGGAGTGTGAAAATCGTTGTTATGAAGGAGAATGTTCGTATTCTTAGGAGGTGCAGGCTGAAGGTTTTAGGGTTGATACCTGCAGCTTACAGTGGTGTGCACACACACACACACACACACACACAAACATGCACACACACACCGTTTAATACACATATATGCATAGCAAAAGTTGCAAATGTTCATTGGATCTGGGTGGTGGGTATGAGCCTACATTATATGGTTCATTCATTATATTATTCTCTTAAATTCTATGTGTGTTTAATAATAAATAAGTTGGAAAAACAGACTCAACTTTGAGTCATGAAGAAGTATGGTGAAGAAAGACAGGAGGGCTTTCCATTTCTCAAAACTAAATCTCACAAGGAAAATTGCAGGGGTAAAGTAAGCCCATGACTGGAGGGACACACCATTGAGCCATGGCTCTTGGGCACATCAGGACAAAACTTGGGGCTAATTCAACATGGTGCTCACCTCCTCAACCCTAATTCAAGCCATTCCTGGAGGGACAGGACTCCGTCCTGGAGGCACTGACAATTCAGTTTCAGTCTGCATATACAGCAGCTGCGGCAGCGACTGAAACCAGCTTGGAGTCCTCGCTGCTCTACGTTAGACTCTCATCCCAGTCTACTGCTCTGTCTCGGGACACACTGGCTCATCCACCACCAGCCCATTTAGGCTCACCTCTCAGGCACAGCAGGCATCTTGAAGGATCATTCATGGCCCCATTTATGGATCTGTTAGCTTTATCAGCTTAGCTCTAAACTAGTTACTTTAAGTACTTTACTTCTATGGCAAATACCAAAAAATAATGAACTGTGCAGAAGGAAAAAATGTCAAAATTATCTAAACAGAGCAAACTGCAACCGTAAATTGTGTATCTCTTCGAGAGATGATGAAAACACCCAATTGGAATGGCTCTCGGGTGGTTTAATAAACCTACAGGAACACATCGCACAACACATGGCATACATTACTCACACTGAAATGATAACAAATTCGAAAGTCTGGTACAAGCATCTGGAGGGTAGTGCCTGCCTCCCTCTGGGTTCTAGGTGTAACGTGTTTGGCTGAGGTTTTCTTTCTAGTCAATGGGCTTTGCCACGGAGGCCCACAAGGGGGCAGTGAAGGAAGCTCTGTGAGGTTTTCCTGGTCCTGAGGAAATCTGGTCATAAAAACTCAGTAGTGAGTCAAGAGTTTGCATGAGATTACCCTCTCTCAGTGGGGCACTCGGGAATACCATTTAATAATACCAGCCAGTCAACCAAAAGACCTTGGCTGTAAACATCATTTCCCTGACCTCAATCCTCCCACACCCCCAATCAGTCTGAGTCTCATGCTCCCCAAATGCAGAAAAAGGCATTTGTATCTTAAACCAGATGTTCTTACTTTGTGTGTGTGCCTTCAATGCTTTTGGTCTAATGAAGACCATGAATCCCTTCTCAGAATGTTTTGCAATACTATTGCAATAGAGTTATCAGAGTATTTTTAAAACAAACTTGTAATTTGGCAAGAGATCAGTTTCTTTATTAACGCATTAAATAACAAGATCTAGGGAGACCTTCAAGATGGCAGAGGAGTAAGATGTGGAGATCATCTTCCTCCCCACAAATACATCAGAAATACATCTACATGTGGAACAACTCCTACAGAACACCTACTGAACGCTGGCAGAAGACCTCAGACTTCCCAAAAGGCAAGAAACTCCCCACGTACCTGGGTAGGGCAAAAGACAAAGGAAAAAACAGAGACAAAAGAATAGGGACAGGACCTGCCCCTCTGGGAGGGAGCTGTGAAGGAGGAAAAGTTTCCACACACTAGGAAGCCCCTTCACTGGCAGAGACGGGGGGTGGCGGGGGGAAGCTTCGGAGCCACGGAGGAGAGCGCAGCAACAGGGGTGCAGAGGGCAAAGCGTAGAGATTCCCGCACAGAGGATCGGTGCCGACCAGCACTCACCAGACTGAGAGGCTTGTCTCCTCACCCGCCGGGGCGGGCGGGTGCTGGGAGCTGAGGCTCCGGATTCAGAGGTCAAACCCCAGGGAGAGGACTGGGGTTGGCTGCGTGAACACAGCCTGAAGGGGCTAGTGCACTACAGTTAGCTGGGAGGGAGTCCGGGAAAGAGTCTGGACCTGCCTAAGAGGCAAGAGTCCATTGTTTCAGGATGCACGAGGAGAGGGGATTCAGAGCACCGCCTAAACAAGCTCCAGAGATGGGCGCTAGCCGAGGCTATCAGCACAGACACCAGAGACTGGCATGAAACGCTAAGGCTGATGCAGCCAACAAGAGGCCTGTGTGCAGCCCGCCACTGCCAGGGTCCCGTGATCCAGGGAAAACTTACCCAGGAGAACACACAGCGCACCTCAGGCTGTTGCAACGACATGCTGGCCTCTGCCGCCACAGGCTCGCCCCGCATACCGTACCCCTCCCTCCCCCTGGCCTGAGTGAGCCAGAGCGCCCTAACCAGCTGCTCCTTTAACCCCATCCAGTCTGAGGGAAGAACAGACGCCCTCAGGCGACTTACACACAGAGGCGGGGCCAAATCCAAACCTGAACCCCAGGACCTGTGCGAACAAAGAAGAGAAAGGGAAATCTCTCCCAGCAGCCTCAGGAGCAGCGGATTAAATCTCCACAATCACCTTGATGTACCCTGCATCTGTGAAATACCTGAATAGACAATGAATCATCCCAAAATTGAGGTGGTGGAATTCGGGAGCAACTGTAGACTTGGAGTTTGCTTTCTGCACCTAATTTGTTTCTGGTTTTATGTTTATCTTAGTTTAGTATTTAGAGTTTATTAGCATTAGTAGATTTGTTTATTGATTTGGTAGCTCTCTTCCTTTTTTTGTTTATATATAGATATATATTAATTTTTCTTTTTCTCCTTTTGAGAGCGTGTATGTGCATGCTTCTTTGTGTGATTTTCTCCGTATAGCTTTGCTTTTACCATTTGTCTGAGGGTTCTGTCTGTCCGTTTTGGGGGGGTTTTTTTAGTACAGTTTTTAATGCTTGTTATGATTGGTGGATTTGTTTTTTGGTTTGGTTGCTCTCTTCTTTACTTCTTCTCTTTATTTAATTTTATTTTTATTACTTGTTCATTTTTTAAATAATTTTTTAATTTTTAATTTTAATTATTTTATTTTATTTTATTTATTTATTTTTCTTTCTTTCTTTCTTTTTTCCCTCCCTTTTCTTCTGAGCCGTGTGGCTGACAGGGTCTTGGTGCTCCAGCCGGGTGTCAAGCCCGAGCCTCTGAGGTAGGAGAGCCAAGTTCAGGACAGTGGTCCACTAGAGACCTCTTGGTTCCACGTAATATCAAACGGAAAAAGCTCTCCCAGAGATCTCCATCTCACGCTAAGACCCAGCTCCACTCAACGACCAGCAAGCTACAGTGCTGGACACCCTATGCAAAGCAACTAGAAAGACAGGAACACAACCACACCCATTAGCAGACAGGCTGCCTAAAATGAAAATAAGGTCACAGACACCCCAAAACACACCACTGGATGAAGTTCTGCCCACCAGAGAGACAAGATCCAGCCTCATCCACCAGAACACAGTCATCAGTCCCCTCCACCAGGAAGCCTACACAACCCACTGAACCAATCTTACCCACTGGGGGCAGACACCAAAAACAATGGGAACTACAAACCTGCAGCCTGCGAAAATGAGACCCCAAACTCAGTAAGTTAAGCAAAATGAGAAGACAGAGAAACACACAGCAGATGAAGGAGCAAGGTAAAAACCCACCAGATGAAACAAATGAAGATGAAATAGGTAGTCTACTTGAAAAAGAATTCAGAATAATGATAGTAAAGATGATCCAAAATCTTGGAAATAGAATGGAGAAAATACAAGAAACATTTAACAAGGACCTAGAAGAACTAAAGAGCAAACAAACAATGATGAACAACACAATAAATGAAATTTAAAATTCTCTAGAAGGAATCAATAGCAGAAAAACTGAGGCAGAAGAACGGATAAGTGACCTGGAAGATAAAATGGTGGAAATAACTACTGCAGAGCAGAATAAAGAAAAAAGAATGAAAAGAATTGAGGACAGTCTCAGAGGCCTCTGGGACAACATTAAATGCACCAACATTCGAATTATAGGGGTCCCAGAAGAAGAAGAGAAAAAGAAAGGGACTGAGAAAATATTTGAAGAGATTATAGTTGAAAACTTCCCTAATAAGGGAAAGGAAAGAGACAATCAAGTCTAGGAAGCACAGAGAGTCCCATACAGGATAAATCCAAGGAGAAACACGCCAAGAAACATATTAATCAAACTATCAAAAATTAAATACAAAGGAAAAATACTAAAAGCAGCAAGGGAAAAACAACAAATAATGTACAGGGGAATCCCCATAACGTTAACAGCTGATCTTTCAGCAGAAACTCTGCAAGCCACAAGGGAGTGGCAGGACATATTTCAAGTGATGAAAGGGGAAAACCTACAACCAAGATTACTCTACCCAGCAAGGATCACATTCAGATTTGACAGAGAAATTAAAACCTTTACAGACAAGCAAAGGCTAAGAGAATTCAGCACCACCAAACCACCTTTACAACAAATGCTAAAGGAACTTCTCTAGGCAGGAAACACAAGAGAAGGAAAAGACCTACAATAACAAACCCAAAACAATTACGAAAATGGTAATAGGAACATACATATTGATAACTACCTTAAATGTAAATGGATTAAATGCTCCAACCAAAAGACATAGACTTGTTGAATGGATACAAAAACAAGACCTGTATATATGCCGTCTCCAAGAGACCCACTTCAGACCTAGGGACACATACAGACTGAAAGTGAGGGGATGGAAAAAGTTATTCCATGCAAATGGAAATCAAAAGAAAGCTGGAATAGCAATTTTCATATCAGACAAAATGGACTTTAAAATAAAGACTATTACAAGAGACAAAGAAGGACACTATATAATGATCAAGGGATCAATCCAAGAAGAAGATATAACAATTGTAAATATTTATGCACCCAATACATAAGGCAAATGCTAACAGCCATAAAAGGGGAAATCAACAGTAACACAATCACAGTAGGGGACTTTAATACCCCACTTTCACCAATCGACAGATCATCCAAAATGAAAATAAATAAGGAAACAGAGCTCTAAATGATACATTAAACAAGATGGGCTTAATTGATATTTATAGGACATTCCAACCAAAAACAACAGAATACACTTTCTTCTCAAGTGCTCATGGAACATTCTCCAAGATAGATCATATCTTGGGTCACAAATCAAGTCTTGGTAAATTTAAGAAAATTGAAATCGTATCAAACATCTTTTCCGACCACGCTATGAGACTAGATATCATTTACAGGAAAAAAATCTGTAAAAAATACAAACTCATGGAGGCTAAACAATACACTACTAAATAACCAAGAGATCGCTGAAGAAATCAAAGAAGAAATCAAAAAATACCAAGAAACAAATGACAATGAAAACACAATGACCTAGAACCTATGGGATGCAGCAAAAGCAGTTCTAAGAGGGAAGTTTATAGCAATACAATCCTACCTCAGGAAATAAGAAATATCTCAAATAAACAACCTAACTTTACACCTAAAGCTATTAGAGAAAGAAGAATTTTTTTAAAATCCCCATCGTTAGAAGGAAAGAAATCATAAAGATCAGATCAAAAATAATTGAAAAAGAAATGAAGGAAACAATAGCAAAGATCAATACAACTAAAAGCTGGTTCTTTGAGAAGATAAACAAAATTGATAAACCATTAGCCACACTCATCAAGAAAAAAAGGGAGAACACTCAAATCAACAGAATTAGAAATGAAAAAGGAGAAGTAACAACTGACACTGCAAAAATACAAAGGATCATGAGAGATTACTATAAGCAACTATATGCCAATAAAATGGACAACTTGGAAGAAACGGACAAATTCTTAGAAAAGCACAACCTCCGAGAATGAACTGGGAAGAAATAGAAAATATAAACAGACCAATCACAAGCACTGAAATTGAGACTGTGATTAAAAATCTTCCAACAAACGAAAGCCCGGGACCAGATGGCTTCCCAGACAAATCCTATCAAACCTTCAGAGAAGAGCTAACACCCATCATTCTCAAACTCTTCCAAAATATAGCAGAGGGAGGAACACTCCCAAACTCATTCCATGAGGCCACCATCACCCTGATACCAAAACCAGACAAAGGTGTCACAAAGAAAGAAAACTACAGGCCAATATCACTGATGAACATAGATGCAAAACTCCTCAACAAAATACTAGCAAACAGAATCCAACAGCACATTAAAATGATCACACACCATGATCAAGTGGGGTTATCCCAGGAATGCCAGGATTCTTCAATATACGCAAATCAATCAATGTGATAAACCATATTAACAAATTGAAGGAGGAAAACCATATGATCATCACAATAGATGCAGAAAAAGCTTTTGACAAAATTCAACACCCATTTATGATAAAAGCCCGCAGAAAGAAGGCATAGAGGGAACTTACCTCAACATAATAAAGGCCATATATGACAAACTCCCAGCCAACATCGTTCTCCATGGTGAAAACTGAAATCATTTCCTCTAAGATCAGGAACAACACAAGGTTGTCCACTCTCACCACTATTATTCAACATAGTTTTGGAAGTTTTAGCCACAGCAATCAGAGAAGAAAAAGAAATAAAAGGAATCCAAATCAGAAAAGAAGAAATAAAGCTGTCACTGTTTGCAGATGACATGATACTATACATAGAGAATCCTAAAGATGTTACCAGAAAACTACCAGAGCTAATCAATGAATTTGGTAAAGTAGCAGGATACAACAGTAATGCACAGAAATCTCTTGCATTCCTATACACTAAAGATAAAAGATCTGAAAGAGAAATTAAGGAAACACTCCCGTTTACCAATGCAAGAAAAAGAATAAAATACCTAGGAATAAACCTACCTACAGAGAGAAAAACCTGTATGCAGAAAACTATAATATGCTGATGAAAGAAATTAAACATGATACAAACAGATGGAGAGATATACCATGTTCTTGGCTTGGAAGAATCAATATTGTGAAAATGACTATACTATCCAAAGCAATCTACAGATTCAATGCAATCCCTATCAAACTACCAATGGCATTTTTCACAGAACTAGAACAAAAAATTTCACAATTTGTATGGAAACACAAAAGACCCCGAATAGCCAAAGCAATCTTGAGAAAGAAAAACGGAGCTGGAGGAATTAGGCTCCCGGACTTCTGACTATACTACAAAGCTACAGTAATCAAGACAGTATGGTACTGACACAAAAACAGAAATATAGATCAATGGAACAGGATAGAAAGCCCAGAAATAAACCCATCCAACTATGGTCACCTTATCTTTGATAAAGGAGTCAAGAATATATAATGGAGAAAAGACAGCCTCTTCAATAAGTGGTGCTGGGAAAACTGGACAGCTACATGTAAAAGAATGAAATTAAAACACTCCTTAACACCACACACAAAAATAAACTCAAAATGGATTAAAGACCTAAATGTAAGGGCAGACACTATAAAACTCTTAGAGGAAAACATAGGCAGAACATTCTATGACATAAATCACAGCAAGATCCTTTTTGATCCACCTCCTAGAGAAATGGACATAAAAACGAAAAGAAACAAATGGGACCTAATGAAACGTCAAAGCTTTTGCACAGCAAAGGAAACTATAAACAAGACGAAAAGACAACCCTCAGAGTGGGAGAAAATATTTGCTAACGAAGCAAATGACAAAGGATTAATCTCCAATATATACAAGCAGTTCATGCAGCTCAATATCAAAAAAACAAACAACGCAATCCAAAAATGGGCAGAAGACCTAAAGAGATATTTCTCCAAAGAATATATACAGATTGCCAACAAACACATGAAAGGATGCTCAACATCACTCATCATTAGAGAAGTGGAAATCAAAACTACTATTAGGTATCACCTCACAGCAGTCAGAATGGCCATCATCAAAACATCTACAAACAATAAATGCTGGAGAGGGTGTGGAGAAAAGGGAACCCTCTTGCACTGTTGGTGGGAATGTAAATTGATACAGCCACTATGGAGAACAGTATGGAGGTTCCTTAAAAAACTACAAATAGAACTACCATACGACCCAGCAATCTCACTACTGGGCATATACCCTGAGAAAACTATAATTCAAAAAGAGACATGTACCACAATGTTCATTGCAGCTCCGTTTACGATAGGCAGGACATGGAAGCAACCTAAGTGTCCATCTACAGAATGGATAAAGAAGATGTGGCACATATACACAATGGAATATTACTCAGCCATAAAAAGAAACGAAATCTGAGTTATTTGTAGTGAGGTGGATGGACCTAGAGTCTGTCTTACAGAGTGAAGTAAGTGAGAAAGAGAAAAACAAATACTGTACACTAACACATATATATGGAATCTAAAAAAACAAAAAAAAAAGGTTCTGAAGAACCTAGGGGCAGGACAGGAATAAAGACACAGAGGTAGAGAATGGACTTGAGGACAGGGGGAGGGGGAAGGGTAAGCTGGGACGAAGTAAGAGAGCGGCATGGACAGATATACACTACCAAATGTAAAATAGATAGCCAGTGGGAAGCAGCCGCATAGCACAGGGAGATCAGCTCGGTGCTTTGTGACCACCTAGAGGGGTGGGATAGGGAGGGTGGGAGGGAGATGAAAGAAGGAGGAGATATGCGGATATATGTATATGTATAGCTGATTCACTTCGTTATAAAGCAGAAACTAACACACCATTGTAAAGTAATTATATGCCAATCAAGATGTTAAAAAAAAAAAAAACAAGATCTAGCAGTGGACCTAATAACTACCATAATTTCCAAGTAGTGAATGATGTGCATAAATAATATTTGGGGATATCAGCAACAGCTGTAATGTGATAAGAAAAGATCCATGATTCGATTGATGACACTCACAGATTCTGCTAAAAACCACTGTAGTTTGCTGTCTACATTCATAATTGAAGGAAATGCTAGCTTTGCAGTTAGAGTGAATGTAAATAAAGATGTCATTTTTTTTACATCCAAGTTCACAGACTCCTTGAATTCTATCCACAGATCCCAGGTTTAAAATGTCTGCTCCAGAACCTTCAGGAATCTAGGCCGTGGTTACTGCAAACCACAGCCAGTTGGAGGAAGATTTATTTCTGGTCCCAGGGCTCACCCTCTGAAATTGTCTCTGCCTTTCTAGCCCTACCATCCTATGGCTCGAAACTGATGCTTCCCTTCTTTCCTAGCCTCATGCCCTGTCTCCCTAACTGGGCTGGGCTTCCTCTTTCCCTGACCTTTCATTCTTTTAACACAACACAACATATATTTCTTGGGTAACAGGGAGGGTTTCAAGCCTGAAATAAACAAAGATAAAAGACACAGTTCCCAACCACTAGAGGCTACAGATCCTCATTCCCTAAGACTGCCTTTCTGAAGTCAGGGCACCATGTCTTTGATGTTCATTCCATACTCCCAGTGCTCAATATACAGAAACACTCAATAAATATTTGTTGGATGGATGGACATTTGTATGGAATGATAAGTATGTGTGTGTGGGTGGGTGAATGGATGGATGGGTGGGTGGGTGGGTGGATGGATGGGTGTATGGGTGGATGGATGGGCATACTAATCTTTATGTTTTTGATATTCACGATTGCAGGTGTACTTTTACCCCCTCTGCGAAAATGTCCAGTTGCCTTTTCCAGTCTGATACTGAGGCCCAGAATTCCCCTCCATGTAATACCCATGGTCAAACTCTGTCCTAGTGAAGGAACAGCAGAGAACAGATGACCCATCAACAGAGTGATTGAACTGGAAACTCACTGCAATTTGTCCAGAATCAAGAAGCACCAGTCCAAGTTTCATCAAGTAAATCAAGTGTCCTGATGTGATGATCATAATTAGATGGTGACCCTACAAAAAAGTCATTTAAGGTTCACGTTCAGGAGTACAGCCTGGTTACTGTCGGCTCCTTTCAGCCCCAAACTTGGATTGCAATGAGAATTTTGCTCTGCTGTATCAGGATACCTTTCCAGCCCTAAATGATGTCTTAGTCTTGGGGTCTAAGCTTCCTAGCAGGTTGTTTGCCTAAGTTCTCAAACAGTTAAAGAGACTAAAACACCCCAGGTCTGCTGGCATTTCTTCATCCCCTCTCTCCGCCCAACTTGTTGGGTTAATCCTGGCATTGGTTCTGTGCATAACCAACTTGTAGCCCAGAGCAGGTTTCCTCTCCAGCTCTGTCCTACAGTCTAGATAGTGAAATAGGATCAAGAATCTGCAAGTCTCAATCTATCTCCTCCTTTATTCAACAAATGAATGCTGAGAGTATCTCTATGTGAGAGATGAACTGGAGTGCACTGGTCAATATTTCAGACTCTGGAGTCAGACTGTCTGGGTTCACATTCTTATCCCACCACCACGGACTGGCCCCATGATTGTGGGTATTTCATTCACTCCAGCTTCAATTTCCTCCTCTGTAAAACGGAGGTAGAAGGATCCACCACACAGTCTTGTTAATGGATTAAGTATGAGGAAGACTGCAAAGAACTTGTCATACTGAGTTTATATGTTAGCTGTTATATTAGTGTTGCTGCTGTTAGAAAATTATGGTTCTTAAGACCATTAGAGCTTGCTCTTAAGTTGGTGAAACCAGAGGTTTATAACTCAAACAGGCCATTCCCAAAGAAAAATTAGTAAATAGATCCTCAATTAGAGATATAAACCACACATACCGGGTGGTGGCTATAGGAGATGTAGATCTTATGTTAAGTGTTCTTATCATCATCATCATTAATAAGAGCACAGAGGGAAACTTTTGGAGGTGATGGATAGATTTTTGGTACAGATTGCAGTGATGGTTTCTGGGGTATGTACTTATCTCCAAACTCATCAAGCTATATACATTTAATATATATAGCTTTTTTTATGTCAAGCATACATCAATAAAGTGGTTTAAAAAATAATAATGCGGGCTTCCCTGGTGGTGCAGTGGTTAAGAATCCGCCTGCCAGTGCAGGGGACACGGGGTCAAGCCCTGGTCCAGGAAGATCCCACATGCCGCAGAGTAGCTAAGCCCGTGAGCTACAACTACTGAGCCTGTGTGCCACAACTACTGAAGCCCGCGTGCCTAGAACCCGTGCTCCACAAGAGAAGCCACCACAATGAGAAGTCCGTGCACCACAACGAAGAGCAGCCCCCGCTCGCCGCAACCAGAGAAAAGCCTGCGTGCAGCAACGAAGACCCAATGCAGCCAAAAGTAAAATAAATAAAATTAAATAAATTAATTAAAAAAAAATAATAATAATGCAATCTTCTCCCAACCAGCACTTTTAAATGAATGTGAGAGAGTTGCAAGACATGCAAATAGTGAAATTATGTTAACAAGAAAGAACAATTTTAACTGTATGTTAGCCATCCTACCAAGGGCTTGAGATGCATTATTTCTTTCAGCTTTCACAACAACCCTTTAAGGCAGGTATTATTGTTCACAATTTATAAAATAACTAAGATGCTCAAGACCTCAGAGTCAAAATGATTTGCCTGAGCACACCCACTTCACAAATAGTGAAGCAAAGATTTGAACCCAGTTTTTCCTGAGTCCCAAATCATTCATGTTATTAATATGTTTGCTATTATTGATAATAATTGATATTACTATTCTTTACTCTAGAACAGTGATTCCCAGTTAATCCCTCAGTAAGCATTTATGGAGCACCTACCACAAGCTGGACACTGAAAATGGCTGATGGCAGAGTGATGGACAGGACAGACAACACGGACACCATCCCTCCCCTGTCCTGGAGCTCAAAATCTGGAGATACTAGATTACAGCAATACCTGGTCAGTAATTACACATACTTTTAAAATAGTTTTCAGTGTAAAATGTAGCTCCAAGGAGAAACCAAAATAATATGAGACCTTCGACGGCACCTCCTACTAATTTATACTGCTTAGAAGCTAAGGCTTAGGTGTATTCTCAAGTTCCTAGAAGCTGTTGAGTCCCACTCCCAACCCCCAACCCCCTCAAGGATTGTGCTGTGCCTGTGAGAGGTGGATAAAGCACAAAATGCACACTCATTTCATTTGCCTGAAAAGCTTAAACGAGGACACAGAAGACACTTTGCTGCACGGAAGACAAATGTGACAGCTCCTCACCCAGTTCTTCCCTCTGTAGCTGTAACACGACTTGCTTTGGGAAACTCTGGGAAGGAATTTAAAGCACTATTCATCACTGAACCTGGACCCACCCCATCTTCAGTCTTTTTGCAGCCAGCTGTTGCTACAGATGTCACTTCCTGCCAGACGTGTTCATAAAAAGCCTCAATCAACCTCCAATCCCAACCAGCCGGACAACGTTTGCAACTTTCGAGGTCTTTCTGCTCTCAGACAGCAAGACTCTTGACCATCTTTTCCACACCAATCTCACCCCACGAAATGAGTAAAAAAAACTATCACGAAGTCTATACTGAAAAGATTCATGGAACACGTTTTCCCATCAATAGTCCTTGACCCCACAATTTTATCACAAACAGTACTTTTCATAATTACAGAAGCCATGTCATTACAGGAAATGCAGATCTCCTGTTATTCATGATTTCTTTCTGATTCTGAGGGTGGAAAATTCAAGGCCTGAATTTCTCCTCACTGTTATCAAATGTTGGGAAAACCCCAAATTTCAAGTGAACTCAAGCACTATTACTCGAGGAGCATTAAAAGGGTTCATGAGATACATGAGTTTATCAGGAGATTCAGCCATTGTGCAGTCTTGGGTAACCCACACAAATTATCAATGCACCAGCTTTTTCACCTATAAAGTAGAAATTGTCCCACTACCAACCTCACTGAGATGTCGAGAGGATGGAATAAAATAATACGTGAAAAGTAGTTAACACATCTGGCACAAAGAAAGTACTTCATCTATATCTTTTCCCCATACCCCTCCATACATAAAATAACAGATGATAGAAGAGTCTCCTGTTGAAGATATGATTTCTAACTCAAAAATACTGAAAGAAATGGCATAGGCAGAGAGATCAAATTTATTCTGGGTTTTCAGGGCAGAACTAGGATCATTCATCATCCATCTACTCATTTGCTCAACAAGTATTTGTTGAGCACCTAATATGAGCCAGGCCTGTGTCAGGTGCTGGAGGAACAGTGGAGAGCAAGACACACATGGTGTGGGCTATCACGGAACTCAAACTCTGGGAAGCAATGGATGGAGTCACAAGGGACCCCTGAAATGCACTGTGTGGGTGACTTCTCTAATAATTAAAGCTATCTGGGAAAGGAATGGAATACAGTGAGTTTGGAATACATGAGGTATTCATTTGGAGTCTTTGGACATTGTAGCGGGCATTCTGCATGAGGCCGAGGGTTGAAATTCTGAAATCCTTTCCAACCTCACAGTCCTTTGAGAAACAGGAGCCCAGAGTTCACTTACTGAAGTTCATTTAAATTCTCTGCCCTTCTTATCCACACAGTAGTGTTTATTAACCCACTTTAATGCCTAGCACGTGGCAGCAATTAAATACATATTCAATCTATTATACCTGATATTATTTAATACCCATTTCACACATTATTTACCATATTGCTGTTTCTTTTATACCTATCACACATTTTCTCCCTTCCCAAGAGCAGGCAGTTTAAGAATATTCTTAGATTACAAAACAAGGCACAAAAAATATGGAGAGTCGATCAATGCATGGATTAATACCCTGGCTCAGACCTTTGAACATAACTGTACAACCTTGGACAAGTTACTTAAACGCCAGGAGCTTCAATTTTCCCACCTGGACAATGGACAGAGTTAAGTAGTCTTTAATATTTAATATTGTAGGGATAATTAAATGAGGCAACAGAGTATCCAAATGCCCAGGTTTGTGCCTGGCACATGGTGGGTACCCAATGAATGTACTTCTCCCTAACACGAGATACAGAAGCAAGTCATTTGGACTGGACAAGAACCTATAGGTCCCAAATGCTGGTTAACCAGACTGTCTATGGTTGATTAATAATATCTTCTAGATGTCAGAAAAATAAAATAAAAAGGCAAGTTAGCATAACAGTTAAACAGCCAGGCTCTGGCATAAGATTATGTGTGCACAGACATAGGTTGTGCTTCTCCTTAATCAAATGACCTTGGCTAGTTCACTTCTCTGGACCTCAGCATCCCACTGTGTAAAGAGGGAATTATCATGTTCACTACACAGGGATGTAAAAATTATTCACGTAGAACACTGAGCCTGGCACAAAATAATCACTCAATGAAAATTTAGCCCTATTAGCCATATATTAGTTATCAGGATGGTTCCAAAATGAATAGGGTTTGGTAGTAAATGACTCAAAGTAACTGGCATTTGGTTTTTTCTTCCTATTTTTTTAGCCCGAAGTTTGGGATAGAGTAGAGACTACCGTTTAGGGTGGTGGTAGGAAGATCTCTGAGCTCCTGAGAAAGGAATTATTAGGATCTTTTCATTTTTCCTGAAAACTTCTATCAAAGTCTGGGTCTCTAGTTCTTTTTTTTTTAATTTTTATTTTTTTATTTATTTATTTATTTTGGCTGCGTCGGGTCTTAATTGCGGCATGCAGGATCTTCATCGAGGCATGCGGGATCTTTCATTGGGTGTGTGGGCTTCTCTCTAGTTGCGGTGTGCAGGCTTTTCTCCAGTTGTGGCGTGCAGATTTTTCTCTCTCTAGTTGTGGCTCTGTAGTTTGCAGCATGTAGGCTCTCTCGTTGAGGAGCACGGGCTCAGTAGTTGTGGCACGCGGCCTTAGTTGTCCTGCAGCATGTGGGATCTTAGTTCCCCCACCAGGGATCGAACTCACTTCCCCTGAAGTGGAAGGTGGATTCTTTACCACTGGACCACCAGGGAAGTCCCTGGGTCTCTAGTTCTTTGTGAAAGAGCACGATGCTCACATAATAGAAAGGAAAATGCTATAATCTACTGAATGTTCCAGCCATACAACTGCACTTCTCCACTCCAACAAAATCAAGTCAAGACATACTAATCTGATTCTTGCTTTATTTCTAAAGGTTTATTAAAAGAAGACAAAGGAGTTGCAGATGATTCATTAATTCAAATATTTATGAGAACTAACCATTGTTCTAGCCAATGTCCTAGGCACTGTGCTGGATCTGGCACTAAGATAAGGCCCAGTGAGTGCACCCTCACTTGGATCTGAAAAGGTTGGTCTGGGGTAGGGGGTACAGGCTGGACACAGAGTGTGATGCAATACAGTGTAAAATATAACCCACAGCAAGAGAGCCTCAACTGACTGGAAAGAGGTGCCAAGATGTGGAAGAGACTCTACCCTCCGGGAGCCTATAAATAAAGGCAGAACACAGTAGAAGCCAGAAGAGTGATGAAAGAGAGAGAGGGAGGAAGAGAATGAAAACTACAGGAGTTGCAGGAAGGAGGGGCACATTCCAGGCAGTAGGATCCTTGGGGGCCTAGACTGCACCTCCCCCCATGCCTGTGAGGGAGATGTGAGAGAACCTCGGGCTTTGAGAGGCTCAGAGGGGCTGGGCAGGAAAGGAATAGTGTGTTTTCACGTCCAGTACAGGCCAGGCTGGCCCAGAAATATCTGTACTTTGAGTCTTGGGGGATGGTTCTGATTGGAGAAGAGACCATAGCTAAGGGGGAAAAAGGAAGGGAACAAACAATCCTTTAGTAACCTCCATGCACAGTCCTGTGGGCTCCAGGGAGGGCAGGGGAGGCTTGATTTGTAGTGTTTGCTGATTCCCATGGTGTAAATACTCCCACTATGGCATGGCCAGTTTCAAGCTACAGCAGCTTAACCACTGGCTTGCAAGATTCCTAAAAATTTAATAATTGGCTCTTAGAAGCTAATATGGGCAGGCTCACTAGCACATCACTGATTATGGGACAAAGAATGGCTTGAAGCACTTTACATGCTTTATCTCAACGAACAGTCACAATGCTAGGGAGTTATAATTGTGAATCCATTTTACAGATGAGAGGACTGAGGCTCAGAGAATAAATTGACTTGTTTAGAGCGACACAGCAAGAGAATGGTAGAGGTAGGATTTGACCTAAACTTATCCCCCTGCAAAGTCTATGCACTTTCCACCACAGGCATCAAACTCTTAACATCAAACTCATCAACCAAAAGCTCACACCAGCTGGGCCCCCACCTGCCCACCCTGCTGGGTGAGTGACCGACCAGATGGGATCCCAGAACATCCACAAAGTGAGAAGCAAGATAGACGAGCAGACACCGGATTTATCCCCTCACCCTTCAGGAGCTGAGAGAAGCCCCCCTGCCTACCAGCTTTGGCTGGACTCTGTACAGCCCCCTGAACTCAGCATCCTTTACGAGAGGGCACATATGGCCTGGACTCAGTGGCTACAGGTAAACCAGCTGGGCTTGAGCCACCCCAGCCCTGGCCTGTGGAAATGAGCAATTCTAAGCACTTTTGGAAAATGAATAATATCTCCCATAGTCGACACCTGCCCCTGAAGTCAAGCATTCCAAAGAGAGAAGGGCAGCTATTTATGAGGCACAAAAGTTATTCTGTTAGGGGAGGGATTCACTAAGGACAGAGGCAAGAGGCAGTCACCCCAAGCCCGTCACAGAACTCAGTACCCCAACTTCTCCACACAGGCGAGCTCATGTCCATGTGCAGGATGGAGCAGAGAGAGGCCTGGAGGGAGGGTTCCCTCCTACCCTGACTTGAGAAAAGATAGGGATGATGCCAACCACCTATGTGCTGGGTACATTACACGCAGTGACCCACCCGTCCTTGCAGTTAACCTGTGACTCAGAAATCTTTTGCAGATGCAATAGCTGAGCCAGGAAAAGGAGATGTGTAATCTATCCAAGGTCCTATAGCCAGGAAGTGACAGGACAGGGATTTGGGTTACAGTCTGCCTGATTCTAAATCCTCTCTTCTTGCCTCTGTACCTCCATGAAAGGGACACAGGACACCTTCCACACCCACTGGTCCTGGCTAAGTTTCTGAGTGCTGGGTGGTTGGCCAGGGCCTGGAGCAGGATGTGCAAAGACCTGTGGAATGGAGGGCAAGCTCGTAGGGTCTTGGCAAAGAATGAAAAGGTTACACAGATATGGCCTTGTCACCACTCCTGCCGAGGGAGGACTCTGCTAAAGAATAATAACGTATTCTTAGCCTCCTACAACATGTGGCTCCTCCCCCTTGTGCCTACCATGCCACACAGGTAGGAAAGCCAGTGATTACGAGCACAGGCTCTGGGGTCAGACAACTCTGCATTCACCTCCCAGGTCTGGTCCTCTGGGTGAGTTAGGTAATCTCACTGAGCCTCAGTTTTCCCATTTGAAAAATAAAGGTTGATGATAGCAGCCACCTTATGAGGCTGTTGTAAAACTTGAGTGAGATCGAATATATGAAGTGCTTACATAGTGTCTGATGACTAGTAATCTCTCAGGATATGTTAGCTCTGTAAGTATCATCATCGTTATTAAAAATATTTTGTTATCATTATACGCTTTCACTGATATGCGAATGAAGCTAATGTTTGTGTAAGACTGATCAGAAGAAATTATGTAACCAGCACTCCCCACGTATATCCAGAGAGGAAAGCACAAAAGATGGAGGAAGGGATGGGAGCCAGTGTAGACACAAGCAGGATGAAACAGTTCACGGGGGGACACCAGGAGCACCGTGCAGTAGATGGAGGACCACAGCTGAGTGGCGGTTAACAAGGCCATGCACAGAACAGAACAAAGGGCGCTCCTTCCCCGAAGGAATGCTGGCTCCTGACAGCCCTGGGAGGGCAGAAACTGGTACAGATCCCAAAGGGTCCTGCAGCTCTGGGTGTGGCCGGGGGCGGGATTTTGTGTGTCTCCGCATGGGGTGATCTGCAGAGGCCCTCACTATGTCCTCCAGCCAACACTCTGCAGATTGCTTCAGAGATGGTTGTGAAGATGCTAGGATTCCCCCAGGGAACAGAGGGAGAAAGGGAGTGAAGAGAAAGGGAGAAGTGACAGCAAAAGAGGTCAGTTGGGGAAAGGAAAGGGAGAGAAATGAACAAGAGGGAAAGGAAAGAGTGAAAGATAAGAAAGAAGAAGGTGCGGGTGAAGGGAGTGATGGCAGTCAACACTGCCCTGAGGCGTTCTCTATACACCATGGATTCGCTAGGTTTCTGTCTCCACTGCCTGCTGCCCCAGCCTCCATGAGAGCAAAGACAGTTCCTATCTGTGGTCAAGGCACATAGTGAGCACTCGATAAATGTTTGAGGGGGGGAGGGATGGAGGGAATGAGGGAGGGAGGAAAGAAAGAAGTAGAGAGAGGGAGGAAGGTAGGCTCCTCTGGAACCCCTGTTATCTGGGGAGAAAAGCCAAGCTGTCCCCTCCCCTCTGGTGTTTATCTAAGCGGCTGGCAGAAAGGCAGTTTTGCTTAAAAAACATTTCCCAGGGGATTAGCATCCCCTTTCACACTTAAAAGCCTTCCCCAAAGCCAAAGAATGAATTGATTTTCCTATAACCAATCACACTCCCATTTAATAGCAGGAAGCCACTGCTTTATTTTCCATCTCTGTCTCTAAAAATGCAGACGGGGCATTCACCTCGCCTCTCACCCACTGAGTGCAGGATGCCAGGATGATGAAGGGGTCCCTCAGCAGGGCAGCCTGCCTCTCCCCTAAATCACTGCGGCCACAGCTGCCTCTGAAGAGCGTAATAAGAGTGGCCAGAAAGCCCAGGAGGGTCACTTCACATCTTGTGATGCCATCAGCGTCAACCTCTCCAGCACAAGCATCAGTCTGTTTGTACAGGTAAGATCAAGAGTCTCGTCTTGAGGCCATTTCACCAGGAGTACAGGGCTGGAGGCTGTGGAGTTCCTGCCCAAACCACAGGGGTTGTTGAGAGCAAAAATAATGTGGCAGCTCATTCACAAGGACCCCAATTTGCCTTCAAAGCCTGTGTTTGCTTACACAGCCCACTGGCTGAAAGTGGACGCAGAGAGACATGGTAAGTGCATGGCATCTACTCTCATCTAATCTCACGGGCTCATCTCCCACCATGGGAGGTACCAAACCAAGAGGATTCTCGGGAACATAAGTGCCACCCCACTCTGATGAAACAGTTCACTTTGCTCTACATTATCAAGGACTAACAAGCTCCACTCAAAGGCAATCAACTAGACTGCAGGGACCCAGAACAAATCCAACCCACCTACACGTTGTCAACATGAGTCACTGTTGAGTAAAAAAAGCAAGTTGCAGGTGATACCTTTCCATCTGTGTTCATTGAAAAAAAATGTAAATGCACACAATACTTTGTTCATGGCTATTGATATTTGTAAAATACAAAAAAAAATGGATGGAAAAGATAAAGATAAATTCATGATAGAGGCTGTATCTCTGGAGTAGGAAAGGGAAATGAGAAAGGGAGATGATGGGGTAGCTTACCTGTGATTTTTTAAAATTTTATTAAAAATATTTGAAGAGACATATAAAAGCCAATTTTGAGTGGTGAGAACATGGTTTATTTTCCATTTTATAACATGATCTGTACCTTTATGTACCTTTAAACTACATCTGATTTTTTTAATATGCAAAAACAGAGCATGGACAAAAGAAAAACGATCTCTATACCCTCAATGGTTTCCTGCCCAAATCTCCATGTGTTGCCTTCTTCCTTCTAGGTCAGTTTCTCGGCACTGCTGACGTTTCGGGCAGGATAATTCTTTACCGGGTGGGGTGGGGAAGGGAGGGCGGGCTGTCCTATGCACTGTGCGATGTTTAGCAGCATCCCTGGTCTCTACCTGCTAGACATCAGTAGCAGATCACCCCCAGCTGTGATGACCAAAATGTCTCCAGACATTGACAAATGTCCTCTTGGAGTGAAATCACTCTCAGATGAGAACCGAGAACTGGCTAAATGAAACTCTCCATTTCACTCTTCTGGTACAGTGTGCCACACACACATATACTTTAGTGTTTTCTGAGGATATCTGCATTCATTTTCTTAGGTTGGTTTTGAGTTGTAGCACTCAAGGAGGTGGGGTTATTATCCCATTGCCTAGATGTGGAAACTGAGGCTCAGAGAAGCCAGGCAACTTGTGCCAGGCCCTGCAGCTGAGTAGGGGCAGGATGTGGTCTTGAACCTGGGCCTTCAGGTTCTTGATGCTAAGCCAAGTGTCATCTTTCCTACCCTAATAATCAGAGAATCAACTCTTACTAACTTTCACTCTTCTTTCCCCCTCCCCCCAATACAGGAGAAGTGAAGGTGGAGGGAAGAGAGGAGAGAGGGGTGTTTGGGGAAAGGGACTAACACTTGCTGAGCACCTACTGTTTGCCCTGAGCTTTCACTAATCTATCTCTATTGACTACATAATAGTCCTGCAAACTAGACAATAGTATTCATGTTTCACATTCCGAAGAAACAACATAAAACCAAAAAATCATATTTAATTGTGGCAACAGCAGGCACATTGAAGAGTAAAAGGGGCCTTCTGGTATTTCTAAAATCCAGTTTCCTCTGAGGCAGTATAATATGATTAAATCCCAGCTGTGCCATTTACAAGCTGCGTGAACCTGGGTGAATGAGCTCACCTCCCTACGCCCCACTCTTTATATCTATAAACCCAGAGAGGATCATAGTCAATGAAATGGTACATGTGTAACCCAAATATAAGTGGGCTGCCTTGAGGTCCGATTCTGTCCACTGATGCATTAAACACACACACATGCGCGCGCGCGCGCACACACCCCATAAGTGAAACAGAGCAGGACGCTATGGTCCTCCCCTCACCATGTCCTCTGCCTGCCTTTTGTCTGTGGAAAAACTTTAGCCAAAGAATAAATTTAATCAGAGAAGTAAGAAAATGCATAAGCAAAGGAAAGCAGTCAAACAAACAGGACAAAATAATAATAGATTAGTCATTAAAGTCAAAAACATTTAGTTCCTCCTCAAGGGCTGTAGATAATATTGTGAGCCGTATCCTTTGAGCTGTTTTGTAGACACTGAAACCCCCACCAGGTGGAAGACGTTAACTGCATGATGACAAGACTGCAGCCATGACATAAGCTGCCACAATTCCGAGAACTGGCCTCAAAGAAATGGAAACAAACCAACCTTGGAAATGAAGACTAACTGTACTTAAAACAATCAAGATGATGCTGATCAGACCACTGCAGAACCAATTTCAAGACGACTGTCAGAGCTGACTGTGCTGTTTCTGCCTGGAGCCCCCTCCCTCTGCCTATACACCCCTGAAACTCCCCTTTAAAAGCTCTTGCCCACTGACTGTCGGTATGGGGGTGGCCTTCGGACACGAGTCTGCCTTTCTCCACCTCCACCCCACCCCCCATTGCTAGCCTCCAAAATAAAGCAAACTTTCCTTTCCACCAACCTTGCCTCTCCAGTACTGGCTTTCAAGCGGGTGCAGCCAGACCCCACTTTTGGCAACATAAGCATTTAAGAACAATGAAGGGATTCTGGGAAGGGGAGCACAGTTATACAGTGTATCACATCAGAATAACATCTGCATCTGTATCCTCCCTCGCAGCCTCTACAGCAGCCCCTCACAATTGCCCTCTCTTTCTCCATGCTGTCTTTCTGCCGTCACCCTGGTCTCCCCCTGTCCGCCCAGCCCCCTGGCATGCCCCTCCCCTCCCCCATGCCATGCCACCTACCAGCAGAGCAGGCCCCCCTCTGCACGTTCCTCTCTTCCTGAACAAAATAGGAGAACAAACTCTTCATCTCCTCACTCTTCTAAAGGGCCTGGTCTAGTATCCAGCATGTCACATGTTCTTAATGCAAGGTAACTATTGCAGTAGTTGGTGTCATTCACCAAGAGCCTATGAGTTGCCAAACACTGCTGGAAACCAGGATTTCAAAATAAAGCAAACATGGCTTCTGTCCCAGGGAAGCTCACAATACACAAACAGGCCAACTTGTACAGCCTGTTCCAATTTACAAGGGGCTTTTTTAAAAAAATGAGACAAAAATCACACAACATAAAAATCTACCTACACATAAAATTAACCATTTTAAAGTGAACAGTTCAGTGGAATCTAGTACAATCAGTGTTATGCAAGCATTACCTCTAATTCCAAAACAGTCACCATCCTGAAAAGAAATCCTGAACCCATTAAGCACTCACTCCCTACAGCTCCAACCGCCCAGTGCCTGGAAACCACTAATTTACCTTCTGTCTCTATGGATTTGCCTATTCTGGACATTTCACAGAAATGGAATCATACACTATGCGGCCTTCTGTGTCTGGGCTCTTTCACTGAGCATCACGTGTCCAAGGTTCATTCACGTTGTGACATGTATCGGTACCTCATGCTTCCCAGGTATATACCCAAAACAGTTGAAAACAGGGATTCAAACAAAAACTTGTTCACAGCAGCACTAGTCACAATAGTCAAAAGGTAGAAACAACCCAGATGTCCATCAATTGATGAACAGATAATCAAAAGATGGCATAAACAAACAACAGAATATTATTCAGCCATACATGGGGCTTTTCATGTATATGATTTCAGTGAATCATCGGAAAGAGACTATAGGATGCATCAGGTTTTATCTCCCCAATTGTTGGAGGAAAATATAGACTATCAGCAACATTGCCAGTCTCAGGTCGCCCAGCCCTACCTGCTTCAACGTCAGCTGAGTCCCTGAAAACATGAGTATCTTGGGCCGACTCCAGGCTCTCATCCCCGGGGCGGGCCTGTGCAGGTAGTTATGGCGTGTGGGGTCGAACTTTGCCCCCACTCCATACAGTCCAGCCTCAACCTGCACCTAACCCAAGAGCCTTTAATGTGACCGTACGAATTTCTCCCTTCCTCCACCACCACTGCCATGGGGGTTTCCCTCCACAACGGCCAAAATCACTCATTCACATTTGGGGTAGTGTTACTATGCCCCTATCAAGGATCTTTGGCTTCTTATGAATCACTCATTCACTTTCTTGCACATGAATTGCATTCTCTAAGAGACACCTTCAAGATGGCAGAAGAGTAAGACGTGGAGATCATCTTCCTCCCCACAAATACATCAGAAATACATCTACATGTGGGACAACTCCTACAGAACACTTACTGAACGCTGGCAGAAGACCTTAGACTTTCCAAAAGGCACGAAACTCCCCACGTACCTGGGTAGGGAAAAACAAAAAAGAAAAAAACAGAGACAAAAGAACAGGGACGGGACCTGCACTTCTTGGAGGGAGCTGTGAAGGAGGAAAAGTTTCCACACACTAGGAAGCCCCTTCACTGGCAGAGACGGGGGATGATGGGGGGAAGCTCTGGAGCCACGGAGGAGAGCGCAGCAATAGGGGTGCAGAGGGCAAAGCGGAGAAGTGCCCGCACAGAAGATCGGTGTCAACCAGCACTCACCAGCCTGAGAGGCTTGTCTGCTCACCCGCCGGGGCGGGTGGGGGCTGGGAGCTGAGGCCCGGGCTTCGGAGGTCAGATCCCAGGGAGGGGACTGGGGTTGGCTGCATGAACACAGCCTGACGGGGCTAGTGCGCCACAGCTAGCCGGGAAGGAGTCCGGGAAAAAGTCTGGAACTGCCTAAGAGGCAAGAGACCATTGTTTCAGGGTGCATGAGGAGAGGGGATTCAGAGCACCGCCTAAATGAGCTCCAGAGACAGGCACAAGCCACGGCTATCAGTGCAGACCCCAGAGATAGGCATGAAACACTAAGGCTGCTGCTGCAGCCACCAAGAAGCCTGTGTGCAAGCACAGGTCACTATCCACACCCCCGCTCCCGGGAGCCTGTGCAGCCCACCACTGCCAGGGTCCTGTGATCCAGGGACAACTTCCCTGGGAGAATATACGGCACGCCTCAGGGTGGTGCAACGTCATGCTGGCCTCTGCCGCCGCAGGCTCGCCCTGCACTCCGTACCCCTCTCTCCCCCTCACCTGAGTGAGCCAGAGCCCCCTACTCCTTTAACCTCGTCCTGTCTGAGCGAGGAACAGACGCCCTCAGGCAACCTCCACGCAGAGGCGGGGCCAAGTCCAAAGCTGAACACCAGGAGCTGTGTGAACAAAGAAGAGAAAGGGAAATCTTTCCCAGCAGCCTCAGGAGCAGCAGATTAAATCTCCACAATCAACTTGATGTACCCTGCATCTGTGGAACAACTGAATAGACGACAAATCATCCCAAAATTGAGGTGGTTGACTTTCGAGCAACTGTAGAATTGGGGTTTGCTTTCTGCATCTAATTTGTTTCTGGTTTTATGTTTATCTTAGTCTGGTATTTAGAGTTTATTATCACTGGTAGATTTGTTTATTTATTTATTTTTTTTTTTAAGATTCTTTTTTTTTTTAAACTATCCTAATTGATTTGTTTTTTAAAAAAAATTATTTATTTATTTATTTATTTTTGGCAGTGCTGGATCTTCGCTTCTGTGCGAGGGCCCTCTCCAGTTGCAGCAAGCGGGGGCCACTCTTCACCGCGGTGCGCGGGCCTCCCACCAATGCGGCCTCTCCTATTGCGGAGCACAGGCTCCAGACGCGCAGGCTCAGCAGTTGTGGCTCACGGGCCCAGTTGCTCTGCGGCATATGGGATCTTCCCAGACTAGGGCTCGAATACGTGCCCCCTGCATTGGCAGGCAGATTCTCAACCACTGCACCACCAGGGAAGCCCGGTAGATTTGTTTATTGATTTGGTTGTTCTCTTCCTTTTTTCTTTATATATATATACATATTTTTTTTCCTTTTTCTCTTTTTGTGAGTGTGTATGTGTATTCTTTGTGTGATTGTGCCTGTATAGCTTTGCTTTTACCATTTGTCCTAGGGTTCTCTCTGCCCGTTTTTGTTTTTTTTTTTAGTATAGTTTTTAGTGCTTGTTATCATTGGTGGATTTCTTTTTTGGTTTGGTTGCTCTCTTCTTTATTTTTCTCTTTCTTTTTTCATTTTTTTAAATTACTTTTAAATTTTTTAATTTTTAATCATTTTTTAATTTTAATAACTTCATTTTATTACTTTTTTTCTATCTTTCTTTCTTTTTTTTCTCCCTTTTCTTCGGAGCCGTGTGCCTGACAGAGTCTTGGTGCTCCAGCCGGATGTCAGCCCGGTGCCTCTGAGGTGGGAGAGGAAAGTTCAGGACAATGGTCCACCAGAGACCTCTCAGCTCCACATAATATCAAACGGAAAAAGCTCTCCCAGAGACCTCCATCTCAACGATAACACCCAGCTCCACTCAACGACCAGCAAGCTACAGTGTTGGACACCCTATGCAAAAACAACTAGGAAGACAGGAACACAACCACACCCATTAGCAGACAGGCTGCCTAAAATCATAATAAGGTCACAGACACCCCAAAACACACCACCGGACGCAGTCCTGCCCACCAAAAAGATAAGATCCAGCCTCATCCACCAGAACACAGGCACCAGTCCCCTCCACCAAGAAGTCTACACAACCCACTGAACCAAACTTAGCCAGTAGGGGCAGACACCAAAAACAACGGGAGCTACAAACCTGCAGCCTGCGAAAATGAGACCCCCAAACACAGTAAGTTAAGGAAAATAAGAAGACAGAGAAACACACAGCAGATGAAGGAGCAAGGTAAAAACCCACCAGACGAAACAAATGAAGAGGAAATAGGTAGTCTACCTGAAAAAGAATTCAGAGTAATGATAGTAAAGTTGATCCAAAATCTTGGAAATAGAATGGAGAAAATACAAGAAACGTTTAACAAGGACCTAGAAGAACTAATGAGCAAACAAGCAATGATGAACCACACAATAAATGAAATTAAAAATTCTCTAGAAGGAATCAATAGCAGAAAAACTGAGGTAGAAGAACAGATAAGTGACCTGGAAGATAAAATAGTGGAAATAACTACAACAGAGCAGAATAAAGAAAAAAGAATGAAAAGAATTGAGGACAGTCTCAGAGACCTCTGGGACAACATTAAATGCACCAACTTTCGAATTATAGGGGTCCCAGAAGAATAGAAAAAGAAAGGGACTGAGAAAATATTTGAAGAGATTATAGTTGAAAACTTCCCTAATAAGGGAAAGGAAAGAGACAATCAAGTCTAGGAAGCACAGAGAGTCCCATACAGGATAAATCCAAGGAGAAACACGCCAAGACACATGCTAATCAAACTATCAAAAAATAAATACAAAGGAAAAATACTAAAAGCAGCAAGGGAAAAGCAACCAATAACATACAGGGGAATCCCCATAACGTTAACAGCTGATCTTTCAGCAGAAACTCTGCAGGCCAGAAGGGAGTGGCAGGACATAGTTAAAGGAATGAAAGGGGAAAACCTACCACCAAGATTACGCAACCCAGCAAGGATCACATTCAGATTCGACAGAGATATTAAAACCTTTACAGACAAGCAAAGGCTAAGAGAATTCAGCACCACCAAACCACCTTTACAACAAATGCTAAACGAACTTCTCTAGGCAGGAAACACAAGAGAAGGAAAACACCTACAATAACAAACCCAAAACAATTATGAAAATGGTAATAGGAACATACGTATTGATAACTACCTTAAATGTAAATGGATTAAATGCTCCAACCAAAAGACACAGACTGGCTGAATGGAGACAAAAACAAGACCCGTACATATGCTGTCTACAAGAGACCCACTTCATTTCTAGGGACACGTACAGACTGAAAGTGAGGGGATGGAAAAAGATATTCCATGCACATGGAAGTCAAAAGAAAGCTGGAGTAGCAATTCTCGTATCAGACAAAACAGACTTTAAAATAAAGACTATTACAAGACACAAAGAAGGACACTATATAATGATCAAGGGATCAATCCAAGAAGAAGATATAACAATTGTAAATATTTATGCACCCAACATAGAAGCACCTCAGTACATAAGGCAAATGCTAACAGCCATAAAAGGGGAAATCGACAGTAACACAATCATAGTAGGGGACTTTAACACCCCACTTTCACCAATCGACAGATCATCCAAAATGCAAAAAAATAAGGAAACACAGCTCTAAATGATACATCAAACAAGATGCACTTAATTGATACTTATAGGACACCCCATCCAAAAACAACAGAATACACTTTCTTCTCAAGTGCTCATGGAACATTCTCCAAGATAGATCATATCTTGGGTCACAAATCAAGCCTTGGTAAATTTAAGAAAATTGAAATCGTATCAAACATCTTTTCCGACCACAACGCTATGAGACTAGATATCATTTACAGGAAAAAAATCTGTAAAAAATACAAACACATGGAGGCTAAACAATACACTACTAAATAACCAAGAGATCACTGAAGAAATCAAAAAATACCAAGAAACAAATGACAATGAAAACACAATGACCTAGAACCTATGGGATGCAGCAAAAGCAGTTCTAAGAGGGAAGTTTATAGCAATACAATCCTACCTCAAGAAACATCTCAAATAAACAACCTAACCACACACCTAAAGCAATTAGAGGAGAAGAATTAAAAAACCCCAAAGTTAGAAGGAAAGAAATCATAAAGATCAGATCAGAAATAATTGAAAAAGAAATGAAAGAAACAATAGCAAAGATCACTAAAACTAAAAGCTGGTTCTTTGAGAAGATAAACAAAATTGATAAACCATTAGCCACACTCATCAAGAAAAAAAGGGAGAACACTCAAATCAACAGAATTAGAAATGAAAAAGGAGAAGTAACAACTGATACGGCAAAAATACAAAGGATCATGAGAGATTACTACAAGCAACTATATGCCAATAAAATGGACAACCTGGAAGAAATGGACAAATTCTTAGAAAAGCACAACCTCCGAGACTGAATCAGGAAGAAATAGAAAATATAAACAGAGCAATCACAAACACTGAAATTGAGACTGTGATTAAAAATCTTCCAACAAACGAAAGCCCGGGACCAGATGGCTTCCCAGGCAAATCCTATCAAACCTTCAGAGGAGAGCTAACGCCCATCCTTCTCAAACTCTTCCAAAATATAGCAGAGGGAGGAACACTCCCAAACTCATTCCACGAGGCCACCATCACCCTGATACCAAAACCAGACAAAGATGTCACAAAGAAAGAAAACTACAGGCCAATATCACTGATGAACATAGATGCAAAACTCCTCAACAAAATACTAGCAAACAGAATCCAACAGCACATTAAAATGATCACACACCATGATCAAGTGGGGTTATCCCAGAAATGCCAGGATTCTTCAATATATGCAAATCAATCAATGTGATAAACCATATTAACAAATTGAAGGAGAAAAACCATATGATCATCCCAATAGATGCAGAAAACGTTTTTAACAAAATTCAACACTCATTTATGATAAAAGCCCTGCAGAAAGTAGGCATAGAGGGAACTTTCCTCAACATAATAAAGGCTATATATGACAAACCCACAGCCAACATCGTCCTCAATGGTGAAAAACTGAAACCATTTCCACTAAGATCAGGAACAGGACAAGGTTGCCCACTCTCACCACTATTATTCAACATAGTTTTGGAAGTGTTAGCCACAGCAATCAGAGAAGAAAAAGAAATAAAAGGAATCCAAATCGGAAAAGAAGAAGTAAAGCTGTCACTGTTTGCAGATGACATGATACTATACATAGAGAATCCTAAAGATGCTACCAGAAAACTACTAGAGCTAATCAATGAATTTGGTAAAGTAGCAGGATACAAAATTAAAGCACAGAAATCTCTTGCATTCCTATACACTAATGATGAAAAATCTGAAAGAGAAATTAAGGAAACACTCCCATTTACCATTGCAACAAAAAGAATAAAACACCTAGGAATAAACCTACCTATGGAGACAAAAGACCTGTATGCAGAAAACTATGACACTGATGAAAGAAATTAAACATGATACAAACAGATGGAGGTGATATACCATGTTCTTGGCTTGGAAGAATCAACATTGTGAAAATGACTATACTATCGAAAGCAATCTACAGATTCAATGCATTCCCTGTCAAACTACTGATGGCATTTTTCACAGAACTAGAACAAAAAATTTCACAATTTGTATGGAAACACAAAAGATCCCGAATAGCCAAAGCAATCGTGAGAAAGAAAAACGGAGCTGGAGGAATCAGGCTCCCAGACTTCAGACTATACTACAAAGCTACAGTAATCAAGACAGTATGGTACTGGCACAAAAACAGAAATATAGATCAATGGAACAGGATAGGAAGCCCAGAAATAAACCCATCAACCTATGGTCACCTTATCTTTGATAAAGGAGTCAAGAACATATAATGGAGAAAAGACAGCCTCTTCAATCAGTGGTGCTGGGAAAACTGGACAGCTACATGTAGAAGAATGAAATTAGAACACTCCTTAACACCACACACAAAAATAAACTCAAAATGGATTAAAGACCTAAATGTAAGGTCAGACACTATAAAACTCTTAGAGGAAAACATAGGCGAATATTCTATGACATAAATCACAGCAAGATCCTTTTTGATCCACCTCCTAGAGAAATGGACATAAAAACAAAAAGAAACAAATGGGACCTAATGAAACTTCAAAGCTTTTGCACAGCAAAGGAAACTATAAACAAGACGAAAAGACAACCCTCAGAGTGGGAGAAAATATTTGCTAACGAAGCAAATGACAAAGGATTAATCTCCAATATATACAAGCAGTTCATGCAGCTCAATATCCAAAAACAAACAACCCAATCCAAAAATGGGCAGAAGACCTAAATAGGCATTTCTCCAAAGAAGACATACAGATTGCCAACAAACACATGAAAGAATGTTCAACATCATTAATCATTAGAGAAATGCCAATCAAAACTACCATGAGATATCACCTCACACTGGTCAGAATGGGCATCATCAAAAAATCTACAAACAATAAATGCTGGAGAGGGTGTGGAGAAAAGGGAACCCTCATACACTGTTGGTGGGAATGTAAATTAATACAGCCACTATGTAGAACAGTATGGAGGTTCCTTAGGAAACTAAAAGTAAAACTACCATATGACCCAGCAATATCACTACTGGGCATATACCCTGAGAAAACCATAATTTAAAAAGAGTCATGTACCACAATGTTCACTGCAGCTCTGTTTATGATAGGCAGGACATGGAAGCAACCTAAGTGTCCATCGAAAGATGAATGGATAAAAAAGATGTGGCACATATACAAAATGGAATATTACTCAGCCATAAAAAGAAACAAAATTTAGTTATTTGTAGTGAGGTGGATGGACCTAGAGTCTGTCATACAGACTGAAGTACGTCAGAAGGAGAAAAACAAATACTGTATGCTAACACATATATGTGGAATCTAAAAAAAAAAAAAAAAAGGCTCTGAAAAACCTAGGGGCAGGACAGGAATAAAGATGCAGATGTGGAGAATGGACTTGAGGATGGGGGGAGGGGGAAGGGTAAGCTGAGATGAAGTGAGAGAGTGGCATGGACATATATATGCTACCAAATGTAAAACAGATAGCTAGTGGGAAGCAGCCACATAGCACAGGGAGATTAGCTTGGTGTTTTGTGACCACCTAGAGGGGTGGGATAGGGTGGGTGGGAGGGAGACACAAGAGGGAGGAGATATGGGGATATATGTATATGTATAGCTGATTCACTTTGTTACAAAGCAGAAACTAACACACCATTGTAAAGCAATTATTCTCCAATAAAGATGTTAAAAAAAAAAAAGAAAAATAAATTGCATTCTCTTTCATATATAGCTTTAACCTATTTAATTAGAGTCCTAATTAACTTTTTTTAAGGGGAGGGAAAACCCACTTTAACTCTACAATGGGCTAAAATTATACCTTACAAAAAGACGCGATTGTTCCCTGACCATGAACTTTTGCTTTTATGAATTGCTAATTTGGTTAATGGGCTCATTCTGCTCTGAAATTTGCATCATGAGAATTACTAGCTTTGAAGAGTCCTCTGTGTACAACGCAGTTTGCACGTTTTGTTGTAAAGGTCACATTTGACATCGTAAAACAGCGGGCCCTTTTGAAAAGGTACAAATGTAAGAAATTAAGTGGCCCCATTGGTATAATGTCATTGTGAAGGAGGGAGAAAAGATTTTTAAGTTAATTTTTATTCATATTGTTTACGTGCGTGCAGGGTGAGCTCGGTTCCATATGAATCCCTTCTTGCATCTGACACATTATCGGCTGAACGTATGATCTGGGACACCAGTGACTGGAAAGGTTCTGCCACAAGCATTGGTGGAACGGGGAGTCGCGAATCAACAAAAGAATAAATAAAATAGAGGGTGCCATCATCCACATCTGAGTAGACTTAGGATTCGGGTAAAGCAGGCATGGGGACATCAAATCATTATTTAAGTGTTGCCAGGGGATCCTGTTAAAAAATATCTTGCTGTGATTCAACAGTGTCTGACAACAATAAATCGGGAAATATTCACCACCCCAGTTGATGAGGGGTGTACCTCTGGATATCCCTAGGTTGGGTTTGTGAAGTCAGATCACAGCATCTCTATACCTCGGGGCAGAGCAACGCTACATGGTGCTTTTAGGAAGCCTTCCGGTGCTTTTTTTTGCGGGGGGCGGGGCACGGGGCCAAGTCCACATGCACAGAAGCACTGAGAAGGAAATGTTGTTGCCAGAGGCTCAGCTACCTTCCCAAGTGCCCAAGGAAATGAGCAGAAGCCAACATGCCCCAGCAAAAGGAGGATCAAGGGTGGCCAAGAAGGCACAGACATCTTAATGAAGAGGCAGTCTTGGGCTAACGGCGAGGCACGCCACTCAGTGCCAAAGAAGGTGAATCAAGTTTCCTCACTATCCCTATCCTGATGTCATTTTGTTTTGTTTTCATATCTACAGTAGAGATGGTGATCTCCCACAGGGTGGGGTTGTTGCTGAGGCCTTTTCAGAAGTAACACAGAGCACCTCCCCATGTCACATGACCTGCAGGAGAGGGAACAGATCAGGCACTAACGTGAGGACATAATCTTTTTGCTTCCCGCCAGAGCTCCAAGAAGTCCTTCCTTGAGGAGACAGTGGGAGCCCTGCCTTGGGCATCAATGGAGACTTCAGGTCAGGGGATGGCACTGAAGTGGGCTTTGCTGGATGAGGAGTGGGTACACAGGGCAGCAGAGGAACCGCATCCCTGGAGTTCCATTCATGTTGCCCTTGGGATTGGAAGCCCCAGGTGGAACTGAAAAGGAAGACCAGCTGGCCACAGAGGCAGGGACAGGCGAAATGGGCATGGAATATGTGCTTTTGAATACAGACCCCTTCCAGGGGGCCACAGGTGGCACCAAAGAGCACCTTCCCTCTGATACCTTCTCTTAACCAAGTCATGGGTAGAACACAGGCTACAAGAACACCATCTCAGGAAACAGTCCTTTGTGACAAAGAAAAAGAAAGACCCCTCCCCTCCCCGGAGCACGTGGGGCCTCCCTCCCTCCATCTGTAATTACCTCTAGTAAATTTCCCATTCATCTGCATGCCGGTTTCTATTCAGGGAGGACTTGAGGCTGTGCTGCTGGGGGGGCGGGGGCGGCCAGGCACATTCAAACTCGCACAATCTCCAATCACCGCACCTGATGGGGATGAGCACTTGCTTATGTGAAATTTTCTTTTCAATCCCAGCCTCAGATTGCACCATTTCACAGCAATGCTCCCAAGCACTTACACACAGAAGGCTTTTCATCCTCCAAGTCCCGCACAAGTGTTACCTAATTAATGTTCAACAATGTTACCAAACCTCCCTCTTTTAAGACGTATCAACCTGGAAAAGTCTGGAATTAAGGATTTTGATCTCGAAAGGATTGCTTTCATGTATTTTGGATAATTCACACAGCTGCTTAAAGACAGATATGCATCGACTATAAACAGCCCCAAGTTCAAGTAGCTACATAAATAAACCTTTCCTTATCTCTCCCGGCAGCCTCTCTGTGCCCGCTTGGGCAGTGAAGGGATCAAAAACGCTCCCTCGCGGTCAGTCGATGAATGCTCGGACTCTAAAGTGAATGATTCTTCAGCCAAGCAGAATAAACTACCAGCCTGAGACCCTCCAGTGGCTTCCCTAAGTCCAGACCACAGCCCCCAGCTTTGCACATCAAAGTGTGGACGAGGCAGCATCACTGGGAGCTCATTAGAAGCGCAGAATTGGGAGCCCCACCTCAGAACTGCTGGGCCAGAATCTGCACTTCAGCCAAATCTCCAGGTTATTTGTGTGCATGTTAAAATTTGAGATGCTCTGGTCTTTAAAGCCCTTCATGAACTGACCCTTGACCACCTCTTGGATATGGGACCGTCCCCTCACTCTATTTCACTGGCCTCCTTGCTGTTGTCAAACTCAGCATACATTCTCCAGTCTCAAAACATTTGCCCCGACTGTGCTCTCTGCCCAGGTGCGCTTCCTCAAGCCACATCTGGGAACACCTCCTGGGGGTTCCATTCATATGGCCGTGGACATAAATGGCACCGCCTGTGGCCCAACCCCAGCCTACAATATGCGCAGTGTCCCCAGGTGTTGGGTGGCATGGCTGCCCTGTGCAAGGGTCTGGGTAAGTGCCCTCCCTTCAAAGAAGACTCCCTGCTCACCATTAGCTAAAAAAACCTCTGTGACTCTTTCCTCCCAACCCCACTTTATTGGTCTTCATAGCACTCATCACTACCTGACATCACATCATATATCTGTTTCCGTATGTAGTTTATTCCCTGTCTTTCTCTAGTAGAATTCATTCTCCATGAAATCAGGGGCTTTGTATCTGCCACCACACCCCCCCGCCACATACACATACACACTGAACTTTCAGCACCTAGAACAGAGCCTATCTAATAACTAGTACACAATGTGTGCTTGCATGTGTGCATGCGTGAAAATGTATGTGCACACATGTGTGTGCATGTATAAGGTTAAATATTCTCTCTCCCTGATTCACAATAACTTGGGACTGATGGATAAACTGCACTTTCATGCAAATCAACCCCTTTCATTTCTGCACAGTTTTCAGAGAGTGATGTGGTCCAGCTCAATGCCAGAGAAAGGGTCCCCACATCTAGGCAAGAGGCCACTTCTGTTCCTCAGCTGCTACAGAAGCCCCTTTATATTCTTCGAATTTCCCTCAGCTGTGCATAAAGCAAAGGTGACCCACTTAGTTGCCATCAAATGCAGCACCCAGCACCATGGCAAGAAATAGTCAAATGCCCGGTGAACCCCACTGATTGGAAAGCAAGGCTCTCTGCAGGTAGGGGTCAAAGACGCTTAGTTTGTCTGGTTAACATAACGGTTCTTACTTTAGCAGAAAACAGCTCATAACCAAACATTGTGTGGCTTCAAAGGCACAAGGTGAATGAATCAACAATCATAACAAGGAGACCAAAGTGCCACCAACCCAGGGGACTAGAGACCATGCCTACACTCTGCCAACACTCAGGTAAACACGGTCATCTGGTTCCACTCACACGTTGATCAAGCCCCTGCCTCAGGACCTATAGCCTGACAGGACATATACATGAGTGAAGCAGGACAGATAAAGGTGGCAGCATCAGAGTGATGATGAATGGAAACTCACCCAGAACCTTGGTGTTGGGGGGCAATAGAGAGTGGTGGAGACTGTGGCAAACAGTTCATGCCCCTTCTAAAGGGGGCAGCTGTTGATTGGTTGACTAGCATCATTTTGGGATATGGACCCAACGTTACCAGATCCTCTGATTTATCAAGACTCTTACTAAACCTCTTCGTTTTGAAACACTAACACGTAAATCCAAAATTTTGACAACTCTACAAGCAAATAAAGTACATCTGTGGATGAGACATACCCATAGGTCATACTCGTGAGAATAAGAGCTTAGATATTTGAAGTTCCAGCCTTTATGTAGTTCTTCATCAGCACAATTGTGCATTTAATGAGGGTCCTTCCTGTATACATATGCATGAGTGTGCACACACAATTCTAGAACATCTTCTGTGATAGGAAGCCAAGGAAAGGACCAAGCGGGTAGTGAAAGCCCATTCTGCCTCAGGATTAGATACAAACAGAGCTCAGTGTCTAGCCTAGAGGAATGTAGGGATCTCACAGATAGAGATGAGTAGAGGATGGGGTAGAGGGAGGTGAGTGTAGGGGATCAGAACTGGTCTCAGCATTCTTAGGAGGCCCAGTTCTCCTGAGCAAGTGTGCTATTCCTTCCTCCAACCTGCTGTAGAAGGGAATGGTATTTTCTGTAAGAATCAAGGAGGGTATAATGGAGGAGCTATTTGGGTTGGGTTTTACAGGATGTGTAGGAGTTTACTCAGAGGAAGGATATGGTGCAGAGGAACCACAAGTGCCAAAGCATCTTCTCTTCCTGCCTTCTCTGAGCCCACTCAGCCCAGAATCTAACTCCGTTTTTTTCCCCTCCTTGGATGCCTTTGAAACTAGCACAGTGTCCTCCTGAAGCTTTATGACATAGTATCCATGGGGAGAGTGAATGGAAAATTTATTCCCTTCCTTCTCCCATTCTAATCTTCCCCATCTAGAAACTACAGGGAGTAAAAAAAGTATCAATCGCAGATGTTAACGGTGAGAAGAGGGGGAGGTGAAGACACAATCCCAGTCCTACAATCCCACTTTCTCATACCTCCTTTGGACCCCAGAGACATCAGACTAGATCATTTGCAGGGGAGCAGTATGTTTATTGAGAGGAGCAGGGGTGTGGCAGGGGGATTATTCCAGGCAGCAATAGGCAGAGGTGAAGGTAGATAGAATGGAAGCCCCTGTAAACTCCAGCCTACAAAATCAGCAGCCAACCCTGTGCCCAGGCTGTTTGCTCACAAACCACCTTGACCAAACAGCCTTTAGCATCTTCAGTTAAAGCCATGCCACAGGTTGGGTAGGATGGTGGTGACAGAATCAGAATGTCTGGGTTGGGCTCTAGGCTATTCCATCTACTATCTGGGTGGTTGGAGGCATATTACACTGCCTTACCAAGCCCCACCTCCTCAGCTATAAGGTGGCAGTAGTCATTGTACCCTCTCCATGGGGTTATAGTGGGTATTAAATAATCATATGTACCGTGCTCAGCACTGTATACAGGAACAGTACATTCTCCGTAACATTTGCTATGATTAATTCCTTGTTGCTTTCAGTTATTTAGAAAAGGAGCTCCAATATGGATGGCAGGGGGATGGGGGAGCATAGCCCATTTTACCTAAAGGACAGAATAGCCATGGACTTCCTACACCTTCAGAGAGGAAACATCTCAGAAAACTGGATTTCTTGGTACTTTCCTAAAGAGTCTTGGTGCTCAGCCAAGGAAAAGGTGGTGTTTCCTCCAGGGCACAGCAGCCGTCCATAGCTTAGCAGGTGGGAGAGGTCCCTGGAACCCAGAGTGGGTATAAACCTAGCTGCCCTCCTTCCTCACCATTCAACCAGGGACAGAAGGTCTTCAACACGGAACACAAGCTATCTCTTATTGCAGCCTGGATGTACAAACCTGTCTCGACCCTCAGGGGATTCTCCCCCATCAGCTTCCTCAGTGACCTACTGGATTGAGCAGAAGTGGAGAGTGGATAAGTGGTGTCTGCACCTTGTGCAGCGCAAGGCACACAGTGATCCCTCGTTAAATAGTTCATAGAGGAATTAAAAATAATAAAAGCCATACTTATGGATCACACAAGGTGCTCAATATACCAGGTACATTACATTAAACATGTTATAAACATTTGCTCATTAAGCCCACACGACCTATGAGTAGATATTATTTTATCATCTGAGGCTCAGAGACATTAAATTACATACTAAGGGTCACCTGAAGGAAGTAGCAGAGCAGAAATGAGACCCCTGGAAACCAGGCTCTGGAGATCACCTCTCTAATGAGTAAGGTATGACTAAATATATTGCAGTCAGAGACAGGGGTTCTAAGAAACTTGCTACCCTCTCCCACCCTGGATGATGACCCAATGTTCAATTGTTCGAGGCAGTTTGAAAGCTCACTTTAGGTTGATTTGCTTCTTTCTCAGCGGTGTGTCAGCTGCTGCCCGGCATGATAGCTTATTTAAAATACCGGGTAGAAATAAGATTCACTGTGAAATTAGTTGTAGACAAGCTCAGAAACTGCTAATGATGCAGAGATAATAAGGGGATTTGCAGAAAACACTGATATTGCATTATGATTAGTGAGCAGAGCTTCACCCCTTGAAGCCTGCGGGCCTGAGCTCCCACAAGAAGAACAAATGCATATGTATTAGCAGTGCACGCTGGCAAATCCAGGCTCCTGAGGCCAGCAGGCTCAGGCCTCCTGGTCAGAGGCTCAGAGCTCAGCTCTGATTTGCAAAAATGATTAATTTGTGGGTTTTGAGAATGAGAAATGTTTACTTCCTAGGTCTGGGAGAAACCAAAGGCCGGTCCTAAATCAAATTCCCATTTGAAAATGAGAACAAGCAGGAGCAGCTCTAGAAGGCAGCCCCACGATCCTGCCTGGTCTGCTGCCCAGGTCTCCTTAGGCAGCTCTCCCAGGGTTTGATCTCAAGTCTACCAGTCCATAAACCTGCACACTTACAAGAGTTGGCTGTCAGCTCGTACGCACCATAGTGGCGAGACCAGTTGGTAAATCACTGGCATCTTGCCATACCGGTTAGTAAATAATGGTTGCCCTGACATTGCAAAATGGCCCAGGATCACCCTCCCGACCTCTCTATGACCCAGCAACTAGAGGGTTAATGTCTGGCACCTTGAAGGTCCTCAGATCCCATTCCAGCACTCTGGCCAGAATCCATTCTGATCTGCTGGTGTCCACACCTGATTGGTTGTTAAATATTTTTAATATCATCCCTCCATACCCAGCCCCAGACATGTCTGGTAGCAACACCCTTAACACGAGAAAGGGCTACATGTTAGCAATCATATAGGATAAAATCCTCTAGAAAAGCCTGTTACTACAAATCAACAGGATCTGAGTCCTGTTCTGGCTGGGTCTATCCCTCCGTATTTACAAATGCAGCCAAGATGGCGGTCTGTTTGTGCACCCAGGATGTGTAATGTGGCCAAGTTACAGTCCCTGCCCTTTTGGCAAAGAAGTGGGAAAATGCAAATTGCATGCATGTCAATGACTAAGTCACCTGCATAATGAAATGCCAGAAAGTTTGAGGCTAAAACACTTATTTACATGAAAAACAAATCTGTACGGGATATGTATTTCTCTCCTTCACATCTCAACACATTTGTCACTCAAAGCCAGAAGGCTCTACTCAACAAAGTCCCTCCAGTCACTGGCCCCATTTCCATTCTCTTTAACTTTCAGCTTACCTCCTTGAGGGATGGAGGCCACCAGGTGTTCAAAACAGATGTCGCTACTTTGCTGCCTAGGGAACCACATTCAGAGACAGGGATGGGCGGAGAGGATGCAAATTCCCATTATGCCAAAACTATTTGTATGATCTTTGTACAGAATGTAAATTATTTATTCAATTTATGCGGTGAGGTTGATACAGCTGAATAGCTTGGGACTCTGTCAGATGGCTGACCACCAATACAATCAGTCCCTTTCTTTTAAATGTGATGAAACTGCACAAAAGTCAAAAGTGAAATATTAAAGAAAGATAGGGAGGGAGTGTGGTTCAGTGATGGACTGTAATGGTAGCTGTTTGCCATATTTTTCCTCCATTTTCCTTCTTCCAGTAACAGACTCTGGGCTTTCCATATCACATGAATGATCATGTGACCCACTCCCGACCAATCATGGTAACTCTTTTCTCCTGGACACAATGATTGGTGTAGGGGTGGATGCAGCATCCAAGGAGAGCCAATCAGAATCTGTCCTGGGATTGATATATAAATGCTTTGAGTAGAAGATTCTCTTTCCTCTGGTGTTGCTAAATATGAGGTTACAAAGCCAAGGAGCTGTGGATACGTTCCCCGCCATCTATGCTATCTAGACAGAGTCTGTCTGCAGAATGAAACCCATCAGAAATGAGCAGAAATGAAAGATAGATGGAAAGAGCATGGTGGCCCTGACTGCTGGGTCTCCATCCCAACTCCCTGTGTCCTACAATTCTTCCTTAACTCTCCGGACCTAGGATCCTTCCCAACTATGTAAGCCAAAAAATTTCCCTTGGCTTAAACAATTTGAAGTAGTGTTTGTCACTGAAAACATCCTGACTTGTACTCAATTACAGAAAGGATGGATATGTATCTTTAATCACACTTAGGTATTTGATAATGAATACTTAGCATTTTGTGCAAGTGCTTTGATTTTGTTTTTCCTCCTTTGCAATTTAAAATGATTCAATAGTTTAAATCTAGTAAGTATCCAATTAAAGCTAAATAGTCTCTATTTTTGTCTCAATTGTCCTTGAGGTCCCTGCTTTTTATCACTTGTATGAGCATTTTAATTTGCCTGTTTTCCACTCTTTGTAAAATATTAAGGATGAAAGCGGAAGGAAATAGTCAAATGGTTGCACTAACACTGCATTAAGGACAAAATTGCAGACTTTGCCAAACCTGAACCAGTAGCCAGCAGGCAGCACCAGCATGCAATAACCCAAAATGTTATTGCGTTAACAGACAAAGAATGAGGGTCATTTGAAAGTTGGGCAACATCAGAAATTGTGCAACAACACACCACTTATCACTTAAGTTCAAGCGCATAGGTGGCAGCAGAGGGAACACTCACCATTATGTTCATGGCGGGTTTGCTAATGGTAAGGAACTGGCTGTAAAATGTGCATCTATCTATGCTTTGGGTTGAGAAAAGCAACCATAAGTGAGTAGTTTCCCAGCTCCGCATTTTCCTGGATGTACTTGAGAAAGTTACTTAACTTCTATGTGCTTCAATTTTCTCCCTGGTTAAAGAAGAATGGTAATAGTACCTACCTCACAGGAACGAAGAGAGGACTAAGTCAAGACCATCTTTGTCGAGCGTTAGCACAGTATCTGCCATAGAGGAAGTGCTCACTAAAGCACCGTTATAGTGCTTACTATAGTCACCCCTCCCCCTGTCCCCTCAGAGGCTCTGAAAGCAGAAGACAAAATAAACACAGGTGGGGCTAGGTGCCTTGTGGGCAGAGACTGGAGGTGATTGTTATTTCTGGATGAATCACCACTGATATGTGTAATGTCAAAATTCAACTATTCCTAAAAGACACCAAAGCCCTTGCCTCTCTGAACAATAAAATAACAACAATAACAAAAATGATGGCTCTCACTCACCGAGTCGTTACTATGTTAGGCACGTTTCATCTACTTACTTTGATCTTCACCACAAAATACAGGGTAGGTATAATTGTCTCCATCTCACAGGGGAGAAACTTTGGCCAGGACAACTCAGGTACAATGACTTGCCCGAGGAACACAGTTAGTGATGTGGAATTTGAACCCATCAGAAATCCATCCTGTTCTCAAACATTAGATCATGGCTAGTTGAGTTATCTCACACCTTCTCTGCTATAAAATAATATTAATTATAATGTAATAATAATAATGTATTGACTGTATACATGTGACAGGTGTCATGATAAGTGGCTGATCTGCATTCTGTGTCCTTTGTGAAGAGACCTCTGGCAACTCCATGCCCTCCCTGGCTCCCTAACATAAGTAGCCTTGGAAAAGAAATCGCAGGTGTCCAATCTTCTCTTGAGATCTCTGGATACAAGCTTACAGAGAGCAAACATGTGGAGGCTTAGCCCTTCTTTGCAATGCAGGGATGCCATTTCACCTGTCTGTCACCCCAGTATCCACCCCAGGAAATGATCCCGCACTGGGAGATGCCTTTGGCAAAACTCTGGCTCCTCAAGAGAAAAGCTCATGTGATAAATTATATGTAAAAGAAGTAAAGCAAGAGCTGCAAATGGGTACATAGAAGAGAGACTTTAAAACGCATATAGGGGAATTAGGAAGAGCCTCAGAGAGCCTAACCAGTAACATGGGTCATCAACATCATCACAATCATCAACTTCATCAACTTCATCAGAGCAAATTCTGACATACAGTTAACAACCAGAAGAGTTTTGTTCTCTTTCCTTTGTTTTTTAAACACAGGTTCAGCACCTCCAAGTGTCTACACTCACAGTTTGGGAAACTGGTTTGGTCATTTACTGTGGACAACCACCAGATGCAAGTGTGACCTTTCCAAGGGAAATAACTTCACTGCCCTACTTTCCCCCTCTTCAATGTCAACTGTTGCCATTCTACAGCTGTTTTGCAATAAATGGAGAAAATAACATCAGAATCCATCTAAAAACCATATTTGGTCGTTAAACATCAGCAACCAAAACATGTAAAGCTCAGGTTGCTCCTCTTTGAAATGACTTCCTCATCCACACAGGCTTTCCTCCAACAATTAACAACTTGCTTTAACAACGTGAGAGTTAAAGGTCGGCCCCCTAGATCCTGCCTAGGTTTGAATGACAAGCCTTTGTCCCTCATCAGGATGGAAAAGGCAGTAAGGAGTGGTTTCGTCTCTGGGAACTGCTGGCTGATGAGGGCACTGGTACCAATAATGAGAGACCCCAGTCCTGTCCATGGAGAGTGTCATGCAAGTTGCCCAATAATGCTCTAAAGGTCTTAAGGGGAATCCGTAAACAGAGCCTGAAAAACTTTTGTAGACACGTTATTAATCAGATGATGGGGAGCAATGTCTAGTCCGGATGCCTGCTCCTCGCTCCCTCCTCCTGCAGAAGGCACCATATCCCTGAGCTCTGAGCCTCAAATGACCTCTGAGGGATGGATGGAGATAGAGAAGAGAAAACAGAGGGTCCTGGGATGCATCTGCACTGACCTCTTGCAAGGAACAGCCCCAGGACAGAGAGAGAGCCTATCCCCAACCAAATAAGAAGAGTTACCAGGCGCTGAGTGCTGCTAAGAGTTAAGTGCTTCATAAGCATTTGCTCACTGAATCATACCATGCCATAAGATGGGTACTCTCATGATCACTAAGATTTAGAAAATGAGACTTGAAACTAAGTTTGTAAGAAGTCAGGATTTGACCCTAGTTCTAATGGACTCCGAAACCTGCCCTCTCAACCTATCTGCTCTATTGCCTCCAACCGAATGCACAGCGTTAACCACTGAGCCCAGGTGTTCCTGTTGAAATGGACAGCTGGCTAAATATAACCTTAAGCCAGAAGGAAGGCAGGTGAGGACAGAAAAACTAAGGCGCAGGGAACCACTGTCATTCCAGGACCCAAGCAGGTGCCAAGGCTGAGATCGTTTGTGTGAAAAAGGAGGCAGCTGTGGCATCGGCCCTCAGCTGGACTGGCTTCTTAGTCTTTATTCAGACACTATCCACTCTCTTCTCTTGTTACTGAGTTTTCCAGTGCTTATACAGCCTATGCATTCCTCTTTGGGTAGTGGCTTTGAGTCTCTGGGGACTGTCTGAGAACTTGTAGACAAAGTCCTAAAGATGCAACAGAGGGCATGGTACACCACTGTTAGTCAGCTGGCTCACCTGGCACGGCTGTACAGGCTTTATAGCTGAATCTGCTCTGTTTAGTTGCTGCATCTATTTGTATTGATTGGGATCTGAGCCCTATGGGTTGTTAAACATTGAATATTACCTTGGTACCTCCTTAAAATATTGAAGAGTGGGGCTAGAAGGGAGGCCTTCCAGGATCATTTTGGATTGAATTCAGGTCCTGGCGGCACCCCTGTCACCACGGAGTCTTCTAGCCTTGCACTCTCGGAGAATGTAGAGTACAGTAGCTTGTTCCCTTTGGAGCATGAGCTTGTCTTTTCTCTTTAGTGTTTACTGCAGCTCCACAGCATTTGCTTGCTCTATGATGGGTGCTTAGGGCCTGGACAGCATCATTGGGAAGGCATTTGATCACACTCACAGTTTACTCTGATGACATCTGGCATCAGCACATCGTGTAGCCACACAAAGGTACAAGATTCCTTTGTACCTGATCTGACGAAGGTGAGGACTAACTGGTCAGATGCCGTAGGACTCATTACAGCACATGGAGAAGAGGCATTCTGACAAAGGATGAACACAGGCCCCCTGGAATCTCACTTTAGCCATGAAACTGCTCAGATTTGGCATTTCTTGGGGATGTGGAATGCTCTAGTCGGAACTTGGCAGGTGAGAAACGGGAGACAGCTCTGCAGGCCCTGGCTGGCTATCAAGGACCATAATAGCAAGGTTTCCTCCATCATTTATCCCAGTCAGTTGAAAGTTCTTGGAGTGTCTCCCCTCTCACTGGGGATAAAGACAGAGCAGTAACACCAGGAGACTTCAGGCCTCGGATCTGGGATCTTTGCTAGAGTTAAATACTAGAAAACTGGCTTAAAGCATTCCTTTTTCAGCCCAGATCCTGGGAACCTAAACTATATCAATGGCTCCTTGTCCCCAGAACTCAGGAGCTCCTTCTGATTTGGTTCCCAATGGGGAATGTTCCCAGGATCCAGAGAGGTCAATAAAGAGCAGAAATAAAAGAGAGAAAGAAGAATGTTGTTTATGAAAATTAGCATCACAGATAAGACCACCATTTTGCATGGTAGAGGGAGACTTCAATTCTTGGGTTCCTTCATCCCCGAATCCTTAATTCAGACACTAGACTGCACTATATTTATCAATAAACTATTTGATATGAAGGCAGCAACCCAGTGCCAAACACTAAACTGTTCCAAGGACTGAAACTCTGTACAAAGTTCATACTGATTGGGAAGGAGGTGGCAGAGGCAGAAAGGCCACCATGCTTACACTAATTAACTTAGTACTCAAAATATAAGAAATTCCTCTCTCGGATGACAGAAGAGATGGTAAAACCTAAGGCTATGAGAATGCCTCTAAGTACTTCTTTGGCCACTTCTCACTATGTTTTAATTATGTGCTTCTTCTCTTGTGAAATATTAATTCCCTTCTTAATATCTTTGTTATTAATGAGCTTACTGCTTTACTTCCAAAGGTTTAGAATTTTTTGTATAATAAAGCTGAATCATTCATTTCTAGATCTATTGTTTTGTGCTTAAACCTATTGCATTTTCTGTCCTTTACAATTGATTATTTTCTTGGGAATACACAGAAACACACACCCCATGATTACTATGGTTAAAGTCATAGTTCCTATCTGTGGGGTACACAATTTGGTTTATGTTTTGCAATTCTACCTGATGAATTGTATTATTCATTACCTCTCTGTTCTATTTATTGATATTTGTTTACTGAGTCTGACACATCAATAACATGAGACAATTTTGAAGGGAAAAATAGCAATTTGGTGCCACTACATGGGATGTAATAGAATAGTTTTCAGCTCAAATTATTTAAAACTACAGAGCCATGAAGCTGAACTTTAAAAAAAAAAAAACAACTAAATTATTTCTAATGGCGGAATTTTTCAGCATCTTAAGTTGAGTAAAAGAAAGGTTTAAATAGATTTGAGGGCTTAAATACTTCTGAGGAAATAAGGGACTGCAAAGTCGGGATGTCTAATTCACCTAAAAGTAATTAACAAAAAGTAAGTTAGATCATTATTTCCTCCAAGATCATAATTTAAAAGGAAGCTGATTTATCTGAACTGATTGAGGCTTTCAATCCTAAATGTAGACACTTGGTTGTTATGGGGAGAACAGAAATGAGACCCAATTAAGCAAAATTCTTTCTTATGGAAAAAAAATGACAGATAAAATGATGGCTTAAATGTGCTCAGAAGGGAGCTGAAGAAAGTAGGAGAGTTGAGGGGTTTTTTTAACCTCTGGTTGAAACCTCCACTCAATTCACAAGTAAGATCCATCACAAGAAAATAAGGGAACTCATTTCCACCTAAACATTTGAGTATAACCAGCCGTTTAGAATTGGCAAATATGGGCATCATGTTAACATTTGACATCTGATTCCCATGGGAGAGGCAGGGGGTGCTGAGGGCAGAAATGCTATTGCAGGAATTTAGAAGTAGGATTCCTGACCCTTTGTGATTAGGGTCTATTATGGGCTGAGCAGTAACCCCCTAAAATTCATATGTTGAAGTCCTAGCCTCCATTACCTCAGCATGTTAACTGTATTTGGAGATAAGGTCTTTAAAGAGGTGATTAAGGTAAAATGAAGTCATTAGGGCGGGCTCTCACTCAGTGTGACTGGTGTCCTTATAAGAAGAGTCAAGGACACAGACACAAACAGAGGGAAGACCAAATGGAGACACAGAGAGAAGATGGCCATCTACAAGCCAAGGAGAGAGGCCTCAGAAAAAACTGACCCTGCTGACACCTTGATCTCGGACTTCCAGCCTCCAGAATTGTGAGAAACAAAATTTCTGTTGTTTAACCCACCCAGTCTGTGGTTCTTTGCTATGTCAGCCCTAGCTGACTAATACAGGGTCTTGGATATCCTGGCTAGCCTACAAAATCTGTCTCTTTTCTTCCAGTTACACTGCGACTCCACTGAGAGCAGAGTCTGTGTTTATTTCAGCATCGCTGTACCAGTGGTGAATTAAGCAGATTTATTAACTGAATCATTCTTCCCTCAGAGGATAAATTGGAAGACTTGAGAAATTACAAAGTAAACCCAAACTAGTCCTTATGACTTGGCTGGTTAGGAAGGACCTCACAGTGGTTAGGCATACCAGCCTGGGAGGGAATGCCCAAGTTCAAATCCCAACCAGACCACTGAGGAGCTCTGTGACCCATGGCCAGTTCTTTGACCTCTCTGAGAACTGCAGTCAGGATCCAGGTAGAGTGACACCTGACCCAGGGGGACCACTCGGCAAATTCACTGCTTCATTCATTCCACAAATATGTCCTGAGCCCACACGGTGTCCAGGAACTGCTCTAGATATGAGGATACTGACAAAACATCCTACGTTACGGTGCCGATCTTCTGGTGGAGGTTAGCTAATAATTATAATAAGGGCCCTTTAGTAAGAAAGGGAAGGACAGCTTAAATGCAAAATTCTAATGCTTGGTCCATTTCAGTGCACTATATGTAGTGATCCTGAAACCCATTTTAAATATAATCTGGAATAGCCCAAGATGGGTGACATTAATATTCTCTCCTGCCAGGCTCTCTGGCACCACAGTCACCCTCAATCACAGTTCCCCAAATCAGGGCAGAGATCTTGCAGATGTCTGTCCATTTTGCCGTTTGGCTCCAGATAAACCTATCTGATGGTCTCAAAAGGTCTGTCTCCTCTCCCAGAGCCACTCAGCAAGCGACTCCCTCGGTCTCCCTGTCCCACAATAAGAGCTCTGTGGTGCCACCCGGCACTCAACGTATGAGGTCCCTGAAGGGTCCCTGAGGCGAGCCCCGGGGCCCTGTCACCCCTCATTGGTGGCTGTGTTCAGGCCAGCCGGCCTGATGCATATGCAAGACGGGGCAGAGCCAGCCCTTCAGAGAGTGGCTGGCAGCCTGGATCCATTACCCAGGCTGTCACCACCACTGTCCTTGTGCCTATCAGGTGGGGGGTGAGGGACCGGAGCTTGAGCTTAAGAAATCCTGGGAACTCAGATTCCACATGCTTGTTTTTAGGGACTCCCTGACACCTTCTAGTATTAAAAAGGACCTAAAATTTTCCCCTAAGCTTCTTCTGCCAATCATTAAACTCTCCAAGACTTTTGTTTGCCCTTCTGTAAAATGGGGGTGGAAACTGTCCTGCTCTTTTTATGGGGTTCTGCAAGGATAAAATAAAATAGTCTGCAAAAGACTTTGTATGGGATTTCTTCTTGGGGTAATGAAAATATTCTAGAGTTGGTTGTGGTGATAGTTACACAACTCCGTAAATATACTAAAAACCACTGAACTGTACAGTCTAAATGGGTGAATTGTATAGTATGTGAATTATATCACAATAAAGCTGTTTTTAAAAATAAAAGAAAAGCCTTTATAAACTGTAAAGGAGTATTGCCATCCTAGGACTTCAAGTCAGCTCTTAACCGGATTCAGTGGGGAGCTGGGGGAGAGGGAGAGGTGGCGGGATAGAGAAAGACACTAAAAGTAGCTGGGGGGTAGGGGCAGTTACCAGCTTACTGAGAGGGACACAGGAAGAAGCCCCTGAGAATAACTTCTCAGAGAACATAAGAAAGCGGCCGTCACAGTGTGGTCCTATATGGCCACCTGCACGGTATCGTCCAGGGAGTGTGTAAGGCTCCAGTGTGCAGGTTCCATTCCCTGACTTTCTTTCCATGCAGTCTCTCTGCCTTGCCTCCCTCAGGTCTCCACTCAGATGCTGCCACAGCAGCAGGGCCTTCTCTGCCGCCCCTTGTCATTGTCTGTATCCCAGCCTTGGTCTCCCTTCTTCAGGGACCTTATCACCACTCACCCTGCACGGGGATGTATGTGTGTGTGATGATTCTTAGTGCTCTCTCACTAGGGTGTAAGCCCGTACGAGCAGGGACTTTGCCTGTTTTGTTCACTGGGTATACCCGGCCCCTAGAATAGCTCCTGGCATATAGTAAGTGCGCAGTATATATCTGCTGAATTAATGACAATAAATTCCTGGGCCCATCCCATAATCACCAGTAGAAGGGCCTAGAAAGATGCATTTTAAGCAACTGCTTAGGTGATTCTAACCTCCAGTACCTCGGAATGTGACTGTTATTTGGAGGTAGGCTCTTTAAAGAGGTAATTAAGTTAAAATGAGTCTTTAGGGTGGGCCCTAATCCAACACGATTGATGTTCTTATAAGAAGAGGAGATTGGGACTTCCCTGGTGGTCCAGGGGTTAGGACTCCACGCTTCCATTGCAGGGGGCACAGGTTTGATCCCTGGTCAGGGAACTAAGATCCCACAAGCCACGGGTCGCGGCCAAAACAAAAAAAGAAGAGGAGATTAGGCCACAGGCACGCACAGGGAGACGACCTTATGAAGACACAGGGAGAAGACAGCCATCTGCACACTAAGGAGAGAGGCCTCGGAAGAAAGCAGCCCTGCCGACATCTTCATCTCAGACTGCAATCCTCCAGAACTGTAAGAAAATGTATTTCTGTTGTTTAAGCCACTCGGTCTGTGGAACTTCATTATGGCAACCTGAGCAAGCTAATATAGCACTTGGAAGAAAAAGCCTCAGTAGATGTTAGCTGTTGCCACCCTGCAGAGAGGCAATGCAGTGAAGTAGGTAAGGGAACATGTTTAGAAATCAGACAGACCTGAGTTCAGACGGGGTGTGTCAGATCCCTCTGGGGCTCAGTTTCCTCATCCACAAAATGTTGATAATGCAAGGATAATGTGAGCATCGCACAAAAATGAGCACAAAGCGCCCAGCCCAGCGCCTGAGCTACAGTAACTGCTCAGAAAATGCAGCTGCTCTGCAGGATTCTGGAAGCATGGCAGCCAACCCAAGCCATTGTCAGGCCACCTGGCTGGATAAAATCTGACTGGATTTTTCCAAGTCTTGGATATCCAGAGAGGCAGAGCTGGAGGATCATTTTCCAGCTTGAGCCACTGCTACTTTTTCCTGGACCAGGAGAGTATACCAAGCCAAGGAGACGGGGGGCACCAACACAGGGGGCATCATGAGTTCATATCCTGGGGAACTTTAAGGATTTTTTAATGTGGCCCAGGAATCTACCATACCACACAGAGATTTAATACAAAGCAGGATGGGCACAGTAAAAGTAATGGGTGTAGCAGAGCAGATGTGCCCCTCCCTAAGGCCCCTGGGAGGCACCTGGGGCACCTGGAGAAGGGTTTGACTCCCATGTCCCCAGGTGACCTACCCAGGTGTGACTGTCTTCATTTGAGACTGTTGAGGGATGAACACATGTAGCGGGGTGATTCCAGCACAGAGAGGGGAGGTGATTTTCCCACATCTTGCCATGGGTCATGCAGCAGCTCCCTGCAGGAACTTGTCTCCAAGAGTTTCTGACAGCAGCAGGACAGAGGGACACCCTCCCCTCTGTCACCTGCTAATGGTGTATAAAGGAAAACAACTCTCCATGCCAGAGGGTCATTCACAGCTGATGGAAAAGCTCTGTCCAGAGGCAGTCTGGCAAGATTTTCAATCCAATTTCTCTTGAGCGAAAGGCTAACAGGATAAGATCTCTCCGTGTTAACAACCTGGATTGTGAGTGAAGTCTCGAGGTTGGGGCGAGAGACGAGGTCATGACCTCAAGAGCTTACCTCGCAAAGCAATCTAGTCCAAGCCCCAGTTCCCCAAGCCCCCCTCCAGAGCCCGTTAATCGCATGGTGAACATGTCCCTCCACGGCACTTCCTGTCCAGGGACTCAGGCCATCCGTCCCAGGCTGGCTGTCCACCCTGGTGTCCAGCGGGAGCCTGGAAGGCCTGTCACTGGGCATCCTACAGACTTCTCAGTGGGGAGAGAATGGGGCCTATGCTATTTTCCAAGAATAAACACAGCCTCAGAGCTATGGCCTCACAGGTGACCCCTCGGGGTGGCTTGTAAACCAGTCAACGTCCTCCCGATGCTCCTGCACTGCCGCAAATCGGGCATGAGCTACAGCAACGATAGATACATGAGGCGTCGTGTCCAGTCCAGGACACCTAAAGAGCCCAGACTCCCTGAAACCACAGGGAGTGAGTATCTGGGAGGAATTAGAGCTCATCAGTGACCCAACGTCCCCTGCCCACACCGGGTTCTTAGGATCCCATGATCCCACCCAGCAGCAATGGGAGGCTGGGTGACAGATCCAACACTCGCTGGTGCCGGGCTCAGTAAAGTCCTTGTTAAAGATAAGGAGGAGCAAACTTGAGCTGAAACTAACCTGACTCACCCTCCTGAGATGGCTTCCACTCAACCCAGGATGAGAAGTCCAAAGCACGGACAATAAATTCAACAAGCAAGTTCAGATTCATCAACCATCTGCTACATGGACAACGCTCCCAGATACTGTAGAGGGAAAGAAGTCAGGATTCCATTTATGTGAAGTTCAAAAGCAGACAAAATTGATCTAAAGAGGGAGTGAGCCAGTAGTGGAGGCTCTGGGTGGGGTGGTTCTGACTTCGAGGGACACCAGGGAACCTTCCAAGCATGAAAATGTTTTAGATCTTGAACTGGATGGTGGTATCCCAGGGGTACACACATGTGAAAATTCATGGAGCTGCCACTTAAGATATGTACTTTATGATCTGTAAGTTATACCCTGATTTTTCAAATTGCCAATCATTTATTGAGCACCTACTGTACCAGAGCTTAGACACCGGTATTTGGACATTATCCTCAGATGAGAGTGGTGTCTTCCACAGAGAACGCTGGGAGATGCTGCCAAGTGTAGACGCTCTCACCGTCCTTCCTTCTCATCTTATAATTGGCTACCTGACCTGCACTCTGTAATGACAAACGTAACTGCAAGCCTACTTTACCTGTTCCTACCATTAACTTGGGAAAACAGAGCAAGAGAGCAAAACCAAAATAGAACACAAGACATCCAGGAGTCAGTCCTCAGAAAGCACTCCTTTTCATGAAATCCCTAGGAATAAACAGAACTCTATTCGAATGGGATTGGTAAAACCCAAGGATGCAGAAAACTTTTCATCTGCCCTTCCCACGTTGTTGGTGCTCCAATTTCTGGATTTCTAGGGGTGCTATTGTGTACAGAGTGCCCTTAGGGAGAGAAACAAGAGTAACCGTTGGAGAGCGCAGAGTGCCAGGCAGACAAAAACCAGCTTTGGGTGGGGGGTTGGTGGTGAGGTGACTCAGTGTAAGGATGGCTTTGACTGCTAGGCAACCCTGGACTGACTGGGTTTGGAGAAGACAGAAGCAGTAAACTCTTCAAAAAACCCCAGGGCTAATGGGTGGGAGGAGTGAGTTCTCACAGCCTAGTCTGTACCCGAACTTGAAGGTGAGTAGGAGCTTTCCAGGCAGAGAAGACAGAGGAAAAACCTTGTGCTGTACGTCCAGGGTCAAAGCCAGAAATGGGGTCTGTGCCCAGCATGATACTTGACATACAGTTAGCCTCAAAAATGTATTTATTGAATCTGTGCATGCTTCGGTGAATGAGTGAGTGCATGCATGCACACCTGCACGAATGAATGAATGAACGAGGGAAATCTTAACCCCTCAGCATCCACAGCTAGGGCTCGTGGCTTAGCCTCTAACTCAACAACTGACCCGCGTTCCACCTAGACCAAATAACAGAACCACCAAAAATATCTATTTAGTTAAAGGAAGGCTGGCTGAGCCACGGGAAGAAGGAGGAAGGAGATGGGAGGGAAGGAAGGAGGCAGAGGATGGGAAGGATTGGGAGCAAGAGGGCAGGACGGGGGAGAGGATAAGGAGTGAGGGAGGCGGAGGGGAAGGAGGAGACTGGAAAGGAAGAGGAGAGGGGAGGAGGGGAGGAAGGGGTGGGAGGGAGGAAGGGAGGAAGGGAGGAAGGGAGGAAGGGAGGGCAGGAGAAGAGAGCGAGGACAGGGAGGGCAGTGATGATGGAGGGGAGAAGAGGCAGGGAGGTGTCACTACTGGGAGCCCATGTGCACAGTGGCAGAGGCTCCATGGGAGAATCGGGGCAATCTGACATGAGTCACTCCTGCTCTAAGGCAGCAGCAAGATGCTAATCTGAGCCATGCCCTCTCAAAGGGCAGCCTGGGAACCTTGCTGACCAGCCTCCGCCACCTCATTCTTGCCCAGAGAGAAGATTCCTCCCAGGTGGTGCTGGGAGTGGCAGCTCTGGCAAACGGTCACTAGGTGGCAGGTGCTCAGCATCTTCCCTTCTGCAGGTCTCAGCTGTGGGATCCTGAGGCTGGCACCTCAGGAAAGGGGAGGGTCTGGCCACTGATGGACGCCTGCAGGCAGCCCCGGGGGATGGCAGAGCAGCCTGTGGTGGCCAGATCGTCTCCTCTTCTGTCCATTAAGTGGGTCCATGTTGTCCCTCTCAAGACGGGGCTTGCCTTAGAGATGCTCCCCAAGAAACATCCTGAGTGGGGAGGGGGGAGGAGGGCTGAGTCCTGATCCTGACTCCACCCCCAGAGCAGTCACAGAACACATTTCCTGGAGGCACCTCAGAGCCCAGTCTCGAGGAAAGGAAGGGCTCCCAAACGCAGAAGATCCGCTATTATTTGTTTTACACACCGGACATCCATGCAACAAATAATTTGGGTGGAAAACAAGTCCAGGGATTAAAAAGCATTGAAGACCCTGGTGGTAACCCTAGTGGGCTCCACCACAGGGCAGAAACACAGTCAGACATTCATAACTAGGGGTTCTTTTTCTTAAAGGGCCCCCCAAAATTAAGCTTCAGGTCCCACAAAACATGGTTCTGCCCCTGCCCGGCACATACTAAGTGCTCAACCCACAGTGGCTAACTGACAAGACGGATGCGTTCCATTTTACAGATGAAAAAACTAAGACTCAAGAACATCGAGTGGTAAGCTCAAGACCATGAGCATGGGAATGAGCTGGGACCCCTACCATATCCTCAGGACCACACCCAGCTGCCTTGTTAAAGCACCACGCCAACAGACCATCACTACAGAGATCTGGCCCCACCCATCTCTCATTCCTCTTCTCTGCCAAGCATCCTTTGCAGCTTGTGGACCAAACTCCCATGGCCTCCCTGTCATGTCCCATGAGTCCGTGTGTGTGTTCTCCCTTTGTCTAAATGATAAGGATGCCTTGGAAGGAATGTGTGTTTAATGTAATTTGTGTATTTCCACTCACCCATAGCCTCTAGTACCCGGATCTGCATTCAGTAAGCACTCAATAAATGTGTCCTCTTGCTGTTGGTATAGCATAAGTGCAGGGGGTAAGGGTGGAGTGTTGACGACTGGAAAATGAGAGTGTTTCAGAATTACAGAGCAAATGAACAGGGAAATGCTCCATCTATAATCAATATACCTCTGAAGAGCCTTAAAAGAAATCAATGAAGCACAACATCAAAGTCCCAGGGAGGTATAAATCAGCAGCCTGAGAGACAAAAGTGCATCCAAAATCATTTAAAGTGCACCAGAAATCATTTATGTCTGAGTAATTAGAACACATTGGAATGACTCCGTGCCACTGAACTGAAATTGAGCAACATAATGTTTATGAAATCCCCGTGGACTCAGGGAGGAAAACCAGAAAGATGAAAGTTGCGTTGACAATACCCCCATCTGTCTGGAGCCCTCCTCAACAGTCCCCGGGGGACCTGGAGGGTGATGGAGTTTGTTTCTAATCTGTGCCCAAAATGGCTTTTTCCTTCTAGTTTAAAAATGTCTGCAGTCCCAGTTGTTGAAAGAAAAATGCAAGTCCCAGGCTGTGTGTAACAGAACAGGGTCCCCCACCCGACCCCACTTTCCAACCAAGAGGGGTGTTTGATAAGATAGAAAAGACACCTGGGGAGTGTGAGAATACACAAGAGTGTTCCAAGAGAGGTGGCCAGTCTTAGCAAGGAAAAGGCTGGACTTTCTTCTCAGGGCCCCCAAGGGATATGACACTCCCTCCCACATCCCCACGAGGGGAAAACTGAAGGGTGACTGGGACCCTAGAGGGTGGCGGCAAGATAAAAAGTCCAAGGGGACCCCAGATGAGGAGAATGGGAGATGAGAAAGATCAGAGAGAGGGACTTCTGAGGCCCACCAGTGAATCCACCCATCAGATGACAGCCGGGAAAAAAAAATGCCACCCTCTTTGATTTGAGTAATAAAATAAGGATAAGGCATAGAAGCACGTGCGTATCAAGTACTCTTACAACCCCTCCACTCAGTGATGGACCCCGGCCCCACTAACACGACCCCAGCCTGGCCCCAGCACTGGAAGGTTTCCTTCCGCAAAATGATAGTCTGAACCAGTCCCATGAGCTGGACCTGATATTCTGGGGTCACTATCAGCTCACAGACATCTAGGAATGAAAATTCCTGATTGGGACATGCCTCCCTCATTCTCCCCCTGCCTCCTATTTTTAGACAACTTAACCTCAGCTTCTGGGAGTCCTATTCTGGGCTGTCACCAGGCTCCATCAGCAGCTGGGCAGACATAAAAGCATAAAAGCAAGCAGAAGATCCTGTATGCATGGGGTGGGGTGGGGGTAATGCTGCAGCCCAAGTACAGAAATATCTACCTACTCCCCCTCTGCCAAAAATCCAGAAGGTTATGTTGGGGAATCCATCTTCAACTGTGCGATTGCAAGTGTAGTGCGGGCATATGTGTCACGACTTTTGAAGCAAGTCCACCTGGATGGCAGGTAGACGTCCTCCTGGAGCCTGAGGAGATGACCACTGCCATGCCAACAGCTGTTTTTCCTTCTGTAGCCTCTGCAATTCTGCCCCCTACTCCAAGTGAGGCCCGTCAAAGGAGCCAGAGGGATCATCACAAAATGCATATTGGATCACCTCCCACAAAACCTTTCAAGGTTTTCCATTGCTTTGGGATAAAGACCAGTGTCTTCCCATGGCTGGGGAGCCCTGTGTGGGCTGACCCCTGTCCTGTCCATCCCTTTGGCCTCATCTGGGAAACAGCCACCCTGGCAGACCTCTGACAGTTCCTGGAAATAACCACGCCCCTCTGGCCACAGGGCCTTTGCACATACTGCCCTCTGTCTGAAAGGTTCTACTCCCTGCCTTTGTCCTGATCCTGTTCTCCTCCTTCAGAGTTCTGCTCATGAGCTCCCTCCTGGGGGGACCCCAGATATGCCCACCGTCTGGGCCGGGTTTCATTGTAACAGGCCCTCCCAGGGCAACATCCTCCATCTGTAGACATCCTTTACTGTTTATCTGCTTACTCTGTCTCTCCAACTAGACTGTATGCTTCAGGAGGGCAGGCCTTGGCATGTCTTGGCTGATGACTACAGCCTGAGCAGCTACACAGGGCCTGACACATGGTGGTGCCCAAAACTGGGTGGATGAATGGATGGATGAATGGGTGGATGGATGGATCACTGGTTTTTGTTGACAGTGGTTTCTGAGATTTGTCGTTTTTATCAGCTAAAAGAAGCTGAAGACATCAAAATCCAAAGCAAAGGCTACTGAAGGGTGAGAAAAGCCAAAGTAGGAGCCAAAGAAGGCAAGAGCAGTAATGCCGGTGTGGAGGCAAGCGCACCAATTCATTCATTTATTCATTCATTAATTCATCCACTCATTCACTCACTCAGAATGTGCTAGGCTCCTCCAACATGCAGGCACTGGGATGATGCTGGGTTGCAGTGAGCTACTGGGGCCCACCTTGTGGACCAGGGTTTGGTTCCAAGTCATGGGGTCTCACCTGGTTTGGTCACCCACTGGCCTGGGGTAGCCCTGGGTCAACCTTGGCCAAACATCTCCTGATGTGTGACACCTGCCAACCTTCCAGAAGGGTACTGCCCTTTGTCCCCACATGAAGGAAGTATAACCTTGGTGGGCAAAAGCCTGGAGGCTGACCTCCCCTCAGCCTCCAGCAGGCTGACTTCTCTCCAGAGTGGGGCACCCGACATTCACATTCCACTCCCATCTCAGACAAGCGACAACGGAGGACAGAAGTTGGCTCGATGTGTTTTGCTGGGAATGGGAGAGACTGGTGGCATATTGGAAATGCACATTTTAAAATACAGCTCTCCCTTCTGTAAATGAGATCGTATCTACCGATTCGGGTAATGAACCATCTAACTTAAATTCAAGCCTCGGGCTGGGAGCAAGGGTCCAGACATGGTCCAGCCTGTTCCAGGTGGTCCAGCCCATTTCACAATGCACATCACAGAGCCTCTCCCCTCCCTCCAGTCATTTTATTTCTTAGCAAAATCATTACTGAGAATGTTGAACTACCTTACAGAGACATATTTACTTCCCTTATCTTCCCTCTGTCTCTCTTGATTAAAAGCTATGTGTGATATTTGTAGTTACCAAACATCAATATTTGGCATGGATTTGCTGGATGGAGATGGTGGAAAGAAAGGAATCTGACCATTTCTATAAAGGGGAAAACCTTGAGCAAACAGACTGCATTTCTTATCAGGGGCACTAAAGAGGAGAGACTCATTTCAGAAGTGACCAGCCGGACTGCACCCCAGCAGGCTTCGTGACACCAATGATCAGGGCTCAAAATTAGATTCCAGATTTCATCCGGAAGGCCAGCTACCTTCAGAGGGTAGGGGAAGGGGGTGAGAATTATGCAGCCTGCCTGACAACTATTAGAGCTGGCTGAGATTGCAGCCCTCTTCCCCAAAAGCTAAGTCCAGCAATTAAAGTGGGCAGGGGCTTCCCTGGTGGCGCAGTGGTTGAGAGTCTGCCTGCTAATGCAGGGGACACCGGTTCGAGCCCTGGTCTGGGAAGATCCCACATGCCACGGAGCGGCTGGGCCCGTGAGCCACAACTACTGAGCCTGCGCGTCTGGAGCCTGTGCCCCGCAACGGGAGGGGCCGCGATAGTGAAAGGCCCGCGCACCGCGATGAAGAGCGGTCCCCGCACCGCGATGAAGAGTGGCCCCCACTTGCCGCAACTAGAGAAAGCCCTCGCACGAACCGAAGACCCAACACAGCCAAAAATAAAATAAATAAATAAATAAAAAGTAGCTATAAAGTGGGCAGAGCTGAAAATAACAGCAACAATAATAATAATATGAGTTAACCCTTCCCTGGTGCCCACCCCTAAGGCTTTACCTATATTAACTCACTTAATCCTCACAACAACCTGATTTATCAACTCCAGACATGGAGTGTGGTGCAGAGAGGTCCAGCCGCTTGCCCAGTCTTACATCTGGAGTTAGTGGCAGAGCTAGAAGTCAGTGCCTGCAGCCTGGCTCCCGAGTCTGTGCACGTAACCATTCCGCCATCCTGCCCTCTGTCTCGCAGCCATTCCTGGACCCCAGCATCTCCATGGCAGAGCACAGTTGCCCAGAATCCATAGTACACGATGCTGGTTTAAGAGCTCCTGCTGTTCTGGAAGCAGAGTCCTTGCTTTAAGCCCCCCACCATCACTGACTCCCTGAATGGCCTTCACCAAGTCAGCAGAGACTCAGTGTGTCCCTCTGTGAATCGAGGGGGATAATGACCACATCTGCCACTCTGGAGCATTATGACGAATCACAACATACTCTTTCAAAGGGCTTAGCAGGCAAGTGGATTCATATTCATTGACAGTGGGAATGGTCATTTGTAGAACTGCTTTGGAAAAGTTTGGGGTAGTATCCACTAAAACTAAACATGTATCTGTTCTGCGACCAAATATACCCTGTGGTGGATTCCCAAGAGAAATGGGTGTATATGTCCATCAAACAGCAGGTACACGAGTGTGCAGAGCCCCAGACCGAGAACAACTGCTCATCAGTGGGAGAGTGAATGAAATAATTACGGTATAAGCAAATGATGAAGTACTACTCAACAATTTTACAGAGAACAACTACTGATACACGCAATAACGTCACTGAATCTCCCAGCGATGATGTTGAAGGAAAGAAGGTATATGCATATATACTGCAGGGGTCCATTTATATGAAGTTCACAAATGAGCAAAATCAACCTTTGGTGATAAAAATCAGGAGGATAGCTGGTGAGAGGTAGTCCTGACTTGGACGAGGCACATGGGAGCCTTTGGGGGTGCCCCGAATCAGTAAAACTGATTCTGCCACTCACTCATTCATTTCAGCAGCAAGCATTTATTGAGCGCCCACTCCCTCAGGAGGTGGGGAGAAAGCTCGTTCCCAACCAGAAGTGCGACGCTCGCACTGGAAACCTATCAGGATCCCTGTGTCTCCAGGGGACACAGCCATCCTCAGGGATTTGGGAACATCGCCAAAGAGATTTCCCCCTTTTATCTGGCAGCAAGCAGTGGAGAGAAATGGCATGGCTGCTCATCAGAGCAGCAGACCTCTGCACTCGCTGTGCCCGAGGTCGTGAGCACCACTTGGCATTTCATCCTGGCAAGCCTGGCTTGCTTTCATCAGAACCACGTGGCCAAAATCATGTGCGACATTCTGAAGGGAAAGAATTTAAGCCTCCATGTCTCACTGCCCCGAGCATCAGCTTTGTCCTTCCGCTCTTAATGCTGTTATCTCGTCCTCACACTTGGTGTGCTGCCGAGCAGACGCTATGGAAAGGCATATTAGCTATGAGAAGCAGAGCGTGCCTGGAAGCCTGGGTGTCAAGCCGGTGACACCTCTGCCCCGGAGGCCAGCTCTGGTGGGGTGCAGGAGGGAAGAATGCCTGAGGAGGACCAAGGCTTCCTCCAGGTCCGCGGCTCCCAAGCCAGGTCCCAGGGAGCTCTTTCTAAGATGCAAATCGGATCAAGACAATCATGAGCTTAAAACTCTCCAGGGACCCCACAACAACCACATCAAAAACCCAACTCCTTGCCCACCGTGGAGCATGGGGGTGTGCTCGCCCCTCCTGTTCATCTCCAACAGCCCCTCCTCTAGAACCTAAGCCAGACTGAAGCCCATGCCCACGCTGCCCCTCTGTGTCACCTCTGCCGGGAAGCCTTCTCTGACTGCCTATTTGTGCCACTACCGAATTTTGTATTCTGCCTCCACTGAGGAGCAATCAGATCGTGCCTCCATTATGGGTTTCTTTGTATTCATTGTTGCCTTCCCTCATAGACTGCAAGCCCTTGGAAGGCAGGGTCTGGGTCTCTTTCATCTTTGTACCTTCGGACTCTTAGCACCGACTGCAACAGAGTTTGTTTAAGGGGAGGGGAGTGGAGGAAGGGATAGATGATGAGAAGGGGAGGTAAGCAAGAGAGCAGGTGAGGAAGGAAGGGGGAGTGGAGGGCGGAGGGCATCTAGTGGATGGAGAAACTCAGTGCAGCCAGAGAGACTTAGGAAGAATTTGGGGGCAAGGTTTTTCTGATGGATCTTGATGGACGGTGAGGAATCCGGACAGTTAGATTTGGCGGTGGGGGTGACCTCGAGCAGAGGGGATAAACTGAGCCAGGGTCCACAGTCAGGGAAGATAGCGCATGGAGACGGGAAGACCCAGGCTGGAGGAGTGGCAGGATGGGGCCCAAGCCCAACTTGGAATCGGAGGAGTTTGTATTGTATTCACACATCCCATGGAGCTACTGAAACATGATGAAAAGGAGAGAATCCTGGTCAAACAAGTGAGGCTGACCAGTTGGAGAGGGAAGAGCTGGAAGTGGAGGACTGGTTAGAGCTGGTTATAAAATCCAGACGCAATGTAAGGAAGGCATGGACCAGAGCAGTGGGCCCAGTAGGGATGTACTGAGGGGAGAATGGATAAGCTTTGCTGACTTCAGATGGGGAGTAAGAGAGGGAAATGCCAAGGATGCCAGGGGACAGGAGGGTGGCAATGCCTTTGAATGTACAGGAAGAGAACCAACAGGGGAGGCAGACAGCCAGGCAGCTCCGAGTCGGCTGCTGTGAGTCTCCAGGAGCCACCTGGCATTGGCATGGCGCCTGTGCTGCCACTCCCCCCTAATTACCAGTCATTATAATCGAAGGTGCCACTCCTTTCTGCTGAGGACAGGAGTGGCCTTAGCTCCACGCCCATTGACTGGCATCTATAAATGGGGTGTTACCTGTCTCCCATACCTGGGCACAGGCACCACAACGGGGGATCAGGGGGTGGAGAGCTGAAAGAGCCTGGTGGACCCACACTTTACAGATGAGCTGGTCGCAGAACCGGGGATGAAATCCAGCACCAAAGCTCTTTCTTGTATGTCCTGCTGCCTCTTGGAATGTAAAACAGGGCACAGGCCTGTTAGCACTAACAGTAACTATGAACCAGAGAAGAAATGACCAACTAACCTGCCTCACGAAGAAACTGGCTCCTTTTCTTTCTTTCTTCTAGAATCTGGCGTCAAACCTCGGTCAACTCCCAGCAGAATAAAGGCTGGGCAAGCGGGTATGGGTGTAAAAGGGAATGGGATCACGTTTTCTTCCCAGAGCTTCACATCCATCCCTCTAAACAACACAGATCACTTTTGCTGAATTCCAAAAGGTGGCAGCATTCCATTAAATATTCATTTGCTGCTGAGGCTGCAGCAGGGAGCCTCCCACATAATTAACATGGGGAGGAAGTTAAGACACCCAGATGGCTAGATGGCAGAGGTCAGGATGACTGGAGGGTCCAGCACTCATGGGGGACTGTGAGCCCTCTCCTGGGGGAGGAAGGGAGGATACTGGACGGAAAGACCCTGCACCCCAAGACAAGGAGAACTTTAGGCTCATCTTAGGACTCTCATAGCACAGAATCAGTGGTGGTCAGACCCCAGGGTTGCCCCCTGTTCACACCACTTATAATCCCCTCCACTAGAGTGTGGGCAGGACCTGTGACTTGCTTCTAATCAACAGCAAAGGTGATGGGATACCACTCGCATGATTCCGTTAGGATGTATAGACCTAAGGCTCCGATTTGCTAGTGTGCCCTACAGAGACTCTTCCACTTGCCATGAGCAGGGAGCTGCCCATGAGAGGGCCAGGTGGCGGGGAACTGAGGGCTGCCTCTAGGAGCAGAGGTCCACCGCCCTCCATCCACAAGGGACAGAATTCTCCCAACAACAGTGAGACCCCAGCCGTGGCTGACACCTTGATTGCAGCCTCATGAGACCCTAAGCAGAGGACCCAGCCACGCCAGGCCTGGGCCTTGGACACATGTTAACTGTGAGATAATAAACAGATGTTTTAAGCTGTTAAGTTTCTGGTGATTTTTTATGTAACAAAAGAAAGTGAATACAGTATATATCTGTTACAGAAATGTATAGGAGTTATGAAAGATGGCTCTGGAATGAGGCAAAACAAAGTAGAAATTTGGATTCTGCTACTTAACAGCATTATGTCTCCAGGATAATCGAGAAAGAGAGAGAAATGCGAGCAGAATGTTATTTGTGCTCAGCAGTGTCACCTCCATCTGCTTTAGGAGGCATTCACTCCAGAGCGAACCCCCAAATTGAGTGTGGATCTGTCTCATTTCCTAAGCGACTCTCACCACATGACCGTTTGACTGCAGTGACCCCAATGTTTAAAGACAGGCATATGCCAGGCATCCAGTGTGATGACCTCAACACAGGCACTTCACCTAGTGCCTAAGCAAAGACTCCGGTCTGTTCTACTGTTCGAGGAAAGCATGGCTGTCTCAGATGTGTGGAGGGGCAGAAAGGCTGGTCTCAGCCTGACATCCTCCTATGGGATCTTTAGCAGGTAACTTTGACCAGGTGTGATTTTTGCCTTACTTGCTGACTCTGGACTCAACCCCACATCTAAGATGTTCCCAGAAATGCTCCCTGAACCACCAAACAGAACCAGGTGGCCTTATGCTCAGTCAGGAAACAGCCCAATCTAGGTTCAAATTCCAGATCCAATACCCATTAGCTGTAAGACTCAGTAAGTCACTCTCTGCTGAGCCTCAGTTTCCTCACCTGTGAAATGGGGTTAGGGATAGTTCCTCCCTCACTGGGCTGCTCCAGGGATAGATGAGATAATACATTTGAAATACCGAGCACAATGCCAGGTACCTCCTAGGTGCCTAATAATGCTAGCGATCATTATTATTTCCTTATTCTGGGTGCAAGTGAGTGGCATCTAATGTGTCCAGGAAAGGCCCTTTCTGGAAGACAGCACTAAAGTGGAAAGCTGGGGTCAGCAATTGCAGAGCTGGCTAGCACCACAGGGCAGTGAGTGGAAAGGTGCCAGGGCCGGAGGCATCCTGCCTCCTGGGGCAGCCAAGGACAAAAAAGTCTGTCTTTGGGCCTTGGTTCAGTCTGGTAAACCTCATTTTCACCCCTCCAAGGGGAATGCAGCATTTCTATGACAACTGAGAATGAAACTTTACTAAAATGCCATCCATCAGCTGTCCTGGAAATCTCCCTTAACAGCCCAGAACTCACTGCTTAACTTCAAAAATAGTCATTATCAATATTATTATTATTATTTCTACTATCAAGGAAAACAATCACTTAATGTAAAAAAAAAAAAGAAATAAAATCTGAAGAGTCCAAAAAAGTGCAAAAACCACCATTTAGTTGAATTTCCCATCTGCCTTTCTGACATCTCTCTCTGCTTTTCAGAGAAAATTAATATATGAATATGATTGCACATAATTGGAATCATATGATATATGCTGTATTTCTCACTCCACAATATGTCATGAGCATCTTTCCAAGTCAATAAATATAAATCCTCACCATGAAATCCTAGCAGCAGCTTAGAATTAGACTTTATGGATGCACATAATTTACTTAAATAATTCCTTATTGGTGGATATTGAAGGTATATCTTTTTATTATTATTTTTGCTAATACAATCATCCCTCAACAAATACACAAACACAGCTTCTCACACTCGTATAATCATCCCCAAGGTGTAAATTCCTAGAAAGGTGATTACTTGGATCAAAGAGTGAACACATTTTGCACATTGAGACATGTGAGATAAACTGCCACCCAGAATGGTTGGTTCACCATATGCTGCCACCAATGGAGGTCACACAAATGACTGCTGCTACCTATGACATGTTGGGTTGGGAGGCTGACCTGTGGATTCCAGCCAGAAGGACCCAGACCAGGGTACTGTGAAGGTCAAATTGGGGAAGGACGGGAGGGTTAGGGTCTTCTGATGTTCACAGCTTGAATCTCAGGAAACCTCTAAAAGTCTGCAGCCTCCAGGGGGAATCAAGCAGGATAGTATCTTTGCTTCCAGTAAAAAGAACCCGTCAGACTTCATGAGGTGAGGTTGGTGGTTGGGGAATCCCTAACCCAACCCAAGAAAGCAGAAAATCCAGGGGGTGGTCTTCTAAGCTCATGGAAAATGGAGATCTCAGCCACCACTGGTCTTACTGTGAACAGTGAGCATAGGAGGTGGAGAGTTTTCTCCACTCTTTTCCAACTACTTTCTCCTTAAAAGCTTCTGCACTGCACCCCCAACTGCAAGACTCTTTGGTGAGTCACTTTCCTGCTTCAGGCTTCATTTTCCCATCTGCTAAATGTGTTTAGGATCTTTATGTTTTCTTTTCATAGACTTGGTGTGAGGTTACAAGAATCCTATGTGCAACCATAAGACGTGGTTATTTTAAGATTATGAAAAGTGTGGTAGCCAACCTCCAAAGTGGCCCCCAGTAATACATCAGAGGTGACAGCATGTGACTCCCAAGGCCAGGTCACAAAAGGCATCGTGGCTTCTGCCTTGCTCTCTCTCAGATTTCTCACCCTGGGGGAATCCACCAGCCATGTGATAAGGACACCCAAGCAGCGTTATGGAGACGTCCACACGGGGGAACTGAGGCCAGCTGACAGTTATGATCTAAGCCATCTTGGAAGTGGATCCTCTAGCCTCAGTCAGGCCTTCAGATGATGGCAGCCCCAGCTCATGAGAAACCATGAGCCAGAACCACCCATCAAAGCCAGATTCCTGACCCACAGGTACTGTGAGATCATAAATGTTTGTCCTTGTACCTGGACTGAGGCCCTGGGTTATTTTTTTATGTGGCAAGAGGTAACTAACACACTTTCCTGCTCCATTAACCATCTTCGCATCCACAAGATGGGGAGACAATTTCACAAACTTGGGGTGAAGCCAGAAGACTGTGCCCCAGTGATGGAGTGGGTCAGAGGGTGGATCCAGGCTCTGTGCTCTGGGGTACATTTACTGCACTTGAGTTTTGGTTTCCTCATCTGTACAATGAAGACAGAGACAGCACTTACCTTACGGGGTTGGTGAGCGGACTTAGCGAGAACAAAGAAGAAATGACTGGTCAACTGCAACGTGGGACAAGAAAGTCAGTTGTGTGGTTGTCATTTCTTATCATCTTTCCTCCTCTTCCTCTTCCTCTCAGCATCTCAGATAAATTCTTCTTTCAGGTGATCCAGCAATGAGGTTTATTATAAAAAAATCCAACCTCAAAAGTCTTTTAGGGGGAATAGACAAAGGCCAAAAGGTGGGACCTTGGAGAGTCCAGCTTTGTACAAAGTATCAGCATGATTGGGGCATAAGAGGGAAGCATTCCAAATCAGAGCACACACATGGACACTGCCCAGAGCCATGCAAACATCTCTGATAAAAGAATCTATTCTCAGCCATTCACTTATCACTACCACAATGTCTTGCCATAATCTGCACTGTTATTCCTTCCATACTCTTATTTCCTGTACTATTTTTTTTCTTTAAGTCAACTCACCTTTTTCTCACTTAAATATTTTCAAAAGATATTTCAGATCACTACCATAAATAGAAAGCCAGTATCACTTGCTATAAAGAGAAGATCGTCATAAAACCAAATAATAATGATCAATACAAAACAACAACAACAAAAGTCCGTGTGACCCTTGAAATCATCACAGGGTCCCCACCAGTACACAAGCAGACCGCACTTGGGGAATGCACCACACAGTTAAACATCCTGGAGAGGCTGGGCAGGAGTGATTTGGGGACAGTAAGTGCAGGGAGCATCTCTGCCGCTGTACACCTGGATGTCAGCTGGGGGGTGCACAGGATCCACATCTGGCACCATCCACAGTCACACGCCCTGAAGACCCAAGTCCACCGCCACCATGTGGGGCCCCAAAGCACTCAGTTAGCATCCCTATCTTTACCGTGGGGACAAGCAAATGACGTTAAGCTTCCTTCCTACTTTCCCAGCACCGTGGGGTCCATCCTCACATCAAGAAGTAAAGAGATTAGCCTGTGGCCCCTCCCCCAGTCGCTGCTCCTCTAGATGCTCCCCAGTGGACCTGGCCCTCCTCAGAGGGAGGTCCTCATCTTTCACATCATGTACCGCAGCTGAGACTCTGGCCCCAGGTGTTTCCTAATAGAAATTCTGCGAGTGCCTGGGAACCTTTATTCCCTCAAACCCAGTTACTTCTCCAGCAAGATCAGTTTCAGGTAAAAACCACTCCCGGTGATTGATGACGGCGACCAAGGAGGCGAAAAAGGATGCAAAAGCAGTTTCAAACTCTAATCTGTTCAGCAAAGTGCTTCTACTTACTGAGTCTTGTGGACTGTTCTTGGCACTGGAGAGGAGGGCTGAATTTTCAGATGTGTAGTCCTGTCAAAAACAGAGACAAAAATAGGTTGGGGGGCCAGGTTGAGGAACAAAATTCTGATTTGGAGTAACCCAGTTTAGCATGATACCTGAGTCCCTCACCACACTGAGCCACCGAGGCACTTGCCCCGCCCCCTCTGTCCCCCCTCTCCTGGAGGGGGTCTAGAGCCAAGCTGCCCCATACAGCAGCCACTAGCCACATAGGGTTATTCTGAACTGAAATGTGCTGGAAGTACAAATTACACACTGGATTTTGAGACACCAACGAGAAAAAAAAAGAAATGTAAAATATCCTATTAATATTAATATCTCATTAATATTTTTATATCAATTACATGTTAGAATGATAATATTTAATAATACATAAAATAAAGCACATTAGTATATTTAAATATATAAATATATTATGAATATTTAAAATAAAATATATTGTTACAATTAATTTCATCTGTTTCTTTTTACCTTTTAATGTGGCTACTAGAAACATTTAAATTGCATACATGGCTCTCATGACATCTCTGTTAGGCAGTGCTGGTCTAGATTTTTCTGAGTGTGGACACTCCATCCTAGCCTGAGGATACAGGTGGTCCCGCGAGACCCACACCCAGTCGCTCTGTTCCTTTCCACTGTTTCACGCCGGTGACAGCTCATGTTTATGGAGCACCTGGGATGCTGTGTGCTTAGTGATCTTCAAGCATTTTCTTCTTTAACCCTCACAAGGATATAAGAAGGAGGTTTTGATCTCAGCCCCATTTTACAGGTGGAGAAGCACAGAGAGGCTGAGAACTCATCCAAAGTAACTCAGCAGGGATGCCGCGGAGCCAGGGCTTGAACCACGGTGTTAATGGTTGGGTGTTGATTTAATCACTGTGGTCACATTCACCCCCTGATGCCTTTATCCACTTCTCCGTGATGCTCACCAAATGGGAGCCTGCCATAGCCAGTCACCATCCAAGTCTGGGTAGCGGGCCCCCCAGAAGATGCCAGCAGTGCCTGAAGCTCCAAATTTTCATTTAAGTCACCGGGGGTTTACCTCAAGTCACGCCTTAAACCTCCTGGGCAGAGAGAGGAGCGTGTGTATCTGTGGGTGTGTGTGTGTGTACGTGTGTTCATGCATGGAAGAGATCAAAATATAGACTGAGACACAGAGATCAGAAGAGACAGAGAGAAGGAACGGACCAGCCACAGTTCTTCACACCCACCCACACAGTCCTGAGAGCGCCGCTTCTGTAAATGGTTCTGAACTTGCAAGGAGAAGACAGACACTACTTCTCATTTCCCTTTTTGCAGTTTTCCCATAGTCAATGGTCACAGAAAAAGCTGACAACAGAAAATCAAACTTGTGTTTGCACCTCTCCTCCCTCTACACAGAGATTGGCCCTCATGCCACCCCCCAGGTTACAAAAATGAATTAATGAATTAAGGAAAGAAGGAAGGGAGGGAGGGATGGACTTAAATCATAGGCCCCCATCCAGCAACTGCCCAAAGCAGCAGCCTGAGCAGGAGACAAGGGGGACGATGTGCTGAAGGGGTGATGTTTCTGACAGATACACTGATTCTCCTTTGACAGGTGTCCTTTGGCCTGAGAATGGCTGGTTTTGGTTGCTTCCTTCTTGGCCTCGTTTTATAAATGAGCCAACTAAAAGCCATGCTTGAGTGATGAGTTCAGCCCAACGGCAGATCTCAACCATCAGACAAGATCTGAGTGTAACAGATCCCCTGGGACCCCTGTCTCCTGTGCCATCCCTGCAGCCACAGCTGTGCAAGGTGACCCATCCCTCTGCCCACTTCTCGCTAGTCTAGGGATGCACAGCTGCCCAAGCAGCACCAGTCACAGGCTCTCTCTCAGGAACAGGAACCAAGATGGAAACGGTTGCTGGGCCAGTGGTCCAAGGCACTTTCATTCAAAGCCAGTGGGTTCATGGCAACCACTAGCTCTGGAAAGATGAACTTGGGGTTAAGACAAAATTAAGAGCCATCCAGAGGAAGCAGGTTGTAAAAGAAGGGGAGAGAAACCCCAGGTGAGCTGTCCCTCTCACAGTGGCCAGCATCCCTGGGCCTGGAACGAGACAACTTACTTATACCCAAGTATGATCAAGTATGATTTTACTGGGAGCCTCAGCACCCAAGGAACTCCTATCCAGCTGCCCCTGTAGAGCCTCTCCCTTCTCTCTGCCCCATCCTCACTTCCCACTCTCTTCCACCAGCCGGGGGCCTACCCTCCCCACATGCCTGAGCCTGGGGTCCCAGAGGCCCGGGCTCTACTCAACTGACTCCCCCTCACTGTGCCCTACTTCCTTCTCAGGTCAATTAGCAGGAGCAGAGGAGTCTTCACCCCAAGGAGATGGAGGTGGTACCAACTCAAACTGCCATCCTCCGAAGACTCCTTCTGCCCTGCCCACCTCTTACAGACCTTCTCACATCTGTAATGGTTCACGCTCCTGCCCACACTGGCAGCCCCCACCCTGCTTAGCACAGTCCCTGTGTGATCCTGGGCAAAGCAGCTGGCTGTGCACCAAGCCCCTGTGTCCCTGTTTCCCTCCTTACCTTGAAAACAGTGAGAAGCACAGACATAGGTTCTACGCCAGATTGGAGAGACAGAGACGAGATAAGAGATGTTGTCTCTCAAAGAGAGGGGGAGGCAGCAGCTGTCTGACACTATTCTCGTTCCCAGAAAGCCTCGCTCGTCCCTCTCAGTCCTTACTACAAACATCCACAGCTTCCGACTCAAGCTGGTCCATCCTCGTGTGATTTTTCAGAAGGAGAGAGAAGATCTGACTGCCTCCCCTTCGTGGGTCACAGACCAGCCCCTAAACTGGTTGTCTCCCTGGGTGTCGCCCCCTTTCTTCCCTTTGCCCCGAGTGCAGCTGCCCCCTTCCCTGGGCCTCACCCCCTCCTTGGAAGTCTAGTACTCTGCCCTTGGAATTATTGCCCTTTTGTGACTCGGTTTACAGCTTTCAGAAGCTTGGGTACAAATCACCAGCAGTGGGGACTGAGCCAGTTTAAACAATGACCAAGGCAGAGAGCCTGTGGGACCATGAAGCATCACCCTCTCAGGGATTTGGCATGAATTGGTGTGACTGAACTGCCTGGAGAGCAGTGGTGGGCAGCGTTAGAATGTGACATTCCCTGCACAAAAATGAACTTTAAAGGGTTTATCCTTCTGGTTAACAGAAGGCCAAGACCATGACTAGTTAAAGCCTCCTGAGTAATGGACAGAAGGTGAGGGGTCAGGGCCACGGTGGGCTCCCAGGGATGGAGCCAGTAAAGACCTGCAGGGATCCCGGCTGTGAAAGACAGGTGGGGTCAGCTCTCCAAACGTCTGCTACCCTGTCTCATTACACTCTAAAACACCCTGACCACGATTGCTCCTTGAAAAGTCTGGATGCCAAGAGAAACAGGGTGGGTTGAGGAGCCTGTGAGGCCAGATCATGGCCCCTAGGTGATCCCAGACAACACACATTTTCACCACCCCACAAAGACTGCATTTTCCAAAGCAAAAAAATCAAAATAACACCTTAATTTGTGGACAAATTAAAGGACATAACGTACTCAATCCAATCATGTAGGTTTTTATCAACTCAGAGTGGTGAACACCTTTCTCATTACAACCCAAAACCCATAAAATTAAAAACTCTGAACAAAATAGGTTTATGCATGAAAAATAATACCATAAAATAAAAGACAACAAGTGATAATATGAAAAAATTATAACTCAAAGGAAAAAACAAGCAAAGGAGATGTACAGCCAATTCACAAAGGATGTGGTGGTACAAATGTCTGTCACTGACATTATGAGATCCTTGACTTCACACATAATAAACAAAATGCAAATTAGGATGATGTATCATTTGTTTTACTGAGATTAGCAAAGATAAAATTTCGATAAAGTATCAAGCTCGTAAGAGTGTAGAGCAACAGGTATTCTTATACATAGTAGAATTACACATCAGGCAAAACTTTAAAAGTTGGTAATATTTAAACCAGCAATCCCATGTCTTGGAATCTCTGCTATAGAATGGCTGCACTTGTGGGAAATGCCCAATGCCAAGGATATTCGTTGAAGCAATTTTTGGTAATTACAAAGTATTGAGAGCAACATAAATTTCCATTATTCAGAGACCAAGTAACTAAGTTATGGTGCATCCAGACACCCCCAGTAAAGATAATGAGGTAGCTCAATACAGAATGATAGGGAAAAACAGTAAAATGCAGAGAGGTATGTATAGCATGCCACAATCTGTTCCCTGTTTTAAGAATATATGCATATGTATCACATGCATTGAAATCTCCAGAAGATAGATAAGAAACTGGCTTAAAAACAAAACAAAACAAAAAAAAAACGCTGATTGTGGAGAGAGGAACTAGTTGGCTGAGCAGGATGGAATAGGAGAGAAACTAATTTTATTCTTCTGACTCTTGAATTGTGTGCTCTGGCATGTATTATCAATTAGGATTTTTTTTTTTTTTACTTTAAAATTTTAATTTTATTTTGAAAAGAAAATAATTTAAGGGAATAGCATGCAGCAATACTATCAGAGCCCTTTGGGTAGGGATTCATTTCTAACATTTTCTGAAAAGTAATTTAGCTTGCATGATGTGTCGAATGATCTGGGGTCATTTTGGAGGACAACAGCCCTGTCAGCGTGGTCTGAAGACAGGAATGTTGGCGTTGGGGGGGATAGTTTAAAGGTTTTTTTTACCAGGAAATTCAAGTATGTGGCACACAAGCTACACTTCCCCATCCTGTTCCCAGGGCAAGCAGTACTAATCGAGTGCTGCATTTTCTTGCTGAGCCCAGATGCAGTCTCAGAATCCAACCCAACACACTCAGAAATGCTACCCCATCCATGCACACTGCCACGCCGGCTGGAATCAAACTCCATCCCTGGTAGGGCAGCCATAGGGCGAAGCCAGAAACCTGGAAGCAGGGTCTCTGCTCACATGGTTCCTCAGCAACCCAACCTGGGCCTGGGCACAAGGTTATGTCACCAGCCTCTCAGCGCCCCAGTTCCCCCACAGGTGGGAGCGAGGCAGCCAGCTTCCCAAGGCCCATCTTCTGAAAATGTCATCTGGGCCCCACCTGCCATCCCTGAATCAAACCGCCAGAGCCCTTCTGAGTAAACGCTGGTTAACCTTCAGTAAGGAACTCGGGCTCCCTCATTTCCCCCAACTTAGAAAATTCCGTGTAAATGTCAGATTAAGCCCTTCAGGCCTCTGCTTTTAAAATGAGAGATAAAATTTAGCTCCCTATTCCCAGATGTTAAAATCTCTGCTTCTCCCCAGGGCAAAGAAATCAATGTGAGTAAGCTCCGTATTTTTTTCCCTTGGAACACAACCACTTCCAGCAATTTATTTGACTGGCTATGCCTTCTATTACCATGTAAATTGTTTCAGACTGCAGGAAAAAAAAAAAAGTATTAATCTCCTCTCAGTAAGTCATAAAATAAAGAAATCAATTTCAAGGTCAATTTAGCCCAAATAACACCTGCTGCCCTTTTTTGTAACCTGCAAACTCCTATGAAATGCTAGGCTGTTGTCCAAGGCATCAATATGCAGCTATGGAAAACTGGGTTTCACATCCCAGCAGCGCCAGGCGAGACCCTGGCCTCGTGGCCCAATGGTTCTGAGGGTGAATTTGGGAAGGATAGGGTCAACAGGACTCAGATAAACTATCCTCTGCAGGTCAGGGCAGGGGTGTGGAAGGAGGGCTGCAAAGGGGGTCAGGTAAAGTTGGGTTCCAGGAGGGAATCTGGCTGACCTGCTGTGTGACTCTGGGAAAGTCATTTAACCTCTCTGAGCTTCTGAATCTATATCTGTAAAATTACTTTTTAAAAACCTGAAAATAAAATGAGGGCTAGGTCATCTTATGGGACCCATCAACCCAGTCCATTGCGGACTTTATCAAAGGTTAGATGCCCAGGGTTTTGTAGTTACCCTTCATCAAGAGACACAGTAGGGCTTCCCTGGTGGCGCAGTGGTTGAGAGTCTGCCTGCCGGTGCAGGGGACGCGGGTTCGAGCCCTGGTCTGGGAGGATCCCACATGCCGCGGAGCAACTGGGCCCGTGAGCCACAACTACTGAGCCGGCGCGTCTGGAGCCTGTGCTCCTCAACAAGAGAGGCCGCGATAGTGAGAGGCCCGCGCACGGCGATGAGGAGTGGCCCCCGCTTGCCACAACTAGAGAAAGCCCTCGCACAGAAATGAAGACCCAACGCAACCAAAAAAAAATAATAAATAAATAAATAAATAAGTATATATATTAAAAAAATACAATTTAAAAATAGAAAAACTCAGCCCGACGGCCATACAAAAATAGGCCACTGTGTAGGTTAAAAAAAAAAAAAAGAGACACAGTAGCATAGCAATTAATGAAACAGGCTCTGGAGTGTGACTGCTGGCATCCAAACTGTCCCGATTTCATTTGTGAGCTACTTGATTTTGGACAAGATACTTAATTATTAGGCCCTGAGTTTCTTCATCTGGAAGTTGGGAATAACGACGTTACCCATTTCTAGAAAGAGAGAACTACCACACTTGTATCGTGGAGGAGAAAACTGGACTCAGGGTGTTGAGACTTGCCCAAGGTCACCCAACGTAGGAGAGCAGCTCAGGTCTGAACCCTGGAACCCCTGCCCCAGGCCATCATGCCTCTTACATCCTGGCCCTGGAACACTGCCTCTTGGTTTACCTGGCCCCGTGGTGGATGAGGCACCAAATAAACCCCAGAACCTCAGGCAGGTGGTTGGAGCCCCCATAATTCTTTCTCTTGAAAACCCTGTGGGTGAACAAGGCTTCTCCATGGCACACGCCCATTCCCTCCACCACCCCGAAACCCACTCGTGAAGAGGTCACAGAATGGGGTCAGCAGCTTCCCATGGCTGGTCCAGAACCCAGGAGATGGGTAAGCCCATCGCTGGGACGTGTCCCAACAGGTTTCTTCCTACCCAGGTCCTGACCTTACCTGACCCACAGCCTCACATGGGATTCAGTTTTCAGCTACATCTAGGTGCCCCTAGGAGCCAGGATAGCCAAGAGGCACCAAACCATCCTCTCTTTGTTTCTGTATAAGCCAGCCCCATATTCCCACCTGCCCATCCAATCAGCTCCCAAGCCATACCACTGAAATGTTTCCACCTGTGGGAAACCTGTCTCACTATGGCAACCCCGATGCTCATGCCTGAACTCAGATCACGTTCACTGCAGTGGCTCCAACTAAGTAGGGCCTCCCTGACTCCACTTTCCCCTACAGTCCATTCTCCACGCCAGAGGGATTGTCTTCAAGTGTAAATCGGTTTGTGTCACTCCCACTTAAACACCCTTCCAGTCTCCTCTGCCCACCCCCCGGCCAGGGTCACGGGAACACTGCACAGTGTTGCTCATCGTTTACATGGGGACGCATCAAGGTCTGTCTCCTTAACAGGTCACTCCGTCATGGAGACACCGAACAGACCACATATGACAATGCTAGCCCTGGTGCAGCTACAGAAGAAGTGCCGGACCTCCTGGGAAGTAAGGCTAAAGAAACAAAACTCAGTTAACTGAGCATTTACCACGTGCTTCAATATATAATGGCACAGCTAGTTACCTGTTAGAAGCTGGAAGGGGACTTGGGCTCTGTACCACAGATCCCAGCCATTTTCTTTAAAAACAGTTTTATTGAGATATAATTCACATAACATACAATTTGCTCATTTAAAGTGTATGATTCAATGGTTTTTAGTATATTCACAGATACGTGCAACTATCATCACAGTCATTTTTAGAACATTTTCATCATCTCAAAAAGAAACCCTGTACCCTTCAGTTATCATCTGCTATCCCTCCATCACCCCCAGCCCTTGGCAACCACTGATCTACTTTCTGTCTCTATGGATTTCCCTAATCTGGACTTTCAAATAATGGAATCATACAATATGTGGCCTTTTGTGACTGGCATTGTGTTGTCAAGGTTGATTCAAGTTGTAGCATATAACAGAACTTCGTTCCTTTTTCATGGCTGAAAAATATTCCGTTCTATGGAGAGACCACATTTTGTTTATCTGCTAATCTGCTGATGGACATTTGGGTTGTTTCCACCTTTTGGCTATTATGAGTAATGCTGCTATAAACATTTGTGTACATGCTTTTATGTGGACATATGTTTCAACTCTCTTGGGTATACACCTAGGAGTACAATTGCTGAGTCATATGGTAACTCATATGGCAAAGCATAATGGTCATATGGTTTAATCATATGAGGAACATTGTTTTCCAAAGCGGCTGCACCATTTTACATTCTCATCAACAGTGTATGAAAGTTCCAATTTCTCCACATTCTCATCAACACTTGTTATTACCTTTGTTTTTGATTATAGCCAACCTAGTGGGTGTGAAGTGGGGTCTCTTTGTGGTTTTGATTTGCATTTGCTTGATGACTGACAATGTTGAACATTTTTTCATATGCTTGTTGGCCATTTGTGTATCTTCCTTGGAGAATTGTCTATTCAGATCCTTTGCCCATTTTTAAATTGGGTTATTGTCTTCATATATTCTAGATACAAGTCCCTTAACAGAGAGATCATTGGCAAATATTTGGGGCTGTCCAGTCACTTCTGAAAAATGTCTTATACTAAAGTAGCCGGGACTTGTCTGTTACAGGTAAGCAACCAATGGGGCAATGTCACAGCACCTCCTCAGAGCTTTCTGTCCTGGCTCCCTCTGAGGGTTAAGACCTGGACATACATTTTGGAGGCCACTATTCAACGTTTTCAACAGACAAACAGTCCTGTGCCAGGACTTGACCCCACACAAATCAAGCCAGGCTCTCTGGAGGTGAAGTGGGAGCTTCAGTAATTCTTAAATCTCCCCAGATGATGACAATATGCTGCCAGCCTGTGAACTATGGGTCTAAACCCAGAGCAGAGGATTTGGTGGTTCTGGAGGGGCTGTCCTTTGAGGAGTCAAAGTTACCCCATGGGGTGGCAGGACATGTGCAAGTAGCCATGCCAGATTCCCAGCTGTGAGATTCTGTAGTTCTCATCTACCACAGCAGCTCCTAAACCTCTAACTGCTCTTTCCAGGGAGAAGCAAGTGTGTTGAGACATAGGAGATTCACAAAGAAAAAACCAGCTAAGTGCAGAGCATAGCCACAGACCCTAGACAATGTCTGCAAAGTTAAAAACAAACAAACAAACAGAGCCAAGTGGTGGAAACAACCCAAATGCCCATCAAGGAATGAATGGATAAACAAATGTGGTCCATCCATGCAATGGAATATTATTCAGCCATGAAAAGAAATGAAATTCTGATTCGTGCTACAATATGGGTGAACCTTGGAGATATTATACTGAGTGAAATAAGCCAGATACAAAGGCCACATATTGTATGATTCCACTGATAAGAAAATGTCCAGAATAGGTGAATCTATAGAGACAGAAAGTAGACTAGGGGTTCTGAGGGGCTGGGAGGGGAAGGGGATAGGAAATAACTGCTTCATGGATACAGGGTTTTGTTTTGGGAGATGATTATGTTTTGGAACTCGATAGAGATGATGGTTGCACAATATTGTGAATGTTCTAAATGCCACTGAGTTGTTCACTTCAAAATGATTAATTTTATGTTATGTAAATTTTACCTCTTTTCATTTCTTAATAAGAACCAAAAAAGTCCCAACAGACCCAGACGTCTCTCTTTTGCTGCCTTGACCATATTTCTTTTCAAATAAAAATAAATATATAAAAGCACACTTCTACATACATCTCTACAATCAAGAGAAGCTTTCTCTTCTATTAATCTCTAAAGCCATTAAAATTAATAGGATCTGTAACAGGAATGTCTAACAGACTTACCGACTCACTGAATCAAGAAACAAGCACGAGCAAGAACAGAACTGTGGTCCCCCCAACGCATGGAGAATTTCAGTCTCCTGTGAGCGAGTGAGGTGCGGGTAACTACAGCCCCCTCCTTGCCCATCTGTGGTGCAGGGATGGCCTCTGACCCCCGAGGGTACCTGACACTCAGGAGAGGACAGCCCACCTGCTCATGCTGTCATGTGAGGGGAGAGTTTGAAAGTAGAAGCTGGGGAGGAATGATAAAAATGAGTCTGGGAGAGAAGCAATGATTCATCAGCATGCCCTTGCGAGGAAACTTAAGGCATGATAAGTGCCCACTGGCACATGGGCCACAATATCTAATGAGATGAGGGGAGATGGGACATACAGAAGTCCCGGCAAAAATGCTGGGATATGCTGCGTGGAGATAAAGGAGGGCATTAGTGATGCAAGATGAAACCCAGACATATATCTGGCTCGAGATGCTGAACACAGCACTCAGGTTTTCCCAAGGACGGGAGCAGCGGGGGCACTGGTGAAGGAGACGTGGGTTCCTACAGGAGCTTTTGCAAAATGAAGTCAGGGAGAATGGCAAAACAAGTGAAGTGTTAAATAAATACTTCCTGAATGGACTCACTAGGGAGAACACTAAAATTAGGATGTCTGACAAGGGCTTTTTATCCAATCTGCCCAGGATTTCTTCAGGGTTCCTGAGAGAGACATTGTCAGTAACCCACATGACATCATGGGCCATTTCTGCAGAAATGGGACAGTTGGGGCACGGAGCACTGGGCAGGCTGATTAGAGGGATGTGGACCGGACTCAGGGGAACCAGAGATGCCTAGGGCAGCCTGAGATCTCTGGGCCAAACCTGGAGGCAAGCCCCTGAGAAGGAAGAGGGCACCAGCCAGTGAACCGCTACGTTACAGAAGTTAAGAAAGAGCGTGGGCTCTCATTCAAGCACCCTGCTCTGTCTTTTAGTAGATGCATGACCTTGAACAGCTCTCTCCGTTTCCCTGAACCTTGGCTTTCCCATCTGTAGGATGGGATAACAGCTTTCATCACAGGAAACTGTTCAATGAGATGATCATAAAAGCCCAATACAATCTTTTTAAAACACTATAAATCACACTACTTAGGGAATTACCTATTCTTTGTATACAGCTCTGATTAAGAGGGGGAAGTGTATTGTCAATTTATATTTGGTTATTTTATTAAATTCCCCATTTTTTTCAAAAAAAAAAAGCCCAGTAACTCATAGCTGTTATCATCCCCATTTCACAGAGAGGAAACTGAGGCTCGGGAGAGCTAAATAACATTCATGGATGTCCCTAACGTATGTATTGGCTTTTGCTGTGTGTGTGGCATCCTGCAGCAAGAACTTTGCATAAATCATATCATTTGACCTCTAGAACAACCTGTGAGAGCCAAACTGGACCTCTCCTTAGCTGTGTGACCTTGGGCATGTTATAGTACCTCTCTGTGCCTTGGTTTCCTCCTCTGATATAAAGGCGATCATAGTAGCACCTTCCCTAGAGGGCCATTGCAAGGCTAAATGAGTTACTATGTGTAAAGGTCTGAGAAAAGAGCCTGGCACATGCTCATAAATGTGACTATCAATATTATCGCTGATATAAGCTCATCTTACAAACAAGACTCAGAGAGGGTAAGCAAGTTGCCCAAGCGTTTGCTTGGCTACATTTGCACTAAGCTGATAAGGGATAGAGTCTGTCTGACTATATCACTCTTCTTTCCTTTGCATCACTCAGTAGGCACTTGGGGCTTAACTGGCGACTGCCTCTTCTGGGAAGTTCCCAGCCCCTCCCGGGACACTGCACAGCGTAGAGGTTAAGACAGTGTGCTTCGGGCCCCGACAAGGCTGGGTTCAATTCCAGCTCTGCTCTCACTTTGACATGTGACCAGAGAGGGTTGTTTAACCTGTCTGTCTTGGTGTCCTCATTTTTAAGGGGGGTGGGGACCCTAATAGCACATCGAAACCTCGATAAGTGGTAACGTCAATGCTTTCTGCTGGCTCCAGTCAATGCCGTGTGGAAGGAGAGACATTGATTTTACTAAGCTGTGCCATTGCCTCCTTTCACTCAGCTGCTCTGAATGCATCCAGAGTCCTTGCTAAGATGGCCCTTCCCCCTCCTCAGCCCATCTCTACCCCATGGCCCACGTGCATCTGTCTCCATGGCCAGCCAACAGGAACAGCTTCGTGGGAGTGTGGTCTGGTACTCAGGGGGCCGCGGGAAAGCCAAATCCCTGGGATTAGGAATCCCTTGGGACTGTCTTCCTGCAGAAGAGGGAACCGTCAGCTCTTTTAACAGTGAAATAATTGCAAGTTTGAATGTGGATTCCATGCCGAACAACTGCAATTAGAAGCCACCTTCTGTTCGCAACAACTGCTGCTTAAATGTAATCGTTGCCTCGTGCACAAACCCCAAATGGGTGTCTCAGTTTTGCTTTCAACTACACTTTCTTGTCTACATTAGAGCATCCTCACCTCCTATCCTAAAGCTCACATCGCTCCTACCTCTGGCTGCTTCTCCCTGTTCCTGGGTCAAGTCCACACGCCCTACCTGGGGCAACAAGGCCTTGTGTATGGTCTGCCCCCAGCTCTCTTCTTCACCCTCTTCCTCCACTCTTGACCCTCTCACTCTCTGAGCTCCAGATACACCTGCTGTCATCCCTGCTTGGAAAGCTAGTTTGGTTCTGCTGTTGAACTCCTACACATCCTTTAGGCCACAGTCCAAACATCACCTCCTCCAGGAAGTTTTCTGTGATGTGCCACAGCAGGTAAGAAACTCCTGTGACATACCCTTGCAGCGTCATGTACATTATGGCACTTCCTAAAGCTTGAGATTACTAATTTGCATCATTTGCATAATTATGTGGATAACTGTCTCCGCCAAGAACTGTACCCCATCTGTGTCCCATGGATGCTGCTTTTTCTACCCCCAGTGAAGTCCCCACTGGCACATAGAAGGTATCACTACATATGTGTTGAGTGTCTTTAATCATGCAAATGGTTTATTCTCCCTAATGAGTGCAATCTCCTCAAGGTAAGGCCTGGGTCTTAGCCATATTTCGGTTCCTTGTGGAACCTAGCATGGTCCCTAGCACATGAAAAGTGTTCAGTCTGAATTGGCAGCATTTTTAAGCAGACTTATGCTTTAGCTACTATTTTCATTTTTGTCAGAAAAATGCAAACATGAGTCCAAGGCAGCCTTTCCCCGTCCTCCTCTGGATCCAGTCAAGTACAGTCTCTGAGGGCCCTTAGCTTGGGTACTTGCACTCACCCAGGAAGACAGACAACCCTTTCCACCTCATTAAGAACACATCCCAGCCCTGCCCACACTGACATTCCTTGAATTTTCACAGCCTGAAGACTTCCTGCTCCTGCTCCGAAGAATCAAGATGAAGGAAATGCCCCTTGCTTGGCCTGTCCCAGGAGAGCTCTGGCCTCTTCTCACAACCTCCCCATCCCCAGCTGGTAAGACTGGGAAGTGGCAGGGAGGTGCCTGCCTCTGAGTATATGGTTCCAGGCTCACCTTGCCATTGAGGAATGGGATCATTAAGACGGGTTATGACATAAATGTAAGGTCATCTGCTGAACAGATTCCTGCCCCTGGGTTGCCCTTGGCTGGAATCCCATCAGTTTGCCTTTAATTAAACCTGACTGTAGGAGTCCCCCATCCCCAGGCAGGCAATAGGATCTGGAGGCACTGCCCACGAGCAAAGCCAGGGCAGCACCAGATACCACAAAAGGTAACATTTCCATCCACTCCCCAAAGATGGCATGCATGGGGAGCTCAAAGCCCACATAAAGCAGATGTTTGGAGGCTCAGCACCTCCCAGGGAGAATGATGAGTGTTGAAGCAGGACCAGCTGGAGGAGGCAACCCAGCCGAGCAGCCCTGGCCTTGGTCTAATGCCCGCCTTGCTGGCAGCCTGGCATGGGCAGCATCCAAGTCACTCGGGTGATGAAGTGAAAAGTCTGTACCTCCCCCCGGGGGGGGGGCGGGGCGGGGAGGGGAGGGAGCCACTTCTCCCAGTCCTTGAGAAGATCCACAAGCTCAGTCGGCACTTATCCCAGGGAAGCGGTGCCAGGCGAAGCTGAGACCCATGCAGCTGGGGATGTTTTCCCACAAGCTCCATTACCAATCAGTCTCCGCAGCTGCTCCCAGATCAGAGTGGAATCCAATCAGCCAGTGCTCACGCGAACCCAGAAAAGCAAGACTGCACTCACTGCCCCTCCAGGCACAACCCTCACCCACCCACCTGTGGCTAGACCTGCACCATCACTGCGCTAGACCTGGGGAGACCGCTGCAGAGGAGAGAGGCGGGGGCCCTGCCCTCTCGGGGCTTAGAGTCTGTTGTGGGAGATGTTAAGTGGGGAATTACAGAATTAATTGGGTAGTGAGAGGTGTGAGAAGAGCCATGAAAGGAAAAGTCCAGGATGCTATGAGATCTCCCCGGTGCATAAAGATCCGAAGAATGACAGGAGTTGGCAGAAGAAGTGGGGCTGGAAGCAATCCTGGCAGAGGGGGCCGCCTCAGCAAAGACCCTAGGCTGGCACTTTATAAGCCAAACTAGTATCACTGGAGTGGGCAGGACAGGAAATTCGGGGTCTTAAAGGCCATGCCAAGAACTTCAACCATTCTCAGATAGCAGCAGGTGTCTGGGCAAGGTCAGGTGTGTTTGAAAAGACTGCTCTGGATTTAAGGGGGTGCAGGAGTGGGCAGGAAGGAAGCAGGAGGAGGCTGCAGGAGGATCCGAGGATCCAAGATGCTGGGAAAGTGGACAGAAGAGGGAGGTGAAGGGGAACGTGTTTGGGGGTGGATTTCCTAGGACAGGAGAATTTAAGGGGTGTGGGAGTGAGGGAGGAGAGGAAAGGATGATTCCAGGGTTTCTGTATAAGCACCTGGGCAGCCATCTGTGCTGCTCCCTGAGCTGAGAGACCCCCGTGGAAGTGCAAATTGGGGAGAAGATGCCACGTTCCATTTTGACCTCGCTGGAGAATTAGGGATGTGCAGCCTCTGTGCACCAGGGCCTCTGGGGTTGAGGGGGCGGAAACAACCTGGCCCCGGGGTGGGGGGTTTAATCTTCATTTAACCTCCACTTCCTACCATGGTTCATTGTTGGTATTTCACAGAGGGGTTCCTGAGGATTCGTTTAATATCTGCTGAGAACCTTGAAGGCCTCAGAACTAACAGCTGTCAGAACTAAATTAATAAAACAAGTTAGCTTTTCTTTTTCTTTTTCTTTTTTTTCATGCCATGAGTCACTGTGCGGGAATATTTGCAGAAAGCACCTGATCTCCCAGTGGCTTTTCATGTTTTGAAATTGACAATTCTTTCATTCTAGTCAATAAACTTCTAAATGTCAGACCATGGATAGGGTTTTCCTGGCAGGGTTTGGGATCCAAGGTCCTTCTTGACATGCAGGAAGGATGAGGGAAACAGATCTCTCTCTCTCTCCCACCCTCCCTCTCTTACACTTACATTTATACTTACACTTACACACACACACACCCCCTCCAACAAGTAAAATTTGGTTTCTCAGAAGAACAGAGGCCAGTATTCCTTCTGACAAACGAGGGCAAGTAAGTAAAAACCCAGCCCATTCATCAGAAATTCCAAAACCCAAAACCTCTTTGCAAACAGAAACTTTCTTCTTAAAACTGACTTAGATTCATCTGGTGGGAAATCTCCCCTGACTTAACATGAGACGCTTTATATTAGGTTGAACCAAAAGAAATCTCCAATATTCAACTGGACTGTTTATGACCTAAAGAATAGCCATTCATCAGCCTAATGATATTTATTTATCCCGCTTAGTGTGAATACTGGCTTATTTGCAGAAATATTCACGTGTGTGGTTATGAAGTGCTGCCCCAGGCGCCACTGGAGGTGTGATGTAATGTGTAGCATAGGCACCCCAGAGCCTTTCTAAGATCTGAAAAATGATGAATTCCAGACCACACCTGGCCCCATTAGAAGTTTTAATGACTTCTATTACTACAGGTTTGCAAACCTGTAGTAATAGAAGTCATTAAAACTATTTATGGGGAATGTTCTATGTTGCAAGGGACTGGACATCAGATGCTTCACTGGGAATGAGGATGGAAAAAGAGCACATGAATGCCAATTATACAGATAAGGCACCACTGTTCCCACTCAATTTTAGCTGTTGAAGCCCCACACTGTTTTGACCTCACAATGCTGGGGTAAGTCTACCCCCAAGACAGGTCCGTGCCTCCCTAACACCCCCAATGTGAAGGAAACCCCTGATTTAGCTACCAAGAGTGGAAGCTGTTAGTTACAGAGCCAATCAGCCTAATAGGATGCTCCTGACATCCCAAGTCTGCCTGTTTTCAGATCCCCACGAAATAATTACACTGCTCTTTTCTCTTGGAAAATGGTTTTCGTGAAGTTGGGGAAATGTGTGATTCGATAAAGACATCCCACATGGGGCTCCTAGGGGTGTTCAATTGAGAGAGATAAACCAACTTGGAAAAGGTCCTGACAGTGTCTTATATCCAACAACCTGGAGGCGAGGGGACGGGGAAAGCGGGGGATGCGGGGGAGGAGACACAGGTCAGGAGGGAAGGGGCTTCAGCAGAGGGCTCTGAACTGTAGATATGGTTCCCGATGGATATCCATGGCTTAACTCCTCTTTAATCTTGGCCCAAGAGGTGTAATAAGCCATTCTTAGAACTTAATAACTCCTCAGCATCCAATCAATAACAGCTCTGAAATATCCCTTCCCTGTATTTATTTAGTTCTCCAGCACTCAGACACTGCAGCTCCTTATTCCCCAGGATACCTGCGTTTGCACCTCACTTTCTTTATCAACAGTGCAGCTCCTGACATATCAACCCAGAAGGTGCGCCTTTAAGAAATGGGCTTTGATGGAAACTCCCCATAATGGAGAAGCAAAAGGACCAAAGAGACAAATGAGTCAACATGTTTGCAGTATCTCCAAAACCAACCTAAAATTGATGTTGGCCCTTCTCCTAGTTCCTGTTAATGCAAAATATCATCTGGATCTTTGGGAGAAAGGGGCCAGGATGCACATCTTTTTGGATTCATCTGGGAAATTATCAGTACCCAGTTAACCAACTTGCAGTACTGACAAATGGAAAAAAAATTTTTTAGTTCCTCTCTTGGGTGGGTGGGTGGAGGCTATTTGCTTTGATTTTTTAAACTATTTTCTTGATTGATATGGACTTTGGACTCAACAGAAAGATAAGCAGGGAGGGAACAAAGGAAAAGAGGAAGAAGGAACATGAAGTCCATCTTGACAGGACTCCATCAAGAGAAGAAATGGCTGCAAAGCTCCCAACCCCAGTAGCCCCAGCCCAGATGAGCAGACGACCTCACTTCAAAGTGCAAACACTGGTGATCCATTTACTACAAGCTTCATATAATGCCAGCTTTTGATGCTATTATTAAAAATGAGGGGAAATTGGGTATCTCGGCACCAGATTCTCTGGGTGGTAATTCCAGCTCAAGAAGAGGTTACATCGCATTCCAAGTAGAGATGGAGTTAGCACTTCTTCCTATTTTGACAGAGAGGTGATCAGCCCAATTAGGTCAATCGAGGTTAGTTGATTATTTACTGGTTAGGTCTATACCAGCGGTCCCCAACCATTTTGGCACCAGGGACTGGTCTCGTGGAAGACAATTTTTCCACGGACCCAGGGTCGGGGGTGGTTTCGGGATGATTCAAGCGCATTACATTTATTGTGCACTTTATTTCTATTATTATTACACTGTAATATATAATGAAATAATTATACAACTCACCATAATGCTGACAGGAGGCAGAGCTCAGGCAGTAATGCGAGCGATGAGGAGGGGCTGTAAATACAGATGAAGCTTTGCTCGCTTGCCCGCTGCTCACCTCCTGCTGTGAGGCCCGGTTCCTAACAGGCCACGGACCAGTACCAGTCTGTGGCCCGGGGGCTGGGGACCCATGGTCTACACCATGTGGCACTTCTGACTACTCCATGTGCCTCTGGAAGCTTTACCTCTGAGACAGGTGGCTCCAACCTTAGTTGGCATGGGGCATGTGTTCCACACCCATCAGGTAAGAGTAGGTGCCAGGGAATGTGGTGCCAGAAATTGCCATTTTCCAGAGAGGCTTTGGACAAGGAAGTTGACTCTTCTGAGCTCTAGATGTATCATCCATAAAACGAGAAAAGTGGTACCTGCCTGACATAGAGCTGTTAGGGTGATCATCTGAGCTAGAACACATGAAGGACAAGTTACCAGTAAATGGTGGCTGTACTGATGAGGATGAGGATGATGAAAATGATGATAATGATGACAACAGTAATGGGGCTGACAATGAAAATGACTATGATAGTGGTGACAATAATGACAATGATGATGAAACTGATGATATAATGCTAATGATGGTGATGATGATGTTGACAGTAATGACGATGGTGACTTACTTTTTCTTTATTTCACCTACTCCTCAATATCCGACTTCTCAGAATTAAAATTAAGAAACAGCCTATTCAGAGAGAGCAATTTAGGATGTTCTTAGGTAAAGGAAGCTTCATAATTGTGATGAAGTAAGTCCCTTTTATAAAGCAAATATGCTTCCATGATAATAAAATAACCCCAACGTGAAATCCCTCAGCAGAGGCAGTTGTACCACAGGGTGAATGACCCTTATTATCACAAAGTTATTAAAGTATCCATTTGTTATCTGGTTAGTCAGGGGGATGGGGCCAAAGCCATTTAGCACAGTACTTATCAAGCAGCGGGATTGGAAAAGCCAGGCTCTCTGCACGGCAGTTGGGCTCCCACTGTCTTTACAGCTCAGGTCTGGCTTTGTGAAGCCTCCCCTTCTGGAGACAATACTTTCTTGCAAAATGAAAAGAAAACAAAATCATGAATTTCAAGAGTTTACTTACGGCCTCCGATTCTCCTAAAAGTTTCCCCAACTTCCTGATTTTCCAGAGTTCAGAGGGTTCGGAGACTGTAATATGGAGGAATTAGAAAAGTGCTGACACTCCACTCAAACTACGTAATCATTTTCTTAGGTTAAAAACAAAAAAAGCAATTGAGACGTGGCAGGACAGGCTTGTGAGGGGATGAAAAACCTTCACAGGGGCTGCAAAGGGAAAGATTCTGATGCAACACAGTTGAATCTTATGTTTTCCAGGCGAGAGCAGCTAGCAGCGTTACTAGTTGGGTCAAACTGCACAAACTTATTTCTCCTTCTGAGCCTTAGTTTCCTCACCTGGAAGAAAATGAAACGATTGTGATGCCCTCACAGGTCCCTTGCACGTATGAAATTCTACCATTCTAAGATTATAACTCTGCCTGTTGTCAGCCTTCCACCCAAAATAAAATTTGAAAACCTGAAGATCTCATCAGAAAGAACGGCATCAGGTGGGCAAAATGAAGAAGCTGAAAGATAAACAGGATGTGGTACAGGACAGGCCTGTTCCATAGAGAGGAGCCTTGGGAGGCCTGGCAGGGGGCAGGGGAGGATAAATACAGGGGCCAAGATTTGGGACCAGGGAGACCGCCAGGCAAAGGAAGGCTCTGCTACAGGAAGCTGCGATCTATTCCTTGTGCATGCCCTGGGGCTGGAGCTCTCAAAACAAGCCATGTCCAAATCATCTGGAGCGTTTACTGAAATGCAGTTTCCCAGGCTCCACCCCTAGTAATTCTAATTCAGTATATTTGGGTGGGGCCCAGGAATCTGCATTTTAAGAGCACCCAAAAGTGATTATGATGCAGGTAGGGGAAGGGTTGTGGAACAGCTCAGGCCAAAGCAGTGATGAGAAAACTGAAGAGGAACCACTTTTAAGGCCTTCACCACCCCACCCGAGGCTGGGGACAAGGACCAGCGTTTCCAACAGCTGCCAGGGGGAACTCTGACATGCCTTTCTTCCACTGCTCAGTTCAGATGCCTCAGCATCATCCCCGATACTTCTCTTCCCCTCCCACTGTACCTCTGATCCATCAGTAGATCCTCCCAGCCTCACCCTTAGAACACAGCCAACAACCAGAGTCTCACCATCTCCATCTCCATCACCCTGGTCTGGACCACCATCATTACAGCGGCCTCCTCAGTATCCTCCCTGTGCCTGCCCTTGCCCTGTACGGCCAGGGCACCCTTCATAAAAACAAGTCAGGTTGACTTCCCTGGTGGTCCGGTGGTTAAGACTGCACTTCCACTGCAGGGGGCACAGGTTCGATCCCTGGTCAGGGAAGTTCGGTGGTGCGGCCAAAGGAAAAAAAAAGGACTTCCCTGGTGGCGCAGTAGTTGAGAATCCGCCTGCCAATGCAGGGGACACGGGTTCGATCCCTGGCCCAGGAAGATCCCACATGCCGCGGAGCAACTAAGCCCGTGCACCACAACTACTGAGCCTGTGCTCTAGAGTCCGCGAGCCACAACTACTGAGCCCGTGAGCCACAAATACTGAAGCCCGCGTGCCTAGAGCCCGTGCTCCGCAACAAGAGAAGCCACCACAATGAGAAGCCCGTGCACTGCAACTAGAGAAAGCCCGCGCACAGCAACAAAGACCCAACGCAGCCAAAAAAAAGTAAATAAAATAAATTAAAAAAAAAAAAAAGCTCCAGGTCATGCTGCTCCTCTGCTTAAAGCCTTCAGCACCTCCTACCTCCCTCAGAGGAAGAGCCTTCAGCGGCCATCTTCCCCTAGCTCCTATCATTGTTACCCGTCTGGCCTTATCCCCCTGGTGCCCTTTCCTGGATGTCCACAGGGCTCACTCCCTCACCTCTTTACATCTTGGCTCAGATGTCATCTCAGTGGGCTTTGCTTTGTACCTTCTGTAGAATAGCCAACCCCTCCCCTGGGCCCCCCCACCTCCTTCTCCCTGTTAGTTGTTCTCCATGCTGTTTTACAGGTCATCATCTCCTTCTCCATAGAAAAATGACTCCCAGCCATGGGCGGTTGGCCCCCCAGGGGCCACGTGGCATGGCCTGGAGAGATTCTGCTTGTCACAACAGTAGGAGGGGATGCTACTGGCCTCTAGTGGGTAGAGACCAAGAATGCTGCTAAACACCCTACGAAGCACAGGACCGCCTCCCATAATGAGACATCATCTGGCCCCAAATGTTAATAGTGCCAAGATTGAGAAATCCTGCCAAGAATATAAGGTCTATGAGGTCAGAGATTTTTGTCGGTCTCGTCCGCTGCTGTGTCCCCACTGCCCAGAAGAGCACTGTGAACAGAGTATCCATGCAATAAATTTTGTCAAAAGATGTGAAAGAACAAATAAATGACTGGGGCCTTCGCAGAGGCCTGGGGAGCTTCTGAGCCACGTTAGAGTCTCCATCCTCTGATACAGGATGGACTTGGTGAAAGATTCCGGGGAGTCCATGGAACCACCTGGATTAAACCCTTCTATTCCCAAGAAACCATTTACTTAAGTTCCACAAGGGAAAGGGGACACGTCTGAGATGTGCAGCAAAGGCTTGCTCTGCACCATGAGAGACGCATACGGTGTACCTTGTAATACTCCTATTAGAAATAAGAAAGGATCCACACCTTACTTATGAAAGTAGAAGATGAGTCGCTTCATCATTGGGCCACAAAGAAGAAAACACCCTTGGCTGATCTCTGACTCTTAGAGTTCTGAACTCACTGTCTTACTTTTTTTTTAAGGTCTCCAAGATATTTAATAAGCATAATACAGGAAATGTTTTTCATGTCCAACATTAGTCTGCCCATGGGGGCTAACCTGGCCTGAATGGTGATTAAGAACTCAGAATGGTCAAATGGCTGACATTTATTGAAGACTCACCAGGGACTGGGAACTATTCTAAGGACTTGACATGTACTAATTCACATTGAAACCTCACGACAACAGTTTTATCCCCATTTTACAGATGAGGAAATGGAGGTTCAAGCATATGGTGAGGAAGCGATAAAGTCAGAATTAGAAACCAGACCTTCTGGTTCAAACCAATAGTGTATGCTGTATGCAAACCCAGCTGTGTGTGACACTGTGGGTTAGAAGGAAAAAAGAGGAAGCAGACAGAGGAGCAGCCATGAGAGCTCTGAGGCCTGGTCCTGTGTTCGGCGCATCAGCAGGACACACCCAGGTGCCTCACCATGTGTTGGGTTTCTATGCCCTATAAAATGCTCCTCTGTGAATGTCACCACGTGTTGGTGCTATGAAAAGGCTGATAAAGTTTAAACCCCAGTCCTAATGTGGAAATTCTCCCTTAACTGTCGAGTTGCCATCACTCCGGGTTTTTAATCTTTATGATATCTGCAATATGACTGACATAATGTCTTGTTCTTTTACTAGGATCCTCTTATGTAGGAGACAGAACAGGATGAACCCCAAACAGACAGAACCACATCAAGAAAGAAAGAGGAGAAAAATAATCCTTATTTCTCATGCCCACACAGGATGCCCAAAATAAAGATCATGGGGTCATGAGGAAGGGAAAAAGGAGAGTCATTGAATACTTGACCCATTCTGTCATGCTGAGAGGTTAAGAGAAATGGCTCTGGAGTCATATAGCTTCCAGGTCCCACCATTTCATTGACTTTGGGCATTTTATTTCATCCCTCTAAGCCTCAGTTTCCTCATCTGTGAGATGGGAATGATAAAGTCCCTGCCTCATGGAGCTGTTCTGAGTATCCAATGAGATGGTAAATTTAAGTTCCTAGCACAGTGGCCAAAATATAGGGAGTGCTCAAAAGGAACATTAACTCTTATCATTACTCCTTACCAAAAGTTTCTGAAGAGAATATCATTCCTTCCATTTTACAGAGAGGTAATCAGAAAATCAGCTGATATAGGTGACCTGCCCAAGGTGAGACATAGTCAGAACCAGGTTTCAAAAATGTGTCTGTTTTCAAAGCCTATTCACTTAACTCCAAGGGCACCCACATTGGGGCAGTCAACCCTTAAGAGATAGTCTACCTTCCCTGACTAATGCCTCGAGTCAGGAGAGAGGTTTCAACCCCTCACGAGGACACATGAAGAAGAGGTGCCACGACTTTCCAACCCAGTTATTTGGCAGGATGAGTGAAAAATCAAACATCTTAGGTACTGACTTCAAAACATGAGTTCTTCTGTATTCAATATCCTGTGATAAACCATAATTGAAAAGAATATAAAAAAGAGTATATATATATTTATATGTATAACTGGGTCACTTTGCTGTACAGTAGTAATTAACACAACATTGTAATTCAACTATGCTTCAACAAAAATAAATTTAAAAAAGAAAAACATGGGTTCTTAAGGCCATCACTGAGCAAAGCTGAGGACACGAGGAGAGTATGATGAGAGAGAAAGCACAGGAGAGGACATACCCACACTGACAGTGGGCAGAAAAGGAACTGCAGGAAACCATAGAATTTATCCAAACTATGCCAGCTCACTACTGATGACAAAAACTGACAAAGTGACAACACTCACCCATCCCTACATTACTATGTACCTAACTCTTGAATTCCAAAGTACTATGTGCTTATCCCCACAAACTTTGCTCTGCTACCTGTCCCATCTCCACCAACAGTGACAACGAATTTACCAACAAAATACAGTGACGATAAGTGGTGGCGGAGACGATGATGGTGGTTTAGATGGTGATTTCACCTAAATGTACACAGAGCCCTTCCAACCACAAGGCCCTTTTGCTGTTAATCTGAATATTCCACTACTACCATCTGAGTTGGATTCCCCTCCATGTACAGACATAGAAATTAGCCCCATTCTTTATAGAAAGCCTAGTATTGAAGACCTGATCCATCACCACCTCACTCTGGGACCCTGGGCAGGTTACTTTCCCTCTGGATGCCCCATTTTCCTGCTCTGTAAAGTGGAACCTATAGTGCTACCTGCCTCGTGGGGTGGTTGTAAAGATTAAATGAGTCAGCACTTGTAATACACTTAGAAGGATGCTTGTTGCATCGTAAAAACTCGATATATGTTAGCTATTGACATCAGCATTTACTCTAACAAGTGTGGTATAACTCACAACTACTCCAAAGTGATGCAGCCCTGGGGCCATGCATGCCCATATATCCATGAGGCCACAGGATGTGGGATACAGCTAGACGGCCCATCCTTCCTCTCCCAAGTACAAGCTCCATCTGGTTTCCCCCAGCTGCTCCCAGGGCCTTTCTGTTCTGGGAAAGCCAATCCATCTGAGGGCCTTTGTTTGGCATTTCCAGTCTCATTAATTGTGAGGCTTACCATCTAAGGCAGAAAACCAAATGTCTTTTGCCCGTTAAAGTGAAAGTGAGACCAGAAATGTGTTAAGAGTATTTGGACTCCCAGCAGTGAAGCCACTTCCTTCTGATGAATTGCGACACGTGGAAATCAATCCAGGTCACTTAGGAGAACAACTTGGTATTTGGTGTCCAAATGAATCGCTGCTAATTTATTATGCTGCTATTTGATTAAATACACAAGAAGGGATTGAGTCGATGTGGAGTGTCTGCAGGTGAATTGTCTTGTGGCTCATCTGTGAGTGTCTCCCTGTCTAATACAAAACAAAAACTAAACAGTTTCAAAGCATTCTAAAGCCATTCAGGCGGTTTCTCCATATTGCGGTTGATTTTTGTTTTACTCTTGTTTTCCTGCAATCTCTAGGAAATGGGACACATTATGAAAAAAAATCAGCCAATACCAGGAAATCAGCCAGAAGCAAAATGTAATAACCAGAAGGAGTGGGTCAGCACGTATTGAGCTCCAACTCCAAAATTTTTATTTTTAACCACTCCATATAAAGTAAATGCCATGACACACTTTACATACTGCACCACCTTTTGCAAATGGATATTTTTGTGTTTGATTATTTGTCTATTGTCTATCTTCCTGGTGTGTGGAAGGCAACTGGAGAGCTGCCATAAGCCAGTCTAAACAGCTCACACATTAACCTCAGTATAAAAACTGAGAGTGACTGGGATGGGCAAGACCAGGCTTGGCTGGATTAAGACTCCCACCCCCAGGAGCCTCTCCAGCATCTCATTTCCATGTGGCACCAGCCTACACAGACTGGTTATTGGAAAATATCTTAGAACTCCTTACAGATAAGATTCCATAGGTTGTCGTGAAGAAAGAGGAAAATTGACTTCCAAATTCTAATGCAGAGTGACACACACACACACACACACACACACACACACACACACACGTACCACTTTTCCTTCTGAACCCCAGAATGCCTTGGAGGTAGCTCAGCAAAGGACAAGGAAGAGGCAGTTCTTGTTTGCTCTGAGCCCTGTTTATTCGGCTGATCTGTGTCATCTTTCTCACCCAGTGTCTCCCTAAGGTTGCAGCCACAGTAACGAATCCCAGATACCTCTTCCTGACATCAACACTGCCTCCTGCTTACTGATGATGGGCAGAGCAATTGTTGGGTCTGGGTGACTGGAACTATTTCAAGTGCCATCCTTCAACCTGCAGAAGCTACAAAACCAATCCATATAAGAAACTGGTCGTGCCGCCAAGGTCAAGGCCTGATCCAATGGCATCTCACCAGCAGGACACCTGTCTCCAGTTCTCTGTTTAAGAGGTGAGATGACCAAGACGACTGATTGTGCATCTGCTAGAGAAGCAAGAACACTGGGATGGATTCCCAAAATTTATTGGACAGTTGGCCCTTTGTCCAAAATGTATGGTTTTCACCCCATAACAAGTCTTCTTGGGGTTGTAAATGATCAATCTATTCTTTAAGTGACAGGCAGTTGGGATTGCACCATTTGCTTTTGGCAACACTACACATGGCCTCACATGACACAGAAAGGAGGGAATAAACCCAAAAGAAGGATTCATTTCCTTAGCGAAGAGAAAGAAATCAGAAGAGAAAGCCCATACAATTGAATAGAAATATTTGTACACACCCGGGAACAAACACAGGGTGGGGGCAATGGGTGAAGGTGGTCAAGGGCATAAACTTGCAGTTATAAGATGAACAGTTCTGGGGATGTAGTGAACAGCATGGTGGCTACAGCGAACAGCACTGAACTGTAATACATTTGGAAGTTGCTGAGAGTAGATTTTTAAAGTTCTCACCATACACACACACACAAAAATGTGGTGATTATAGATGTTAACCTCATTGTGGTAATAATCATTTTGCAATATATACATATATCAAATCATTACCTTGTACACCTTAAACTTACACAATGTTACATGTCAATTATATTTCAATAAAGGTGGAAAAAACACAGATACGTTATGCAAATAAAAGCTATTATTATCATTTCTTATTAGACTGAAGAAATGCAACAATCCAAGAAGAGAGCCAGAAGGACAGATTCAGTGGGAGGAGGTGAAAATTTAATCCAGAGAGAAGCATAATCAAGTGGAGAAGGTGACGCATTATAGTTGTGGGGAGGGAGGGAGGAGAAACTCCCTTCTCTATTATTTTCAACAAATGTGTATTGTGTGCTTGGAGTGGTGGATAAAACAGATGTGGCTCCTACCCACGTGGAGCTCACAGTCTACTGGCAGTGAGAGGCAGTACACACACACACACACACACACACACACACACACGTAAATGTACATTTATAAATTGTGGTAAGAGACAGAAAGCAGATCAGTGGTTGCCGGGGGCGGGGGAGGGGGATGGGAAGTGGGAGGTGAGTGCTAATAAGTATGAGGATGTTGGGGGTGATGGAAATGTTTTAAAACTTACTGTGAGTATGGCTGCACATCCTGGAAACCACTGAATTGTACTCCTTAAATGGGTGAATTGTATGGCGTATGAGTTATATCTCAATAAAAATGTTATTCAAGAAACAAAAATCTCTAGAGAGGCAAGCACACCGGGAGCAGCGGAATGCGGCCTGCGGTCCACTAGATCGGTTGTCTTGCACCCAGAACACAAAGGCAGGTTCCCCAGCCCTTGCAAGTTTGAGGACCTTGTTATCCACCCCAGGAAAAGAGCCCAGTGGTGCCAGCATGTCTGATTCTCTGATTCTAAGAAGAATTCCCCCTGAAGTTTTCTTTCCTCCCCCAGTTCTCTCCGCTTCTTCTCCTCCTGACCCTGAAAAATTGCTCTGTACACTCCGGGTGTTTCATAGTAGCTCCTGGCACCAGAATCGACCTTCACAGCCTTGATCCAACACATAACCAAAGGTGACAAGACCAAGAGGTTCTTTCATTGAGTCCTGACCCTGGCAGTTCCAGTATCTAGGAAAAAGGCAGCCTTCACAGACTCTAAGTAAAATTGCTGGAGGCTCCGATCCAACTTGACATATCACTGCAGATCCCCAATTACCACACTTTGCCACGGATGGTGTCTTTGGAAATAAGCTTGGATGGAACAGAAATAAAACTGTTTCATCAAATCTTTCTTTTTCCTGAATGATGAGAGGTCATTCTAACCTTGCCATGAGCTCAGGAAGAACTCTGCCTTAGAGCTAGAGACAAAATTAGTGCCGGGGATTTCAAAGCTTCTCACCCTGGAAATAAAAGACAGCCAATAAAAGATCATCTTCTCTGTGTCCTCATAGCCACAGCACCATATTGGATGAGTGAACACATTAACTAGTGAATGAACAAGTGACAAGGGGAATGAGGTCCTGGAAAGAATAATATGGGGTGGACTCAATAGACGTGATACACTGGGGGGAAAAAGTTCTCATAAATTCCAGGGTCATAACCCTAAACTTAAGTTGTAAAAAAAAGTAAGGCCATGGTCCTCAAGTAATTTCTACTGAAATACATATGAAGGTAGGACAAGTGACCCTCCCACCCTAAAAGAAGGGAGAAGACGATCCAGCATAGAGGACCTGGGACCCTCCTAGAGAAAACAGAACCAAGAGCAGCCCAAGGGCAAAGGGCATTAAGGCATATTATTGGTAATAGTCATCACACAAAGGTCTAATATGAAAATAGAATTGGAAACACATTCAAAAGCTTATACTGTCACCCTTTCCCTGGTGTCCCACAAGGCCTGACATTTGCATAATGGCTTTCTTTTGTACTTTTTCTTCCCAGCTAATTGAGTTAGAAAACTTCTGTTAAACAGACCTGCTTCCAGAAATGTCTATAAGGCATGAAAGGAGGAAAATGTCTGTTTCCCACCATGTGGTATTCAAAATAACAGAATTAAGAATCTCTGAGTTTTGACCACGGGCCACAGAGGAGAATGCTTATGATCTCTTGGAAATGTTAATGTGAAAGCCCCCCACCCCCCCACCTCCAGAGACTAAGGATAGGCAGCAAGCTGCTTCCATGCATTTTCCCACCTTTCCAGCCCTAAAAATGGTCCCAGTTTTGTATTGAGAAGAGGACAGAATTGGTAGAAGGAATGTGGGAATTTACAGACCCCAAAATTATAATAAAACCTTGAAGAAATTCCCATTCTTTGCAGGAAGTTAGGTCTCAGCATTACCCATTCTCACACTACAGGGGTTTGCCAGTAGCCAACGAAATCTCCTGTTCTCTGCTAGCCAAAACGCCCCTGCATTGCCTGCATGTTGCAAGACCTGGGCACCATGGTTGCCATTATAGACAGAGTGTCAAGGAGGACTGGCTGGCGGTATGAAGTGCCACAGGGAGGACAAATAAGGTTAGGGCTGGAGGGTATCTGATGAGTTTGGCAGCATAGAATCCACAGGCATCTCCCCCAGAGAAGTCCAATGACAGGTCCAAGAGTCAACTTGCAGTAGGCTGAGATAAAAGAAGACATTGAGTATAGACCACTCGAGATGTTTGGATAAAAATGAGAGAAAGGAGACAGAGGGTTAAAAATCACTATTCAATCAATATTAATTGCACACCTACCAAGTACAGGCACTATATTAGACCTTATGGCAGGGAGCTTAAGAATCAAAGGTATACAAGAATCCAGGGACCCTGTGCTCCTGAAGCTTACAGTCTATAGAGGAATAAAACATATGAACAGTCAATTGTAAATAGTGTAATAAGTACTGTGGGAGACACAGGAGAAACCCATCTCAAACTTGGGAAGTCACACGGTGACTTGGAGGAAGTGGCATATACTTCCTGGAGGAAGTGGCATATGCCTCCTGGAATAAGTGACCTATGAATTGAGAATTAAAGGATAAGGAAGAGTTAGCAAGCAAAGCGTGCATCTGGAGGGGATAAGAGAAGAGAGATTGTTAGGCGAATGAAACAGCATATGCAAATACCCAGAAGAAAGAGAATGAATGTATTCATTTAAATAATAAATATTTATCATCCATTTACATAAGTACTGTTTTAGATGCTGAATAGAGCAGGGAACAAGACAGATAAGATTCCCAAATTCATTAGCCTTTCATTCTAGGCAGGGAGAGGCAGACAATAAACAAACACGGTCATCCAGACACAAATAGATCCTGTTAAGAAAGGCACAAGTGAGGAATGGGCAGAATGAAAGGAGTTCAGGGAAGATGCGAGCTGGGAGAGGCAGGCAGGGCTAGTCTACACAGAGCCATATTAGGGAGCTGGGCTTCCTGCTAACAGCAATATAAGAGGATGAATCACCGCTGAAGAGGTCTGGAGTTGTGCAAGACAGCATGGTGAGTAGCAAGAACGAGATTCGAAGTCAAGGGGGAATTTTCCTTCCTAGGATGAGAAAGGCCGTAGTTTATTTATATACCAAGAGGAAAAAAGAAAAAGAAGTAGAAGACTGATAGAGCAACTTCCAGGAGAAGGGAGATCACAGGTGGAAGGGTCCCTTTAAAACAAAGAATCAGATCAGGTTCAAAGAACGAGGTGTAGACCACCCTTCCCTGCCCCAAACGACCAAGCCCCGACCCTGCTGGGACCTCTCAGTGTGTGTTTCATTTACCTGCAGAAACTCTGTGGCTTTGTTTTCCTTGTTTTAAGACTACATAAATAAGCCTGTTTCCTGATTTATTATCCCACCAGCTGCCATATTTCAGATTTGAGGATCATAGCCGTACTAGATTACAAACGGAATGGCTTCTAAATCAAAGTTTACTATGGCCCTTAAGATGTACCTAATGGAGTTTATAAATCAAAAAATATACAAACTGTGCCTAAACATCCCAGAACCAGAAGAGGGACCAGAACGCTGTGAGCCTAATCAATAATTCTTGGGCCCAGGTGTGCAAAGCATCCTAGGTAGGTCTGAGGAGGGTAGGCCCGTGGACTGTGCATTGTAACAAATTCTCCAGGTGTCTCTTTCATATACTGATGTTTAAGAACTCCTCTCTAGAAGTCTAATACCTTTGCACTCTCATTACTGCACCTCAAATGGAGTATAAATTATATGGCTTGTGTGAACTGGGGACTTTGGCCAGAGAGCTACAAAGACTGACCCTTTCCATTCCAAGGGGGGACAACAGTCTCAGAGTCCCACCCCACACACTGCTAAGTGAGCCTAAGATGATGCAGGATAAGAGCCATGGAGCTTGCCCAAGAGCAAAGCCTTTCTCAATGGCCATGTTCAGAATCTCGGGGACAAGGGAAGGGAGGGGACCAATTCCACTCGGGTTGTATATATTGTACCAGTCCCTTTATAAAGATCTTAAGAGCTTCTCTGGTCACAGGGTAGTTTACAAAGGTTATAGATCTTCAAATGGCATTTCTTAGATCAAGAGTGTGTGACACCTCAGGGCCTTTGCACATGCTTCCCCATCAATCTTTCTCCTATATGTCATAGGCAGTCTCCTTCTCATGCTTTGGTTATCAACTAAAAGTTGCCTTATTGGAGCGTCCCTCCCTGTCCTCCACCAGATCCAGCCCTCCCACTATTCCTTACTGCAGTACCCCACTTAATCATTCATTTCATGTACCACAATGCATAACTGTTCATTGTCTTGTTTGTTTACCAGTTTGTTATCTATCTGTAAGCTCCATGAGGCCAAAAAAGGCCCATCTGCCTTCCTTACATTGTAATATCTGTGCCAGACACATGACAGAAACTCAAAAATCTTTTAGAAAATTTCAAAAATTCAGATAAATTTGGGAAATTCCAGCTTAAACAAAGCCTAACAAGTTTCTTGCCTGTAGGAATCCTCACAGACTTCAAATACTATTGATAATATGAGTTGCGTGTCAACAGGAGGGGGATAAATATAGTATGCAGTGTGTCTCAAACTCATTTGGCCACAGAACATTTCTTTTTCATGACATTTTTCTTTCCTTGGAACATCTTGTGCAACTAATGTCCCAAGGAACACTCTTTGGGAAACATTGCTTTAAGATTATTAGTATGTGAGGTGCTTGAACACTGAGGCTTGGAACGTAAGCCCAGGAGGGGCGGGGCTGACATCCTCTCCCAGCACCACCAGCCACCCCGGTAAATGTCTCCCTTCAAATATGCAGGCAGCCAACCTGGAGAGCTGTCACTTCCTACTTACTAACAAGCAGAAAACATTTTTTTAAGCTTTAGAAAAAAAGGGGAAAAAAAGATAAATAGTTTCCCATTCTCTGAACTAATGTCAAATGACCTGGAAACATTGCCGCTGGGAGCTGAAGCCATAGAACAAAGTAGCATTTCATCTTCCTTGTCTGACAGCTCAATTTCAGCAGCTACCAGGGAGGGTGGGCAAGCCCCCACTGCAGCCAGTCACGAATGTCACCGTTTACACCGCGATCCCTTTGATAACACTCTCTGTAGATGGCAGGCTTGGAATTATTCTTCAGGCAAAGCAAACCCTGCATTAATATGACGAGGACCCTCTGCAGACTCTACCAACACAACCACAAGAGGGAAATGTGTTCTTTAACTAACACGTGTTCATTCTTCCCTGATATAAATTCTAAAACTCTGGCTTAGGCATAAATCATAGGAGCAGAATAGAAGGAGGGGGTCTTTCTAAGGAATACACTTGGTCAAAAACTTCCCAACCCTCAACCGTCACTTCAAAAAGAGCTACAACTAGGAGCCTGCCTCCATTGCACTGAAAAGGTACAATGTTATAAAATAATTTTATTATAAAAACTTGAGACCCCTCCATGTATCATTTGTATACAGCCCTCTGCCTCCAACGCAAGTCTCAAACCATGGGGATCAGCTTGCCTTGGCCACCACCAGCCTCTTGGCTACAGAAGGGGGATGAAGTTGGTTCAAGGGTAAGATCTCCATCTACCAGGGGTCACATTGTGCATTTAAGGGGGGCTTTCCTCAACTCCATCCTATATGTACTTCCACTGAGCTGGGCTGATTTCATGCTACGGGTCCTGCTGTATGGATTCATTACCAATGTGCCCAACACAAAAAAAGGAAGGACCCAACAGAAGCCAGTAGTACCTCTGGCTTCAGGGTGGCTCTTCATCTATATCCTACGTGTTCACTCCCATATTACTAAGCCAGCACTTTCTTAACTACAAACCATTGTCCCCCTCCAACCAATATTCTGAGGCATAAAGTGTCTTTATAAAGACACTTTGGGGATCCCTCTGTACCCTCTATTGTTTAAATAGTAATAAAATCTCAGATCCAAAGTATTTCTGGAGATTTACTTATTTTCCTCATTTACCCATCATCCATCCATCCATCCAGCATCCAGCACCCATATGCCCAGCATTGTTCTACATACTGTTCTATCCAAGACCCATCTCCAAGCCATACCCCCCTCCATAAGCTCCTGAAATTGTAAATTAGATACATCATTTTACCAACAGAATCGGAGGATATTTTATTGGCCAGCAAATGAAGCCCCCCGTCATGGACAGCACGTCCCAGGGCAAGCCCAACCCCAGAGAGACCTATGTAAATAGGCAACAAGCTCCAGAATTACAGTAACTTTCAAACTCCTTTCTATTAATTCTATTCTGTCCATTGAATTGAAACCACCACATCCACACTGAGGGAGATGGGGGCAGCTGGTGAAGGGGTGGGCAGTACTCCCCACAGACCCAGGCAAGAGGGGCTCCTATACTATGCCTGAGCTTTAGAAAGCCCACAAGTCACAAACACACAAAATAGTAAATTACATGTCAATTATCTCTCAATGAGAAAAAAATAAAACTAAGAGTTAAAAGATGGACCCCCAAAAATAAATTTATTAAAGAAACGTGAGCACTTCTATCTTCCAAGATTTGGTTGTCAGGCTGGCCCAGCACAATCTAGGACCATAAACATCCACTCTTAAGACTAACACTGTTCAAGGCAACGACATCTCTGCACCATGTCCTCAAAATAGCCGTTGTTGAATTTTCAGCATGGGGAGGGGAAGGAAAGTGCTTGTTGGAGAAAGTCACTCGCCTTTGAGATAGAGTTAAAGCTCCAGAGGCAGCTGCTTACCCAAAACCAGAAGGGAAGCCACTTTCAACATTCAAGAGTTCAGAGGGGAAAGTTAGGCAAGGTTGGCAAGAGAAAGTGCCCAGCAAGTAAGGACCAGGGTGGGTATTTAGGAATGTACTTTAACCCAGGGGTGTTTCCACAACTGATGGCCCACATCAGCTCTCTGAGCTTTTAATATAGTTTAGTTCTGAGGCCACAGGCCAGAAACAAGACACCCACTGGGGTCCTTCTCACGGCCTAACCATTCCTTGCTCTGCAGCTGTGATGTCCAAGAGCCTATACATGGATGTAACATTTTCTGGAAGGACCAGCCCTTTATTCTGAAATAATGTCAGCCCCGTGCATTTGGTGTAACTAAGCCCTTTGAAAATAAAGTTCCCTAATTTTTTTGTAATGAAGGGATGCATTTTTATTGTTATTGATAATTTTGTTTAAGATTTTTTTGATGTGGACCATTTTTAAATTCTTTATTGAATTTGTTACAATATTGCTTCTGTTTTATGTTTTGGTTTTTTGGCCACGAGGCATGTGGGATCTTAGCTCCCCGACCAGGGATCAAACCCACACCCCCAGCACTGGAAGGCAAAATCTTAACCACTGGACCACCAGGTAAGTCCCGTTACTGATAATTTTTAAATATTTATGTCTTCATTGGGAAACACAAAACATCATTTATCTGACTGTCCTACCAGAATATGAACTCCACAGGGATAGATATTTTTGTCTGCTTTATTTGCTAATGTATTCAAAGTGCCTAGAATGGTACCTGGTACACAGTTGGTGCTCAATATATCAATAATTTTTTTTATTCCTTTGGCAATAGTAGGTCAGTGACTTCAATATTTTTTAAATGATACTGGTCTAAAATAACGTCTGGGAATAATACCAGGTCAACTCACAGTAGCTACCAGAAGAATGAGCTGCCCCTTCTGGCCCCTCCCATGTAGCAACACTGGCAGGGCAGACAAGGAAACATGGCTCACAGACTCTCGGCTTATGAACAGCAAAACGAAGGGCAGATGCCACAATTCAGTGCTCTTGAGATCTTAAGGCTCAGTCCTACCCTCAAGCCTTTCCCATGTAAACTCAGTCACTGGTCTCTGCCAACACTCCTTTCAAATGCTGCTGCACACAGCCCCTCTCTCACCGTGACACAGTCAGGTCTGCAATAACGCTTGTTTTGAAAATGCGAATTTGTTCCAATGCAACTGATCCATTAGGGAACAATTTGAGCGTAACACATATTTTGCATTTGCTCATGCATGATTTTGCCTGTGAGAGAAACACGAGGTAAACGTAGAAAGCTGTAACCAGCTGAACTGAGGCACTTGGAAGTATGCAAAACACAGGTATGTGCACACACTCACACACACACACACACAAACTCAAACATGAAGCAGCTACCTCAGCTCACTGCCTGTGTTAGGAGCCACACCTATCCACATCTGGGTTACAACATTCCCTACGATTTCAGACAACCCTGCTTTCACCATCAGTAACTTGCAAACTACACTCCTTCCAATGCCCACTTCCAACCAAACTGCATGTCTTTTTTCAAGGTAAAGTGTGATACTTATTGTAGTCTATGTGTACTTCTTAACCATTTAACGTGTATAAAACTGTGCTACTGTTTTTATTAGGTTTCCACCTTTTTTAATGTCTCACTGACAAAGTTTTTGAACGATGTGCTTCAACACAGTTCTACTGTGCAATTCTATACAGCACAATGACTTTTAGGAGCACACATGTCACGTGACAGCAGAACTGACTGTATCATCTTCCAGTTATCACTTCTGCATCTCTAAGCATCTTGCCGGCTAAGTCATCTCTTCTACCAAAGTATTTCCAAGTATTCGTAACCAGTAAGTGTAACTTTATTTTTTTTTACTTCATTTTTTTATTTTTATTTTTTTTAACATCTTTATTGGAGTATATTGCTTTACAATGTAGTGTTAGTTTCTGCTGTATAACAAAGTGAATCAGCTATACGTCTACATATATCCCCATATACCCTCCCTCTTGCGTCTCCCTCCCACCCCCCTATCCCACCCCTCTAGGTGGTCACAAAGCACGGGGCGGATCTCCCTGTGCTATGCGGCTGCTTCCCACTAGCTATCTATTTTACATTTAGTAGTGTATATATGTCAATGCCACTCTCTCACTTCGTCCCAGCTTACCCTTCCCTCTCCCCGTGTCCTCAAGTCCATTCTCTACGTTTGTGTCTTTATTTCTGTCCTGCCCCTAGGTTCTTCAGAACCTTTTTATTTTTTTTAGATTCCATATATATGTGTTGGCATACGGTATTTGTTTTTCTCTTTCTGACTTACTTCACTCTGTATGACAGACTCTAGGTCCATCCACCTCACTACAAATAACTCAATTTCATTTCTTTTTATGGCTGAGTAATATTCCATATATATGTGCCACATTTTCTTTATCCATTCATCTGTCGATGGACACTTAGGTTGCTTCCATGTCCTGGTTATTGTAAACAGTGCTGCAATGAACATTGTGGTACATGACTCTTTTTGAATTATGGTTTTCTCAGGGATAGAACCACCTACAAGATACATTTCTTACACCTATTAACTTATCTAAATTCTGATACAGTAAAACTTCCTTCTGATCAGTATTACCCATCAGACCGTGGTTATGGGGGTGACCATAAGCAAACCAGGTTACCAGCAGAGAGGGCAGAGTTTACCCCAGAAAGGTCAAATGGTCAAGCTCAGAGAATGTGACAATGAGTAGAAATGTTAGGGGCTGGAAAGATGGGGCTCCCGGCTCTCCCAAACACTGATTGCATTTCAGTTCTTTCTCAACAATTTCTCCACTTGCTTATGGCCACCTCAGGGACAACCCACCCACGACATGCAGACAGAGGAGAAAGCAAATACATTCAAATTAATCCTCGAATGCCGGGTTCCTTCAAGAGCATCTCCCTTTTCAGGAGAGGATCTACATATCAATGCTTTGAGACCAGCACAGAGCTCTTTCAGAATCTGTTGTAAATGAAATCACCCTCGATTTGCTATCAATAAGAGACAATTTTCAGAAACAGCAAAGAGAAGATGTACAATGTGGAGGGCATTTCATCTGGCAAAAGCACCCATGTGGCACCTCCATCTTCTTCCTGGCTGATTCTCACCTGATCCCTGATATCAGGTGAGAATCGGTGTTTTCACTGACAGAGGGCTTAATTTAGTATTCAAGTGTACAACTTGGAAAGTTATATATATATATATATCCATGAAACCATCACCACATTCAGGACCGTGCCATATTCATCAGCCCCAAAAGTTTCCTTGTGCCCTGTTGTAATCCCTCCCTCCCACCCTTTCCCACCCCCACCCTGGGCAACCAGTGATCTGCTTTCTGTCCCTACAGATTAGTTTGCATTTTTTAGAATTCATATAAATGGGATCATATAGTAAGGAGTCTTTTTCATCTGGTGTCTTTCACTCAGTACAAAGCTTTTCAGACTCATCCATGTCACTGCACGTATAAATAGTTCATTCCTTTTTACTGCACAATAGTATTGCATTAGATGCATGTGCCACAAATGTTTCTTCTCCCCCACCTTTTGACGGATATTAGGGTTGTTTCCAGGTTTTGATGATTACAAATAAAATCACCATGAACATTCATGCATATGTCTTTGGGCATATGCTTTCCTTTCTCTTGGGTAAGTACCTAGGAGTGGAATGGCTAGATCACATGGTAGGTGTATGTTTAATTAAGAAACTTCCAAACTGTTTTCCAAAGTGGTTACATCCTATGACCACCACCACCCCCAGGAGCATATGAGAATTCCAGGTTCTCCCCATCCTTGTCAACACTTGGTGTGGTCAGTGTTTTTAATTTTAGTCATCCTACTAGATGTAGAGTGGTATTACATGGTGGTTTTAATTTATATTTCCCTAATAACTGATGATGCTGAAAACCTTTTCATGTGATAATTTGCCATTTATACCTAACTTGGAGAAGTCTCTGTCAAAATATTTTATCATTGTTTTATTACATGTTTTATTATTCAGTTTTGAGAGTTTTTTTATAAATTCTGGATACAAGTTCTTTATCAGATATACAATTTGCAAATATTTTCTGCCAGTCTGTGGCTTGTCATTCTCTTAACAGTGTTTTTCAAAAAGAGAGTTTTAAATTTTAAGTTTAATTTATCAATTTTTTATGGGTCATGCTTTTTTTGGTGTCACATCTATGAAATCTTTGCCTAATCTATGTCTAAATCATATAGATTTTTCTCTTATAGTGTCTTCTAGAAGGTTCATAGATTTAAGTTTCACATTGGGATGTAAAATACGTTTTCAGTTAATTTTTGAATATACTGCAAGGTATAGTTTGGAGTTCATTTGTTCACATGTGGATATCCAATTGTTCCAGCCCCTTTTGTTGAAAAGACTGTTCTTTCTCTTTACTATTCCACTGATCTAATTATCTGTCTTGATGCCAATACTACACTGAGAGCGTCATAATGAATCTCGAAATCAGGTAATGTTAGCCAACCAAGTTTGTTCGTTTTTTTTCAAAGTTTAGCTATTCTGTCTTTTATTTTACATACAAATTTCAGAATCAGTTGCCAATTTCTACCCAAAAACCTACAAACCCTGTTGAGATTGTGATTTGGATTGCATTGAATCTATAGACCAATTTGGGAGAATTGACACCTTAACAATAACATCTGTCCATTTATTTAGGTCTTAATTTCTCTCATAAATGTTTTATAGTTTTTCAGTGTACAGATCTGATACAAATTTAGGCAAATTTATCAGTAAGTTTCTGTATTCTTTGATGCTATTGTGGGTGGTATCCTTTACCTCAATTTCCAGTTGTTCAATTCTAGCATATAGAAATACAATTGCTTTTTGTATAATGATCTTGTTGTTTTGCAATCTTGCTAAAATCATGTATTTGTTCTGCTAGATTTTTTTGTAGATCTCATTGGATTTTCTACATGTCACCTGCAAATAAACAGATTTATTTCTTCGTTTCCAATCCTGATGTCTTTTATTTATTTCTCTTATCTTACTATAGTGACTTATTCCACAGTAATATTGAAAGCAGACATCCTTGACTCGTTCCTGATCTTAGGGGGAAAGCATTCAGTCTTTCACTATTAAGTATGATGTTAGCTGGAAGTTTTTCATAAATGCCTTTTATCAGGTTGAAGAAATTCTTTTCTATTCCTAATTTGTTGAGGATTTTTTAAAATCATAAATAGATATTAGATTCTCGCAAATATTTTTTTCTGTGTCCATTGACATGATATGTTTCAACATTTTGTTTCTTAACATGGTGAATTACATTGAGTGACTTTTGCACGTTAAACCAACAGACCATAACATAGCATACTCTAGCCACTCCTGACTATGATGCATTATCCTTTTAATACATTGTTGAATTAGGTTTGCTAAAATTTTGTTTAAAATATTTGCCTCTGTATACATGAGGGACATTGGTCTGTAGTTTCCTTTCTTGCATGTTTTGGTATCAGGGTAATTTTGGCCTCATAAAATAAATTAGTAAATATTCTCTCCTCTTCAATTTTCTGAAAGAGTTTGTGTAGAATTGGTACTATTTCTTCCTATAATATTTGTTAGAATTTAATAGTAAAGCCAGCTGTAACTGGAGTTTTCTTTGTGGGAAGATTTTTAACTACAAATTTAATTTTTAAAAATAGGTAAACATAGCTTTGATTTGCATTTCCCTAATGATTAGTGATGTTGATCATCCTTTCATGTGTTTGTTCGCAATCTGTATATCTTCTTTGGAGAAATGTCTATTTAGGTCTTCTGCCCATTTTTGGATTGGGTTGTTTGTTTTTTTGATATTGAGCTGCTTGTATATTTTGGAGATTAATCCTTTGTCAGTTGCTTCGTTTGCAAATATTTTCTCCCATTCTGAGGGTTGTCTTTTCGTCTTGTTTATGGTTTCCTTTGCTGTGCAAAAGCTTTTAAATTTCATTAGGTCCCATTTGTTTATTTTTGTTTTTACTTCCATTTCTCTAGGAGGTGGGTCGAAAAGGATCTTGCTGTGATTTATGTCATAGAGTGTTCTGCCTATGTTTTCCTCTAAGAGTTTTACAGTGTCTGGCCTTACATTTAGGTCTTTAATCCATTTTGAGTTTATTTTTGTGTGTGGTGTTAGGGAGTGCAAATCAAAACTACAATGAGGTATCACCTCACACTGGTCAGAATGGCCATCATCAAAAAATCTACAAACAATAAATGCTGGTGAGGGTGTGGAGAAAAGGGAACCCTCTTGCACTGTTGGTGGGAATGTAAATTGATACAGCCACTATGGAGAACAGTATGGAGGTTCCTTAAAAAACTAGAACTGCCATACAACCCAGCAATCCCACTACAGGGCATATAGCCTGAGAAAACCATAATTCAAAAAGAGTCATGTACCACAATGTTCATTGCAGCACTGTTTACAATCTCCAGGACATGGAAACAACCTAAGTGTCCATTGACAGATGAATGGATAAAGAAGATGTGGCACATATATACAATGGAATATTACTCACCATAAAAAGAAATGAAATTGAGTTATTTGTAGTGAGATGGATGGACCTAGAGACTGTCATATAGAGTGAAGTAAGTCAGAAAGAGAAAAACAAATACTGTATGCTAACACATACATATGGAATCTAAAAAAAAATAAAAAGGTTCTGAAGAACCTAGGGGCAGGACAGAAATAAAGACACAAACGTAGAGAATGAACTTGAGGACATGGGGAGAGGGAAGGGTAAGCTGGGACAAAGTGAGAGAGTGGCATTGACATATATACACTACCAAATGTAAAATAGATAGCCAGTGGGAAGCAGCTGCATGGCACAGGGAGATCCGCCCCGTGCTCTGTGACCACCTAGAGGGGTGGGATAGGGAGGGTGGGAGGGAGAGGCAAGAGGGAGGGTATATGGGGATATATGTAGATGTATAGCTGATTCACTTTGTTACACAGCAGAAAGTAACATAACATTGTAAAGCAATTATACTCCAATAAAGATGTTTTAAAAAATAGGTAAACAATTAATCCAGTTATCTATTTCTTCTCGAGTGAGCTTTGATGGTTTGTGTCTTTCAAGGAATTTGTCCATTTCATCTGTGTTGTTGAACTTATGTGCATAAAATTGTTCATAATATTCTCTCATTATTTTTTTAATATCTAAAGAAACTGTAGTACTGTCACCTCTCCTAATATTGCTAATTGGGATTTTTTTGTCTTGACCACTATGGCTAGATGTTTAACTCACTCATCTTGTCAAAGAACCAGCTTGTGATTTCACTGAGTTTCTCTATCATTTTTCTGTTTTTCATTTCATTGCTTTGATGTTTATTATTTTCTTTCCTCTGCTTACTTTGGGTTTAATTTGCTCTTCCCTTTCTAGTTTCTTAAGGTCGAATTTGAGACCTTTCTTCTTGCCTAATATAGGCATTTAGTGCTATAAATTCCCCACCCCAGGACTTCCCTGGTGGTCCAGTGATAAAGAATTCGCCTTCCAATGCAGGGGACGCAGGTTCGATCCCTGGTTGGGAACTGAGATCCCACATGCTGCAGGGCAACTAAGCCCAAGCACCACAACTACTGAGCCCACGTGCCTCAACTAGAGAGCGTGAGTGCTGCAAACTACAGAGCCCACGTGCTCTGGAGTCCAAGCACCACAACTAGAGAGAGAAAACCCTCACACCACAACTAGAGAGAAGCCCGCATGCCGCGACAAAAAAAAGATCCCACATGCTACAACAAAGACCCAATGCAGCCAAAAAGAAAAAAAGAAAAAAAAATTCCCTGCCCCAAGTATCTCTCTAGAAGAATCTCACAAAATTTTGATTTGTCATATTTTCAGTATCACTCTGTTCAAAATACTCTATTATTTCTCTTTTGATTTCTTTTTCCATCGATGGGTTATTTAGAATGTGTTATTTAGTGTCCAAAATCTTAGACATTTTGCAGAGCTCCTTCTGTTGTCGATTTCTAATTTAATTCCATTGTGACCAAAGAACATACTTTGTGTAACTTGAATCCTTTTAAATCTACTGAGACTGGTTTTATGGTCCAGAATATAATCTATTTTATTAAGTTTTCTATGTGCTTTTGAAAAGGATGTGTATTCTGTTGTTGCTGCGTAGAGAACTCTACAAGAGTCAATTAGGTCAAGTTGGTTGGTTATGCTGTTCAGGTCTTTTATATTCTTACTGATCTTCTGTCTACTCTTTGTATCAATTGTTGTGAGGGGTGTATTGACATATACTAATGTAATTATGAATTTGACTGTTTCTTGTAGTTATATCAGCTTTGGTCCATGTCTCCTTACACTTTATATCAGTTTTGCATCATGTATTTTAATCTCTGTTATGTGGGGCATAAAAATTTAATATTCTTATGTCCTCCTGATGAAATGACCCCCTGTCATTTTTAAAAAGGCTTCTTCGTCCTTGATAATAATCAACACTCTAAAATCTATTTTGTCTGATGTTAATATAAACACTTTGGCTTTATTTCTGTTATTGTTAGCATTCTGTATCTTTTTCTATCCTTTTACCTTTATTCTATTTGTATCTTAATATTCAAAGTATATTTCTTACAGAACACATATAGTTTGATATTAACATTTAATTGGGGTGTTTTTGGTCATTTACATTTATTGTGATTATTGACATGGTTACTTCAGGTCTACCAGCTTGCCACTTGTTTCTTACTTGTTACATCTGTTCTTTGCTCACTTTCCTTCTTTGTGTGACTTCATTTTCCATCAAAAATACTTCGATTATTTCTAATGATTCCATTTTATCTTCTTTGTTGCCCTAGCCACTATAACTCTTTGATTTTTTTATTTTAGTGGCTGATTCAGTGTTTATAATATACTCCTTTAATTTATAGCAGTCTGCTTTCACGTGACATTGTATCACTTCATATATACTATGGAAACCTAAGACTAGCATACTTCCATTTCTCTCCTCCTAGCCATTGTGTTATTCCTGTAATACATTATACTGTTACATATATTATAATCACCACACCATGCTGTTGTTATGTTTACTTAAACACTCAAATGTATTTATTATTTATTTATTTATTTATTCGGCTGTGCCGGATCTAAGTTGCGGCACTTGGGATCTTTAGTTGTGGCACTTGGGATATTTATTTATTTATTTATTTATTTATGTTTTCTGAATTGTCAAATTTATTTATTTATTTTAAAAATTTTTGAATTTTATTTTATTTATTTTTTTATACAGCAGGTTCTCATTAGTTATCTAATTTATACATATTAGTGTATATACGTCAATCCCAATCTCCCAATTCATCCCACCACCACCACACCTCCTGCTACTTTCCCCCCCTTGGTGTCCATATGTTTGTTCTCTACATCTGTGTCTCTATTTCTGCCTCGCTAACTGGTTCACCTCTACCATTTTTCCAGATTACGTACATATGCGTTAATATACGATATTTGTTTTTCTCTTTCTGACATACTTCACTCTGTATGACACTCTCTAGATCCATCCACATCTCTACAAATGACTCAATTTTGTTCCTTTTTATGGCTGAGTAATATTTCATTGTATATATGTACCACATCTTCTTTATCCATCCGTCTGTCAATGGGCATTTAGGTTGCTTCCATGACCTGGCTATTGTAAATAGTCCTGCAATGAACACTGGGGTGCATGTGTCTTTTTGAATTATGGTTTTCTCTGGGTATATGCCCAGTAGTGGGATTGCTGGGTCATATGGTAATTCTATTTTTGGTTTTTTAAGGAACCTCCATACTGTTCTCCATAGTGGCTGTATCAATTTACATTCCCACCAACAGTGCAAGAGAGTTCCTTTCTCTCCACACCCCCTCCAGCATTTGTTGTTTGTAGATTTTCTGATGACGCCCATTCTAACTGGTGTGAGGTGATACCTCATTGTACTTTTGATTTGCATTTCTCTAATAATTAGTGATGTTGAGCAGCTTTTAATATGCTTCTTGGCCATACGTATGTCTTCTTTGGAGAAATGCCTATTTAGGTCTTCTGCCCATTTTTGTATGAGGTTGTTTATTCTTTTAATATTGAACTGCATGCGCTGTTTATATATTTTGGAGATAAATCCTTTGTCCGTTGATTTGTTTGCAAATATTTTCTACCATTCTGAGGGCTGTCTTTTCGTCTTGTTTGTAGTTTCCTTTGCTGTGCAAAAGCTTTTAAGTTTCATTAGGTCCCATTTGTTTATTTTTGTTTTTATTTCCATTACTCTAGGAGGTGGATCAAAAAAGATCTTGCTGTGATTTATGTCAAAGAGTGTTCTTCCTATGTTTTCCTCTAAGAGTTTTATAGTGTCCGGTCTTACATTTAGGTCTCGAATCCATTTTGAGTTTATTTTTGTGTATGGTGTTAGGGAGTGTTCTAATTTCATTCTTTTACATATAGCTGTCCAGTTTTCCCAGCACCACTTATTGAAGAGACTGTCTTTTCTCCATTGTATATCCTTGCCTCCTTTGTCATAGATTAGTTGACCATAGGTGCATGGGTTTATCTCTGGGCTTTCTATCCTGTTCCATTGATCTATATTTCTGTTTTTGTGCCAGTACCATATTTTCTTAATTACTGTAGATTTGTAGTATAGTCTGAAGTCAGGGAGACTGATTCCTCCAGCTCCGTTTTTCTTTCTCAAGATTGCTTTGGCTCTTCGGGGGGTTTTTGTGTATCCATACAAATTTTAAGATTCTTTGTTCTAGTTCTGTAAAAAATGCCATTGGTAATTTGATAGGGATTGCATTGAATCTGTAGATTGTTTTGGGTAGTATAGTCATTTTCACAATATTGATTCTTCCAATCCAAGAACATGGTATATCTCTCCATCTGTTGGTATCATCTTTAATTTCTTTCATCAGTGTCTTATAGTTTTCTGCATACAGGTCTTTTGTCTCCCTAGGAAGGTTTATTCCTAGGTACTTTATTCTTTATGTTGCAATGGTAAATGGGAGTGTTTCCTTTATTTCTCTTTCAGATTTTTCATCATTAGTGTATAGGAATGCAAGAGATTTCTGTCCATTAATTTTGTATCCTGCAACTTTACCCAATTCATTGATTAGCTCTAGTAGTTTTCTGGTGGCATTTTTAGGATTCTCTGTGTATAGTATCATGTCATCTGCAAACAGTGACAGTTTTACTTCTTGTTTTCCAATTTGTATTCCTTTTATTTCTTTTTCTTCTCTGATTGCTGTGGCTAGGACTTCCAAAACTATGCTGAATAATAGTGGTGAGAGTGGACATCCTTGTCTTCTTCCCGATCTTAGAGGAATTGCTTTCAGTTTTTCATCATTGAGCATGATGTTTGCTGTGAGTTCATCATATATGGCCTTTATTATGTTGAGGTAGGTTCCCTCTATGCCCACTTTCTGGAGAGTTTTTATCATAAATGGGTGTTGAATTTTGTGAAAAGTTTTTCTGCATCTATTGAGATGATCATATGGTTTTTCTCCTTCAATTTGTTAATATGGTTTAACACATTGATTGATTTGCGTATATTGAAGACTCCTTGCATTACTGGGATACACCCCACTTGATCATGCTGTATGATCCTTTTAATGTGTTGTTGGATTCTGTTTGCTAGTATTTTGTTGAGGATTTTTGCATCTACATTCATCAGTGATATTGGTCTGCAATTTTCTTTCTTTGTGACATCTTTGTCTGGTTTTGGTATCAGGGTGATGGTGGCCTCATAGAATGAGTTTGGGAGTGTTCCTTCCTCTGCAATTTTTTGGAAGCGTTTGAGAAGGATGGGTGTTAACGCTTCTCTAAATGTTTGATAGAATTCACCTGTGAAGCCATCTGGTCCTGGACTTTTCTTTGTTGGAAGATTTTTAATCACAGTTTCAATTTCATTACTTTTGATTGATCTGTTCATATTTTCTATTTCTTCCTGGTTCTGTCGTGGAAGTTTATACCTTTCTAAGAATTTGTCCATTTCTTCCAGGTTGTCCATTTTATTGGCATAGAGTTCTTGTAGTAGTCTCTTAGGATGCTTTGTATTTCTCCAGTGTCTGTTGTAACTTCTCTTTTTTCATTTCTAATTTTATTGATTTGAGTCCTCTCCCTCTTTTTCTTGATGAGTCTGGCTAATGGTTTATCAATTTTGTTTATCTTCTCAAAGAACCAGCTTTTAGTTTTATTGATCTTTGCTATTGTTTTCTTTGTTTCTATTTCATTTATTTCTGCACTGATCTTTATGATTTCTTTCCTTCTGCTAACTTTGGGTTTTGTTTGTTCTTCTTTCTCTAGTTCCTTTAGGTGTAAGGTTAGATTGTTTGAGATTTTTCTTGTTTCTTGAGGTAGGCTTCTATAGTTAAAAACGTCCCTCTTAGAACTCCTTTTGCTGCATCCCATAGGTTTTGGATCGTCGTGTTTTCATTGTCATTTGTCCCTAGGTATTTTTTGATTTCCTCTTTGATTTCTTCAGTGGTCTCTTGGTTATTTAGTAATGTATTCTTTAGCCTCCATGTGTTTGTGTTTCTTACGTTTTTTCTCTGTTATTCAGTTCTAATCTCATAGTGTTGTGGTCAGAAAAGATGCTTGATATGATTTCAATTTTCTTAAATTTACTGAGGCTTGATTTGTGACCCAAGATGTGATCTATCCTGGAGAATGTTCCGTGCACACTTGAGAAGAACGTGTAATCTGCTGTTTTTGGATGGAATGTCCTATATATATCAATTAAATCTAACTGGTCTATTGTGTCATTTAAAGCTTCTGTTTCCTTATTCATTTTCATTTTGGATGATCTGTCCATTGGTGTAAGTGAGGTGTTAAAGTCCCCCACTATTATTGTGTTACTGTTGATTTCCTCTTTTATAGCTGTTAGCACTTGCCTTATGTATTGAGGTGCTCCTATGTTGGGTGCATATATATTTATAATTGTTATATCTTCCTCTTGGATTGATCCCTTGATCATTATGTAGTGTCCTTCCTTGTCTCTTGTACCATTCTTTATTTTAAAGTCTATTTTATCTGATATGAGTATTGCTACTCCAGCTTTCTTTTGATTTCCATTTGCATGGAATATCTTTTTCCATCCCCTCACTTTCAGTCTGTATGTGTCCCTAGGTCTGAAGTGGGTCTCTTGTAGACAGCATATATATGGGTCTTGTTTTTGTATCCATTCAGCAAGTCTGTGTCTTTTGGTTGGAACATTTAATCCATTCATGTTTAAGGTAATTACTGATATGTATGTTCCTATTACCATTTTCTTAATTGTTTTGAGTTTGTTTTTGTAAGTCCTTTTCTTCTCTTGTGTTTCCACTTAGAGAAGTTCCTTTAGCATTTGTTGTAGAGCTGGTTTGGTGGTGCTTAATTCTCTTAGCTTATGCTTGTGTGTAAAGCTTTTGATTTCTCCATCGAATCTGAATGAGATCCTTGCTGGGTAGAGTAATCTGGGTTGTAGGTTCTTCCCTTTCATCACTTTAAGTATATCATGCCAGTCCCTTCTGGCTTGTAGAGTTTCTGCTGAGAAATCAGCTGTTAACCTTATGGGAGTTCCCTTGTATGTTAATTTTCATTTTTCCATTGCTGCTTTCAATAATTTTTCTTTCTCTTTAATTTTTCCCAATTTGATTACTATGTGTCTCGATGTGTTTCTCCTTGGGTTTTTCCTGTATGGGACTCGTTGCGCTTCCTGGACTTGGGTGGCTATTTCCTTTCCCATGTTAGGGAAGTTTTCGACTATGATCTCTTCAAATATTTTCTCAGGTCCTTTCTCTCTCTCTTCTCTTCTGGGACCCCTATAATGCGAATGTTGTTGTGTTTAATGTTGTCCCAGAGGTCTCTTAGGCTGTCTTCGTTTCTTTTCATTCTTTTCTCTTTATTCTGTTCTGCAGCAGTGAATTCCACCATTCTGTCTTCCAGGTCACTTACCTGTTCTTCTGCCTCAGTTATTCTGCTATTGATTCCTTCTAGTGTATTTTTCATTTCAGTTATTGTATTGTTCATCTCCGGTTGTTTGTTCTTTAATTCTTCTTGATCTTTGTTAAACATTTCTTGCATCTTCTCGATCTTTGCCTCCATTCTTTTTCCAAGGTCCTGGATCATCTTCACTATCATTATTCTGAATTCTTTTTCTGGATTATTGCCTATCTCCACTTCATTTAGTTGTTTTTCTGGGGTTTTATCTTGTTCCTTCATCTGGTACATAGCCCTCTGCCTTTTCATCTTGTCTGTCTTTCTGTGAATGTGGTTTTTGTTCTTTGTTCCACCGGCTGCAGGATTGTAGTTCTTCTTGCTTCTGCTGTCTGCCCTCTGGTGGATGAGGCTATCGAAGAGGCTTGTGCAAGTTTCCTGATGGGAGGGACTGGTGGTGGGTAGAGCTGGCTGTTGCTCTGGTGGGCAGAGCTCAGTAAAACTTTAATCCACTTGTGTGCTGATGGGTGGGGCTGGGTTCCCTCCCTGTTGGTTGTTTGGCCTGAGGTGACCCAACACTGGAGCCTACCCGGGCTCTTTGGTGGGGCTAATGGCAGACTCTGGGAGGGCTCCCGCCAAGGAGTACTTCCCAGAACTTCTGCTGCCAGTTTCTTTGTCCTCATGGTGAGTCAGAGCCACCCCCCCGCCTCTGCAGGAGACCCTCCAACACTAGCAGGTTATGTCTGGTTCAGTCTCTGTGGGGTCACTGCTCCTTCCCCTGGGTCCTGATGCACACACTACTTTGTGTGTGCCTTCCAAGAGTGGAGTCTCTGTTTCCCCCAGTCGTGTTGAAGTCCTGCAATCAAATCCCACTAGCCTTCAGAGTCTGATTCTCTAGGAATTCCTCCTCCCGTTGCTGGACCCCCAGGTTGGGAAGCCTGATGTGGGGCTCAGAACCTTCACTCCAGTGGGTGGACTTCTGTGGTATAAGTGTTCTGTAGCCTGTGAGTCACCCACCCAGTGGTTATGGGATTAGATTTTTTGTGATTGCGCCCCTCCTACCATCTCATTGAGGCTTCTCCTTTGTCTTTGGATGTGGGGTATCTTTTTTGGTGAGTTCCAGTGTCTTCCTGTCGATGATTGTTCAGCAGTTAGTTGTGATTCTAGTGCTCTCGCAAGAGGGCATGAGCACACATCCTTCTACTCCGCCATCTTAAACCAATCTCGTTCTCTCCCTCAATCATTTTTTAAAGTAACTTCTGTATTATCTATTTAGTTTCCATTTCTGGTGTTTTTCATTCCTTTCTGTAGATTCCCTATTTCCATCTGGTATCATTTTCCTTCTGCCTGAAGCACTCCCTATAACATTTCTTACAGTGTGGGTGTGCTGGTGATTAATTCTTTCAGCTTTCATATGAGGAAAAAAATGTATGTATGGCTAAGATTTTTTAAGCATAAAATTTTATGTTAGTAGTTTTTTTTTACTTCAATATGTTAAATATTTTGTCATACTATCCTTTTTTACTTGCATTGTTTCTGATGAGAAATCTGCTCTCACCCTTATCTTTGGTCCTCTGCAAGTAACCTGTCTCTACTCTCTGGGTTTGAGTGCTTGATCAAGATGTGCCTTAGTGCAGTTTTCTTCATTTCTCTTGTGCATGGTATTCACTGAGCTTCTTTGGGTCTCTGGATTTATGGTTTTCTCAAACTTGGAAAATTTTTGGCCACTGCCTTCAAATATGTTTTTCCTATCTCTCCCTCTTTCTCATTCCTTTAGAGACTCCAATCATAAATATATTAAATTTCTTGAAGTTTTCCCAGAGGTCACTGGTTCTGTGCTTACTTTTTTTTTCCATGATGATTCTTTTTTCTGTGTTTCATTTTGGATAATTTCTATTGCTGTGTTTCATGTTCACTGATCTTGTGTGTGTGTGTGTGTGTGTGTGTGTGTGTGTGTGTGTGTTCAAGGTCTAATCTGCTATTCATGCCATTCAGTGTATTTATGTCTTTGATATTATAGGTTTCTATCTCTAGAGTTTTTATTTTGGTCTCTTTTATGTCTTCCAGGTTTCTCCTTAAATTTTTTTAACTTGTCCTTATCTACTACTTCTAACTTCTGTGTAAGTTCTGTACTGGTTTCAGTTGATTGATTTTTCTCCTCATTTTAGATTGCATTTTTAAGATTCTTTATACCTTGCTTGGACTGAACATTTTGTATTCTTATAAATATTCTTGAACTTTGTTCTGGGATTCAGTTAAGTTACTTGGAAATGGTTTGATCCCTTCCAGTCTTTCTTTTAAGATTTCTTAGATGAGACCAAAGCCATGGCTAATTATTCCCCAATACTGAGGCAGGACTCTTCTGAGTACTTCATCCAATGTCTCAACTATGAGGTTTTCTACTCTTGCTGGTGGAAACAGGCATTATTCTCAGCCATGGGTGAGCACCTGGTACCATTCCCTCTAATCCTTATGAATGGCTCTGAAAGTGATTTTCAAATGCTGGATTATGTTTCCTGGAATGGGTCACTGAGCCTTCTGGGATCCTGCCTTATCATTGATTAACATGGATGGTCAAGTGCCAAATCATAGGACCTACAAAGAAATAAAGCATAACTGTGGCCTACTTACTCAAAAACTCATGAAACTAGTATTTCAAAATGACAGTTTTGGCTCTCCTTGCTAAAAAAATCAATGCAATTATAAATAACAGTGGAAGTGTTGGGTGGTCTTTTTGTCCACTCAAAATGTGTTCTTTCATTGTTTTCCTAGACTGAGATGCAAGGTGGCTATATTCAGTAAAATCAATATCTGTGTTATTAAATTGAGATGACTACAAGCATTTCATGGATTGTATGGAAGGGGAGGTGGAATTAAGCTATATAGAGTCAATTACTCCTGAAAGACATTCCAGAATCATTCTGCATCTGACAGTTATCATCATGTCCATAAATTTGGAATAAGACCAGCCCCCGAGAGATTATTTTCTTTGGGCAATCTGAATAAAGTCAGTATACACTGATGGCAATAGAACAATGGTGTTTATAAAAAGGTCCCTGATCTGAACAGTAATGCTCGCCACAGAGTAAACTAAGAGAGAGGTAACCAAGTCTATCTCTTCAATTATGATTTTGTTTTAACTAAAATAGAACTCTGTATTCAAATAGCATTTTAAACAAAATACATAGAGCAAGATATAAAAAATACATAAATGCCTAAGTAAATGAGATGTGTTATTCTCTAATTCATTGCTTCTCATTTCACATGTACATACCACCTAGGGATCACCTAGGCATCTTCCTAAAAATGCAGATGCAGATTCAGTAGGACCGGGATGCGTTTGAGATCTGCATTCTAACAAGTTCCCAGGCAATGCTGATGCTGCTGGCTCACAGAATCCATGGTGTTAGCCCCAGAGATTCTTATACAAGAGATCTAAAATCAAACCCAGATCTCTGGATTTCTAACAAACCCTTCAGATGATTCTGATACAGGTGGTCTCATGAGCCACAATTAGAGAATGCTACTCCCGTACAATTACTGTATTTCCCAGGTTTTACTACAGCACTCCTTTCACCTTCAACCAGATTTCTCCAGAGAGAAACATGCAATACTCCTCAAACCTAGTTTTGGAACGCTAAGAGTAAATCAGTGTGTCATATGTCACACCAACAGGCAAATAAGTAAAACTGTGGTCAAATCAGTTGGGGAAATTTTGGCTACTTAGTCCCACTCTTGATGCTTCATAATACACATCATCTCTGAAAAGTTTTGTAGTATTAATAAAAGCAGTTTAACTTATTTATGCCAACTTTTTCCCAAACTTATTTGAACATGAAATCTTCCACCTTCCTTCTCCTGTATTTGGCTTAACAGCCTGAAGGCTAGAGTCAATAGTCTGGAGAACTCTATGCTCGAGGGCATAAACAAACTGATATTTTCGAGTGCCAAATGGTGTCTAAGGCTCTAGATCCTTTTGATTTTAAAAAAAGGCTTTTGCTTCCTTTTTATTCCTGTTCAGTACTCTTTATTTTCTACATCTTCATCCTTACCTGTGTCTGTGCTTTAGAAAAACAATTGCCCTCCAGTCAAGAAGACTGGCAGAAATCAGAACAGAGAAAAATCTGTGAAGTAATGTAATACTCTGATCTTGGTTAAATGCTAAAACATACTTTTTCTAATCAAAAATAATTTTACCTTTTTAAGTCTAAATCCTCCTTGAAATATGCATAAAAATGCTTATTCGCCTCTTACATGTTAACTTCCTAAATTCCCTAGTGATCAAAATGAATTAAGTCCTTTTAAAAATTCCATATCACTTTTGCAATTATAAATCCAAGTTGCAAGATCATAATGCTTAAAAAATATATGTAAGCAGAATTCAATGTTTGTTTGCTTGTTTGTTTTCATTGCCCAACATAAGAACATAATTTGGAGGGGGAAAATGGAAAAATGAAAAAGATTCTTGTAATCTCCTCATACTTGTGAATCAGTGGTTTCCACCACTCCCTTAGAACAAGATTTAAAAACAAATAATCAGAGCTGGCTTCAGGATGGCGGAGGAGTAAAACATGGAGATCACCTTCCTTCCCACAAATACATCAAAAATACATCTACATGTGGAACAACTCCTAGAGAACACCTACTGAATGCTGGCAGAAGACCTCAGACTTCCCAAGAGGCAAGAAACTCCCCACGTACCTGGGTAGGGCAGAAAAAAAGAAGAAAAAACAGAGACAAAAGAATAGGAATGGGACCTGTACCTCTGGGAGGGAGGTGTGAAGGAGGAAAGGTTTCCACACACTAGGAAGCCCTTTCACTGGCAGAGACAGGGGGTGGGGGTGGGGTAAGCTTTGGAGCCACGGAGGAGAGCGCAGCAACAGGGGTGCGGAGGGCAAAGCAGAGAGATTCCAGCACGGAGGATTGGTGCCGACCAGCACTCACCAGCCTGAGAGGCTTATCTGCTCACCCGCCGGGTCAGGTGGGGGCTGGGAGCTGAGGCTCCGGCTTCGGAGGTCAAACCACAGGGAGAGGACTGGGGTTGGCTGCGTGAACACAGCCTGAAGCAGGCTAGTGCACTACAGCTAGCCGGGAGGGAGTCCGGGAAAAAGTCTGGAACTGCCTAAGAGGCAGGTGACCATTGTTTGGGGGTTCCTGAGGAGAGGGGATTCAGAGCACCACCTAAACGAGCTCCAGAGACAGGCGAGCGGTGGCTATCAGCTCAGACACCAGAGACGGGCATGAAATGCTAAGGCTGCTACTGCAGCCACGAAGAATCCAGTGTGCAAGCACAGGTCACTATCCACACCTCCCCTCCTGGAAGCCTATGCAGCCTGCCACTGCCAGGGTCCCGCGATCCAGGGACAACTTCCCAGGGAGAACACACGGCGCACCTGAGGCTGTTGCAACATCACGCTGGCCTCTGTCACCACAGGTTCACCCCACATTCTGTACCGCTCCCTCTCCCAGCCTGAGTGAGCCAGAGCCCCCTAATCAGCTGCTACATTAACCCCGCCCTGTCTGAGCGAAGAACAGACGCCTTCAGGCGACCTACACACAGAGGCGGGGCCAAATCCAAAGCTGAACCCCAGGAGCTGTGTGAACAAAGAAGAGAAAGGGAAATCTCTCCCAGCAGCCTCAGGAGCAGTGGATTAAATCTCCACAATCACCTTGATGTACCCTGCACCTGTGAAATACCTGAATAGACAATGAATCATCCCAAAATTGAGGCGGTGGACTTTGGGAGCAACTGTAGAATAGGGGTTTGCTTTCTGCGTCTAATTTGTTTCTGGTTTAATGTTTATTTTAGTTTAGTATTTAAAGCTTATTATCATTGGTAGATTTGTTTATTGATTTGGTTGCTCTCTTCCTTTTCATATATATATATGTATTTTTTCCTTTATCTCTTTTTGTGAGTGTGTATGTGTATTCTTCTCTGTGTGATTTTGTCTGTATAGCTTTGTTTTACCATTTGCCCTAGGGTTCAGTCTGTCTGGTTTTTTGGGTTTTCTTTTTTTTTTTTTGCTTATTTGTATAGTTTTTAGTGCTTGTTATCATTGGTGGATTTGTTTTTTGGTTTGGTTGTACTCTTCTTTCTTTCTTTTTTTTTTTACTCTTTTACTTTTTTCATTTTAATAATTTTTTTTATTTTAATCACTTTTTAATTTAATTTTATTTTATTTTATTCTTTCTTTCTTTCTTTTTTTTTTTTCTCCCTTTTCTTCTGACCCAAGTGGCTGACAGGGTCTTGGTGCTCCGGCCAGATGTCAGGCCTGAGCCTCTGAGATGGGTGAGCCAAGTTCAGGACATTTGTCCACAAGGGACCTCCCGGCCCCATGTAATATCAAACAGTGAAAGCTCTCACAGAGATCTCCGTCTCAATGCTAACAACCAGCTCCACTCAACAACCAGCAAGCTACAGGGCTGGACACCCTATGCCAAACAACTAGCAAGACAGGAACACAACCTCACCCATCAGCAGGGAGCGTGCCTAAAATCATAGTCAGCTCACAGACACCCTAAAACACACCACCGGATGTGGTCTGCCCACTAGAAAGACAAGATCCAGTCTCATCCACCAAAACAAGGCACCAGTCCCCTCCACCAGGAAGCCTACACAACCCACTGAACCAACCTTACCTACTGGGGGCAGACACCAATAACAATGAGAAATATGAACCTGCAGTCTGTGAAAAGGAGACCCCAAACACCATAAGTTAAGCAAAATGAGAAGACAGAGAAATACACAGCAGGTGAAGGAGCAAGGTAAAAACCCACTAGACCAAACAAATGAAGAGGAAATGGGCAGCCTACCGGAAAAAGAATTCAGAGTAATGATAGTAAAGATGATCCAAAATCTTGGAAATAGAATGGAGAAAATACAAGAAACGTTTAACAAGGACCTAGAAGAACTAATGAGCAAACAAGCAATGATGAACAACACAATAAATGAAATTAAAAATTCTCTAGATGGAATCAACAGCAGAATAACTGACGCAGAGGAACGGATAAGTGACCTGAAAGATAAAATAGTGGAAATAACTACCACAGAGCAGAATAAATAAAAAAGAATGACAAGAATTGAGGACAGTCTCACAGACTTCTGGGACAACATTAAATGCACCAACATTCGAATTATAGGGGTCCCAGAAGAAAAAGAGAAAAAGAAAGGGACTGAGAAAATATTTGAAGAGATTATAGTTGAAAACATCCCTAATATGGCAAAGGAAATAGTCAATCAAGTCCAGGAAGCACAGAGAGTCCCATACAGGATAAATCCAATGAGAAACACACCAAGACACATATTAATCAAACTATCAAAAATTAAATACAAAGGAAAAATATTAAAAGCAGCAAGGGAAAAACAACAAATAACATACAAGGAAATCCCCACAAGGTTAACAGCTGATCTTTCAGCAGAAACTCTGCAAGCCAGAAGGGAGTGGCAGGACATAGTTAAAGTGATGAAAGGGAAAAACCTACCACCAAGATTACTCTACCCAGCAAGGATCACATTCAGATTCGACAGAGAAATTAAAACCCTACAGAAAAGCAAAAGCTTAGAGAATTCAGCACCACCAAACCATCTTTACAACAAATGCTAAAGGAACTTCTCTAGGCAGGAAACACAAGAGAAGGAAAAGACCTACAATAACAAACCCAAAACAATTACAAAAATGGTAACAGGAACATACATATTGATAACTACCTTAAATGTAAATGGATTAAATGCTCCAACCAAAAGACACAGACTGGCTGAATGGATACAAAAACAAGACCTGTGTATATGCTGTCTACAAGAGATGCACTTCAGACCTAGGGACACATACAGACTGAAAGTGAGGGGATGGAAAAAGATATTCCATGCAAATGGAAATCAAAAGAAAGCTGGAGTAGCAATTCTCATATCAGACAAAATAGACTTTAAAATAAAGACTATTACAAGAGAAAAAGAAGGACACTACATAATCATCAAGGAATCAATCCAAGAAGAAGATATAACAATTGTAAATATTTATGCACCCAACATAGGAGCACCTCAATACATAAGGCAAATGCTAACAGCCATAAAAGGGGAAACTGACAGTAACACAATCATAGTAGGGGACTTTAACACCCCACTTTCACCAATCGACAGATCATCCAAAATGAAAATAAATAAGGAAACACAGCTCTAAATGATACATTAAACAAGATAGACTTAATTGACATTTATAGGACATTCCATCCAAAAACAACAGAATACACTTTCTTCTCAAGTGCTCATGAAACATTCTCCAAGATAGATTATATCTTGGGTCACAAATCAAGCCTTGGTAAATTTAAGAAAATTGAAATCGTATCAAGTATCTTTTCCGACCACAACACTATGAAACTAGATATCAATTACAGGAAAAAAAATCTGTAAAAAATACAAACATATGGAGGCTAAACAATACACTACTAAATAACCAAGAGATCAGTGAAGAAATCAAAGAGAAGATCAGAAAATACCTACAAACAAATGACAATGAAAACACAACGACCCAAAACCTATGGGATGCAGCAAAAGCAGTTCTAAGAGTGAAGTTTATAGCAATACAATCCTACCTCAAGAAACAAGAAACATCTCAAATAAACAACTTAACCTTCCACATAAAGCAATTAGAGAAAGAAGAACAAAAGAACCCAAAAGTTAGCAGAAGGAAAGAAATCATAAAGATCAGATCAGAAATAAATGAAAAAGAAATGAAGGAAACAATAGCAAAGATCAATAAAACTAAAAGTTGGTTCTTTGAGAAGATAAACAAAATTCATAAACCATTAGCCAGACTCATCAAGAAAAAAAGGGAGAACACTCAAATCAGCAGAATTAGAAATGAATAAGGAGAAGTAACAACTGACACTGCAGAAATACCAAGGATCATGAGAGATTACTACAAGCAACTATATGCCAATAAAATGGACAACCTGGAAGAAATGGAAAATTATTAGAAAAGCACAACCTTCTGAGACTGAACCAGGAAGAAACAGAAAATATAAACAGACCAATCACAAGCACTGAAATTGAGACTGTGATTAAAAATCTTCCAACAAACAGAAGTCCAGGACCAGATGGCTTCACAGAAGAATTCTATCAAACATTTAGAGAAGAGCTAACGCTTATCCTTCTCAAACTCTTCCAAAATATAGCAGAGGGAGGAACACTCCCATACTCATTCTACGAGGCCACCATCACCCTGATACAAAAACCAGACAAAGATGTCCAAAAAAAAGAAAACTACAGGCCACTATCACTGATTAACATAGACGCAAAAATCCTCAACAAAATACTAGCAAACAGAATCCAACAGCACATTAAAGGGATCATACACCATGATCAAGTGGGGTTTATCCCAGGAATGCAAGAATTCTCCAATATATGCAAATCAATCAATGTGATAATCTCAATAGATTCAGAAAAAGCTTTCGACAAATTCAGCACCCATTTATGATAAAGACCCTCCAGAAAGTATGCATAGAGGGAACTTACCTCAACATAATAAAGGCCATATATGACAAACCCACAGCCAGCAACGTTCTCAATGGTGAAAAACTGAAACCATTTCCACTAAGATCAGGAAAAAGACAAGGTTGCCCACTCTCACCACTATTATTCCACATAGTTTTGGAAGTTTTAGCCGCAGCAATCAGAGTAGAAAAAGAAATAAAAGGAATCCAAATCAGAAAAGAAGCAGTAAAACTGTCAGTGTTTGCAGATGACATGATACTATACATAGAGAATCCTACAGATGCTACCAGAAAACTACTAGAGCTAATCAATGAATTTGGTAAAGTAGCAGGATACAAAATTAAAGCACAGAAATCTCTTGCATTCCTATACACTAATGATGAAAAATCTGAAAGAGAAATTAAGGAAACACTCCCATTTACCACTGCAACAAAAAGAATAAAATACCTAGGAATAAACCTACCTAAGGAGACAAAAGACCTGTATGCAGAAAAGTATAAGACACTGATGAAAGAAATTAAAGATGATACCAACAGATGGAGAGATATTCCATGTTCTTGGATTGGAAGAATCAACATTGTGAAAATGACTATATTACCCAAAGCAATCTACAGATTCAATGCAATCCCTATCAAACTGCCAATGGCATTTTTCACATAACTAAAACAAAAAATTTCACAATTTGAATGGAAACAGAAAAGACCCCGAATAGCCAAAGCAACCTTGAGAAAGAAAAACAGAGCTGGAGGAATCAGGCTCCCTGACTTCAGACTATACTACAAAGTTACAGTAATCAAGACAGTGTGGTAGTGGCACAAAAACAGAAATATAGATCAATGGAACAGGATAGAAAGCCCAGAGATAAACCCACGCACATATGGTCACCTTATCTTTGATAAAGGAGTCAAGAATATACAATGGAGAAAAGACATCCTCTTCAATAATTGGTGCTGGGAAAACTGCACAGCTACATGTAAAAGAATGAAATTAGAACACTTCCTAACACCATACACAAAAATAAACTCAAAATGGATTAAAGACATAAATGGAAGGCCAGACACTATCAAACTCTTTGAGGAAAACATAGTCAGAACACTCTATGACATAAACCACAGCAAGATCCTTTTTGACCCACCTCCTAGAGAAATGGAAATAAAAACAAAAATAAACAAATGGGACCTAATGAAACTTCAAAGCTTTTGCTCAGCAAAGGAAACCATGAACAAGATGAAAAGACAACCCTCAGAATGGGAGAAAATATTTGCAAATGAAGCAACTGACAAAGGATTAATCTCCAATATATACAAGCAGTTCATTCAGCTCAATATCAATAAAACAAAAACCCAATCCAAAAATGGGCAGAAGACCTAAATAGAAACTTCTCCAAAGAAGATATACAGATTGCCAACAAACACATGAAAGGATGCTCAATATCACTAATCATTAGAGAAATGCAAATCAAAAACTACAATGAGATATCACCTCACACCGGTCAGAATGGCCATCATCAAAAAATCTCCAAACAATAAATGCTGGAGAGGGTGTGGAGAAAAGGGAACACTCTTGCACTGTTGGTCAGAATGTAAATTGATACAGCCACTATGGAGAACAGTATGGAGGTTCCTTAATAAGCTAAAAACAGAACTACCATATGACCCAGCAATCCCACTCAGGGCATATACCCTGAGAAAACCATAATTCAAAAAGAGTCATGTACCACAATGTTCATTGCAGCACTATTTACAATAGCCAGGTGATGGAAGCAACCTAAGTGTCCATCGACAGATGAATGGATAAAGAAGATGTGGCACATATATATAATGGAATATTACTCAGCTATAAAAAAAAACAAAAATTGAGTTATTTGCAGTGAGGTGGATGGACCTAGAGACTGTCATACAGAGTGAGGTAAGCCAGATAGAGAAAAACAAATACCGTATGCTAACACATATATATTGAATCTAAAAAAAAAATGGTTCTGAAGAACCTAGGGGCAGGACGGGAATAAAGACACAGACGTGGAGAATGGACTTGAGGACACAGGGAGGGGGAAGGGTAAGCTTGGACGAAGTGAGAGAGTGGCAGTGACATATATACACTACCAAATGTAAAATAGATAGCTAGTGGAAGCAGCTGCATAGAACAGGGAGATCACCTTGGTGCTTTGTGCCCCCCCTAGAGGGGTGGGATAGGGAGGGTGGGAGGGAGACACAAGAGGGAGGGAATATAGGGATATATGTATACATATATCTGATTCACTTTGTTATACAGCAGAAAGTAACACACCATTGTAAAGCAATTATACTCCAATAAAGATGTTTAAAAAAAATAATCAGGGATATAAAGTTATTCCCATACATTATCCCTTGGAGATGAAGCTCAGGTCCCTATGCACTTTGCAGCATCCCCAGGGCCTCCCCCTGGACCCATTCTCTCCCCACATTTCCTGCTGTTCCTGAAACCACAATGGTGTCTTAAGGTTATGAGTCCCTAGTCAGGCACAAGGAAGGCTGAAAGGCGCTATCTTGTGTATCCTCTGTAGCATTTCAAAGATCAGCATACATCTCCCAACCTCTTCTTCAAGGGCCCTCAGAAAGCCACCTGTGTGCAGCAGACATGATAGTAAAGCTTCACAGGGTTTGTTCTGCTGAATCCTCTTCCAACAGTTACTCTTGACATAGGTATTTTCATCATACCCATTTACAGATGAGAAGACCAAGCCTCAAAGAAGTTAATTAACTTGTTCATTTGTTTCTTGTTCAATAAATTGTTCAAAGTCAAGTGGACAAGCTGCAATTTAAATCCATACGTATCTGACAAGTTCAGGCTCTCAGCCTCTATGTTTCATGCCTTCACCCTCTTTTCCTAGAGCACAGACTTTCTGGTTATCAATGTCTCCATAAATGACCCTGCCCCAGTCAACCACAGCTTTGTGCCTCCAGAGCCCAGGTTGGTGGGTTCCCCAAAGACATGAGAGGGAGAGGTCCTTGGTATCTCTGTGGCTCTTCCCTTGACCTGAGTACTGAGGGTTACAGCTTTCAGTGAGTATGGAAAAACTCTGTAAGACTCTTAGGACAGGCAGAATGACTCCCAAAAGATGTCCACATCCTAATCTCCAGAATCTGTGAATATGTTACCCTACATGGCAAAATCACATTTGCGTATGTTATTAAAGGCATGGGCCTTGAGATAAGGAGATTAGCCTGGATTAGCCAGGTCAGCTCAACCTAATCACATGAGTCCTTAAAAGCAGAGAACATATTTCCAGTTGAGTCAAGAAAGATTCAGAAAGATGTGACGTGAGAAGGATTCAATCCACCACTGCTGGCTTTGAATTCGGAGGGAGGAGGACACAGCCAAGGAGTACAACGGCTTCTAGAGTCTAGGAACAACCTTCAGTTTGCAGCCAGAAAAATAGGGGCCTCAATCCTATAACCACAAAGAACAGAATTCTACCAACAACCCAAATGAGCAAGAAAACAGATTCCTTCCTAGAGCCTCCACGAAGGAAGGAAGACCTGCCAACATCTTGATTTCAACCCAGTAAGACCCATGCCAGACTTCTGACCTACAGAACCATAAGATAATAAATGTGTTTTCTTTTAAGCCACTAAATTTGTGGTAATTTGTTAGAGCAGTAATAGAAAACTAATACAGATTTTGGTACCTAGAAGTGAAGTGCTACGATAACAAACACCTAAAAATGTGCAAGTGGCTTTGGAATTGGGCAATGAGTAGAGACTAGAAGAATTTTAAGGACCATGATAGAAGTAGCCTAGGTCACCCTGAACAGAGTGTTAGTACACATATGGATGTCAAAGACACTGCTGGTGAGGGCTCAGAAGGAAGTGAGGAGCCTTATAGGAAAACCCAAATTGCCTTAGAGAATATCTAACTCAAGATGAACAGACTGTTGGTAGAAATATGAGAAACATGAGCATTAAGGATGCTGCCAGTGGGTACTCAGAAGGAAGTGAGGAACATGTCATTGAAAACTGGGGTTAAGATGTTATACAGCGACAGAAAGTTTAGCAGAATGTTTTCTGCCGTTCTGTGGAAAGCAGAACTTATAAACAATGACCCTGAATATTTAAATAATTCCAAGCAAAGTGTTGAAGGTGCAACCTGTTTTTTTCTTGATGCTTGCTTATTGTAAAATATGAGAGGAGAGAAACAAATTGAGGGAAAAACTGATAAGGAAAAAAAGCAGGACTGAATGATCTGGGAACTTCTAAGCCTACCCAGATGGCAAAAGATGCTAAAATTAAGAGATTCACACTCAGGAGAGGGTGCTCTAGAGAAAAAGCCAAGTGTGTGGCTGTAGGTCTTGCTAATTCAGCAGGAAGGTAAAATTTTCAGGTTTGAAAAATTCAGTTAAGAAAGGCTCTTTGAAAAGACTTAGGGTGTGACTCCTAGGCCCCTTAAACCATCTCAGCAGAAGCCAAAATTAGAGATTATCTCAGAAATATCTATGAACAAGCCTCTTGTCTAATGCAGTGAATCCTGGTGACAAACAAGAGAGTTCCACAAAGTTCTTAAGAAACTTATATCAGCAGAAACACTGCCAGCTTGGACTGAAAGGAGAGTACAAAATGAAAGAAGACTGTCAGTCCCCCAAATTCTATAGTCAAGAAACACACTGATAAAACTATTCAATTGCAAAATACTTGCTACCTTTCATGAAAAAGGAAGGATGACCCACAGGGCAGAGCCACGAGCCTAGAAGGCAGAGCTATGAATCTGAAGGGTGGAGCTACAAATCAGAGGATTATTCCTGGGGCTCAAAACCTTATGGAATTTTCTTGGCTGGTTTTATATATTGCCTAGGACTGGTGATTCCTTTTGACCTTCCATTTTCTCCCCTTTTGAACGAGAATGCCTATAGTTATTATCCCATGCCTGCCCCACAATTGTGCTTTGGGAACAGATAACTTCTTTCTATAGTTTCACAGGTCCACAGATGGGAAGGAATTGTCCCCCAGGATGGATCATACTCATAGCCTCCCCATACTGAATTTGGATAATTTAGATGAACTGATGAGATTTTGGACTCTGAGTTTATGAGCTGTCCAATACAGTAGCCACTAGCCACATAGGATATTGACCACTTAAAATGTGTCTAGCATGACTGAGGAACTGGATGTTTAATTTTATTTAATTTAAATCAATTGTCTACATTTAAGTAGCTGCACATGGCTAGTGATTACCATATTGGTCAACACAGCTCCATAACTTATTTCTTTTCTGTCTCTCCCCAATAGAACATAAGCCCTGTGAGAATAGCTATTTTCTTCTGTTTTGCTCACTGTGATTTCCCAAGCACACGGAACTGGCTCATAGTAAGCCCTCAATGAATATTTTGAGTGAATGAATGAATGTTTATTCCACTATACTGAACATTTGCCATTTTCTGGGGTCACAGAGCATCTGCAGCCTTCTTCTTATGTTTAAGAAAACCCCTCCTGTTGTGACTAGTTTAATTGTGTGACTTCAGGCAATGACCCTGGCTGTGCGGCCTCTGACTGTGTGGGCTCCTCGTCACCATCTCAGGAATTCCTGTTCTCCAAAATCAACCAGTGTTCCTTTCTGTCTCTTGCATCTAAGAACTCTAATGAGAACCCCTACCCAGCGCACCTTGGGAGAAGGTAACTCAGCTCCATTTCGAAGCCACACTGTAAACCAAATCAAACACACCGACCGCACAGACCACCTCACACTCAGTGAGCTAATCACTCTGATGGGTTCAGAATTTCCCCAGTAACCTTGAAACACATTCTGCACGGTCATTTTACAAGGCCAATTAATCTAATTGATTTCCAGAATTAGGATCTTCGAGAACCCAGTTATTTTAAAATCAATCTTCATCAGGAGTTGATAATACCTCATCCATGCTGAGATGGCTACTGGGGCCCAGGAGGGATTTCAGCCAAGCCTCTATTTGAAGTTGTCATGGAGTCTGCTCAGACTTTAAATGTTCTGTTCACACGCGCACACATGCCACCAACAGAAAAATGTGTTTTTAAGCAGGGAGACTCCCTCGGTCTACCTGCAGCAGCCCATCATCTCCTCCTCAGCAAGATTATCCACACTGAAGGATAATTCTCATCACCGCCATCAAGAGTATTTATTAAGGCACATTTCCTCTTGCAATTGGCTCAGCAGCTATCACAAGCCCTATTAAAACATAACTCTTGTTTCTCAAAGCATTAGTGTTCAGTCTCCACAATTCTGCTTGACATTTCAGAACTGAGGCTTGCAAAAGGGGCTCAGTGAATTGCCTTCATGCACCGGTTCAAAGTCACCAGCCCCTGGGCTGGGATAGAGTGTTTACCTCCCTTCTAAATGCGTCCACCTTCCTCTTTGCCTCCTCCTCCTGCCTGCCATGAGAAATGCTGCTTCTCCTGCTCCATTCACACTTGCTGCACTTTTAGGGGCAAAACAAGAAAAAGTCCTGAAGCTACTACATCTGAAGCTACTTCCAATGTGTTCTCTTATAAGCTCACTGCAACACAAACTTTAAAAAAAAAATAGGAGGATATAATTTATTTATATGCTTTAGCTCCTCAGCCATCACTATGATGATCTTGGAAGCATTTAAAAACATTGATTCCAGGTCTCCACCCCAGATCGTTCATATCAAGGTCTCCAGATGGAAAAGGAAGGGGCATAACCCACTCAGGGGCTGGGAATACACTGCATAGACTTCACAACTCTGTCCACAGCTACCTCTACCTGCTCCACCACCCATCACCCCAATTCACCCTGATCTAGGAGGGCCTGGATGAATTAGGATTCCTGGGTAAAGCCATTGATAAAGCATTGACCTCAGGCCTGTGTCTGAGCCCACAAGCTCAGAGCATGGTAGTGGAAAATGCAGGTGACTGTTAGAATTTTAAGGGAAGAATTTTTATCTTGGTCACAATTCACTTATTTATTCATTCAACGAACCCGGTGCCTACTCTGAGCTGTGCCCTTTGGATCTGCTCCTGAAAGCCCTGCTCCTCAAGCCTCAGGATGCATCTGACTTGCCTGGGGATCTTGTTGAAATGCAGGTTCTGATCAGTAAAGCTGGGACAGGGCTTGCAACTCTGCATTTCTAACAAGCTCCAAGGTGATGTTGCTGCTGGGTAGGAAGGCCTCAAGGAACTTATTTTAATACAGTCTAGAACAGTGGTTCTCAACTAAGGGTAATTTTGTCCCCCAAGAACACTTGGCACTATCCAGAGACATCTTTGGTTTTCACAGCTAGAGGAAGAGAGTGCTACTGGTATGTAGTGGGTAGAGGCCAGGGATGCTGCTCAACATCCCACAAGGCACAGGACAGCCTCCCACCACAAAGAACTGTCTAGCCCCACATGTCAACAGCACCAAGGTTGAGAAACCCTGCTCAAGAAGAGCTTGCTGTGTCCCTATAACCTAGCTCCACCACTGGAAATGAGACCTCATAAAAGCTACATATTTGATGAGCTCTTACACTGCACCAGGCAAGATTTAAGCACCTTAAATAAATACATTGATTCGTTTAATCCTCACGACAACCCCTTAAGGTACGTGGTGTGATTAGTCCTATCGCACAGGTGAGAAAATTGAGATGTTAAGACACATGCCCAAGGTCACCAGTTAGGATGCAGCAGAGCCAAGACTCAAACACAGTTCTTAAAGAAAGTCCTTCATCATTGTCCCATGTGAAAAGGTACTTAAGCAATGAATTAAATAATGAGCTAAAGAAATAAACTAATTCTATTTCCCCCATTCCTGGGTCTATGGGAGTTCCCAATTCTCTTCCTCCACACTTTAAAGATCTATGGCCACATGGACAAAGGGTAACCAAGATTGGCCACAGAACCCCAGCCTTTCCTTTCTCTGCCTCTTTGCTGGAGCTACAGCTCACCCCAGAAAGCCTGCAGTGTGTGGGCTAACAGGCTCCCGCCCTCCAGGCTGGACAGCATTTCTTATGCACAGTGGAGAAGCCCCACTCTGAACATGCTCTAAAATGTCCTACTGCCTGATAACCTTTCTCCTGGACCAAATGGACAGTAATTTTAAAAGATACATCCCTTGCAGCAGGGGTCCTAAATTGAAGCAGTGTTGCCCCCCAAGGGACACTTGGCAATGTCTGGAGACATTTTTGGTGTCACAACTAGGGACGGGAGGATGTGCTATTAGCACCTCGTGGATAGAGGCCACGCAAGCTGCTAAACATTCTACAATGCACAGGACAGCCTCCACAGCAAAGAATTCCTTGAACTGAAATGGCAATAGTGTCGATGTTAAGAAACCCTGCCGTAGAGAGAAATTCCTACTGAACACCAATATACAGAGGAGAGCCTGGAGGCTTTACAGGGCAGTGGTTGAAGCTGCTATGCCTTAGAGTCAAGCGATCTGGGTTCACATCCTGATTCTCCCAATTAGTAGCTGCTTGTCCTTGGACAGGTCACTTCCATATCTCTGAACCTCAATTCTATATCCCTAAAATGGGCTTCTAGAGGTCACCTCACAGGATGGAGGAGAGCAGTAAATGAGAGAAGCACCAGGCACAATAACAGCAGTCAATGAACAGTTGGTGGGGATGTCATAACCATCTTCATCATCACATCAGGATGCTGTCTTGCTGCAGACCTCAGCATGGTGTGGGCACGTGGGCCCAGGCCCTTGGACTGCTAGGAATGAGGTCCTTACAACTGTGCTCAAGAATAAAAGATCTCAGGCTCAAAAGGTATACTCATTCACCAGCGCTGCCATAACAAAGTGCCGCAAACTGTGTGCCTTAACAGAAATGCACTGTATCACAGTCCTGGAGGCCAGAAGTCTGAAATCCAGGTCTCATCAGGGTTGGTTCTATTTGAGGGCTAAGGGAAGGATCTGTTCCAGGCCTCTCTCCTAGATTCTGGCAGTTTTCTGGCAATCGTTGGTGTTTCTTGACTTGTGATAGGATAACTCCAGTCCTTACATGGTACTCTCCTGTGTCTGTGTCCAAATTTCCCCTTTTATAAGGACACTAGTTCACCAGTCATATTGGATTAGGGTCCCACCCTACTCTAGTATGACCTCATCTTAACTAATTACATCTGCAATGACCCTATTTCCAAATAAGGTCACCTCCTGAGGTGCTGGGAGTTAAGACGTCAACATATGAATTTGGGGGTGGGGCACAATTCAAACCATAATAAAGGGGGTCTTAAGGTCATGCACCCTCAGACAGGTAAATTATGATCATCTCCATTTTAGAGATGGGGCAAGTGAGGCCTTGAACGGTGAGACACTTTGCACATAGTTGCACAGCCTAGGAGAGCCTTCTGTCCACCTGACTTGCTCTGAGGAGGAAATCCTACAGGGGTTGGAGGGAGGGAAAGGGGGGGGTCTTTGGCCCAAGCACGAGACCCAAGGAGGGAGTGGGGGAGCCAGTGGTTACTCTGCTGCGTGCAACTAGACAATCAAGTTTCGGGGTAATAGTTGGAAAATTAGAGAATTAGGGATCAGTCAGGGTGAAGCCAAAAAAGAAATAAAGAACTGCAGGGGAAATATGCAGGACCACAAGTTGCACTGCCTTACAATTCTGTCCCTTTTAGGCAGTAAATGCCACACAGAGAGCAATCTGGTCTGCTCTGTTCTCAGATATAGCACAGGGCCTGACCCAAGGTAAGTATGCAATTCATATTCATGGAATGAAGGAAGTACTTGGATCTGCTTCTTAAAAGTGCAGGTTTCACACAGCAGACCTACTGAGTCAGACTCTCTAGGGTGGAGCCTAGGAGTCTGCATTTCCTACACTTTCCCAAGGAAAACGGACAATGTTGCTTCAAAACTCTGGCAAAGAGGAAAGTTTCTCTGGTCCCCACCAAGGAAGCTCGTGGGAATGTCTGTAGCTAGAGAACCTTAGGACCCAGAAGGACAGCCCTGGCACATACACTGTACTTAGACACTTTGAAATCATGTATTATTTAATTAGAAATGGGTCCTCCGGGATGACTAAATCCACGCAGTAAATAGGTGTTTGGAAAGCTCAGCACCCATTAGTGGTATGTAATGACTATGAGGGCACTACTGGATGCTCCGAGGGGCTGTTTAAACATCCTGACAGGCAATTTGGAGTCGTAAAATCTCTCATAAAGGTAGAAGTTGCTGTGCATGCTCTCAGGGGGGCCTCTATGTTTTACAATTAAACTGACCTAATATTTTCTTGGATAAGCCCATTTTGTTACCTGGGGTATCAAAGACAAAACCCAAAGGCTCATGACAATGGATTGTCACGTATGGGGCCTCTTAAGGCTCCCTCAAACACAAAGTGTGAGGATTCCAGGAGAGATCAGGAGCTACTTGTAGGAACCAAGTCTCCTGTGGCTCTCTCACATGTCTGCTGCTCAGACTCAGGACCAAGAACTCCCTAACCACTCCCCTGTCCGCCAGTGGGAGGCAGGGGAGAAGCGAGGGTGATGAGGCACTGTGTTAGTGAGAGGCAACACTGGGGGCTGTAACAAACAAGCCCCTGCACAGATAATGGCTCAAGCACAATAGAAAAATATTTCTTGCTCACATAAAGTCCAAAACAACTATTCTAGGTCAGAAAGAAGCTCTCCTCCCGCAGTGATGCAGGGATCCGGGCTCTTTCCATCTTGTTTCCATCTTTCCATCGCCGTCTCCAACACGTGGCTCCCACAATGGCCATTCTCATCTGCATCCAGCCAGCAGAAGAGGAAAGAGCATGGAGGATGCTGTGTGGGAGGGTTATGAACTCCATTTCCCAGCCTCCCTTGCAGTTGGGTGTGGTCATGTAACTGAGTCCTAGCCAATGAAATGTGAGCAAAAGTATTAGCGTCCAGTAAATGGATTTGAAATAATGACTTGTTCTCTTTCACATTCACACACCTATTTAACCCAACCAGATTATCATGGGGGACTGAGTAACAAAGGTGATGATGAAAATGATAATGACAGTAATAATGGTATCAAGTGGCCATTTCCCAGTTCCTCACCCAGTGTCCATTCACCCTGATTTGGGAATCACTCCTCCCCATTTCTCTGACAATTTGGTTCTGATGGGGTTGTTTCCTCTTGAACCCAGGAGATGGAGTCATGTACCACCTTGCGCTGGCCACGACAGAGAATTTCTCAAAAATGGGCACATGATCTGAAGTAGGATGGGCAGAAGTAACGGGCCCCGGCTTGGGGCCTCTGTCTGAGCCATTAAGGAGGTAGACGTGGTCACACCTCATAACAGGGGCCTGGAATGCTCAGGACCCACCATGGCCAAAGTCAGCGCTCAGAGAAGGAAACAACCACTGAATCCAGCCTCAAGCTTCAATTTACCACCAGCCTTTCCAGTTAATGGACCACCTAATTCCCTTTAAAAACGTGAGAGTCGAGGTTTTGTCGCAATTACTGAAAGAGCCCCCACTGACACTGTGCTAGTTACTCACTAACCCCTTTAATCCTCCCAGAAATCCCATGAAGGACTATTGCTGTTATTACCCCACTGCCCAGATGAGGAAACCGAGGCTTGGAGAGGCTAGCAAACATGCCCAAGGTCACACAACCCATCAGATTTGGATTCCCAACCATGCAGTCTTATTTCAAAGCCCACACTCTTACGCACAATGACACATATGTTGCCACAAATGTTTTATGGATAGTTATCGCACACCAGGCACTTGGCCATGGGCTTTCTAAAATGTAGGTTTATCCTGGAGGAGACACAGGGGTGCAGCAGGGGTAAGCTGTTCAGACGCTGCAATCGAACAGACCTGGGTTTGGATGACAGCCCTGCTCCTTTGGCTGTACGGCCTCGGGAAAATTACCTAGCCTCTCTGAGCCTCATAAAAGGGAGAGGAAACGGTTCCTGTTGCTTAGGGTTGCAGCCAGGACATAGAAGACTCTGGAAACTAGGGGAAACTAAAGCTTCCTTCTAAAAGTTTAATTATAAAATAAACATACAAATAACAAGACAGAGAGACAGACAGAGTCAACCCAGAGGCAGAGTAGCTCCCAACCCATGTGGCTTAGTTGGATCCAGGCTGTGGCCTCAGCCTCCCTGAAAGCAGGCAGGGGCCTGAGCAGCCAAGGGGACTGAGAAAAGGGAAACAGAGTGACTGGCAGCGTCCACCACGCACTGCCCAGGGGTCAGTGTCCTCCAGTCCCAGGACTGGGTCCACCTATACTGTGGATCAGACTGTCACAGTCATACGGTCCCCAAGCATCAGTCCCGACACCTGTTCCCCTCTCTCTGCGGTCATGCTTCCCAAGCAGATTTCACATGACAATTTGGTTTACAGGAGGCCTGCCTTCAAGGAAAGAGGCAAGCCTTGGACCTTTTATGTCATATTGAACATTAATTAAAAAGTCAGCACTTGGTGTATGCACCAACCAGGGAGCTCTGTTAGAGTGAATCACTGTGTTAAAAGTGCAGGCTCTAGGGCTTCCCTGGTGGTTCAGTGGTTGAGAGTCCGCCTGCCAATGCAGGGGACACGGGTTCGAGCCCTGGTCTGGGAAGATCCCACATGGATCTGGGAAGATCCCACATGCTGCGGAGCAAATGGGCCCGTGAGCCACAACTACTGAGCCTGCGCGTCTGGAGCCTGTGCTCCGCAACAAGAGAGGGCGCGATGGTGAGAGGCCCACGCACCGTGATGAAGAGTGGCGCCCCGCTCGCCGCAACTAGAGAAAGCCCTCGCACAGAAACGAAGATCCAACACAGCCAAAAATAAATTAATTAATTAATTAATTAAATTTAAAAAAAAAAAGTGCGGGCTCTAGATCTGGCCTGTCTGGGTGTGAACCGGAGCTCCACCCTTCCTGTGTGACCTTGTGTAAGCCACTCACCCCCTCTGTGCCTGTATCTTCCACTGTAAAATCAGACTAATAGTACCCACCTCATAGGGCTGTTGTGTGAAACAACTGAGATAGCTCATGTAAAACTCTTAGAAGCACTTCATAAATGTCAGGGTTGATTATTAATCCCCACGTCTGCTCAACTGAGGGCCAGTGATCAGACCAAGTCCCTGACCCTGGAAGGAGGAAGGCAAGACCCTGGGCCACCTGACAAGACATTCTTCCCTGGGAACATTCCAACCCTCTTTCCATTCATCTAGTCAACATATTTATTGAGCACCTACGTGTTAGGCACCAGGAAAGCAGTGCTGAGAAAGAACAAACAAATTCCTTGCCCTGATAAATGTTAAGCTTTCTTGGGGAAGACAGACATTAATAACACAATCACACAAATTTAAAATTACAACAAAGATACTGTGTCTGAAAGAAATGCAGCTGGTGGGGTGGGAGGATAAGGGAGAGTGGGGGACTCATCAGGAAGGTCTCCCCGAGGAAACGATGAAGGGGCTGAAAGCAGAATGAGGAACAGGAATTAATGAAGTGAAAACGAGGAGGGATGATCAAGCCAGGCAGCTGGAACCTTGTGTGCAAAGGTCCTGGGGAATGAGGAAGGATGCCAAGCCTGAGGGAACAAAAGAAGAGCAGCCAGAAGCAAGCAAACTTCTACGGAGGAAGGACAGGCTTTGCTGAAGTTAAACCATCCCTCTGTTCCCTTAAGTTCCACTTCAGGGCTCCTGAAGCCCCAGAGGACCCAAGAAATCCTGGCAGGCCAACTCTCCAATTAATCAGGAAATTCACACATTTTTAAGTGACTTACTGGGTTGGCCCTCCCCAGAGAATTTTAAAAGAAGAGCTTATTGAAGGCAATGCTTGACCCAAAGGAATAATGGCTTAACAGTGGGGAGTGAGTTAGGAGTTTCAGAGTGTGGTTCTCCTCCAATAACACCAGCCGAAAGAGGTCTACACCCTGCTCAGGTAATCGTGGTCTGGGCAGAAGCACAGATGCTCAGGAAGCTGAAAAGCTTGGCTTGGTTTCAGCTTTTAATGACCGCCTATCTCACATTTAGTTTTCTTTAATAGGTTCTCCCAGAGTGTGTCTTTGCTGCATCCTGTGGGGCTGGTGGAAGGAATTTGGCACTTTCTCAACCACAAACCCTTTAAATTACTAACAGCACAGTTTATGAGGTGTCAGTGGATTGTCTAGCTTTAAACAGGCACCACACTTAAAGACCATTTTCTTGTCCTGGGCCAGCAGGAGGCGAGGGGTTGCTGACCTCTGGTCGGCTGTTTGGTAGAACCAGGATAATGCAATAGCCCCTCAGTGTTGCCTCTAAAGAACCCTCTGCTTTGTCTTCCAGGGGGCTCTGCAGCTTGTTCCCTCCCCACTTCCAAATCCTCTGCCCACCTTGGAGGCAGTGAGAAGGGAAAGCACTATTTCTTGAGAGCTAACCACACTCTAGATACGTAAAGAGCTTTACACACATTATGACATTGAGATAAGACCTCTTATTAGCCCCATTTTACAGATGAACAAACAGAGGCTCAAAGAGACATAATGACTTGCTCAAGGTCACACAACAAAAAAGAGTCAAAATTTGAACCCAGAGCTTAACTCCTTTGTGGACTTTACTTCAAAAATGGAGACAGCTCCTTAAAGGTGAATGAAGCAGGATAATTATCCCAGAGGATTTGGCTGCCTCCAGCATGTATACAAATATTCACTCAACAAACATTTCCTGAACCCCCCACCCACTAAATCCTGGGCACTGAGAATACAGAGGTGAGAAGTCACTGCCTTCGTGTATCTTACCACCTAGCCAGTCTTTTCCCTACCCAGCCCCTTCATAGTCTGACAGCTCCAATGGGTCACCTTCTCCACCCATCCATCTCAACATTTAGTGGGCACCTGCTATCTGCCAGGCTCTGGACAAATCCTGGTGTACAGAGAGGGATAAGATATGAACTTCCTGGGGTGACAGACATGTTAGTAAATAATAGCATTGCAGTCCAGTATAAAAAAAGATGAGTACCTGGGGTATTTGAGAACAGGGGATAGAAGCCCCTAACCGTGTCCTGGAGTCAGAAATGGCTTCCAGAGGAGATCCTAGCAGATACTATTGCTTGCTCATCCAGCGGCAAGTTTCCCTTCCATGGTGGGGTCCACCTGTCCCCATGTGATTCTGCGAAATTCTAATCTACCTAGACCGATCATGGTGTTCTCACTTACCAACCTAAGTGATAGGTTTAGGGATGGGCGTGTTAACCAGTTCAGTTCAATGAGATACTGGGGTGGGGGAGGGGTGGGGGAGGGAGCAAGATGTCTGCTGGAGACTTCTAAGAAATTACTTTTAGATGCTAAAATCGGATGTGCACGGCTGGGACAGTCTTCTATTTTCCCCAGCAGAAGTTTTTGAGTCTGCATGGATTGTTGGACCCAAGGCAGTAATTGTACAGGTTTCTAGAGTTGAGTGGGCTTCGCTTGAGAATACACAAGGCATAGCAAATGGAAAGACGAAAGGAGCTTGGGGTCCTGGTGATTCCACTGGCCTCTGAGTCAACCAACCCTGTAACTCCTCATCTCAGTTGGGAATGCTTTTGGCTGCAAGGGTCAGAAAACTCGACTACGACAACTTAGAAAGGGGATTTTGTCACAAAATAAGAATTTCAGAAACAAGGAGTGGGTCAGGGTGTCCTCTTGGCCTCTATTAACCCACTTTGCTAAAGTGACAGATGACCCTGAAATCTAAGGGGTCTTCAACAACAATATGCATGGCTCACTCAAGGGACATATAGGCTGCAGGTGGCTGTGTCTCTGCCCCATGTGACTTCATTCCAGGCTGCAGACTGAAGGAGCAGACCCTACATGGGCAATGACCATGCTACTGACAAAGGGAATTCCAATAAAAAAATCTAGCCACACAACTGCATTTAAGGCACCTGCTCAGACAATCAAACTTCACATCTGCTCACATCCTATTGGCCAAAGTTATATGTCCATGCCTAGCAATGGAGAACAGAAGCATGCTTCTCCTACAGGGAGACTTGGTAAGCCAGATACGAAGAAGAGGACATATAGTATCCTTATAGGAGAAGAGCAAGTAGATGCGATCAAGAACAAATCTACCACATGGCCTTTTTCCCTCAATGTTGCAAGGTGGCTGCTGTAGCTCTAGCCATCTTGTCCCAGTCCAGACAGAAAGAAATAGGAAGGGAGAGAGTAGTATAAAAATTTTCCCAGAAACTCCAGAGCAGCTTCACTTCCAGCTCATTGGCCAAAACTAGATCACATGAACACTCATGTCTGAAAGGTGGCTAAGATGATGGGGGTTTAGTTAGTCATTCAAAGGAGTTGGCCCTACTCCCCTGCCTCCAGACTGCTTGTTATGAGAAAGTATTCATCTTCTTAGTGTTTAAGCCATTTCAAGTTGACATTTCTGCTACTTTCAGCTGAAAAAAATTCTAATGGGTAAGAAATCCAAAACCTTTATCTCAGCCTACAAGATCCTAGGTCAATCAGCCCCACTCTCTGCCTTTGCAATCTTCTTCCCTTCACTCACCATTTCAGACACACTGACCTCCTCTCCCTCCTTGTACACAGGCAGTTCCCGCCACCTGGAATGCTGCTCCCCACGTTTTGAATGTCTTTATCCCATTTATTACCACTGCTCCACCACACAACACACACTGTGTAACTATAAGATTATTAGTTTACCCCTTTAATATCTTCTTCCAATAGACTGCAAGTTCCATGAAGATAGGAGCTATATCGACCACTATCGCTATAGCATTTATTCATTACAGTACCTGGCACAGAGCGGGAGCTTAATAAAGAGTTGTTGAATGAATGAATGGGATGAGATAAGACTCAAGAGAGGTCTTAAAGAATTAGTAGTTTATTTGAATGGGAAGGAAGTCCAAAAGGGAGGGGATATATGTGTATGTATGGCTGATTCATTTTGCTGTACAGTAGAAACTAACACAACATTGTAAAGCAACTATACTCCAATAAAAATTAATTTTTAAAATAAATAAATAAATAAAAGAACACAGAAAAGAAAAAAAAAAGAGTTGGTGCCTGGGAAGACTTAGGCCGGTCATTTAGGGTAAGGTTATAAAACCACACAAAATGGAGATAAAATGTCTTAAGGAAAAAAAAAAAACTAATGGTAGAAGGCATGCACTTCCTTTCTCAAGGCCTATAATCTTCAGGGCACCAAGAGATGGGAATAATCTGTGTGTTTTTTGTGCAGGGGAAGTAGAAGAGAAAAAGTAGAAATAGCAACAATGTGAAGTCGGTACTAAGGATTCATATTTGGAAACCAATTGGGACACATTGCCCTGAAGCAAACAATTCCTGTAAAGAAATCTGATAGCTGGCAGTCCTGCAAAAGAAAATTCTGGGATCATCCAATAAACTTTATTTCAAAGAGGGAAAAAACAAAAAGAATTAGGGAGATTGGTTCAAGATGGCAGAGTAGAAGGACATGCTCTCACTCCCTCTTGCGAGAACGCCGGAATCATAACTAACTGCTGAACAATCATCGACAGGAAGACACTGGAACTCACCAAAAAAGACACCCCACATCCAAAGACAAAGGAGAAGCCATAATGAGATGGTAGGAGGGGTGCAATCACAATAAAATCAAATCCCATAACTGCTGGGTGGGTGACTCACAGACTGGAGAACACTTATACCACAGAAGTGGTAGTGAAGGTTCTGAGCCCCACGTCAGTCTTCCCAACCAGGGGGTCCGGCAACGGGAGGAGGAATTCATAGACAATCAGACTTTGAAGGCTAGTGGGATTTGATTGCAGGACTTCAACACGACTGGGGGAAACAGAGACTCCACTCTTGGAGGGCACGCACAAAGTAGTGTGTGCATCGGGACCCAGGGGAAGGAGCAGTGACCCCATAGAGACTGAACCAGACATAACCTGCTAGTGTTGGAGGGTCTCCTGCAGAGGCGGGGGCTGGCTCTGTTTCACCGTGGGGACAAGGACACTGGCAGCAGAAGTTCTGGGAAGTACCCCTTGGCGGGAGCCCTCCCGGAGTCTGCCATTAGCCCCACCAAAGAGCCCGGGTAGGCTCCAGTGTTGGGTCACCTCAGGCCAAACAACCAACAGGGAGGGAACCCAGCCCCACCCATCAGCACACAAGTGGATTAAAGTTTTACTGAGCTCTGCCCACCAGAGCAACAGTCAGCTCTACCCACCACCAGTCCCTCCCATCAGGAAACTTGCACAAGCCTCTTAGATAGCCTCACCCACCAGAGGGCAGACAGAAGAAGCAAGAAGAACTACAATACTGTAACCAGTGGAACAAAAACCACATTCACAGAAAGACAGACAAGATGAAAAGGCAGAGGGCTATGTACCAGATGAAGGAACAAGATAAAACCCCAGAAAAACAACTAAATGAAGTGGAGATAGGCAATATTCCAGAAAAAGAATTCAGAATAATGATAGTGAAGATGATCCAGGACCTTGGAAAAAGAATGGAGGTAAAGATCGAGAAGATGCAAGAAATGTTTAACAAAGATCAAGAAGAATTAAAGAACAAACAACCAGAGATGAACAATACAATAACTGAAATGAAAAATACACTAGAAGGAATCAATAGCAGAATAACTGAGGCAGAAGAACAGGTAAGTGACCTGGAAGACAGAATGGTGGAATTCACTGCTGCAGAACAGAATAAAGAAAAAAGAATGAAAAGAAATGAAGACAGCCTAAGAGATCTCTGGGACAACATTAAACACAACAACATTTGCATTATAGGGGTCCCAGAAGGAGGAGAGAGAGAGAGAAAAGACCCAAGAAAATATTTGAAGAGATTAGAGTCAAAAACTTCCCTAACATGGGAAAGGAAACAGCCACCCAAGTCCAGGAAGCATAGCGAGTCCCATACAGGATAAACCCAAGGAGAAACACGCTGAGACACATAGTAATCAAACTGGCAAAAATTAAAGAGAAAGAAAAATTATTGAAAGCAGCAAGGGAACAACAACAAATAACATACAAGGGAACTCCCATAAGGTTAACAGCTGATTTCTCAGCAGAAACTCTACAAGCCAGAAGGGACTGGCATGATATACTTAAAGTGATGAAAGGGAAGAACCTACAACCAAGATTACTATACCTAGCAAGGATCTCATTCAGATTCGATGGAGAAATCAAAAGCTTTACAGACAAGCAAAAGCTAAGAGAATTCAGCACCACCAAACCAGCTCTACAACAAATGCTAAAGGAACTTCTCTAAGTGGGAAACACAAGAGAAGAAAAGGACCTACAAAAACAAACTCAAAACAATTAAGAAAATGGTCATAGGAACATACATATCAGTAATTACCTTAAACGTGAATGGATTAAATGCTCCAACCAAAAGACACAGGCTTGCTGAACGGATACAAAAACAAGACCCATATATATGCTGTCTACAAGAGACCCACTTCAGACCTAGGGACACATACAGACTGAAAGTGAGGGGATGGAAAAAGATATTCCATGCAAATGGAAATCAAAAGAAAGCTGGAGTAGCAATACTCATATCAGATAAAATAGACTTTAAAATAAAGAATGGTACAAGAGACAAGGAAGGACTCTACATAATGATCAAGGGATCAATCCAAGAGGAAGATATAACAATTATAAATATATATGCACCCAACATAGGAGCACCTCAATACATAAGGCAACTGCTAACAGCTATAAGAGGAAATCGACAGTAACACAATAATAGTGGGTGACTTTAACACCTCACTTAAACCAGTGGACATATTATTCAAAAGGAAAATAAATAAGGAAACAGAAGCTTTAAATGACACAATAGACCAGATAGATTTAATTGATATTTGTAAGACATTCCATCCAAAAACAGCAGATTACACTTTCTTCTCAAGTGTGCATGGAACATTCTCCAGGATAGATCACATCTTGGGTCACAAATCAAGCATTTGTAAATTTAAGAAAATTGAAATCATATCAAGCATCTTTTCTGACCACAACGCTATGAGATTAGAAATGAATTACAGGGAAAAAAACGTAAAAAAGACAAACACATGGAGGCTAAACAATACGTTACTAAATAACCAAGAGATCACTGAAGAAATCAAAGAGGAAATCAAGAAATATCTAGAGACAAATGACAATGAAAACACGACGACCCAAAACCTATGGGATGCGACAAAAGCAGTTCTAAGAGGGAAGTTTATAGCTATACAAGCCTACCTCAAGAAACAAGAAAAATCTCAAATAAACAATCTAACCTTACACCTAAAGGAATTAGAGAAAGAAGAACAAACAAAACCCAAAGTGAGCAGAAGGAAAGAAATCATAAAGATCAGAGCAGAAATAAATGAAATAGAAACAAAGAAAACAATAGCAAAGATCAATAAAACTAAAAGCTGGTTCTTTGAAAAGATAAACAAAATTGATAAACCATTAGCCAGACTCATCAAGAAAAAGAGGGGAAAAAAAAGTTTCAATAAACTTAGAAATGAAAAAGGAGAAGTTACAACAGACACTGCAAAAATACAAAGCATCCTAAGAGACTGCTACAGGCAACTCTGTGCCAATAAAATGGACAACCTGGAAGAAATGGACAAATTCTTAGAAAGGTATAACCTTCCAAGACTGAACCAGGAAGAAACAGAAAATATGAACAGACCAATCACAAGTAATGAAATTGAAACTGTGATTAAAAATCTTCCAACAAACAAAAGTCCAGGACCAGATGGCTTCACAGGAGAATTCTAGCAAACATTTAGAGAAGAGCTAACACCTATCCTTCTCAAACTCTTCCAAAAAATTGCAAAGGAAGGAACACTCACAAACTCATTCTATGAGGCCACCATCGCCCTGATACCAAAACCAGACAAAGATACTACAAAAAAAGAAAATTACAGACCAATATCACTGATGAACATAGGTGCAAAAATCCTCAACAAAATACTAGCAAACAGAATCCAACAACACATTAAAAGGATCATACACCATGATCAAGTGGGATTTATCTCAGGGATGCAAAGATTCTTCAATATATGCAAATCAATCAATGTGATACACCATATTAACAAATTGAAGAAGAAAAACCATATGATCATCTCAATTGATGCAGAAAAAGCTTTTGACAAAATTTGACACCCATTTATGATAAAAACTCTCCAGAAAGTGGGCATAGAGGGAACCTACCTCAACATAATAAAGGCCATATATGACAAACCCACAGCAAACATCATTCTCAATGGTGAAAAACTGAAAGCATTTCCTCTAAGATCAGGAACGAGACAAGGATGTCCACTCTCACCACTATTATTCAACATAGTTCTGGAAGTCCTAGCCACGGCAATCAGAGAAGAAAAAGAAATAAAAGGAATACAAATTGGAAAAGAAGAAGTAAAACTGTCACTGTTTGCGGATGACATGATACTATACATAGAGAATCCTAAAAATGCCACCAGAAAACTACTAGAGCTAATCAATGAATTTGGTAAAGTTGCAGGATACAAAATTAATGGACAGAAATCTCTTGCATTCCTATATACTAATGATGAAAAATCTGAAAGAGAAATTAAGGAAACACTCCCATTTACCACTGCAACAAAAAGAATAAAATACCTAGGAAGAAACCTACCTAGGGAGACAAAAGACCTGTATGTAGAAAACTATAAGACACTGTTGAAAGAAATTAAAGATGATACCAACAGATGGAGAGATATACCATGTTCTTGGCTTGGAAGAATCAGTATTGTGAAAATGACTATACTACCCAAAGCAATCTACAGATTCAATGCAATTCCTATCAAACTGCCAATGGCATTTTTTACAGAACTAGAACAAAAAATCTTAAAATTTGTATGGAGACACAAAAGACCCCGAATAGCCAAAGCAGTCTTGAGGGAAAAAAACGGGGCTGGAGGAATCAGACTCCCTGACTTCAGACTATACTACAAAGCTACAGTAATCAAGACAATATGGTACTGGAAGAAAAACAGAAATATAGATCAATGGAACAGGATAGGAAGCCCAGAAATAAACCCATGCACCTATGGTCAACTAATCCACGACAAAGGAGGCAAGGATATACAATGGAGAAAAGACAGTCTCTTCAATAAGTGGTGCTGGGAAAACTGGACAGCTACATGTAAAAGAATGAAATTAGAACACTCCCTAACACCATACACAAAAATAAACTCCAAATGGATTCGAGACCTAAATGTAAGACCAGACACTATAAAACTCTTAGAGGAAATCATAGGAAGAACACTCTATGACACAAATCACAGCAAGATCTTTTTTGATCCACCTCCTAGAGAAATGGAAATAAAAACAAAAATAAACAAATGGTACCTAATGAAACTTCAAAGCTTTTGCACAGCAAAGGAAACCATATACAAGACGAAAAACAACCCTCAAAATGGGAGAAAATATTTTCAAACGAATCAACCGACAAAGGATTAATCTCCAAAATATATAAACAGCACATGCAGTTCAATATTAAAAAAACAAAAAACCCAATCCAAAAATGGGAAGAAGACCTAAATAGACATTTCTCCAATGAAGACATACAGATGGCCAAGAGCACATGAAAAGCTGCTCAACATCACTAATCATTAGAGAAATGCAAATCAAAACTACAATGAGGTATCACCTCACACCAGTTAGAATGAGCATCATCAGAAAATCTACAAACAACAAATGCTGGAGAAGGTGTGGAGAAAAGGGACCCCTCTTGCACTGTTGGTGGGAATGTAAATTGATACAGCCACTATGGAGAACAGTATGGAGGTTCCTTAAAAAACTAAAAATAGAATTACCATATGACCCAGCAATCCCAATACTGGGCATATACCCAGAGAAGACCATAATTCAAAAAGACACATGCACCCCAATGTTCATTGCAGCACTATTTACAATAGCCAGGTCATGGAAGCAACCTAAATACCCATCGACAGATGAATGGATAAAGAAGATGTGGTACACATATACAATGGAATATTCCTCAGCCATTAAAAGAAACGAAACTGCGTCATTTGTAGAGACATGGATGGATCTAGAGACTATCATACAGAGTGAAGTAAGTCAGAAGGAGAAAAATAAATATCGTATATTAACGCATATATGTGGAACCTAGAAAAATGGTACAGATGAACCAGTTTGCAGGGCAGAAATTGAGACACAGATGTAGAGAACAAACGTATGGACACCAAGGGGGGAAAGCGGCAGGGGGGTGGGGGGGGTGGTGTGATGAATCGGGAGATTGGGATTGACATGTATACACTGATGTGTATAAAATGGATGACTAATAAGAAGCTGCTGTATAAAATAAATAAATTAAATTTAATTTAAAAAAAAAGAATTAGTAGGTTACCAAGTAGTTAGGAAGCAAATCACCCAGCCTGCCTTATCAATAGGTAATAGTTTTGGGGTACTTTGTAGCTTTTTTTGTCAATGAAGCATGGATGAGCACACCCCTTCCACCTGTACGTACCGCATAACGATGAAAGAAAGAAGCTATAGATCTCCCCATCTTGTAAAGACAGTAAAACCAGAAGAAGAAAATAAGTGCCCCCAGGCATGGAAAACCACCATGCTAGCACCATAACTCAGAATCTGCTCACCAGCTTGCCAATACTTCATACTTGCCAACTTTTCCACTGTATTAGTTTTCTAGGGCTTCCATAACAAAGTACCTCACACTGGGTGGCTTAAACAACAGCAACTTATTTGCTCACAATTCTGGAGGCTAGAAGTCTGAGATCAAGGTGTCAGCAGTGTTGATTTCCTTTGAAGCCTCCCTCCTTGGCTTGCAGATGGCTGTCTCCTCCCTGTGTCCTCACATGGTGGTCCCTCTGTGTATGTCCATATCCTAATCTCCTCTTCTTATAGAGACACCAATCCTATTGGATTAGGGCCCACCCATATGGCCTCATTTTATCTTAATCACCTCTTTAAAGGCCCTATCTATAAAATCTTCAAATGCAGTCACATTCTGAGGCACTGGGGGTTAGGCTCTCAATATATGAATTTTGGGGTGGGGAATGGGGACATAGTTCAGCTCATAACCACCACCTCTTGAATTTGTGATTTTCAATGCAATTTCAGACACTCCATCTTATGTGTTCCTTACACTAGGTTTGTGCCTTAGGCAGGGCAGGAATCCCCACTTCACAAGTGAGGAAATCAAGACATAAAAGGAATACCCTATGATTTCACCTCTGGAGAATAATGGAGTCAAAACCAGAACCCACTAGTCCAAGTCTCGTCCTCAAGTTCTGGCATGGACACATCCATGTAGATTTACAAGTTTCCTCTGAAATTTTTTTATTTTAATAATTCTAAATTTTAATTTCAAGGGTAACATATGCATTTTCTGTATCACCTGGTTGACTCCCTTAATTGGTTCATCCTGCTGCATTCTTGGGCACTTGTGGTGGTGTTTACAATCTCTTTGGTGCCAAGCAGTACAACTTGAACTGTCTTGAGCTGACAGGAAAGAAGAGAAGCAATCCTGACACATCCACAATGAAGGTCAACAGTCAAGGTCAAAAACTGTCATTTTGGAGACAGAAAGTGGTGGATGAATGGCGTTTTCATGTGACAAACAAAAGTCCAGACACTTCTAATTCAAAAGAAACCACACTCCAGCAGTCAGTACCCGATGCACTTTATGTGAAGTGATTTAGTTTCAGCCAAGGAACATCATCCATCACGTTAAATTAATGTTGCTAATTTGGATTTTATTGGTTTTATAGGTTTGTTTGTATTTAACTTATAAATCTGTTTTAGCTTTACAGCTGTATAAGAGTAATATGCATAAGGCATTTATAGGTAGTTTTATGTTTGTACCGCTTAAATAATATTAATTTAAGTTTAACATTAATATAAAATAATTTAAGTCAACACTGGGGCTCCATGAGAAAATTTTTTTCCCATTAAAGGCCACCATCTATATAATGCTTGAGCTTGAGAACTGCTGCACTATATAGCATTGTTCTATAGTTCATGAGCCCTTGGATAAGAATTACTACGTGAACTAAAAGGACATGAGCAAAGAGAAGATAGTCCTCAATTTATTTCTGATCTGGTTTGTTTCTTATCCCCTTAATGAATTTGCATAAAGTTCAACACATTGGAGATGCCAGACATTACCTCCTCAATCACACTTCTTAGAGAATTAGCCCTGTTCAACCCCTGGCAGAGGCAGAATCATCATTCACAGTTGATTGGACTAGGGTAAGACAACTGTTCAAATACAGACAAATCAGATTCTCCCTTCTGGGATTTTGGAATCAATATATTGAGAAATTGAGCCAGTAAGCTGTTGGAAGCCAAGCTGACAGGTCCTGCAGACTCAGAGCGGGGGCCACCATTCAGGAGAAGCCATCAAGGGCTGTGTAAGGATGCACGAGGAGAGGAAGCCAGTCTGTACCGAGATGAGAATGAAGTGGCTGGGCAGAGAGAAGCAGGGATGGCAGCCTCTGAGAAGGGCCTGAGACTATCTGTGCAATCCTGCTGACTTCCCAGATCCCAGCTCCAGGCCCAGGAGACCTGCTGGAGACGCCACACCTGTCTCCTTTCTGCAAACCCCTTTGACTTGAGCTAGCCTGAGTGAGTTTCTGTCCCCGGTGGACATGGCCTTCAGCTTGTTTCATGTATCTTCACAACCATTTCATCACTTTCATGCCTCTGTATGCACCAACTTGCCCAGGAGACTTTTGAGAACAAGAACCAGAAAGAAACAAGTTGGGAGAGGAATCAAGATCTATTGGGTGCTTACTATGAGAAACGAAATAAAGAACATCACCACCCTGAGTAGGCAGTTCACATACATGAACATATTTAATCCTCATTGTTACTTTGAAACATGGGTATTATCATATTTTTTAAACAACCCAAGAACTAGGACTCAGAGAGGCCAAGTAACTTATCTAAGGCCAACAGCAAGGAAGGAATGGAAGATAAGAAATGATGGAAGATAGGAAGAGATGGGAGACAGGAAGTGATGGGAAATAGGAAGTGACTGGGAGACAGGAAACCATGGGAGACAGGAAGTAATGGGAAATAGGAAATGAGTGGGAGACAGGAAAGCACAGGAGACAGGAAGTAATGGGAAATAGGAAATGAGTGGGAGACAGGAAAGCACAGGAGACAGGAAGTAATGGATGACTGGAAATGATGGAAGATAGGTTGATCTGATTTCATAGCTTATTCATTTCCTATCAAGTTTAACTTCCTTTGGAGGGAAGGCATTTCTGTTCTGGGACCAGATACAAAACTCAGGGTTTTTGTAACTTAATCAGTGTTCTTTGCCAACCATCTCCAGACAGAGGTGGGAACATGCACTCAACTAGCACCAGCTACCTTGGGAAATAGCAAAGAGGGAAGCAGTATAGTGGTTAAGATCCTCGGCTCAAATCCCAGCCGTCACTCACAGTTTCAGTGACATTATCTTGGGCCTCAGTTTTTTTATGTACGAATTGGAAATAATAATAGCCCTCACTGGGCTGTTGTGAGGACTGAGTAAGACAATGCATGCAAAAGTGCCCAGCATTGAGCCTGAGAAGCCACTTGAGGGGTGATAGGAGTTATTTACCGACATCTTAGAAGGTAAACGGAATGGTACTTTTCATGAACCAGCAAATCCCACCAGTCTTGATACTTTCCAAAGCTTCTCGACAGCAGAACTTGCCACATTTCCCCAAGCTATTGGGTATTGATTTTTAACACGAATAACCTTAGATGAACTTCATTTACAGCAGCAACTGCTTCAAACTGACCCGAATTGATCAGGCATAAGGATTTTCCATTAGGCAGAAATTAAGTAAATACATCTTCCAATATCTCAATTAAAACAGCCTCCATTTTGCAAAGGTAGGAGCTGCTAATTTGATTCTAGTGAACAAGCAGATCAATAAGATAGAAGGCCCCTGCGAGGACAACATGCCTCTCCGCACACCTCCTGAAGGCTGGATTCCTTCCCTGCGCTGCATGCCCCCACCCATAGCTGATAGTGAAGCAGGCCCCCACAAAGTGCCAAATGCTGCACAGACGGTGCCAATAACCGCTCCACACGTCCACGTGGAGCTGACAGTAGCCACAGGCCTCCTGAGAGACTGAACAAAGTTATCCCTTCTTCTTCCTCTTCATCATCATCATAATGAGCTCCCCAAGGGCAGAAATTTGAGTCTGCTTTGTTCACTGATGTCCTGCCAACACCTAGAACAGTGCCTGGGCGTGGTAGACAAATGGCATGAAGAGCCCCGATTCTTTGCCTCTCCTTGTATCCACACCATGCTCTTTGCCACGTGACTTGAGTTCCTCTCACTAAAGAGATAGATCTTACTGCCCCTTCCCCTTGAATCTGGGCTGTCCTTGTGACTTGCTTTGTCCAGCAGAAGATAAGCAGAAATGATGATGCACCATTCTGAGTCTTGACTTCAAAAGGCTTTACACGTCTCCACGTTCCCTCTTACTCTCTGCCGTCACCAGGAGACGGACATAACCCAGACGAGCCTGCTGGTCCCAGAGTAAGGATGAGGGTCATGGAGGCAAAGCCAGGCGGCCCTGGTCATTCCAGCTGAGGCCATCCAAGATCAGCCAACAGACAGACAGTTGACCAACAGCCACATAAGTGAACCTGGGCAAGCCGGCAGGACCCTCCAGCTGACCCACGGACCTGTGGGCTAAACTAAAGCTTGCTATTTTAGGTCACCAAGTTTTGGGGCAGTTTGTTACACATCATTGGGAAAGAAATCACTGATATACTAGCACATCCAAATGAATTGATAGAATTAATCTATTAAATGCTATATTACGTATGTACTAAATACTAGGCACCTGGTTAAACCATTAACATACATTATGGATCCTGTCCTGATTTTAAATGTTAATATTTTGTTCATCATGAAATCTGTTTCATTAATTTTTATCTGTTTTAAATCTTGCATTAATATATTATTTACCTTGATTACTGATTTTTTTGGTGCCTCCTTAAACTGTGTACCACTCACTCACCTCACCATATTCTCAGCCCTGATTATCCCCATTTATTCCTTATAAAAATAAGTCGATCAAGAAAGTATGGTCCAGATGAAGCTGGAATAATTTGAGCAACAAAATAAATAACTCAAAGCATAAAATATATATCCATGAATCCACACTGATGTAAATAAATGATTGAATAAATAAGTAAATATGGAAGAATGGATAAGTATCCCATACAGAAGAATTCCAAACAATTTATGTAGACACCCACCCCCATCAAGGAAGGGAATCATCAATCGCAACTCCTTAAGTGTGAGCTGACACAATGACTTCCTTTCAAGGATGACAGCCAAGGAAGGGCCAAAAGGAGGAACTGGACAGTGGACACACCTGACAAACACACTTCAGCCAGGTGATCAAGATCAACATCAGCCGAGCTAAGTCGTGCTGGCAGCTGGTACCCTTGATGGGATGTGATGAGAACAGCACTTTACCTCTGTGCTCTTCCTCCCCCAAACGCATACCTCAGTCTAATCATGAGAAACACATCTGACAAATCCTAACTGAGGGACAGTCTGTAAGATACCTGATTAAACCTCCTCAAAACTGTCAAAGTCATTAAAAACAAGAACAGTCTGAGGACCTCTGGTGACTGACATGTTGCCCTGGATAGGATCCTGGAACGGTAAAATGGCATGACTAAAAGCTAAGGAAACCTTAATAAAGTATGGGTGTTAGTTAACAACCATAATTCAAAATGACACATGTACCCCACTATTCATTGCAGCACTATTTACAATAGTCAGGACATGGAAACAACCTAAATGTCCAAAGACAGATGAATGGATAAAGAAGATGCGGTACATATATACAATGGGATATTACTCAGCCATAAAAAGGAACAAAACTGGGTCATTTGTAGAGATGTGGATGGACCTAGAGTCTGTCATACAGAGTGAAGTAAGTCAGAAAGAGAAAAACAAATATCGTATATTAACACATATATGTGGAATCTAGAAAAATAGTACAGATGAACCTATTTCCAGGGCACGAATAGAGACGCAGAGGTAGAGAACGGGCATGTGGACACAGTTGGGGGAAAGGGAGGGCGGGACGAATTGGGAGATTAGGATTGACATATATACACTACCACGTGTAAAATAGGTAGCTAGTGGGAACCTGCTGTATAGCACAGGGAGCTCAGCTCGGTGCTCTGTGATGACCTAGATGGGTGGGATGGGGGGTGGGGTGAGAGGGAGGTCCAAGAGGGAGGGGATATATGTATACATATAGCTGATTCACTTCGTTGTACAGTAGAAACTAATACAACATTGTAAAGAAATTATACTCCAATAAAAAAAATGCATCAGTACTGGTACATCAATTGTGACAAATGTACCATCGTGACGTAAGACGTTGACAATAGGAGAATCTAGGTATGGGATATACAGGAGCTCACTGAACTATCTTTGCAACTTCTCTGTAAATCTAAAACTATTCTAAAACAAATGGTTTATTTTTTTTAACAAATAAATAAACCAAGACCCAGAGAGATTAAGTAAATTGCCCAAAGTCACAGAGCTAATACACGACAAAGCTAGAATTCTAATCCAGGACTGTGTTTGAGCCAACACTGTATACCCTACAGCTCAACTACTCCCAGAGACACTTTCCATGTGACAAAAATAAGAAAGGATGGGAGGGAGGGAGGGAGGGAGGAAGGGAGAAAAGAAATAGAGAGAAAAAAGAGGGACGGAGGGAGATGATTGCCACATATTTGCCAGCTTTTCGCTTTTTGATGAAATTGGCCGCTTGAAATGCCTTTTGTCTCCTCTCCTCCTAAATGCATATTCAGCAGCTTTCAGCTGCACCAGGGGCTTCATATCCAGCTGTGCTCACCCTCGCGCAAACTCCCATGAAATCAATAGCACACATCCATCATTTTATCTCCACCACTTAGCTGAAGCAAAAACCACTTTGCCAAAGTACCCTCCACCGGACAAGACATATCACCCCATTGCCATCGTACCCATCCATTTTACATACAATTGTTTAAGTGGTTTGGGGTCCTTTGAAATCAGAGATTTATTCCTGCTTCCTTATGTTTTATTAGGGAAGGTTTATCATCAATATGAAACTTTAATTCCTCCAAAGCTGTGGATTAATAGACTCATAAACTTTAATACCTGGTGCTTTATACACTTCATTCAGGATGTACTCCACACAGTTGGGGAGTAACGATTTGGTTCAATCTTCTGGCCTCCCCCCACCGTGCAATTCTGAGACCTTTGGGGACACAGTTAGATTCACCTTGGTAAAGTACCGCATTGTGGTTAGGACATTGAACACTGGAATCAGACCAACATGGGTTCAAATCCTGGCTGTATCACCTCCTAGCTGTGCAACTCCAGGCTAGTTGCTTTACCTCTCTGGGTCTCAGCTTCTTCATCTATAAAACAGGGATAAAATTGGAACCTATCTCACAAGGTTATTAATTATTCATGGTATTGTGTGTGTGTGTGTGTGAGAGAGAGAGAGAGAGACAGAGACAGAGGGCAGAGAAGGAGGGGGGTGGGGACAGAGAGAAAGAGAACAAAATGGAAACCTTTTATATGACAAGAAAAATAAAGGCACCCCGCTATGATCTCTGCAGAGTAAATAGAGCAAAGAGACCAGAATCCTCACTCCTCTTCACTTTGTACATGTCCTCAAACCAGAGCACCGAAACTAAGTGTGTTTGTGCTCAGCTCGTGCCATTGTTTAAAATGCAGCTGCTGCTGCTTCTAGTGACAAGAATTGCTCGTCTGTTCTTCCAAAACCTTTGGGAGCCAGGGCTTAGGCTGAGCTCTTTGTAACTTTCTAATTCCTTTGAAGACAAATTGGGAAAACAAACTGCACTGTTTTTTCATAGCTGACTGTGTCATGCTGTGCTTCTTCTTCCTCCCAAAAGGCCTCCCCTTTTACAGCAATGACTTAAGTAAAACAGCAAAAGAAAAATAATAGTCATATGGATCATGTAATATGCACTGATTCAGATAATACTAAGGATAACTAACCTTTATACCAGTGGTTCTCAACCAGAGGGCATCTGGCAACGTCTGGTGACATTTTTGATTTTGGTTGTCATGACTGGGCGGTGTCACTGGCATCTAGTGGGCGGAGGCCAGGGATGCTGCTAAACTTCCTACAATATGCAGGATGGGCCACCACAATTAAGAATTATTTGGCCCAAGGTGTCAATAGTGTTGAGGGCTGAGACACTCCAGTTTACATGGATCATTTATGATGTGCCAGGCTGGGTTCTAAGAGCTTTGCATGTAGTGGCTCATTGCTCACTACATTCATCAGAGAAACAGGACCAATGGAATAGGTAGAGAGACAGACACAGACAAACAGACATAGTCAGGGAGACAGAGAGACTTATCAAAAGGAATTGGTTCATGCAATAAGGAGATTGGTAAATGCAAAATCTGTAGGTGAGCCAGGAGTACAGGAGACCCAAGCAGAGCTGATGTTCCAGTTCAAAGCCCATCAGGCAGAAAGAGCCAATGTTGCAGAGGAATTCCAACAGCCATCAGCTAGAGATTCCCTCTTGCTCAGGGGAGGCTGGTCTTTTGTTCTATTCAGGTGTTCAACTGATTTTATGAGGCCCATCCACATAGGGAGGGCAATTTGCTTTACTCAAGTCCACCAATTTAAATGTCAATCTCATCCAAAAACACCCTCACAGAAACAAGCAGAATGTTTGACCAAACACAGGCACGCAGTGACCAGCCAAGTTGACACATAAAATTAACCATCATACCCACCTATGAGGAGGGCACCACTGTTAATTAACGACCTTGGAAGACTGAACTGACAGCCCCAATTCTTCACCTCCCCCTACATTCTCGCCTTCACCCTTGCTTCACTCTGGGCAGGGTGTTCTTCCCTGTTCTGAGTCTGGACTCAAACATGTCACTTGCCTTGGCCAGGTGCAGAGTTGACAACGTGTTGGTTCTGAGGCTAGGCCTTCAGAGGCTCCACGTGTTTTTGCTTCCCTCCTGCACCCCTGCCAACTCCACAAGATCAGCTGGCCCTGCCTGTCCCACTGACCCCAAAGGATGAGAAACACAAGGACAGAGCCAGCCCGCTGACTCACACGCCTGCAGTAAGAAGCAGTCGCCCCAGCCAAACTCAGCCAAGATCATATGAGCCCCAGGTAACCCACAGCTACGTGAGCAACAGTGGCTGTCATTTAAAGCCACCGAGTTCTGGGATGGTCTGTTCTGTTGCAATAGCAGAACAGTGGGCTCCATTTTAGCAACAAGGGAACTGAGGTGCAGAGAGCTTAAATAACCTGCCCAGGTCACACAGCTGGTAGGTTCTGTGCCAGGCCACGTGCTGGTGCCTTCACTCACTGGATCATCACGGATCTTCACAACAGTTTTGAGAAGCTGGAATTTCAGGCCCATTCTGTAGGGAAGGTGATGAAACATCAGAGGTTTTAGCGGCATGCCCTGGGAAGGGCGGAGCTGAGCTTTGAACACCAGTGTACTTTTGCCCTGACATCACGTGGCCACCCGCTAAAAGCAAAAGAATTAAATAACAGACAAACTTCCACTTGAGGGGACACTCAGCCAGGCCATGACACAGGCACCATCTGGGACACCTCTCAGGCTCTTACTTACATACCCACGGCCGAGCCATCAATTTTACCTCCAATAACATCTCTTGGATCTAGCCACTCCTCTCTGTGTATGTATCCACCTGGCCCTGAACTTCAACCAGCCTGGCCCGAGCCCCTGCCCCCACTATCTGCCCTCCTGGCATCCCTTTTTGCCCCTCCAATCCATCATCCACATGACAGCCACAGGGACTGTTGAAAATGCATTCCTATGGTGGCCCTCCCCTGGAGAGTGGGGGGAACCTCGGAGGGCCCCCCACTGCTCTCTGGATAAAGAACAGAGTTTAACGAGGCCTGTACTCTGGGTCCCTGACCACCTCCTCTCATCGCACTCTCCCCCTCACTCTCTGTTTTCTCACTTAATCAACAGATATTCCTTGAGTGCTAAGAGCCCAGCACAGTGCTTAGTGCCAGAGACACAATCATGAAGATGACCAAGGCCCCTGCCCTGCTGAAGCTTACAGTCTTCAGGGGAGACAGCAGATGGGACCCCGCCAGCCTTTGTGCCATTCCCAGAAAGCACCACCATCCATCCAGCTGCAGAACCTTCACACCTGCAGTTTCACCTCCCTGGAGTCGCCCCTCATCACCCAGGGCCAAGTCTGATCCCAAGGCTTCCTGCTCTCACACTGTACTTGGACATCAAAGCACAAACCCTGGTGTGTTATCACACACTCAGATGTGCACGGCTGTTTACTGTCTAAATCGCACATTGGACTCTAAGGCTGTGAGGGTGGAAACTCAACCCAGTTCTGCTTCATGCCACAACCCCGGTGCTTCAGACACAGCTATGCGCAATATGACTGAGTAGAGTGTAGCTGAGAGAAATCAGCCTAGTTTACAATAAGACCCCCGGGTTTATGTGCATCTCTGGCGTAAGAGGAACAGGCAAAGATGCAGAGTCCCCATGGCCTGAGGCACATGGCAGAACCCCAGACTGCCAGTTGCCATAGGAACTGCCTCCAAGTCGGCTTGTCCATAAGGAACACAATCCTACCAGATGTCAGAGGTCTGGCTGGCTCTCAACTTCTGCCATCCTCACTCTGTGGGACACACTCTGAGGTGGCTCCTGGGAGTCACACTGTGTGATGCCCTCCCCTTGAGTGTGGGCAGGACCTGTGATTTGCTCTGAATGAATAGAATATGGCAAAGGTGATTACACTACATGAAAACTGCAATGTCCACCTTGCTGGAAACTCTCTCACCCTTGCTGGCTTTGATGAAGCAAGTGGCCACATTGGGGTGGGGAGACCCACAAGGCAAAGAATGGAGAGTGGCCTCTGACCAACATCTTGCACAGAACTGAGGCTCCCGGACTTACAGCCACAAGGGATGGAACTCTGCCCAGCTGAGCCTCAGATGACACCTCAGCCCTGGCGACAGCTTGATTGCAGCCTATATGGTTCAGAAGCAGAGGATCCAGCTAAGACCTGCTCAGATTCCTGACTCACAGACACCGTGAGATAATGAATGTGTTGTACCAAGCTGCTCAGTTTGTATGTTATTATGTAGCAATAGAAAGTGAACACACTGACCTTGGCTGACACACCCACTTCTTTTCCCATCCCAATGGGACATGTGCTCATAGAAAATGCTGTGCTAGTTCACTAGGGCTGCCATGACAAATCACCACAAACCAGATGGCCTAAAACAACAGAAACCCATTCTCTTACAGTTCTGAATGGCAAAAGTCTAGAATCAAGGTGTCAGCTAGGCTCGAGGAAGACTCCTTCCTCGCCTCTTCCTATCTTCTGGTGGCTCCTAGTAATCCTTGGCATTCCCTGACTTGTGGATGCATTTCTCAAATCTCTGACTCCATCTTCACATGGCCTTCTTCCCTACATGTGTGTCTGTGTCCAAATTCCCTCATCCTATAAGGACTCCAGTCACTGGATTAGGACCGACACTAATCCAGTGTGACCTCATCTTAACTTGATTACATCTACAAAGACCTCATTTCCAGATAAGGTCACATTCACAGGTACTGGGGGTTAGGACTTCAATATACCATTTGCGGTGGGGGGGGACACAATTCAACCCACAGGAGATGCTGTCTTAATACCCAGAAAACAGAGCATGTGGGCCTCTGCCAACTCCAGCTCCCTGGGAAACTGCCCATTCACCCCAATTTCCACCAACGCCTGGTCATTCATTCACCCCATGCTTACGGAACACCCACATGTGTTGCCCACAATGGAGAAACTGGGGGGAACAGGGGCGAGAAAACCTCTGCTCTCATGGAGCTCACATTCTGCTGTGGGGAGCAAGACAGACAATTAACACCAGCACATAAGGAGATGGTTTCTGATCATGGCAAATGGTACGAATATTAACAGCAGCCGTAGTAGCTGGGGCTATGGTGGCAACAGCAGCTAATGTTGCTGACTCCGTACAAGGCATTGTTCTAAACACGTCACGTGAATTTGCACTCTTCGTTTCACCACAACCCCATGAAGCAGCTACTGCTTAATTCCATTTTAAAGGTGGGGAAACTGAGGCACAGAGAGGTTGCACATAACTAATGGCAGAGCCAGGATTCGAACCCAGGCTGCTGAGCTCCAGGGACCCACTATGAAGAAAATAAGGAGTTGGAGGAGGAAGGAATAGGACTTGAGATCTGGTGGTCTCCGGGAGAGGACTTTTTTGTTGTTTTTTGGCCACACCACGTGGCATGTGGGATCTTAGTTCCCTGACCAGGGATCAAACCCACACCACCTGCATTCGAAGCGCAGAGCCTTAACTGGTAAACTGCCAGGGAAGTCCCTGGGAGGGGACTTTTGAGTCAAGGCTTGAACGAACAGTAGGGCAGATGCCAGATTGCAGAAAGTGAAAGAGGGAATGTAAATGGAGGGTGTGAAGATGGCAAAATGATCTTTAGTTGTGGAAGGGTTCAGGCCCCCCTCCCAAGGTGGAAATATCCAGTGGCCACATCAAACAGAATGGAGATTGGGTGGAACCTACAGCACTTTAAGCAAGGGCTTCTTAGAAAGCAAGGTGCTGTCTCCCCCAAGGGATGCTGTGATGCACCCCTGGTCCCCTTCTTGATGCCTCATCTCCATCCTGTAGCCTGCCCTCCCAGTGTGGGCTCAGGCCGGCCCCACTGCCTGGGGTGAGTAATAGGCTTAATTTATCATTAAGTTCCATGGCGCTGAGCTAGGCCAGCGACGCCTCTGGAACGGTGTGTGAGTAATCAGTGGGTGAGCAGAAGCCTCTGCATCCTTATTTATATTCATTTTACACTGGGGACATTTCTAATTTGTTTGTTTTTCTCTGATCTGGCTTCACCTACCTGGACGTGGATGACTGGGAAGAGACCGAGAAGGGATGGTCCAGGAGACCAGGGGAGGAAGGAGGAGAGACTGAGTCCGTGGGGTCAGAGAAGGATAGAGGCAGGAAGAGACTGGATAAGGGTCTGTCCGCCCTAAATCTCTGTGCCCATCAGCTGCCAGCATCTTCTTCATCCAAACGTGGTCCGAGCTTATTGTTAATGCAGGTGCCGAGCTGAACGCTGGGAGGAGTAGACGAGAGGGCTTTGGGGCTCCTGCCTTCAGAGGTTTCCCAGCGCTGGGAGAGATGCTCATGTTAATGATTTGAAAGCCCAGTCTCCGACCCATGTGTATAAGGTGGTACAGGCTCAAAGGCAAGGGCAGGGATCCTCATTCTCATTCCTGGTGGGGTTTCGGGATCCAGGACTCCCAGAGCCAGCCTGAAATTGAGGCAACACTGTCCCTCCTCCCTGAATGGGAATGCACACAGGTCAGGGAAACACGATGAGGCCAGAGTGGGCAGGGAGGGTAAGAAAAGGTCTCCAGGGCTTCCCTGGTGGCGCAGTGGTTGAGAATCTGCCTGCTGATGCAGGGGACACGGGTTCGAGCCCTGGTCTGGGAGGATCCCACATGCTGCGGAGCAGCTGGGCCCATGAGCCACAGTTGCTGAGCCTGCGCGTCTGGAGCCTGTGCTCCGCAACAAGAGAGGCCGCGATGGTGAGAGGCCTGCGCACCGCGATGAAGAGTGGCCCCCACTTGCTGCAACTAGAGAAAGCCCTCGCACAGAAACGAAGACCCAACACAGCCATAAATAAATAAATAAAATTAAAAAAAAAAAAGAAAAAAAGAAAAGGTCTCCAGCACAGGGAAGGTGAGGCTGCGCCTAGGTTTACCAGCAGATGTGTCCTGGCAGCGTGAGCCCTCAGCCCCTCCAAATACACCCCGACAGGGAATCCCCAACCAGCCCTGCAAAAGCCACGGGCTTCAAAATTGTGCTGGAATGGGGCTTTCTTCCCTCTCAGCCCTCCTTTAAGAAGGTCACCTGTCATGCAATCAGGGCTGACAAGGAGACAGAAACCCTCTCTGCAAATTAAGAGGCAGGAGCCCATGCAGGAGAGGTGGTCCTCAGCACAGGGCCCGGGTCTGGTTGTGTTCAGACTTCTCCAAAAAGCTAAGCCACTGTGAGGGCAAGGGATGCAACAGGAGAGAGGCCCCGGGATGGGGGGGCTCTCTGCCCACCGCACAGATCACACCTGGAATCTCAGACTGCAAATGTTGCTCGGGGACCAGCCAGGTGGATTAAAACTATCTCAGACTCTCCCGACTCTGTGGAAATAGGTAGCTGTGATCTCAAATAAAAGATGGCACATTCCTGGGATTCTGTGAGCAGCGATATAAGTGGAACAAGATAGCAGCCACCGGGCAGAACAACTCGAGGCTTTGGACAACATTCAAGGTTATCCCAATGACCCTTCGGTTAAATGTGAAGATGAGAAATTCCAGGTTTTAACTAGGGGATGGTGGAGAATTTGTGAGACAAGAGGTTTATGCAGCCTGCAACATCAATTCCTCATTTCTTCTTTTTTTGTAACGGCTTTATTGAGATATAATTCACATACCATACAGTTCAGCCATTTAAGCATACGATGCAATGGTTTTTAATATATTCACGAGTTGTGCAACCACCACTACAATCAATTTTAGAACACTGCATCACCCCCAAAAGGAACCCGCCCCCCCAAAAAAACCCTACCTTTAGCTAATGCCCCAGCATTCCCAGCCCCTGGCAACCACTAATTTACTTGCTGTCTCTATGGATTTGCCCAGTCTGGATGTCTCATAGAAATGGTCTCCTTCTTTCTTTGCTGGGGGTCAGCTTGTGCTCTGCAGCCAGAATGTCTGGCTTCAGCCCCTCTCCAACCTTGCCACTCATGGCCTGGTGGTGATTCTGTCCTCCTAAGCTTCAGCATCCTCATCCAAAGTGGAGCCAAGCCCTGTCCTTCACCCATCAAGTTGCAGGGAGGATTACATAAGTTAGCACCCGCCATGGTGTCTGCACCCAGTAGGTGCTCAGCAAATGGAAGATGTGCGTCTGCTCTTGTGTGTTTGCCTGGCTTGCTCGATGGGGACAGCACAGGGTCCTCCCTCTTGGAGATAACAGATACGGTGCCAGGTTCCAGGAAAATAAAAAGGGTCCATGCACATGGAGGTTAACCCAGAGCCTGCTCAATGAATGGGGCCTTTTTAGGATCGTGCCGATGTGGACGGTGAGTCTGGCCAAGTTTGTGGTCCTAATGGTCAGGACCACTAGCCTCACTGCAGGAAACTGTCTCTTAGTGGCCTGAAGACAAAAGCCAAGCGCGGCCTTGTTATCCAGCAGCCGGGGCCAGGCTCGGCAGGCACCACCGAGCAGAGACAGAGGTCCAGTGGGCTCCTGGCAGGCCCGAACTCGCCGGGCAGCTGTCGGTCCTGGGAGGCTGCCTGCTGTGTGCTCCAGGCTCCCAGGGCCTGGGGCAGGCGTGGGAATAATCGGGTTACATGCTCAGGGGACGCTGCTGCCCTTGGCAGAGCCACAAATTGAGTTTGAAATGAGTAATCGGGAGCCAAGCTGTTTGTGCTGTGAGCGACAAGGCCTGGCTGGCAGGTTTCCTCCATGCCGCCCCCTCTGGACCAGAGGAGGGGGCTGGGGAGATAGCCCCAAACCAGCTCCAGGGGTAACAGGTAAGCCAGCTCCCATCGCTATGATGGGGGGCAGGGCAGGGATGGCTGACACCCAGCAAGAAGGAAGGAGATCATTTCTATGAAACATCTAGAAGAGGCAAATCCATAGAGACAGAAAGTAGATTAGTGGCTGCCTCGGGCTGGGGAGGGTGAGGGGATTGGGGTTTGATAGCTAAAAGGTATGGTTTTCTTTTGGGGGTGATGAAAATGCTCTAAAAATGATTGAGGTGATGATCGCACAACTGTGAATTTACACTTGAGACCACAGACTTCCACACTTTAAGTGGATGAAGTCTGTAGTATGTGAACTATATCTTAAAGTTGTTATAAAAACAAGAGAGAGAGTTTTGGGGAAGGGGGTTGAAGAATGACTTCCCATAGGCATGACTCTTTGTCCACAAAACCAAAGGTCCTCTCAGACCCTGCCATAAGCACAAAAATAAGAGCTAAGATGTATGAGGTACTTCACAGAGGAGAAAACTAAGGCACAGAGAGGTTAATTCTCTTGCTCAAAGTCACAGCAACAAATGGCAGTCAAGGTTCCTCCCCAGCCTATCCAGTAACAGGCTTGTGCTCTTAACCACTGGGCTGTATTGCCTCTGACTGATAAGCACCTTAGCACTTGCTTGGGGCACCAGGGAAGGAGGAGACAATATTGTACGAGAGATGTATGTGTTTGACACATCTGAATAGAATAATCAAAGCACCCATCGTGGGCAAGAACAGAACTTTGCTGCATTTCAGTACACACTGTAGTGGGGAGTCTGTCTTTTCTGGGACTAGGTCTCACAAGGTCTTGATCCAACTCAGCATCTGTGCCCTGGTGTCCCTGCTCTGGCAAGGGGAGCCTGGAGCCAACAGAAGTCAATCTGATAAAGATCCGACTCACGGGGCAGGCTCCGGCACTGCAGACGCCGTAGATGTCTGCAGAAAGGCTGTAACTCAATAGAGAATTCTGTTAATATGGTTGCCGCCTGCCCTCACCCCTTCAGCTCCCAGTCTAACCTCTGTGGCTGGAGACTACAGGGTCCTGATTACATTTTCTCCCCTCTCACTGTCCTAAAAAGATGGGCTTTGTCGGGCTTCTGCTGCCACCTACAGCAGCTGCAACCAAAAGGCAGTTCTCCAGCCAGACGTGGAGAAACAGAGCAAGGCGATTCAGGGGAGAAATGGGGCACTATGGGCCGAAGCCTGAGATCTGATATCCAAGTCCTCCCCAGACCCTCAGGCCAGGCTGGGGAAGAACACTCGGCAGCCTTCTCCCCATCCCTTCTCTGGAGAGGCCCCACCCACTGGGACACACCAAATGGAAAGGAGGGCCAGCCTCTCTTCTTGCCCTGGGGATGTTCTGATCCCTTTCCCCGTATCAACCACCCTCTGCACCATCTCATTCACCCCCTCCTCCAAGAAGCCCCTCTGGACTCCCTCCCCTGGTTTAGCTAAGCCCAAGCTAGCTCCCTTCTGCCTGCTCCACTGATCACTCTGCTCTGTAGCTGCTTACCTGCCTGCCCCTTCCCCCAATAACGATAATAGTCAGGTTGACCTTCACTAAGCACTGACCATGTACCTCATCCTGTGTTTAGAGATTTGCACGCACCATCTCATTGAATATTTCAGCAACTTAGGAGCGATATGCCATTGTTGCCTTCATTTTGCAGGTGAGAAAACTGACGCTCTGAGGCGTTAAGTAACTTAGCCAAAGCCAGCCTGGGGTCTGACTACAGCCCCATCTGCTTCCATAGACAACCCTCTTAATGCAGGAGTCGCCCTGTCTCCCCCGCTACCCTCCACCAACCCCTTCACCTGATGGACAGGGTGACCATATAGTTCACTGCTATTAACTGATTTAGAAACTTGGGAGCCTGCTTGGCTGGGAAGTAGATAATCATGTTTTCTTTTATAGGGCTCATGTAATGTTGAAAGCAGTTGTTGTAAAAAAAAAAAAGTATTAAAATTATGATGTCTGGTCATTGCGAGACACCACTGGGGCATAACTTCTCTTAGTCACACATTCCTTGTCCTTACAGTCTGTTTCACTGGGATTTGGGGAGGATGAGAGATAAAATGGAACCAAAATTGCAATCCCAGAGGCAACTCAGAACTATGGATGGAAGACCAGCAAGCTGGTGAATCAACTGTGTGGTGAAGAAGTTACCACCCCAGCAGCTTATGGAATTAGATGCTGACAGGACCACTCTGCCCTGATGGAACCAGACCTGAAGCCTCCAAAGGTGGCTCCACATTCTGAGGGGCACTGGCTGAGAAGGGTGTGCCTGGGGAGGTGTCCAGTGTGGGAGTGAACTCTGAATCATGAGGTATCATGAGTCAAGAGTCAAAGAACTTGGGGGAAACCTAAGAGCCACCTACAAACATTTGAAGGGTTGACACTTGCAAGATTGTAGACCTGATGTATTTTCCTTGAGGGCAGACCCAGGAGAATTTAAAAATAGGAAGAGGGAGAAGAGAGACAGCAGAAGATTGGTGCCTGGCACGCGATTGGCACATAATATTTGCTGCATGAGGGAATGAAATGATGAATGGCCATTTTGGAGTCAGAGAATCCGGGGTTCAAATCTTCATCTTACCCTTTCTAACTGTGGGGTCTTGGTCAAGTGATGTAGTCTCTCTAAACCTCTGTTTGTCCTTCTGTAAAGTGGGAGTGAAAGAATCAATGAAGACCACTTTCAAATCAGAACTGAATGATCTCTGGGTTTTAGAGAGTAGAAGGAAGGGTGGAAATCTGGGACCTGAGCAGGCAGAGTCCAGCAAAGGGGGCAGAGGGCAATGCCATCTGTGCCAGGACAGGCTGACCAGCCATGGGACAGATATGTGAGCACCTCTTCCATGCACAGCATTGGACCCAGGCACAGGGGGATGACAAACATGAAATAATACCTGGTTCCACTCTCCAAGGGCTTATGATCTAGAACAGAAGATACAGTATAAACCGGCTGAAATGGCTGAAGACAGAACAGAGCCAGTTAAGGCTGCCAGCATCAGCACCTGAGATGCTTGTGAGAAATCAGACCTCTGGGACCCATGAAGACCCAGTGAATCACAATCCTTTCAGGGTGAGGTTCTGGAAACTGCATTTCACCCAGCTGCATGGGAACAACTTATACACTCCAACTCTGACAACCAGTGACTTAGTGCTTCTGAGAAGGAGGTAGCGGGGCGGTGGGGGGCAGTCAGCAGACCTTGCGGTGGCCAGAGGATTCACAAAGGAGAGATTGTGGATCCAAGCCTAAGAACACGGGGTGACAACAGGTGGGGAGGGAGTGATGAGCAATTCGGAGGGTGGGGAACATGAGACCCAGACTCAAAACCGCAATCCCACGTTGGGATAAGGTGCATCGTATGTTGGGACCATTGTCAGAAGGTTTCTGTTGGGAAATAAGAGAACATCAGGCTGGATGTGTGATTGTCCATCTCTCAAATGCACCCACCCCTCTCCATCCCCACTGCCAGCAGCCTGGTCCAAGGTACGATCATTCCATATCTTGCCTGAACAAAGGCCACAGCCTCCTCAATGGTCTCCCTGGTGCCAAGACTGCCCTCCACCCTTTATCATCCTCACAGAAGCCAGTGTGACCTTCTAAAAATACAAAGTCAACCAACTGAACAACGACTAGCACTCATAAACCACTACCACCAATTAAATTTCCCCAACCCGCACTCTCAGAATAAAATTCAGTCCCCTTAATGAGACCTCCAGTGCCCTCCAGGGCCAGGCCTCTGCGTGCTCCTCCCCACCCTCACTCACTCCGGCTACTCTGCACTCCTCTCTATTCCTCAAAAGTGCCAGCTTGCCCCCACCTTCCAGCCTTTGCAATAGCTTTTCCCTCTTCCAGGAATACTCCTTCCTCCTCTCTCTCTCTGAGAGGCTCCTCCTCATCTTTCAGGTGTCATTTCAAATGCCACCTCCTCAGAGATGCTTTCCTCAAAGCCAACCTACCTAAAGCATCCTCCCCCTAAACTTCTATTTAATCAATCACCCTGTTTCTCTTGGGCAACAATCAGAATCTGTGAACTCTCTTGCCCAACAATCAGAATCTGTGAACTCTCTTGCCCAAATTTGCTTCTTTGTTGTGTGTCTCCCCACCCATATTGCAAGTTCCAGGAGGAGAGCAGAAATCTATCTCAGTCACCACTGAATTTCTAGCACCTGGAACACATAGTGTGTGGATGAGGCTTAACAAGCATTTTCTGAATCCACAAAAAAAATGCATCAGCTAGAGGAGGCCTTGAATGCCAAGCTAAGGAGAGAGGGGCAATGTGCCAAGAACTTCATAGAAGGAGCGATACCCAGCACAATGAAAGAAGAGCTTGTATTATCTGAGAAAAGCCCTCCAGAGGATTTCTAAGATAATAATAGCAAAGTAAATTTCAAGAGGAGATCTAAATTCACCAACCTTGGTGAAAGCTGAAAATTACCATCCCAGCTGGTGGAAATGTCAATTCAAACTTCATTTATAAAACCATTTCAGGCTTGATTGCTAAATTATTATTTCATATGAGAATAAGCATTGTCTGGATAAAAAGCAATGGCAAAAGTAAAAAATTCAATTTACTCCACATCCCCCTCCCCCCCCCAAAAAACATATTTTAACATTAAAAGTTACTCCAGATAATTGCAGATATAAATATCACTTAGTGCAGACGTTGTGTATAAAATATAATTATTACTCATGGAAAATCAATGGTGGCAAATGATAAAATCCATGATCTAGGCCTTTCTTTCTTTTTTTTTTTAATCAACTTTATTGTGAAATGTAATGCAATTATAGAAAAATCCATAAAACACAAATGCATCGTTTAATAGAAAATTGAAAATTGAACACTTGTATAACCGTCCCATTTCCCTACCAATCACAACCACCAGTGTAAAGCTTATTCTGTGTAGTGTAAGCACCTGACAATGAGTTTTCTTTTTTTTTTTAATTTTTTAAATTTTTTTTAACATCTTTATTGGAGTATAATTGCTTTACAACGGTGTGTTAGTTTCTGCTTTATAACAAAGTAAATCAGCTATACATATATCCCCATATCTCCTCCCTCTTGCGCATGATCTAGGCCTTTCTACTGAGCAGAAATGTATTAGTGCTTTGGCTGTGGTTTATGCGCATTTTAATTGAAAATGATCTCTAACTAGAAAGGAATCACAACACAGGGATGGAACAGCCGACTGCAAATAAAGATGTAATGACCACCAAACTCTCTGGCAATGTAGGGAGTTCAAAGAAGGAATCATTTCCCCTCAAAGCATTCCTCGCTCCCTCTCACTCATTTACTGAGTGCTCTGTGCCCGCCCTGTGGTCACCAGCTGTAAACCAGATAGAAAAGGTTGCTCCTGATAGACATGTGTGAACAAATGAGTAGATGAGATAATGACAGATTGAGGTGTGTGAATGAAGGTAATAAACAGGGGGCTGAAATGCAGTGTGACTGGAGAGGCCACTGTATATGGGGAGGCCACTCAGAGACCAGTGGTGAGAAGGAGCCAGACGTGGGAAGGCGGGGAAAAGAGAATAAGCAAAGGCAATAAGAGGAGCTAGGAGACGATCAGTATGTTTGGAGCATAATGAACAAGGGGTGGAGAGGGGGCCATCTAGGATCATATTTTCTACTGGGGCTTTCAATCACCTTGATCCACCATCTCCGAGGTCCCTCAACGGGTCCACCCCAGATACTCAGCAAGCAAAAGCTATTGGGTATCCGCAATGAACTGAATGTTTGTCGTCTCCTCCAAAATTCATACGTTGTAACCCTAACCCCAAAGGTGATGGTATTAGGAGGTGGGGCCTTTGGGAAGTGATTAGGTCATGAAAGTGGAGCCCTCATGAATGGAATTAATGCCCTTATACAAGAGACCCCAGAGAGCTCCCTCACCCCTTCCAACATGTGAGGACACAGCGAAAAGATGGCCATCTATGAACCAGGGAGCAGACCCTCATCAGACACCAAAGCTCTCAAGAACCATGATCTCAGACTTCCAGCCTCCAGAACGGTGAGAAATAAATGTCTGTTGTTTATAAGCCAGCCGGTCTATGGTATTTTTGTTAGAGCAGCCTGAACAGACTAAGAGAGTATCTGAATCCAAATTTCATCTTGATCCCTCTGCACCCATTTCTACTATAGAGTAACCCCATAACCCCAATTCAGACATGCCCGCCAGCTGCCAGGTGGATGTGGCCCTTCTGCCATTGGCCCCCAGGCTACAGGAACACACTGTCTCCAAGAGACCTTAGGGGAGTGGGGGGAGGGGGTGCATGGCAAAGGCCTCTTTGTCCATTCCTTCCCTCACCCCACTGACACAGCACTTGCCGTCAGCTCCCCCATGCCCTCCAAAGCAGGGACTCTCAGAGTCAGGTCTTGGGCACCTACCCAAGATCCACTGATGCCCTTGGAGTGATTCATCATTGCCAGATTCCATGCATGTGGAAAGAAAGCAATGATACATTTAGTCCTCCATTCTCTTGTGCATTCCCTGACACGAGAGAGGCCAGGGTCTGACAACTCTCCTTTGACACAAAAGTCAAGTGTCTGCTCCAGGTCACGTAGTCTGCAGATTCTATCGCAAGACTGGAATCCAAATGTCTGGATTTGGGGAACGAGGTATTCAGTGAGGACAAGGTCCACTAATGAGATGGCACAGAATTCTTTGGGAAGAAAGCATATTAAGAGTTCAGACTCAGCTTCCTTAGGACACCAAGGCACATAACCAAGGATAAAGGAGAACAGAATATACTGTCATTGCATTGGGGTCCCACCTTCTGCTCCATCATGAAGTAAATCACCACATTCAAAAGTCTTTGCAAAGCCCCACAAGAAGGCTGTTTAGCTCTGCCTTTCTGAAATCCCTTTTTTTTTCTTACTTTCCTCTTTTGCTGTCTCTTTCGAAACAGCCACAAATGAGACAGGGTGATTAATTTCTTATTTTGGCTACCGTTGCAGAAATACCTTTCTTCAAACCCTGGTGCAAAAAGGAAAGATTTAATCAGTCTCTAGTGTGGCTACCTATTGCATTTGAGACCATCTCTGATGGGAGGCAAAGAAGAGGTTTTCAAACATTAAACTTTAATGAGCAGAGCAGGCAAACATATTGCTGTGTCAACACCCAGCTTGGCCTCACTGGGGAGAAACCTGGGCTAGTTCATCAATCTCCCCAGATTGGTATTGTCATCACTCTCAGCTCTCATTACATTTGCCCAACCTGGGTGTGCATGGAAAATATTCTGTTAAATCAATCAGCGCTTAGGGAAAGCCAATGGGAGTGGGGACTTTGCAAAGTTTTGCTAGGCTGAGGGAGACACGGGGTTTTCTTGTGCTTCAAGGTTGAAGTTAATCCTTTCTAGTTCTAAGTCACACCTTAGATTTCAAATGGTTCTTATTGCAGGAGGAGAAAAAGCAAGGAGACAGGAGACGGTTTGTCTTGAGGAAAAAGATCAGGACAACAGTGAAAGCTAGGTCTTGGGTATCTGAGTTTCCAAAATTATCTAGGCTAGTAGTCAGCACACTTTTTCTGTAAAGGGCTAGACAGTCTCTGTCACAGCTTTCAACTCTGCTATTATACCACGAAAGCAGCCATAGGCAACGTATAAACGAATGGGCATGGCTGTATTCTGATAAAACTTTATTTACAAAAACAGACAGTTGACCAGATTTGGCCCATGGACCATAGTTTGCCAATCCCTTATCTAGGCTCTAAGGTTGAAAGAAGTGAATAGGATCCCATAGTGAATATGGAGAAAATCAAGATCAGCTTTCTCCCCCCATAAAGATCACTGCTTGAAGGTCAGAAGAAAAGAGTCAAGTCCTATCTCACTTTGATGGCTGATGGTTTAGTGGAAGAAGGTAAATATTATTTCATCACCCATTAGACCTCTGGCCACAGGACCTTTGCACACATTGTACTCCCTCTGCTTAAAATGTTCTTTGTTCCACTTTTATTCAATTAAATCCTCTTCATCTTCAGGTCTCAGCTAAGGTTACATCCTAACCTATACTACTATACTATAAATGACCTTCAGGGAAGACCTGCCTGGTGCTTCCCACTCCTGCCAAGCACTCAGCATTCTGCACTTTGGTTTTATTGCAATTGTGTCTTGACAGTTCCTCTTCCCTCATTGGACTGCAAACTCCATGAAGTCAGCATTCAGCACATAGCAAAGAGCCTGGCATGTGGGAAGAACTGAGTGAATAGGCATTACATAAATGGGCATGAAAGGCTTTCATCTGAATTGGAAAACACGATTACCTGTGATCTTTGAGTTCCCCTCATCCAACAAATCCTCACTGAAACCCTCCGTCTCTGCAGAGAGAGAAGGGGGTCGTGCAGGGGCTCCTCCACCTGACTGTGCAGTAGCACCCCCATGGAGGGCTCACTGAAACAGACCCCCAGGCCCCACACCCAGAGTCTCTGAGTCAGTAAGTCTGGGGCGGAGCCCGGGAATTTGCGATTCCAACCAGCTCCCAGGTGATGCTGATGCTGCTGGTCCAAGGATCACACTTTCAACTCCCAACTCCAGCCACACATGAGAATCACCGGGGAAGCTTTAAAAAAACACCAACATCAGGTCCCTCCCCAGACCGATTACTGATATATCAGAATCTCTGATGTTTTCTGTTTTGTGCTCTCCTTTTGTTTTTTAAAGCTCCATGGGAGATTCGAATTTGCAGCAAGGCTTGAGAAATACTAAGCTACAGGATGTTTATAATGCAAGAGCTGTCCTCGGGGCCTGGGCTCCTGCACTGGCTTTAGCAGTGGCAGTCTGAGAAGGACCTGGGGCGTCCCCCCGCCAGGGCAAGCTCAGGGCTACCTGATGGGACAGCTCCCAGGGCACATCTGAGAGGCATATGACCACCAAGCAAAGCTCAGTGAGGATTCATTAAAGTAGTTGGGCATAGCAGTTGTTAATTTGTTTTCATTGCCGTAAAAATTCCACTGTATAAATATACTACAGTATTTTTACCCACTCGCTGTCGATGATTTGGGGCTACTATGAATACTGCTGCTATAAACATTCTAGTACACATCATTTGGTGAACATACGCATTTCTTGGGGCAAAAGAAGCCAGATATAAAAGAAAGCACGCTATGTGACTCCATTTATATGAAGTTGAAACACGTAAAATTAACCTATAGAAGTCAGTGCTGGGGAGGGTAAGTGCTGGGGGGGAGGGTAGCTCTGGGTAATGATGTCCCAGATATATCCTCTCTGTGATAACCTATCAAGCTGTACTGGAGATTGGTTGCCTTTCTGTAGGTATATTATACTTCAATTTTTTTTTAAAAATTAATTTGTATTGGAGTATAGTTGCTTTATAATGTTGTGTTAGTTTCTGCTGTACAGCAAAGTGAATCAGCTATACATATACATATATTCCCTCTTTTTTGGATTTCCTTCCCATTTAAAGTTTTTGTTAAAAGTAAAACACTGGCAGTGCAGAGGCAGATGCAGAGGCAGCCCATGGCCTGCAGGGGGCGCAGCCACCTCATGAACTCTGCTCTCCCAGCTCCTGTCTGGAAACTTGCAGGCCAGGCCTCCTTGAAGTTTCAGGGCCGCTCGCTCGAGGAGCAGCAGATGCTCTGAGCTCACAGGCAGGAGTTCCCAGAGGAGCTGGGGCAAGGCCTGGCCACACTCACCTCTCCCGGCCCTCAGCTGAGCACCACAGCAGGCTGGAAATTCTGTTCTCAAAAGCTCTCAGCATCCCAAAGCAATACTACCTGAAAGAGAACTCAGGATAGCAATGCTGGGTTCCCAGGGCCCTTCTCTCCACCTCCCCGAGGCTTGTACACACAGAAAGGGGCATTCTGGTCAAGAGTCAGGGCGAGCTGGGTTCAAGTCCTGGCACTGTCATTGCTGTCTGGGTGACCCTGAACAAAGCACTTTACCTCCATTTCCAGTTCTGTAAAAGGAGGAGGTGATACCACCCACCTCGCGGGGCTGCAGTGTCTGACTCAGAATGTAAGCAGTAGCTGTTATTCCTACTGAACGGAACTAGACAACACCAGCAGAGAGAGTGATCACAGAAGGGCAGCAGGAATTCATCTCCTTAGACCACCCAGCCTTGCCTCCTGGAGAAGCTGACGACAAAATTCATGCCAGGCCAGTGGCTGCAGCTCATGGACTTCTGGTCTGAGACATGGTGGCCGAGGTCAGCCTTGCCTTGATCAGCATGAAGATTGACAACAGTTGGAAACAATAGCCCAGGCCTGGGGCTGACCTCTTTCCAGATGCTCTGGGCTTTGAGATGTCCTACGATTCAGCACTTATGGTGCCAAGAAGGTTGGCAGCTACCTGGAACACCCAGGTCTGGTGGAGGGAAGATGCCATCTTGGGAGCCCTCTGAGTTCCACATCCCAGCTCTGGCACCTAATTAGCTGCATGGCCCTGAAGTAGCTACTTGACCCCTCAGAGAGCCATCTATTTCCCAGGGAAATCACCCATCTTATAGGATTTAAATGAGAGCCAAAGGCAGGCATTGTCAGGCATCTGGCATATAACAGAGCTCAGGGGGTGCTGGCTCCCCTCCTCTGGGTGACTCTGACCTAATGAGATGATAATGATAGAAACAATAATAATACCAGCTCATAGGTGAGGACTACTCCATGCCATGACAGCCCTACAGGCAGGTACGACTGTCCCCATTTTAGAGACAAGGAAACTGAGTCCTAAGACAAGGAAAGACAAGGATATCATCTTGCCCAAGGTCACACGGCCAGTTAGGGCTAAAAGTTGGATTTGAACTCAAGTCTGTCTAGTCTCAAAACTGTGCTTTTTACCCACCTGACTGTATTAAAACTTAAGCCACTGCCTCATCCCAGCCGTCGGGGGCAAGCCCTAGACATTGAGGATGTTTATGCCCCATTCCTTGTCCTTCATCCTCTTTCCAAGAAAGCTAACAACTCTCAACTCACCACATGGTCCCTGACTCTCCACCTTAAGTGCAGAGTTGAGCGCAGTCAAGGGAGAGAACAGGGGAGGTCAGAAAAGAAAGCTGTATGAGGCTGTCAGTGACCTGGGACTCCCAATATGCAGAAGTGCTCCAACCTTGTCCCTACTCTGCCCACAGAGCTTCAGTGTCGGCCAGAGCTGGAGATCAGGCCTGGCTCTGCCACGTACTAGCAGTGTGACTTCAGGGAAGTTAGGTGACCCCTCTGTACTGTGGTGTCATTTATGGAAATGCAAATAACAATGGAAAGCGAAACTACCAGAAAATATCCTTGCAAGGATTAAATGAGATAATGTGTTTGAAGTGCTTGGTGGAGTACCGACACATAAATCAGCACTTGAGTTTTAGCTATTATATCATCATCAACACCACCACCATCACCATCATCACCTTCTTTTTCATCACTATCATCCTCTGTTACCTTATCACCAATATCATCCATTATCATCATCATCATCCTCCATCATCACCACCATCAACCTCCATCATCACCACCATCCTCCATCACCATCATCACAAATATCATCTGTTATCATCACCATCACCATCATCATCCCCATCATCCTCCATTATCATCGCCAACATCTTCCATTATCATCACCAACACTATCAGCATTCCAAGGAGATAATGCGTATTGAAGGCATAGCACACCGAGGACAAGGAGAGGTGTGGTAAAGCTTCCCTTCCGTGTAGAGCAGAAATGAGTTCTAGCATCTTGGAAGCATAACTGTTTTCTCTAGCTTGCTCCTTAGACTCCATATGCCATTGTCTCAAGCACACAGGAGAATCCCAGGCATAGTACTATAGTCTCTAGTGCCTCCATTTCCCCAGAATATAGCCTCTGATCCCAGTATAGGGACCGGGCCCAGCCCCTCCAGACCTGAATTCCTAGAAGAGAGAAAAGGGCCCAAGTCCACCTCATCCTTAGGTTGCCCCCAAAAATGCAGAGTGGCAGATCCATGCTGCCAGGTCCTGCAAGAAGTATGAGTCTCATACCATCATTGGCTCCCTCCTCTCTGTTTAGCCAAATCATTCATTTAAAATAAATAAATAAATAAATTACCATCTTCTCCTTCTCAGGCCCTATGCTAGGAACTCAAGAAACAGTACAGAACAAGATGGTCCTTATCCCCACCCTCAGGGAGCCTTCAATCCAGTGGGAGCAGCTGGACACTAGACAGATAATTATAGCTGTAGTTATAGCTGCAATGGGTTCCAGGAGGAAAAACACAGGGAGCTTTGATAGTGTGTGAGGTGGAGCCTGACCTAATCGAGGAACTCCAGGAAAGCTTCCCTGAGGAAGTGACACCAAAGCTGAGCCCTGAATGATGAGTAGGCATTCTCACGGTGAAGGGACAGGAAGAAGCTGGGGGAAAGCATTCTTGGAAAAAGAAAAAGCTGGTGCAAAGGCTTGGAGGCATTTTGCAGGGGAAACAATCTCCACTGAGGCAAGAGTGTTTGAGGATAAAGAGGAAGAGGTAAGAGATGAGGCTGACAAGATCAAGGGGGTTCTGACTTTGCCTGGTCTGTTAAGCCAAGTGAAGGAGTCTTGGATTTTATTCTTAAATTCCTGGAAGCCATTAAAGAAAAACTTAAAAGAAAAAAATACCTGAGCCTTACCAATGCCTGCTTCATACACAGAAATAAGAAGGGCATTGAGCCTTGGCCGATGTCTTCTCTATCTCCTGGGAGTTATCCAAGTAAAACCAGAAGGGGACTCACACTCTCAGAGAGGGAGAGAGAAAAAAAAACCATTGACGGGCTGGGCAAGTTGACCAGGGAAGAAAGACACGCCAGGTACTTCTCTGAGCAGAGCATCGTTTCTTCCAAATCAAGAAGACCTGACAGCTAACTGGCAGCTGGGCATTCCACGCACCTGCTGCCATCTGCCCAAACCTTCTTTCCTCCAGCTTCCCCGTCTGCCCATGCCAGGGAGTCCATACTTAAAACTGTTCACTCCAAACAGTGATGGAGTTGAATACTGATGTCTGCCAGGAATGCAGGCTCTCAGTGGTCCCCTTGGCTCCTCTCCCCTTGCTCAGAAGACGAGACATCCACGCTGGAGGTCAGATGGAGAATGAGAAGCTTCATGGAGCCCCCTTGTCCCTCCCTCCAAATGGTCTTTCCATCATGGGCAGTTTCAGGAAGTAAGATGACCCTGGATGGAACTTAAGTTAGCCTCCATCACTTGGACAGCCCTGCAGTCAAGTATCTGTCACTGAGACTTCCTTGTCGGGAGGCATTCTGAGTTGCAGAGCATTTTTATAGGGTTTTAAGTGTTGTTACTTTAAAGAATGACTGGAATAAAGCGGTTTGTAGAGGAAGTGCTTCAGGGGAGAGAAAAGAATTGTCAGAATTAGAATAACTTATTGGGAAGCAGGGAGAAGGGAAACTAGCTCATACTGAATTCCTACTAGGAGCAGGGTACTTTGCATGTGCTGCCTCTTTCAATTCTCACAATAATCCTATAACAGAAGAACTATGATCATCTCCATTTTGCAGATGGAGAAAACGAGGTCCAAGAGGATAATAATATCCCTCAGGGCACAGTGTTAAGTGACAGAGAAGGAACCTGAGCACACGTTCTATCTCGGTTCCCAACCCATGTTCATTCTTATGTTCCCACACAGGGTGCACATTCACTTCTAAAGTTCTTGACAGTGTTTAAAGAAACTTCTTAAAGTTGCTCACGAGTAATGGAGCCTCATGGTTAAAAATCTGGGCTTCAGAGTTGGACAGCCTGGGCAAGTTACTGAACCTCACTAAGCCTCTATTTTCTCATCTGTGAAATGGAGACAATGGTACTTCTCTCCTTGAGTTATAATGAGGAATAAATTTTTAAATCCATATAAGTTCCCAATTATGGTACCTGGCATTTGGTACATGCTTAATATTTGTAATGTCATCATTATTACTAAGCACAATCATCATTTACTCTAAGTATCGTAGGCAACCTCCAAGATGGTCCCTAAAGATCCCCACCTCCTGGTATTCACATCCTTGTATAATCCCCTCCACTTAGTGATTACTGATTTGCTTCTAATGAAAGGAATAAAGCAGAAGCAATGAGATATTGCTTCCAAGGTTAGGTTACAGAAAACTGCAGCTTCTGTCTTGGGTGCCGTCTCTCACTAACGGAAGCTGGTATTCATAAGCTGCCCTTTAGAGGGGCCCATGTGTCAAGGAACTAATGTCTCCAGCCAACAGCCAGTGAAGATCTGAGGCTCTTGTTCAGCCAGCCTCCTGTGTGAGTTTAGAAATGGCTCCTTCCCAGCAAAGCTTCAAGATGACTGCAGCCCTGGTTGACGTCTTGATTGCAGTCTGTGAGAGATCTTCAAACAGAGCCCCTGCGAAGCCACTGCACAACTCCTGACCCACAGAAACCGTGAGATGATGAATGTTTGTTGTTTTAAGCCACAAAGTTTTGGGGTAATTTGTTACACGGTGCTAGATAACTAATATGCTCATCCATATTTGTATTCACTCAACAGGCCTGTGCTTTATCAGCAGATCCAAAGGTGAATTTCAGCTCTGATCCTGTCTGGAGCATTATGAAAGACAAATTGGCATATCCAGAAGTAGTGAGGTACACTGTATTTCACACTCCAACACATGCAGCCTGACAGCCAAGACAGCCATATAGACAGGAAGCTGTCGCTCTACAGGATAAGATCTGAAGGGTGTGGAAACCGGAGACAATTAGATCTGAAAGAGCCTTAGAAATCTAAAGCAACTCCAGTGTGTTATAAACGGGGGTGGAGGGTAGGGGTGGGAGACATGCCTTATAGGATTAGCCAAGCAAGGCTTCCTCTAGGGGCACCTGGAGCCAGACTTGGGGAAGAGTGGTGATCACAGATCAGCAGAGACCAAGTGTGTCTTGATGGACTAAGGATGTCTGCCAAGAGCGTCTGTTGGCATGTACATCAAGTTTGCCACCCCTACTGTGGTGCTTCTAGAATGACTCCAGAACAAAAGGTGACTATACCCCACTGTAGAACCCCAAGCCATAAAGGACTCTGAACTCTGACAATGAGAATATTTGCATCAATCCCCCCTACCCAACATGATGCTTTGTAAAATATTTTAAGGGCTCCCCTACACAGGGGCACAGACATGAAGGCTCTCGCTGGGGTTAGAACTCTGGGACACTGATGTGTGACCAATTTCATTGACTGTGACAGATGATGGGTTGTATCTGCCCTATGGTCACTTCTCAGAGAAAATTCTAAAGCAAGGGATCGGAAAAGGGAGGGTCTTCTGACCCACAAGCTGCTTACAGTCTTCGAAGGACAATTGTTCTCACCTTTCATTTGCCCTTCAGGACCTTGAGAATATCCCTTGTCCAGGAGCCCACTCAGCCCAAAGATCACTCCTTCTTGCTCCCAGAAAGAGCCATTTGCCAGAGGTCTCTGGAAGGTTACTTCATGCCAGGATGGCCTGTTCTGTGCACAATAGTGGCACATTTAGAAGCAGGAATAGCACAAGTAGCCCTGTGACCTTGGCAGGCATCCTTTATTGATCAAGACATTCTTTCTTAGGAACCTGGGTGTGGTCTCAAAGTCCGAGTACACACAGCACTTCCAGCACTGCCTACAAGCCATCGGCGTTAGCATGGAAATTAGATTTGAATCAAGTGCCTGCTTTGTCTTCCTTCCTGGCTCACGTGCTGAGTTTTGCAACGAGCCACCCTGGCTCTCTTCCCTCCACAGGCTTCACCTATGAAAAGTCGCACCTCACCTGCCAACCCTGGCTGGGCTCCAAGAGGCAGGAGAAGCAGCCAAACACACATCTACCCATCTTCTCCTTGGCCTGGGAGGCAAACTCCTTGTTTCCAAGTGCGGCATGGATTGTAAGACTCCTTCAGCCTGCAGGACCACCAGGCACAGAAAAGTCATCCGTGTTCACAGTCTGAGAAATAATAAGGTCCAAGTTGCCCAGCCCCAGACACTTCACGGCCCACCTGGGCCAGGAGTCTTATAGGCATTGGGTCTCCGAAAGAGATTGGAAAAAGCATTGTAATGGCAAAAAGTGATGCCCCATGGGCTTGTCGTGTGACTCACCATAGTGAAAGTTGCAAGTGTAGGATCCTGCCTGGGACAAGCACCCCTGTCATCACTACCTATGAGAACGGGTTTTATGGGCTGAACTGTGCCTCCTCCAAAATTCATCTGTTCAAGTTCTAACCTCCAGTACCTCAGAATGTGACTATCCTTGGAGATACAGTCTTAAAGAGGTAATTAAGGTAAAATGAGGTCATATGCGTGGATCCTAATCAATATGACTGGTGTCCTAATAAGAGGAGATTGGGATGAAGACATACACACAGGGGGACGACCATGTGAGGACACAGGGAGAAGACAGCCATCTACAAGCCTAGGGGAGGGGCCTCACGAGAAAACAACCCTGCAACACTTTGATCTTGGACTTCCAGTCTCTAAAACTGTGAGAAAATGCATTTCTGTTGTTTCAGCTGCCTGGTCTGTGGTTAATTCATTACAGCAACCAAGCACAGTAATACAAAGGCTGACCAAGAAATTTCAGCCTAAGGAAGTACACAGTACCTACCTTTTCCAGGACACAGCAACTGGCCATGATCAAGAAGAAAGACACACAGCTAGGTGATAATCTCATCCTTGAGAGCTGAGAATATGTTTCCATGGCACTTGTCATATGGAACAGTTGAGAGATTCAAGCCAGCATGTATGGTTGTCAGCCATAAGCTCGCTACTGAGTTGGGGGAAGATGCTTAATTTAAGACCCCAATCCAGCCTTAGATGACACAAGTGTAATGAAGGAGCCAAACAAGAAAAGAAAATTCAAGTCAGCATGGAAAGTACCACCACAGAGGTTGTGTGGACCAATGCAAGTGTAAAGAGGAATAACAAACTACGTCCTCCACTGCCAACAGTGAGCGTCTTTGGATATTTTTAGACTTACTATACTTGTGTGGGAAGCCCTGCACTGATAATCAATGACAAGATTGTGCATGTGGCTACAACCATCACAAAGGGTACTTTTGCAATATCTATGGGAATTTAAAATGCTCTGACCTTTGCCCGAGCCATTCCACCTTCAGGGATATAGTGTACATGGATTTCCTTGCAAAATACAGCAAGATGTATGCACACTGATGTTCACTGAAATACCGTTTCTAAGAGCGAATTCATGGAAACAGCCTAACTGTCGCGATCAAACAAATCATGGCACAGAGATAAGATGACATATTATGCAGCCATCGAGAAGAAGGGAATAGAACTGATTGTGCTGGGGACTTCCCTGGTGGTCCAGTTGGTAAGACTCCGCGCTCCCAATGCAGGGGACCTGGGTTCGATCCCTGGTCCGGGAACTAGATCCCGCCTGCATGCCACAACTAAAGAGTTCACATGCAGCAACTAAAGACCCAGTGCAGCCAAATAAATAAATATTTAAAAAAAGAACTGATTGTACCGATATAGAAAGAGCTCCAAGATATAAGAAAAAGAAGTCAAGTCACAAAAAAGTGTATTCTGTGTGACCACTTTGGTATCAGCGTTGAATACCAAAGTGCTGCTATACACATTCACACACACACTAGCATAGCCTTAGATGATCTTTGTAGAAGGAATTCAGAAAGCCAGTGGGAAGTAGGACAGGCTGGGCTGGGGGGCCGGGGGATGAGGCATTTTGTACCTTTCTGTCCCCCGTGAATTGTCTAACCAAGTGCATTTATAATGTCAGCAGGAGTTATCTAGGAGATGGGATCACAAAATATTTTTTGTTTTCTTCCTGTATACTTGTATTTTGGAGAAACAAAGCTGTAGGTGTTGTTTTTTTTAATCTATGTATGATGTATAGATGGGTGAGGTGTTTCTAGATGTGTAAACAGGTATGCATGTCTTTTTATCTCACCTCCTTGGAACCTCTGAGGGAGATTAGGAGAAAATCCCTCATGGGCTTCAACCTGTGGTCAAATGCTTCAATACACACCATTAGCAATTCTGCAGAGCACAGCAGGGATTTCTTTTGCGTTTCTCCCTTGAAAGGAAACCAGATCACAAGTCACTCTGTGAATCTGAGACAGCTCCCATCTCTGGGGAGGACCCTGCCACCTGAGCATCTGAGCGGCCCCGACATGCAACAGACCCGTGCATGGAAACCACCTCTTGACTGGAGAAAAAAGGGCTTGTGGACAAGGGTCAAGTTCCTGGTGACTGAGCTGGAGGATAGGGAGAGGGAAACAGAGGAAGGGAAGGGACCAGGATGTTGAGGACCAGTCTCTGCCTCTGCTTCTGGGCAAAATGCCTAGAGGGCAAGAGGAGGCAACTTCAGGCTCATAGACTGTTTCAGGAAACCCAACCTTCTCTGCCCGTGAGTACCGGTAACAGGGGTGGAGTGGTTCTAAGGAAATGGAACTACCCCACCTGCAGCTCGACCTCTGGGCATGGCTCTGGAAGGGGGGCCTTTGGAATCAGAGTCCTGAGTTCGAATTGCATCTCTACCCTCTCCTAGCTGTGTGGCCTTGGACAAGTCACTTAACTTCTCTGTGCTTAAAGTCCTTGTTTTAGGGAAGGAGATGAGCAACAAACACGCCAACAAGCCAATCTAATGACAGCACCAAGATGTGACAAGTGCCACAAAGGAAATCAAACAGATGCTGTAACAGAGAAGAAGGGAGGTCTCTCTGAAGAAGATGGCATTTAAACTGTGACTCCATTTATACGTAGTGGAATAAGCCACATCTTGCCCATTGTATGAGCCCGGGTTCCAGGAGGGAACAGATGGTACACTCGAATTAGGATAATTTGAGAGGAATTTAATAAAGGGACTATTTGTAAAGGTGGGGACGGGGTTAGGGCAACCACAAGAGATAATACAGTGTTCTGGGGCTAGTAACAGTGGGATTTCAGGCTCTGCCACCATCTCTGAGCCTGAATACAGACAGAGAAGGTTGACTGCTGTCTTGTTTAGGAATGCAGCAGCCCATGGGAGGGAGCAGGGTCTGTAAATGCCCTGCCCTCTCCTCTTCCTCCCATAACCTGCATGGCTCCCCATTGCCCAAACCCAACCAGAAGCCAGTGGGCAAGGGAGCCTGGTACTCTGATCTATACAGGGAAGGCTCCCAGGTCACAAAGAGGGTAGAGAAGAGCAGTGGGTGGATCTGGAGAGAGAAACTGATGCTATCCATCCATCCATCCTTTTGCATCTCTGAGTCTTGGGCTGGCACCTCAGAGTTCACCAGCACTTCTAATCCTGCACTCGTAAGGCCAATGAGAATTACCTTGTGTATGTTTTATGCATGTCTGTTTAACTTTAATTCTCAGTGATTTTCTACGGATACACTTCTTCATGCAAGGGGCTTTCGCTGTCTAGAGCTTGAGACGTTCCAGGTAATCGATAATGCTGCAGCTCTGATTCCAGGTTAAATAACTGAACATTTATTACCCATTACTGGAAGGCACACTGAGAACACGACTGCCAGCAGCACGCAGCCCCGTAAATGCTCGCAGCCTTCCCTCTCTCTGTTGGTCCACTCAGGTTGGACAGTGTGAAGACTGCCCCGCTTTTAGAAATCAAACCCCCTTTGCTAGTCTAGCCTAAATTGGGATGAAAAACACCAAGGCTCTGGAATTTGCTCACCAAGCTGAGCCTCCAGGGAGGAAGTAACATTTGGCTGTGGAATCGGGAATGTTTGGCTGCCTCTTCCGTCACCTGCGCCTCCAAGGGAGACAGGGATGCAGAGCTGCAGCTCTATGGGTTGTGGATTCCTTACTCCCTCCCTACTGAGCTGCTGAAGCAAAAAGAAGTGGTGGCCTAAAAGTGGGGAAGCCAGGCTGGCCACCAGGTTGTGCAGTGAGAAGCAAGAGGACCTACATTTGGGTTGGGTGAGCTGATCTTTCCATCACATCCCTTCTGCCTGAGCTGACAGAAAGCTTCATACTAATGGCTGGGGAAGGACAATAGGGCCTGTGTCAGGAATTCCCTTCAGGGACAAGACACATTGTTTTGCAACTCTGCATCTCTAGGGAGACCTTTCTGCAATCAGAAAGCTGTGAAGCACCCACAAGAGAAGTAGCCATAAGGAATGCATCCTGAAGTACAAGCCCATCATAAGAGGGGAGAGTTAGGTACCATATGTACCCCAGCTCCTCGATATGGAGCTTGTGATTAGAGAGAGCAATAAGGCAGTGACTGGGGATCAAAAACAATCTAGAGAAAATCAGAACTAACTCCTTTAGGTGTCCCATCCCTACTCAGCATCTTGTAGATTAAGAGAAACAGCCAGTGCAATTACTTCAATCACTTATGCAAAGTAAGACCAGTTCCCAAATTGGAAGTGACCGTCCAGGCCACCTGGTAGGGAAGGCAGCCTGTCTCCAGGAGGGGGGTTGAGCATTTCCCTCTTCATTCTTTGGGTCTTTACTTGGTGGTGAGATGATCATAATCAAAATCACTACCTCCTTCATCAGCACCATCATCATCATCAAATCCGCCAAAGTAAAGGCATCCAGGGGAATTTTTCAGTTCTCCTTAAACTGGCTCAGGGGACCACAGATAAGCAGGCATCAAATACCCACATGCTAAAAGATATTCCCCAAAAAGGTTGTATGGTCACAGCATATTATAAGCATAGTAAAGGTGCTGATAAGCCCTGCAGTGAAGAAACCAAATTAGCTTTGTTCCCCAAACTTAGACAACCATAGCAACATGACTACCACCTTTTTAGAAAACTGTTCTGGGCACTTAACACTATGAATGCCCTACACAACAAATGTGGGGCACACTGCTTGAAGTTAGTGGTCCCCAACCATGGCTGTACATTGGAAGGTTTCAAAGATACTAACACCTGAGTCCCACCTCAGTGTAGATGAGCTACCAATGCAGATGGCGGCCAACTTGTCAACTTGACCCCTGCCATGTCTGCTTGAGACCATACCTAGCACTTCATCACCATCCCCCAAACGAAGCCAATGCCACAAAACACTAACCGGAAATGGACATGTTGCTGAACATTCACGAGGTGGTGGGAAGGGGAAAATGTTGCACATTAACAGTGCAGAGCTTCCCGACAATTCCCTTCAAAAATCTCTGATCTTTCCCCATAGTTTTCCTCCAAACGGCAGCTGCTTTGTTCTCTTTTCACTTCTTCTTCCATTGCTCTTCCCGCCCAGCGGTCTCTAAGCCTCTATTATCCTAACCAATTCCCTTTTGAAGCTAAGCTTATACAGCTCACTCAGGAAGAATAGTAGCGCTCTGTTCTTACTCAGATCGCCCCCAGGGGTCTTGCCCCCCAATCCAAAATAGCTTGTCAAAGTGCATTTTCCAAATCCATATCCACGAAAACATCCATTACAAAGAGTTCAATATGAATTCTTGTGGCTAGATGGGGAGGAAGACACCTTCATAAGACTAACTGGGAGGACTGGACTGAGAAAGATTAACCAGGAGGGATGCATGGAAGAGGTGAGACTCCAGCCATCTCGAAATGATTCATGTAGAGAAAACAGGAAGAATCTGGAGGTTATGGACAGGGTCTGCACAAATCCCATAGCCTGGGAAAGGAGCTGTGGGAGGCGGGAGGAGGAAGAGAGGAGGGAGGCAGCAAAAGGTTTGTATTGTGATAGATTGAAGGCCTTCGACGGAGCAAATAATAATACCAAGCGTGTACCTTGCCCTCACCATGTGCCAGACACCGTTCCAAACACTTCATTTATCTTGCTTTGCTTAAACCCCACAACAACCCAGTGATGTGGGCACTGTTATCCCAGTGAGTCAGCAGCTGGGCTGGGATTTGAGTCAAGGCAGTTGTCTTCAGGGGCCATTTGCTTAACCACTGCATTAAAGAGTAACGAGCTAGAGCACCAATAAAAACAAAGCCAATTAAGCAGGCAGAATGACGAGATTCTGGGTTAACCCAGAATCTTGCTGTCACAGACAGGCGCTTGGACCAGCCGCAGCAGCATCGCCTTGGAGGTTATAAGAAATGCAGGCTCTCAGGCCTCACTCCAGACTTACTGAATCAGGTTCTGCATCTTAACCAGATCCCCCAGGGGCTTCCTCAACACATGAAAATGTGGGTGTTGCTGGTCTGGAAGTTGGGGGTCGATATCGTAAGTCTAGTCCGAGAAGGGGCACTGTGGGTGGAAACAGAGCAGGTAAGAGCCCCGAGGAGCTGCTGGGTATAAATACATTGCCAAAGCCACCTACAGCCGGCAGCAGTCATCCCTGACAGTGAGCAAGACAGGCATGGTTAAGAGCCAGAGCCAGAGCCAGGTACTAATGGCTCTGCCACCCACTCAAATGTGTGACCTCCGGCGAGTTATGAAACACCAAAGACTCACTTTCACTGTCTAAAAGTGGAGGCAAAGGACAGTTCCTCACTGGGTTGTTGAGAAGATTAGGTGGGAAATTCTGTATCTGGTGCTTAGCACAGTGCCTCTTACGTATTAACCCCTCCACCAGCATTACCTATTACTACGACAATGTCAAAATTACAACTTATGGGCATTAAGCTGGCTCTGAAGTCTCAGTTATAGTGACAATTCCTGGGAACACAGAAGAGGGTGCAGAGAAATGCAAAGTGCAGGTGAGCTAAATGTCCTCATCTTGCCTGGATGGAGTTCAAAGATGCCACTTCACTCTTGACTATTAGAAAAACAAGGGTTACAGCAACCTTTTCAAAGAAGTGAAAGGCAACCACATGTATAATGCCTACCTTCCAAATCAGCAGGTAAGATAAAAGCAAATCAAACAGAATCTGCAACACCAAGAAGACAGAAAATAAATGAAACAGCAAGAAAAGTTCTTTTAGGGAATAACTTTTTAAATGACAGGTGATCAGACACATATAATGGCAAATATACTGATGCTGAACTCCTCAGTTAAAGGGCTACAGACAGGGTGAATAAACAAGATCCATCTATAGGCTACTTCCAAGAGATATCTGCATTTCCAAGAGGAAATTTAAAAAGAGTAACAATGAAAGGATGTGCCCTGGCCCATGGGAACCAAAGACAGATGGAAAGCAACACTGATTTTAGGAAAACCCAAGGCAGAAAGCATTACCCAAGCTCAAGATAGTCATTGTATATTAATAAAAGCTTCGTAACCAGTACTAGTCAGTAAATCTCCCTTGTGAGTCAAAGAACATGGACTCAAAATATATAAAACACAAACTGTGGCCAGTACCAAGAGAAACCAACAGAAATATAGTAGCTCTGGGAGACCCTAACCAACCCATCTCAGATTAAAAAAGGACCCAGGGCCCTTATTGTAAAATTAATAAGGTTTGTCAGATAGAGAGCACAACTTTACAAGTGTCCAAAGGGTATTTCAGGAAAATTTAGCCAGACTTGCCCATTTATCGATCCATTCACCCACCCACCCAACCACCCAACCATCCACCCACCCAACCACCCACGCTGCTACCCATTTACCCACCCATCCATCCATCCACCTACCCACCCATCCATCCACTGATCCATCCACCCATCCATCCACCTAACCAACCACCCATCCATCCACCTAACTGCCCACCCATCCATCCACTGACCCACCCATCCAATGTGCATTGAGAATCTACTCTCTACCAGGTGCTACACAAGGTGCTGGGGATCCAATGAAATAGAAAGATACGGTGCTTGCTATTAGGAATTTTACAGACCTCCTCCAAGCACAAAGAAAAAAGTAGACAAAGTTGACAAAGTTATTAAAAACAGAGGCATGATCATAAACAATGGGGTGTGACAGAGTGTAACAGGAGTAATAATGTGTCAGCAAAGGTCTCAGGTTTTCATTCAACAAGACATGTGAAGACAAGTGAGCAAGATGTGGTTCTTGAAGAGCTTATATTTTAGTAAGAGAGAGTCGAGTAAGTAAACATGAGCACAAGAAAAGAATATGATTCCGGATAGTGCTAAGTGCCATGAAGAAGATAAAACAGAGCAATAGAAAAGAACCTGTGTGGGGCAGGAGAGACGCTGATTCTTTGGCCAGTCATCAGAGGCTCCTAAAAGGAGACGGCCATTGGGTCTGAGAGCCTCCAAGGTCAGAAAGGTGCCTGGGAGCCAGCTCATGTCAGGGTGTCTGGGCATTATTCTTAGAACCACGGGAAACCTCTGGATCTGCCTGGGTACTTTGAGCAGGTAATTCCATATGGTTCTGCCGGGCCCAGAAGACGCCTTGGGTTCCCTGGGGAACCAGACACCCTTCTAAGCCAGAGCTACCTATGCCGGCAGGCTTGCAGCATCCACAGAGGCTCAGATGGTAAATCCTGCTCTAATTACACTGGTAATTATGAACTGACACTTGCTGAGCTGGAAAGAGCATTCCTTCTGTTAGGAAATGATCGCTGGGAAGCCAGTCCCAGCCTCTCAAACAGGGAGGGTGCCGTGAATTTACAAACAGCAGATGGAAGGAGGTGAGATGGGAGCATAGGCACCACCCTGAGAAGTAAGTGAGGAGCCTGGACGCTGGGAAAGAGACTTGCTGGAATGTCCACACCACCTCTTCCTGTCCTCAAGGCAGCACCAGAAAGAACAAATCCCACAGTCAGTCGGACCCAAATTTTAATCCTTGTCCTCCTCCAGGGAGCTGGGTGACCTGGAACGGTTATTTGCCTCTCTGGGTGTGAGGCTCCCCACCTGCAAATGGGTTTACTAATGACCTTTCTTGTGGAAGTCCACCGGGCACACAGTAGATCTGAGAAACGCCAGACCCTTCTCTCTGGGTTCTCCCACACCTCTTGGTCAGAAGCTCTGGAGGGAGGAGGAAGGAAAAGAGGATAAAAGGAAGGGAACTGCCAACCATAGAGGTTATTATGCTCCCCGGTGATGCTGCAAGGGGGTTAAAGAACCCGTGATAATAAGATTCTCGCCCGGTGTTCCCTGTGACGGAGAACAACAGAGACACGAGAGCAGAGCATCCACCAGAACGCACAGAGGAGGCAGAAGAAGGCAGGTGATCAGAGGAATAAATCCATTGCAATCTGAAAAACAGCCTGCCTGCTTTCATCCATCTGGGAGGTGATGCAAGGACTCACACTCCGGCCAATACCACACTTTTTTCTACCCAAACCACCCTGAGTGCAGCCATGGGCGTGGCAGTTTTCCAGAACAGACCCCCTTGGGGCTAATCAACCTTCTCCTTGGCCTGGCCATGTCTCCCAGTTCCTCGGCCCCCACTCTGAGCTAAGCTTGAGAAATATGCCACTGCCAAGGAGATTTATCCATTTAAAAGGTCAGAGAATTACTGCCATTGAAACCTGTGCAAGGAGCAGGTGTAAATATGCCCCAGCTCCCCTTTGTGCTTTATCATGCTCAGGAGAGGAAACCTGGGGGAAGTTACTTTCCAGGCAGAGCATTTAACCACTTGGTGCCTGGGGAGCCAGGAACTCCCTGGGGACAGGACCTACCTGCCCATGTCACCTGTATCACCCTCTTCTCCCTCTCACCTGAGAAGCATCCCATCTCCAGCTTCCTGGGCTGCCAGCAATGCTAGGAACCTAGAGCCTCCCTGTGCAGTTTTGTGCAGCATCGTACTGGGGGTAGAAAGATGAACAACTCCACACAACAAATTCAGACCTCACCCCAGTTACTGCCAAAGTATTGAGAACGCAGGATACAAAGTCAGTTAAAAAACAATCACCTTGACCGTAGATGCCAGATCATCTGTTTTGCAATATGCTTCCTAGTGGTTTTACTTGGAAGAGAGAAGAGTGGAATGTCATTCCCCCAAAAAAGAATTCTCATTTTCTCACAACTGACTTAGAAGTTCCCAGCATCTCAAGATGTTCTAGGGACTGTGTAGGTCTAGGAAAACCCAAACTGTAATGGGTTTTTTAAAAAATCACCACACTAGTGTGGAAAATGTTGACGGCTGGGGGAGTCTGGAGAAGCCTGCAGACACAACAGGGAGAATCCAGGCTGCAGAGATGCATAGACCCGGGTTCAAATTTCAGCTCTGCTGCTTACAACCTGCGTGACTGTGGGCAAGTTACTTCACCTCTCTGGGCTTCCACCCACAAACCCTGGTAGGAAAAGAGGGATGATGAGACCTAGTCTGTTTATGTGCTGTGGAGACTGAGATTAATTCAAGTATTATCACACGGCTTACAGCTGATACCCAATGAATTGTTATTACTTTGTCAAGTTGACCTTGTCAGCCCTGAGAGAAAGAGAAAGAGATTGAGTAACCAGTTCAAACAACCTATCAGCAAATCAAGTGACTACTCAATCAACTGGCCCAGCAACTGCACAGACTCTTCAGAGTTTAAAGGTCAAGATGCCAATTGGAATGAGGGAGACAGGCCAGGAATGATACATTTGGTCCCTTGAGGTGAGAGGAGCCTAACTGCCCTCCACTTTCCCTGCACTCCTGCTTTCCCCGGGGCAGTGCACAGAATAGGATGTGCTAAATGGGGTTGACACCCCCAAATGCAGGAAAGCATGGTGGTTGGAAACACAGGCCCTGGAGCCAGCCTGCCAGGCTTCAAATCCCAGCAGACACCAGAGACCTTGCTCAGACTCCTTTTCCTATTGTTATAGATGGGAAAGTTTTGCAGTTCTTCAAAAAGTTAAACACAGAATTACTATATGACCCTGCAAATCCACTGCTAGGTATATACCCAAAAGAAGTGAAAACAGATGTTCAAACAAATACTTGTACACACATATTCAGAGCAGCACTATTCACCATAGCCAAAAGGTAGAAACAACCCAAATATCCACCAACAGACAAATGGATAGACAAATGTGGTCCATCCGTACAATGGAATATTATTCATCCATAAAAGGAGTGAACGGACTTCCTTGGTGGTCCAGTGGTAAAGAATCCACCTTACAATGCAGGCAACGCGGGTTTGATCGCTGGTCAGGGAACAAAGATCCCACATGCCGCGGGGCAACTAAGCCCGCCTGCCACAACTACTGAGCTCACGAGCCTCAACTAGAGAGCCCACGTGCCGCAAACTACAGAGCCCACGTGCCCTGGAGGCTGCAAGCCACAACTAGAGAGAAGCCCACATGCCGCAACGAAAGATCTCGCATGCCACAACTAAGACCCAATGCAGCCAAAAATAAATAAGTAATAATTTTTTTAAAAAAGGAGTGAAGTACTGACACAGCTACCACGTAGATGAATCTCATAAACATTATGCTCAGTGAAAGAAACCAGTCACAAGTGGCCACACATTGTTGGTTCCATTTATATGAAGTGTCCAGAATAGGCAAATCCAGAGAGAGAGAAAGCATATTAGTGGTTGCTTAGGGCTGGGAAGAGGGGGAATGGGAAGTGAGTGCTAATGGGGTTACCTTTTGGGGTGATGAACATGTTTAGAGGCAGTGGGTGCACAACACTGTGAATATACCAAATGCCACTAAATTGTTCACTTTAAAACGGCTACTATTATGTTATATGAATTTCACATCAATAAATTACTTCCAAAAAAACCCCACAGTTCCTCAAATTCTTCTACCAATAACCAGCAGCCAACAGCAGGAGCCTGGGGAGTGTGGCTCCAGGGGACAGAACGCTGGGAGGAGGGGAGGGGGCGGTGGAGCACAGAGCCCACTCTAATCACCCCTCAAATGACAGAGACCCCAGATTCAGACTCTCCGTGAAGCCTCCTTCGCCACCTAAACCATCTCCAGTCCACTCAAGGGCCAGCCACACGTCTCTCCAATCCCATCACACAGGAAATTTACATGTTTAATAAAAAGCTGCCGTCTTGACACTAATCTTAGAAAAAAAAATTCTTACATTTGTATTAATTTTCCTTCCCGGTTTTAATTGAAGAGAGCATACAGCATCACAAGGGAAATAAAACCTTACTTTGTCTATCTGAGGGCCATGTGGCTTCATTAGAAATTACATTAGTTCCTCATTAAGCAACAATAATAATGTAGAGTTGGAATCAATAAAAAAAAAATGTTTTGCCCCAAGGTATAGATCCATTTGGTTCAATTATATTCTTACATGGCCAAACTCTGGTGGCTCCAATGCTAATAAAAATGTGGCGTGATGCCAGAAGATGTGGGCTTCCTTTATTTGCCTTCAAATGAATGATGAAATAGAGGGAAGGGCTTGATTCCCATCCTCACAACCACTCTCATCATTCCTAATGAGAAGCCACCTAACCACCCATCTAGAGCTCATACATCAAAGGTGCAAATAAGTTTCATCTCACCAGCCTTCCCTGATCAATCAGTAGTAACTGTTCTCTCTAAGGGTTGAGTTGTGCTATGGTTGATTACAGATGTCTGCCTTGGGCATGGGATTGGACGGCCATGCCTGGTAACAAGTTTGTGCCAGTTATGTCCAGGAGCCCCTCCAACTGGGAGGGGAGGTTAAGAAAACTATAGGCTATGAGCACTGGTAATTCCCACCCTTCTCCTTAGCATGCCCACTGCATGGCTGGGCTGGGTTTGCACAGTAATAGAGAGGATGAGACTATTTTACCTCTTCATTTCCATCAGACTTAACAAAAATCCTAAATCGGGACAAAATGAGTACTTACCTCACCCTCGACCAGGCTGTATGGCAGGGACAGTAGATCCTGCATAAAAAAATACAAAGACAAGAAATGTTGAGTTTCGCATTGAAACAATTGCTTTTCCTTTGTTTTTCTCTTAGACAAAATAACCATGCTCCTTGGAAAGAAATATTTGATTCATTTATTTCAAAAATGTTGATGCGGTGCCTAACACAAGCCAGGTGCTATTGTAGGCTCTGTGTTTTTAGCAATAAACGGATGGCAAGTCCCTGCCACTGGGTGGGAGAGAGGAGGAAGGACGTGGCAAATAAGGTAATAAATAACCATAAATGAAGATAATGTCAGATAGTAGTAAGTCCAATGATGATAACAAAATGGGTTGTGGGATGGAGAATGACAGGTGCTACTTTATGTTGGGGAGGGTTGAAAGTGAATGACAAGAAGGAGCCAGACATATCTGGAGTAGGTATTTTCAGTGTAGAAACAGCAGTTACAAAGGCCCTGGGGCAGGCACGAGTGGACAAGGGCCAGGAAGCAGGAAGTTTGGAGTATCAGGATAGTCAGACATCAGGGAGGCAAGCAGGGGCCAGATCATGTCTAGCCTTGAAGGTCAACATATGGAATTTGGGTTTTCTCTAAGCAAGTTCGGAAGCCACCAGAAGATTTTAAGCACACTTTCACGGAACCAAAAGCCACACCCTACTCAGTAGGCCCTAAGAGCCCCCATGCTGTGGACTGACCCACGCACATGCTCCACTTGTTCTCAGAATGCCGAACCAGCTCCCAGCACAGGAAGGGCCCCGGCTGAGACGAAAGGGAAAAGGTGAGTTGCACAGACACTTTGTGAAATGCAAATCCCAGGGCCAGGTGGCCCCCGGGCCTGGGACATCACTATCCAAGCCAAGTAAACCTTCTCTTCCTTCCTGTCTCTCTCCGCCCTCTGCTCGCACTTCCACCATATTTCCTATTGGTCGAGATGGTTTCCCACCTAAAGGGAAAGAAGACACCACAAGCTCCCCTTTTCCCTGCCCAAAGCTCAGATTGAGCCCCTTCATCACATGCCTGTGGCCTCCCCAAGCACCTCGGACTCCAAGGCAGAGAAACAAGAGAACCCCTTTCCTGGACTCTGCTGAACCAAAGAAAATGCCCTGGCACAGGCTAGTCCCAGCCAGGGCTCCAGGCCCAACAAGCTGCAGGGAGCTTAACCAAGCCAGTACCTTAAAGACAAAGCAATGGGAGGTTGCTCTGATTTGCTGCCCAAGGTCTTGGACACAGCAGACCAGGCCACCTGAGAAGACAACGTTCCACCGTCACCTCCCATCCATCCCAGGCTGAGCTCCGGGCTCCCCTCCTACTTCACAGGGTGGTCATGGGGATTAAGTGAGATACCACACACCTGGTTCATGGCCACCACTCAGCAAAGGCCCCGGAATCAAGAGCTGTTATTAGCCTAGACCAGCATCTTTGCCCAAAGCATCTTTGCCGCAGGCCTTTTTGCCATAAACATTTTCGCCACAAATATTTTCACTGCAAAACTAATTGGCTGTAGGGCAATTTTACTGTTAAAAGATAAAATAACAAAAAAGTAAAGAGGGATGTTAAAAAGGACATAATGAAACATGAAAAATGAATAACAAAATTTAAGACTATCGTGAAATACAAAATATTTTCACACATTTAAAATGCATGCAAAGGGCTTCCCCGGTGGCGCAGTGGTTGAGAGTCTGCCTGCCAATGCAGGGGACACGGGTCCGAGCCCTGGTCTGGGAAGATCCCACATGCCACGGAGCAACTAGGCCCGTGAGCCACAACTACTGAGCCTGCGCGTCTGGAGCCTGTGCTCCGCAACAAGAGAGGCCGCGATAGTGAGAGGCCCGCACACCGCAATGAAGAGTGGCCCCCGCTTGCCGCAACTAGAGAAAGCCCTCGCACAGAAACGAAGACCCAACACAGCCAAAAATAATAAATAAATAAATAAATTTATAAAATGCATGCAAATATTATACAATGGAATATTACTCAGCCATAAAAAAGTATGAAATAATGCCATTTGCAGCAACATGGATGGACCTAGACATTCTCATACTGAGTGAAGTAAGTCAGAGAAAGACAAATATCACATGATATCACTTAGGTGTGGAATCTAAAAAAACTGGTACAAATGAACTTATTTACAAAACAGAAATAGAGTCACAGATGTAGAAAACAAACTTATGGTTACCAAGGGGGAAAGCGGAGGGGAGGAATAAAAGGGGAGACTGGGATTGAGATATACACACTACTGTATATAAAACAGATAACTAATAAGAACCTGCTGTATAGCACAGGGAACTCCACTCAATACTCTGTAATGACCTATATGGGAAAAGAATCTTAAAAAGAATGGATATATGTATATGTGTAACTGATTCACTTTGCTGTACAGCAGAAACTAACACAACATCGTAAACCAACTATACTCCAAAAAATTAATCTAAAAAATAAAAATGAAATAAAATGCGTGTAGATTCACAGCAATACTGAGCAAATAACTGAGAAGGATCCATCTCAAACACCAGGATACGTGTTTGTAACTGAGCTCTGTATCACTGCTGCTTCTTCTTGGCAGATTGTCACATGGCCGTTGGTGAATGTTCCAAAGTTCTGTTGGAAACATGGGTTCAACTTTGCGCCTTCAAATCACCGAAGGATTTGCAAACTGATGCTATCGTTTTCTAGTATAATATGTGATTTGGCTTTGCACTCTCAATTTCACACTTCCAGTAAGTTTTATCACCGTGTTTTCTATCAACTACTTCGATAGAGTAGTTGTTACCATCCACTGTTTTAAGACGACCACATCTACTCATCACTGTTTAGACCATCATGAGGGCGAAGATGGATGGAATATAAAAACGGGAGTCTTGCATCAGTGAAGAAACGAAACCAACTGTTCACCAGTTATTTTATCTTTTACAGCAAAATTGCCTTAAGGCCAATTAGTTATGGGGTGAAAATGTTTGCAGCAAAGATGTTTACAGCACAGAAGCTTTAGGGAGAAAATACCTAGAACCATTATTAGTATGTCTATTACCACTGTTGGTCAAGTCCACGCCCCACAGATTAACAATGAACGTGGGCTAGGACCAGCCAGCACAGGCCATCCACATAAAGAGAAATCTTCGGGGACATGACAGAGCTAGAGCCACAATTTGGAAACAGGTAACTCGTGGAATAAATGTTGAGCTGCTTCTCCTACCACCTCCCAAAGGCTGTTAGACCAGGCACGCCTGTGGCGTTTCTCTCCTGTTTGCAAAGCGTAAACAAGAAGGCTTGTCCTGCCTGCCTGTGTTGAAAGGCACAGGCAGGGTAGAGCACCCGTCTTCTCCTCCCCCATCAGTGCCTGGTCCACGGGGCAGGCTCAGGTGGGTCTCTGACCTCAGCTTACAAGGGAGGCACAGGCTGAAAGGTGGGCAGGGGCAAGGTGGAGCCCAGGGTCTGCATACAAGGGGGTGGACCAACAGAGATCTTTCTCCTGGGGTCTCAGAACCGAGCCCTGTGCCTCCCCCGGTCTTTCCTCTGTCCAGCATCCCTCCCCTTATCTCCAAACCCTCCTTCTACGCCAGCTCCTTCTCTGAGCCCCTCTCTTCCTTGCTCCCTCACCTCCTTTAGCAACTGTAAAAGCTCAGTTCTCTTTGCTTCTTTCTGTCCACCCTCCAAGAACTGTGCTCAACATTGGAGACACAGTGAGAAGAACAAATGGACATGGTCCCCAAGGGCACTTACAGTCTGGAGGAGAAGCAGACAGGAATTAGGGAATCACAAATCCAAGTAAGGCTACAGCTCCAAGGAAGAGAATGTGAGGGCCCTCCGCCTTCTCATTTACTCCTCAACGCCCGCCCCACCCCCTTACCCAGACAGCTTTATTGCACAGCCCAGGACCCTTGTCCCTTCTCACCTTGCCAGGAACCCTCTGCAGTGAGTCTATCTGTCCCCTCTCTGACATCTTTTCCCAAAGCCCTTCGTCCTTTGGGCTCCGTTTCCTATGCCCATTCCGGGAACGCCAGCATCCTCTAGGAATCCGCCTCTGCATGCACATTACTCCCCCTCCCTTGGAACCATTTCCTGTCCCATCCAGACCTCAACCCCTACCTCCTCTAGGACCCCCGTATGTGTGTGTCTGGTCCTGGCTGCCATCCTGAGCTCCAGACCCAACAAACTGACTGTCCTCTCGCTCTCTCCACATGGGTGTCCCACTGACATTTCAACATCACACGGTCCAAGCCATGCCCTCCTCTTTCCACCAATTGTGCCTCCTCATCTCCTGGGTTGGAGAAGTGCACCCCAGTTCTGCCAGCCCCCTGAGCCTGAAGCCTGGGTACCTCCTCTCACTCATCCTCATGTTCCAACCCTCTTGATCCATGGCAGCTGTGCCTCTTGCACTGCACTCTCCCCCCTGGTCTGGTTACTGCATAATAACTGCATAATAATAGATGCTTCAAAGGCTTCTGGACAAGTCTCTTTGTGCTACTGAAAACAATTTGGCTGAAAGCAAAGGGACCAGAAGGACAATTTGGTCAAAACGAATATTCCATGGCTGTTGTTTTTCTGAGTGTTGGTCATCTTAGTGAGCCATGATGTGGTTTTAAAGAATTTTTATGCACTAGGATCTGTTTATTCCCCCATATTCAGAGTTTCATTTTATTTTGTTTGTTTAAGAAATCGAGACCTAGTATTGCCAGGCTCAGCTGTAACTAATGGCAGACACTGGGCAATGAAAAGAAAGAGTCTCCTATAAAAATCTCATTCATAGCATTCATCTAGAGAGCCTCATATAACAGTCCCTTGAAAAGCAATGTACGTGCTGCCCTGTGAAAATCCACTTTGCAGTATGTGTGATCCTGGAAAGGTAGGGTCTCCATTGAATCCATACAAATCACGATCAATACTATTTTCCTCACCACTCTTTTCTGAATTATAAATGAAGAAAGTCCCTACTATTCACCAAACTCACCCCTCAAAAAACAATACAAATTAGACATCTATTCTCCTGGGTTTTTTCCTAAACATGTTCAAACATATCTGCCTATATATACATATGCAGATACACATAATATATACTTCTTAATTTTAAAAAATGGATTGGAGCTGTAGATATTGATCTGAACACTTGCTTTTTATAAACTTAACAATAGAGTATGAAAATCTTTTCCAGATAATTCATGTAGAATTGAGTTTCTCAATTCCAGCACTGTTGAAAATTTGGCCTGGATAATTCTTTGTTGTGAGGGGCTGTCATGTGCACTGTGGGATGTTTAGCAACATCCCTGGCCTCTACCCACTAAATGCCAGGACCATATCCTCTCCCCCAATTGTGACAACAAAAAATGTCTACAGACACAGCCAAGGGTCCCCCAAGGGGACCACCAGTTGAGAACCCCTGGTGTGGAGCCATCGCTTCCTTTTTTAACAGCTGCATAGAATTCCATACTATGGATGAACCATATTTTATTTAATTATTCCCCTATTTATCGACATTCAGAATTTATTTTAAATGCATCAGAGGGACCTGATGGTTAAAAAAATATCGTGGCAGCGTATAAAGAGTCATTTTACTTTATCCTTCTCATAAAGTTTGAATGCTTGTGTTTCTGGCTTGTTTAAAACAGACAGGCACTCTGTGTGCATTAGGCAGCTCTGTGAGTTTCTTTTATGTTTGTTCCTATGACGTGGGCGTTGACAGAATTCCACCTTATGTCAGAAAGAGACGGGTGATCTTCCATGCCGTGACGGCATATGGGGAGGTGGCACTCTCATCCACCACTGGTGGGGGCAGCAACCGGTACCACTTTTCTGGTGGCCAGGCAATCAGGCAAAACAGATCAAGAGCCATCACTCTGTCTAACTATCTATTTCTTGTTCAGTAAAATTAGGTGGACACCTACAGTCTGCCCCTCCCCTTCTCTTTAGCCTGTATGAACTCAGTGAAGCTAGATGGCTCTCAAAGATAAATGCCTGGCCCTTCTCAGAAAGACAATTAATGAGCTCAGAGACTGCTTAAACGGAGATGAAATGTGAGATTAACAGACGCAGGGCCATCTATCCACCCACCAACAGGCTATCTCCTCCTCGCTGCGCTGTTTCATTAGACACCGCCAAGGAAACCCACCGAATGCACCATGGCTATCAGGTCTATTTTTGAGATAATTACAAGGCTTGGGCTTGGATCCACTTAAAGGCAGAAATATGGGACAGAGAAGGATTAAGGTGAACTCTACCCCTTTCTCGTCTACTGAAAATGTCCCAACAGGCTTTAAAGGGAAGAGAAAACTGCCTGAAACTTTCACCAGAGCCTGGTTGGTTGCTGCAGGAGCTGTGGGGCCCAAAGCTCTAATTCTGAACAGTGTCCAGTACAATAATGAGGTACCTTCCCTCCCTGCAGGCTAGTCTCCTTGCCCACCCCCTCTGCTCGCCTCATCTGGGAACACGAGTGCCTTAAGGAGTAGGGAAGAAGGAGAGGAGGAAGGAGGGGCAGAGGACAGGGCAGAGGACAGGGCAGAGCAGGATCCTGTGTCTCTCAGCATCACACCATTGCACTCTCTGGAAGCTCAGATGTTGCCACTCCACGCATCACTCTTAAAAATGGATCTGTCCTCTGCTCGCATGACCTTGAAAACAGGGAGACCGTGACGGGGTGAAGTCACCTCTGGGCAGGCTTTCTTGTTTCCTCTCCAGGCTGCAATCTCCTAGAAGGCACAGCAAGAATGCAAAACTGCAGGAAAGAACCCGGTTTGCTTGCGGCATCTCTGTCCCTCTACCCAGTGGAGTATTTCTGCAGACACTCCTTCCCCGTCATCCGTTTCGTGAGCAGAATTTCCGCCTTGACATCTGAGCGTGTCCCTCACTCCCCACCCCGATGACAAGGACAATGACAATGGGATATCAAGCAACAATATTCATAATAGCTGCTGCACAATGCCCAAGCAGGTGACACACTTTGCTCCTGCAACAGGATTAGAACTTGGATTAATCTTTGCACTTTTCCTTGGTGCCCCTCCTTATATAAGACTTTCCATCAATCAGAGGCCTCCTCCTTGCCTCTGGGAGGATTAGGATTGCTTTAGCAGGAGTGAAAAGAGAAAGAAATAGTGTTCAGTCTTTTTTGATATCCAAAGGCAGCTGCCAATCCAATGCCTACAGAACAATCTTGCCCTTTGAGGGAGATCACATAACCCAGGATGAGGAGCTCCATCACCATGTGGAAAGAGTCTTCCACAAACAGCCACCCAAAGACTGTAGATGGTCCAGAAGGAGTCCTGCTCACGCCCCAAGCCTTTGCAGAGCCCCAACGAAACCTCTCCATGTGCCCGCCCCCTTTTCACGGGTGCCCCTCCTTTTTCAAAGGAGACTTATAGGCCCCTTAAAAGATAGAGGGTGAGGAAGAGAAGTTGTAATGGTGTAGACAGAACAGTGGCAAACTCCCCCCATCATACGTGAATGAAAACATTTAATCCTCACAAAAAGACCACAAGAAAGGTGAATATTATTATCATGTCTGGTTCACAGATCATGAAAAGAGGGAAGTAAAGGTCCCAGGGTCCCCGTGGTTGGCGAGATAGGATTCAGACCCGCTTTGTCTAATTCTAATTCCAAGACCTCTCTTGTCCCCAGATTCTTTCACATAAATGAAAGGTCACACTTGGCATTGTCCAGAAGGACACACACTTGCCCTCAGGGAACTTCCAAGTGACTTGGGAAGGCAAAAAAATATTTAAGCAGAAGTGGAATATCATAACAGGCAAGGAGCAGAACACTCCAGATGAGGGAAGAAAGTCTGTCAACTGGGTCTCCTAGAAAGCAGATGTCAAGGTGGAGTTAGCCATGCAAAAGGTTTACTGGGGAGTAACACCTGAGTGGGGGTTAAATAGTGTCCCCCCCTCAAAATATGTTCAGTCCTAATTCCCCAGAACCTGTGCATGTGACCTTATTTGGGAAAAGGTCTTTGCAGATATAATCAAGGTAAGATGAGGTCACACTGGACTGGGGTGGGGTAGGGAGGGAATCCCTAAATCCAAAGACAGTGTTCTTAAGAGAGAAAAGGAAGATTTGAGGCATAAGAGACACAGACACAGCAAAGAGGGCAATGTGAAGACAGAGGCAGAGACTGAAGCGATGCAGCCACAAGCCAAGGAACGCCCAGAGCCACCAGAAGCTGGAAAAGGCATGTGGGGTCCCCTCTTAGAGCCTTTGAAGGGAGCATAGCTCCCTTGATTTTGGACTTCTGGCCTCCACAACTGTGATAGGATAAACTTCTGTTGTTTTACAGCGCCAGTTCGTGATCATTTTCTGCAGCAGTCACAGGACACCTGACACAAGCTGTGCAAGGAGAAGGGAGGAGGCAGGATGGGACAAGGGAAGCTATCAGTGGGGATGCAGACCTGACAGTTCCTGGCCGCTCGCCAGGGACTCCAGAGCCAAGTGCCCATTACAGGAGTCCTGTGTCCGGCAGAAAGGGTCAGGCCCTAGGACCACAGTCTTGCAGTCATCGGCCAGCGCCAACCTGAGAAGAGAAGGGCAGCTCGAGGGCTGAGGCGGGCCCAAGGCATTAACAGCTGGAGGCTGTCATCTGTCCACACCGTTCACAGCTGGGCTATGCGTCCCTTCTCGAAGGGAGAGTTCTGTGTCTGCCATAGTGTGGACACAGGAAGAACAGGATCAAGGTTCCACCCCACTTTTAAACCCCCCCAGTGTGCAAATAAGAGAACAAATAAGAGAACCACCAACTTGGAAGGAATCATTATCTGTCTTGCTACCTCATTCATTCATTCATTCATTCACTCATTTATTCACTCCATCACTATTTCCTGGGGCCTGCTCTGTCCTGGCACTGTGCTTGGTGAACTGGCAATCCAGAGGGAGCCAGCAGCAGCTCCTGAACTCAGGGGCTTGCATCCTAGTTAGGGGGACAGAGCACGCTAAAAGGTGCTATAAGGCAAGGCTGGAGGGACGGGTGGGCACAGTATCAAAGGAGCCTTGGGATCCAGCCCAAGTTGGGAGTCCGGAGTCTTCCCAAGGGCAATGGAAAGTCACTAAACGTGACGGCAGGAAGGGACGGGATCACTTTAATTCTCACATGGACAATAGTTTGGATGGAGCAAGAGTAGAGATAGCTTAATGTGTTGAGAGGCACCTGTGGTTTTTGCAAAAGGTGATACAAGTGTGAATTAAGGTGGTGTTGGAGGGAATGGAGGAAAGGAGACAGACTTGAGAAATATTTTGGAGATAGAATCAAGAGGACTTGGTGGTGGTTCACCGTGTGTGTGTGTGTGTGTGTGTGTGTGTGTGTGTGTGTGTCTGTGTGTGTGTGTGTGTGTGTGTGTGTGTATGTGTTTTTTGCAGGCCAGGGGGTGGGGATGGGAGAATACCACGACCTCTTGTTTTCTGATTTGCATATCTGGTGCAAAGTGATGGGTGATGCTAATAATTGAGCGGGGAATATTTGGGGAGAAGGAAAAATTGGGGGAAGAGTAAGAAAGTGTTTGATAGGCACGGGACAAGTGGACACATGACATTTGAGATGTCCTTTAGACATCCATTTAGAATAGTCCAGAAAGCAGCTGGACATGTCAGTGTGGGATTCAGATGAGAAGTCTGAACTGAAGTATGAATTTAGGATCTGAGGGACCCTACCAGTTGGTCTAGCAAAGTGCTACGGTTGGTCTATGTCAGAATCTAGTTGGTCCCATCAGCCCCATGACAGTGCACAGGGATGTGACGAAGCCTTGGGACCCACCTGAATAGGTACACTGTATCTGTCATACAGGTGGGACAGGGAACAGCTTGTCAGCCATGTGGATGAGGCCCTTAACACAGGGGACAAGGGTCTTCCCTGAAGACCCAGGGCCATATCTAACCTAGACTCCAATGCGTGTTCACATGTGGCCTCAGGGCACTGGGGCACAACAGATCGGATGACAATCCTGCCTAGCATGGGCGAATCCAGTCATCAGGAAGAGATGATGTTGACCAGGTACTCTCTGAGCAAGTCACCAAGAGGTCAGGGCATAGTAAGTACTGCAGGCCAGAGAGCTCCCTTCAGTACCATAGCCCATCCTGGCTCTTCAGAGACACAAGACACAGGATACACCACATGAGCCAAGAGTGTTTCAAACTATGGAAGCATCTTGGTGAAGGGGAAAGAGCCTGGGATATTAAAAGTCAAGTGGTCCTGGCTTCTGCCACTGAACTATGAGATCCATCAGCATAAGGATTGTATCTGCCTCGTTCACTCCTATATTCCCAGACCTAGCCACTCCTGGTACCCATCAGGAGCTCAGCAAGAACCAGTAAGATGGATGGATGATGGATAGGTGGATGAGTGGATGGTGGATGGATGGATGGATAGGTGGGTGGATAGGTGGGTCTAAATTCCATCATGTTCCCTTGTCATTAGGAATAAAGACAGCCAAAATTTAAAATTCTTTAAAACCCATGTGTCCATTTTGATTAATAGCAACCTTTAAACTCCTCCCTCAAGCAACAGCAGAGGCTTATAGTTAAGAGTGTGATCAGACTGCCTATGATAGCCCCACCAAGGCTACGAGGCCTTGTGCACATCTCCCAACCTCTGTGAGACTCACCTGTGTGAGGTAGAATAATAACTGTACCTGTTTCATCGGTCTCTAATGAAATGAAATGAGATAACCCATGCAAATCCCTTAGGACAATGTATGGCAAATAACAGGTGCATGATAAATTGTATATTCCCCCTCCTCCTCTCCTTTCCTCTCTCCTCCTGCCATCAGACATCAACTCTCACTGTGCAGCGCTGCCCTCCTAGCCATACCACCCATCTGCGGGCCCCCGCAGCCTCTCACCTTTTCTCTTGTTCCTGAGGACCCTAATAAATCAACAGTGACACAGAAAACAACCATACACAGTTAGCACATGCTGGGTTGATTGTGCTCAAGCCTTCATAATCCAACTCTGAGGAAGAGCATCTAGTACTCAATTTTTAAAATGTAATATATATTTAATGCAATATTAATATTTAACTCAATGCAATATTTGATATTTAATGCAAATAAAAATAGTAAACAGATTTATTAATGATTTACACAAGTACTTGCTTATTCTGTTTTTAAAGCATTTTTCTACCTAGAAGATAATTTTCTACCCCCCAGAAAGCAAATACGGGAGGGCTTTTGAGCTGGTTCTTGTATGTGGGAGAGAGTTGTCAACTTGTGGGTGGGCTTGGCCAACAAGCAGCAGCCATGGCTTTCATTTATTCATATAGTTAACGAGGGCATACTATGTGCTGGACACTGGGCTAAGATCTGATGGGAAGAGAAAAGGGTCCTTATTCTCTCAGAGCTCACAATTCACTGGGAAGTAAGATAACATTCTGTGACAAATAAAATAAGTGCCAGGAAGGAAATCTACACAGATAGTCACACTGAGCACTAGCAGGGCACCCAACTCAGACTTGGGTCGGGGGATAGTCAGGGAAGGCTTCTTGGAGGAAGAAACATATGAACTGATATAATTGGGAGAAAGGGAGGAAGAGCATTCTAGGCAGAGGGAAGAGTTGACTCAAAGGCTCCTAGGGACTGAACGTTTGTGTGCCTCCAAAATTCACATGTGGAAGCCCCAATCCCCAGTGTGACAGTATTAGGAGGTAGAGCTTTGGGGAGGTTATTAAGTAATAAAGGTAGAGCCCTTGTGAATGGGATTAGTGCCCTTATATAAACAAGAGACATGAGAAAGATGATATATCTCTTCACCATCTGAGGGCACAGTGAGAAGGCAGCCAACTGCAAGCCAGGAAGAGAGGCCTCACCGGGAATCAAATCAGCTGGCACCTTGATCTTGGGCTTCCAGCCTTCAGAACTGTGAGAGATAAATTTCTATTGTTTAAGCCACCCGGTTTATGGTAGTTTGTTATAGTAGCCCAAGCTGACTAGGACAAAGGCCTTCAGAGACAGGGTTGTGCCAGAGGCAAGAGAAGTTCAGAATGAATGGAGAAGAGAAGTAGGGGTGAGATTGGGTCTTGTGGGCCACGAGAAGGGGTTTGGTTATTATTCCAAGGTGATGAGACTTACACGTTGGAATGACCGGGGCTGAACTTTAGAAGTAACACACTGACTAGAAGACAGTTCTACAGCCCATATCTATTAAATTAATCGAAAGAAGAAAGGTGTCAACAGAAATGCAGAGAAAGTAGATTCAAGAAATATTTAGGACGCTGAATTGATGGGTCTTGGTGAGTGGGTGTGGCAGGTGAGAAAGAGGAACAAAGCAAAGACATGTGCGTTTTTAACATGAACAACTGGGTGGATGCATTAAACGATGTTAGTTGTCAGTATCATTGTCATCACCACTATCATCGTCATGATTGACGATGTCTTGGTGCCACTCTTGGGGACAACACAGAATAAGTCTATTTCTACTTCCACAACCTGTCAGATCTGTTCCCCCAAATAAACGTAACCCATGGAAGGTGCCAAGGGTGATGATAGACAAAGCGGGTTTCACTTGGGTTCATCCTACATGAGCCAAACAACCCAACACGACATTGAAATAACCTAAACGTTCAACAAAAGGGGACTGGTTAAGTGAAGTATAGCACAGTCGTACAATTCAATATTATGTAACCTTTAGAAATCATGCTCCACTGTTATATTTAATGACACGAAGAAATGGGCTTATGCATTACATTTTTTTAAGTGTCAGGGTACATAGAGTAATCTGCTTATTTTAAGCACATGGTTGTGGGTTTTTTAGTTCTATATGCCACAATATTAACATTCATTTTCTGTTAATTTTTCATTTCTTTTATATTTTTCTACATTCTCCTTTTTTTTTCCATAGTGCACATGGATTGCTTTGGTATTCATAACATTGTAAATGTAAACAAAACTCATGAGGTTCAATTTCATCCAAACAATACCTAATGAAAACACTAGAAGCCTTGGGTTAATGCTATGAACTGTCCTCCCTAACTTGAGGGGTGAAGTCAAAGGCTAATTCTGTTCCAAGACCAACAGGCTTTATTTCAAGAACTTATTTCTCAAGACCAGGGCTCTCTGGCCAAGGACCCCTACCCCCATCTCCCTCTTCATGACCATTATCATGGCTATACCACCATCTTTCTATCTTCCCATTAAGAGAGTGAGCAAAGAGAATGTAAATAAATACCAAAGCACTGACTTTCTGGGTTGTTGAAATCACATGTGTGGAGACTATACAGGGAAATAATGGGTCTTTCTCTGTGGAAGAATAGGATCCAGTTGAATCAAACATTTATAGAAACCTAAGGAGGAGAAGACAAATATTGGAAACTTACCCAGTCACTTTGGGTAAGGATGAAAGAAAGACTCCTAAGTAGTCTCCAAAGTCTGCTTCTTGTGGTGGTTTTAAAACCTGGTCCTAAATCAGGTGATGCTCCTCCCATCAAGAGGGGAGGTCTATGTCCCATCCCTCAAATCTGGGTGGGCTCGTGACTGTTTCAATCAATAAGGAACAGCACAAGTGATGCTATGTGACTTCTGAAGCCAGATTATAAAAGGCCACATAGCCTCTGCCTTAGTATCTTGGAAAATTCACTCTCCAGGCACTCCCTCTTGACATGGTTCCTTTTAAAACCCAGCCACCATGTGATGAGAAGCCCAAGCCACATGGGTGAGTCCCATGGAGGCACTCTGTCCCTGAATCCTAGCCAAAGAGAGGGTGTGGAGAAAAGGGAGGCCTCCTGCACTGTTGGTGGGAATGTAAATTGTTACAGCCACTATGGGAAAACATTATGGAGGTTCCTTTAAGAACTAAGAATAGAGCTACCATATAATCCAACAATCCCACTCCTGGGCATATATCTGGAAAAGACGAAAACCCTAATTCAAAAAAATACATGCACCCCAATGTTCATAGCAGCGCTATTCACAGCAGCCAAGACATGAAAGCAACCTAAGTGTCCATCAACAGATGAATGGATAAAGAAGATGTGGTATATACAATATATATATATATATATGATGAAATATTACTCAGCCATAAAATAGAATGAAATATTGCCATTTGCAGCTACATGGATGGACCTAAAGAATATCATACTAAGTGAAGTAAGTCAGACAAAGACAAATATTATATGAGATAACTTACATGTGGAATCTAAAAATAATACAAATGAACTTATTTACAAAACAGAAACAGACTCACAGACATAGAAAACAAAGTTATGGTTACCAAAGGGGAAAGGGAGGGGGGCAATAAAATAGGAGTTTGGGATTAACAGATACACACTACTATATATAAAATAGATAAGCAACAAGGATTTACTGTATAACACAGGGAACAATATCCAACATACATAATAACCTATAATGGAAAATAACCTGAAAAAAATATATATATATATACACACACACACATATTATTGAATCACTTTGCTGTACACCTGAAACTAACACAATATTGTAAACCAACTACACTTCAATTAAAAAAAAAAGAACCCTAGCCGAGCCCAGCCTTTCAATCATCCCAACCCAGGCACCAGACATGTGAGTAAAGAAGTTTCCAGTTGGTGATTTAGCTTCAAGCTGTATGAGTCACCCCCAGCCATCTGAGTCTCCCTAGTTGAGGCTCCAAACATTAGAGGACAGAGACAAGCTATGCCCTGTCCAAATTCCTGACCCACAGAACCGACAAACACAATAAAATCATCATCTTATTTTACTGCTAAGTTTGGGGTGATTTGGTAGAGAGCAACAGACAACTGGAACAAAAGTTGGTTCCTAGAAGTGGGATGCCACTAAATCAAAACCCAGATCATGTGGCATTCACTTGGCGACCATGTGACAGGCCTCGAGGAAACAGTTGGTGAGGGCAAGAAGGAAACCATTATTAGAAGCTGAGGAAAAAGGAGTTCCTTGTTCTGTAGTGGAAGAAAGTTTGACAGCACTGTTGGTTGCAGTCATTTGGAAACTAAAAGTGTTCTGAATGAACTCAGGGATGCATCTAAGGAGATTTCCATAGTATTGCAGGTGTCTCCTGGCTTCTTCTAGATGCCTGTATTAAACTGAGGAAGGACAGAGCTCAATTAAAGAATAAATGATATCGTTTGGGGGAAAGTTGGGAGTAAATACAAAAAGCCAAGGACAATCTTTCCACCCAGCAAAAGGCACTCAAAGTAAGAAAGGACACATCAATTCCAGATTGTTATCAGAACACTATGCTTGTTCTGGAGTAAAGATGAGGCCAATGGTGACTGACATCCATTTGTTAAAATCTCAGAAATTTCAAAGAGGACAGAGAAGGGGGGAGGGATAAACTAGGAGTTTGGGATAAACAGATACAAACTACTATACATATAAAATAGATAAGCAACAATATTTACTATGTAACAAAGAGAATTATAGCCATTACCTTATAATAACCTGCAATGAAATACAATCTGTAAAAATACTTAATCACTATGCTCTACACCTGAAACTAACATAATATTGTAAATCAAATATACTTCAATAAAAAAAAATCTCAGAAATATTTAAGGTGGTGCCTCCTAGAGACCATTTCAGTCGAACAAAATCCCATCTGAGAATCTTAAGGAGGTACTTGAAGACAATAGATTTTCTAAGGATATTAAGTGTGCTATCCCACAGGAGCCCCACAGGAGGCCCAATTACAGAAGGACTTATCTCAGAGAGATTTATGTGTGTAGTTTTGGTCAAATGAAACAGATAATGAATTGCCACATAAGAAATCCACAAAGTTTTTAAAGTAATTATACCAGCTTGGACTAAGAAGAACTGAGATGGTACTAATAAAAGGAGTTCTTTGGATCCCCAAACTTCTACAGACAGAAAGAAAGTTGAGAAATCTACTCAGCTGCAAATATGGCCTATTTCTTATGGGGGTAAAAGAAGGTGACTCAAAGGTCAGAATCAAGATCTCAGAGGATGGAGCCAAAAGCCACAAAAATCATTCCCAAAGACCTGTTCTGAACCTTAATCAAGAAATGGTCCTTATATGCCAAGCTGAATTTTAGAATTACTATGGGCAACTGACTGCTATGTTTTCCCCTTTTTTTTGAATAAGAACTTTTATTACAATTATCCTACACCTGTCTCATCATTACATATTGTGTAGAGAGGGGGAGCAGATAATTTGTGTCTTCAGTTTACAGGTCTTCAGATCTAGAGGAACTATATCCAAGGAACCAAACTCAAGGATCCTCATCCACATCTAGACCTTAAATAGGGTTTATGATATCCTTGGCCTCAAGCCAAGCTTGATGGTATAGTGGGAGATACTTTTAGGGGATCTTAGAGGAGAGTCAAGTATATTTTGCAGGTGAGATAAATGCAAATAATTTGTAGCCAGATAACATACTGTGTTGGAACATGGCCCCAACTCCTTTAACACTCTATTGGGATGTGGGAGCCATCTCCCCTGAGTCTCTAGCTTGCTGGCCCACCTGGCAGGTGTTAGACTTGCAAAGCTGCATAATGTGTGTGCCAATTCCTTTAAGTAAATGTCTTTCTATATATTACACACCCTATTGGCTGTGTGCAGTTCACGTCCAAAGGCCTTCTGCTGCAGAATTCCCTCTTGCTCAGTGCAGGTCTTTTGTTCTAGTCAGACCTTCAACTGATTGGATGAGGCCCACCCACATTATGGACAGCAGTCTGCTTTGCTCAAAGTCCACCAATTTAAGGGTAAATCTCATCCAAAAATACCCTCACAGGAACACTCAGAAGAATGTTTGACCACATACCTGGGCACTGTGGCCCAGTCAGTTTGACACACAAAATTAACCATCACACTGGTCCAAACCTCTGATCCAGAGATTCTCTGAGTTTAATAAAATAGTTGTTGTTTTATGTTTTTTTAGTGTGGATTATTATATAGCAATGCAACATTAGAACACCCCTTAGAGTCACTACTTTGGGAAAAATCCCGGTGTTCTTCTTACTTGCTGCAAGTAATAATAAATCCTTCCTTCCCCTGAAAAAAAATAAATTAGAACACCCCTTGATATAGACTCCTACAGAGGAAGGCATAAAAGACTTTGGCCAGGCAACTTTGTACCTGAAACACTGAAAGCATGCAATCACTTAGTGAGAAGACTGCATTTCACTCTAAGTCAGCAAGGACAAGGAATAAAATCCAAACTTCAAATAAAACCCAACCTCCTCACACAGGATGCCATGGGCCCCAGCCTACCTCCTTTGACTCTCCCTTCCTGGAACACACCAAACTCTTCCCATTTTCTTTGCCTAAGATACTCTTCCCCCACCTTTTTCCAACTTGAGAACTAAACTAAAACAGTATGATCCCTGACCACTCTATCTAAGGAAACCCCCCAATGAGCAAAGGGATAACAAAACCCTTCCTCCTTCTGTATGAGAACTTAACCTTCAGTTAACTTCCTAGCACTGTCTCCCTGGTAAACTAATTAGCTGAGATGTCAATTCTATTACTAGGCAACATTACCCAGAGTATAAGTGACCTCTCACTGGTATGTGGCATCCGGTCTAGGAAGAACTATAAATGAACTATAAGTACCTGATGGGATGCCATAATTTTCATGTCATTCCTCTGTATTAAGATGCTCCTTGCAGAGTTCCTGAGAGCTCTGCTTATGGCACTGTGACAAGAGATACTGGCTCCTGTGACACATGCAGCTGCTAAGCCAGGGCAGACCCACCCCTGCCCAAGGTGAAGTCTTCTTGCACTGATGCTGCATGAACCACTGAGGAGGAGGAACACCTGGTGTTGCCCTAGCAGTCAGCTGGGTTTCCCATCCTCTATCCTCCTAGAGCTTGTGATGCTAAGAGTGAACTGTGGAATTCTTATGAGTCTGAATGTTTAGTTGAATCTAGGAAGACCCTTAGTGCACCTCCCTCCTCCCATTTTCTCCCTCGTATCACCCTGTTTTTCCTTTATGGCACCTTTCACATTTAGTTTACTAATTACCTGTTAGTTTATTGACTGTGAACTTGAGGAGGTCAAAGACCATGTCCATCTTGTTCACCACTGTAAACTCAGCACTTACCCAACTGCCTTCACATAGTAGGAGCTTGATAAATATTGGATGGATGGAAAAAATTAGAGGAGGAAGTTGCTAGAAAGTTGTAAGAGACAAAGTAAGAGGTAAACAGAATCCAAACTGCAGAAGACCTTATTCGAAGTGCTCATGAGCAGTGAAGTACCCTAAGGGCCTTGAAGAGATGCAGAAGAGAGGGAGCTTCAAGATGGCGGAAGAGTAAGACGTGGAGATCACCTTCCTCCCCACAGATACATCAGAAATACATCCACATGTGGAACAACTCCTACAGAACACCTACTGAACGCTGGCAGAAGACCTCAGACCTCCCAAAAGGCAAGAAACTCCCCACATACCTGGGTAGGGCAAAAGAAAAAAGAAAAAACAGAGACAAAAGAATAGGGACGAGACCCGAACCAGTGGGAGGGAGCTGTGGAGGAGGAAAGGTTTCCACACACTAGGAAGCCCCTTCGCAGGCGGAGACTGCGGGTGGCGGAGGGGGGAAGCTTCGGAGCCGCGGAGGAGAGCGCAGCCACAGGGGTGCGGAGGGCAAAGCAGAGAGATTCCCGCACAGAGGATCGGTGCTGACCAGCACTCACCAGCCCGAGAGGCTTGTCTGCTCACCCGCCGGGGCGGGCGGGGGCTGGGAGCTGAGGCTCGGGCTTGGTCGGATCCCAGGGACAGGACTGGGGTTGGCGGCATGAACACAGCCTGAAGGGGGCTAGTGCACCACGGCTACCCAGGAGGGAGTCCGGGAAAAAGTCTGGAGATGCCGAAGAGACAAGAGACATTTTCTTGCCTCTTTGTTTCCAGGTGCGCAAGGAGAGGGTATTCAGAGCGCCGCCTAAACGAGCTCCAGAGACGGGCGCCAGCCGCGGCTATCAGCGTGGACCCCAGAGACGGGCAGGAGACGCTAAGGCTGCTGCTGCCGCCACCAAGAAGCCTGTGTGCAAGCACAGGTCACTATCCACACCGCCCCTCCCGGGAGCCTGTGCAGCCCGCCACTGCCAGGCTCCCGTGATCCAGGGACAACGTCCCCGGGAGAACGCACGGCGCGCCTCAGGCTGGTGCAACGTTACGCCGGCCTCTGCCACCGCAGGCTCGCCCCGCATCCGTACCCTTCCCTCCCCCCCCGCCTGAGTGAGCCAGAGCCCCCGAATCAGCTGCTCCTTTAACCCCGTCCTGTGTGAGCGAAGAACAGACGCCCTCAGGTGACTTACACGCAGAGGCGGGTCCAAATCCAAAGCTGAACCCCAGGATTTGTGCAAACAAAGAAGAGAAAGGGAAATCTCTCCCAGCAGCCTCAGGGGCAGTGGATTAAATCCCCACAATCAACTTCATATACCCTGCATCTGTGGAATACCTGAATAGACAACAAATCATCCCAAATTGAGGAGGTGGACTTTGGGAGCAACGATATATATATATTTTTCCCTTTTTCTCTTTTTGTGAGTGTGTATGTGTATGCTTCTGTGTGTGATTTTGTCTGTATAGCTTTGCTTTTACCATTTGTTCTAGGGTTCTGGCTGTCCGTTTTTTTGTGTTTTTTTTTTTACTTTTTAAAATTTTTTTTTAATAATTATTATTTATTTTTTATTTTAATAACTTTATTTTATTTTACTTTATTTTATTTTATTTTATCTTCTTTCTTTCTATTTTTTCTCCCTTTTATTCTGAGCCGTGTGGATGAAAGGCTCTTGGTGCACCAGCCAGGCGTCAGGGCTGTGCCTCTGAGGTGGGAGAGCCAAGTTCAGGACATTGGTCCACCAGAGACCTCCCAGCTCCACGTAATATCAAACAGCGAAAATCTCCCAGAGATCTCCATCTCAACGCCAAGACCCAGCTCCACTCAACAACCAGCAAGCTACAGTGCTGGACACCCTATGCAAAACAACTAGCAAGACAGGAACACAACCCCACCCATTAGTAGAGAGGCTGCCTAAAATCATAATAAGGTCACAGACACCCCAAAACACATCACCAGACATGGACCTGCCTACCATAAAGACAAGATCTAGCCTCATCCACCAGAACACAGCACTAGTCCCCTCCACCAGGAAGCTTACACAACTCACTGAACCAACCTTAGCCACTGGGGGCAGAAATCAAAAACAACGGGAACTACGAACCTGCAGCCTGCGAAAAGTAGGCCCCAAACACAGAAAGCTAAGCAAAATGAGAAGACAGAGAAACACACAGCAGATGAAGGAGCAAGGTAAAAACCCACCAGACCAAACAAATGAAGAGGAAATAGGCAGTCTACCTGAAAAAGAATTCAGAGTAATGATAGTAAAGATGATCCAAAATCTTGGAAATAGAATGGAGAAAATACAAGAAACGTTTAACAAGGACCTAGAAGAACTAAAGAGCAAACAAACAATGAGGAACAAAACAATAAATGAAATTAAAAATTCTCTAGAAGGGATCAATAGCAGAAAAACTGAGGCAGAAGAAGGGATAAGTGACCTGGAAGATAAAACAGTGGAAATAACTAACACAGAGCAGAATAAAGAAAAAAGAATGAAAATAAATGAGGACGGTCTCAGAGCCCTCTAGGACAACACTAAAAACACCAACATTGGAATTATAAGGGTCCTGGAAGAAGAGAAAAACAAAGGGACTGAGAAAATATTTGAGGAGATTATAGTTGAAAACTTCCCTAATATGGGAAAGGAAATAGTTAATCAAGTCCAGGAAGCACAGAGAGTCCCATACAGGATAAATCCAAGGAGAAACATGCCAAGACACATATTAATCAAACTATCAAACATTAAATACAAAGAAAAAATATTAAAAGCAGCAAGGGAAAAACAACAAATAACATACAAGGGAATCCCCATAAGGTTAACAGCTGATCTTTCAGCAGAAGCTCCGCAAGCCAGAAGGGAGTGGCAGGACATATTTAAAGTGATGAAATGGAAAAACCTACAACCAAGATTACTCTACCCAGCAAGGATCTCATTTAGATTTGACGGAGAAACTAAAACCTTTACAGACAAGCAAAAGCTAAGAGAATTCAGCACCACCAAACCAGCTTTACAACAAATGCTAAAGGAAATTCTCTAGGCAGGAAATGCAAGAGAAGGAAAAGACCTACAATAACAAACCCAAAACAATTAAGAAAATGGTAATAGGCACATACATATTGATAATTACCTTAAATGTAAATGGATTAAATGCTCCAACCAAAAGACATAGACTGGCTGAATGGATACAAAAACAAGACCCATATATATGCCGTCTACAAGAGACCCATTTCAGACCTAGGGACACAAACAGACTGAAAGTGAGGGGATGGAAAAAGATATTCCATGCAAATGGAAATCAAAAGAAAGCTGGAGTAGCAATTCTCATATCAGACAAAATAGACTTTAAAACAAAGACTATGACAAGAGACAAAGAAGATCAAGGGATAATGATAATGATCAAGGGATCAATCCAAGAAGAAGATATAACAATTGTAAATATTTATGCACCCAACATAGGAGCACCTCAATACATAAGGCAAATACTAACAGCCATAAAAGGGAAAATTTACAGTAATACAATCATAGTAGGGGACTTTAACACCCCACTCTCAACAATGGACAGATCATCCAAAATGAAAATAAATAAGGAAACACAAGCTTTAAAGGATACATTAAACAAGATGGATTTAATTGATATTTAAAGGACATTCCAACCAAAAACAACAGAATACACTTTCTTCTCAAGTGCTCATGGAACATTCTCCAAGATAGATTATATCTTGGGTCACAAATCAAGTCTTGGTAAATTTAAGAATATCGAAATCATATCAAGTATCCTTTCTGACCACAACGCTATGAGACTAGACATCAATTACAGGAAAAAATCTGTAAAGAATACAAACACAGGGAGGCTAAACAGTACACTACTTAATAACGAAGAGATCACTGAAGAAATCAAAGAGGAAATCAAAAGATACCTAGAAACAAATGACAATGAAAACACGACGACCCAGAACCTATGGGAGGCAGCAAAATCAGTTCTAAGAGCGAAGTTTATAGCAATACAATCCTACCTTAAGAAACATCTCAAATAAACAACCTAACCTTACACCTAAAGCAATTAGAGAAAGAAGAACAAAAAAACCCCAAAGTTAGCAAAAGGAAAGAAATCATAAAGATCAGATCAGAAATAAATGAAAAAGAAATGAAGGAAACGATAGCAAAGATCAATAAAACTAAAAGCTGGTTCTTTGAGAAGATAAACAAAATTGATAAACCATTAGTCAGATTCATCAGGAAAAAAAGGGAGAAGACTCAAATCAATAGAATTAGAAATGAAAAAGGAGAAGTAACAACTGACACTGCAGAAATACCAAGGATCATGAGAGATTACTACAAGCAACTCTATGCCAATAAAATGGACAACCTGGAAGAAATGGACAAATTCTTAGAAATGCACAACCTTCCGAGACTGAACCAGGAAGAAATAGAAAATATGAACAGACCAATCACAAGCACTGAAGTTGAAACTGTGATTAAAAACCTTCCAACAAACAAAAGCCCAGGACCAGATGGCTTCACAGGCGAATTCTATCAAACATTTAGAGAAGAGCTAACGCTTATCCTTCTCAAACTCTTCCAAAATATAGCAGAGGGAGGAACACTCCCAAACTCATTCTACGAGACCACCATCACCCTGATACCAAAACCAGACAAAGATGTCACAAAGAAAGAAAACTACAGGCTGATATCACTGATGAACATAGATGCAAAAATCCTCAACAAAATACTAGCTGACAGTATCCAACAGCACATTAAAAGGATCATATACCATGAACAAGTAGGATTTATCCCAGGGATGCAAGGATTCTTCAATATACGCAAATCAATCATTGTGATACACCATATTAACAAATTGAAGGAGAAAAACCATATGATCATCTCAATAGATGCAGAGAAAGGTTTTGACAAAATTCAACACCTTTTTATGATAAAACACTCCAGAAAGCAGGCATAGAGGGAACTTACCTCAACATAATAAAGGCCACATATGACAAACCCACAGCCAGCATCGTCCTCAATGGTGAAAACTGAAACCATTTCCACTAAGATCTGGAACAAGACAAGGTTGCCCACTCTGACCACTATTATTCTACATAGTTTTGGAAGTTTTAGCCACAGCAATCAGAGAAGACAAAGAAATAAAAGGAATCCAAATCGGAAAAGAAGAAGTAAAGCTGTCACTGTTTACAGATGACATGATACTATACTTAGAAAATCCTGAAGATGCTACCAGAAAACTACTAGAGCTAATCAATGAATTTGGTAAAGTAGCAGGATACAAAATTAATGCACAGAAATCTCTTGCATTCCTATACACTAATGATGAAATATCTGAAAGTGAAATTAAGAAAACACTCCCATTTACCACTGCAACAAAAAGAATAAAATACCTAGGAATAAACCTACCTAAGGAGACAAAAGACCTGTATGCAGAAAATTATAAGACACTGATGAAAGAAATTAAAGATGATACAAACAGATGGAGAGATATACCATGTTTTTGGCTTGGAAGAATCAACATTGTGAAAATGACCATACTACCCAAAGCAATCTACAGATTCAATGCAATCCCTATCAAACTACCACTGGCCTTTTTCACAGAACTAGAACAAAAAATTTCACAATTTCTACGGAAACACAAAAGACCCCGAACAGCCAAAGCAATCTTGAGAAAGAAAAACGGAGCTGGAGGAATCAGGCTCCCTGACTTCAGACTAAACTACAAAGCTACAGTAATCAAGACAGTATGGTACTGGCACAAAAACAGAAATATAGATCAATGGAATAGGATAGAAAGCCCAGAGATAAACCCACACACATATGGTCACCTTATCTTTGATAAAGGAGTCAAGAATATACAATGGAGAAAAGACAGCCTCTTCAATAAGTGGTGCTGGGAAAACTGGACAGCTACATGTAAAAGTATGAAATGAAAAAGAACACTCTCTAACACCATACACAAAAATAAACCCAAAATGGATTAAAGACATAAATGGAAGACCAGACACTACCAAACTCTTAGAGGAAAACATAGGCAGAACACTCTATGACATAAATCACAGCAAGATCCTTTTTGACCCACCTCCTAGAGAAATGGAAATAAAAACAAAAAGAAACAAATGGGACCTAATGAAACTTCAAAGCTTTTGCACAGCAAAGGAAACCATAAACAAGATGAAAAGACAACCCTCAGAGTGGGAGAAAATATTTGCCAATGAAGCAACTGACGAAGGATTAATCTCCAAAATATACAAGCAGCCCATGCAGCTCAATATCAAAAAAACAAACAACCCAATCCAAAAATGGGCAGAAGACCTAAATAGACATTTCTCCAAAGAAGATTACAGATTGCCAACAAACACATGAAAGAATGCTCAACAACACTAATCATTAGAGAAATGCAAAGCAAAACTACATTGAGGTATCACCTCACACCGGTCAGAATGGCCATCATCCAAAAATCTACAAACAATAAATGCTGGAGAGGGTGTGGAGAAAAGGGAATCCTCTTGCACTGTTGGTCAGAATATAAATTGATACAGCCACTATGGAGAACAGTATGGAGGTTCCTTAAAAAACTAAAAATAGAACTACCATATGACCCAGCAATCCCATTACTGGGCATATACCCTGAGAAAACCATAACTCAAAAAGAGTCATGTACCACAATGTTCATTGCAGCTCTATTTACAATAGCCAGGACATGGAAGCAACCTAAATGTCCATCAACAGATGAATGGATAAAGAAGATGTGGCACATATATACAATGGAATATTACTCAGCCATAAAAAGAAATGAAACTGAATTATTTGTAGTGAGGTGGATGGACCTAGAGTCTGTCATACAGAGTGAAGTAAGTCAGAAAGAGAAGAACAAATACTGTATGCTAACACATATATATGGAATCTTAAAAAAAAAATGGTCATGAAGAACCTAGGGGCAAGAAGGGAATAAAGACGCAGACCTACTAGAGAATGGACTTGAGGACACGGGGAGGGGGAAGGGTAAGCTGGGACAAAGTGAGAGAATGGCATGGACATATATACACTACCAAATGTAAAACAGATAGCTAGTGGGAAGCAGCCGCATAGCACAGGGAGATTAGCTCGGTGCTTTGTGACCACCTAGAGGGGTGGGATAGGGAGGGTGGGAGGGAGGGAGACACAAGAGGGAAGAGATATGGGGCTATATGTATATGTATAACTGATTTACTTTGTTATAACGCAGAAACTAACACACCATTGTAAAGCAATTTTCCTCCAATAAACATGTTAAGAAAAAAAAAAAGAAATGTAGAAGAATTTCAGGTTAAAAAAAAAATAGTATATATGTATAAAATGGATGGCTAATGAAGACCTGCTGTATAGCACAGGGAGCCCTACTCGTTGCTCTGTGATGACCTAAATGGGAAGGAAATCCAAAAAAGAGTGGATGTGTGTATGCCTATGGCTGATTCACATTGCTGCACGGCAGAGGCTGGCACAACACTGTAAAGCAACTATTATACTCCAATAAAAATTAATTAAAAAAAAAAGTTAAAGTATATGGTTTACATTTCAGAAAGGTCATCCTGGCAGCAGTGGGGGTAGGGGGAGAGGGGAAGGGGGCAGGAGAGATGAGGGACAGGGGAACAATTAGAGGACTATTATAGCTAACAGTACTGGTAAGAGGCAGTGGGATGGGGAGGACAAACGGTCTCAAGAGATGTTTAGGAAGCAAAATCTGGAGCATCTGGAGTGACCAATTTAAATGTGGGAGGCAGAAAAATGGAGGAATCCAGAGTGACCATGGAATGGACACTTGGGAGACTAGGCCCATGTGGTGATATTAATCTAGAGAGGGACACAGAAGGGGTGATGGGTCTGGGGGCAGGAGAGGTGGTGAGTTTAACCTTGGACCTCCCAGCAGCGACGTCAGCCACACAGTTGGAGCCTGGAGACAGGGAAGCTGGGTGTCAGCACATACGGAGGTAGTTGGGGGCCATGTGCACGACTAAACCCATCCAGAAAGTATGCAAAGTGATATTTTAAAGGGCCAGAGATAAAACTCGGGTAGTCTGGTGCAGAAAGAAAAGCTGAACAGAGGAGCTAAGGGGGATCCTGCATGGAGCTGCACCAGAACGAGAGAAGATGCATGTCTTTGAATCCTCATGACACTGTGCTTGTACATCTATCATGGAACTGATTTCTTTCTTAAATAACAGTCATTTCTGTTTGTATCTAATCTCTCTAAAGTAGAGTAGAATTCCTTACCATCTTTGAAGTCCTGCACATAGTAGGTCCTTAATAACCTCCCTGTATCTGAACTGTCTGAAGATGGGAGGGGGGGGGGCGGGGGATCACTAATTAGTTTCAATCCAGACTAATTGCTTTTTTAAAGTCTCATATAAATCTGACTTTTAATAGGTTCTGAGAATCGATGTTTCATTATTTTTTGCCACAGTGGAGTTTATCCCTGGTGATGGGTCATTACAGATCATCGCTCTCTGAGAAGTCCCCTTTCTATCTCTCATTTCCTGACTTTTCAGCAGGATATCTTTGTTCTTGAGAGTGAAGGGGAAAAAAATTAAATGGGTCTTGGAAATTAACAACCGGGACCAACCAGACCAGAGGAAGAGACGCTTTGGTTCTCTCAAGGAGCCCACTCCAGACAGAATCCTATTGCTCAAGAGGAATAAACAGAAGGCTTATTTGGGGCCTCCATCAAACTGATATTTTCAGTATATATCTGGCATTCGTTGAGTGCCCACTGCACACTGGGTACTGGCTGAGCGGTTTACATGTGACCTCATTTAACCATCACAACAGTGAGAGGCATGGACGATGGGCCATGGACTACAGTCAGCCCCATTTTCCAGGTGGGGACACTGAGGCTCAGAGAGACGAAGGAGGCCGCCCAGGTCATGGAGCTATCACGCTTCACAGGCCTGCCTCAAAGTCTGTCCACACTCCCACAAAGCAGGCTGCTGTGCATCTCTGGTGCATATGTTCAGCTCTGAGTCACTGGGGCCCCAGAGGAGCTCACCTAGAAGTCACAAAGGGTGACTCAGAGCATCCCCTGCCCAAATGTCACCTGGGAGTAAGAATAGTGACAAGTTTCCTCCTTACTCTGACCTCAGACAACAATCCTTTCTCTTTTCCCTGGCACTGAGATTCCCCCGTAGAATCATTTGTGTACAGCCAAGCAAAATGGTGCACCCCAGGAGAGCAAAGAAAGATCTGATGCCAGAGAGCCCTGCCCCTCACAGTCCCCTGATTTTTACCGCAGCAGGGTCTGAGCATGAAAGAACCATCAGAAGGGGAGTTCCAAACTGGTTAGATTCTCTCAGATGTCTACGTGCCAAGGCGGAAGAAATCAACAAGGAATAAACCTGCAGGTGATCCATCATCACCCATCTCACCGAACCCTTCGTAAATCTCAGGGTCTGTGGATGTAACCAGGACCCAGGGCAGTGAGCTGGCCCCTCGTTACCCCACTTCCATTTTCCTTCCGGGGTGAGAGTGCCAGGAGGGAGACAGCACAGAAGTTGCAATGGCTGGGAATCCCGCAGGACTGGGTTTGAACACTGCCTGTGAGACAGTAAGCATATCATCTCTCCTACCCAAGCCTCACCTTTCTCATCTGTACAATGGGGTTAATTATAGCTCCTGTCTGCTCAGATACAAGGAGCTAATGCCTGGAGGGCACTTATTTATCCCAGTGCCTAGTGAACAGTGAGACCTCAGCAAAGGTTAGCTGTTATTAATATCTTTACACAGACTGCAAGTAAAGAGTCTGCAAAGCAACAGATAAATTAGGAGGGGAGACGTAAAAAGCCTCAGGGTGGCACACGTACTTCTACATTTCCAGTTCAATATTAGACTGTTGTAAGGAGCACAGAGCAGACTTGGCCCAAATCCTGACTCTGTCCCTCTGGATCTTGAGCAAGTTACTTAACCTCTCTGAGCCTCACAGTGTTTAGGGTCAAGTATGAGAGAAAGGTAGACAAATAATTATGCAAATAAACATATAAGCAGAAAGTGAGATTTGTGCTACCGTGGGAAAGGGAAGGAAAGCAGCATGACTGTGAGAGCGTAAAATAACAAAGCAACCTGCGGTGGACTGCCTGCTGGGATGAGGGGCAGCAGTTGGGGGAGACTTCCCTGAGGAAGATGAGGCAAATAGGAGACAGTCAGGTAAAGAGGACTGAGAGCATTTCAAGCAGAAGAATGGTACGTGCAAAGGCCCTGTGGTGGGATGGAAGATGGTCTGGATGTGAGTCCCAAGCTGAAATTGGAGAGGCAGGCAGCAGGCAGACCCTACCAACTTAGGAATAAATGTCTTAGAGGGCAGAGATTTCTATCTCTTGATTTAGCCCAGATGCCTAGAGCAATGCCAGGCACATAGATAGTGCTCAAAAAATATTTGCTGAACTTACAAAACGCGAGCTCATATAGCTTATTTTTAGCAAGTCAGCCACTTACGGGTGGATGCACCTTGCATCAAGCCCTGACCCATGGTGGGCAATGCCAGAGGGAGGTCCAGCGTTCTAGACTTTCAACAGTCATGGGAGGCCACTGCCCAGGATCTTTAATCCAGCCTTCTGTCTGAGCCAGAGGCACAGAAAACACAGGTGTGCCATGACAGGCCTTGGAAAGTAAGAGACTTTCCTTGTGAAGTAATTTTCAGGGAAATTCTACGCTTAACAGCCCACATAGGAGAGATGTTTATTTCCCAGCTGTTCATTACATTTCAATGAATAGCCCCATTTCATGGTAAAATGTCCCCCAAACATCTAATTCAGGTTCTTTGCCTCTGGAACACACAGAGCATTTCCCTTCTGTCTTTGACCCAGTTAGGAGTGTGGGGTTTGGGAATGACTTAGAGGAGGACTTAAGACCTTAAACTGGGGTCCAGTGAAGGTGCAGACATGGTGTCTGTGTCTAATATTATATCACTCAGAGTTGAACAAATGGAGGTTTCGTTCTCAGAGTCTCAGAAGACTAGGCTGCTTCCTCCTGGCAACCTGAACACCTCCTAACTTAGGAACCTGAGGTCAAAGGGCATCTGCAGTCCATTGTCTAGGAACTGACCTCCATCACATACTCACTTTCCATGGCCACCATGTTGCCCCATATGACCTCACCACCAGCCTCAACTGATTAGATGGAGGCTGAGACCTGACCCAGAGGGAACAAATCCATTGGATGACGGGCAAGCAATCAGATTCACTCACATAGAATGAGCGGGAAGAGGCCATAGTCTGAGTCGAAGGCTGATGAACTGAAAAGTCATGCAGCAAAGGGTGGTGGCAGCACCACCACAAAGTGGCCACAGCCACTTTGGCCGTGTACAGCCATGTGCCAGACACTGAAGAGAGTGAGCAGTGAGCGAAGCCAGATCACCACCAGCTACAGAGAAAAACGGGGGTGGATATGTTCTGAGAGAAGCTGATGGCAGTCTGCACAAGCCAGAGAGAGAAAGGGGCACAGAGAGGGTAAGTCACAGACCTAACGTCACACAGCTGTGCCCAAGCCAGGATTTGAGCCCAAGCCTAACTCCAGGCTACTGAGTTCTTACAACCACACACACTGCTCTCTGCAGGAGGGTGGCAGGATAAAACTGCTTTGGGGGAAGATTATTTGGGGAATGGAGAGGGGTCTGCAGAGTGAAAGGAGAAGCTGCTGAAAGCAGAGACCTGCCAAGAGGCTTGTGCTGTACTTGCGGCATCATCTTCTTTGTTGCTCATGGTGGTGTGTTTTCTTTGGGGTTTAGCCTTGACTCGAGTGTGAATATATGCCAGCAAATATGCCAAAGGCTCATTTCACTTACCCAGTGACCCCCCACCATTAGAGGTCTATGCAGGAGTTGTTATTAATCTATACTACAGATGATAAAGCCACTTCCCGGTGGAGCCAGGGTATGCACCCAGGTCTGTTTGCTGCCCAAGACCACACAGCTGCCTGATGCGTGACTTTTCTACCAGGCTGAGCCCAGCAGTGAGGCCCGAAAGGCCGCAGGGATGGAGAGGAGGGGCCCAAAGGACGTTTCAGGAGATGAAGTGTCAGCTCACCCAGGGGACCATTTGGGGACACAACCAGGGATGCCCAACAGGCTAAAGAGGTAGAACCTTCCACAATTCTTAGACAGATGAGGACAAAGAAGGGAAGTAACATTTCCAGTGATGGCTTCTGAGTCTAAGCATTTCCTGGATTTTTCTATAACTGCTACCAGTTTCCATCCTTCCGTCCACATCCCATTTTGGATTTTCTGAGTGCCTCAAGGCCACTGCACCCTCTCTGATGCTTTGCTAACAGAAAACAGCAACCAGATCATTGTCCCTTCTACCTGACAAATGTCTCCACTTGGGTATCAGTGACTTAACTTCTCATGTCCCCTTGATGCAAATCATCAGTTGGAATTGTTACTTTTGTGGCAAAATTTGTCTTCCTTCATTCACCATTAATGTCTTATAAGGGTGCAGTACAACCCTGGCATCCCCACGTGGGTCTTGCCCAGGGTAAGAACTCGTGTTCAAAACTCTTTACAATTCATCAGCAAAAACCAATGTGATTGTTAAAGGGTCTTTTACTTGTTTGGGCAATAAAGATTCTTTAAGCTAAATGTTTTTACTCCTCACATTTCCACTCAAAAAAAAAAAGAAAGAAAGAAAAAAACTGGAGGAAAGATGTTTTATTTTGCAGATGACAGAACTTCCCTTGTTTAAAAGCAATTTAGCATATAGTACTGGTCAGAGTGTTCCTCATTAAATAGTCCAGAAACATTTAATGGAAATGGTCCAAACTAGCTGAGTTAAATGGATAAAGACATGTCACCCTGTAAATGTGAACACTGAATAACAGGCTGCTGAGTTCAAGACAGTCCCACCAGGGTTACTGAGACAATACTGCAGAAATTGAAGGATGAGTGCAGGGTGGGTCGTGGATATTATTTCTCCACTTCTGACTGTCTCCATGTCAGGAAATCCAGAATTTAATGAAATGGAGATTCACTGCTGCAGGAAGGATTCGAGAGAGTTGAAACTGACTGCTTGTTCTGAATTCTTTCATCTATCCAACAAATTCTGATTGCCTACTAAGTAGTAGACACTATGATGGTCCAAGGGACACCCTTAAATGAGAGACGTGACTCCCACCCTCAGGGAGCCTACAGTTATTGGAGACATGTAGCGAAGAGAAAGGACTGGATGTCATGAGCATGCATCACACGGAGACACGGGAGCCAGGGGAAGAGAAGCCAGGGATGAAGTACTTCCATCAAACACCATGTCCCGTCAATTTTCATTACTAAATATTTCCCAAGTGAGTCTGCTTCTTGACACCTCCCCTGATGTCACTCTAGTTGAAGCCACCAAGTCACTCTACTTGGACTACTGTAACAGCCTCCTAAATAGTTTTCTGGAATCCACTCTGGTTCCCCCACATACATCCCCCACATAGCTATCAGAGTAACCCAGAAGGGTCTTCAAAGTGCACATCCGATCATCCACCCACCGATAAAGCCCACCAGAAGAAACAGGAGAGGAGGGGGAAAGAGGAGGAGAGGAAGAGGAGAGGGGAGGGGAGGTGGGGTGCTTTCCCCAGAGCTAGCGCTGCATTGCTGGGACTTTCCTAGCATGTTATTCTGGGCAAGTGTCTTCAGCTTGACTTTCCTCAGGTACAAACTAAGGCTAATCATAGCACAGGTTGAACTAAACAAAAATCGCTGATATTCAGCTCTTTTTGACCTACAGCAATGACAATTCCATGTGGTTCAACCCATCATGGAGCTACTGTGAGATGAAATGAGATTAGCACAGCGCCTGACACACAGGAAGGCCCCATGAACAGTGGCTGGCATTCACCTCCTGATTTCTCCCTCTGCTCAGTCCTACCTTCTTGCTTTGCAAAAACTCCCCTGGCCATTTGTGCAGCCAGGCTGCCAGCTCCATGGGCATCTGGGTTGGGGGAGCCCAATGGCCTCCTTCTCCCCTTGTTACAGCCCATCAGTGGAGTGATCTTTATTTCTGGCCTGCTCCGCAGAGCTGACATCTGCCTAGCACAGAGGAAAATTGTTTCTGCCACATCCTCCAATAAGAATGATTTTCTTCATGCTCCGTTTGTCTACAACTGTCTTTCCGATCACTCTCACTGTTAGCACATGGTCTACATGCTTGAAATTCAGCCAGAGGAACTGGGTGAAATTTATGATCCACTGACTACTGAAGCTCTGAGCCATCAGATTTGAATATAAATGTTGGAATGAGGTCATCAGAAGCAACAGGTAGCAAGACAGCCAATCTGCAGATTTGCCATGGTGCAAATCCATACTTTAAACTGCTACCAATTAAAAACATTGATCGGATAACCTATGTTAATTAACAGAACACAGAAATTCTCCCAGCCTTTTATTTTGAGATTATAATTTTTGACGGAGTTTCAAATGCCTCAGTGTCACTATTAACGTCAGCATTTTCCCAATAACACTCTGCTCAAACAGAACAATTCATTAGTGCTAAAACCAATTTACTGGAATGGGCTGAAAATCGTCTCGGTTTTCTCTATTAATGTATTACAAGATGAAATATTTCATGAGCCACTGGTTGACATGCTTGACACTTCCTCTCATACCGCTTAGCTCACTCAAGGTGGAAAGCCTCCATTTGACAAATGAGATGCCAGGGACAAGCTTAAAAAAAAAAAAGTCCAGGCCCTTAAAAATGGTTTACTGCCCTTTAAAATAGAGCCAGCCCCCCATCTATATTTTCTAATGAACTTATCTCTTGCAAGAGAATCCTTAAGATAAATGAAATCACCGAAGCAAAATGCTTAAGATGGTGCCTGACCCAGAGTCATTGCTAAACAAATATTAGCTATTAATTGGGGGAGGCATGAAGATTAGAGGGGTTAAGATTACAGACTGCAAGTCACATGATGAAGTCAAGGCCCATCTCTGCCATTTCTTAGTTTGGGTGACCTGAGACTTAGAGCAAACCTCTCTAAGCATGAGTTTGGTTTTTTCCCCAACTCTGAAATGGGCATTATTCTATTCTATTACTTTATTAGTTTTCTGAGGCTGCTGTTAACAGGTTATCACAGACTTGGTGGCTTACAACAATAGAAATTTACTCTTGAACAGTTCTGGAGGCCAGAGGTCCCTCTGAAAGCTCTAGGGGAGAATCCTTCCTAGCCTCTTCCAGCTTCTGGGGGTTCCTGGTGTTTCCTGGCTTGTGGCCACAACACTCCAATCTCTGCCTCTGTGTATCTCCTCTTCTTATAAGGACACCAGTCATTGGATTTAAGCCCCACTCTAAATCCAGGGTGATTTCATCTCTAAATCATTAACTAATTATATCTGCAAATACCCTATTTTAAATAAGGTCATATTCCAAGGTTCCAGGTAGATTTGAATGGCAGGGGAGGGGACACTATTCAACCCACTACACAGGGTAATGATACTACCTGCTTTGTAGAATGGCTAGGGGGATTAAATGAGAAAATTGCACTTAAGATGCTTGGCCAGGAGCTGGCATATAGTAGGGCTCAGTAAAAAGAGTTAGACATAGAAACGACTACTCTAATTTACACTTCCCAAGACCGCTTGGTTCTAAAGAGCTGCACATTCTCCTGGAAGCACAGCTGTCCTCACTTTCCTTGGTTATTTGGTTTTTCTCTCCCCACTTTCATGCCCAGTTTGGGTTATTACCAGCACATCAACAGTTTGCCAAGTCATCGCCTCTGAATGCCCTGCAATTCTCCCCATAGACACCAGAGGGGGCTTTTCTACAGGCAGATAAGATCAAGCATTCATGGGCCCTTCCCTGTGGTAATGTCCATCCCTTCTTGGCTTCCCAGAGCCCTCAGGACAGGGTCCATGCTCTCTTGGCCTCATAGTCTGACCCTGCCTCCTTCTCCAGCTCCAGCTCCAGCTCCACCTCCAGTCTCCTTCTTGAATGTGTCCCCACTAAGTCATGCTCTACTTTCCAGTCTCAGATAAGGCATCGCCTCCTCCAGGAAGCCTTCCTGGTTTGAGCCTCCAGGTCTGAGTTTAGTGTCTTATTGTGTATTGCCTGCCTACCTCTATCAAAACATTTCTCTCCACAGATGGAGAGAACAAACATATGGACACCAAGGGGGGAAAGTGGGGGGGGGGGTGATGAATTGGGAGATTGGGATTGACATATATACACTAATATGTATAAAATGGATAACTAAAAAGAACCTGCTGTATAAAAAAATAAATAAACAACAACAAAAAAACAACATTTCTCTGTCTCTCTGTAGTGTAACTGCTTGATTGCATGCCTATCTCCTTGGCCATAGGAAGAGTTTCTTAAGGTCAGAGCCAGGCTCATAGAAAATCCGATGAATGAAAGAATCAACAAATGAATTCTCACAGCTCCACCTATAAGAATCTAATAAATATGAGATTGAAATTGTACATGTCATTTAATTAGGGACCCACTACCTGATTTTCTTTTGGCTCAGGGCAAAGCCAGAACAGTCCAAACAACATTATTTTAGGCCAGAACGATGGCCTAAGTCAAGGCACCATGATCCTGGAAATAAGACTTTAATTTTCACATTCAATTTGTTCTTGAAAAGCTACATCCATACGTGCATACATGCATATATAAGGAGCAAAGAGAAGCTTGCTGCTTGGGAGAAGTAGGACAAAGTGAGTTGGGAAAATGTGGTTCTAACCAGCTCTGTGACCTTTGAAAAATCACTTAACCTCTCTGGGCCTCTGTAGCCTCAGCTATTAAACAGGTGGGTTAGTCTAGAAGACTAACACATAAGCATCTCATTCTGTTTCTTTGAAATTCAAATAACTGCCCTTGAATTCATCCCCACCATCCACCACCAACAACTAAATTTTGTAAAACATATGCTCAGCTTCCTTGAAAGGAGATCCATTTGTCATGTGATCCCTGGCCAGGTAGAGCATGGCCTCCAGCCAATCCTGCTGCTAAATCATAATCTCCAGAATTTCACAGGGATAAAATATTGACTGTTACCCAGAGCCATGGAGAGTTCCAATTTGGCCTCAGCCGAAAAACTCCTGGAAAAATTGAACATTGCACATTCTCTAAACTCCCATGCAAGTCGGAAAAAACCCTAGAGACCCTGGTTCTTTTAGGTCAAGGCTAAAATAACTCAGTTGAAATTTTTTTTCAACGAAACACAAGATAATCTTTTTCTCTGAAGCTTTATCTGTGTTCTCCAGTATTCCGATACTTGGTAAGAATTCTTTCTAAAGCATTGGTCTACATTGAAGGGCAGGTGCCCTCTAAGGAACTTGAATGGGAGTATCTGATGGGGAGGGGATTTTGTGCCTGAAATCAAAGCTCAGGCCAAAGAACCAAAGGTCCCAGAATTACAAGGGTTGTGGGAAGCCCAGACACAATGGCAGTGTGAATAAGTCATTGCATCTGCCAAGTGCTATACAGTTTTCAAGTGGTCTTATTATACATTATTCCGCTGATATAGTCAAACTTATATCTAACATGACATTCACTCTAGGAGGATAAATCATTCTGAATTTTTTATCATCTCCCCATATTATTGAACCAATTTAAATACTATCAAATGGTGGTAATGGCCAAACTAATATCTTTAGCTCTGGCATTTATCCTGAGCTACATAATAGTATTCCCAGCTGCCAGCTTGACATCACCACTTGCATACTTACTCAGTACAAAATCTAAACCAAACTCTTGATTTCAATCTCATTCTCCACCCCAAAGGCATCCTCTTCCCATCTTTATCATCTCAATAAATGGCACCACTCTCCACCCAGTTACCCAGACCAAAAACCTCAGAGACATCCTTTTCTCTGTTTCCTCATCCCTCATGTCCAATTCATCAGCGAGTCTCACTGGTTCTACCTCCAACATACATATCCTGGGTCTGTCCATTCTCTCCATCCTCCTGATCCAAACCTCTATCATCTCCCACTAGAACTGCTGCAGGAGCCTCCCAACTCAACTATTTCCCCCTTTCCTCCCCCACCATCCATTTTCTACCCTGGTTCCAAAATAATCTTTTCAAAATATGAACCATGTCATATCATGTCACTTCCCTGCTTAAACGTCTTCAGCAAGGGATTCCCCATTACATGTAAAATCAAGTCCAACTTCTGCACCGTGGCTCCCAAAGCAACGTGGGTCTGGTCCCTGAACTACCTCTCCAAGATCCTGCCGGCTCCTTCTCCTCCTGACTCTCAAGGGTCTTAGCTGCACCAGTCAAGCCCTGGCCCACCCTGCTTGCTGCTGCCCAGCCCTCCCCAAGGCTGGCTTCTTCCCAACCTGCCAGTTGAGCCCAATGTTATCTTCTCAAAGAGCCTCCCCTGGTCACCTACCCAAAGCAGAATCACTACATGTCCCCATTGCTCTTTATCACATCATTCTGTTTCCTTCACAATATTTAGTATCATTGGAAATTAGCATACTTACTCATTTATTACTTCCTTACCATCTTCCCATCCACACTCCTACTAAAACACTAGCTCCTAAACAGCTCCTCTTGTTATTCTGATCACCCCCCCTTCACCCCACTGTTGAGGGAGGGGCCCCCATCCTCAATGGTACGAGATGGCAGAACACAGGATACCTAGCCTTGGACAGGTGAGATTCACACATATACTCACAGCTGGGGGAGGAGGACACCTGTGTAGTAACAGGGGGGGTGGGGTGCCCCTGGTTCCTGCAAGAGAATGTGAGGGGCTTGTTGGAATAATTTCACAGGCTGGCAGGGAACTGAAGACCCTCAGGTTGAGGATGGGGTGGAGTGCAGCTGGTCTGGCTGGTGGGGGAACTAGCAGGGTGAGGGGCCTTCCCTTCTGGGTTGGGGGGCACATCTGACAAGAGCAGGGGAAACCAAGGGGGCCTGTGAGACCCAAAGATGTCAAGGCAGCACTTGAAATTTTAGGCTTTACCATACACTTGTCCACTGATTTATGTCCAGCGCCTGGAACATTGCATTTACTCTATAAATACTTGATCAATGAAGGAATGAATCCCAAGCGACAGGCCCTCCCTCTTTCCCACCTTTGGTTTGACTATCTGGACACTTCACAACTCAGAAGGTGGCTAGATGGGGAGTGAGTGTGACTCTGGTTCCCTGTGTTGCCTCTCCTGTGAGCTAACCAGCTCTGTTTCTTCAGGATTCCCTGTGGATTGGAAGTATAATATCCATAAAGGAAAAGATCAATGCAATGTTTTATTTAAACTACAAATGTACAAATGTTATGGCTGAAGAATGAGTCTTCTATCCAGCACCTGTTCAACATTTCCATTTATTTTTCATCTGAACCATTTCACTCCCTGTATCTTTCCAACATGGAAACACGGTCAGACTCTTTCTTTCTGAATATTCGCCCATTAGCACTAGAAGGAGAAATGTACATGAGAATATAATGTTCAACAGCCAATGAACAATGCCCTGTCTTCATTAGTGCTTCTAATGTATATTTCAGTGGTTCTTCTAATATTTATTTTTAATATGAAAGAGGGGCATGCTTGTTAGAAAAGACTTGAAAAATACAGAGCATAAGAAAGAACAGAATAAGTGCTCACAGCCCTATCATCTGAACACAGCAACTGAGGGCTAGTTTCTTCTGATTTTTTTTCTAGGCATAATCATCTTTAACAGAGCTAGATTTATACAACATTGTGTCTTATTTTTAATTAATATCAGAAGTACCACTATTTTGGTGTTATAACAGACTCCTTAAAAACAGAATTTTTGATATTCATGCACTGAAGAAAGGCCATGTGAGGATGCAGCAAGAAGGAGGTTGCCTGCAAGCCTGGAAGAAAGCTCTCACCAGGAACTGAATAAGCCAGCACTTTAACCCTGACTTCCAGCCTCCAAAACTATGAGAAATTAAACTTCTGTTGTTTAAATACAAAAAACAAAACAAAACAAAACAGAATTTTTAAGGACTGCATAAGATTGCATCAACTGGATGGACCTTAAGTCACATTTGGGTTGTTTGCAATTTTGGTTGTTTGCAATATCAAAACAGCACTGAGCACACTTTTATTCTTAAAGCTTTTATAATACTTCAGATGATTTTCTTCTGAGAAATTCTCAGACTCTCTGGACTAATGTTAAAGATATCTTTAAGGCGTTTGATCTACATTGTCAAGTTGTTTCCCAAAAGAGATGTGGTAAATTACCTTAAAAAAAACAAAACAAACAAACAAAAAAACGAGTTTGCTTTTAAGCAGAGTGACATTGACTTTGGCTCTCTCTCTTCTGTTCCTAAGTATTTTCTGACATAATTCAAAAGAGGCTTTCAGTGCCTTACCTCCCATTTCTTTCCTATGAAATTCTCACCCATGAATTTCCATTTGTCACCACAGAATTCTAAGTCAATGCATTTTCCTGCTATAGTGTGTAGAAGTTCACAATCTGGTCCTGCAATGGAGGCAATAGTTCAGGTTGCAGCTCTGGACACCAGGCTTAACCAATCAGAATGCCTGTCCCTCACAGTCTTCTAGACATGTCACAACAGCCTTTCCTGCCAGCAACAGGGGCAGGTACATATCAACGGCAGAAAACTCAACATGGAAGAAAAGACTCTTGAGATTGACTTGGCCTGAGATGAAATTAAAAATTCAGTTCAAAGAGTTTAAGCGATCCAAAAGAACTATTTTCTTCTGGTATTTCAAATATAGCCCTGTCTTGTATGCAAAAAAAGAGAGATGAGTTCTGAGGATTCCTTTATCTTTTCAAAAGAAGCACTTCTTAATAATGTAGCCTGAAAGCAACGAGCTTAGAGAAGAGAAGCCCAGGCTTTGTATGAGTCTAAATCACTCAGCTATGCAAAGTGATGGGAATTTCTAGACCTGGGTCTTCTCTGGCCCTGGACCCATCCACCAAAACCAGTGCCTACACCTTGAAACCAAGGCTACCAAATGACCAAATGGCTTCTTTGTCCCTGTCATTGTTGAAGAAAAGCGACATGGGCCAGCCTAAGTCACAAGCCACTGTTTGAGTGTTCCTGGGCGGGAACTAGAGCACCAAGCCCCCTCTCCCAAGACAAAGGAGGGAGGGAAGCATCAGGGTCCCGTCACGCTGCACTCCCCCTGGCATTGCCCCATCCCCGCCATGACTGAATCTGCAAAGGAGCTTTTTTAGTTTCTCTACTTAGATACGAACCTTTAAAAGCTTCCCTGTGAGGGGCACTCTAGAGCCATGTGCCGAAAGTCTTCAAAGAGCTTCAACTGTCTAAGGAAATAGTCTAAGGTATGTACCCAGATTGAGGCACCAGGGTTGGTCATTGCAATTCTACTCCCAGTTGAAAATAACAGAAACAACCAGAAATGGAGAGCTGGCTGAATAAGTTATGTACATTCGTTCATACAGTGGAATGCCATGTGATTTCGAAAAATTAAGTGACAGAAAACATTTAGTGACATGGAAAAAAAAAGGTAGCCCTGGGTATTGTCTGGGGAGGTGGGTCACTGTGAAAAGGAGCCTGAGGGGTCAGATTTCTGATCTAAGCGCCGGCGTGGGTTTTGTCAGCCTACTCTGGCCAAAAAGAGCTGCACATCTGAAGGCGGTTAGTGTTGGCAGGGGTGGAGAAAGGCCAGCCTTCAGCGGTCTCAGGCAGCAGGGAGCGTGTCTCATGCCCCAGGTGGGAGCCATGGACTCCTGCCCTCGCTGGATCCTGCCAGCCCCACACAGATGGGGAGAAGGGACCCGCTCCTTGAGCCCCACCCCTTCTTAGGGACTCCACTGTCCAGCTTTGGGCTCTGCTTGTCCCAGATGTCCTGAACTGGAATTTCCTTAAATGGAATCACCATAAAGATAATTTAACAGAATATTGCTATTTTGGAAAATGTTTTAAAGCCCATGGCACACTGTATCTGCCTTGCTGAGTCCCCAGGTAATTGCTGTGTTATAAAGATCTACTGCTTGGGAGTTGTCGAACGGTGCTTATCTAATAGTCCTCACTAACTGCGCAGCCACTAGCCACACATGGCTAGTTAATTTAATAAAGATTAATTTTTTTTTTTTTTTAAAAAGCAGGTAACAAAGCAATTATGTAATTGCTTTGGCCATAGAAAAAGTCTGGATATTTCAATATGGCAGCTTGAGGACATATGTTTACCTTCTCTTACTCCCCAAATCCCATGGAAACAAGAAGCCTATGATGGTGCTAAGAACTGGAAAGAGTGGGGTGCTTTTGCTGGATCCTCTCTGCGTCCCAACTGAAGTAATGAAGAAGTTTACCTGAACACTACAACTGGAATGGCATTTGATAAAGAAATTGACCCCTCTTCCTAAGGGAGATCCAGTGTTCTCATCCCTCAGGATAGCCCTGCTCATGTGGGCATTGGGGAGAGGTTGACCAGCCTGCCTGCCAGCTCCACTCCTGCACAACATAAAGCAAAGCCTATCAGATATTTACACATACACACAAACCCACACACCACAATCAGTCCTTCAATGCATAGGGGAGGTCTAATGGGGAAACAGACTCACACTGAGCAGAGGAAACCCACACCAGTATCTGTAAAGAGACATCCCCTTCTCTTGAGACCAGTTGCATTATTTGTTCTACAATAAATATCCTTAACTGTTTTTAAATTCCTTTAAATCAGTCTACAAAAGTTTGGATGACAAGGCCAGTTACAGGAGAAAACAGAAATGTTATAAACCCTGACAATGTAAAATTAACAGCAGGAGGAGAGATGGAGAGAAGTGTTAGGGTCCTAATTCTTTTTTTTTTTCATCTTACTTAGTGGGTGATCAAGAGTTACTCTGTAAATAAGATGAAAAATAGAGGCTGAAGATCATTATTTAAAGGTACAGAGGTAACCAATAGGATGTCTAATATTAATGATAGAACCACCAAAAATCAGGATATGGAGAGAAGGGAATGTGCAAGGTATTGCAAATGAGCTGAAGTCCTCATTCGTCAATAGACAGATATTTATCTTTTAGAGTCAATATTGATAGAATCAATAGATATTGCATTTTAAATTGGGAAGAAGAAATACGGGTATTGTCCCACGATCTAGAGGAACAGAGGTGGCCATGAGAACTTAACACAGGCAGGGCTCCAAGCCATTACCTCCAGTGTATGGGTTGAGGGTGGAGGCACACAGGGAAGCTTTGCTTCTAAGGCAACACACATCTGCATGCCTTGACTTGCATAGCACATGCACGTTTTACAACAACAGCACAATTTTAAAACACAATGGAGCTTTGACAGGCAGGACATAGAATACATCAGAGATTCTCTGCCTGTCTGCAGACGGAATCAACTGGGAGTTTGGCAAAGCTCTGATGCATGAGCACCACACTCCCCGCCCCCCACCACCCCCCGCCCCCAGCTCAGATTTCAAATTGGATGGGTCTGGGGTGGGCCCATGAATGGTTAAATTTAAAAGCTCCCCCAGGTGACTCCAACGCGCTGCCAGGGCTGAGAACCACTGACTCGATACGGGTAGAATCATCATCTTCCTAATGTCTTCCATCTAAATTTTCCATCAATCCATGCAACAGCTATCTATTGAGTACCTACTGTTCTACATGCGGGGGATCAGGTGGTGGACAAGACCTTCTACCAAGGGACTTACTGTGGAGGGAGGGAGGGGGGAAGAAGTTATTCAGCAAATGACTCATTCATTAATACATTTTAATCACAGCAAATGTTACACAAAGGGTATGATAAAACCATGCATTATTTTTGTAATCTGGAGGAAATGGATGACATTTTTTAAATCCACCCTCTTTTTTTTTTTTTTTTTTTAATCCCTTAATTACTCAGCCTCTCCCTTTCCCAGAGACTGGAGGTCAACATCTCTGTCCTTCCCGAAGACGCCATCAGGAGCTATAATTCCATCTCCAAGCAAGGGCTGGAATCCTGCCCCCCAAGCCATCAGGTGCTGCAACCATAAAATCCGTGTCCTGAAACCCTGGCAACTGGCCAGAGTGACTGCATGCTGCCTGCACGTGTCTTACATTCTCACCCCCACCAGGGAGTGGAAAGAGCAGGCAGAGAGCATGAACAAGGACCCCTCCCCCCAAAACATGCCTGCCTGTAGTGAGGTTCTGATATGACACAAGCTTGCAGTCGGGGCTTCTTTTCGAGATTTCCACGGATTTCTCCCCAGCCAAAACAAACATCCAAGAGAACCAAGGAAGCAATGAAAAATATGGATCTCATTAATCCGGGGATAGCTAAAAGGGGGCCGTCCATAAAGTTGGGGGTCTGGGCATCCACAGTCATCAGCCTCTGACCTGCAGTGTTCTCTCCGATAACAGCAAAAAGCAAAGTGATTCTTTTTGTTTTGCGGTTTATTTTTGCTGGAAGAGCAAAAAAAAAAAAAAGCTACAACTATAAAATGGAAAATCATAGAAAATCAGAGCCCTTAACTTAATCCAACACCAATAAAGAGCAATAGAGAAGGCTAATGACCGACGGTAAACCCAGGTTGGTCCTACAGTTAACTCGCAGGGGCCGGACAGAGACGGAGAGCTTGACGCCAGGGCTATTACACGGCTAATTTGGTTAGAGGCAACGACAGGCTCCTTGTAGCGAGCGCCTGCCTTTTCCCATTTCATCTCATTTTTATCGTAACCATGTTTTTATTTTCACGGGCCAATTTGATTCTGTCCCACGCTTTCAGAATTGAGTTTTTCAGATTTATGACACAAAAGCTTTCAAATGGTTGTGACATCCGGTCCTCCTCATACAGATCGCCACAGCTCTTCTCTATACCTGAGACCCCACAGCCTACAAGGGTCTCCCTTGGCCTGAACCCCAAGTTCTCAGGGCCGCATAGTCTCCAAAAGAAACATCTTTATTACCTCCAAGAGAGAACCATCCCTGGCCATAACTTACCTTCTTTTCTCTGCCCACCACCCCCAGGCCAGCCGACTGTATCTGTAGACACTCCCCACCCCAAAAGTCCCTTTATTAACCCATTCAGGGCTTAAGTCCTATTAGAACTGCGGTCCTCGGTGGAGAAGGTGCTGCCCTCTAGAGGGAGCTGTGAGAATTTGTGGGGATGATTTTGGTCATCACAGTGATTCTGGGGACACCACTGGCCTTCTGGGAGCAGAGAAGCTAGGCATCCCACAGCGTAAGGGACAGACCCACACGCTATGTCCCGCACAACTCTGGATCGGTCGTCAAACAGTCTCAATAGCAAAGAGTAATAATAAATAAGCCTGTTTAAAATGATCTTCACCTAGAACCTAACTCTGTTTCACATGTAAATACAAAATATGTTTGCATGGTTGAAATAAACACTGCTCAGACATGTAAATAAAAGATTGTACTTTATGCCATTTAGAACTTGACCAAGGGTTGTTCAGCATTTGGGGAAACTAAGTCACCAAGAAAAACACACCTCATGGTTCCAACTTCCCAGGACAACTGATCTGCATTGGTAGATGTCACAGAGTAACTCTACGTACCTAAGCTTTCTTCCATGCTTACAGCATTCTGATGTGGCTCCCATCCCAAAACATCATTTAAAGAAAGAGCATAACAGCTACTCATTTAGATGTTGTCATCTTAAATCCCAGTATCCATTAGAAGTAGACTGAGAGCAGTTATCCTCCAGCATAATTGAGCATTTACATATTGAAGTACCTCCCTATTATAAATTGCCTCCTTTTCAAGAGGTAATGAGAGAAAAGACAGCCTCTTCAATAAGTGGTGCTGGGAAAACTGGACAATTACATGTAAAATAATGAAATTAGAACACTACCTAACACCTTACACAAAAATAAACTCCAAATGGATTAAAGACTTAAATGTAAGACCAGACACTATCTCTTAGGGGAAAACATAGGAAAAACACTCTTTGACATAAACCACAGCAAGATCTTTTTTGACCCACCTCCTAGACTAATGGAAATAAAGACAAAAATAAACAAATGGGATCTAATGAAACTTCAAAGCTTTTGCACAGCAAAGGAAACCATAAACAAGATGAAAAGACAACCCTCAGAATGGGAGAAAATATTTGCAAATGAAACAACAGACAAAGGATTAATCTCCAAAATATAGAAATGGCTCATGGAGCTCAATATCAAAAAAAACAAACAATCCAGTTAAAAAATGGACAGAAGACCTAAATAGACATTTCACCAAGGAAGACATACAGATGGCAAAGAGGCACATGAAAAGCTGCTCAACATCACTAATTATTAGAGAAATACAAATCAAAACTACAAAGAGGTATCACCTCATGCCGGTCAGAATGGCCATTATCAAAAAATCTAGAAACAATAAATGCTGGAAAGGGTGTGGTGAAAAGGGAACCCTCTTGCACTGTTGGTGGGAATGTAAATTGATACAACCACCATGGAAAACAGTATGGAGGTTCCTTAAAAAACTAAAAATAGAACTACCATACAACCCAGCAATCCCACTACTGGGCATACACCCTGAGAAAACCATAATTCAAAAAGAGACATGCATCACAATGTTCATTGCAACACTATTTACAATAGCCAGGACATGGAAGCAACCTAAATGTCCATCAACAGATGAATGGATAAAGAAGATGTGGCACATATATACAATGGAATATTACTCAGCCATAAAAAGAAATGAAATTGAGTTATTTGTAGTGAGGTGGATGGACCTAGAGTCTGTCATACAGAGTGAAGTAAGTCAGAAAGAGAAAAACAAATACCGTATGCTAATGCATATATATGGAATCTAAAAAAAAATGCTACTGATGAACCTAGTTGCAGGGCAGGAATAAAGACATAGACATAGAGAATGGACTTGAGGATGCGGGGTGGGAGGGCAAAGCTGGGGTGAAGTGACAGTAGCATTGACATATATATACTACCGAATGTAAAATAGTTGGCTGGTGGGAAGCAGCAGCATAGCACAGGGAGATCAGTTCGGTGCTTTGTGATGACCTAGAGGGGTGGGTTAGGGAGGAGGGGAGGGAGGCTCAAGAGGGAGGGGACATGGGGACATGTATATGCATGTGGCTGATTTGCTTTGTTGTGCAACAGAAACTAGCACAGTACAGTGAAGAAATTATACTCCAATAAAGATCTATAAAAAAAAATTGCATCCTTTTTATTTCTCCTTTATATTAGGGCAAGATTTCTTTTGATGCTATGTGTAAAGGTGGGTTATATTATCTGTATGTTCATCGGGGTAGGAAAGGGTTGAGGCAAAGTATTTGTTATAAAACAGTGGCATTTACTCTAATCATTTTTTGCTTTGCCAATAGTCTGCATTGCTTGTATGCAAAAACCTTGGCCAGGTAAGGCTGGCCCTGAGCTCTGGCCACTGGGTGCCTGGAGTCACCCTACCTGACAGTCCAGATTTCACACCCGCAGCTGGGCTTGCCCTTCGAGCCCAGCTCAGGGTCTTGAAACCCCTTCCCATGCGTGCACGCTCTGCTTCCCCTGGCCCCTGACCAGCCCACCCCTCCAACCTCACCTTGTCTCCCTGGCTCACTACACCCCAGCCACCTCGCCTTCTGACTATTTCTCAAACAGCGTGCTCCTTCCGACCACAGAACCTCTGCTCATGAAATTTCCCCCTCCTGGACTGTTCCTGGCTAACTCCCATTTATCCTTCAGCTATCACCCTCTTTGAGAGGCTTCCCCTGACTCTCAAACCCAGGTCAGCTCCGGCCACCTGCCTGTACTTCTTGCAGAGCAGTGACCACGACTGTAATTAACTAGTGTGTGATTATCTGCTTGACATCCGCCTTCTTCGGCAACTCAATGCTCCATGAGATGGACTTCTTCCTACTTCCTTCCTCACTGTATCTCCCCCAACTAGATAGTGATGAATCTATAGTTGGTGCTCAATAAATACTTCCTAATGAGTGAAACCCAAACTCAGTATGCAAAGTTCTTGAGATAATAACAGCCTTCTCTCTGCCTCCCTGTCTGGTCAGTGCAATGGAAAGCTGCCCCAGACGCCCTCAGGATGAAGACTTTCTAGGAAAATCTTCACAGGGATGTTAGCCTCCTGGGCAGGGATCTGGGTCTGTTCCCTTCACTGATGTAACCCCGGCAGTTGACACAGGGCGTGGCCCATAGTAGGGGCCCGATAGGTACTCATCCAACCAATCAATCAATCAACCACAACAGACCAGACATTGGCACTGTTTTCTTATCGATAACACCAGAATTATGGTGCAGTGGTACATTTGGGATGGTTTTGAGGGAGGGATGACTGCCCATCCCAGGCAGGGTTGAAATTTCCAGGCCTTTGTGGCTGCCCACACCTCGTCCCTGTGGGCTCAGGGCAGGACCACGCACTACAAACATGATTATCCCACCCTCATCAGAGGTAGCACCTGCCGCAGCTGTGCTTCATGCCACTATCCCAGAACCCCATGCCCCCAAAATCCTCCCGGAAACCCCCGGATGACTGAGATTAAGGATCCTTGCCACTTCAGAGCTATCCTTCAATAAATGCCCAGGGCCTGAGCATCTGAGCAGCACGGGGATTCACGGGGCAGAGTGACCCCAGTGCAGACAAATCCCAACAAACCGCGAAGGACCAGGAGCCGCAGAGAGCTCGATACACACCCCGCCTCCCACTCACTCCCCAGAGTCACTGCCTTAAGCAAAGGGATTACTGTGGGTAAATCATTATGAAAAGGCTCCCGCTGGAGAGGATGAAAGGAGAATGGAAAGAAAGCAATGCTCCAGCGAGTTAGGGGCAGGAGGCAAGGGCTCAGAGCAGTCTGATTTTCCTGGCCCCCCTCCCCACACGGAGAGCCAGGAGGGAATAATGCCTTCATGGCTGAGCAGACCCTCCCCGAGGCTTCCCATTTAAAAAGCCTCACACTGAGGGCTGTCCTGGAACAGAGGAAACCTCCTGCACCGATCACATAGGGACAAACCAAAAAGATGACCTTGTCGAAAGAACAAAATACTGACGGTCCAGAGGAGGCGCTTCCATGTGACTCTGTCTGGGCACATGGTCCCCAACTTGGCTACATTCCCCAAAAATCATACATCACTACAAATTGTTATATATTGAATTCTATTCAACTTTTCTTGAACCCACCAAGCTCTTGGCTTCCTCTCCACTTGATGCCCCATCTCCCTAGAATAATCTTCCCAGATGTCCACAGGCCAGCTCTTCCTCTCCCTTTAAGTTTCAGCTTAAACGTCACCCCTCCAGGAATCCTTCCCAGACCTCCCTCTTCTGGTCCCTCCATCTCAGCAGGCTGTTTGCTTCCTTCATGGCTCTCAGGATAACCTGAAAGCTTTTTATTTCACTGCTTGACGACTTGTTTGCTGCACTTTCCCTACTAGAATGCAGCTAGCACAGGGCAGGAACTGTGTCTCTCAGTCCCCCTGGAGTCCCTGCCCGCGGCTTAAGGCAGCATCTGGCATTTAGTAGGCAGGCACCCACTCAGTTGCTGTTGAGTAAAGGACTGAAACTCTGTTGGGGACACTTGGTACTTAATCAAGCCATCCATGTATTCACCCACTTATGGGTAACCACGATGTGCCAGGGACTGCACTGGATGCTTGAGCCACAGTGTGAGTCATTTCATGAAGCCAGAAGAGGCAGGTCCACGTCCTTCTGGCTCCGAGAGGTGTTCCCAGGGTTATTTCTGAAATGGGGAAAGTGCAGGTAAGGTGTCCCACTGCTTGTGTCGTGCCCCATGTACACACACGTGTACACACACACACACACACACACACACACAGGAAGTCCGTTGCAAAGCCCAGGGCTCCCTTGCTTCTACTCCCCAGGAGACAGCGCCCACAGGCAAAGCCACCCCTGCAGCCTAACAATTAACAACGCAACCCCCTGAGCCCCACAGCGTCTGTGTGGATGGCAGCAGCTGCTAGGTCAAGGGTTTCCACTTTGAGCTGACTCTACTTTGTGGTTATTAATTTTAAGTGTCAACTCAGCTGGACCATGGTGCCCAGATATGTGGTCAAATGTTATTCTGGATGCTTCTGGGAAGATGTTTTTAGATGAGATCAACATTTAAATTGGTGGACTTTGAGTAAAGCAGATTGTCCTCCATAATGTGCGTGGGCCTCACCCCATCAGCGGAAGGCCTGAATAGAACAAAAGGATGACCTCTCCAGAGCAAGAGGGAATTCTGCAGCAGACGGCCTTTGAACTCAAACTGTACCATTGGCCCTTCCAGGGAGGCAGCCTGACAACCCACTCTGCAGATTGTGGACTTCTCAGCTTCCATAAGCATGTGAGCCAATTCCTTAAAATAAATCTCTTTATACGTACATAGAGAGAGAGAGACAGACAGGCAGGCAGGCAGGCACATCCTACTTGTTGTGTTTCTCTGGAGAACCCTAATATACTTCTCAAGGGCTCCAACCTTCCCTCCAGGTCACAACCAGCCCCAGACACATCAGGAAGATCGGGAATGGGGGAGAGGATGGCTGGCCCCCAGGCCTGCATATGACACACTCCCAGGTGAGAGACAAGAAAACATGGGAGGCACCCATGAACAGAGGTGGGGTGCTGAGGGGCCCTGGGACTGGACCCAACCAATACCGACGTGGATTTGAATACAGGCATCGCCACTTACTCAGGCACGATCTGGAGGCAGTTTCCTCATCTGTAGAATGGGGATGGTTGCAGCTCCTGGGCCCTTCAGATGTTTGTAACCCACCTGGCCTGGCCCCCCTCCCCAGGACTGTCTAATGGTAACAGGGCCTGAGTGGGCACCTTCTTGCAAATGAGGAGCCCTTGGATGGTGAGTAGCCACTCCCCTGGGGTCAATCAGGAGAAGTTTCTCTGCCGTCCTCCCTGGAGCGAGAACAGAAAAAGCTGCCAGGTAGCTCTTTGCTCTCCAGAGAGTCCATTTTAGTAGCAAACAGGCTGGTGAAAAGCCATCTCAAGACTCAATGCTGAGCAGGTAACAGCCATTTCCTCCAGCAAAGAATTCAGAAACAAAAAGAGCGAAGAGTGTTTCTGCATCATCTGTGGCATCCCTGGAGAGAAGGCAGCCGGGAGCTCTGTGCTGACCCGAGGAGCTCCTCATACAGACCTTCTGTTACTGACAGCTACCCTGGAAGCGGCTGCGAATACTGGGTCGAATTTGGGTCTTTTAGGTTCAATGGAATTGGTACTTTCATCTGATGATTTTAAATTATTTATTCTTTTCCAAAAAAAATATGCAGCAACTCTCCTCCTTACAGACGTCCTAAATCAGATCAGGAGTTCGGGGATGCTTCACACACCCCATGAAGGTGTGGGTCCCTGCAAGCTCCCTCAGACACACAGCAACCTAATTCTTCGGGTGCGACCACCAAGTCCACATGTGCCCTAAACGGAAATGGGTGGGTTTGGAGTCATTATGACTTCATCTGTTAAGAACGGACTCACTTTAGGGAAAAAACACATCTTTGAATTTCACTTGAACGTTAAATCAGTTTTAAAGAAACAAGGAGGCTCAAAGGATTTCACTTTGGCGGTTTAAGTTTCACTGCTTTCTGCCAGCACCACTTCTGCCCTAGTCCTCTATCCGCCCCCTTGCTCTCTTCTTCCAGGGGTGAAATGAATTCGAGGCAGCCATCAGGTTAGCATCAGAGCTCATGAAGGCACACACAGCTGCACCCAGGGAGATTTGGGGTTTGGGATTCCACTAGCAGCAAAAAGCCTATCACTAAGAGCTGGAGTGACCTGACCCGAGTCTTGCCAAGCCCCCTTTCGGGGATGCAGCAGGGGGTCCCAAGATCAGCTGGGAGAGGTGGGCAGTGTAATCCAGTGTAAGTGTGTACATGGTTTCACTCCATATATGCACGAATGCTCCATGGAAGCCCTTTTTGTCCTTCTCCCCTACTCCTGCACAGCCCCCTGCTCTCCACAAACCTTGCTCTGCTTAGCCTGACCCATGTCCCACATTTGAAGAGAAAGGGCATGGTCTCCCTTTCTTGGACATGGGGACCAAGAAGGAGGGGAGTCCCATGGTTGGCTTTACACCAGGGTCCACTTTGAAAAGTAACATCACTGCATCCTCTTTTCCTGGGAGGTCATCAATGCAACGAGAGATTTGGGGGCTGTGGCAGGAAAGGGACCCCATCATTTAGGAGGTTTGGGGACCCAGTGTAGGCAACACTGATTGTGGACGCTGGACCCCCTTTCTTCTCCAAACTCAGCTATAGATTCTGATATGGGATGTGTTTGCACAGTAGGTGCAATGATGGTCTTTGAGAGTATCAACTCTGCCCCAGAAAAGCTTGTAATTGAAAGTGCTTCAAATTAAGAGCAGAGGGAGAGAACACTTTACACAAAATTCCAAGAGGCAACTTTAATGTGAAATCCAACCATCACATCATCTCAAAGACTCTGACAGCCCTCATAAACAAGCCCTCATAAACAAGATTTCATCACACACACAAAAATCTAGTGACTGCAGGAGAAAGCATTCAAGATAGAAAACGAATTTCACTTGGCTAGCAAAGAGATGTTTAATTTCTTTACCCATTCAACGAAGATGTGCAGAGTGTCCACTGTGGGCAAGACAATGTGTGAGAAATACAGATGGATCAGAACCTGACCCTCATGGAAATGATGCTCCATCAGCGGAAAAAAGACATGAGCAAATAATTTCAAAACCTCATTCAGGAGGAGATGAAGTTGCTAGGATGGAGATAAAGATGTTTCATGCCATCATCTCATGGGAGAAAAAGGCAAAACCAGACCTGGGGAAAGTCCGTCAGAATTCTAACCTGTCTAATGCAGGCACCAACAACCCCAAAGACGTCCTGAACCTCCATGAAATGGGATTTGAAATGGGATTTTGCACAGTCTGTATTTTTAGAAATTTCTCATTCCTTTTGCAGTCCTGATATGGCACAGAGAGATGTACACATCTTAATCTCCAGATTAAAGAAATGCAATTGGAACTTCATACAAGTATATGGTAGAAGCCCCAGATGGAAGAGTCGGAGATCACAATGGCTTCATGTGACCCTGTGCCTTAAATGCAGAATGGACACATAGCCAGGGAAGAGAAAGGTGATCCTGGGCATGGCCATTCCCTCGCTCCCATTAGAGCCAGACAAGTGGTCCTTAGCATATACCTAGGGATATGATTGGTCCACGCTGAGTCCAGGCTGCCTCTGGACAAAGGCATGTTTTCACTGCAGGTCACTTTTTGAGGGCTTTCTCCATCATTTTTCAGCTCTGTTCCTGGGGAGTCGGTATTAGCAGGGGTTATCACCCCCACTTTATAGACATGGGAACATACCCTCATTTCCTACATGGCAGGCAGCACAGTGCATTGGTTGGGACAATGGACTCTGACCTAAGACTGTCTGGGTTCAATACCCAGCTCCACCACTTACTAGCTGTGGGGTCTTGACAAGTTGCTTAACCTCTCTGTGTCCCTGTTGCCCTATCCTGACCCACAGAATTGCCAGAAATGTAAAGCACTGAAATGAGCATCTGGCAATGTAAAACCTCTCCATAAATGTGAGCTATTATTACCCACCAAATATGTTAAGCTGCTTTCCAAAATCACATTAGGTAGTGGCAGGTTTAGAAAACAATCCAAGTTTCATAGTGCCCAATTCACTGGATTTTTTTATTGAATTCTGCTGCTCTTTTAAAGGAATATGGTAAACTCCTCTCCCATGCACAAACTCAGCCATATCTGTACAACATAAAGACACTTTCCGACCATAGTTGTTTGGACCCCTGACCGAAGCTGAGCCAATCAGATTCCTTTCCTAGGAATCTGGAGTTGAAACAAGAGTCCAGTCTTTCTGGCTGCTGTCTTGAACAGGGGCCATGAGGACTTGAGAGCTATTGGTAACAGCTGTTTCCTGTCGTGTAGACAGGGAAATAAAGCAAGCCAGCCTTCAACAAGAGAGGAAAATGTGCTCGGTATATGGAGAGGGGCAGAGATGCAAAGCAGAGGAAGAGAGGAGTGCCTGGGTCCCCAGGAGCTCCAGTGCTGGCTCCTCAGACCCAGCTGGCTCCCTGACTTCGGAGTTCCCCACATGCTCCCTGTTTAGGCTACCACAATCTGGTTTCTATACTTGCAACCAAAGAGTCCTAAGGCATACAAGGAGATGCCTAATTACCTACTGTGTCTGCACAGCTCAAGACTCACAAGGATCAGGAAATGAGAGTCTGAGCACCAAACGGCAGCAGCTGCCTGGGAACCTCTCTGGACATCAGCCTCTTGTTCCCCTATCTTGTGGTGTCATTAGAAACACCCTAAGAATCCTGGAAGGAATACTAGTGTGCTAAAAGAGCATGCAAATAAAAGTCTGGGAGTCTCTGAGGAGGCAGTGTGACCTAGGGCAGCAGTCCCCAACCTTTTTGGCACCAGGGACCAGTTTCATGGAAGAGAATTTTTCCACGGACCGGTGGGGGGAATGGTTTCAGGATGATTCCAGTGCATTGCATTTATTGTGTACTTTATTTCTATTATTATTACATTGTAACATATAATGAAATAATTATACAACTCACCATAACGCAGAATCAGTGGGAGCCCTAAGCTTGTTATCACGTGCCACTCACTGATAGGGTTTTGATATGTCTGCAAGCAATTGATTTATTATGGTCTCTGTGCAGTCAAGCCTCTCTGCTAATGATAATCTGTATTTGCAGCCACTCCCCAGCGATAGCATCACTGCCTCAGCTCCACCTCAGATCATCAAGCATTAGATTCTCATGAGGAGCACACAACCTAGATCCCTCTCATGCGCAGTTCACAGTACGGTTCATGCTTCTGTGAGAATCTAATGCCACCGCTGATCAGAAAGGAGGCAGAGCTCAGGTGATAATGTGAGTGATGGGGAGCAGCTATAAATACAGATGAAGCTTCAATCGCTCACCCACCACTCACCTCCTGCTGTGCGGCCCGGTTCCTAATAGGCCATGGACTGGTATGGGTCCGTGGCCTGGGGGTTGGGGATCCTGGACCTAGTGGAAAGAGCATGAGCACTGGAATAAAAAATATCCACTGTGTGACCTCAGGAAAGTTACTTAACCTCTCTGGGCTTCAATTTATCAGTAAATGAGGATAAGGCATCTATGTAGTTGAAGGGGTTAAGGAATATAAACTGCCTCCATATATTAGGCATGTATTAAATAATAACTATTGTTATTATAGGCTATAATTATTTATTAATTATGTTAAGATATTATAAATAAAATTAACATCCCCAAATGTTGTTTTATTACATATAAACGTACCCATACATAATAAATCATTGTTCTTAGTATGGCGTGGAATACCCAACTAACATTTAGGAAAAACAAAAGCATTGCTCAGGGAATATTTTAACCAAATCTGTTTTTAAAAAAATATATAGCGGCAGGGCACCAACAGCCTCAACAGATGTCACATGCTGCTAAGCCTCCCTGAATACCATTCAAAGATCCCTGGAGAGGAGGGGACGGAATTAGGCTGGGAAGCATATAACTCTTGCCACCAGAAGCTTTCTCTCGTGCTGGCTTGGTGTTCCTGCAAATGTGGTGACTGAAGCAGCACACCCCAGAATAGCATGCTACCTTGTACCTTGGCAGATGTTACTACTCAGTCGTGATGCTTTTTCTTGCTAAACCTAGATAGTTCCACAGAATCCTGCACACAGTGACTCAGGCACCTATGAGCTATTAGCCTGAGTTGCTCTGCCCTATCATACTGATTTGCTGAGACTCTTCTAGGGAGTAAAGACCACCCTGAAGCCAACTGCCTTCAGGGGCCAGGAAACCAGGGCAGAGGTCAAGAGGGCTATATTTCTGCAGGCCTGAATGTATCTCCTAGGTCTGGCTCTAAATAAAAGAGTACGAACTCTCAGTTCTGTGGATAATTCTAGGACATAGTGGAATCCTGTTTTCTATGGCTCTTGAAGGCCACTCTGGAAGCAGATGCAATGTTAGTTCTACCTAAAGACAAGGCAAAAGTACAGAATGACCTCCAGAAGCCCTTGCCAGGCTGAACTGAATGAGCTCCAATTATCTGGTAACGTGGTCCACTCTGATTCCAGGATCAGATGCTCCCAGGATGCTCCATGAATGCTCCATAATCAAAACCTAAGGTATATTCATGTTTAAAGCATCCACTTATGTCAACAGTTTTGTCTTCACGAAAAAAATTAAGATGCACTTTACAAATTGCCTCACTGAAAGCTAAAGTGAACAGCTGCCCCCCACCACCACTACCACTGTGGATCTTACCCTCAGACTACGGAGATACTCTGGGGCAGGGAGACCAGCCTGCATGTATCTGGTGGATGTTGTGATGCTCTGTCCAGATCCTCCTTCAGTAAGGAATATCTTACTCCTCGGGGTACTGGGAGAGCTGCCGGCAGAAAGCCCCGAGCCAACAGCCCCCATCAGAGATTGCCTCAATTGAAGAGTCCTAACTTGTCAAAGGCTGGGGCAGCCCGAATCCAGGGACTTAGGTTATAGGGTTATAAGAGCCAGGCTCCTAGTCTCAGTGGGGGGACACCTCTCAAGCTCCTCCTGGCTTCCAGATCTGGGCAAGGCTGCACTACTGCCCCACTTCCCCCTCTGCCCACCCCACCTCCCTTCCACAGGTATTGATCCTAATGAACACTAACCTCCGTCTTGTTAGCTTTCCAGGCAACCCCATTTGCAACAGGATGAATGGCAGGAGGGAAAAGAAGTTAGAGGCCAACCTTAACAAAATCCTACTTGGGTGCTGGGTGCTTGGCTTGTCGTATTCCTTTACTTCTCACACTATCATCCCTATTTTGCAGATGGGGCTCAGGAAGATTAAATACATTGTCCAAGCCTGTGTCGCCAGACCAACCTTGATCCAACACATCACACTGATAAACCACAAAGCCCTTCATCAAGCTCTGCATGACTGGGACTTGCGTGGACAAGTTATAATAAATGTAATTTGGCCAAAATTAGGTGCTGCTAACTTTCAGTGCAATTCAGCAGATAGTCACTGAGGCCTTAGCAGTGTGCTGGGTTGCTCCCCAGCTCCTTAGTTTCTCAGCAATTAGTGAATATTGAATACCTACTAAGTAAGGGGCACACTTACTTACCTACTAAGTAGGGAAAGTAAGGCTAGAGGACAAGTAAATGCATAAAGTTGAAGGTGACCAGTGGACCAGAGCCAGACCAGAAGGACAAAGAGGCATAGGGGTCCCCAGGACAGTCAGGATTGCTTGATTTCCCCCTTTTTTTTCCTTGAATTGCCTGAGAAATGGGAACTGTAGAGCCCTGAGCTTTGGATAATAACACCCAGGAAACCTCTCAGGGTTGTCAGAGAAATGCATTTTATTTCGTAAACTACTGTAAGATGCTTGAAAAAAAGGCAATGCCCAGAAAGAGTTAGCCAGGCCACTGTAGCTCCAGAAGATAACAAGAGCCCTTCCTGCCAAAACGAAGCCGGCTGCAACCTGAGACAGGGTGAGAATGATGTATGAAAAGAGCCAATTTCACAAGATGAGTCTACGAGCTGTTCAAGGCCACAAGTGTCAAGGGAAGCAGGACAGATCAACATCAGAATAGATTTGCATGGCCCAGGATGAGCCGCCCCTGGGCACAGAGAGGCAGCAAAAGCCACAGGGAGGGGAGGGGAGGGACTCAGAGCAACAGTGTGCCTGGCGTTCTTGGAACCTTCACCAGGACACAGCGGGGGAAGCTTAGGCTCCTGTTCCCATAGTGCTTCCTATGGGATTGGGGGGACAAAAATGGGGGCTCCTTTGTAGGGATGGGTTGTTCTTCATCTTGATGGTGGTGCTGGTTACACAGATCTATACATGGGGGAAAACTGCATGGAACTACACACACACACACACACACACACACACACACACGAGTGCGCGTTAAAACGAGAAAACTGAATAAGGTCTGTAGTTTAGTCCGCAGATTGCACCAATGTCAGTTTCCTGGTTGTGACACTGCTACAAGCTGTCACCACTGGGGGAAGCTGGGGGAAGGGATCACTGGACTCCACTTACTATTGTTGCCTTCCTGTGAGTCTGTAATTATTTCAAAATATGTTTTTTTGTTTGTTTCTTTTTATCTTTTATACAGCAGGTTCTTATTAGTTATCTATTTTATACATATTAGTGTGTATATGTAAATCCCAATCTCCCAATTCATCCCACCACCACCACCCCCCGCCACTTTCCCCCCTTGGTGTCCATATGTTTGTTCTCTACATCTGTGTCTCTATTTCTGCCCTGCAAACCAGTTCATCTGTACCATTTCTCTAGATTCCACATACACGTGTTAATATACGATATTTATTTTTCTCTTTCTGACTTACTTCACTCTGTATGACAGTCTCTAGATCCATCCACGTCTCTACAAATGACCCAATTTCCTTCCTTTTTATGGCTGAGTAATATTCCATTGTATATATGTACCACAACTTCTTTATCCATTCGTCTGTCGATGGGTGTTTAGGTTGCTTCCATGACCTGGCTATTGTAAATAGTGCTGCAGTGAACACTGGGGTGCGTGTGTTTTTTTGAATTATGGTTTTCTCTGGGTATATGCCCAGTAGTGGGATTGCTGGGTCATATGGTAATTCTATTTTTAGTTTTTTAAGGAACCTCCATACTGTTCTCCATAGTGGCTGTATCAATTTACATTCCCACCAGCAGTATGAGAGGGTTCCCTTTTCTCCACACCCTCTCCAGCATTTGTTTGTAGATTTTCTGATGATGCCCATTCTAACTGGTGTGAGGTGATACCTCATTGTAGTTTTTTTTGTTGTTTTTTTTTTTTAGCTTTTTAGAGTTTTGTTTTGTTTTGTTTTTAAACATCTTTGTTGGAGTATAAGTGCTTTACAGTGGTGTGTTAGTTTCTGCTTTATAACAAAGTGAATCAGCTATACATATACATATATCCACATATCTCCTCCCTCTTGCGTCTCCCTCCCACCCTCCCTATTCCACCCCTCTAGGTGGTCACAAAGCACCGAGCTGATCTCCCTGTGCTATGCAGCTGCTTCCCACTAGCTATCTATTTTACATTTGGTAGTATATATTAGTCCATGCCACTCTCTCACTTCGTCCCAGCTTACCCTTCCCCTCCCTGTGTCCTCAAGTCCATTCTCTACATCTGCATCTTTATTCCTGTCCTGCCCCTAGGTTCTTCAGAACCTTTTTTTTTTTTAGATTCCATATACATGTGTTAGCATACAGTATTTATTTTTCTCTTTCTGACTTACTTCACTCTGTATGACAGACTCTAGGTCCATCCACCTCATTACAAATAACTCGATTTCGTTTCTTTTCATGGCTGAGTAATATTCCATTGTATATATGTGCCACATCTTCTTTTTTTTTTTTTTTTTTTTTTTTTTTTTTTTTTAAAACATCTTTATTGAAGTATAATTGCCTTACAATGGTGTGTTAGCTTCTGCTTTATAACAAAGTGAATCAGTTATACATATACAATATGTTCCCATTTCTCTTCCCTCTTGCATCTCCCTCCCTCCCACCCTCCCCATCCCACCCCTCTAGGTGGTCAAAAAGCACCGAGCTGATCTCCCTGTGCTATGCGGCTGCTTCCCACTAGCTATCTATTTTACATTTGGTAGTATATATTAGTCCATGCCACTCTCTCACTTCGTCCCAGCTTACCCTTCCCCTCCCTGTGTCCTCAAGTCCATTCTCTACATCTGCATCTTTATTCCTGTCCTGCCCCTAGGTTCTTCAGAACCTTTTTTTTTTTTAGATTCCATATACATGTGTTAGCATACAGTATTTATTTTTCTCTTTCTGACTTACTTCACTCTGTATGACAGACTCTAGGTCCATCCACCTCATTACAAATAACTCGATTTCGTTTCTTTTCATGGCTGAGTAATATTCCATTGTATATATGTGCCACATCTTCTTTATCCATTCATTTTGATTTGCATCAAAATACAACGTTTTTTAAAAGATGCTCCTCATTGTCCTCCCCCTTCCCCTCCTCTTCCTCCTCCTCCTCATTCTCCCTCTCCTCTTCCTTCTTTTTCTCTCTCTCTCTTTCCTTCTCCCTCTCCTTCTCACTACTGAGGACAATTTGATGATGTCACCAAGATAAAAAGGCCTCAATGGATGAGAACAATTATCCTGTTCAGCACTTGGCTGTGGCTGCCTACATCGTGTTACAGGGATGAGTGATTATTACACTGGGCTGCATTTTATAAGAATTTAATATATATTCCTTCACACTTTGATCTCCCCCACATTATTTGCGGGCCTTGTCAGAACCTTATTCCACTGGCAAATGGATGCCCGTTTTAAGTTTCTTTACACAAACATCTATAAAAATTTATCTGAACGGTTAAATGTAATCACATCACATGTATCGAGTTTGCTTTTCTCATGTAGTCTTTTCTTTTGCCCTTTTATGCATGAATTCCCCCTCCAGGTCTCCTACCAGTAGTTCATGTGACAATCTAGAATGCATTGTTCCAAATTTCTCTCTATTCTCAAATAAGTATGTATACGCTTCGTACACGTACATACATGGTTGCTTCTATCTTCATTAAAATAGGATGTTGGGGGCTTCCCTGGTGGCGCAGTGGTTGAGAATCTGCCTGCCAATGCAGGGGACACGGGTTCGAGCCCTGGTCTGGGAAGATCCCACATGCCGCGGAGCGACTAGGCCCGTGAGCCACAATTGCTAAGCCTGCGCGTCTGGAGCCTATGCTCCACAACAAGAGAGGCCACGATAGTGAGAGGCCCGCGCACTGCGATGAAGAGTGGCCCCCACTTGCCGCAACTAGAGAAAGCCCTTGCACAGAAACGAAGACCCAACACAGCCATAAATTAATTAATTAATTAATTAATTAATTAATTTAATTAAATTTTAAAAAAAAGATACAGTGAAGTTAGATGCTTGCACCTAATGGCAGAATCACCATTCATTCAACAGTTTAAAAAAAAAAAAAAAATAGGATGTTATATGCCCCTTTCAGCATCTTTACTCACTCAACAGTACTTCACAGATATCCGTCAACACAACTGGTATTCCTGATTCATTCTTTTCAACGGCAGAAAAATTAATTTGTTCATTAATTCAACCATTCCTCTACAGGTGATCTTCACAGTTTCTGCCCCCCTCTCTGCCTCTAAAAACAATGCCACATTAAACACACTTAGACATATATTCTTGCTTATGCTTATGCCTTCAGTTCCATGGGTTGGATTTCCAGGAGTAAGATAGCTCAGTTGAAAGGTTTGTGTATTTTAATTTTAACTAAAAGCTATAGCCTGCTTTTCAAGGAAATCCTTCACTTCCTGGCAGCAGGGTATGGACATCCTTTCCCTGAATTCCCACCAGCAGCAGGGAATCGCTTTATATTCTGGACTTTCAGAAAAATGTAAACTGATACTGGGTTTTGGTTCCCTTATCACTAACTGTGAGCGTGATTTCATGTGTCTGTTGGCCATCTGAATTTGCTCATCTGTCAACTGCCTCTTCCAGCCCATTTTTCTAGTCTGTTTCTTAAGCTCATCTGGATGACTTGTAAGATTCCTTTTCATATCCTTCACAGAATATTTTCCAGGTCTATGATTCATCTGTTGACTTTATTTATGATATGTTTTGCCATTCAAATGTCTTTTTGAATCATTAAGAACTGAATTTGCCTGACTCTTCTTGTACGCCTGTGTGTTCCCAGACCATCTTCGGTGGGGGGTATCTTCCTTCTTAGGCTCAGTGGGGCAAGAAGCCTCACTCCACTTTCCCTCCAGGGCTTCACTTCTCTTCCCAGAACCAAGATCTTCCCAGGGCCCACTGCATTCTGAGCTCACCCCATTCTCTCTGCTGGAACTCAGAAAGCCAAAGGCCACAATTGCATCCAGCCACTCCCAGGGCCCTGCAGTCATGTGGCTCAACAGGCTGATGGATTTGCATTGATAGCATGGGAGAAAGAAGCCAAATTCAGCTGCCATCTTCACAGAATCTCATTTTTTTTCATTTAAGGAAAAGGTAGATGCAAAGTCTGTATGAGGTGTGTGTGCACACGTGCGCGTGTGTGTATGTGTAATGAATTCACCAAAAATTCACAAAAAATCTTCAGTGCTATTTTTAAATGTCTTCTGACAGAATCTAAATGTGCATATTGAAGGGTTTCTATTTCCCTTCTACTCCCTCATTATCTAAGGCAACCAAGCCATGTTAACCAAAGACAGAACATAAACCTACCTCATTTATTTAAATCCACCTCATTGCCCCAACCCAGATTTGTATTATGCAGATTTACGTATGAATCTGGTCAAATCAGGCCCAGTGTATTAGTCTGCTATGGCTTCGTTAAAAAATTCCCATAATTTTGGCAGCTTAAAACAGTACCCAGTGATCATCTCACAGGTGGGGAATCCAGTGGCCTTGGCTGGGCTCTCTGCTCAGGGTCTCCCAGGCCAAAATCACAGTGTTGGTTGCCCTGGGACAACCAACTAAATTCTGGAGGAATTGGGGAAGATTCTGGAGGAATTGGGGAAGATTCTGCCACCCAACTCACGCAGGCTGTCATTCCCTGTGGATGTAGGACGGAGGCTCCCGTTTCCCAGGGGTCCCTCTGCTCTGAGAGGCCACCCACACTAAGCCTCATGTAGCCTCTCTATCTTCAAACCAGCAGCAGCACTGAGTCCTTCCCACACTTCAGGTCTCTCACTTCCCCTTCTAACTCCTGCCAGAGAATGTTCTCTACTTTTAAGGGCTCATGGGATTGGAATGACCCACTAGGAATTGTGCCATATAACAGTCCATAGTCATGGGGGTGATATCTCTTCACATGCACAGGTTCTGGGGATCAGGGGAGTGTGGAGTCATGGGGTCCATTCCTAGAAATCCTGCCTACCATGCCAGGGAACCATGACACACCCTAAGAAACCAGCCAGGCTCTGGTGAGCTGGTCCTTCACTGCCCTAGCCTGGACTCTCTTAGAGGTGTGTCCACCACCTTCCTCTCTCCGGCCCTTGCAGCATCCCCAACCTGACTGAGACCTCAGCTAGACAGTCTCCTGACTACCTGTTCTCCCAAGTCTGGGGCTAATCCTTCCCATATTGTTTGCCTGCAACACCGTACAACTGGCACTTTATGCAGGTCTTCCATAGACTGGGCTCTTTCTTCTTTGCTAACAGAGACACAGCACTACCGTAAGTTCTCCATAAATAGTGTGGGAGGAAGGAAGGAGTGAGGAAGGGATGGGAGAAAGGAGTAAAGGGAGAGGGAAGCATAGGAGAAAGGATGGAAGGAAGGGCAGAAGGGAGGAGAGAACGGAGGTATAAGAGGTTGAATAGGAACCCCTCCTTAACTTATAAAATCTGTAACTAACTGGTTTAGCTTCCCTCTCGCAGGCAAGGCCCAAGCATCCTCTGATGGCCTCTCTCTCTCTCTCTCTCTGTACATTTTAACACCAGCAGAAATCGCTCCTGAATTCATCTCCTGGCCTCTAGACTCAATGCTTTGGTCTTTCCCAGTCTCACTTAGTCATTACTTTTGGCTTGATCACGTCAGACCTGATGCCTCAGACTGTGCCCCTGGTCCACCAGCTTCTCCTGGGAAGCTACCTGAGCTCCCCCTCTGCATCTCACTGATACCTGTGGGCCCACCCTGCCTCACTCCCAGACACCACCCAGGGCTTGAACACAGCCCACCCTCTCCACCTCCACCTGCCTTGCCATAGTATCCCAACATCAGCATCATAAACAGATAACATCTACTATGTTTGTCATTAAACTACTGAGCAGGTCCTGCATTTTTAACTGGGCCTAAAAGAAGGTTTTAATGCACTGAGATCGTGTGGCACATTCAAGGACATTTCTGCATATTTTACTGATCTTAGTAGGGGGACACCTGCTATTCTCTGAAGACATTCACATCGATGGACCTGTCTGTTCAATATACATTTATGAAGCCTGTTGCATTCCAACCAGGCAGACCTCCTGCAAATGGCAGTACTCACCAGATGCAACCTGAAAACACCTTGCAAATAAGCATCCCACCTAAATCAAAGAGGAAATCAAAAAATACCTAGAAACAAATGACAATGAAAACACGACGACCCAAAACCTATGGGATGAAGCTAAAGCAGTTCTAAGAGGGAAGTTTATAGCAATACAATCCTACCTCAAGAAACAAGAAACATCTCAAATAAACAACCTAACCTTACACCTAAAGCAATTAGAGAAAGAAGAACAAAAAAACCCCAAAGTTAGCAGAAGGAAAGAAACCATAAAGATCAGATCAGAAATAAATGAAAAAGAAATGAAGGAAACGATAGCAAAGATCAATAAAACTAAAAGCTGGTTCTTTGAGAAGATAAATAAAATTGACAAACCATTAGCCAGACCCATCAAGAAAAAAAAGGGAGAAGACTCAAATCAGTAGAGTTAGAAATGAATAAGGAAAAGCAACAACTGACACTGCAGAAATACAAACGATCATGAGAGATTACTACAAGCAACTATATGCCAATAAAATGGACAATCTGGAAGAAATGGACAAATTCTTAGAAAAGCACAACATTCCAAGACTGAACCAGGAATAGAAAATATAAACAGACCAATCACAAGCACTGAAATTGAGACTGTGATTAAAAATCTTCCAACAAACAAAAGTCCAGGACCAGATGGCTTCACAGGCGAATTCTAGCAAACATTTAGAGAAGAGCTAAAACCTAACCTTCTCAAACTCTTCCAAAATACAGCAGAGGGAGGAACACTACCAAACTCATTCTACGAGGCCACCATCACCCTGATACCAAAACCAGACATGGATGTCACAAAGAAAGAAAACTACAGGCCAATAACACTGATGAACATAGATGCAAAAATCCTCAACAAAATACTAGCAAACAGAATCCAACAGCACGTTAAAAGGATCATACAGCATGATCAAATGGGGTTTATCCCAGGAATGCAAGGATTCTTCAATATACGCAAATCAATCATCTGATAAACCATATCAACAAATTGAAGGAGAAGAACGATATGATCATCTCAATAGATGCAGAAAAAGCTTTTGACAAAATTCAACACCCATTTATGATTAAAAACCCTCCAGAAAGTAGACATAGAGGGAACTTACCTCAACATAATAAAGGCCACATATGACAATCCCACAGCCAACACTGTTCTCAATGCTGAAAAACTGAAAGCATTTCCACTAAGATCAGGAACAAGACAAGGTTGTCCACTCTCACCACTATTATTCAACATAGTTTTGGAAGTTTTAGCCACAGCAATCAGAGAAGAAAAAGAAATAAAAGGAATCCAAATCGGAAAAGAAGAAGTAAAGCTGTCACTGTTTACAGATGACATGATACTACACTTAGAAAATCCTGAAGATGCTACCAGAAAACTACTAGAGCTAATCAATGAATTTGGTAAAGTAGCAGGATACAAAATTAATGCACAGAAATCTCTTGCATTCCTATACACTAATGATGAAATATCTGAAAGTGAAATTAAGAAAACACTCCCATTTACCACTGCAACAAAAAGAATAAAATACCTAGGAATAAACCTACCTAAGGAGACAAAAGACCTGTATGCAGAAAATTATAAGACACTGATGAAAGAAATTAAAGATGATACAAATAGATGGAGAGATATACCATGTTTTTGGATTAGAAGAATCAACATTGTGAAAATGACCATACTACCCAAAGCAATCTACAGATTCAATGCAATCCCTATCAAACTACCAATGGCACTGTTCACAGAACTAGAACAAAAAATTTCACAATTTCTATGGAAACACAAAAGACCCCGAATAGCCAAAGCAATCTTGAGAAAGAAAAACGGAGCTGGAGGAATCAGGCTCCCTGACTTCAGACTATACTACGAAGCTACAGTAATCAAGACAGTATGGTACTGGCACAAAAACAGAAATATAGATCAATGGAATAGGATAGAAAGCCCAGAGATAAACCCACGCACATATGGTCACCTTATCTTTGATAAAGAAGGCAGGGATATACAGTGAAGAAAAGACAGCCTCTTCAATAAGTGGTGCTGGGAAAACTAGACAGCTACATGTAAAAGAATGAAATTAGAACACTCCCTAACCATACACAAAAATAAACTCAAAATGGATTAAAGACATAAACGTAAGGCCAGACACTATAAAACTCTTAGAGGAAAACATAGGCAGAACACTCTATGACATATATCACAGCAAGATCCTTTTTGATCCACCTCCTAGAGAAATAGAAATAAAAACAAAAACAAACAAATTGGACCTAATGAAACTTAAAAACTTTTGCACAGCAAAGGAAACCATGAACAAGACGAAAAGACAACCCTCAGAATGGGAGAAAATATTAGCAAACGAAGCAACTGACAAAGGATTAATTTCCAAAATATACAAGCAGCTCATGCAACTCAATATCAAAAAAACAAACAACCCAATCCAAAAATGGGCAGAAGACCTAAATAGACATTTCTCCAAAGAAGATTACAGATTGCCAACAAACACATGAAAGGATGCTCAACATCACTAATCATTAGAGAAATGCAAATCACAACTACAATGAGGTATCACCTCACACCGGTCAGAATGGCCATCATCCAAAAATCTACAAACAATAAATGCTGGAGAGGGCGTGGAGAAAAGGGAATCCTCTTGCACTGTTGGTCAGAATGTAAATTGATACAGCCACTATGGAGAACAGTATGGAGGTTCCTTAAAAAAGTAAAAATAGAACTACCATACGACCCAGCAATCCCACTACTGGGCATATACCCTGAGAAAACCATAATTCAAAAAGAGTCATGTACCACAATGTTCACTGCAGCACTATTTATAATAGCCAGGACATGGAAGCAACCTAAGTGTCCATCGACAGATGAATGGATAAAGAATATGTGGCACATATATACAATGGAATATTACTCAGCCATAAAAGGAAACGAAATTGAGTTATTTGTAGTGAGGTGGATGGACCTAGAGTCTGTCATACAGAGTGAAGTCAGAAAGAGAAAAACAAATACCATAATGCTGACACATATATATGGAATCTAAAAGTTTTAAAAAATGGGTCTGAAGAATCTAGGGGCAGGACAGGAATAAAGACGTAGACGTAGAAAATGGACTTGAGGACAAGGGGAGGGGGAAGGGTAAGCTGGAATGGTGTGAGAGACTGGCATGGACTTATAAATACTACCAAATGTAAAATAGATAGCAAGTGGGAAGCAGCCACATAGCACAGGGAGATCAGTTTGGTGCTTTCTGACCGCCTAGAGGGGTGGGATAGGGAGGGTGGGAGGGAGACGCAAGAGGGAGGAGATATGGGGATATACGTATATGTATAGCTGATTCACTTTGTTATATAGCAGAAAGTAACACACCATTGTAAAGCAATTATACTCCAATAAAGATGTTAAAATTTTTAAAAAATAAATAAATAAGCATCCCACCTGCAGCAGCCCACGCTTGCACACCTGTGCTCTGTTATGGTATTTTTCTCATCTCAAGCCAGGAATGCAAACTCCATGATTGATGAGACTTGTCCAGAAGCCACACACAAGGTGGGGAGTGGGCACTTCATCAACCCCATTCTTAATTCTCACCATGCTCCTTCACTACCAAAATCTTAATTCATTGTCAGAAATGTGCTTTCTACCCCTCGGTGTGAGAAATAATGACTTTGTCAATCACTCCTCTTTTGCTGGACTTAACTGAATTACCTAAAATGTCAAGATAATGTCTCCCTGGCCTGTTTTCACTATGGTACCGGCTTCTTCTCATTAAATTATGTTCAGATACATTGATTTCCTTCAACAGGGAGTAATGGAACCCTGCCAGAAATTAACACTAATCTTCTAATTCAGTAAGAATAAAATATGTGACTGATTTAACCTTAATTAACAGTTCACAAAAGGCTGCTTAATGTCAGGTGGCATATGCATCTTAATTATCCAACAGCACTATTTCTGTTTGCAAGATGAGGTAGGGGTCTTTGAGAATTCTGTAGGGTTGGTTGCGTGTTTTTTTCTTTTGTTCTACAGAATCTTCCTCCTTGTTACCACTCCATCATTGTGGTTGTCAGTGGGTTAGGTTTACAAGCAAGAACTTTTTATTACTGGGCTCTCTCTCGCAAATCGTTCCCTTTATTTCATCTGAAAGAAAGTGATATAGCCTATCAGACAGGATAGGCTGGGTTATGCTGCAATAATGAATATCCCTTAAATCTTAATAGCCGTAAAAAATTTTTTACTTCATGCTACATACTAATGATGGGTCAGCTGGAGCCACTGGTCCACTCTGTCATCACAACAGAGCCTGGATCTACAGAGTATCTTAAACATTGTTTCCACTTGCCATGGGCAGTGGGAAAGAGAATATGGGAAAGTGTGCAAGGTCTCTTGAACCTTTTGCTCATATTCCACTGGCCAAAGCAAGTTTTTTGGTCCTACCTACACTCAAATGCCAGGAAGAAAGTTCAGTCCAACCATGGCCCAAAAGAGGAGATAAAGATAAAACCTTGAGGACAACCAGAGAAAAAAAGACACATTACATCCAGGAGAACAAGGATAAGTGTTATAAGAGACCTCTGATTAGAAATCACACAATCCAGAAGAACATGGAGAGATAATTTAAAGTGCTGAAAGAAAAAAGAATGTCAACTCAGAATTCTACACCCTATGAAAATATCTTTCAAAAATGAAGATCTCCAGCCCAGCACGGAAGGAGCTTGGAAGTCATCACTCGCATCCGGACAAGGGAAAAAAAAGAACTGAAAATCAACAACTCTTCTTAGATCCATCAGAGAATTGAGGTCAAAAGAAGAGAAACAGAATATGTATCAATATAAGCAGCTCCAGTGATTAACTATAATGCAGAGGCTAAGAGCAGGGTCTCTGGAGTCAGACTTCCTACATGTATATCCTGCTCCACTGCATATAAATGTATGGCTTAGACAAATGACACCCTTCCAAAGTCACAGGGTCCTCATCTATAAAATGGGAACCACAAGTGTCCAGGGGGTGTTGTGAGAATTTAACGAGATGATGAACACCAGAGGCTAGAACAGAGCAAAGGCTTCATGTCAACTCTCATTTAAGGATACATTCCAGAGAAATGCCCCCATTTGCCACAGTCAGTGCATTCCAGCTCTCAGTTCTGCCACCGCGGTCCATAAGGACACACACACACACACACACACACACACACACACACACAGAAGCACTTAGCATTTCACCTTCTGAATGCCCAGAAGGCCCGTCTATGATGCCCTTTGCCCTGGGAACCAACAAATGGCCCTGCATCTCGGCCTTCACGGGAGGTATGGGCATTCTCATGTCACTGATGCTACTTTTGCCACATCCACACCACATTAAAATTACTTCCTTCATATTTTTATTTAAACAGAATCACTTTTTTTTACACAAAATACATTGACTTTTAGAAACTTTTATCACTACTGTAAATAGAAAACAAATCTCATAAAAACAAAAGCAATGAAAACAAACAGTGGTATCGAATTCTGGCTGGGCGCTGTTGCCTGCCAAGCCTCGGAGCCAAGCCTCATCTCCTAAGTGTTTTCTGTTAAAGGCATACCCATCCCAATGAGGAGAGTAGGTTCTGGGCCTGGACTCCAACATACGAACCCAGGTCTATGGCTCAACTGCTGTGTGACTAGACATTATGTCAAACGTCTGAACTTCAGCTCGCCCGCTTGTAAGATGGGCATGAGGAATGGGGCCAAATGTACAGGGTTGTTACAAGCATTGAGACATACAACCCGGGGGATGGAGACATACAGCGTAACATATGGTAAACACACAACAAATGAAAGTTACAAGACAGAGAGAATGAAAGTCTCCATCAAGGATAGAGAACAGGCATGAATTATTACCCCAGAACCCATATTCCTTGGATGAAACATACGTTCACAGCCTCCACTGGCTCCATAATTCCCTCCAGCCAAATGCCACCCAGAATTATGATTGCAACAGGATACCCCAAACTTTTTCTGCCATGTTGTGTCCTGTCAGTTGCCAACTTCATCCCTGAGATTCAAGCAGTAATTCTCTGCTTTGATTGATGGTGAATAAACAGCCAGAGGTCATTTCAAATTTCAGTGTTCAAAGTTGGAAGACGTGATATCATTGACTCAAATGGAAATATTGGGGGAAGCCGTGGGGGTCCACCTGTCACCTCCAGCTAAGCTCTCTGGAACTGGACACCAGCTGGAAGCAATGATGGAAGACACCACACCCGGAGTGGCCCCAACCATCGACCAACCCTCATCTGGGACCCTACCCACAGGCAGAAGCAGACAGATGTCCACGTGACCCTTCTTTCTGTTGGTTGGAGGTAATAAATCTCCTCTCGTCAGTGACAAGTCGCTGACATTGCCATTTTTACTTTAGGCAAGTCCTTTATAAGGAGGAAAATATCAATCCACAGTATCGGAGGGTGGAAGTAGGTCAACTATAAAGCCAGACTAACTCCCTAGCAACCGAGTGGTAACTGGGAGAGGAGACTGTGCCTTGGAACAGAGACCCCCTGCCCCATGGCAACACTCTCTCTTCCCCCCGAGGGAAAGACCTGACACCCTGCCTTCACCAGCCTCTCACGAGGTGTTACACAACCCCACACAGAGGAGAGGCCACCATTCCAGGGAGGCCCCTCTTCACTCCCCTGCATTCTGAGCAAGCACAGCCTGACCAAAGGATTCAGCGAGTAGGCTGAAGTCATGAGCGTTTAGGGACATGGCTCAGCACTCACCTTGTGCCTGCCTTCCCCAACTATACCTGTGACCCACCCACCCCCACCGTCAGTCACTCTGCATTACTTCACCCTTACTGGTTTCCTTTGGGGCTCTTTTCACATTCTGCAATGATTTTTCTGTTGATTGTCTCACCCACCATGGAAGTCACTCCATGAGGGAAGAGAATTGCTTTTCTTATTTGACAACTTACTTCCCAGAACCTGGAACAGTGTCCAGCACATAGCAGGTACTCATTAAATAAGAGCTGAATGAGCAAATGAATGAAGGCTCCAGACCAGCACTGTCCAGTAGAACTTTCTGCAACGATGGAAATGTTCTGTGTCTGTGGAGTCCAACATGGCGGCCACAGCCATTGGTCACATGGTTAGCACAGTGGTAAATGAGCATTTGGGATGTGGCTCCTGAAACTAAGAAGCTGAGTTTTTCCTTTATTTTAATTAATTTAAATTTAAATAGCCACATGGACATTCCGGATACTGTAATGGATGCCTCAGCCCCAGACCAAGGCGAAGATGGAGTCCCTTCAATAGTCAAGAAAGAGGAAAGAAAGAACAAAGAAAGGACAAAGGGAAAGGAAAGAAAGAGAAAGAAGCATGGTGCTCTCTGGGGAATGCTGTGGACATCTTGTTAATATTATAAGAAAGCTCTAACAGCTGGGGCTCTTGGTAGAAAATGCCAGTTTTTTTTCTTAGTTAAGAGGCACCCCACTTTCTGTAGCATGAAGCAATTTGGCAGCTGCACTAAGGACTCCTGAGGCTCAGGGACCAGAAATGAAGAAACTGTAAGCGTCGCGACGGGAAACATCAATAGCACAGCCTTTCTTCTACGCACCCCCTAGGGCAGCCTCGCTTCAAAACACACGCCTGAGTGGCTTTATCCAGAGCTGTCGCCAGGAAGGCACTGCCAGCTCCATTCCACCTCCTTCCACGGCGAGCGAAGGGGCTGCGTTGTTTCAAGGGGAAAGCTCTTGTCCTGGGTGGGTCGCACCTCTCCCTGGGGCATTCCAGCGTTTGCTCACAGCTGTGCTACTGGGGACTCCTGGATCCTCCCCAAGAATGTGAAGTTCTAGAGGCAGCAAGGCCAGGTGGGTGCAGGTTTAGGTGCCAGACCTGGGGTGAGCTGCTTAGCCTCCTTGGCCTTTGATCTCTCCTCTGTCATGTGGGGATGCTAATTCCCACTCTGCAGAGGGCCGTTAGGGACAATGAATCAGCAAATGCATGCAAAGCCCTTAGTGTTGGGCACAGAGTGAGGACTCAGTGTTACTTATTACATCAGATCGCCTCTCCACCCCACCCAAAATTCTTCCTGCGGTGCCATCTTGCCCATCCCTCTGTACTCCACTCCTCTCTACACATGTACCAATTTATAACAAATCGTCCACATGTGTGCTCTGTGGAACAGCAATCTATGAGCAATAATGTTTGGATTTCTTAGGACTACAGCATCCACAATCCTTGAAAACCTGAAGATTACCCTACAACAGTCACAAGCCTGTGATCACCTCAGACTAAAAATAACAATTAAGGATAATAATAATAATAATAATAACCACTAATATGTACTGAGTATTTGCTATGTGCCAGGCATAGTACTGAGAGTTCTACATGCATCGTTTCATATGCTCTTTAGAGCCACCCTGAAGTAGTATTCCTAATTTATAGACGAGGATACAAGATTGGAGACGGGTAGTCCCTTCCCCAAGTTCTCACTGCCATTCAGAGGCCTCCCAGGATTCAAACCCAGGTCTGTATGGGTACAGAGCTCAGGCCTTTGACCTCTGGGCTCAGTCAGGCACTGTCGGGTTGTACCACCTCTATAATGCAGACTTCCTCAGACATAAGGAAAGCAAGAAATTCCTGTGCATCTAGGTGGCAAATGGTACTTAAGGAAAGTGCCCATGGCTTTCATGCCAACTAGAAATACTGACTAGATAATAATAACCTCCGTGGAATCTTCCAGGTTTTTACCAAAGGAAGAGCATGAATCTCTGAAGATGGGTGTGCATTAGTTTTCTACTGCTACAGTAATAAATTACCACAAACTTAGTATCTTAACACAAGTTTGTTTATCTTACAGCACTGTAAGTCAGAAGTCTGAAATGAGTCTCACAGGGCTAAAATCAAGTGTGGGCAGGGCTGTGCACCTTCTGGAGGCTCTAGGGGAGAATCTGTCTCCTTGACTTTCCCAGGTTCTAGAAGATGCTTGCATTCCTTGGCTCATGACCCTTCCTCCATCCTAAGCCAGCAGAGCCTCATCTTCCAACCAGCCTCTGACTCTGACCCTCCTGCCTCCCTCTTATAAAGACTTCATCAAGCCCACCCAGATAATCCGGGATCATCTCCCCATCTCAAGATCCTTAACTTGATCACATCTGCAAAGTCCCTCTTGCCATGTAAGATGATATATTCGCACTTTCCAGGGATTAGGAAGTTGACATCTTTGAAGGCCATTTTTCTGCTTACCATAGTCTAGCCTCGGGCCCCAAAAGACTCACATCCATCAACATGCAAAATACATTCACCCCATCCCAACATCCCCCCAAAGTCTCAACTCATTACAGGGGAAAATAATGACAGCTCACTCTTAATGAGTGCTTGCTATGTGTTACCCCACTTAATCTTCATACCAACCCAGTGTACAGATGAGAAATTCAAGGCTCAAAGTGGCCAACTGATTGGCCCAAGCTGAGCCAGGATTTGAAATCAGGTATAGTTGACTCACTCTGAACTGAATTCAAGTACTGTCAGTACTTAAAGTTGGGTTTTGAAGAGTAGATTGAATTAAGAAAGTCAGAAAGGAGAGGACAGGGCATTCTAGACAGAAGGAAGGGCTGGAGCAAAGGCTCGGAGGCAGAAAAGCATATTTCACATGCAGAAGTCCACAGATCGGCTTGGTTTGGCAGGAACACAGAGCTTATGAAGGAAAGGAGTAGGGACAAGACTTAAATATGCAAATGGAAGTCACAGAGAAGACCCTGAGTGATGAGCAACAGAAACGGACCTTCTTCTGCAGGAACATGCAAGAATTGAATCTGGCTGTGCCATCCTGGCTGCTTTTCAAGAAATGTTCCATGAGGATGAAGCAAGATGATATCTTGAACTAGTCATTCTTGTGCCTTTCCATTTCACATCTTACCCTGGTCAAGGAGACATGCATATTTTTGTACCTCCCCCGACTGGAATATGAGCTTCATGAGGGCAGGGATGTCTGTTTTATTCCCTGCTATACCCCTAGCACTGAGAACATACCTGGCACATAATAAGTGCTCAGTAGGGCTTCCCTGGTGGCGCAGTGGTTGAGAATCTGCCTGCCAATGCAGGGGACACGGGTTCGAGCCCTGGTCTGGGAAGATCCCACATGCCGCGGAACAGTTGGGCCCATGAGCCACAACTGCTGAGCCTGCGCGTCTGGAGCCTGTGCTCCGCAACAAGAGAGGCCGCGATAGTGAGAGGCCCGCTCACCGCGATGAAGAGTGGCCCCCGCTTGCCACAACTAGAGAAAGCCCTCGCACAGAAATGAAGACCCAACACAGCCATAAATAAATAATTTTTTAAAAAAAGAAAAAAAATAAGTGCTCAGTAAATATTTGTTGGGTGAGAACAACAAGAAAAAAATTTCATTCCATTTTTTTAATTTTTAAAGAGGGCTCTTGATGCTACATCAGAATCCATCGTTGGAAGCGCCAAACTTTTGATTTGCAAGAGGACAGCTTGTTGAGAAAGAAAAAGCCTCTTGAGACTTAAAAGTCCATAAAAGCAAATTTGGAAAGTATCACTTAGGCTGGAAGAGGGTAGAGAAGGGGATCAGACGCCACCTGGGGGAGTCAGTGGAGCCTCTGAGGGGACCAGACCTGGGGGCAGGGGGCACATGGGGAGAAGTCAGTGTGGAGAGGCAGCCAAACTCTGTCCACCAGCCCCAAGGATGCACAGGGAGGCCAGTCAATGCCTCCTGTCCATCCCTGGCCATTTAAATGGATTTGTCACACCTCACTTGTGCTGAAGGCCACTGCAGCTGTTGAGTGTGCCATCTGTTGAAGGCATCCTTCCTGCTTCCTTCTTCTTTCTGCCATGGACGGTCCAGCAGAAGTTATGTCCATGCCTTCAAGACACTTTGTACAACCCCATCCAAATTCCAACAGTGCCGGACATCCACAGGTTTTACCTACCCACCCAAAGCTAGAAGGACATTCCCTGATACGCAGAGGAGTGTCCATGAGGAAGAGATATCGCTCAGAAACCAGGCTTGAGTGAGACAGTACAGGGGCAAAATCCACTCCCACCACAGAGTACAGACTGCAGTTTAAGGCCCTGAATAGTTCAGATTCTTTCCACATCCCAGTGGCCTCCCATTCTGCCCACAGCCCGCCTTGCTTTCAGAACACTCATTCGAACACCATGAGCAGCGGAAAACGCGCCACTTTTCTCCTCAAACAGAAGCCATAGAGGAGAATAAAGGAGAGAAACAGAAATCTGTGCCCAATCAAAGATAATTCACTGCATCTAAATAAGCAACCGAGTTAAACACATTAGTGCACAGAGCTCTAATCAGGGCCACACGGGGAGGCAGAAAAGGGCGCACAGCCCTGCCATGATTTCAGAATAGTCATTGTACTGCAGGATCGTGTTACAGCTTTTCAACCAAAAACGGTGGTTCTGTGCTGTGATCTTCCGGAAATGTGGGTCTGATTATTCCCAAAGGTCTTGGGACAAAGCCAGAGGCCTTGGGATGACACCCAGGACTCCACACAGGCCAGCCCTGCCCATCTTCCCTCCTCTGTCCTTACCTGATGGTTAATTTTACGTGTCAACTTGACTGGGCTAAGGGATGCTTAGTTAAACAGTACTTCTGGGTGTGTCTGTGAGGATGTTTCTGGAAGAGATTAGCATCTGAATCCATAGACTGAGCAAAGAAGATCACCCTCACCAATGAGGGTGGGTGGGCACCAACCAATCCACTGAGGACCCGAATAGAACAAAAGACAGAAGAAAGGTGTATTTGCTTTCTTGCTTCAGCTGGGATGTCCATCTCCTCCCGCCCTCAGACATCACCAAGCCTGGTTCTTGAGCCTTCAAACTTGGACTGGGACTTATACCATTGGCCCCAAATGGTTTTCAGACCTTCTGGTTTGGACTAGAACTACACCACCAGCCTTCCTGGGCCTCCAGCTCACAGATGGCAGGTGGTGGGACCTCTCAGCCTCCATAATCATGTAAGCCAATCCCTCGTAATAAATCTCTTTCTATATATCTGTATGTGTCCCATTGGTTCTATTTCTCTGGTGATACATCCTAGTGATCCATACTCCACCCACAGGCCTTCTTTACCTCCCCAGGTACCCAACTTCCCTCGCCCTGTAGGTTCTCTGACCTTGTTTTCCCTCTGCCTAGAACATACCCGCTTCGTCCCTCCCTACTAAACAAATCGCCACTCTCCTTTTAGACATCACCTCAACGTTACTCCCTCGGGGAAGCCCCCGACCTACTGGACTAACCCGTATATCACACAATCTGACATATATTCCGCCTCACAACACTTCTCATGGTGATGAATACCCACTGATCTGTCTACATAATTGATGCCTCCCCACACCGCCTCCCTTAAAGGGTCTATTTCTGCCTTATTCATAATGGAAGTCACTATGGAATCCCCAGCCTCTAGTGCAGGACCCATCATGTAGTAAGTGCACAATAAATATTTACTGGATGAATGAATTAATAGATGAAAGAAGAAATGGATTTCAAATACAAGTTATAAGTTAGAATGCTTTTAGTTGCAAGTAGGAGAATTCCCAAGTAAAAGTGACCTAAGCAATAGGGCCTTGTATCTGCTCTAATAAGACGTGCAGAGAGAGGCAAGGCCAGGCCTGCCTCTGTGTCTGCATGACAGTGCCTCCTCCCCAGCATTATCACCAGCCCCTAGTCTGTCCTCAGCCTGAGGGGAGGTGACTTGGACCACCCCAGGCCCCTCTTCCTTACACAGTCATACTCAAAGATGGCAAAGGAGGAAAACATTTCCCAGAAGCCCAAATCATGCATCCACTCCTTCATGAATCACTGGCAAAGGGAAGTGGGATTATCACTATTGGGTTAGACCAACCATTACTCATCCCCTCAAGCCAGGCCCCCCTCCCCTGAGCACACTGCCACTGAAAACAGGAACCAAACTCGGCTTCTATTAGCTGTGGAAAGAGGAGAGATACACTGATTCACTCATCAACTCCTTGTCTCACTCTCTTTTGAGCATGTACTATGGGATACTACGATGTCCAAGGACCCTGGGCAGCACAGCATAGGGTAAGAAGCCGCAACAGCCCAGGTTCAGTCCCAGCTCTGCCACTTACCAGCTGTGTGAAAGTGAGCAAGCTACTCAACCTCTCTGTGCCTCAGTTTCCACTTCTATAAAACTGGGATGATAATAGTATCTAACTCACAGAAAGGTTTCTAGCACATAGAAAGCGCTAGAAAAGTAGTTCCTACGATGATGAATCTGAATGCTCCTCAGACCCAGAAGGTACTCCTCACCATTCTAAAACATTCCGACAACCAAGCAGAAAAGCTTTCTTTCCCTGGCTGTTGTTGAGGCCCAGATGGTTCCATCCTCTCTCTCTGTCTCTCTGTCTCTCTGTGTCTCTCTCTGTGTGTCTTCCTCTGTCTCTCTCCCTTTAGAGTTTATCAAGCCCTTATCACACACTGTCTGGTCTGGTTCCTCATCTTTCTAGCTGTCACCAGATCTCGACCCTGGCAGGTTCCTGAGGGCATACGCCACCTGCGAGTCATGCAGGAGCCCCTCCACCCCTACCTCCCAGGTAACCAGGGCAGGTCTTGAACACACAAAGGAGTTCAGAGCTCCCTGATCAACTCAGGGCTAATGTCACCCCTCTGGGAGCCCTCAGGTGAGGGGAAAGATCTGACAGGTGGGAATCCAGCTCCGTGGACCAGCTCACTTGTCCTCGGCCCAGTTACACCCAAGCTTGACTTGCATACAGAGACTTCCTGGGGCCTCACGAGGGGAGGTCCACAGAGACAGCTGCTCAGGGAGACTCTCTCAGTTAAAGGGGTCTCTCAGATTGGAAAACATCCAAGTAGGAGCCCAGGACATGGAGTGGGGCATGAAAGCTGCCCCCTCCCCTCTGTAACCTTCAGGGGACTTGCTATCTGAAAGGACTCTTTCCCGCATTCTGCTAATTTGGTAAGATTCTGTGCCCCCAGAGAGCTCACTCTGAGTTCAGTGGTAGATTGACGTGCTTTTGGAATAAACGCTTTGGTGGCTTCATCACTTCAGGGATTCTGGTTTTCGATCCTGCCCATTGTGGTGAGCAGGATTCCCAGATGACCCCCAAGATTCTCACTCCACCCCAAGCATACATGCCCTTGTATAGTCCCCTCCCCTGGAGTGTGGGGAGGACCATGAATGGGATGGGATAGCACTCCTGTGATGAGTTGATTTTGAGTTAATTCCTCAAAAGGGAGGAACTGGGTGGGCCTGACCTAATCAGGTGAGCACCTTAAAACATGGAAATCAGAGAATTTCTCCTCTGCTGGCCTGGACAAAAGCAAACAGCTGTGGTGTGTGTTGTCTATGGATGCTACATAGCAAGGACCTGTGGGCAGCTTCTGGGAGCTAAGAGCCATCTCCAGCAAACACCAAACAAGAAAATGGGGACTGTAGTCACTGGGCCACAAAGAAATGAATTCAGCCAACAACCTGAAGGAGCTTCAAAGAGGACCTGGAGCCTCATTTGAGATTTTCAGCCCTGGCCAACACTTAAACTTCTGCCTGGTGAGACCTGAACAGCACCCACCTGACCCTTACCCACACTCCTGATCCCCGGGAGATACTGGGACATCACAGTGAGATCACAGTCTTGTTTTAAGCTGCTAGGTTCATGGTAATTTGTTACACAGCCATAGAAAACTAATACATCATTTGTTGTGCTCTTCCTTTATTTAAGCAACATATACGTATGTACACACAGACTCCCTGCTCCTATGACAGAAGTCTGCACCCTGTCAAGCCTCATCTCACCTCGCTTCCGTCTCCCACTCACCATCACGCTCCAGCCCCCTTGTCCTCCCCACCGAGACTCAAGCAAGACAAGCTTGTTTCCATCTGCTCTTTCCTCTGCATGAACGCTTATTCCCACCCACCCCATGCACAACCTTAATCTACACACAGTTAGGTGTTCCTGTCATTAGACGTCTTTCCTCAGAGGTGTATTCCCTGCCCACCTGACTGAAGTTGTGACCCAGTCACTCTTTTCCATTTTGCTCCTCGGCACAGTACATCGCACTGACTCAGCCCTCCCGAAACTGCACATCGGGACCCAGGTATGGGGCATGAAATCATTTGAGTGACTGGCAACCAGAAGGGCTTTTTCTTTTTCCCTTCTTTCTTTTTAAATAAAGTGAATTCGAATAGAAAATATCACAGCACTTTTCATGCACTGCCTTATATGTAGTGAAAGTTTAATGAAACTTTTGTTTCTCTGTGTGTGGGCCAGGGGGAGACAATGTCAAATTAATTTCTTACTGTGGGATGAGTTCAAAACGTTTGAGAAATGCTGCTCTGATATTTTTATTGTTCTTTTTGTTTGTTTGCTTGCTTATGGTCTCTCTTGTTTACCGCTGAATTGCCCAGAGCTTGAATGTGGTTCAAGAAAGAAGGACAGAATGAAGAGGAAAGGGAGACCAAGCCATAGATTTCTCATGACTCTCAAGAGCTGAAATTAAGCCTCTTAAAAGAGCCTCTTTAGTTTTATAGCAGCTCAGCTCCTGCAATAGAAACAGGAGGTAAAATACACAACCACTGGAAGCAGGAAGACAAAATAATTACTTGTGGATCATATGACTACACATTGGGAATACCCAAGGGAACCAAATGGAAAATTCTGAGAATTAGCAAGAGAGCAAGAATTTAGAAAACCGTTTGGGTAGTTGAATGAAGATAGAGGCCTCAATTGTTCCTGGACAAATGCAGATGGTATAGATGGTGGGGGAAGAATACAGGCTGAGGGAAGGCTGCTGGGTGGGCATCTTCCATCTGTCTCCATGCCTCCTCTCTGCCCGTCTCCATCCATCCCAGAAGCTGGTCCATGTGGACGACATCAGTCGGGCCCCTGGATCCCTAGCTTCCAGTTGGGTTTAGCCAATGAAGAACACCAGCAGGATGTCAAAGGGAGGGAGGAGAGCTTGGGGTATTTATTCACCAACTTCCTTCCCTCCCAGTCTCCTCTGATAGGCTGGGTGTCCCAACACAAGGTTGCAGCTCCTGTCAGGGAGGCCCTCTCCACGTGACTCTCCCTTCCACGTTCTGGTCTTTGCTCCTTCTTCTTGCCTCTTCAGACTAGGGGTGTTAACTGCCCCCCTGTTATGAGCCCAGTAGGATTCTCTAATATCTTACAATTTTCCTATAGTCTCCCTTACCCACATCTTGGTAAAGAGTCCATGTATAAACTCTCCTTGAATTACCCAATTTGTCTCCAGCCAGAACATCAACCTATATTGGGTGTGAGGATTCCATTCCCAATAGCAATAAAAATTGACGAGACAGAGAGAGTGAGAGACAAGCAAAATACTAACCAAAAATGAATCGGACCTACAGAAGCTTGCCTGGATAGGAAGACTAAATATGTAAAAAAATATCAATTCTGCCCAAATTAACTTATAAGTTTAAAACAGTCCCAATCAAAATTTCAATTGTTTTTAGGGGAAGAGTGACAAAATTATTGTGAAATAAAGAATAATGCCAAGAATGCTTAAGAATCACAATGTGAAAGAGGACAAATAGCAAGAAGAGATTTTCTGCCATAAGGCTGCAGCCATTGGAGCATGTGAGAGGTGTAAGACTCGATGGGAAACAAAGTTAAAGTATAGACATCCCTGAACCACACCAGAGCACAGATAGAAACATTTATCATAAGTTAAAGGAGGCATCATAAACCAGTGGGATAAGGAAAACTACTCACAAACCGGTTTCTAGAAAATTGGCTGTCTGTGGGAATATAACCAAGTTAGATCCTCAAACATACATCAAAATGAATTCCAAATGCATATAGGATTTAAAATGTAAAAACTGACCATAAGCACTTGAAGAAAATCTAGATAAATTTTTAGCTGATGTTAAGATAGGAAAGGCTTTTCAAAGCACGAAATCAATGGGGAAAAGAATTACCAAGGAAGAGACTGGATGAACTGATTATCTAAAAATAAAAAAATCTCTATCTCAAAACCATCATAAACTCAATTGAAAAGCAAATGACAAAGCTGGAAAATATCCAAAACAACTATGATAGATTAGGAGTATCTTCTTTAATATATAAAGAACTCTTCCAAATCAATAAGAACATTAATGCCCCAGTAGAAAAAAATGAGCTATGGACATGGATGGAGAATTCACAGAAAAAAATATAAATAGCCAATAAACACATGAAAATATATTTGATAGCATTTTTCCCATATCAAACTGGCAACATTTTAAAAAAGACTTGGTGGGAGTGAGGGACACAGTGGGAGGCAGAGAGTGAAAATTTTTACAACCTTTCTTAAAAGCAATTTAACAAAATACACTGAGAATCCTTCAAAAGTTTATACAGCATTATTTGCAGTAGAAAAGAAATCAATTGGGAGTTTGGGATTAACAGATGCAAACTATTACATATAGGATGGATAAACAACGAGGTCCTACTGTATAGCACAAGGAACTATATAGTATTCAATATCCTGTGATAAACCATAATGGAAGAGAATATGTAAAAGAATATATGTATAACTGAATCACTTTGCTGTATAGCAGAAGTTAACACAACATTGTAAAAAAATTATACTTCAATTAAAAATTTTTTAAATAAAAAATTTTAAAAATAGAAAAGAAATCAATCAAAAATGCCCAAGTGGAAGGGGAAATTATAAATAAATGATGGTCCAACCACAATATGGAATATTATGCAAGCATTACATTTTGTATTCCCAGAGACTTTTTAATGAGAAGTGGATACATTCAGGAGGTAATATTTTTTCATCAGGACCAAAAAAAAAAAAGCTATCTATAGTATGATTTCAATTTTGTTTTGAAAGAGAATTGTATGAAAACTGGAAAAAATAAATATCATGCTTTGTAGAAATGCATATAGTTGCAAAAAAAAAAAGAAAAGCAAGCCGTGAACACTTGTTCCAGGTGATGGGTATCTGGTGGGGAGGGGGTCCTGAAGGGCAGGATGCGGAGACAACAACCCTATAGTTAGATAGAGGTTCTTGTCAAGGATGTAGCTTTTGTTTGGAGTGGTGGGTCCACAGGTTCTTATTACACTATAAAAAATAAAATAACTATTTAGATAAACCATATGAAATTGCTAGTAATCAACTGCTTTTGATTTTCAAAAATGGCAATTTTCATAGTTCACTTTAATGAATAGGCAGATGACAGACAGACAAAACTAGCCATGACTGAACCAACACTGAGATTATGTCATGACTAAGGACCGTGATTAATCCAATTTTAAGAAGAGAAAGATTCGGGAGGCAATTCACAAAAATGTGAGTGGTGTTCATCTCCTGGTGGGATGATTAAATGCAATTATTCTTTTCTCCTTTATTTTCTACTTCCCAAATTTTCTATGAGGCAAATGGAATCTTTTATAGACTTCAAAATACATGTTAGTTTCCTTGCCTCTCTAACATGCTCTAATATCTAGTCTTGGCTCAAGAAGACATAAATGAAGGTTCAAGTCCTTGACCCCACCTATGGCTAAAGTACAAATCCTGGAGTTGTATAATGAATATTAATAATTAAGTAACATTGGCAATAATAGCTCATGATCACTGGGCATACCACGTGCTCTGTTTAGCTCACCGACTCCTCCCAATCGCCTGTGAAAGAGGGACTATAATTGTCCCCTTTTTTACAGATAAAGACACTGAGGCTCCAAACGGTCAAGTACCCTATCCAAGGTCACAGAGTGAGCGAATGGCAGAGCTGGGAGTTGGACCCAAGACTCCAGAGACCTCTCTCTCCCCTGACACACAGACGTGCTAGTCTCTGAGAATAAATAAAAAGCCAAAAGCCGTTTATTCTCATCAAACACCAAGGTCAGAGAGGCTTTGAGGAAGGGGCTTAATCCCCCAGAGAGCAACTATCACTGAGGGCCCAGAATTGGGCTGAGAAGGAGAGCACCCAGGAGCAGAGAGCAGGGTGCCATGTCAAACACCACCCTCAGCCGCCTTTCTGGTTCAGAGCCTCAACTGTGAAATGAAGCATATAATAGGGTCCCTGGAGGCTGTGAGTCATGCCTGAAACATTTAACTTAAATCAGACTCAAATTTGATTCCTCAGAAATGAGCCCAGGGCTCTCAAGTTGCTGCAGCTTTCCAGAGTTGTCCCAAATATCTTTCCTTGAACCCCTGGCATCATCACTCACTCCAATCAGGAGACCAGCGCCCTCAGCCTCCTCCCCTCCACCCCCTCCACTCACTCCCCTTCTGCTGGCCTCCCCTCAGTGCTGAATGTGCCTCCTATTTTTGCAGCTGTTACTCTGCCCCCGGTCCTTCCCAACACAGGCAAGTACATGCACATACACACATATCCACACACTTGCACACTCATATATGTATGTGCACAAACATGCACACATGTGTCCAAGCTACCACCCTTCAAGTCTCAGCCTACATGTCAGGAAAACAGGAAAGCCTTTGTGATACTCTTTGTCTGGGTCTGGGTCAGATCTCCCTTTACAAACTCTTGAAATACCGTTTGGTTTTCCTTTGCAGTTCTGACCACAGTTTCCATTAAATATTTCCCTGGGCAAATGTCTATTTAACATCTGTCTCTCCCACTGTGCAAGAGCTCCATGGGGACACAGACCTTCTGCCTTGCTCACCAAGCACATAGCACGTAGAGTTATGGTACATGGAAGTCACTGAATAATACTGGGAAGGAAGAAGTTGTTGTACTATTTTAAAGATGGAGACATTGATCCCAGCATGAATCAGCAGTCACCAGGACTCAGCTTTCTAAGCCCTAGGAGGTGACAGACAATTCATTCACATTTATTATGGACATTTTCAAATGCACACACAGAAGAGCAAGCACTACCAGACCCCCATGTAGCCACCATCCGGCGTCAACTGGTACCCATTTTCTGCAGTTCTTGTTTCATCTGCCCATCCTTCCCACTTTGGTTGGTTGGTTGGTTGGTTGGTTGGTTGGTTGGTTGGTTGGTTGGTTTTCTTAGAATATTTCAAAGCAAACCCCAAACATTATGCATTTACCCATAAATATTTCAATGTGTATTCCTAACAAGTAAAAGCCTTTCGATACATAACCATGATATCATTCTCACCTTCAACTTAATTAACAATGATTCTTAATAAAATCAAATGAGTTCAGGTCTAAAGAAGTATCTTTTAGTAGTTTTTGTGTGTGTGAATCAGGATCCTATAAGAAGGTCCATGCGTTGCATTTGGGTGATGAATCTCTTAAATCTCTTTTCATCCGTAACAGTTCTTCTGTTCTTCATGCCCTTCTTCTGTTGATGAAACTGGGTCACTTGTCCTCCTACATTTAATTTTCAGAAACGACTTCCCTATCTTGAATCAATGTCTTTATAACAGGGGCCTGTGACAGGGGGTTGCTGACATGGCATTCTGCCCCTGCCAGGGCTCCCGGGGTGGCGTCCTACCCTCTAGACTCTGCAGGTATCACAGACCTTACATGCACCCTTTGTCTCAGGTCAGCTCAAAGCAGAGAACACCTGCTTGATCCTGTTCTGATAAAGTGGATCCCACCACTCCATCTGGGAACTGTTCAGAGCTTGGGACCCAAAGGGGCTGCAGCTCCAGAAGGAGGTGGTATTGAGCACCCTGGTTAGAGAGGACACCATGGAACCAAAAGGGGGTAAAAGGCCTCAAGAAGATGCCCTTGGGAATCCTCCTTTCTCTGCGGATTGGAGAGTTACTCTGGGGGGCGGGTCTAAGTGACCAGACGTCTGCAGTCTGACTTTGCTCCTACTTCTGCTTTTGGATGAGCCGATTATTGTAGGTTATCCTGCTGATCCCCCACGTGCTCTTACCTAGACCCTGTCGTGGCCTTTGGAATGGACGGCCCAGAAAAGCTAGAGAACTTGGTCTTTAAAGACAAGAAGCTGATACGAGCTACAGAAAGGCTGGGAGGTGGGAACATATCCAGAGGTGTTTGACAGGACTCCGGACAAGGTGGTTACCCAAACTCCCTTCCAGCTGAGGAGCTCTATAAATCGTGGTAGAGGTTTACCTCTTTGAGACAAGCAAGTTCAAGAAATCAATCTACTCTCTCTGCTGGAGTCTCCAGACTTCAAGGAGATAATAAAATGTTCCAACTAAATGGAAATCACATTTATCTTTGGTTTCTCTAGGTTAAGCCAAGACTCAGATGAGCCCATGACTGCAGGGCAGGGGCCCTGAATCTAACACTGAGTGGAGGATATTCACTAGTTCATTCATCCATTCGGCCACCTAGCTACCATTCTGATTGTCTATTATAAGTTCAGGTCTAGCGGATGTAGGGATGATGATAATTGCAATGACATCTAACCTTCAAGCACGTTTTACCACGTGGTATCACGCTAAATGCTTCACTTCATTTACCCATCCCAATGAGGATTGTCACCTAGGGAAGATACTGATATACCCATTGTATTAGTTACCTATGCTACATAACAGATTCTCATAAACTTAAAACAACAGCATTTAGTATCTCACAGTTTCTTTTCTTTTATAAATTTATTTATCTATTTATTTTTGGCTGCACTGGGTCTTTGTTGCTGCGCGTGGGCTTTCTCTAGTTGTGGTGAGTAGGGGCTACTCTTCGCTGTGGTATGCAGGCTCCTCATTGCGGTGGCTTCTCTTGTTGCGAAGCATGGGATCTAGGCATGCGAGCTTCAGTAGTTGTGGCACGAGGGCTCAGTAGTTGTGGCGCATGGGCTTAGTTGCTCTGCAGCATGTGGGATCTTCCTGGACCAGGGCTCGAAACTGTGTCCCCTGCATTGGCAGGCAGATTCTTAACCATGGCGCCACCAGGGAAGTCCCTCATAGTTCCTATAAGTAAGAAGTCTGGGTACAACTTAGCTGAGTCTCTACCTCTGGGTCTTACCAGACCGCAATTCAGATGTCAGTGGGGCTGTGGCCTCATCAAAGACTCAGCTGGGGAAAGACCTGCTCCCAAGCTCCCTCAGGGCAGGATGAGGGCAGGATGTACTTCCTAGTCGTTACAGGACTGAGGGTTTCAGTTTCTTGCTGGAGGCCACCATCAGCTCCTAGAGGCTGCCCACAGCTCCTTGCCATTGGAAGCTTCTCCAACAGGGCCACGTGCTTCATAGCAGCTTGCTTCTTCCAGACCAGCAAGTCTGCTGGCAAGATGGAATTCTGTAGACAATAACATAATCATGGGAGCAGCATCCCATCCTCTTTGCCACATTCTATGAGTTAGAGGCAAGTCATGGGTACCACCCACAGTCAAGGGGAGGCCACCACAGGAAGTCATGAACATCAGGAGGCAGAGATCATAAAGACCACCTGAAAGTCTGTCCACCACATGTATTACACAGACCGAAAAAAAAAAGGTTCAAAGGGTAGACAACACTTCCCCTCTGTCACACAGCCAAGTGAAGGACCTGGAATTAGAAGCCAAGTCTGAAGAACTCCAAGGCCCATGATCTCATCCATAAGTGCATTATGCAAAGAAGCATCACTGCCCTTAAGGAGTCATGGTCTCCCTCACCTACAGTAGAGACAGCAACAGATCCTGCTGATCCAGTTTGGCAAGAATCTAACAGATGAATTTACAAAGAGCCTGGACTGGGGGGAAGGTTGGCTCTGCCTTGGGGGCGCTTTGTGCCTGGCCTTAGGATGAGTTAGATCGATGGAGAAGAGATGTGAGAGAATGCTGGGTGGATGTAACAAAAAATACAAAAATGAAGCAGTCTGAGATGCTGGCGTGTTCCAACACTTCCAGAAAATTTTGTGTGGCTGAAATCTAAAAAAAATAAAATAAAATAAAATAAAGGGGGCGTGGCAGGACTCAACAGGGGAAGGCAGGTTGGAGATAGATTGTGAAGGGTGTTGAACTCTCACACCTGGAGTGGAGCAGATCATTACACCTTTGACACCGTAGTAACAGCAACAGTGCCCATCACATGTTGGACTTTTAAACTTTAAACACCAAGAGGTTTGACCAGCAACTCGAGAGTGTTCTCTCTAGGCAAGGCTACTCTTTGCTGATCTGACAGCTCTCCAAGTGTCTCATCATGAGACACTTGCTCCTGCCGTGGCCAGGCTACCCACTCTTGGTCGGCAGTGCTGTAAAACCATGCAGCAGGCTCAGGAAGTGAAGGGATATCTGTTCCTGCCTTGGAGAGGCTACTCCTCGTGGGCAGTGGCACAAGCCCTGTAACATCCCTGGAGTAATAACCTTCGGAGCAGCCCACCTTGGCTGCCAACACTGGTACCACTAGCTAGCCCACTAGCTACGCGCCCCAGCAGCGCAGGACCTAAGCGGGCAGCTGATACCCAGCTGATACCCAGAGACTGACTCTACCGAGAACAAAGTGTAGAAAGGTACACCTAAACTACATTTGGACGTTCTTTCATCTCCTCTTTGCTGGGAACAGTAGTGTAATTAATCTATCATTGGTTTTGGACTGTGTTATTTCTTTATTGGCTTATTAAAAAACATTATCCTTTATGCTATTGGTCTGTGAAATGTTATTATTATAAATCAAAATTCCCACAGTGAATCTGTGTCAAATAAATTACTGGCAAAGACAATCTCAGTCTCTGAGCATAACTGGCCCTGAACAGAACAAGAGGGCACAGTGATTCCTGCCGTGCCAAGGAGTCAAAGGAGGGTAGAGAATGGAGCGATATGGGCTCCCTGGAAATTGTTTAAAAGACACTGTTAAACTGCCTGTCCTAAGGGAATAAGCCAGACCCCAAAAGACAAATATTGCATGATTCCACTTATACGAGGTACCTAGAACAGGCAAATTCATAGAGATAGAAAGTAGAATGGTGGTGACCAGGGCCTCTGAGAGGGGTAAGGGGGAGTTGGTATTTAAAAGGTGCAGGGTTTCTGTTTGGAAGCTGAGAAAGTTCTGGAAATGGATAGTAGTGACACAACATTGTAAATGAACTTAATCCCACTGAACTGTACACTTAAGATGGTTAAAACGATCAGTTTTATGTTGTGTGTATTTTATAACAGCTCTAAAGGGGGAAAAGCCCTTTTCTTTTGGGAAAGGCGACAGGGAGGCATTGGAAGCAATGGCACAACTGAGCATCCTCCAAACACCGGCGCCATGGTCTGCTCCCCTCCAATGGAAGCCACATTCACAGAACAAAACCCCCAGGTGCCAGCTCTCAGAAAGAGCCATTAATCAAAAGTGACAGTCTAATGGATGTCCCTGGTCGTCAGCTCCCTTCGAACTTTGTCAAAATCAGAATCTAAATGTATTTGTTTAATGACTTAAGGGGCAGGAATAAAAGCAGAGAAGGGGAGGGCTACCTCCTTGCAAACCATTCCTGCAGGGCTGCCTGGATCGGCCCTGCTCTCTGAGGAAGCCAGGCCCACGCCCCAAGCATTCATTCAACTGATTGATTCGGTGAAGAACTGTGGGGTTTCTAGGTTGTACCTGTGTCCAATACTGGGGCCAGCGACTCAGAACAACCACAGCTTGGAGCTCACAGCCCAGGGGCTGGGGAGACAGGTAGAGAGCAAGAGGTCATTCCCATCGCTCTGGGAGCCACCTCCACACAGAGACCCCAGATTCAGGGCCCTGCCCTGACCGCTCTCCTGGATCCCAGGCTCACACTCCGGCTGACTTTGTACCATTTCCCCCCGAAGGCCTAACCTGCACCTCAGGGTTACAGCATCCCCCTCGACATCTCCTTAGTGATCCATTATATTTGCAATGAAAGAATGAGATCAGCCTGGCTCGTGCGTTGCAAAGTGAGTAGATAAATGCAAGGTTACAAAGACTGTGGACAACTTGAGCTGTCGGGCAGAGGAGCGTGCAGGGTCTGTGAGGTCCTCCTGTGGTCCACACAGGCTCCGGGGTGATTCCCCAGCAAATGCAGAAACAGACTGAGGGTGGGCTTTATTTGTCCAGGTGGATGCGTTTGTTCCTGCATCTGCATTTGTTTCTCTCCCAAAAGTTATAAAAATTGACGACTGAGGGAGTTTCAAAAACATTCTGAGACATACTACATCCCAAGTGCGGTAGACAAAATAATAACCCTCAAAGATGTTGTTACAGATTGAACTGTGTCCCCAAAAAGATGTCCAAGTCCTAACTCCCCGTACTTGTGAATGTGACCTTATCTGAAAATAAGGTCTTTGCAGATGACCAAGTCAAAACAGGGTCATTGGGGTGAGCCTAATCCAATATGTCTGTGTCCTTATAAAAAAGAGAAATCTGGAAAAGGAGACAGAAATGTACAGAAGGAAGATGATGTGAAGATACAGGGAAATCGTCATCTACAAGCTGAGGAATAACTAAGACTACCAGAAGCTGGGGGAGGGGTCTGGAGCAGATTCCCCCTCAGCCCTCAGAAGGAACCAACCCTGCTGACACCTTGATTTCTGGCCTCCAGAACTACGAGAAATAAATTCCTGTTCTTTATAAGCCACCCAGTTTATGGTATTTTGCTGTAGCAGCCCAAACAGACTGAAACAGAAATTGATACCAAGAAGTGGGGTGCCACTGTAGCAAATACCTAAAAATGTGGAAGTGGTTTTGGATGTGGGTAATGAGTAGAGGCTAGAGAGTTTTTAGAGGCAGGTCTACATGGCTGTGAACAGACCATTGAGGGCAATTCTGGTGACAGCTCAGAAAGAAAATAGGGGTCTTCCCTGGTGACACAGTGGTTGGGAATCCACCTGCCAATGCAGGGGACACGGGTTCAAGCCAGGGTCCCGGAAGATCTCACATGCCCCAGAGCAACTAAGCCCGTGTGCCACAACTACTGAGCCTGTGCTCTAGAGCCCACGAGCCACAACTACTGAGCCCGTGTGCCACAACTACTGAAGCCCGCGAGCCTAGAGCCCGTGCTCTGCAACAAAAGAAGCCACCGCAATGAGAAACCCACGCAGCACAATGAAGAGTAGCCCCCGCTCACCACAGCTAGAGAAAGCCTGCACACAGCAACAAAGACCCAATGCAGCCAAAAGAAAGGAAGGAAGGAAGGAAGGAAGGAAGGAAGGAAGGAAGGAAGGAAGGAAGGAAGGAAGGAAGGAAGGAAGGAAGGAAGGAAGGAAGGAAGGAAGGAAGGAAGAAAGAAAGAAAGAAAGAAAGAAGAAAGAAAGAAAGAAAGAAAGAAAGAAAGAAAGAAAGAAAGAAAGAAAGAAAGAAAGAAAGAAAGAAAGAAGAAAGAAAGAAGGAAAGAAAGAAAGGGAAGAGGAGAGTTTTAGAGAAAGCCTCAACCTTCTTAGAGAATACCTAAGGAATCATGACAGAATGTTGGTAGAAATATGGATGGTAAAGGCCATTCTGATGAGGAACATGCTATGGAAACTGGAGGAAAGGCGATCCTTATTATAAAGTGGCAAAGAGTTTGGCTGAATTGTGCTCATGTCCTAGTGTTTTGTGGAAGGTAGAACTTGCATGTGATGAGATTGGATATTCAGCTGAGGAAACCCCTAAGCCAAGTGTTGAAGGAGCAGCTGGGTTCCACCTGGCTGTTTAGAGGAGAATGTGAGCAGAAAGACATGATTTGAGGATGGAATTGTTAAGCAAAAAGCAATGAGAACTTAAAGACCTGGAAAATTCTCAGCCTATCCATATTGAAAAGAAGGAGAAAGTACATTCGGGACAGCTCTGAGGGGAGGACAAGTGGCCGTTTGATAAGGAGATGGTATGGAGCAGCAGCTCAACAGAAGCCAGAAGCTGTCGTTCAGGACAATGAAGTATGACCACAAAGGCAATTCCAAGACCGTCAGAGCTGCCACCCCCATCACAGGCCACAGCAACTCCCCGAGAGCCCCCAGAAAGGAACACAGCCCTACCTACACCCTGATTGTAGCCCCATAACACCCACTTTGGACTTGTGACCTCCAAAACCATGAGAGAATAAATTTGTGTGTGTGGTTTTCTTGTTGTTGTTGTTGTTTTAACTTATGGCTGCATTGGGTCTTCGTTGCTGCACGTGGGCTTTCTCTAGTTGCGGCAGGGGCCACTTTTCGTTGCTGTGCGTGGGCTTCTCATTGTGGTGGCTTCTCTTGTTGCGGAGCATGGGCTCTAGGCGCTCGGGCTTCAGTAGTTCTGGCTCGCAGGCTCTAGAGCGCAGGCTCTAGAGCGCAGGCTCAGTAGTTGTGGCGCACGGGCTTAGTTGCTCCGCGGCATGTGGGATCTTCCTGGACCAGGGCTCTAACCCGTGTCCCCTGCATTGGCAGGAGGATTCTTAACCACTGCGCCACCAGGGAAGCCCCCTAAATTTGTATTGTTTTAAGTGACTACATTTCTGGTAATTTGTTACAGCAGCAATAAGAAACTAATGCACCAAATTTCTTTAGAGCTTCCTGCAAAGTGGCTTTCACAAGATAAAACAGTATATGTGTTTGGTCGTATTTCTAGGAAATGTACCTGCAGTCTGATTGGCATGACATGAGGTATAAAAGGGTGGGAAATTAGAAGACATTGCACCAGCTGGCTGAGTTCTTACCAGCCAGGATGCTGGATCAACTACCCCAGCGCACGTCTAGCTTCAGGTACAGTGTAATCAGGCCTCAAAAGATGCCACCAGGATCCAATCTTCTCTCTCCATGTCTAGGCTCTGCTTCCTCCAGGTAGGCCCCAGCCTCCCCTTAAAGAGACAAGATGGCTGCCTAAGCCCCAGCATCACATGCACTCTCCTTTAAGTCCAGTGAGGAAAAGAGTGAGCATCTCTTTCCTGACTCCTTGGCTTTATTTAAGCCACATGCCCATTCTGGAACAAATCCTTTGGTCTAGGGAATGCAGTATGGTGATTGGCTTACATGCAAATCATCCCTAGGGATGCGGGGCTTGGGCCACATTCCAGCCACCTTGAAACAAAGATGAAGGAGATTTACGTGGGCTGATACAGAAAGGTATCCACAATACTTTGTTATATTTTAAAATAATATATAAAATACATATTGTGTAAATTTACATATTTTATGTACATCTATAGTTTATAAAATAATATATAAATGATATGATGCATATAACTCATAAAATATACTGTTAAATAAAAAGTTGATGAGGGCTAACGTTTTTTAATCTGAGCACTAGTTCATAGGTATAATTAGTCTGTTAAAATGTATAACTTGTACCCTTCCTATGTGTGCACTTTTAGGTATCTATGTTGCACTTCAATAAAAGGGTTTTTTTAATAAGTTACAGAATAGAAATGTATAGTATGACCTATTTCTAAAGAGAAGAGGAGGAGAAGAAGGAGAAAAGGATCAACAGAGGGAAGAAACAAGGAAGGAATTATAAATAAACACAGAGACAGACAGAGAGACAGAGACATAGAAAAAGTAGAAAAAGAAATGCCAAAAGGACACTCCCCAGGTGCTGAGTGGTTACATATGCATGAGTACAGCAGTTTTCAACCAGGGTGATACTGCCTCCTGGGAGGCATTTGGCAATGTCTGAAGACATCTGGGGTTGTCACAACGAGAAGGAAAGGGAATACCACTGGCCTGGAGTGAGTAGAACCCAGGGATGCTGCTAAACTTCCTACAACGCACAGGACAGCCCCCCAACAAAGAAAGATCCAGCCAAACTGTCAACAGTGCCAAGGTTGAGAAGCCCTGCTGTACAGGTAAAATTTGAGGAAGGAGAGTAATGAAAGAGCATTTCTACTTTTTTTTCCTCTTTTATATTTCATTCTTTGGAATTTCTACAAAATAAAAGAAACACCCCTCATGGTGACAACCTAGATCAGGGGTCAGCAAACCACGGCCCATGGCCAGATCCACTCCACTGCCTAGTTTTGTACAGCCCACCAGCTAAAAAGGGGTGTTTTTTGTTTTAATTTTTTTAAACATCTTTATTGGAGTATAATTGCTTTACAGTGTTGTGTTAGTCTCTGCTGTATAACAAAGTAAATCAGCTATATGCATACGTATATCCCCACATACCCTCTCTCTTGTGTCTCCCTCCCACCCTCCTTATCCCACCCCTCTAGGGGGTCACAGAGCACCGAGCTGATCTCCCTGTGCTATGCGGCTGCTTCCCACTAGCTATCTATTTTATATTTGGTAGTGTATATATGTCAATGCTACTCTCCCACTTTGCCCCAGCTTCCCCCTCCCCGCTGCGTGTCCTCAAGTCCATTCTCTAGGTCTATGTCTGTATTCCTGCCCTGCCCCTAGGTTCACCAGTACCTTTTTTTTTTTTTTTTTAGATTCCATATATATGTGTTAGCGTATGGTATTTGTTTTTCTCATTCTGACTTACTTCACTCTGTATGACACACTCTAGGTCCATCCATCTCACTACAAATAACTTAATTTCATTTCTTTTTATGGCTGAGTAATATTCCATTGTATATATGTGTCACATCTTCTTTATCCATTCATCTGTTGATGGACATTTAGGTTGCTCCCATGTCCTGGCTATTGTAAATAGTGTTGCAATGAACATTGTGGTACATGTGTCTTTTTGAATTACGGTTTTCTCAGGGTGTATGCCCAGTAGTGGGATTGCTGGGTCGTATGGTAGTTCTATTTTTAGTTTTTCAAGGAACCTCCATAGTGATTGTATCAATTTACATTCCCACCAACAGTGCAGGAGGGTTCCCTTTTCACCACACCCTTTCCAGCATTTATTCTTTGTAGACTTTTTGATAATGGCCATTCTGACCGGTATGAGGTGATACCTCACTGTAGTTTTGACTTGCATTTCTCTAATAATTAGTGATGTCGAACAGCTTTTCACGTGCCTCTTGGCCATCTGTATGTCTTCTTTGGTGAAATGTTTATTTAGGTCTCCCGCCCATTTTTTAATTGGGTTGTTTTTTTTTTTTGATATTGAGCTCCATGAGCTGTTTGTATATTTTGGAGATTAATCCTTTTTCTGTTGTTTCATTTGCAAGTATTTTCTCCCATTCTGAGGGTTGTCCTTTCGTCTTGCTTATGGTTTCCTTTGTTGTGCAAAAGATTTTAAGTTTCATTAGGTCCCATTTGTTTATTTTTGTTTTTATTTTCATTACTCTAGGAGGTGGGTCAAGAAAGATCTTGCTGTGGTTTATGTCAAAGAGTATTTTTCCTATGTTTTCCTCTAAGAGTTTTATAGTGTCCGGTATTACATTTAGGTCTTTAATCCATTTGTTTATTTTTGTGTATGGTGTTAGGTAGTGTTCTAATTTCATTCTTTTACATGTAGCTGTCCAGTTTTCCCAGCACCACTTATTGAAGAGGCTGTCTTTTCTCCACTGTATGTTCTTGCCTCCTTTGTCATAAATTAGGTGACTATATGTGCATGGGTTTATCTCTGGGCTTTCTATCCTGTACCACTGATCTATATTTCTGTTTTTGTGCCAGTACCATACTGTCTTGATTACTGTAGCTTTGTAGTATAGTTTGAAGTCAGGGAGCTTGATTCCTCCAGCTCCATTTTTCTTTCTCAAGATTGCTTTGGCTATTCGGGGTCTTTTGTGTTTCCATAGGAATTGTAAAATTTTTTGTTCTAATTCTGTGAAGAATGCCATTGGTAGTTTGATATGGATTGCATTGAATCTGTAGATTGCTTTGGGTAGTATAGTCATTTTCACAATATTGACTCTTCCAATCCAAGAAAATGGCATATTTCTCCATCTGTTTATGTCATCTTTGATTTCTTTCATCAGTGTTTTATAGTTTTCTGAATACAAGTCTTTCACCTCCTTACGTAGGTTTATCCCTAGGTATTTTATTCTTTCTGTTGTGATGGGAAACGGGAGTGTTTCCTTAATTTATCTTTCTGATTTTTCGTTGTTAGTGTATAGGAATGCCAGAGATTTCTGTGCATTAATTTTGCATCCTGTAACCTTACCAAATTCATTGATCAGTTCTAGTAGCTTTTTGGTGGCATCTTCAGGAGTTTCTATGTATAGTATCATGTCATCTGCAAAGAGTGACAGTTTTACTTCTTCTTTTCCAATTTGTATTCCTTTTATTTCTTTTTCTTCTCTGGTTGCCACGGATAGGACTTCCAAAACTATGTTGAATAAGAGTGGCAAGAGTGGACATCCTTTTCTTGTTCCTGATCTTAGTGGAAATGCTTTCAGTTTTTCACCATTGAGTATGATGTTTGCTGTGGGTTTGTCATATATGGCCTTTATTATGTTGAGGTAGGTTCCCTCTATGCCCACTTTCTGGAGAGTTTTTATCATAAATTGGTGTTGAATTTTGTCAAAAGCTTTTTCTGCATCTATTGAGATGATCATATGGTTTTTATTCCTTAATTTGTTAATATGGTGTATCACATCGATTGATTTGCGTATATTGACGAATCCTTGCATCCCTGGGTAAATCCCACTTGATCATGGTGTATGATCCTTAAAAAGGGTTTTTACATGTTTAAATGATTGTGTTTTAACTGGTTCTGTACGTATCTACACAGCATCATTGATTTGGCCTAATGACCACATAGCCTAAAATATTTACTATCTGGCCTTTCACAGGAAAAGCTTGCTAACCTCTGATATAGACCATGATTTTTTGTAAGTTTCCCACTAAAAAGATCCCTATGCCCACCCCTGTCCTAAGTGATGTAATAACATCCTTTGAGATGCATTCTGGAAAGAAGAGTTCAGCAGAAACCACTAGCTGCCTACACAGATGTATGTATTAGCTTCATATTGCTGATGTAACAAATTAACACAAAGTCCATGGCTTAAAACATAAGTTTATTATCTTACATTTCTGGAGATCAGAAGTCTGAAATCGTTCTCACTGGGCTAAAATCAGGGTGTTGGTGGGGCTGGTTCCTTTCTGGCAGTTCTAGGTGAGAATTCATTTTCTTAACTTTTTCCACCTTCTAGAAGCTGCTTGAATTTTTTGGCTTGTGGCCCCTTCCTCTATCTTCAAAGCCAGCAGCGGCTGGTAGAGTCCTTCTCACATGGCATCACTCTGACTCTGATTCTCTTCCCTATTTAAGGACCTTTATGATTACATTGGGCCCACCTGGATAATCCAGGATCATCTCCTCATCTCAAAGTCAGACAATTAGCAACCTTAATTTCTTCTGCAACCTTAATGCCCTTTGCTGTGTAACATAGCATATTCACAGGTTGCAGAGATTAGGGTGTGGACATCTTCAGGGGTCATTATTCTGCCAACCATATCAGACATCTAGGCCCTTACCCCTCTGAAAGAACGCCAGCCTCCCTTGCAGCTGGGTGTCCCCAGGATATTATGTATCCTATGTTTTTGCAATTTCCAGAAAGTCTTCTTAAAAGGAGAGGATACTCCCTTCACAGCACCTCCTCAATTCTACTATCTAAAATCAGCTGTGATGGCTAGAGCTGCAGCAGCCATACTGGGCCAGGACAATACCACCACATAGGCATGACAGAATGGTTAGCTGAAAGGAGCCTGTATCTGTGATGACTTTATGGAGTCACCATACCAACCTAGAGGGCCTGCCTTGCACCTATTTACATGTGGTAGAGTAAAAGTTTGTGTGTTTAAATTGCTATGGCAGGGAGCAGGTTCTCTCACAACAAAATGAACTTCCTTGCAGATTCTGAGGATGAAAGCATTAATTTATTCATTTATCCCTCAACATGTATAAAGAGCCTGCTGAGTGCAAACAGACTGCTAGATGATGGATATACAAACAGAAACCTGCCATAGGCAGGTCCTTGGACCCCATGGGTTTATGGCTTCGTGGAGAGACATTTCAAGCGCAAGTTGCCACACAGTGTGGTGCCTGCTCTCTAGAAGTATGACAGGTGGGCTGGAGAGGCATCAGCTCTGCCTAGGGAGAAGGGAATGTGTAGAAGCTGCAGCTGGTGAAGGGGAGAGAGCCTTCTAGGCAGCAGGAACATTGTGGACAAAGGCAAAAATCACACAAAGTTCCAGTGGGAGGAAACAATAACACAGTCAGTGGGTCACAGCCAAATGGGCATAGTGGGAGGGCAGGATAGGTAATTTGGGGGAAAAGTAGCAAAGTTTAGGTATGTGAGGCTGAAGAGTTTGGCTTATATGTTGGGGCCATTAGGAAGAGCCAGCTGGGTGGCTGAGCAGCAAGGGGGCAGGTATTAAGTGTCTGAGCCCATATTCCTATTCTTGTGAGTCCCCGTGATGCAAATGCTCTCAGGACCCTTCCCCATCCCCTACCGTAGGTCATTCAGTGAAGGAAGAAGATACCCTAGCTAGCCCCTCTCAGGCTTCCAGAACCTAATTCTTGTCACTTTACCTTCCACATCACAGCTGCTGATTTTAGTTCCTATTTAAGTTTCCTGTTGTTAGCTTCGACCTCCTAGTTGGTGATTATTAATAAACCTGGATAAAACAAACTACTTTTGACCCCCAACACCCCCCCAAAAAAGTTGCAGACTTTCAAAGTTCAAAATGGGATCTATAAATGATTTGTCTTGGCAGACACAGTCCCTTCCCTAGGCAATGTGAACTGCTGGCAACAGCTTAAAAGAGGCATTCATTTCCTCCTCTCTTTGCATCTGTGTTTTAGATGTGCAAAAATATGGTTCAGCATTTTTACTCTAATGCAGATCTCGCCACACTCCTGTCCCCACTTGTCTCCCCAGCAGAGGACGAGGCCAATCAATCATGCATTGTACCAGTCGGGCTTGCCTGACAATTTCAATAGTGGTGCTGATTGAGGGATTCACAGAAAACAGAAAAGGTCACTGCTAAAGTGCAGGGTCAAGGGTGGCCCTAACAAATAGCCCATTAAATGGGATGGTACTCACCTCTGTTCCCTGAGCAAAAAAAAAAAAAAAAAAAAAAAACCCAGAGAGAAGCTGCAACCACACAGATAATGGAATGGAGCAGTGAGGAGCCTTCCAGCAAATTCTGTCATGTCCACGTCACTTTGGCTTATAAAGGACACTGGCAACCCATTCAGCAGCTGGTCCAGGTAATTTAAGGGAGGAAAAGCAGCGTGGCTCCTTGAGGGGAGTGCTCTCTGATTCACTCTTTCTCCGTGTCACTTTATGGATGAAGACCTCCTTGTTACTAATGTCATTGTTGGTGGTGTTTAAGCACTCTCTGCTCAGAGGCTGGTTTTCATATCCCATGAAATGCACTAGGGTCAGGGGAGGTTTTGATTCAATATCTTTGGGAAACATTGTATATTCTCTCTACCTGGAAATTGGACACTTTCAGTGCACATGTGAATATAAAGGCTCTGAGAAGGCCTACAAAAAAGCAATCAGTGTAGCGTCAGGAGTAACACCTCAGTATCCAGAGTGAGACATGTTTAGCTTTTAATTCTGGCTTTGCCACTTTCTATTGTGTAACCCTGCAGGTTGTGAGAATTAAATTAGAGGGGAAAAAACATGTAAAGCATACTGCCTAGCACATGGTAAGCACATAACACATATTTACTCTAATAATAATTATGAATATTGGACCCAGCATTTATCACAACACATTTGACTATTCTGTCCTTCTTTCAGGCAACACCTGTTATAGCCTATGAAACTGGTTTTCCTCAAAACACTATTTGGGAAAGACTAGCACAATCTCTAGACCTTAATTGAGGTCCCCTAAGATTAACCCTGTGTAACTCATCTTCCCAGTGCCTGAGGCATAGTCTAAAATATCCTGCAAACGTATGTTGAAATGAAATTCAATTTGGAAATTTCAAGGCATTCATTTCCTCAGTTGATCCTGGGGATTTAGTATGCAGTCTTATCCCCATTTCACAGATGGGGAAAGTGAGGCCCAGAAAGTTTAAGAAACTTGTTCCAAATAATCATAGTGCCCATCTGTGCCATGTCTTTGATAATTCTCGTAATGTTTTTCAGTGTGTACACAGTTGGGGCTTCATCAGTGCCAGCTGCTCCTGTGTTAGCATTCTGCTGTCCTGGTTTAGCAGAGACTGGCTGAGTTCTGGCAAGCGATGTGGTGCTGGCTCAGGTCTAAATGGCTGTCATCTTTCAGGCCGAGCACCTTTTCCTTCCACCCCACCCGCCTGGCAGGCCTAGAACCTGAATGAATGAACATAGTCTACTTTTTTCCCTAAGCCACCACCACTGCCCCCAGCTCCTGAGCCCACTTGAGAAAGACTTACACCCATGCACACTGGCGCCACTTATACATTCATGGATTTCAGATTCCACCAGGCCCTCAAGGTTGCCTCAAAATCCTTCTGTTTCCCTAAGAATTAATGAAGACATGTTGGCTGTGTCTCTATGGCTTTGGAAATCCAGCTATTTCTCAGCAGTTGGAGCGTGAAATTAGGCAGATGGAACATCCAGATAACGGACTGCTCTGCATCTGGAAACCGTGGCATCAAACAGACAGTCGGAGCTGGTTGCTTTAGTGTGTGGGCAAAGAAGGCATTAATTCCATACCATTCTTGATCACTAAATGCAGCCCTGAAAAGCAGGAAAGAGCATGAACCCTGCAACATTTGGGCTCAGATCCCACCCCTATCATTTATTCTCTGTGTGATCTTAAATGGAGACGTAAGATTTGGGTTCTGCAACCCATAAAATGGGCATAAAATACCTCCAAGAAATGTCTGGAGAATTCAGAGAAATAAACCACAGTGGCACATTGCAAGCACTCAAAAATTATCTGATGTTTGCTCTTTAATTTTCTTAAACACAAAAAGACACCCAAACCCTTGCCAACTGAATCAGAACACATGTTTTACAAATAATTAAATGAGGTCAGCATGATTTCATTGAAGCCGCTCCGGCAGCTTCAGTGATAAATAAGGCAAATTTTTACAAGCACGTCTATTAGAACCTTAAATTAGTCAAACATAAGGAAGCACACAAGAAAAATACAGACTAGGAGGTGAATCCTGTTTGCAAATCAGAACTCTATAGAAATGGCCACAGATTGCAAATAATAAATTCCATTTTCCAGGAGCTCTGTTATATGCAGATACCAGAAGGCAAATAAAAGCATACTTAAAGATGGTGTTGGCAACGTCTCTTTTTTAAAAAAAGACAAAAATGGCATGATTTCACAGCACCAAGCTCAAACAAGCGGTAATATATAATATCAGACCCAAAATTTTTCAAAGCGCTGAATAACGATTGAATAACAGCTGAATTGGAACCATTCAAGCATTTAAAAAGAAAAAGATGTGACTCCTTCGGTCACTGAATTAGCGATGATTCTCTCAAATACCGCGCGAGTCTCCATTAACCCTTAGATGGCCTGAATAACAATATCACATCTCCAAGATGCCTTGGAAAAGAGCCTGAGCCTTTGTGGGGGACATGACTCAGTCCAGAGCCGGTGTTCTCAGTGGCGGAGTGGGGGGAGGTGATTTTGCCATCCCAGGAGCATTTGGCAATATCTGAGAACATTTTTGGTTGTCACAACTTGGGTAGATGGGAATGCTACTGGCATCTATTGAGTAGAGACCAGGGAAGCTGCTAAACCTCCTAGGGACACAGGGTGGCCCCCACTACAAAGAATAATCAGCCCCAAATGTCAGTAGTGCTGAGGTTGAGAAGCCCTGCTCTGGAGTTAGCCAGGATGCCTTTTAATGGTGTGAGCCTGAGGGGTCATTTAACCTCTCCAAGCCTCAGTTCCCTCATTTGTGAAATGAGGGGAACATCATAGGACCTACCTCGGAGGGTTGCAGAAGGTTTTGATGCGATATTAATAATAATAATCGTTCCCAGTCAACAAGCTCTCACTATGCACCAGGCACTGTGCCAAGAGCCTGTATGTGTGTTATTTGATTCAATATTTATGACAACCCTATAAAGTAAATAACATGGCTAAGACTTCACTGCTGGAGGGGGAGCAGGCTCCAAACCTCGGCAGCCTATGTCTTGACCTCTTCATTCTCCATATTCACAGTGTGGTCCACAGACCGGCAGCTTGCTTAAGATGCAGAATCTAAGGCCCTACCCCAGACCAACTGAGTCTAAATCTGCTTTTTTGGGCAGATCTCCAAGTGATTCACGTGCGCGACAGAGGTTGAGAAGCAATATGCTAAGGACAGTGCCTGGCTCCTAAGTAAACACTAAATAACTGTTCATTATTTGCATTGTCATCACTGTAGCCTACAGAGAGGTTCGCTAAGGTCAGACTCTGAGTCATAACAGGCATGGATGTGGCAAAGATCTCACAGAGGAACCTTGTCAACACCAAACACCCCCAAGGGCATCAGGTCTGCCCGGCCTTTTAGGAAGTCTCTCTCACTATGGATAAAGGCCAGCTGTCATAAGGGGAGGAGCTTCGACTCCAATCCAGCTCTTCTGATTCCTCAGCCATCATTCTTCCCTCAGCATTCTGTGCCTCTCTCCTTGGCTTATCTCTTTCACACTATGGTGTGAATGACTCATGCCAAGTGCTGCCTCTCCCAGGGACACTTGCAAAGCTCAAATCATGCTTCCTGCCCCTGTTTGATGGACCTCTGCCAGCACACCTTAAGCACTGGGCCATGCCCTCCTCACATTAGCCACTCCAGGGGCATAAGATGATGACATCAAACCATAATTCAAAAAAACACATGCACCCCAATGTTCTTAGCAGCACAATTTACAATAGCCAGAACATAGAAGCAACCTAAATGTCCATTGACAGAGGAATGGATAAAGAAGATGTGGTACATATATACAATGGAATACTACTCAGCCATAAAAGGGAATGAAATTGGGTCATTTGTAGAGATGTGGATGGGCCTGGAGAGTGTCATACAGAGTGAAGTAAATCAGAAAGAGAAAAACAAATATCATATAATAACGCATATATGTGGACTCTAGAAAAATGGTATAGATGATCTTATTTGCAAAGCAGAAATAGAAACATAGATGTAGAAAACAAATGTATGGATACCAAGGGGGAAAGAGGTGGGGAGGGAGGAATTGGGAGACTGGGACTGACATATACATTATTGATACTATGTATAAAATAGATGGAAACATACTGTATAGCACAGGGAACTCTACCTAATGCACTGCGGTAACCTAAATGGGAGGGAAGTCCAAAAGGGAGGGAACATCTCTATGTGTATGGCTGATTCATTTTGTTGCGCAGTGGAGGCTAACACAACATTGTAAAGCAACCAAACTCCAATAAAAATTAATTTTAAAATAAGGCACACTCTGTCTCTCTAGTTTTTTCTACTTTTAAAATTATATAAACCATGCATGTGTGCATCCTCAGTATAAAATATTCAAATTATATACAACTGTATATAGTACAAAGCAAAAGTCCTTTTCATCACAGAAGCCATAAAGGGTTCAAAGCAGAGACTCTGGACCCAGACTGCCTGGGTTTAAATCCCAGCTCCACTCCTTAACAGCTGTGTGTCCTTGGACAACTTACTTAACCTCTCTGTGATTCACTTTCCTCATCTGTGCCCCAAAGATCTGTTCAAGGATTAAGTGTGACAATGCCTGAGAAATGCTTAGCTAAGAGCCTGGCACATATTATGTGTTGGTGATCCCTGTTGCTCCCACTTCCTTCCCCAGAGAAAAGCCCTATTAATGGCTTGGTATGAAGACTTCTGGACCCTCTGCTATGCATTTTCCTACATACGTACACTACAAATACAAGTGCACTTTTCGCATAAAGATGATCACACTGGACCTTGGTTCTGCAACTTGCTTTACAGTTGAACCAAACCATGGGGATATTTTAATACTAGTCACACAGACATACCCCTCATTCTTTTTTTTTTTTTTTTTGGCTGTGTTGGGTCTTCGCTTCTGTGCGAGGGCCCTCTCCAGCTGCGGCGAGTGGGGGCCACCCCCCATCGCGGCGCGCGGGCCCCTCTCGCTGCGGAGCACAGGCTCAGCAGCTGTGGCTCACGGGCCCAGTCGCTCCGCGGCATGCGGGATCCTCCCAGACCAGGGCTCGAACCCGTGTCCCCCGCACCGGCAGGCAGACTCTCAACCACTGCGCCACCAGGGGAGCCCCCCCCCCATTCTTTTTAACAGCAATATAAGTCCATCCTTTGGATGGATGAACCAGAGTAGGAATCCTACTGGTAGGCATTTAGGTTGTTCCCATTTTTTCCCACTGGAAGTGAACTGGATATGCAAAGGCAGCCGAGCTCCTAGCCGAGCTCCGAGCATGTCAGACTTGGGAAGCAGAGCAGCTAGGAAGCAGAGCTAGGCGGAGGATGGTCTCATCAGAGTCCCTGCCAAGGACAGGAAGGATGACGACAATCTGGGGCACACTCAGAATAAATAATTGTCCTTAACCCTCCCCAAATTGGGAAGCGCATCATTACTCACTGGCTTCCTGTCACAGCTGGTTGCTGTGCCTTCCCCTCCCCTCCCTGTGCCCTGAAACCACTCACATCGAGGCCACAGCCAGACCTCCAGGTTCTCGAAAACAAGGGTTCCAGCTCCACAGAAATTTCTCCCTCCTGCACTGCCCCAAGTGTTCATCTGCCGGGGACATGAAAGATGGAACACAGAAGCTTTATGACTTGGTTAACACAGTACACAGAAACCTTACTCAGAACCTTAAATTATAAAGCAGATAAAAGGGAGGCCCTGGTTGGACAGAGCTGGGTGATCAGAGCTGGGAATGTAGAGCCTCGTCTTCTCCCTGAGACCCCCGTGGTCCTCCAGAATGCAGCTGATAAACCATTCATCTGGTCTGATCTGTTTTTCAGATTTGGCGGCTGGAGCTCACGAAGGGGAAGTTAACCCACGAAATAAACAAAGCAGACCTTCCTGGATCAGGCGTTTAGGTGTGGAAAAGCTAAATATTAATAACAACTAGGAAAAAATTATAAACACTGCTTTTATATATTTTTTTTTAATATTTATTTATTTATTTATTTTTGGCTGCTTTGGGTCTTCGTTGCTGCGCACAGGCTTTCTCTAGTTGCAGCGAGCAGGGGCTACTCTTTTTTTTTTTTTTTAAATTTATTTATATTTATTTTTATTTATGGCTGTGTTGGGTCTTTGTTTCTGTGCGAGGGCTTTTCTCTAGTTGCGGCAAGTGGGGGCCACTCTTCATCGCGGTGCGCGGACCTCTCGCTATCGTGGCCTGTCTTGTTGCGGAGCACAGGCTCCAGACGCACAGGCTCAGTAGTTGTGGCTCACGGGCCTAGTTGCTCCACGGCATGTGGGATCTTCCCAGACCAGGGCTCGAACCCGTGTCCCCTGCATTGGCAGGCAGATTCTCAACCACTGTGCCACCAGGGAAGCCCAGGGGCTACTCTTCATTGCAGTGTGCAGGTTTCTCATTGCGGTGGCTTCTCTTTTTTTTTTTTTAATAAACTTATTTATTTTATTTATTACTTTTGGCTGTGTTGGGTCTCCGTTGCTGCGCGCGGGCTTTCTCTAGTTGCGTCAAGCGGGGTCTACTCTTCATTCCAGTGTGCGGGCTTCTCACTGCGGTGGCTTCTCTTATTGCAGAGCACGGGCTCTAGGCCCATGGGCTTCAGTAGTTGTGGCTCCTGGGCTCTAGAGCGCAGGCTCAGTAGTTGTGGCACACGGGCTTAGCTGCTCCGCGGCATGTGGGATCTTCCCGGACCAGGGCTCGAACCCGTGTCCCCTGCATTGGCAGGCGGATTCTTAACCACTGCGCCACCAGGGAAGTACTATGCTTTTATAATTTAAAAATTGATAGAAATCAGAAATTAATGTGAAATCTACATGAACTTCTAGGATTAAAGTAGAAATTTCAAAGAAATCTTGCCCCCGGAGTCAGTGCCTTCAGACTAATCCTCCATATCACACACCCAGCCCTGGCCCCTAATGACATGGAGTCACTCTCCCCTGTCACTGAGGTACTTTGGTGGAAAAGTCTGAGAAACACTGAGCTAAAGGAATGACTCTTTAATGGCAAAATTCTAGGCAGCAGAATATGGGAGAGGTTTTTCAATGGCGGAAAGTCATCCCAAGCCCCTGAAATCTCATGTATAATGTCTGCTCTACCTAATCCACAATTATAATAGCAGCAAACATTTATTGAGCACTTACTGCATGCCCAGCACTATGCTTAACACTTTACGAGGATGAGACAGCACTAGCATCATCTCCCACGTTACAGATGACAAAACTGAGGCTCTGCAAGCATACATCACCCAAATCTCCCAGTTCATAAGTGGCACAAACAGGATCCAAAAACCCTTCCCAGAAGGATGACCAGCCATTCCAGTTTAACCAGGACTGTCCTGCTTTTAGCACTGAAAGTACCACGTCCTGGAAATCCCACATTCTCAGTCTAACTGGGAGAGTTGGTCACCCTAGTGGAGGGTTGGCTTGAGGCTGCTCAGAGGACAGAAATACTTAGTATGAATGGTTAAGTTCTTTGCTAAGGGGTGCCTTTAGCAAAGTCACATGGTTAACTGGGGCTTTTCCTGGGAAGTTAGGAGAGGTGCTAACTGCTGCTTCTGGGCTGGGTGGGATAAAAATAAAGACTGCCAGGGTGGATGCAGGTGTTGGAGAATGGAGGGCCCGTCTGGGTGACCGAGGTGACCGACGCAGACGGCACATTTCTGATGCATTGAGGGAGATGACCAACCAGTCCCGTTCTGCCAGGGACTTTCCAGGTTTAAGTTCCGAAAGTCCCCATGACTCCCTTAGCCCCAGGCAAACAGATAATCGGTCACCCTACTTCCCCATTAGAAACTGTTGCTAAGTATTCCAGAAAATGCACACAACTTTAGCAAGTACGTGCTCCACATCTCTGTCTACTCACCCTGCTTTTTTTCTTTTAGATTTTTTAGTTTTCTTCCCCTCTCAAATTGGCAGGCAACATGATACTGTGTGCTGTTGTCTTGCTCTCAATGTGAAAGACTAGAAAGAAAAAAATGTAAAGGTCACAGTGCTTTAAAATGAGTCTTAAAGAGAAATGAAAGAAAGAAAAGAAAATTGCCTGAATAGGTTCCTATTAGTGGGAAGTAAGAAAAGGCTCCAAATGGAAAACTGTTCTCAAGAGAAAGCATGTTGACCCTGTTATCGTGTTTTAAACTTGTGTTTAAAATGTTCCCTGAATGTTTCAAAAGTCTTTTTTGCATATTTATTTTCCTTCCTCTGCTAAGAGTCAGCATTAGGAGCACTTATTGACTAATGGGGAGACAGAAGGCCTGTCTTCCGCCCCCCTCTGATGAGTGCTAAGTCCTCCCCAGGGCAGCAAGCCTTGCCTGGGACTGGAGAGGCCCCACCATGAAGAGCCCCCTATCTGTCTGCATTTAATCTCAGCGTCTCCCTCCCTGTCTCTCTCCCACCCTTATTCTCTCTCTCTCTCTCCCTCCCTCCCTGCCAGCCTCCCTCCCCCTCCACCCCCTCCTTGTCTCTCCCTTTCCCTCTCCCTCTGAACAGCTCACACTGGCTTTCTCCCCCGTTGCTTCTTCTCACCAAGCTCCCTTTGGCCTCTACACCTTTGTACTTTCTGTTCCCTCAGCTCAAACGCTCTTCCCCTTGCGCTTTGCCTGACTGGCTCCTTCTCATCCTTCAGGTCTCAGCTGTTGGGCATCCATCTAAGGGAGGCCTTCCTGACCTCTCTCCGAAGGACACCCCCAGCCCCTGCCAGCACTCTGCAGCTTCCTTCCAGCACTTACTCGACCCCTTGTAGCTATTTCATGTTTGTGTGTTTAACTGAACATATTAGTTTCAGGGGTACAACCTAGTGATTCAATATTTTTATAGATTATACTTCATTTAAAGTTATTATAAAATATTGGCTATATTCCCTGTGTTGTACAATATACCTTGTAGTGTATTAATTTTATACATAGTAGCTTGCATTTCGTAGGTTTGATGTGTGTGTCTCCATCATGCCCTGTAGTCTGCGGTTTCATGTGCTTGGTGAAGGCAGACACTGTGTCATTGTTCACGCTTGTACCCCCAGGGCCTGTCCCCATGACTGGCAGACATAGTAGGTACTGCACCAATATCTGCAACTGCATAACTGAGTGAATGACTCCTAGCCTCTTTCCCAACCTGCTCTCTGGATGATGAGTACAGGTGGTTTATATAGGAGGTGATCTTGGAGGGGAGAAGGGAGTTGGGTAAGGGAAGGAAGACAATACAGGTGTGTGTCATCAAGAGGGCTACCAATGTGGGCAGGTGATTCACCTGCTCCCCTGCCAGGTGCAACACCACTGGCTGAGGGCTGCTACAGGGGCACCATCCCTGGCACCTTGGATCTGCCCCTTGCTGGGGTAAAAGAAAGCCCCCTGGCAGAGAGTCAGGGTGCTGCTGTAGGACACAATCAGAATGGGCCACAGTGGTGAGTACCAAGGGCATAAGAATGGGGCACCTGCAGCATCTGCTACAACTGGCGACCCCAATCAGCAAGTCCGCTGGTCTCAGAGATCCTTGTCCTGCCGAAAATGTGTTTCTGCAATACTGGCCTGTGGACCACCCTTTCCATCTTAAAATGCCTCCCCCCTTGGTTTTCCCAATTCTGCTCCCACCACGCATCTGCTCGCCCTGACTGCTCATCCATCCCTGATGCTTGTCCTGCCGTTCTTACCAATGAAGGCAGCCCCACCACTGCCCCATCCTCTACCTGCCCTCCCCTGGGAAATGCAGCAAACTGTACAGCCAGGCAGGTCATTCCAATCCCGAGGTCCCCTCAACTAAGCTCCTGCCCCAACTTACAACCACCTGGCAGAAATAACACAACAATAGTAACAGTAATGGGTAAGGGTTTGAGCAGCATAGTGTGGTGGTTAAGAGCACACTCTCAGAGTCAGCCAGCCGGGGCTCAAACGCTGCCTTCACTCCTCAGCAGCTCTGGACTTGGACAAGTTACCAACTCTCTCGAAAAGGCTGATAATGAAAGTCCCACCGAAAGGGCAGGTGAGAGCTTTGGACAAGTTAAACCCCAGTACATTAAAGTGTTCATCACAGAACAGGGGTGAGTGCACTACAGCTGGCAGACCAAATCCGCCCACACACCGCCTGGTTCTGTAAATAAGGCTTTAGAACACCCTCGCCCCTCAGTTTACAGGTAGTGGCTGCATCCACGTTACAATGACAGACTTGAGTAGCCAGGACAGGGACTGTAGGGCCCCACAAAGCTACAGATATTTGCTATCTTGTCATTTACAGGAAAAGTTTGCCAATCCCTGGCATGTGGTTTCCGGTGCTTTAATGAATATTGGACATTAGAGTATTAGCATTAGTATTATTTGTATTCATATTTGTATTTGCCAGGCTCTGTGCTAAGCACTTCGCATGTTATCTTATTTTCAGTCCTCATAACTCTGAACACTGGAAACTCTCATTACCCCATTTTACAGAGGAGGGCAGTGGCCAGGAGTCCCTACAGACATGCCTCACACAGTCCTCCCCTCCCCTCCCCCTGCCCCTTTTTCAGAGCACCCCTTCTCCTGTCACTGTCACTGTCAGCAGCCCCAATTCCTGACACCTCCTCCCATAAGTCCTAGACATTCAGCCTCCACACTGCTTGGCCACATCCATTCCTTTCTTGCCATTCCCACTGCCCTCCCTCTTCACTCCCACTCCCTTCACCAACATTTCCCAAAGTGGGCTCCCCAGAACACTGGTCCCCAGAAAAGGGGTTCCACAGTCTTTGGAAAATACCCATGTCATATGCCCTTCCCTAAGAGTCACAATGAACATTAAGACGGAAAAGTCTCTGAGAAGTCCTGCAACGAGATCTGTTTAATTCTTTGTAACCCACATTTAGCAAACACACATGCTACACAATCCTTTTTTTTCCAACTTAAAATCTGTTTCCACCACAGGACACAGGACACAGAGTGCGAGCCACTGCCTGGGTCTCTCACAATGGCAGCCCCTCTGGAATTCCTGACCAGGCTCTCTTCCCTGTCATCTATCCCAGGAATCCACAAACTTCTTCTGTAAAGGCCAGTTAGTGAATATTTTAGGTTCTGTGGGTCAAGAGGCAAAGCTGAGGATATTACATTTGGGCTTATGTAACAAGACAGAAAACACATTTTCACATACTTTTTATTGGCAGAATTCAAAACTTCATTGATGAGCACTGAAATTTGAATTTCATATGATATTCACGTCATGAAATATCATTCTTGTTATGGTTTTTTTTCATTCAACTCTTTAAAAATGTGAAAGCCAATCACACATAAATGGGCAGTAAGTGGAATTTGGGGAGCAGCCTGTAGCTTGCCCAGCCCTGATCATGACACTGATAAGTCACATCTCCTTAAGTCCAGTTCCTAGCGCTCCTGTGTTACGGGAACGTTCAGAGACTCCCTTTCCCTTCTGGAGTAAGTCCCAGCCTACACCCCCAGCATTCAAAGCCTCTTAGCCTCATCCCCACCAATCTGTTCAATTTGACATCCCACCTCTCCCTTCACACACCCTGTGTTTCATCCAGTTAATCTTGCTCACTGCTCCTCATACATATCCCATCCTTCCCGTTCCTGTGTCTTTGCTCACACGGGTCCCTCCTCCTACAATTCCTCCTCACAGTCTCTGCACATCCAAGCTCTGTCCTTCAAGGACTAACTCAAAGGCCACTTCCTCCAGGAAGCCTTCTCTGATCTTCCCAAGTGGAGCTGACATTGTCTTCCTCTCAACCTCCGGGCCTCTTTATCTCTGTATCACATAGGGCACTGGTCACCATCTATCTAAAACTGTGAGTACGTGTCTCCCTGACCCAGTAATCTGTGCATGACACAACACCTTGAAGCTGCAAAAATGGGCACCCACAAGTAATGTCAAAGTTGGGGGTTTCAGGGGGTGATTGTTCTGCCAAGAAATACTCTGCTAAGCCTCCTCCCCACTCCATCCCTTCCTCCAATTGCCCCATGAAGGCCCCTACACACTACAGGAGTGGCAAGGGCTGGTATCAAGACAGGGAAGATATTTCTTTAAACTCCAAAAAACTTGAAGGTTGAAGTGGAAAAGATGAAGCAGAAGTTGGCCTGAGTCTGGAAATTTCCTCCACTGGCGGTTCATCTCCCAACCTTTGGAAACATAATGAAGCCAACGTCATACTAATACACAGGATTTAAACAGTGAGTATGTCTGGATTCCAGAAGTATCCTAAAACGGTATCATGCAGGTCAACACGACCCAGACTGAAGAATGTTCTCATTTACTAATCTTACCTCCCCATGTAAGATGAAGCGGTTGCGCTAATGTGAGTTGACCTGGACCTCAGAGGAAAGCTACCAGATGGACCTGCAACGGCCTTCAAGGACTCAACTCCATGACTCTTTGTGAAGCCCGTTCTGTTCTGATTGACAGGCAAGGAGGAGGGTCATATCGCAGCAGAAGATCTGAACCGGGCTCACCTCCTCTGCCCAAGGCAGGAGAGCTGAGGCCCAGGGTGATATCAGCATCACCTCCACTGTTACACCACCTCCACTGCACACAGAAGCATGGGCCAGCCTGTGGACCACAGATGGAGCAATCAGTCTCGGAGGCTGAGCCATTTGCATCTTCTCTCTTTCATCCACACACCCAATAAGCAGACATCACTCCCCACCACCACCATCTTTTACAGGGAGACAGTGGCTGGTATTAAGAGGGCTTCACCTGGTTGACTCACGTGGTGGATGCAGGGAAAACTGAGATAAAGTTCTGCAATTTATTACAGTAGCCCACAAACCCTTCTGATCCAGCGCATCATCCCAGCCCACCTCGGTTGCCACCAGTGCAGCCTAACCCACTTCAAAGTCACTTTAAAACATCTTCATAGATGTCTTAAAAGAAAACAGCTCAGGTCAGCACCCGGGTCCCACCCCCTTCTGCTTTCATGAAGTCGTATCTTGATAGATGTGGCCCCTTCTGCGGACAGCACTGCTTGCTGTTTAATCCATGAAAAATGTGACATGAGAAAAGCCACACTGCTGTGTTCGAGGTAGGAAGGAGAGCTTTCCTGGAGAAACGTCCCGTTTCACCAACCTTGAACCCCAATGTACACTGAAGGGGGAGGCAGAGGCCAGAATAGCGGTGCATTAGATACAGTGGAAGTTTCTTTCTGCCTCGCAGAAGAGCCTGGGCATACACAGTCCATGACCGACGTGGCGCAGGGGCTGGGCTCCTTCCCCCAAATTCCCGACCACCCTTGTCACATGGCCAAGATGGCTCATTACCAAGCCTTCGTCCCATCCAAAGGAGGCAGCAAAGGGAGAAGAGCATGACATCCCCCCCACCATGGAAACCATCCTACACACATCCCCCCAGCCAGACCTTAGTCACAAGGGAGGCAGATACTCATTTTCCAGGGCTGCCACAACAAAACACCACAGGCCTGCAAGGCTTAAACTACAGAAATGTATCTTCTCACAGTTCTGGAGGCTAGAAGTCCAAGATCAAGGTGTCTGCAGGTTTGGTTTCTCTTCAGCTTGCAGGTGGCTGTCTTCTCCCTGTGTCCTCACATGGTCTTTCCTCTGTGTGCATCCCTGGGGCCTCTTTGTGTCCAAATTTCCTCCTCTTATAAGGACACCAGTCTGACTGAATTATGGCCCACTCAGCCTATTTTTACAGCCTGAATCACCTCTTTAAAGACCTTATCTCCAAATACAGTCACATTCAGAGGTACTGGGGGAAGGGTTTCAACATATGAATTTGGAGGAGAAACAATCAGCCCATAACAGCAGGTAATGTAGTCTTGATCCTGGGGAGCCATGTCCCTGCTAAAAATCGGGGGGGTGGCTATTGATAGGAAGGGGAAGATGTACTGGGGGGCCAGTTAGCCATCTTTGCCCCAGGCATGTCCTCTCTCAGTTCATGGCATCCATGGCGCATAGCATCTGGCACCAAGGATGTACTCAAATATTTGAAAAACTAGAGAGAAAGGAAATGAAATTCATGACAGTGCTGGAGACCTCATGCTCAGGGGCTGGGTTTGTCTCAGGGATGGTTTTCCATCACTGGGCTGTGTTGAATGAAGAGCACACAGCTGGTCCATCTCTGGGTTCTGCAGAGGTGATGCTCAGAGTGTGACCCGAGAGTGGGCAGGAGAGCACCCAGGAGCTCCAAAAGGAGGTGGAACGCCCACAAGAGCGTGTCTTTTTGTCTCTTTCCTTCCCTGCTGTATCTCTAGCATGTAGAACAGTGCCCAGCCCATAGCAGGTGCTCAGTAAACTGAATGAATGCATAAAAGGAAATCCACAGGAGGGAACTGCACGCAGGTCCATGACCACATTGACGGGAAACCATTACAAACAGCCCCAGACCCTTAATCCCATCATGTTGCTCTTTCTCACGTGCTCAGTCATCTATATTCCATCATTTAGTGAACAAACGTATGGATACCGAGGGGGAAAGGGGGGTGGGATGAATTGGGAGATTGGGATTGACATATATACACTACTATGTATAAAAGATAACTAATGAGAACCTACTGTATAGCACAGGGAACTCTGCTCAATGCTCTGTGGTGACCTAAATGGGAAGCAAATCCAAAAAAGAGGGATATATGTATAGGTATAGCTGATTCACTTTGCTATACAGTAGAAACTAACACAACATTTTAAAGCAACTATACTCCAATAAAAATTTTTTTAAATAATAATAAACTAAAATAAAATGACCACTGCTGGGAGCAGGACCCGCCTTCCTAATTAGAAAAGAGGGTAAGAAATAAGGGAAGGAAAAGGGTGATGCCAACCAGACCCAGTGTTCTGACTGAGACCCACCTTTTAAGTGGGTGTGCTCTGAAAATACCTGTAGGTTTTTTAAAGGTTGGCCCAACTTCCTGGGGGAGCAGTTTGCCTGGCGGTCAAGGAGCATGGATTCTCAGCACTAGCACTCTGTAAATGTCTGAACATTTAGGCACACTACTGAACAATGCTACACACCTCAGTTTCCTCCCTGAACGGGGGGATCACAGCCCATACCACAGAGGGTGTCCAGGCCTTAAATGAAACCATACACAGAGGCACTTTTGCATGGTACCTGGCACAGAGTAGGTCCTCTGAAAATGCTAGAAACACTTCCATCTGTCAGCTGCCTGTCCCTGGTTATTCCAAGCGTCCTTATCGACCTCATAAGGAAAAAGAGGGCTGGAGGATAGATGGAAACTCTAGTTGTTCGTTTAAAACTTTAACCCCTGTGTTCTTTGCTTCTTCAGCGCCCTTGAAAATATAAAATGAATGTGGGCTAAAGTTACAAATGTAAGAATTGAGGGTAGAGGCCAAGGAACCCCTCCCAGCTCATATTACTAAGAACGGGAATGCAGTGCTATGGGATGTCCTTCCTTGACAAGAGACAGAGCACTGGGGGGGGGGGGGTCTAGGGATGGACAAGGAGACCCCAAAAGACTCTGGATTAGATTTAAAGGGAAGGAATCAACACTAAGACCTCCTGCTTGGAGAGGTCCCCATGGAACCATGGCACCAAGGGTCAACCTCTTCTTGACCCCTGGGAGGGCCAGGTTTCTTTAAAGGATGGGATTTGGGCTTTTGTTTCTTAAACAGAATTCAGAAATGTGCACAATGATGAGAGTTTTTAAAAAACCATGTACTGAAGCTTGTTAAATCATTGGAAATAGTAGCTAAGCAAGAATTACCAAATTAGATTACCCAATATGAAAGAAGCATACTTTCATCTAAAGTTCCTCTAAATAGATGTTATTTTCCCTTGCTGTAAAGGTAGGCTATTTTCTTTATTACTCTTTACTCAAGAAAAACAAGGAAGGGAGGAGGGAACACACACCACATCGGTCAGTTGCCTCGACATTGAAAAGCAATTCTTATCAGCATTAATATTGCAATAGCCATGGAGAAGAAATTGGGAGGTTTTCCTTGTATGAAAACAGAACTGAGAGATGAAAATGCAGTCGCAAGCATAAAGAAAGTTATTATGAAATCTGCTCAAGCCTCGTGTTTCTCCAGTGATTCAAGATAATCACATCAGCGGCTTCAAACATTATGCAGTGACATCATTCAAACAGATATCTCCCAGAGGTTGGATATGAGGCCGGGGAATTACCATCTGTCATACGTCTATGACAAAGCTAACAGTCTGACCTGATTTGTTACTAGTTGGAGCTCATGTGGGTCTATCTGACCGTGGTCACTTTTCTTACTTAACGATCCTCTCTGACTACGAAGGACCCCATGGAACCCATAACATCTCACTGGAATAAGGAATGGGAAACTCCTTATAACCCAAGGTCAAGTGAGTGAGGTGTAGATCTTCTCACTGCCCAGGGTCTATCATTCAGTGAGCAAATGGAAAAACCTCTCCTTGTTTCAAAGATTGGTTTAAACCTCACTAGACTGGAGGTTAAATATTGCTATTCAGGAAACAAACCCAGGTTGGATACCCTATTCTGCTACTTTCTGGAGGTGGGACCCTGCTCATTTGCAACATCAAGATAATAATGATCTCTAACTCTTGGGGTGGCTGTGAGAATTAAGTAAAATAACATGTATAAAGTATTTAGCACAATGTTTGGCACAGAGCAAGCATTTAGTAAATGTTAGCTAGGAGTGTTGCTATTAAGATTTGAAATAATTCAGGAGCACCCATCAGGGAAGGTTTGCAGGAATCTAATACTCCAACGACAGTATTGATGTCACTCTGGGTTCTTTCTTCTCTGCTGTCCATGTAGCAGATGTGCTTGGAGCCCATACCTGCTCAGGCCAACTTGGCAGTCACAGCAGCTTCAGGGGACAGTTCCCACCCACATTGATGGCTCCCTTCTCCAGCCCAGGAGCATGGTCATCCTGTGTTCTGGGCAGACTGGGAGTTGCAGAGTGACACTCCCTGGAGCGACCCTCAACCAGTGAGAAATGAGAACAGCTGGACCTCAGATGGGAAAGCTCTTAGGGGTGTTGTGGGCCATCCCCCGTGGTCCCCTGGCAGGACTGAGCACCACTTGCCCACAGAGGGAAGCTGCTCACTGGCTTTCATCATTTCCTCTCTTCCCCACTCCCTCATCATGGGATCACCCCAAATAAACCCTTGTATCCAAATCCTCATCTCAGAATCTGAGGAACCCAAACCAAGACAATCCAAATGAGGCTTCCTCCTCCTCGGCATCTCCCAGCTTCTATGCAACCCCATCAGTCAACAAAGCATATGGAGGGATCTTGGGCAGTGGCATTTGACAGACTGGGTTCAAATCCCAACTCTGCCACTTACTAGTGGTGCAAGCAAATTAATTCCCCTCTCTGGACCTCCATCTCCCCATCAGAAAAGCAATACCTACCTCATAGGGCTTTTAGGGAGGATTCTGGCACAGAGTAGGTTCAATCTTTATAGCTTTTTATTAGCTGGTTGGAGCTTCCTAAAGAGAAGTATCAATAGGTAGCCACGGTTTCCAAAGATGCCTGGAGAACTTGAGTGTTTGGCACAAAGGAATGAGTTCCAAAGAACAGCACTTCAAGGATTCGCTGGGGAGAAAATTTTAGATAGAGAATGAGGTGACTATCGTCATGGGGAGAGAAGACTTCTCTAGGAACATAAAAGGCTGGTCTTATTGCCAGACCCTTAGCACTGGGGGCCAGAGAAGCTGGTTCCTTGGCCGAGGCCACACTTGCCCTTGGCAGCTTGTAATTGGAGCTGGAACGTTTCTTAGGTGTTGCCAAGTCGATCAGCGACTGATTTATTTTTCTAGAAAAATGAATGACGGCTGCAGAACAACTTTTAAGTCTTCAAGAGGTAAGGAAAAAAGCACTACCCAGTGGCTCTGTGCCCTCCTCGTTCACCCTAGGGGACTGTTAGTACATTCCCGTCTCAAACCAGCACAAATCCAAGTTAAAACTTAGCACTTGGTTGGAACTTCTAGAAGGAGTTGTCCCTAAATAAATGTGAAGGAAACTTACAAATTAATAAAGGTATGGGCAACGTGAGCACTGACATTTTTCAAAACACCCTCCAACGCTTTCCTAATTAAGGGGATCTGGCTGCCGGCTTCTGCGTCTGGTAACCGGAGTCGGGGAATTCCTGAGGGAGGGAAGGAAGAACTATCAGTTCTAGGTTGGTTTTTTCCTTCTCTTGGAAAAACCGACAGCGCAATTGTGAATTCACTTGTGGACTCTCTGGATGAAGGTTCTGACTAGGATGACAAAGGAGACCATTTGGGAGCTACGATTCCAGGGGAGGGCTCTGTGCGCATGCATGGCCCACCTGAGCAAATATCTTGGCAGAAAAGTGAGTAGACAGAATCATTCAAGCAAACGGGAAATGAAGTTTCCAGGGAGCCCCTGGCAGCCCAAGGGAGATACCTTTGCCTCTTCTGATCCTGGTGAAATAGCCATTAGACAGACAGGGTCCCTGCCCCAAGGACATGAATATTCAGGGAGACAGAGAAGCAGATAACCACACAAGTAATTTCCTACTGTGTACAGAAGAACCACAGTTCCAAAGCACAAGGTGTTACCTAGTCTTGGGGGTTGGAAAGGTCAGATCAGCTGAGACCTGAAGGGTGAGTGCTCCAGGGAGGGAGAAAAAGGAAGAATGTTCCAGAAAAAGCAAAGAGCCTGCTTGGAAACACTGAATTCCATGCACCTTGGAGGGTCTGAAAGAAGGCTCTCATGACTGAAGCTGGAGAGGGAGGGCAGAGTTAAACAAGATAACTTCTGCAATGGGCCTGGCATATCATAGGCTCTCACTATTAATTGAAATCCTAACTGTGGTGGTGTCTTTACTAGCTCTGCTCATGGGATGCTATCTGGACATTCTCCACCTGCTGTTGAAACTATTCTCAGAATGTTGAGATGATTTCTGTGGTCGCTCATGAACGGTGCGCTGGAAAGAGGCCCACCCTACAGCGCCAGAAGTACCTTTTCTATGCCTCAGTGGCCTCCCTAGCTCTGCAGGTAACTGGGATGGCCCTTCTTGGTCAGGTTCAGCAACCATCATCTGTCTCCCAAGCCCAGAGCTGGACTCACAGGTGTGCAACCTGAGTGGTCACACATGGCCCCACATGCAGTGCTCCACTGTTGCTTTCTGGAAATTCTTCATTTTTAAACAAGAGGCTTCACATTTTTATTTTGCACTGGATGCTGCAAATCATGCAGCTGCCCCTGCCTCACCCCCAAGCAGGTGATCAAAGTCCATGCATCCCCGTCACCGACGGCCCCTTTTACAAGAACAGCGATGGTCAAAAGAACAAAGCTGTTTCCTTCTAGTGATACCTCTGGGGCTGTTATATAACCTGGCCCTCTGGGCAGCTACCCAGTTGGCCCACTCCTTAACCTATTTCTGGGGCCAAGAACTGCTGGGATCCCTGGACAGCAACTGTGCTCATGTTTACGGCTCTTCTTTTCACCATGTTGGGGAAATTGGCAGCATCAGAAGCCAGGAGTTCGTCACCGATAAAAGTAATAACACTGGACCTGCATAGACACGGGTTCAAATCCCAACTCTGCCTTCGAGTCACTAGGTGACCTGAGGTAAGACACTTAACCTCTTCTCAAGCCCCCATTTCCTCTAAATCTCTAAAGCTGAAAAGATAATAGAAGCCCAGGATTGTCACGGAGGTTAAATGAGACCGGGATGCTGAGTGTCGCGCACGTCATCAGCACTCTGTGTTCGCCACTAGCCTTTCCCAAGTTGCCATTTTCTCTCCCTGCTCTGTGTGCAGTCCTGGCATGGAGAGTGGTCAGGGCACACGCCTCCTCACCACAGAGGCCAAAGGGGGCTCTGGACGCTGCTCCCACTAGGTCTTCCTCTTGAGGTGCTGGTACTGCTGGGGGAGCAGGTCATAAACTCTACCAATCATACTCTTCTCTAAACTGGGCTGGAACAATAAAGATGAGAGACTTTGGGGCATGTTTTCGTTGATTTAATCATCCATTGATTCCAGATAAGACTGTTGGGCAATGTCAACTGTGGAGACCTTCTGGAGCTGTCAAGTTCTCCAGCCTTCCTTTTAGCCCTGGGAGCCCCCCTGTATCCTTCCAATAAGCCCCCTTCTTTCTTACATTATTCACAGTAGCTTCTGTTGTTTGCAGCCAAAGACTCTAACTCAGACACCATTCTTGGGGGAGTGTGGGCAGACATCCAGATTTTTAACTCAGAGCATCAGGCCCAGCCCGGGGTAGCACAAAGCTGATCACTGGCATAAGGGGGGATGCACTCACTTCCAGTACCTGTGCAGGTGGGAGACGTGTGTGTACCTGGCCCAAGGGAAGGCTCCTGGCAAGCCAGCCGGCCCAGCGCCTTTCCTCCCACAGGAAAATGCTTACACGTTCCGTCTCAAGCTGCAGAACCCAGAAAACAGATAGAGCTGCCTGGCACTGACGTGCTCCCCAAGCACAGGGGCCCTCGAGTCTGCAGCACTGATCTCGGGAGGGGGCCTGTCCTCCAATTATCCCTTGTCCTCCAGCCTTCCCACAGCATGTCAGCAGCGCAAGGAGCTGGCCAGGCAGGGCCCGCCCCAGGTCTGCCACCTCTACAGATGGAGTAGGCAGCTGCAGATGTGGGATGCGGAGGAGGCAATGGAGCAACGTCCACAACGGCCTCTGCCCCCAAAGGAGTGATCTGTCCTGCAGGACAGCGATTGCTCCATCCTTGCAGAGTCCTTTGAATAAGCAGATGCCCACGAGAGATCACTGACCAGCCGTCGACATAAATTTATTTTCTAGATTGCTTTCCCACTGGAACAAAGACTCTGGAGTGGGGACAGAGTAAAAGGATCATCAAGAAACATCAAATGTCAGAATTGGAAAGTCCTTTAAAGATCATCCGTTCCAGCAACCTCATTTAACAGATGAGAAAACTGAGGTCCAGAGGAGAAACTGTTTACTTGAGATCCCTGTTATAGGTTGGATTTTGCTCCCCCCGCAACACACACACACAAATTCATGTGATGAGGTCCTAACCTTTCCAGTACTTCAGAATGTGATTTATTTGATTGTAGCTATAATTAGTTTAGATGGGGTGATACTGGAATAGGGTGGGCCCTAATCCAATATGACTGGTGTCCTTATAAAAAGGGAACTTGGAGACAGACACACACACAGGGAGAACAGCATGTGAAGATGAAGGCAGAGAGCAGGGTGATGCATTTTCAAGCTAAGGAACACCATAGATTGCCAGCAAACCACCAGAAGCTAGGAGAGAGGCATGGGACAGATTCTTCCTCACAGTTCTAAGAAGAAATTAATCCTGCCAACACCTTGATCTTGGGCCTCCAGCCTCCATAATTGTGAGATAATATATTGCTGTTGGTTAAGCCATCCAGTTTGTCTGGCAGTCCTAGGAAACTAATAAAGTCCCCAGGCAACTCCTTGTGTGTCCCAAACTCACTGTTATTATTGTTACTTATTATCATCTTTATATGATTTATATCCCATCTCATTCCATCAAGGATTTCAAACATCATTTATAGAATAGATGAAAAATACACATATATAAATAAGAAAAAGCACCAGGAAAAATAAAAAATGAAACAAGTCAGGGATAGAGGGTAAGGTGGGGCCTTCAAGATGGCAGAGGAGTAAGACGTGGAGATCACCTTCCTCCCCACAAATACATCAAAAATACATCTACACGTGGAACAACTCCTACAGAACACCTACTGAATGCTGGCAGAAGACCTCAGACTTCCCAAAAGGCAAGAAAATCACCACGTACCTGGGTTGGGCAAAAGAAAAAAGAAAAAACAGAGACAAAAGAATAGGGACGGGACCTGCACCTCGGGGAGGGAGCTGTGAAGGAGGAAAAGTTCCCACACACTAGGAAGCCCCTTCACTGGCAGAGACGGGGGGTGGTAGGGGGAAGCTTCAGAGCCACGGAGGAGAGCACAGCAACAGGGGTGCAGAGGGCAAAGCGGAGAGATTCCTGCACAGAGGATCGGTGCCAACCAGCACTCACCACCCTGAGAGGCTTGTCTGCTCACCCGCCGGGGTGGGCGGGGGCTGGGAGCTGAGGCTCGGGTTTCGGAGGTCAGATCCCAGGGAGAGGACTGGGGTTGGCTGCGTGAACACAGCCTGAAGGGGGCTAGTGCGCCACAGCTAGCCGGGAGGGAGTCCGGGAAAAAGTCTGGAACTGCCTAAGAGGCAACAGACCATTGTTTCACGGTGCACGAGGAGAGGGGATTCAGAGCACCGCCTAAATGAGCTCCAGAGACGGGCGTGAGCCGCGCCTATCAGGTCAGACACCAGAGAAGGGCATGAAACGCTAACGCTGCTGCTGCTGCAGCCACCAAGAAGCCTGTGTGCGAGCACAGGTCACTATCCACACCTCCCCTCCTGGGAGCCTGTGCAGCCCGCCACTGCCAGGGTCCTGTGATCCAGGGACAACTTCCCCGGGAGAACACATGGCGCACCTCAGGCTGTTGCAACGTCAACCTGGCCTCTGTTGCCGCAGGCTTGCCCCGCATTCCATACCCTTCCCTCCCCCAGCCTGAGTGAGCCAGAGCCCCCTAATCAGCTGCTGCTTTAACCCTATCCTGTCTGGATGGGAACAGAAGCCTGAGGGCAACCTACACACAGAGGCGGGGCCAAAACCAAAGCTGAACCCCAGGAGCTGTGCAAACAAAGAAGAGAAAGGGAAATATCTCTGTGCAGCCTCAGGAGCAGCGTATTAAATCCCCACAATCAACTTGAGGTACTCTGCATCTGTGGAATACCTTAATAAACAACGAATGTTCCCAAAATTGAGGCAGTGGACTTTGGGAGTAACTGTAGACTTGGGGTTAGCTGTCTGCGACTGACTTGTTTCTGATTTTTATGTTTATCTTACTATAGCTTATAGCGCTTGTTATCATTGGTGGATTTGTTTATTGCTTTGGTTGCTCTCTTCTTTTTTTTAATTATTATTACTTTTTAAAAATTTTTTTATATTAATAACTTTCTAAAATTTTTTTCTTTATTATTATTTTTTTCTTTCTTTTTTTCTCCCTTTTCATCTGAGCCATGTGGCTGACAGGGTCTTGGTGCTCTGGCCTGGTGTCAGGTCTGAGCCTCTGAGGTGGGAGAGCCAGGTTCAGGACATTGGACCACCAGAGACCTCCTGGCCCCACGTAATATCAGCTGGCAAGAGCTCTCCCAGGGATCTCCGTCTCAACGCTAAGACCCAGCTCCACTCAACGGCCAGCAAGCTCCAGTGCTGGATGCCCCCTGCCAAAAAGCTAGCAAGACAGGAACGCAACCCCACCCATTAGCAGAGAGGCTGCATAAAATCATACTAAGTTCACAGACACCCCAACACACCACCGGATGTGGCCCTGCCCACTAGAAAGACAAGATCCAGCTCCATCCACCAGAACACAGGCACCAGTCCCCTCCACCAGGAAGCCTACACAACTCACTGAACCAACCTTACCCACTGGGGGCAGACACCAAAAACAACAGGAACTACGAACCTGAAGCCTGCGAAAAGGAGACGTCAAACACAGTAATTAACGGAAATGGGAAAACACAGTAATATGCAGCAAATGAAGTAGCAAGGTAAAAACCCACCAGACCAAACAAATGAAGAGGAAATAGGCAGTCTACCTGAAAAAGAATTCAGAGTAATGATAGTAAAAATGATCCAAAATTTTGGAAATAGAATGGAGAAAATACAAGAAACGTTTAACAAGGACCTAGAAGAACTAAAGGGCAAACAAACAATGATGAACAACACAATAAATGAAATTAAAAATTTTCTAGGACTTCCCTGGTGGCGCAGTGGTTAAGAATCCACCTGCCAATGCAGGGGACACAGGTTTGAGCCCTGCTCCAGGAAGATCCCACATGCTGCGGAACAACTAAGCCCGTGCGCCACAACTACTGAGCCTGCGCTCTAGAGCCCGTGAGCCACAACTACTGAGCCCACGTGCCACAACTACTGAAGCCCACGCACCTAGGGCCCGTGCTCTGCAACAAGAGAAGCCACTGCAATGAGAAACCACACCACAACAAAGAGTAGCCCCCGCTCATCGCAACTAGAGAAAGCCTGTGTGCAGCAATGAAGACCCAATGCAACAAAACAAAACAAAAAACAAACAAAAAAAGTTCTCTAGAAGGAATCAATAGCAGAATAACTGAGGCAGAAGAACGGATAAGTGACCTAGAAGATAAAATAGTGGAAATAACTACCGCAGAGGAGAATAAAGAAAAAAGAATGAAAAGAACAGCAGACAGTCTCAGAGACCTCTGGGACAACATTAAATGCACCACCATTCGAATTATAGGGGTCCCAGAAGAAGAAGAGAAACAGAAGGGGACTGAGAAAATATTTGAAGAGATTATAGTTGAAAACTTCCCTAACATGGGAAAGGAAATAGCCACCCAAATCCAGGAAGCGCAGAGAGTCCCAGACAGGATAAACCCAAGGAGAAACATGCTGAGATGCATAGTAATCAAATTGACAAAAATTAAAGATAAAGAAAAATTATTAAAACCAACAAGGGAAAAACGACAAATAATGTACAAGGGAACTCCCATAAGGTTAACAGCTGATTTCTCAGCAGAAACTCTACAAGCCAGAAGGGAGTGGCACTATATATTTAAAGTGATGAAAGGGAAGAACCTACAACCAAGATTACTCTACCCAGCAAGGATCTCATTCAGATTCAATGGAGAAATCAAAAGCTTTACAGACAAGGAAAAGCTAAGAGAATTCAGCACCACCAAACCAGCTCTACAACAAATGCTAAAGGAACTTCTCTAGGCAGGAAACACAAGAGAAGGAAAAGACCTACAATAACAAACCCAAAACAATTAAGAAAATGGTAATAGGAACATACATATCAATAACTACCTTAAATGTAAATGAATTAAACGCTCCAACCAAAAGACAAAGACTGGTTGAATGGATACAAAAACAAGACCCATATATATGCTGTCTACAAGAGAGCCACTTCAGACTTAGGGACACATACAGACTGAAAGTGAGGGGATGGAAAAAGATATTCCATGCAAATGGAAATCAAAAGAAAGCTGGAGTAGCAATTCTCATATCAGACAAAATAGACTTTAAAATAAAGACTATGACAAGAGACAAAGAAGGACACTACATAATGATCAAGGGGCCTTCCCTGGTGGCGCAGTGGTTGAGAGTCTGCCTGCCAATGCAGGGGACACGGGTTCGAGCCCTGGTCTGGGAAGATTCCACATGCCACGGAGCAACTAGGCCCGTGAGCCACAACTACTGAGCCTGCGCGTCTGGAGCCTGTGCTCTGCAACAAGAGAGGCCGCGATAGTGAGAGGCCCACGCACCGCGATGAAGAGTGGCCCCCACTTGACACAACTAGAGAAAGCCCTCGCACAGAAACGAAGACCCAACACAGCCAAAAATAAATTAATTAATAAATTAATCAAAAATCTTAAAACAAATAAATAAATAAGCATAATGCTCAAGGGACTTTAACATCCCACTTTAACCAATGGACAGATCATCCAAAATGAAAATAAATAAGGAAACACAAGCTTTAAATGACACATTAAACGAGATGGACTTAATTCATATTTATAGGACATTCCATCCAAAAACAACAGAATACACTTTCTTTTCAAGTGCTCATGGAACATTCTCCAGGATAGATCATATCTTGGGTCACAAATCAAGCCTTGGTAAATTTAAGAAAATTGAAATCATACCAAGTATCTTTTCTGAGCACGACACTATGAGACTAGATATCAAGTATAAGAAAAAAAACTGTAAAAAATACAAACACATGGAGGCTAAACAATACATTACTAAATAACCAAGAGATCACTGAAGAAATCAAAGAGGAAATCAAAAACTACCTAGAAACAAATGACAATGAAAACACGATGACGCAAATCCTATGGGATGCAGCAAAAGTAGTTCTAAGAGGGAAGTTTATAGCAATACAATCCTACCTCAGGAAACAAGAAACATCTCAAATAAACAACCAAGCCTCACACCTAAAGCAATTAGAGAAAGAAGAACAAAAAAACCCAAAGTTAGCAGAAGGAAAGAAATCATAAGATCAGATCAGAAATAAATGAAAAACACATGAAGGAAACAATAGCAAAGATCAATAAAACTAAAAGCTGGTTCTCTGAGAAGATAAACAAAATTGATAAACCATTAGCCAGCCTCATCAAGAAAAAAAAGGAGAAGACTCAAATCAACAGAATTAGAAATGAAAAAGGAGAAGTAACAACTGACACTGCAGAAATACAAACGATCATGAGAGATTACTACAAGCAACTCTATGCCAATAAAATGGACAACCTGTAAGAAAAGGACAAATTCTTAGAAAACCACAATCGTCCGAGACTGAACCAGGAAGAAATAGAAAATATAATCAGACCAATCACAAGCACTGAAAATGAAACTGTGATTAAAAATCTTCCAACAAACAAAAGCCCAGGACCAGATGGCTTCACAGGTGAATTCTAGCAAACATTTAGAGAAGAGCTAACGCTTATCCTTCTCAAACTCTTCCAAAATATAGAAGAGGAAGGAACACTCCCAAACTCATTCTACGATGCCACCATCACATTGATACCAAAACCAGACAAAGATGTCACAAAGAAAAAAAACTACAGGCCAATATCACGGATAAACATAGGTGCAAAAATTCTCAACAAAATACTAGCAAACAGAATCCAACAGCACATTAAAAGGATCATACAGCATGATCAAGTGGGGTGTATCCCAGGAATGCAAGGATTCTTCAATATATGGAAATCAATCAATGTGATACACCATATTAACAAATTGAAGGAGAAAAACCATATGATCATCTCAATAGATGCAGAAAAAGCTTCTGACAAAATTCAACACCCATTTATGATTAAAAACTCTCCAGAAAGTTGGCATAGAGGGAACTTACCTCAACATAATAAAGGCCATATATCACAAACCCACAGCCAACATCATTCTCAATGGTGAAAAACTGAAACCTTTTCCTCTAAGATCAAGAACAAGACAAGGTTGCCCACTCTCACCACTATTATTCAACATATTTTTGGAAGTTTTAGCCTCAGCAATCAGAGAAGAAAAAGAAATAAAAGGAATCCGAATCGGAAAAGAAGAAGTAAAACTGTCACTGTTTGCAGATGACATGATACTATAAGTAGAGAATCCTAAAGATGCTACCAGAAGACTACTAAAGCTAATCAATGAATTTGGTAAAGTAGCAGGATAGAAAATTAATGCACACAAATCTCTTGCATTCCTATACACTAGTGATGAAAAATCAGAAAGAGAAATTAAGGAAACACTGCCATTTACCATTGCAGCAAAAGGAATAAAATACCTAGGAATAAACCTACCTAAGGAGACAAAAGACCTGTATGCAGAAAACTATAAGACACTGATGAAAGAAATTAAAGATGATACAAACAGATGGAGAGATATACCATGTTCTTGGATTGGAAGAATCAACATTGTGAAAATGACTATACTACCGAAAGCAATCTACAGATTCAATGCAATCCCTATCAAACTACCAACGGCATTGTTCACAGAACTAGAACAAAAAATTTCACAATTTGTATGGAAACACAAAAGACCCTGAACAGCCAAAGCAATCTTGAGAAAGAAAATGGAGCTGGAGGAATCAGGCTCCCTGACTTCAGACTATACTACAAAGCTACAGTAATCAAGACAGTACAGTACTGGCACAAAAACAGAAATATAGATCAATGGAACAGGATAGAAAGCCCAGAGATAAACCCACACATATATGGTCACCTTTTCTTTGATAAAGGAGGCAAGAATAAACAATGGAGAAAAGACAGCCTCTTCAATAAGTGGTGCTGGGAAATCTGGACAGCTACGTGTAAAAGAATGAAATTAGAACACTCCTTAACACCATACACAAAAATAAACTCAAAATGGATTAAAGACATAAATGGAAGGCCAGACACTATCAAACTCTTAGAGGAAAACATGGGCAGAACACTCTATGACATAAATCACAGCAAGATCCTTTTTGACCCACCTCCTAGAGAAATGGAAATAAAAACAAAAATAAACAAATGGGACCTAATGAAACTTAAAAGCTTTTGCACAGCAAAGGAAACCATAAATAAGATGAAAAGACAACCCTCAGGATGGGAGAAAATATTTGCAAATGAAGCAACTGACAAAGGATTAATCTCTAAAATATACAAGCAGCTCATGCAGCTGATTATCAAAAAAACAAATAACCCAATCCAAAAATGGGAAGAAGACCTAAATAGACATTTCTCCAAAGAAGATATACAGATTGCCAACAAACACATGAAAGGATGCTCAACATCACTAATCATTAGAGAAATGCAAATCAAAACTACAATGAGGTATCACCTCACACCAGTCAGAATGGCCATCATCAAAAAATCTACAAACAATAAATGCTGGAGAGGGTGTGGAGAAAAGGGAACCCTCTTGCACTGTTGGTGGGAAGGTACATTGATACAGCCACTGTGGAGAACAGTATGGAGGTTCCTTAAAAAACTAAAAATAGAACTACCATATGACCCAGCAATCTCACTACTGGGCATATACCCAGAGAAAACCATAATTCAAAAAGAGTCATGTACTACAATGTTCACTGCAGCACTATTTACAATAGCCAGGACATGGAAGCAACCTAAGTGTCCATTGACAGATGAATGGATAAAGAAGATGTGGTACATATATACAATGGAATATTACTCAGCCATAAAAAGAAACAAAATTGAATTATTTGTAGTGAGGTGGATGGACCTAGAGTCTGTCATACAGAGTGAAGTAATTCAGAAAGAGAAAAACAAATACCATATGCTAAAACATATATATGGAATATTTTAAAAAAAATTGTTGTGATGAACCTAGGGACAAGACAGGAATAATGGCTCAGACAGAGAGAATGGACCTGAGGACACGGAGAGTGGGAAGGGTAAGCTGGGATGAACTGAGAGAGTAGTACTGACATATATACACTACCAAATGTATATACACTTCCCAAATGCTAGTGGGAAGCAGCTGCATCGCACAGGGAGATCACCTCCGTGCTTTTTGACCACCTAGAGGGGTGGGACAGGGAGGGTGGAAGGGAGATGCAGGAGGGAGGGGATATGGGGATATATGTATACATATAGCTGATTCACTTTGTTATACAGCAGAAACTAACACAACATTGTAAAGCAATTATACTCCAATAAAGATGTTAAAAAAAAAGTTTTTAAAAACTCAGAATTTAATTATATTACAGGTAAATTAATTATTTTGAATATTTGTTAATTGTTATACCTTTTTATGAATGCAATAAAAGTTAATTTGCAACTTTTCTACTAAAAAAAAAAGAGGGTAAAATCAGACCCACAAAGTCCTACCATATTACTAATTAAACCACAGATTGAACTATAAGCTTCTTATTAGGCAATGCCAAAACAGAAATATGATCAAGCATAGAAATCTTTCTTGGTGCTGAACAATATAAAGACAGATAATGCTGAGAAATCTAACAGGTCATATTCTCAACAGCACCTCTACAACAAATGGCATAACAATTTGATAAAGTAAGAAATTTAGCCAGAAAGTCATTGCTGGAGCCAAGATTTTCCCTTGGGACTCCTGCATCCTATGTGATGTTCTTTCTTGTATTCATTCAACAAACCTTTCTTGAATGCCGCCTATGTGCCAGGTGCAGGGAACACAGTAATGAACAAGATACAACGTGGCTACAAGAAGCCCGTGACCTGGTCTCAGGAATCTAATCAGGGGTGGGGCCAGACATACAGACAATTATCATGCCCTGAGACAAGAGCTGTGGGTCCATGACCCCAGCACAGAGGTCCCACCAGGTACACTGTGGCTGGGAATCTTGGTTTCAAAGAACAGAAATTCTCTGTGGTAGCTTATGGAAAGGGAACAATTTCAGCTAAGGATACAGGTGTGACCTGTGTCTGGCAAGTCAGAATCCAAGGACAGGAACACTGTCAGACCTTAGCATGGGCTGGAACCAAAGCCTGGGGCGTGGTCCATGGGCCAGCAGCATCAGCATCACCTGGGAGTTTGTTAGAAATGAAGAATCAGGCCCCTCCCCAGACCTACTGAATCAGAATCTGCATTTTTTTCAAGATCTTAGGGAATTCATATGCACATTAAAGTTTGAGATGCACTGCTGTGGGGACTTCAGAATTCTCTCTCTCTCCCTCTCTCATGCCTGAATACGTACTTCACTCTTCTCTCCCTGTAAGACTGATTTCTTCTGTTCCCTGTCCACAACGCAGAACCATGGCCATTCTCTGCACCTGCCTACATCTCAGGGTGAGCTATGGCTCCCTCTTTCTCAGTCCCAATTTTAAATTCCTGGCAGAGGTCTCTGATTGGTCCAGACATGGTCAGATGCTCATCCCTGGACCAAGCAGCTATGGCCAAGGAGCTTGACCACACAGAACAGAATGGCTGCTGGGAACCCAACCATTGCATCATGTGGTGATGGGTCGAAGGTACAGTTCCCAAAGAAGGGCTTGGGTAGCCAACTCAAGAGGTGCGTTCAATAAATGCTCATGGGGTTCACATCTGAGTGGTGGCAGAACATGGTGGTAAAGAGCACAGGCTCTGGATCAGGCTACTGGTGTTCCACTTCTAGCTCCATTGTTTTTGAATTGTATGGCCATTTAAGCAAGTTGCTTAAACTGTAGCTTCAGTTTTTCATCTATCAGATGTAATAAAATAATAGCACCTATCTTACTGGGTACCTGTGAAGCTTGAATGAAATAATGCACATAAAGCATTTAGCCCAATGCCTAGTAACAAAGCAAGCACTCGATAAATATCAGCTATTGTTATTAGTACTGGTGATGAAGATGATGATGATGACATCTAGACAACATCAATTTAATCAAGTCAACCAATTTCCTCCTCAACAAGTCTAGTGATTTCTAAGGAGACTTAGACCACAGTCTTTGAATTCACCTTACAGCACACATTAAGTTTGCCATTTTCAGCCATCACGTTGACTAATGTCATTAGTTACCTTTTGGTTTCTGTTGATTTATTCAACAAGTATGCTTTGCATGGCTACTCAGAGCCTGACACCTGGCAGGAGTGGGGACACAAGAAAGAGACAAGAGTCAAAACTCACAATCCAATCAATTTTTCCCCCAAAGTGCAGGCACATACAACCGATGGTCCTAGAGAGGACTTTATGAAGGTGACCTTAAGGAGAACATGAGCACAGCAGTAAATAATGTTGAGTCATAATGAGAGCTAGTCCCTGTAGAGTTTCCTATTGCTGTCATAACAAATTGCCACAAACTCAATGGCTTAAAACAACAGAAATATATCCTCTCACAATTCTAGAGGCCAGAAGTCCAAAATCAACATGTGGGCAGGATTGTTTCCTTCTGCAGGCTCTGAGGGAGAATCCATTCTGTGCCTCCTTTATAGCTGTTGGCAACTCTTGGCGTCCCTTGGCTTGTGGATGCATCACTTCAATCTCTGCCTCCTTCTTCACATGGCCTTACCTTCTGTGTGTCTCTGGTCTCAAACCTCCCTCTTCTTTCTAAGAGCACCAATTGTTGGATTTAGGGCCCACCGTAAATCCAAGATGATCTCATCCTGAGATCTTTAACTTAATTACATCTACAAAGACATTACTTCCAAATAAAGCCACATTCTCAGGTACTGAGGGTTAGGACTGGATATGTCTTGGGGGGACACTATTTAATGTGCTGCACTCCTCTTCCAACCCTCGTTCAATCTTCCTAATTACATCAAGGAGAAATTCTCTGTCTGTGATGCAATGCGCTTAACACCTCTTCAAAGCCGGCCAGTCTGCATGCTTAAGCCCGGCTTCAGCCGACCTCTGGTTCTGAGTCTTTACCTGGCAAAGGTACCCAACTAGAATGATACATTACTTAGCTTTCATTGTATTTTTTTACAGTTACCTTTCACTTATGGCTAGTGAAGCTGGTTGTAATTTTTTGTTGTTATTTCTTTTTGAAATAGAGTTAGTTAAATTTAGAATGTGCACTGACTTAAAAAATAGCAGTTAATTAATAAGTAGAGGGGGTACATGCACAAAAATGTACAAACGTGTGGGAAGATGCCAATTGTCTCCTGTTTGCCCCCGCCCCCAGATCTACCCTCCATCCTTCTCCTCTCTGCCCCAGAATTGGACCTTGATAAATAGCATCAGAGGGCTCCCTTTCCCCCAGGCTTCACAATAATGCACAGGGGGAGGGAGAAGTGAGGTTAGGGTATTTGTCCCCCACATTTTTCCAGGTTGCCTTGATCTGGCTGTGGCCCTTGACCGAGGCCATCGCTCCTTGCAAAGTGGCCCTCCGCATACCCCGAGCTCCTTCAAGATTCCACCAACAGCTCCTTCCCTCACCTCTCCAGGCCCACTCTCCCTATGCCCTACCATTCCTGGTCCTGTTATTAAAGCTGCTGCGAATTATCCTAATTCAAGCATGCCCTCTGTTTCCTGCCAGGCCCTTACTGACGTAGGGAATGACTCAAGTTTGAAAAACTCATGAAAATTCCATTTCCTCAAAGTTTGAGGTGTCAAATCCAATAAGGGCACAACTTTTCTGAGCTGAGAAGATCCAAGTATTGAATTTCTCTTTCTGTCTCTCTCTTTCTTTCTCTCTCTGTCTCACACACACACACATACTCACACACACCTTCCAATTTCTACTGATCACAAACCAAGCCACAGAGCCCTGAATGACCCTCTATCTATGTCAGCCAATGCCATCCAGGGCTGCCCAGCTCATGCTGACAAGTGGCTCAAGTGACAAGAGTCTGAGAAGCTCCCCTTAGGTGGGGTTGGGCTCTCTACTCCTTCCAACCTTCTCTGGTATCTTCCCAATCAATGAGACTGTCCGAGGTTTGGCTTATGGGCAGGGCAGCACCTAAGACAGCATGCTCCAAAAAGATAGAGGTGTCCTACCCAACGGGGACATTGGGATAAAGAGCTGGCATGGCACACTTTGTACAGAGGATGAGGCCTGGAAAGAAGCTCAAGATTAAAGAGAAAAACAGTAATAGTGCAAATGTATTGATCGCTGCTCCGCCAGGCCCTGCACAACATGTACTGCCTCATTCAACCAGCACGGTGGCCTGGTTGGGGGAGGCGCCACTATAACTCCATCCCACAGGAGAAAACTGAGGTTTAGCAAGGCAAGGCAACTTGCCTAAGGTCACATAGTCCACAAGGGATGCAGGCAGGGCTGTAATTCAAGTCCATCACTTTCCAAGGTTAGACCGGGTTGCAGAGAGAGAAAGACTGAAAAACAGTGGAGAGAGAAAAGTCCTAAGGTCTGACAAGAAAGACAGAGACTCGTCCTTCAGTGCCCAGCAGTCATCAGCCAAGACCTTGATGGGTACCCACAGCTCCTGCGTACATCCTTCCCCGTGCACACCCTCAGTTTCACCACCTACCATGCTGCTCTGGGCTTACGTGTCCCGCAGCTGCTCCCGCCAGACGCTAGCCCCTCTGAGAGCAGGGGCTGTGTCTATTCACCTCAGTCCCCCAGCACCCCGTGTAACCACGCAGGACTGGGCAGGAGGAAGAGCACAGAATCCCCAGGTATCCCACACAGGTGCTCAACAGTCCACACAGCATTCTGTTCCGCAATGGGAAATGGGTTTCCAGCCTGGGTTTCAAGCAGGAAGTGACTCTTCTCACCAAAGTGACTTTAAAATGCCTCTCCCTTAACCTCATGGATAATGGCACACTGACATCACGCATCTCTTGATGTGATGCATGGAGAAGGACACGGCATGGCTTATGTACGACCACTGCCAAAATGGCTCACCTGCAGGAGGCAGCAAGCAGATAAATCCATCCTGCATTTGCAAGCAGGACATTCTGGCAAACATCTGACCTGGACTGTTTAAAAATGTGGATGGCCTAAAACACACACACATGCACACATTCACATACATACACACACACACACATTCACATACATATACCCACTCATGCACATATACATACACACATACATACACATATGCATACCCACATACATACACCCATTCATGCATACATACACACATACATACACACACTCACACACATATACATACACACATACATACACACTGTCACACACAAAGGCTAGGGAATTCCTCAGGAGTAAAGAAGTCTTTACAAATATGAAAACAAAATGCACTGTATTGTCTTGGATTGGATGCTAGACTTTTTTTTTAAAGCAGCCATAAAGAATATTATTAGGACAACTGGGGAACTGACTATGGAGTGTACATTAAGTAAGAGTATTATATCATCATTAGATTCCTCAAGTGTGGTCATTGCATTGTGGTCTTGTAGGAGAATGTCCTTGATCTTAGGTGATATGTGACCAAGTATTCAAAGGTGAAGTGTCATAGTATCTGCTACTTACTCTCAATTTAGTTTAATAAAAAGTGCATATGTGTGTGCATGTGTAAAGAGAGAGAGAGAGAGAAATCCAATGAGGGAAAATATGTAACCACTGGTGAAGGGTATATAGATACTCACTAAACTGTGTTTGCAACTTTTCTGTAGGTTTTAAATTTTTTCTGAGATAAAAAATTGGGTGTGTTAACATCAAAAACAAATGGAGACATGCCTTGAAAATTCCCTGAGCAGACAAAACCAGTTTAGTCACACAAAGTTTCTTTTAGCTTATTTTGCAAGACTAACTTGACCTGGGTCATTTCTGGCTTATGCCTCTGGAAATTGTGAGCGAAACTTAAACTGTTTCCCAAGGTGGATGTGAGGTAACCGCTGACCAATTCCCTATCATTTAAGAAAATTCTAATATTATAACCAATCACTGTGAAAAATAAACAGCCACTGCTTTTTCACTAATAAGCTGCTTTAGAACAATATACCCCTGAGCCTCATTCCACGTTTCAGTTTGAGTGCTCCCAGTTTGCAGAGTCTTTCTGGTGTGTGCACAATAAACTTTTATTAATTACTACTTTGGTGACTCACAGGTTTTGCTTCTGTTATTTATGAACTTTTGATAGAAGAAACATGCTTAGAATTGGAATTGCTGGGTTATATGGTAAAAGTATGCTAAACGTTTTTTTTTTTAAACTCCAAACTGTCTTTCCACAGCAACTGTACTATTTTACATTCCCACCAGCAATGTCTACGCATTCCAGTTTCTCCAAATCCCCACCAGTGCCTGTTAATTGTCCATCTTCCTTATCACAGCCATCCTAGTGGTGTCTCAGTGTGGTTTTTATCTGCATTTGCCTAATGGACTGATGATGTTGAGCATCTTTTCATGTGCTTATTGGCTATTGGTATATCTTGATGGAAACAGTCCAAAACGGGATCGTGGTGATGGTCGCACAACTCTGTAAGTTTAATAAAAATCACTGAATTGTGCCCTTACATTAAATTTTTAGTACATTTTATTTTATTGTACATATTTATTGTACATATTGTACATTTTACTTAGTACAGTTTATTTTATAGTACATAAAGTATACTTCAATAAAGCTTTTTTTCTTAAGGAGGGGGAAATAAATCAATAAATACCATTCCCATCGCAGGAGAAGACAACAAAGCACAATTAACAGTGGTGCAATCGTGGCTGAGTTCTCGCAGACACCAATGGTGCCACCGAAAGGAATAACAAGGGGCACGCAGGCAGAGTCCCCAGGCCTGGGAGATCAAGGGGTCCAAGCTGACTTCCTCCCTCAGCCACATTAGCTGGAGGGTCTCACCAGCTCCTAAGTTCACAGGCATAAAGTAACTTGCACACAAGTCTTCCTAGAGGGCAAAGGCTCAACCATGTTCAACAAAATCTTTTGTCATCATCATAACACCTTGAGTTGAATGTATGCCATCACACGTAAGTTAGGGGGCTGAGTGACCACCCTGAGCACCATATTTGACGACACTTTGACAAGATGGTTTAAACCCTGGTGTCACATAGTCCCAACTTCAAGTCCTGCCTTTCCTTCCCACTTGCCATGTGACCCTCATCACTTAACTTCTCCAAGCCTCACTTTCCTTATCTCTAAAGGGGGTATGATAAATGTACCTACCTTATAGGGTGGTTGGAAGATAAAATGACATCATGCATATTAAAGCTCTGGCACAGAGCTCAATAGATAACAATCATTACCACTTATTGAACTAGTACCTATAAGGTGCTTGGAGCAGTGCCTGGACATGGTAAGGGGAAATAAATCAGTAATGCATTATTGATGCTGTCAAGATCCTGACTCCCATTGAACATGGGCAGAACCAGGGTAGCAGGCTCCCCTTAGAGACTTTCATCTAAACAAGGTTTAAGCCTGTCGGGTTGTCCTGCCCCACCAGCACAGTACCTACTTCATGGTTATTGCTTAACAAATGCTGGGTGGGTGAGCGATGGCTTTTGATACAAACATAAACAGCAGCTAATGTTTCTGAAGCTCTCACCACATGTGGGGCAGTCTCGAGCTCATTTATTCCTCAACCACAATCCTGCAAGGTGGTACATTTTACAGAAGAGGGACTGAGTTCCCAGTAGACAGAGCAATGTGCAGAAAGAAATGCACATTTAGTAAATGGCAAAGGTGACATGAGAACCAGATGGTATTAGGCCCAAAATCACATTCTTAACCATCACACGGTCCAGGGGGCACCTCACTTCCTGTCCCCAGAGTGGGTGAGCCTGACACACCCCCTGTATCACCCAGAACCAACAGCCATTTACCAGAACATCCCCACGGAGGTCAGAACCCAGAGCCAACAATATGCTTTGAGCCCCATTTGCCTCCAAAGTTACGAGCTTCCTGTCAAGACTCAGAGTCAGTCTGAGTTTCTCATGACAGAAGGGCTCCCAAATTATTCTCCTTACCAGACAGCTGCTGTTTCCCAGTTAATTCTGACAGCAAGTGCATACATTATGCACATGCAGGGAACCAAAACTCCCTGAAAAATTATTTTTCTTGAAAGTTAAAAGATCCCACTTCTACCCGGGGCTTTCATTTCCTCTCGTTCAAGTGGCGGTTCTATTAAAGCCAAATTACAGCACAGAAATGACTGTGCAGTGTACATCAGCAGATCAATTTATTTAATTAGCCTGGGTAATTATAGAGGAGTGAAAAATGCCTGGTGGTGGGAACGAACACAGGGTGAGCAGGAACTGGAGGACGGTGCAGAGTGTTCCCAGCCACGGAGGGCTCTCTGGGCGGCAGGCTGCTTCCTCAGCCTCTGAGTGGCGCTGCGGGACAGGGACCACAGCAGCCAGAATCCAGCTCAGCTCCCGGGGACCCCGCCAGACCCAGAGATCCACAGTGGTGGTTTCCAAACCAGTCAGAGGCTGGGAGGTTTTCTTTTCTTTCTTTCTTTTTTGTTTTGTGATAAGAATACATAACATAAGATCTACCCTCTTAACAAATTTTTAAGTGTGCAATATAGTATCTATAGGCACCATGTTGTACAGCAGATCTCTAGAATTTATTCATCTTGCATAATTGAAACTTTCTGCTCATTGAACAGCAATCCCCATTCTCCTCCCCCGGCCCCTGGCAACCACCATTCCACTCTCTGCTTCTATGAGACTGACTGTTTCAGATTCCATGTATAAGTGGAATCATGCACCATTTGTCCTTCTGTGACTGTTACTTCACTCAGCATAATGTCCCCCAAGTTCATGCATGTTGTCACAAAGGGCAAGAATCCCCTCTTTTTGAAGGCTGAAGAATATTCTGTTGTAGACAACAAGTGTTGGGGAGGATGTGGAGAAATTGGAACCCTTGCACCCTGCTGGTAGGAAATGTAAAATGGTGCAGCTACTTGGAAAACAGTACGGAGGTTTCTCAAAAAATTAAAAATAAAACTACTATGTGATCCAGCAATGCTACTTCTGGGTATTTATCCAAAAGAATTTAAATCAGGATCTCAAAGAGATATCTGCACCTCCATGTTCATTGTAGCATTGCTCACAATAGCCAAGATATGGAAACAACCTAAATGTCCATCCACACACGAATGGATGAAGAAAAGGCAGTGAGGTTTCCAAAACAGCACTGGGTGTTGGGAATTTTCACAACCTGGCTCTCTCCCCGGAAAGGGAGTCCTCATTCTTAACCAACACTCAGAGAGCACACATCCATTAAATACCTTTATTGAGTGCCTGCTCTTTGCATAATTGCTTGTTCCACATCTGTCTTTACTGTCAGGCTGTGAACTCTGTATGAAGAGGGACATACAGGGGTTAAGGGAAACTGTAATGGAGGCAGCCAACTTGAGTGTGAACCCAAGCTCTACCACTTCCTACATGGGATCTCAGGCAAGTCTCTAACCTCTCAGTGCCTCAGTTCCCTCATTTGTAAATAGGGGTGTGGTAATAGTGTCTACTTCATACGGCTGTTGAAATAAAATGTTCTTTGCAAAATGCTTAACACAGTGTGTGGCATGTAGTGAGTTCTCAGTAACTTTTACCTATTCATAGTAGTCATTAATGTTATTCCAATGCCTAGTAATCAACATACATCCAATAAACATTTATTGTTGATGGATGGATGGATGATGGCATAGGATGGAATGAGATGGATGAATGAGTGGATGGATGGGTGGATGAATGGATGAGTATATGGATGACAGATAGATGAATAGATGGATGGGTGGGTGAGTGGATGGGTGAATGGATGGATGGATGGGTGGGGAATGGGATATAATGGAATGAAATACATGGGTGAGTGGATAGATGGGTGGGTAGATGGATGGATGGGCATATAGCTGACTGGGAGAGTATGTGGGTGAATGGGTGGATGCATGGATGGGTGGGTGGGTAGGTGGATGGGTGGATAAATAGTAGTTTTCTAGGTGTATGGTGTCAATAAGAAGACATATGTATGACATAATCCTTGCCTTCAACTATACTGTTATCTAATCTATGTATCTAGGGTTTTGTTACTTATAAAGCAGCATCTTGTAATCTATCTGACATTGGCTACTAGTTCTATTTTACAGAGGATGAAAGTATGGCTCAAGGGGGCTGAGTTCATTCACATTCATTTGATGACTATTTGTTGAGCACCTACTATGTGTCACACACTATTTGACATGAACAGATTCAGCATCAAACAAAACAAACAAAACCCCTGCCTCCATGAAGTTTATACTCTATTTGGGAGAGACAGACAATAACAGACAAATAAGGCAAATATATAGGAAGAAACATGAAGCAGGAAGAGGAAATACAGGTGCCAGGAGGTAGACTGTGATTTTTAATAGTGCAGCCAGGTAAGGTCTCATTGACAAGGTGAACTTGAGTGAAGACCTAAAGGAGTGAGAGAGCGAGCCCAGTGGGGAAGAGCTTTCCAGGCAGAGGGAGCAGCCAGTGCAAAGGGCAGACATCCACCACCAGTGATAGGGCATTGCCCTGTGTTGGGTCCTGTCCTAAGTGCTGAACATGTGATCAGGTATTTAACCCTCACACCAGCTCCTGAGGCGGTGCTGTTATCATCCCCATTTTGTAGATGGGAAAACTGAGGAGCAGAGATACGAAGTCACTTGATGAAAGAGCTGGGACTGGGCCGAGGCAGCTCAGCTCCAGAGACCATGCTTTGTACCATGACACCTTTGACAAGACGGGGTCACACCTTAGAAAACAGCAGAGCCAGGACTTGATCCACCCTCCCTGCCAGGGCATGTTCCACTCCACTACAGGGCATTTAAAACCCAGGGGAGATGGCAAGACATGCACACAGGGAAAAGTAAATGATAAATGCAAGGGCCAAGCAGGAGCACCAGACCAAGAAAAACCTCAAGAGCACTTGGTTAAAGAAACAAAAGGCCTTTGCTCTTGCTTTCACCTCTCTCTGCATGGCACCCTCTCTTTCTCATCCGTCATGTGACATCCTATGCAGCCCTTGAGATGTGGTTCAAATGTCTTCACTTCCCCATAATTCTCTACAAAATTAATTCCTCCCTCATTTTTACTCCCATGACAATTTATATAATGATAATGATTTAAATCAGATACTTTCTGAGCACTGAAGACGTGCCAGGCATGTGCTCACTAATTCTCATCACAGCCTTATACGATGGGTACCGTTTTTATTCCTCATCTTATACCTGGGCATCCTGAGACCAGAGGGTGCAACCTGCAGGAGGCCACACAGATAGTAAGGACCCAATGCAGGATTCGACCCCTGTCTGCCTCCAGAGCCCAGGAGCTCTGCAGAGGTAATGCAGTTTGCCAGAGTTATCTATGTGTTTGTCTGTGTCCTTTGCCACACTGTGGGCTCCTGGAAGCAAAGAGCCTTTGAGTTTCCAAGTCCCAGCACAGATTCCGAAAGGCACCAATCAAGCGTTTGGTGACTGTCCTCTAAACCACACCATTCTGCGTGTCTCGAGGGAAGCAAGTTTCCCTGGTAGTTTCACACGGGCATAATTATCAGGGTTTCTTCCACACAATATGGTTGGGGAGCTTCTGGAGGGTCAAGCTCTCTTAAGACATCTCCCACCAGCCCATTAAAGTGCCACTAACATCATTCCTGTAAGTCTAGGTATTACTTCCAGAAGGCCTCTTGTTAAACCATGAACCTGGAGGGAGGTGGGAGTGGCCTGCGATACATTAGCCCATCGGCTCCCACCCACTCTCCCACTCATTGGAAGGAAACTCCTCCTCTGAGTGAGGGGCCAAATGCAGACAGAAATTAAATCTTCCTAGTGCTGCTGCTTCACACAAACAGAAACCCTCCATTGAGAGTCGGGGAGACAGAGCTGTGCTCCGTGGTTTAGGAGCTGCTAAGTCCGATCTGAAGCTCACGGTTTGGCTGTTGACGTAGCTGGAAGGTGGCTGACCTCCCTGGGCATGTGTCTGCAAGTGTGGACATTCACGAGAGCTGATGTTTGGGTCTGAACTGGGAGTGTTTTGCTATCTTGTTGTGAGGGGCACCGAGGGGAGGAGGGACATGCGAGGATAAAGGGAAGAACATGACACCTATTTCTCGAGGGGCCCTTTGACCTGGCTCGGACTTGGGGAGACTTTGGACCCCAGTAGAGTGGGGCCTGGGTGACAGCAGTGGGGCCTGGGTGACAAAGTACAATGAGAACTAGGGAGGCACAAGTCCCCTCTCAGTAGAAAGCACAGCCCTGCCTCTCACTCAAGGGTGGGCAATTCAAGGAAGGTCAGGGGCAGCCCCCCTTAGGCATGGATGGGGACATCCTCATGATGGTAACTGCATGGGCAGGAAGGTGGATGGGCATTTGTAAAGTCCAAATACTGGGAGAAAGAGGAATTTTACAAGGTGGGACCTAGATGTCCCATTTATATAGACTGAGGCAAAAACATGAACTTGGGGGTTACTGATAGTAACATGCCTCCATCAGTATGATCAATGATAAGACCTGGAGATACTGTGGTGACACTCCTATTTCCTCTAAGTGTGCTGTGCAAGTGCTTTTTAAACAAAGTTGAATCATTTTGTTTACTCTTTGCAATACAGTTATATTTTGCCAACAAAAAAATAATGTGAAATCTCAATGGATAAAATTTGGAATAAACGTGGATAAAATCCACATTGAAGTAGAGAGTTCCAAGCAGGTTTCCCCAACATGACCTGATGTCAGGGTGTCCTCATGGCAGAGAAAAGGCCCCTATGAGGAAAAACAGCCTTTTGAGTATGAAATCTATAAACCTAAATGAGAATAAATATCATAAGACACTGAACTGGCAAGTTTTGAATTTGGGCAGAGGGTGGAATATTGAAGGAGAAACAAGATGGGAAACAGGCAGTGCATGTGATTCAACTGGGCACACTGTGCTCTTACTCAGTGGGAAGAGTAGTTTTTTTTTAGCTTGCTCTCCAATCAGGTCATTTTTGGTGCCAAAACAAATGAGCTCTACAGCTCCTACCAATGACACAGAACACAGAGCTGACCAAAGGACGGGGGCACTTGGATTAGTGAGGGGGGAGCTGCAGCCCATGGACACAGAGAACACAAATCTAATGTACTAGGGAGACAGTAGTAGGTGTTTGCAGAAGGTGTTAGAGGAAAACTAACTTCCATAGAAATACTGAAGGTAAAGACTCAGTTCTTAAGGTGAACCCCTGAACAAATGACTGATATAGAAAACTTTATTTCTCTGAAAATAGCAATAGGGTCTTGATATAAAGATGTGCACCTCACCCCAGCATAGACAAGCACAGGAAAGAGGAGTATACTGTAGAAGGCGTCAGCAGGACACATCAAATCAAACCCGAAGAAAGACTAGTCTCTTAGTTATATATGCCCAATGGTTTTTACTATTTCCTTAAAGAGAAACAAGCATAGCAGATATCCACTGCATAGCACACACATGCAAAAATAAGTACCCCAAGTGAACTATTTAGTAAGATTTAGAGTTACACTCCATGATATGAGTGTCATCATTCTTAAATAACCCCTTTGCTATATTCAAAAAGTCCTGAGTTGAATAATCCTCCAAATATTATTAGATACAAAGATACGAACTGTGTAAATCTTATTTCACTATTTATTTGAGGACTTGGCACCCAGAGTATGTTTGTATCAGTAGGATGATTTTGGATGAAAGTAATTTTTAAAACCTCAGAGAAATGAAAATGTTAAAGGGAATTTAATAACTCTTTAACTGAAAAATACAATGGTAGGACTTCAAGTATGGTTTGATCAAGAAACGATGTCACCAAACACTCTGTCTCTTTCCCTCCCCCTACTCTGCCTCCCACCTTAGGTATTGGATGAATGTCAAAAATGACTAGGGCCACATGCTTCCTTACTCATGTCTAGTGGGGGCGGGACAAAAGTCCTAAGCCTCATTCTGATTGGACCATTCTAATTTGTGTGTCCACTCCTTATCAATGTGGTCATGGAATGACATTGACTTGGGCCTGGATGGTAAGTCCAACCCTGAACCAATCACTGGGGTAAAAGAAGAGGAATTACCCAGATTGCTTTGATCTAATCAGGACCCATCCCTGGATGTGGGGTTGGGGACACACACACACACACACACACACAAACTGCACGACCCTGCTATATGATTAGGGGAGTAGTAGGTGCTGGAGAAACAGCCACATGTCCATAATAAGGAAAGCAGGCAAGCAGCTCTTTGTGCTGGATGTCGTTTTACCAATCCTAATTAGGGTCTGGATGTGTACCAAGGAAGCCAAAAGAGATTAAATGAGCTTCGAGGTACAAGTAGGTGACTACCAAGTCTTCCTTCATGATGCAGTCTAGGTCCAGCTCTGCTTCCCCAGAGCAGAAGGGAGTACTGTCCTCGAGGGGAGAAGGAGCATTTAGCAAGAACATTATGAAGTAGGAAATGTTATTATTCATCTTTTACAAATAGAGAAACCAAGGTCCACTGAGACTTGATGAGATTCCCAGGGTCTCAGAGAAGGAAGGGATGGAGTCCAAGCCCTCTGTATCTAGATACTCTAGAGACTGTATCTAGAAGGGTTAACAACAAATCCCAGCACCCACAGGGACCCTCCTCTGTAGTCCCCCAAGGCTGTCTCAGCCACCTTTGACAGAGTCACTCAAAGCCTGGGACTTGTCAGCATAGTGGATCCGAGTTTCCAAAGGCAGGGCTACTAAGTTTCCTCACATCTCCAGAGACTGCTGCAGAACCCACCTCTGGAGTTGGTGGTCACCCCAGGCATCAGCAAAACAACTGTTTGGGGGGAAAGGGCAAATAAGAGCAAAGCAATCAGGAGGTGAAAAATTATGCCTGTTCAGTAAGTCAACGTGTACTGTCCACCCTATGCTCTAGAATAAAATTAAGACAAAGTCCACACTAAAGGACATAACCAATACCCTGCCAACCACTGACCCCTCTTCTGTGCAGAGGGAGGGGACAGGACTTGGCATATACTCTTCCCAAAAGGCCAGTTCAAATCTCACCTCCTTCAGAATGACCTCCATGACTCCAGTCCTGGCAGGGAGGCGTCCCCTTCTGAAAACTCTTCTAGACAACTAACCCAGCAGCTCCACTGGGGTGCCTAACTGGCCTCTCAAACTGACCATGGTCCAAACTCCATATCTACCCCCCAAATGTCTCTCTTCTAGCCCCCTCTACCTTCATAAATGGGGCCACCATTCATCTACTGGCTCAAGCAACGCCAGCTGCCTAATTTGTAGGACATGGTGCAAAATAAGTGCAAAAGCCTCTGTTCAAAATTATTAAGAATTTCAAAAAATCTACAAACAATTAATGCTGGAGAGGGTGTGGAGAAAAGGGAACCCTCTTGCACTGTTGGTGGGAATGTAAATTGATACAGCCACTGTGGAGAACAGTATGGAGGTTCCTTAAAAAACTAAAAATAGAACTACCATACAACCCAGCAATCGAACTACTGGGCATATACCCTGAGAAAACCATAATTCAAAGAGAGTCATGGACAGCAACAGTCAGCTCTACCCACCACCAGAGCCTCCCATCAAGCCTCTTAGATAGCCTCAACCACCAGAGGACAGACAGCAGAAGCAAGAAAAACTACAATCCTGCAGCCTGTGGACCAAAACCCACAGTTACAGAAAGATAGACAAGATGAAAAGGCAGAGGGCTATATACCAGATGAAGGAACAAGAAAAAACCCCAGAAAAACAACTAAATGAAGTGGAGATAGGCAACCTTCCAGAAAAAGAAATCAGAATAATGATAGTGAAGATGATCCAGGACCTCGGAATAAGAATGGAGGCAAAGGTTGAGAAGATGCAAGAAATGATTAACAAAGACCTAGAAGAATTAAAGAACAAACAAACAGAGATGACCAATACAATAACTGAAATGAAAACTACACTAGAAGGAATCAATAGCAGAATAACTGAGGCAGAAGAACGGATAAGTGACCTGGAAGACAGAATGGTGGAATTCACTGCTGCGGAACAGACTAAAGAAAAAAGAATGAAAAGAAATGAAGACAGCCTAAGAGACCTCTGGGACAACATTAAACGCAACAACATTCGCATTATAGGGGTGCCAGAAGGAGAAGAGAGAGAGAAAGGGCAAGAGAAAATATTTGAAGAGATTATAGTCGAAAACTTCCCTAACATGGGAATGGAAATAGCCACCCAAGTCCAGGAAGCACAGAGAGTCCCATACAGGATAAACCCAAGGAGAAACACGCCGAGACACATAGTAATCAAAATGGCAAAAATTAAAGACAAAGAAAAATTATTGAAAGCAGCAAGGGAAAAACGACAAATAACATACAAGGGAACTCCCATAAGGTTAACAGCTGATTTCTCAGCAGAAACTCTACAAGCCAGAAGGGACTGGCATGATATACTTAAAGTGATGAAAGGGAAGAACCTACAACCAAGATTACTATACCTAGCAAGGATCTCATTTAGATTTGATGGAGAAATCAAAAGCTTTACAGACAAGCAAAAGCTAAGAGAATTCAGCACCACCAAACCAGCTCTACAACAAATGCTAAAGGAACTTCTCTAAGTGGGAAACACAAGAGAAGAAAAGGACCTACAAAAACAAACCCAAAACAATTAAGAAAATGGTCATAGGAACATACATATCGATAATTACCTTAAACGTGAATGGATTAAATGCTCCAACCAAAAGACACAGGCTTGCTGAATGGATACAAAAACAAGACCCATATATATGCTGTCTACAAGAGAGCCACTTTAGACCTAGGGACACATACAGACTGAAAGTGAGGGGACGGAAAAAGATATTCCATGCAAATGGAAATCAAAAGAAAGCTGGAGTAGCTATACTCATATCAGATAAAATAGACTTTAAAGTGAAGAATGTTACAAGAGACAAAGAAGGACACTACATAATGATCAAGGGATCAATCCAAGGAGAAGATATAACAATTATAAATATATATGCACCCAACATAGGAGCACCTCAATACATAAGGCAACTGCTAACAGCCATAAAAGAGGAAATTGACAGTAACACAATAATAGTGGGGGACTTTAACACCTCACTTACACCAATGGACAGATCATCCAAAATGAAAATAAATAAGGAAACAGAAGCTTTAAATGACACAATAGACCAGATAGATTTAATTGATATTTATAGGACATTCCATCCAAAAACAGCAGATTACACGTTCTTCTCAAGTGCGCACAGAACATTCTCCAGGATAGATCACATCTTGGGTCACAAATCAAGCCTCAGTAAATTTAAGAAAATTGAAATCATATCAAGCATCTTTTCTGACCACAATGCTATGAGATTAGAAATGAATTACAGGGAAAAAAACGTAAAAAAGACAAACACATGGAGGCTAAACAATACGTTACTAAATAACCAAGAGATCACTGAAGAAATCAAAGAGGAAATCAAAAAATACCTAGAGACAAATGACAATGAAAACACGACGACCCAAAACCTATGGGATGCAGCAAAAGCAGTTCTAAGAGGGAAGTTTATAGCTATACAAGCCTACCTAAAGAAACAAGAAAAATCTCAAGTAAACAATCTAACCTTACACCTAAAGAAACTAGAGAAAGAAGAACAAACAAAACCCAAAGTTAGCAGAAGGAAAGAAATCATGAAGATCAGAGCAGAAATAAATGAAATAGAAACAAAGAAAACAATAGCAAAGATCAATAAAACTAAAAGCTGGTTCTTTGAGAAGATAAACACAATTGATAAGCCATTAGCCAGACTCATCAAGAAAAAGAGGGAGAGGACTCAAATCAATAAAATCAGAAATGAAAAAGGAGAAGTTACAACAGACACTGCAGAAATACAAAGCATCCTAAGAGACTACTACAAGCAACTTTATGCCAATAAAATGGACAACCTGGAAGAAATGGACAAATTCTTAGAAAGGTATAACCTTCCAAGACTGAACCAGGAAGAAACAGAAAATATGAACAGACCAATCACAAGCAATAAAATTGAAACTGTGATTAAAAATCTTTCAACAAACAAAAGTCCAGGACCAGATGGCTTCACAGAAGAATTCTATCAAACATTTAGAGAAGAGCTAACACTCACCCTTCTCAAACTCTTCCAAAAAATTGCAGAGGAAGGAACACTCCCAAACTCATTCTATGAGGCCACCATCACCCTGATACCAAAACCAGACAAAGACACTACAAAGAAAGAAAATTACAGACCAATATCAGTGATGAATATAGATGCAAAAATCCTCAACAAAATACTAGCAAACAGAATCCAACAACACATTAAAAGGATCATACACCACGATCAAGTGGGATTTATCCCAGGGATGCAAGGATTCTTCAATATACGCAAATCAATCAATGTGATACACCATATTAACAAATTGAAGAATAAAAACCATATGATCATCTCAATAGATGCAGAAAAAGCTTTTGACAAAATTCAACACCCATTTCTGACAAAAACTCTCCAGAAAGTGGGCATAGAGGGAACCTACCTCAACATAATAAAGGCCATATATGACAAACCCACAGCAAACATCATTCTCAATGGTGAAAAACTGAAAGCATTTCCTCTAAGATCAGGAACGAGACAAGGATGTCCACTCTCACCACTATTATTCAACATAGTTCTGGAAGTCCTAGCCATGGCAATCAGAGAAGAAAAAGAAATAAAAGGAATACAAATTGGAAAAGAAGAAGTAAAACTGTCACTGTTTGCGGATGACATGATATTATACATAGAGAATCCTAAAACTGCCACCAGAAAACTGCTAGAGCTAATTAATGAATATGGTAAAGTTGCAGGATACAAAATTAATGCACAGAAATCTCTTGCATTCCTATACACTAATGATGAAAAATCTGAAAGAGAAATTATGGAAACACTCCCATTTACCATTACAACAAAAAGAATAAAATACCTAGGAATAAACCTACCTAGGGAGACAAAAGACCTGTATGCAGAAAACTATAAGACACTGATGAAAGAAATTAAAGATGATACCAACAGATGGAGAGATATACACCATGTTCTTGGATTGGAAGAATCAACATTGTGAAAATGACTATACTACCCAAAGCAATCTACAGATTCAATGCAATCCCTATCAAATTACCAATGGCATTTTTTACGGAACTAGAACAAATCATCTTAAAATTTGTATGGAGACACAGAAGACCCCGAATAGCCAAAGCAGTCTTGAGGGAAAAAAACGGAGCTGGAGGAATCAGACCCCCTGACTTCAGACTATACTACAAAGCTACAGTAATCAAGACAATATGGTACTGGCACAAAAACAGAAACATAGATCAATGGAACAAGATAGAAAGCCCAGAGATAAACCCACGCACCTATGGTCAACTAATCTATGACAAAGGAGGTAAAGATATACAACGGAGAAAAGACAGTCTCTTCAATAAGTGGTGCTGGGAAAACTGGACAGCTACATGCAAAAGAATGAAATTAGAATACTCCCTAACACCATACACAAAAAGAAACTCAAAATGGATTCGAGACCTAAATGTAAGACTGGACACTATAAAACTCTTAGAGGAAAACATAGGAAGAACACTCTATGACATAAATCACAGCAAGATCCTTTTTGACCCACCTCCTAGAGAAATGGAAATAAAAACAAAAATAAACAAATGGGACCTAATGAAACTTAAAAGCTTTTGCACAGCAAAGGAAACCATAAACAAGACGAAAAGACAACCCTCAGAATGGGAGAAAATATTTGCAAACGAATCAACAGACAAAGGATTAATCTCCAAAATATATAAACAGCTCATTCAGCTCAATATTAAAGAAACAAACACCCCAATCCCAAAATGGGCAGAAGACCTAAATAGACATTTCTCTAAAGAAGACATACAGACGGCCACGAAGCACATGAAAAGATGCTCAACATCACTAATTATTAGAGAAATGCAAATCAAAACTACAATGAGGTATCACCTCACACCAGTTAGAATGGGCATCATCAGAAAATCTACAAACAACAAATGCTGGAGAGGGTGTGGAGAAAAGGGAACCCTCTTGCACTGTTGGTGGGAATGTAAATTGATACAGCCACTATGGAGAACAGTATGGAGGTTCCTTAAAAAACTAAAAATAGAATTACCATATGACCCAGCAATCCCACTACTGGGCATATACCCAGAGAAAACTGAAATTCAAAAAGACACATGCACCCGAATGTTCATTGCAGCACTATTTACAATAGCCATGTCATGGAAGCAACCTAAATGCCCATCAACAGACGAATGGATAAAGAAGTTGTGGTACATATATACAATGGAATATTACTCAGCCATAAAAAGGAACGAAATTGAGTCATTTGTTGAGACGTGGATGGATCTAGAGACTGTCATACAGAGTGAAGTAAGTCAGAAAGAGGAAAACAAATATCGTATATTAATGCATGTATGTGGAACCTAGAAAAATGGTACAGATGAGCCGGTTTGCAGGGCAGAAGTTGAGACACAGATGTAGAGAACGGACATATGGACACCAAGGGGGGAAAACTGCGGTGGGGTGGGGATGGTGTTGTGCTGAATTGGGCAATTGGGATTGACATGTATACACTGATGTGTATAAAATTGATGCCTAATAAGAACCTGCAGTATAAAAAAACAAACAAACAAAACAACTAATACTAAACTTTCATTGGGTTATTTGTATGGAAATATGTTAATATAAATGTTTCAGACATTACATGAAATTTCTAAAAATCTTTTATGTTCTGGTATAATGTTATAAGTCATAATCCTAGTTATTACCTTAAAATGTATATCTCAGAAATAACTAATTTTCTTGTCAACTGCATTATTATGAACTTTCATCAAATTTTTAACTGTGGTCATTTTTAAGTCTTTTGTCATTTACAGACAGTTCTGTGTGTACTCTGATGCTTTTGCAAATATGTTCCTATAAAAGGGTTTCATCTTTAAGAAATTCATGGAAAAGACTCTGACAAGTACAGGTTTCTGGTAACTGACTGTACTGCTGAACTGAATGAATAAGCGTTTTCAGAACTCTAATGAAAAACTGATGAACTCATAAAAGTGCTAACAAAAGATCAAGATGTAAAAAAATAATTAATTACATGGGACTGAGTGAACTGATGAGGATGAGTATAATTTTTGTGACTTTCTGTCTGAATTAAAAAAAAAATCCAACAAGGACTCAGAGGCAAAGAATATACAAATCAATTTTCACTGCAAAGTAAAGGAGCTGTTACAGTGGAGGATTATTGGACTGAATGTCAATATTATGACATAGTATGAGTGTGTTTCATGTTTGGTAATTGCAATCATTGTTGCTTTTGTTGTGGTCATCCATGTACAATGCTTGGTGTCAGTCTATTTATCTCTTGTAAAAATAAAATACAGTGTGTGTGTGAAAAAAAAAAAAAAAAGAGTCATGGACCACAATGTTCATTGCAGCTCTATTTACAATAGCCAGGACATGGAAGCAACCTAAGTGTCCATCAACAGATGAGTGGATGAAGAAGATGTGGCAGATATATACAATGGAATATTACTCCGCCATAAAAAGAAAGGAAATTGAGTTATTTGTAGTGAGGTGGATAGACCTAGAGTCTGTCATACAGAGTGAAGTAAGTCAGAAAGAGAAAAACAAATACCGTATGCTAACACATATATATGGAATCTAAGAAAAAAAAAATGGTCATGAAGAACCTAGGGGCAAGATGGGAATAAAGACACAGACCTACTAGAGAATGGACTTGAGGATATGGGGAGGGGGAAGGGTAAGCTGGGACAAAGTGAGAGAGTGGCATGGACATATATACACTACCATATGTAAAATAGATAGCTAGTGGGAAGCAGCTGCATAGCACGGGGAGATCAGCTCGGTGCTTTGTGACCACCTAGAGGGGTGGGATAGGGAGGGTGGGAGGGAGGGAGACACAAGAGGGAAGAGATATGGGGATATATGTCTATGTATAACTGATTCACTTTGTTATAAAGCAGAAACTAACACACCATTGTAAAGCAATTATACTCCAATAAAGGTGTTAAAAAAAAAAAGTCATCAGATGGAGAAAAAAAAAGAATTTCAAGATGTCAACGGCAGAGCATTA